>NC_057761.1:2825797-4308476 GCF_010389155.1 Erigeron canadensis
AAATATCCCCCCCCCCCCCCCCCCCACGATGAACCGCGTAGATGTGGAGTTTGAAGTGTAGCGGTCATATATGAGAAATTGCCCAAACTCGCACCTAGTTTGCTGATAGTTAGATTACTCTTAATATATGTTTTTCTATGTTATAATGGTATGTAAAACTCTTTAAAGAGTAGTTAGAGTACTTTTTAATGTATCTGTTTTTTAATATTTAATATTTGAACGTTATCATACTGTATTAATATATGTGTTTGTGTAGAAAAATAATAATGCTATATCAAGAATGTTAAAGTGCAGATATAGTTATATTTATTTGCATATACTTGTTATGAAAAGTTTGGAATCAGAATTGAGAAAGAAAAAAATAAGAATAAAGAAATAGACATAAGAATAATGAGGAGAGAGAGAGAGAGAGCGAGAAATTTGTCAGTCTTTCATATAGCTGGAAAGACAAATATGAACAAGCATATGTTTGTCCATGTTTTGAAAAAAAGGGGCATAGTCTTGGGAATTCTCTCCAACGATACCTACTTATTATAACAAGATATAGATATAGAAATATAGGATAGTCAGGTTTATGTTTAATATTTGGAAAATGATAAACAAAGTTTTTACGCTTCACTTAACATGCATAAAATATTGTACATTTCCATATTAAAAATTCATCCTTGAATTTTATGATAAGTATACAACTAATTAATGCACGAAAGCCCTTAAAACTTCTTTCAGCAAAATTCTTAATATTTAGTAGGAAAACAAAAATATTAAGGCCTCTAACATTGCTAATCAAGATTATTAATTAAAGAAAGAACGAACCTTATTTAAATGTTGACCAAATCCAACTTAATGTACAGATCATCATTGTCATTTTTTCATTAAGGTTAAATATAATTGGAAGTTGTCGTCGGTCAGTTATTAAAAAACTGATAATAATTGATGTACAAGCGTATCATTGTTCATTAAGCCATTAAGGTTGAAAAACTGCAAATTGTCATCATCAATTATTAATAAAAAAAACTTCTAATTAATTGTTGATCAACCAGATGTGCAACATTAATCATTATTTATTAAGGTTAAAAACTAAGGCATAATGTAGTCGATAAAATATTAAAAAAACTTCTAATTATTGATCAACGACAACCATGCATCATTATATATAGATTAAGTTTAAAATTAAAACTGCATAATTATTGGTCGACGATCAATTATTTAAGAAAAAAAAAACTTATAGTCAGCTATAATTAAGGAGGATAATATATAAAATTGAACAACGTGTCTCCTCTCCATTCTCTACGTGATTTTTTTTTTATAATTGAGAGTTGGACAGGTGATGTAAAGATGAGAAGCAATTATATATATACACACACATGTGAATAGGTGATAATTTAGCGATTAAAGTTGTTTACATAAAAACAAATCACAATTTCATTCATTGTTTTGTATATAGCATACCACCAGCAGCTCCTTTTTATTATAAAACCGTACAAGCTAGCTAGCCATGAATTTGGACATCGATAAGCTTATCCAAAATGGCCCTATCATACTTCCGCCAAACATTGGTCCGACGGTTGTTCCAAGTGCTACTCCTCTTTACAAGTTGGCAAAAGGTATCATAAGACGAGCGGCGAGAAAGCATGGAGAACTCGACCCAATTGATGGACATTTGATCTTAGGCGCTCTAGAGGATGGGAATGAGCTATGCAGAGGGAGGAGGATCCCAATGAGTCCTCAACTTATTACTCATGTTAAATTCCTGTATAGAAAATGCCAGTTGGAACTCGGAGACACCACAGCGGTGATGTTAGCATCACAGAAAGGGCTTGCGGACATGGTGTGGGGTTTTATCCAATGCTCAAAACAAACACGAACAAATCTTAACACCCAAGAATGGGGAGAGCCATACGAATTCTTATGGCTTAAGAACCGCCACGGAGAGACAGCACTGGATAAGGCGCTTTCAAATGATCATGCGGAGGTAGCTAAGTTATTGTTGAACAATGCCTGTCGCGCGGTTTTGAGATCAGAATGGGAGTCTAGACGAAAGATTCTACTAGTCCTATTACATGACCCGAAACATGACCGCTTCATTTTTAATATGTTGGAAAAAGACATAACAAAAAGAGCAGAGTTGGGTCTACCACCAGTCCCTACTATACAAGGTACGTATATATCTTACAAGTTCCTTTGGAGATGCATATATGGTAATCTTACAAATAATATTGTAAATTTTTATTTTGAGTTTTGTATGTGGCTTGTTCATAATGCTGATGGTCAGCCTTATGCCAAGACTCATTCTTTAGAATGCCTAATATGCATATCAATTCTTAATAATTATAAAAAAACTGATTATATTAATAATAGTATTTTAGGGTAGTTTTTAAAGTTATATAGGATTATTATTAGATTTCAATCTATTCGGTTATTAATTTTAATAACCGGTTTCGGTTATTTTTTGAAACAGTTTTAACCGGTTACGGTTAATTTGTACCGATTAATAACTGGTTTCTAGTTTTTAAAATTAGAACCTATCTAACCGATTTCGATTAATAATAACCAGTTAACCAATACCGGTTAACCTATTCGGTTTTTTTAACCGTTCATTATAATATTGAGAAAGCGGTGAACAATGGGGAAAAACAATCATTTCCGACAAGTCTAAGCGACGAACCCATATTCCAAATAAACATCATTTCTAACACAAAACAATATTCATCATTCCAATCTCAAAAACAACTAAAAATTAATGTTGGATATGTGAAAGAAGCATTAATATATATAGTATAGATATATTAAAAACTTACGAAATCATTTGATGGTGTGATCTTTCCGATACATATATAATATGTTAATATTGATTATATATATATATATATGGATATAGTATGTGATTAACCGGTTAACTGGTTAATAATAATCAGTTTTGGTTTTGAAAAGAGTAATCGGTTAGTAACCGACGGTTTCTGGTAACCTATAATCAGTTTTTACTATTCCGTTACTAACCGGTTTCGGTTACCGGTTACAAATCTGTTCGGTTCGGTTAATCGATTTTTTCTTGCGCCTCTACTTGCTGCAAAAGAACGTGGAAAGTAAAATACATACTCGTATTTCTTTACCTCTTTTACCAAATTACCCCTAAAAATACCCCATAAATTTCTAACACGTCAAACATAACCTTTTTCACAAATTTTGGGTGCTACCTACGGGCATAGTTGTTAAACTCTTACGAGTCACGAGTCGACTCTTATGAGTCGAGTCGATTTACACCAAAAACGAGTCGACTCGTTAGGTGACTCATTTTTGTCTAAACTCTTACGAGTTTCTATGTAAACTTGGACCAAATCACGAGTCGCAAACTTATATTTATTTTAAATTGATACTATCGTTATATATTATATATTATACTTAAATTGCTACATTATTTTGGGTGTTACTTATGTAGTTTTAATCATTTTATTGCGATTTAGAGATAAATTTTAAGTCAAGCTTTACCAACTTTGACCGTAAGTTTTTTTATTTTGTGTTATACAATAGTTGATAAAAGTTATACCAAAGAAACACACATGTAAAACACACATCTAAAATACAATCAATTCATATAACTTTTATCAAATAATATATAACACAAACAAAACTATCTATGGTCAAAGATTGTAAAGTTTGACTTTAAAAATTTATAAATGCACAAGTTTAGCACAAGTTTAGAGGGACAGTAAGAGTAATAATAATAGGAGGGATTAAAAGTAATTAAAAAGCTCGAAATATTGAAGCTATATATATAATTATATATAGAGTATCATCATCTTCTTCCTTGGATATCTAGCCGCCCGGAAAATATATACAATAGCACACACATACACAAAGTCCACTCACTCTCACACACACACACATACATATATCTTATAAATATATATGGAACGAGGATGGTAATATATAAAGCGATTTAGTACCTAATTTTAAGTATGAACACTCGTATACTAATCTTTTATTTCATAAAAATCATGATAACTCAAGCATTTATTTATTAAACAAAATAGAAAAATGACTAATTCTCCTAAAAAAAATAGCCTAAAAATCCCCCTAACACTCTAAGAATATACATATATACATACATATGGATACCCACACACATATATATGTTAAAAGATTTTTAAAAAAATGGATATGCGATTCGTCCGTAGGGGAATGATTAGAGCTGAGGTGAACGGACGAGTCCGACTCGTCCCTTGACATCAGACGAATGATGGGACTAGTATGGGATCAACCCATAGGGCAACTTTCATATCATTTACATTAATTATTGGTGACTTCACTTATATTCTTTGCTTTTTCTATAGAAACCAAGAAATCCTCATCATATATTTTGGTTATGTAACATGGTTTTTGTTTAATGTATCTATTTTCTTCCTACAGAATTAATAGTCAATGCTGAGAGACTAAGTAATCTGCATTCTTACATAACATCCGACAGAGATAGAAGTAACCTTCTGATGGAACTTAACCATGACCTGCTTGGATTGAATCCAAATAAGAACAACTTTCTGCACGTTGCATCCAACTTTGGCGATGTGTATCATGTAATAGATATTCTTAAGAAGCACCCGTCCCTAATATCAGGTCGCAATTCGGAAGGGGAGACACCTGTTTATGTTGCCGCAAGGGAAGGACATTTTGATGTTCTTCAAATCATGTTTATTTATTTAAAAGCAAATAATGAGAACATTGAATCGTATCTCATTAGGCCCAAGGACAAACACAATGCATTGCATATTGCCATACAAAATCATCACTCGCCAGTAGTCTTTTTATTGCTAAAAGAAATTCCTCAACTCGCAAATCAAGAAAATATTTCGAAAGAAAGCCCCCTTTACCTTGCCTCCGAAAGAGGCTATGCTGAAATTGTGAAACTGATTTTGAATAATTGTACGGACAAAAGTTTTATTGGACCAGATGGCAAAACAGCCGTACATGCAGCGGCAATTTCAAACTCGGCAGGTAATTTTTGAATCCTTTTGAAGTTTTACACCGATTATCATCTGGTACACACTACTACAAAACAAGGGTTCATACATGGTTAAAAACTGGTTTTTTACACGGTCTTATTTCCTTGTAAAAGTGTTGTGTAATTGATGCTAAACTTTTTACACAGTTTTTTAACAGTGCAAATTGCCTATCTTTTCAAAATGTTTGTCTGGCAGTGTCGGCTTAAGTTTTTGGGGCCTTAAGGAAGATCAATATTGGACGCCTAATATATTCTTTGAATTTTGGTGAAGTAAAAATTATTCCCATAAATAATTGAGAAGCTATCATAAATAAATTATCCAAACTACTTTATTATCTCACACATGAATAACATGATCCTGTTTTGGGTATATATTGAGAACATTTTGTATGTCTAAAGTTTGTCGAAACAAAAGTGTAGCACAAAACTCATAGCAAGGAATTTAAACTTTTATCATGGTGATAAGTAAAAATTACCATAACATGATGAATCACCGATAATAATAAACTTAAAAGTCCATATATTGTGCCCAACATATATAACAATTGGGGCCTTGGAATCTTGGACGCCTTAGGCCTATGCCTAGCTAGCCCATTAGTGCTATTGAGCCGGCTTTGCTTGTTGGAATCCTTTGCTTTACACAGTTTTTTGTTAACCATGTGCAAATCATTCGAGCTCTATACAAAACTCATAAAGTTAACGCTCATTCATTCAAACATCATATGTCAAAAGCAACGATCTAAATATATATCTCAAAATGTCGATCCCATGAGTTTACAAAAACATCCTCAAGATGAAACATACTTAGAAGACATTAAAAGTAAATATATAACATCTCCATTTTAAATCCTAAGATCTAAAGCTTACAAAATCATTTTATGTCTTTAACCTTTTATGATAAATTGGCTAAACTAATAAAATATAAAAGAAAAATGGCATTGAAATCGATTTTTATTGACCAATGAGGATTGCCTCTCAGGATCTATAATTGTCTCAAAAAGTCCAATATATATACATTAATATATATACATTGTTGGACCTTTGAATAACATCCAAGAAGATCTTATGGCAGTTTACACTTAGCTGTTTGGCTATTAATATAGCAATCTTGTCCAGTTCAGCAGTAGTAAAGCATTGTTTTTTCCATGTGGTCTATAAATGAAGATCATGAACAAGATAAAAAAAAATTTCCTTTTGTATTGTATAACCACAAATTACCATATGCCGAAAAATCATTTATCGTGCAAAAAAATAATTCTCTTAATCGAAAATGCTTCGACACTTCGTCAAATCATTTATTGTATGCATCAAACACTTAAACACTTGTACTACAAAATTTTTCAAGTCATCAATTAATGGAGCTAAATAAAAATCAATTTCATAAAGAGAAAAGAGCCTAGATACCCAAAAATCATCTTCAATATACAAAAATACCCAACTTTTTTCGAATTCACCAAAAATACCATAAAATCGCAAGACCGCAAGTCTTGCGATCCGCAAGCAGTGCTTGCGATCTGCAAGCAAGGCTTGCGATTTTGACCTTTTTTTGACTTATGGATTAAGATTTTTTGTTAAATTTTTTTTACTTGTTAAGATAGCAATCACATTTTTATGTACTTTTTTTTACTTATGAATTTACCAACAACCTTTCACCGTAAACAACACCATATTTTTTTGTTTCTTTCAATTTGCAAAGTAAAATGTATGTTTTTCTTAATTAATAAGTATTTAGTATATAATGCCGTTGCAAAAAGTGGCAAACCACGAGGACCAATCTTGTATTTACAATGTTGAGAAACAACTACTAAAAAGATACAAAGGTTTTTGAAACAACAGTACCAACTACCAAAAACCCAGCCAAGTAAGGACCTGTACAAAGTTGAAACTTTCTTTTATGTCTAGTCAACTAAAAAACCTATTTGCTTAAAAATATTTATCATCGAGTTTCTGTAAGTTTCAAGCACAGAGCAACAAAATATTGACCAGTTTACACCTCTGACTCGAGTCCAGTAATAACGTCGTTCATTTTCTTGATAAAACTTGTTGAAATCACTATTTAACGAATTTTAATCTTAGCTTTGTTACTAGATTTATGTCTTTCAAGATTACCATGATCAAAGAAACACAAACAGTAGCAAATTTCACTTGTTAAATAACAATTTTCCATAATGAAAACATAGAAACCGTCTCAGTTCTTAGTGACACACCAGTACCTAAGAAGACTCAGAGTTCACCCTCAAACTTCCATCCTAACTCTACATTTCAAACAAAAACTAAATTAAAAACTAAATTAAATACTAAATACTTATTAGCTAAGAAAAACATACCTTTTACTTTGCAAATTGAAAGAAACAAAAAGTTATGGTGTTGTTTATGGTAAAAGGTTGTTGGTAAATTCATAAGTAAAAAAAAGTACATAAAAATCTGATTGATATCTTAACAAGTACAATAAAATCTCACAAAAAAATCTTATCCATAAGTCAAAAAAAGTAAAAATCGCAAGTCTTGCTTGCGGATCGCAAGGACTGCTTGCGGATCGCAAGACTTGCTTGCGAATCGCAAGGATTCCTTCCGATCCGCAACTCCTCCTTGCGGTCTTGCGATTTTATGGGTATTTTTGGTGAATTCGAAAAAAGTTAGGTATTTTCGTATATTGAAGATGGTTTTTGGGTATCTAGGCTATTTGACTGGCCTAAATGACGGTTGTTCCACATAGGTATTAACAAGTTGTTAATAATCACAATTATCTAGATTTAACTAATTATGCCGATTCCACATTCGCTCATTAGAGTAGAGTGATCCTTACAATTAATTATAGACACGTTAACTCATATCATATCGTGTTTCCTAATTGTAAAGATTATGTGAGGCGATTTATACCCAATCTCTTGTGATTGGGTTTGTTTGGGTATTTTATCTTTTCTTTTAATCTGCACCTGTTTGTCCCGCATTTCTGAAATAACCAGCTTGGACATGTACCCGTTTCGACCCGCACCCATTCTGACCCGTTACCCAAACCTACCCGACCCGTCCATTTTGCCAGGCTAGTAAAGGTTAATCATAGACAATTTATTCTAAAATAAATCAAAAAACAATCAATATAGCATTAACGATAACATGTAAGATCTAGATAATTCAGAATCAACAATTTAACAGGAATACTACACAACAATCACATAATAAATAACATATTAGTCAATCATGATCATACCATCTAAACAAGTATTAAAACACTAGCCAGATTAGAGGTTTTTGGGGACAAGGAATGGGAAAAGGAATGAATACTAATGCTTAGTTGTAGTAAGCAAAGATAATCCATACTTAGTGGGTAAAAACCCAATAATTTGAGGGGTAAGGTAATCATTCCTCACAAATCTCCCCCTCTTCCCCTCTACTCCTTTCTCTGCCCAGTTATGTCCAAATCCACCACCCCGTACATCACCTCCAACATACAACACCACTCATCCTCCATTGAAGTAAAAGATAAATTGAAGATCTGCCAATCTCTTGGTTGAATCTCTGAAGACCAAGGGATCTTTACATGCTTAAAATCCTTTTGAAAAGCAATGGTGGGGTCGAAGGTCGCCTGTTTTATTAGGTCTTTTGTACAGCTAAGGACTTTAAAGTCTATTAATAGTCAAACCCTCGAAGTCTGACCGGGAACGGCGCTCCAAAGATATGAGAGTGACGCTCTGAGACTCACCGGGCTCTAGGCTTGGCCACTGCATGGCTAGAAGTGGCGTTTCCTAATTTGCTCCCAGCTGCATTTTGGGTGTCTTCGTGTCTTAGCTAGCAATTATTCGTCTCGTGTCTTGTTTATTTTTTTCATGGACTTTTATAGCGTTTACCCTCATATCCACTAATTGCGAATTTGTGTAAAAGTTTATCTCAGTATCGATAAGTTCTCTAAATCAACTAAAAACAAGAAATGCATTAACTAGTTGGACTGACATCATTTGCCATCAATTTCTTTTCATTTTTGGTATTGTTATATTTCATATATGTTTGTACTTACAAATGTTAGAATCAGCTTTCTTTAGATATTGAATATAACTTGGATTGTTTCTTGCATTTTAGGATGCGTTTATAGTTTGCTACAGGAATGGCCTGATCTCATTAATAAAAGAGATGAGAATGATTGGACGCCTTTGCGTTATGCTGTTCATTATAACAGTTCTTCAGCCGTGGAAAGTCTGCTATATCAAGACCAGTCTGTTGGATATCAGTTAGTGACTCAAGACAATACAGTCACTTCACTGATTCACATTGCAGCTAGTCGAGGTCATTGTGAAACAGTGAAGGTTCTTATGAGCAAATGTCTGGGAAGCTCAGAATTTATTGATAGCAGAGGAAGAAACATTCTCCATGTTGCTATTGAAAGCAAGCAAACTGAAGTAATTGAATTCATCTTTCAAAAAAAATCGTTAACAAAACTTATCAATCAAAAAGATAACAATGGGAACACTCCCGCTCATTTGTTGGCAGCAACAAACGTTGAAATGATGCAGAAGGTAATAGATTATAGGGTTAACATTCATTCACTCAACCATGAAAATCGCACTCCTCTGGATATGATAGCTTCGAATGAAGATAGAGAGAGATTGATTAAGGTATTCTTGACTCTCGAACTACTCACTTTCCAACGGGACTTTTACCTTTGTTGGTATTTTTAAATTGATAAGGTCATATTTTCGTAGTTTTTATTCAACTTGACTTCAAATTCTAAAATTTTATGACTACATGTTTTTAGTAGTTTACACATCAATCTGATAATACTTTCAAAGTGTGGAGTGTAAGTTTACAAACAATCTATTTAATATAGAAAATGAAGTGTTTCCAGTTTCATTTGGAAGATAATTACTTTAGAAAGCTAGTGTTTCCTCTCTAGCTAGCTTACAAACTAGTGCAAAGATTTTGTAAACATTATCTAATGATTGAATCTTTGATTCAAAGGAGTGACTAGCAAACTGTATAAAGAGTTTGAAGTTTCAAATTTAAAAGATTATTCTTTGTAGGAAATATGAAATACAGGTTGCTTATTTTCAAATAATTGCAGGCCATAACTACGGGTACAAATATGTCTGATAAAATAAGCTTATCAGGCATGAATGACTTGTACAAAAAAGAATTCGTAGGTGAACAAAAAGAATGGGAAACATATTTTAAGATAGTGGACAATATGGTTTTGGTGGTTACTCTTATAGCGACAGCAACCTTTGCAGCTGCTTTTACTGTTCCGGGTGGTTTCAATAGTGATGATGGCTCCAAACAAGGCACACCCTACCTACTTAGAAAAGCTGCATTCCAAGCATTTGTTCTTAGTAATGCTATAGCATTCTCTTGTTCTTGCTCTGTTCTGCTTGCCCACATGTTTTTACTATTCTATCGTAACTGTTGTGATGAAACAAATGTGGCAGAGCAAAAGTACATCGATGCCAGGATTCCGATAATGTATTTTCTGACCGTAGTTTCCCTACTTGCTATGTTTGTTGCATTTGTCACAGGCTTTTATGTTGTGCTATTACCGTCACTTTGGTTGGCAATTTTCGTATGTGCTTTGAGCATATGTCTTGTTGTAGCTTCCTTGTGTTATTGAGTTGTAATTTTTATTTTTTGTTTAGAGAAATTATTTTAACATTGGATATTATCCAACTCTTTTTTCATATATGTATATCTACATAACTATCTAAAATTACAATTATTAGATTATCGTAAGGGATTTTTCCTGCACAATTTAAAGATCTGGAATTCATAAACCTAAAAGATTTAGTAGAAATGCATACAATGAATATACTAATATCAATTTATGGATTCTCCTATGCTCGTACCTCACAACAAGATAGTAAGCTCAAATGCGTCATCATAACCATAAAAACTGTTACTGTATCACATTCTCTTGTTCTTGGTCTTTTCTAATAAAGCACATTGTGTTACTAATGTATTGTAACAGTTATGATGAAGTTTACGAGCCAAACAAAATTCCATTTATGACAGAGAACAGTGGTTATGTATTTTTCTTACAGGATTTGCTATGGTCATGTTGTTAATTGCATCTAATCTACCAGTGGCTTGTAGTTATGCTAACAGGCTTTGGTTGGCAATTTTTATTTGTCCCATGAGCTTATGTATTGTTGTATTGTTGTCATGTATCGGTTAACAATATCAATAGCTTTTTAATTTCATACCTGACAACTTATGAAGTCAAACTTTCAATGCAAATTGATTTGAATGTTGGAACCACGTTAGTGTGACCGTCACTGATCATGTGTCATTCCTGATATGATAATTGACGATAATGAAATCCCTATGTCTAAGTAAATATTCGATGGACGTATTTACTCTTAAAGACATATTATAGGGTTTCCCATTAGATGATTGGACTTGAGAGGACTAATGAGGCACGAATTAAACACCAGAGGGACTTAATATGAAAAATACTCTTCTTATATATATAGAGAGTAATCAACCCTAATTTAGGGTTAATCACAACGAAATACACAGCCCCCCATATCAAATAATTCGTGCATCTTCTCTGTTGAATTTATTAGATCAGAATTCATCACTCCATCCTAAATCAATCATCTTATTTTGGGAACCCGAAATCAATGGCAAATATGTTTAATGTCTTTACAGGTTCCTCTGGATCTCACGGTACGTGTATATTACGAATTGAATCATGTTATATTTCAACATTGAATATATCAGATTAAAGCTTCAATTATACAGTTTTTAAGTAACCATCAAATTTTTATCTGTAAGTTATACAATTCATAACATATATCAGAAGTCAGCATTAGTTTGCTTGACCTCCGAAGTCAGCCTACTATAGAAACAACTGTGAACTGAGAAATGCACGAAATCTCAGTAGTGTATTATTCATATATTTCCAGTAGTACCTATCTATATCTATATCTATATCTATCTATACTATATTATAAAGCAGATTCCTTCCAGATTTTCAACATTGAGTTGAAATTTTCAATATTGATTTTAAGTACATCCCCAAAATACCTCTCTCATCTATTCTACATTTATCTAAAATAACCATAATACTCTTTCTCTCTCCTCAAATGTCAACCAATCATCTTTTTTCTCTCTCCTCCATAAATCATTTATTCCTCCAATTCATTCAAAATCTTTTATCTCAAAAATCATACGTCGATAAATTATAAAAATTGTATGGGTGTTCTTAAAATTTCATGCTTTTTCATTAGAGATGTCATTCGATATACTTTTGACGAATTTTTAAATCTAAGGGCGGAGGCCGTAGGCATTTGACTATCACACTCTCTGACCTAGCTATCACCCCACCATCTCACCGCCGCAACTCACGGGTACTTACTCTCGTAAAGTTAAAAATACCTTGTTTTTCCATGAACCCGGATCGAGTAATAGGCCAATGTGAGCTCAGGTTCAAACATGTGATCAAATTAAACAAGGGTACGTTGAAACGGGTCAACAAAAATATGACATAACAGTTTGAACTCAATACGGGCCAAAATTGGAAAGTAATATAAAGAGAAGTTGCTCATCAAAGACAATAACGTTAATATTTGAAAAGTAATGACTTTTATTAAAAAGTAAATACTTTATTAATATTTCCATTGTTTATTATATTTATTTTACAGAATTATTTTACAAATCCTGTCTATATAAATTATTCTAGAATCACGCAATAACCACGGACCCATAAGTCGTCTCCTGATGCAGTATTCTTGGATTTATATTCATTCACGTATAGGCCTACAATACTATTAGTCAACGAAAAAAAAAATTGTTTTATATGTTGCCACATGAGAGGCCCACACTCACCCATCCATTTCTTTAACACCCCAAGCAAAGATGATGACCACCCACGACAAGGGCGGTGCATATCCTATCCATGTCGAAGAGCAAAATGAAAGAGCTTATAAAGTACCGATAGAGAGAGGCCTAAGTAGTAAGTAGCATCATAGTACGGTTCGGAATCTATATATATATATATATATAAGAAAAACTTTAGTTCATAATTGGAGTTTAACTTTTAATTATAATCATTTGATTAATGTCATATACCTTATTTAACTCTTCAACATTTAAATTAATATTATTTTCTTATTTAAATGTGTAAACATTAATAATTAATTATTTTAATAATATAATTATGGAAACTAATATTTTTATATTTTACATCAATTTTTTTTATCTTTAAAATTAATTTTTAATTTTTCTACAATAAAATTTTTATTTGGTTTTTATTAAATTATATTTTTGTATATGATTTAATCATATAACGAATAAAAGTTGGTTATCAGAATTTTTATATAAAATTTTTATCATATAACGCTTTTATTAAATCAATGTTTTGAAAACCGGACCGAATGTCAAACCGACCTTCTTAATAAATAACTAAAAAACAAATACTCCGTATGAAGTTTATAATAAGCTATCACATTATATATCAGAAAAAAAATGTATGAGAACTACAATTGTACTATGCATAAGTACAGTGACAATGCAGACATATCCAGATGAATAAAAAACATCCAAATAAACGAAAACCTTAGTTAGCGAGACCTCTAATAGATGACGTATCCACTTTTCAATTGTCTGGTCACTGTTAACCGGAATTGAAGCCATTGGAAAGTTGCAAATATTGGTAATTACTATTATTACCGGATTAATTTTGTTTATCAGGTATGAGGCAGACCGATTAACCAGTTTGGTCACAGCATTTTCAAAAATCCATATTGGGCCACTTCCAGATTTGTCTTCGACTAGGGCTTGCAACTTCATTCTGCATAATGAAAAATAAGTTAGTTTTTGAATTATGTAGTTACTATTTAATAGATAATAGATGTGAAAATGGTTGATTCTTACTTGCGATAAAAAATCTTATTACCTTTTTTATGCCAAGCAACTCAACAACACCCTTCAAAGGAAGATTCAGATAAGAATCTTGAGGCTTGATGTGTAATACTTTGGTTGAAAGTTTTGGATATGGTTTAGAGGACTGTATTTCCAAAGTTTTCTCTTTCAAGCTAAAGTTGTGAAACAGATGATCATTATTATACATACATTATTATATAGAATACTCCAATGTCTTTAAATATAGTTTTTATAGATATAAGCAATTATGTAAAGACTGGTACTTTAGGGATACCTTTCCTTGAATTTAGTTATAGGCCCGATATTCTCATTGATGAATAGCTTTGCTCCATATATGCAATTTGAGACTTGAGGTTTATCTATGAACAATGTAAAATTTTAAACGAAACAATTCTTATAAAAGGAAGTTGTTTTGAAAAAGACAACATCACCAAATTCCATTATAAGTTTAGAAACTTACTATTCCAAAAGCTATACTTTACGAGCTGTAAGAGAATTATCACTGGTTCGTCAATGTTCCCATTAGTTACGTTGAAATATACTGGTGGAATTGGTGGGCATAGTTATACCACAAGGCACACGATACAATAGTCCTACTATTATAATTACAGATAAGTATTTAGACAAATATATCATGAAGTGTATATTAAAAGTAATAGTTATAAATAAACATACTTGTCATCCTGTAGTTGACACTCAAGAATATGTTTTTTAACATTGCGTGATTCTATAATACGAATAGGTTTGTTCTCAATCACTTGCCCTATGACATTTGTTTTTTTTTTTTTTTTTTGTCAAACCATGTTAATATGCAGTTTAGAATAATAATAAGTAGAAAAAATATATTAAAAATAGTTTGACTTACCAAAGATGTTTTCTTATATCTGAATATTTACCTGAATGAATAGTCGAAGTTAACTGATGGTAGCTTGAGAAATCATAGAAAGAAAAGAATTTAGATTATTTATTATTTCATGTTTATCTTGATTTACAATAAGAAGGATGTGAGTATCTAAACTCCGTGCGTTACTAATTTTTGCAGGACTTGTGCCTAGGCCTGACTCTGTTGGACTTAGATGTAATTTGAATAGGATAATAGTACGTATGTTTTAACGATCAACATTTAAATTTAGATAGATATTAATATCCGTAAATTTTATATTTTAATTTGTTTGTAATTATAATTATGAAATCTAATAACTTTCAATTTAATGAAATTAAGGTTTATGATTGGTCAATAAACTATTATTTTAAGTATATATAAAAATATACAAATGTCATAAAAAAAATGTGGTGATAGAAAGAGGACAAAAAGAACATCCGTGGCCCCTCCGCGTTGGCCCCACCCTGTAAAATTCACACGCTGTTATACTCCTTCAACTCGTTCCCTTTCATGGAATTTTTAAAATTAAATTTCATTCTTCTCAATTAACAACCAACCCATCATTTCTCACGCCTTTATTCACGCCTTCAAACACTCTCTCATCTCCGCCGCCGGTCGGCATATCAACAATCGTACATAGGTTATGTCTTCCCCGCCGCCGGCAACATCGCCACCCACTAACACCACCACTTCACCACCACCAGCACCCACCACTACCACCCCTTCCGCCCCTCCTCCATCATCATCTCCACCGCCGTCTCAACCACCACCTTCATCCCCACCACCCACACCTCCCGTCACATCACCACCTCCACCTGTCACTCTACCACCGTCCATTTCCCCTCCGGCCCCACCTCCACCATCTGGGTCTACCCCATTACCACCGTCCACTTCCCCTCCGGCCTCACCTTCACCTCCACCACCATCTGGGTCCACACCATCGACACCACCATCTGGGTCACCACCATCACCACCAGCTAGTACGTCACCACCACCACCCACACCATCAAGAAACAGCCCACCGGCGGGACGAAACACACCATCTCCGCCGCCACCGCCACCCAGAAGTGTGTCTTCTGGTCCACCGGCGGTAATGTCTCCGCCGTCTGATGGTGGTGGGATATCAACTGGGGCTGTTGTTGGGATTGCTGTTGCTGCTGTATTTATACTTGGTTTTTTTAGTATTCTTTTTATTTGCTGTAAGAAAAGAAAAAGAA
This sequence comes from Erigeron canadensis, assembly GCF_010389155.1. Classification (NCBI taxonomy): domain Eukaryota; kingdom Viridiplantae; phylum Streptophyta; class Magnoliopsida; order Asterales; family Asteraceae; genus Erigeron; species Erigeron canadensis. Next base: position 2,841,762 of record NC_057761.1, read on the forward strand.
GAACCACCCATGATCCTCCTTCCAATTATTATATCCCTCCTCCTCCCAAAGGTTAGAAATTCTTACACATATAACTTGATTTGTTCACATTTGCCATTTATATATGAACATTAGAACATATCAAATTACAATTATTAAAATGTTTGTGTATATATGTACATGTTATTTTGTGTATCATCATTTTTTATATACAATTGCGACAAATGAAAGAAACAATGTTAGAATACATGCTATTTTAGAATGTAATTTAAGTTGCATAAAATTAACAGAGGGGGGAAGTATTAAACATAGGTTGTGGTGTTTGTTGTTGCAGTTGATTCTTATGGTGGTGGACAACAACAATGGCAAAATAACGTGCCACCGCCAGGTGATCATGTCGTTATGATACCGCCAGTAAAACCTCCATTAATGGGAACTAGACCACAACAGTCACCAGCTAGATCACAATCTCCGCAGCCTCCGCCTTTTAGTAGTGGTGGTTCAGGGTCAAACTATTCTGCCGGTTCAAATGGAGTTCCACCGCTTACGCCTGGTTTGTCGTTGGGGTTTTCAAAGAGTACGTTTTCTTATGAAGAGCTAGCGATGGCTACGGATGGGTTTTCTGAATCGAATGTTCTTGGACAAGGTGGGTTTGGGTATGTTTATAAAGGGGTGCTTCCAAATGGAAAAGAGGTGGCTGTTAAGTCGTTGAAAGCTGGTAGTGGACAGGGTGAGCGCGAGTTTCAAGCTGAGGTCGAGATTATTAGTCGAGTCCATCACAAACATCTTGTTTCATTGGTTGGATATTGCATTAGTGGTGATCAAAGAATGCTTGTTTATGAGTTTGTACCCAACAATACTTTGGAATTCCATTTACATGGTATGTTATTTTCAGTAATCAGACCAACTATTAAGTCTTCTTTTGTTAGTTTTTGTCTAATAATTTTGTTAAAAATGAAAACCGTCCCGTTTAATTAACGTGATTCTAATGTATCAGGGAAGAATCGCCCAGTGATGGAGTTTGCAACACGAATGCGTATTGCTCTTGGATCTGCAAAAGGACTGGCTTATCTTCATGAGGACTGTAAGTTTGCTTGTTTTTTCTAAGGTTTGTCTTTGTGTATGTTAAAAAACCATGAGAGAGGTTATTCGCTGTTTTTTGAGTGCCTTTTGTGTCTTTGCAGGCCATCCGAAGATCATTCATCGTGATATCAAGGCTGCTAATATTCTTATTGATTACAATTTTGAAGCAAAGGTATATTTTTTTATTTTTGTATCTCCCTTTTGCGCATTTTGGTGTCTACGGTGCATTTATATGGTTGAATTGATTTTTCAGGTTGCTGATTTTGGGCTTGCCAAGATCACTTCTGATGTAGCTACTCATGTCTCTACCCGAGTGATGGGAACTTTTGGGTATGCTTGTTTTCTTGTTTTTACAAGCCTGAAGTACTTTAATTTTAAGGTTTGATGACTTTTAGCTCATGCATTTGTTATGAATCTGAAATGTGTAGTTATCTAGCACCAGAGTATGCATCTTCGGGCAAATTGAGTGAGAAATCTGATGTTTTCTCGTATGGGGTCATGCTCTTGGAATTGATTACAGGCCGCAGGCCGGTTGATTCTGCAAATGCTTTTATGGATGATAGTTTAGTTGACTGGGTAAGTAAGATTCAATTTTGATGATGCTTGATTTGTTTTTGCAAATCGATTTTAAGTCGCAACACTATACTCACAAACATACCTTATAACCTAGAGTGTGTTATGTTACAAGTCATTATTTGATTTTGATGATTCAGTATCACATCAAAACACTTCAGAAGTCAAAAAGCTTATATCTTTAGTGTCATCGAAATTACAGGCAAGACCACTGCTAACCCGGGCTTTGGAAGATGGAAACCTAAATGCCATTGTTGACCCACGTTTACGAGACTACAACCAGACTGAGATGGCTAGGATGGTATCATGTGCAGCTGTGTGTGTCCGTCACTCGGCTCGCCGCCGACCTAAGATGAGCCAGGTGGTCCGAGCATTAGAAGATGACGTATCTCTTGCTGATCTAGATGAGGGGATCAAGCCAGGGCACAGCTCAGTCTACAGTGAGAGCTCAGACTATGACACTGCCCAATACAACAAAGACATGGTCAAGTTCAGAAAAATGGCTCTGGGCACACAAGAATATGCCACTGGTGAGTTCAGCCAACCTACAAGTGAATATGGGCTGAACCCATCAGGCTCAAGTAGCGAAGGGCGGAACACACGAGAAATGGAAATGGGTAGGTTGAGGAAGGATAGTGGCGGTTATAGCGACGGGTTTTGATTTTGACAGGAATTGTACAAAAGTTTATGCTAATTTTTTGATTAAATTTCTATTTTTATATAGTTTGATTGTTATTGGGTTATTTCTTTTTGAAATGATACATAAAATATATATATTCAATATACCATCTTTTAATTTGAAAAATTCAAAGGGTTTTGCTAAATTGGTTAGACTTTTGTGTTGTTTTCCTTTAGACGTTAGAATATGAATTTTGACAGTTGGTTTTATGGTTATTTTATAAGAAGGTTTGACAAAAAAAAATTGTAGCTGTCATCTGTGACTTTCTCTACGTCGTTTATTGATTGCACGTTTTATGGCTTATGCTGACAAATGGGTGTGACATTGAAAATTCTTGGGACAATTTCAACTTGGATTCTAATCCAACCAATTCGGTTCGATTTATTTTTAAGAAATTATAGACAACTTTTGAAACTAGTAAGGTGAACTCAAATTAAAGTTAACTTGAATATCATTACAAACATTGTTTATTTACTTTATCCCAACATGTGGGTATATTAATAATAGCTATGAGTAATCTTTTTGCCAGAAAGACCATTGCAGCACCATAATCAAGCCTGGATATTGCCTCTACTTCTGGATCAACAGTTGGCCCCTCACATCAGCACAAAGACAAAGACTGCTCATGGAAAAAAGACCACCTAATTAAGATAATGGTGTACAACACAACAAAAAAACAGATGATATAAAACAGAACATACTAACAAAAACTTAGCAGATTTATTTACTAAGAGACTACCCAATGGGACCCGACCCTCACTCGTCTGGTGTGGAGGGACTAGTAAACACCATTGGGTGGGACTAATCCTCCACTCGTCCCTCGCACTCGTCTGCCCCACTCGTTCCTGCAGGGACAAGTTCATGTAGGTATTTTTTGCTTTTTTCTTTTATTATAATCCAATATACAAGGAAGACGCCAAAAAAAATTAGTGGGTTCAAAACTAGTCCTTGAGAGATGAGTGCATTGGGTGCATTTTGGGGGATCAGTCCTTGGAGTGTTTTTTGCTAATGTGGCGCTGACAGGGATGAGTCCTACCCATTGGGTAGCCTCTACTTAGCCAACTAGATTAGGAAAAAATCATCGATTCATTACAACACCAAATGCAAGCCTGGACAATGCCTCTAGTTCCTCACAGTCACATCAGGGCACAAAATTAAGATAATGGTGTAAAAAACAGCAAAAAAGCATATGATAGAGAAAAGAATAGACTAACAAAAACTTTGCATGTTTAATTTACTAAATAGTAACCAACTAGGTTAGATAAAATATAAGCTTCATAAACAGATCCAAATGTGCATAATTCAAATATGGATAGGCTTACAAACCTATTTCATATAACAGTACCAGTAGAAGATAACGCTCCAGAAGAGATATCAAACACGACATATATTTATAGGCGATATGAGACTTTCCTTGTATTTGAAACCCCATTCAACTTCTTCTTCTTCTTCTTCTTCTCCTTCTTCTTCTCCTTCTTGACACTCTAGCAGTTTAGACGAGTTTTTGGATGTATCGTAAATAAACATATGTCGATAGTCATCCTTGTTTATAAAAACAATAATTCTTCCGTCCTCGGTGATTTCGATACTATGAGATAAAGAGAAATAAGTCGGAGGTTCCAAACCTACTGCAAAAGAACATGCTTTTGACCATGAGTTACCAACGCCTTGTTCCTTCATTACCCACACATCAAAATTGAGAGTCTTGTCATCGGTGTTCGTGATCATCCATAGGCGTCCATTACACGTACCCAAATAACTTTCTTTATCGATGGTTGAATCAGGTTGATGTAGGTATGAAATTACCATCTTGTCAACATCGAGTGCCATGATCTTCGAAGAAATCATCCAATACAAATATCCTTTAAGAAAGGTACCTATATAGCCTTCAAAGTGACCATCTGGAATAGTGATTGCTGGTTTGCTCCATGAACGAGTTTTAAGATTCAATACCTCACAAGAACTCGTAATGTTCCCCGAAACTCTAAACCTTCTAAATCTAACAAGTTTCATCTCATCTGGGGCTGCACCATAACCAAATCCGTATAAATGGAGGCCACCAGGCAAAGGGGAATACGGATCTTTAAATATCTCATGAATACCGGTAAACGGATTAAACAAGATGATATGCTCTTCATAAGAGCTTTCTCTGTAAACATCAAACGTAGCTAAATCCTTAACAGCCAACAGGATAATTCCACTGAATGTTCCGACAATTTTTATAAATCTATCATCCCAGTTTCTCATAGTGGGAAGATCCTTGAACGTTGAAAACTCTACATTTGTAACTGAACCATTACTTCCGTCTAATATCTTGATAAACATAATAGGATTATATCTATCTGATGTGTGACGACATAGAGTGAGCCTTGATGATGGTCTTGACATCATAAAAGAGGGATCTGAAATCAGACGATTCCAACGTTTGGATACACATCGGGACTGCCCCATTGGCTTGGGTGGTAGTCGGGAGAGTATCTTGCGAAGGATTTCATCAGGCATATCATCAATGTCAGTCATCTTAGGTTACTCGGTCTCCCAACAACAAATACCTAGTCGTCAATTTATTTATCTAACCTTTTAACCTGACATATATAGCGGGTAACAAATTACAACGAGTTATTAATTTCACATAAAGTATTATGTGATATATATCACGCAGGCTATTATCATATTTATTTTTTAAATGTGTAGCAAGCTCATGTATTCTAAAAACGAGGAATTTTAAATAAGAATTTTCAATAATGTAATTTAAATAGTCGCCTCAGCATATATACATAACATATTCTATTCTTACGATTCTATTTAGTATTTTTCTCATGTATGTTTGATTTTACATTAAGGACTCAATTATAAATATAAATACTATATAATATATATATATATAAACATAAGAGAATCATACCGTGGGGAAAAAAGGAGCTCACAAAGCAGATGCAGGACGGCAGATTTGAGACATTCGCAGTAAATTAAATAGTATTACGGTTGCTGGGGATTAGGGATTTAGGTAGGTCTGTCTGGAAGAAGATTGGGCCTTCATCGAATTAGAAATTGGGCTTCTAAAATTAATCTAAAATTAATAAGTTTGGACTTTAGATATCTATCCAAAACTCACAAGTTATATTGTTTTTTATTTTTGTAAAATTAACATGGTATCCGTGTAATGTGACGGTAATAACGGTTGTGTGATGGAGGAGACGGATGGTGATGGTGGCGGCATTATATGGTGTAGATAATTGATGTAAATGTGTGCTTTAAAGAGAGTAGTGGTGATATTTTATAATATAAAAGACTGATTGTGTAATCTAGTTGGTAGTAATTTAATTCATTAATGGTAGTTTGGTAATTCGCATTTCTTATTTTTTTTTTAAAACTTTCAAACATGATGGTTATAGTTTTTATATAGATTGGTGCTCGCGTAATGCAGCGGCGGTGACAGTGTGGTTATTGACGTAAAAATAATTTCATCGCAGTCGACGATGTGATGAATTTTTGTTGTGGGATGTGAAAGAGGGGAGGAAGGGACGAACTGTGAATTATGATTTTTTCTATTTATTTCTACGTGAGGAAAAGATGGAGGTGTAATTTTTTTAAGGGTATTTTAGTCACAGTCTATAAAATTAAAATAATGATGTATTAAGATGCAGGAAAATTAGACATATCAGGTTCTTAAATTTAAGGGAGAGATGTTAAATTTGTTTTATAAGAAAGTATAGATATAGATAGTCTTATAGAAGTATAGATGAACACTATATTGTTGATGACATAGTTAACAATTTGGTAATATTAGAATGTGAACCTATAATTGATCGAGTTATATTTCGAAAATAAATATAATATTGTTGTGAAGTTAAATCATCTTTTTTATCTAATATGATTAGAACGATTTACAGATATAAAGAAAAGTTAATTAATTTGTGTTTCTAAACAATGTTTTCTGGTTTTCTTGTGTGGGGTCATGTTCTTAATACAGGCCGCAGGTCGATTGCAACTGTTAATACTTTTATGGATGGTAGTTTAGTTGACTAGGTAAGTAAAAAATCAATTTTGATGATACTTGTTTTTCAAACCGATTATCAAATCGCAAAACACTTTTTTTAATGTTTGGAGAAACAATTCTGGCATCTTGATTGCCAAAGTCGCATATTGGATTGAATACATCGGGTTTTCATCCTAATTAGTTGCGAACATTGAGTCCATTATCTGATTTTGATGGTTCGGTATCACATTTTTGAAACACTTAGAAATCCAAAAAGCTTATATCTTTAGTGTACTTAAGAAGCAATTGTTAACTATGTTTACGAGATGAGTATATTGGTCAAGAATATCATTTACAAAGAGATTTTAAAGATTTTAATTTGGTCAGTTCAACGAACCAATGTCTATATACTTGTACAGCATTAATAATAGCCAAGGATACCAAAATCTATCGTTATGGCATAACGTACTGTTAAACCGTGTGAAATCAAATTACGATCATACAAAAGTTTGTGATGTAAAACGAGAATTAGTATGAACCAATTACTATTATCCCATGACATGATAAAAAAAACTTTAACCTATAGTGTATTTAACAGCAGCCTTCATTAGCTTAAGTTAGAATTACGAACAAAATGAAGTGCATCAGATCCTACTTGTGTAATAAAATTGTCTGTTGACCCAAAAAAGAGTTGCCAGAACCGAACAGATGAAAATAGAAGCAAGGACAAAGTTTGATATTGGTCTTATGGACAGCCTGAAACTTGTGCTAGTTTCTTCAAGAACGGTAGAGAATTGCTTGTAACACTTTGACTCTTGATTGACCAAGCAGTTACCCATCGAACCCGAGAAGGAACAAGGTCAAGTTCGTCATTTAACCTGCTTCCCAAATCCGGCATGTGCCCACCACCATATAGTATCGCCATCTTCTTTTGGCCATTTTTAATGGCTCTTTCGAGTGCTTGTGTTGCAGCCCTGTTTCACTCACCAATGATGACTGAGTTCTCCTCTACATCTGTCATTACCATTGTAAAACTGAACAGAAAGATTATACCCAGTCACCATAAATGCAGGTTTTGATAAGTAACAAAATTTCATTTACTAACGCCCCATGAAACTTGATGGTACATGTCTTGGGTTTGGGTCCTTAAATTCTTTTCTTTTTACCATGGTGGCAAAATGAGATAAGAGGGCAATGAAACGGGTAATTTTCATATATGTTAGGGTTAAGTATCTAGAAGTGTAAGTAACTTTTACATTTTTCCTATTGTGTGAATGTGACTTTTATTTGGTTCATTGTATGTAACTAACCTGCTAAATTTGAACGATTAATGTAAAATTTTTACGTTGACCAATCAAAAACTTCTACGTGGCAGCTCATATGGTGTGCCACGTATACACTTTTACATTAATCGTTCAGTTAGCGAGTTAATTACATACAATGAACCAAATGAAAGTTACATTCACACAATAGAATAAGTGTAAAAGTTACTTACACCCCCAGATACTAAACCCTATCTGTTAAACACCTAGGTTGACACAACACTTTTTGACACTATTTATTTTAAGTGATCGTCGTGTCAAATTTAATTTAAGTTATTCTATTCCAATAACAATTACAATTTTTTTTGTAAGGGTTCCTAATTAAATCAGGAAACAGTTACGTGGATGACTTTCAACATATTTGACCCATTTGTAGCTAGTTTTTTTTAATAAGACCGTTATAGATAACATGACTAGAAAGTTAAAACACTCCAGTCCAATGGGCCATCGAACAACAAAGGCAAGTAGTCCTATAAAGATACTAGATTTTCTAGGATGCTATCCATGTTAACCTGAACATTTTGAACATAACTTATACGTAATTTCTAGGGTTTAGTATCCGAAAGCGTAAGGAACTTTTACACATTTCCTATTGTATGAATGAAACTTACATTTGGTGCATTGTAGGAAGAAACTTTGTAAAACTGTTCGAATTATGTAACATTTTTATATGCATCAATCAGAAACTTACACGTGGCAGCTCATATCTTTTGCCACGTATACAGTTTTACATTATTTGAACAATTTTCGAAAGTTTCTTCCTACAATGCACCAAATATAAGTTACATTCATACAATAGTAAAAGTATAAAAGTTTTTTTCACTTCTAGATACTAAACCCTAATTTCTAGTGTATATGATGTTTTGATTGGAATATTAAGATCAAATGCAGTTTGCTTAACCCAAAACAAAATTGTATTGATCACCAGTTTATAGCAAAAAAATTTTCTGAAATACTACAATAATTCATTATTTGTGACATGTCCTTGCAACATTTCCTGCTGTTATTATTGCTTGATTTTTTTCACTATTGGTCGGACTGCCGGGTCTAGGATGGGTCAACCGGCACTACCTCAAAACCAGACCGAACCTGGCCCAATAAAACATGGGCCAGTCATCAGGTTAGGTTTCTTGTAATTTATGGGTTGCGGGACTGTCCGGTCCATCACTGGTCTGGGCCTATTTTCGGCCCATGATGAACCCTAAGAATCACAACTACCTACTATGAATTTATGATGGTAATGGTTTGGGTCTCAAGATTCTAAGAATTTCTCACATAAGTAGGATATTTAGGTATTTAACTAGTAGTAAACAACTAACCACTACTAGAAAATCAAATATTGCAATTCGTTATAACATCAAAAAAGATAGTAGAAGACTTACTCGAATGTTAATATTTTTGCCAGAGTGACCTTTATTGCAGAAACAAAATCAAGCCTAGATGATGCATTAATGCCTCTAGTTCTGGATTATCAGTTGGCTCATCACCCACATCAGCACAAAGACTGCTAATGAAAACAGGTCAACAAGAGGTATAGGTAGCACACGGAAGGCCCATAATAGTATAGATATCCATGGACCAAGTTCTTCAGGGATTGAAGTGGCGTGTACATTGCTTTCTTTGATCGGAGTGTCATATCTCTTGTAGATGTAAAAAGGCTCTCACCTTTTTCCATCTGGAACAGATGAAAGAATAATCACCTTTAGTTAATTGTGAAATAGGATTTAACTCTTGATTGTAAAAAGATCACTAAAAATAATAGAGGTAGCTATTTTGACACATTTATATGTGAATGGGTTCCCAAAAGGGTCGAATAAAAATTTAAGCTTGAAGGGAATGTGTTAAACAAGTTAAAAGTTCTCCGAAGTCCTTTCATTCAAACATGTTAACCATTATCACAGCAATATTACAATTTAAGTAATCATGCTTAACACATTCTAAATTTGTGTATATATTTTTTAAGGGAAATGATATATCTTCCTAAAAATTAGCCTAATAATCATCCTAACAATCTTAAAACATGACAAGTGTAACTCAATTATTCTCTTTCCTGATTGTATCCTTTGATTTTGCCACTTGTCATCATTATATTATTAGGAGGATTATTGGGCTATTTAGTTAGGAGGATTAATCATTTTCCATTGTTTAATATAGAACAAATATGTTAGCAGCAGATGCCGGTTTGGACCCGTCTAAAATGATGGGGTAAAAACCAAACAGAACCCAATATGGCCATTGTGCTAACCTACCAATCGCAACCCTCTAACAAACAAGAGTGAAAGACAAAAAGTGATTGCACCTGAAGTAGCTTGAAGATTTCAAAGTCGAGATCATTGTGGTACCAATCATGTGGATCGTAATTAAGACAATCTAGTTGGAAATCAAGCATGAGAACTCTAGCCATTTGTCGTTGAGAAAACCTTGTAATAATAGAACCCCAAGAGCGTGAATTTGTAAGCTTTCTGGTTGCTGAAGGGTTTCTTTGATTTTCTAAACTTTCCCGAGAATGTTAACTTTGCGGTATCCTTTGGGGCCGGTAATGAGGGTAGCGTGTGGATCGTGGGTTCAAGTTCTGTGTACTGCCTGTTAGGATGTCAATATGAATTCTGGAGTCATCTAATAGCTAATTTGTCGTTATAAAAACAAAAGTTCCATTGAACTGAATAATCTTACATACTGAGCCCATAATAAATTTTACTTCTGTAAATCTAAACTTGAAACTTTTTAACATTGTAAAACATATACCTAAACTGATTCTAAAACTATCATGATAATAAGCACTACGAGAATGAACTTATTTTCCCGAAAATAATTTATGAAATCTTTTTGAAAACAAAAATTATTGAACTTAACTTCATTATAAATTCAAGTATTCAGTCCCCTTTGATGATTTTTCATGATAAATAAGATAACTATTGATTTGACTATTCAATAAAAATAAACGATATTTTTGATAGAAGTTGATATATCATATATGTATTGATATATGTTATAGCTAGGTATCATACCCATGCTTCGCTGTGGAGACATGTTAATAAATGATGAACTAAGTGTAAACAGACTTCATTCTTAGATACTAAATTGTAGGTATTGTTTGATGGTAGTTACAAAAGAATATCATTGGTTAAGCTACCTAGTTCCTACATTACTAAATAAAAGGTTAATGGATCTGAGAGATGACACAAAAGAAGCCTCAATTAAACTTTCTGAATTGTGGCAGGTTCCTCTCTATTGATGCTTCCATCACCTGCCTTCTTCTTTTCCTTAGGGTAGCTTAACAAGAAATAGTTCAAATGAGTCAAAAGTTGTTCATTGTATCTATAAATGCATAAAACTTACCAGAACATCTTATTGAAAGTCAGATAATTACTGATACAATATCATTTTTGCAACCATATTTGACTGCCAAATTAGGTAAGGTAATTAATGTATTCATACCACTATAAAGGAACAAAAACACTCCCCTCCATTCAATACAAGTTGCAAAAGTTTCCTATTTCTCGTATCAAACTCCATCCACCATAAGAAAAAATGCTACACTTTCTAATCTGGATTTCACCAATATATTTTTCCTTTTCCTTTTGTTAACACGATTCTTTCCTAAATCTAAATCTTTCAGTAACATAAATCAAGAGATATTGGGGGCTTTTATTTTGACTCGCATGTTCAAGAGATATTGGGGGCTTTTATTTTGACTCGCATGTTCTCTTAAGTTTGTCTTCTTAAAGTATTCGATCATTAGATGCCAAACCATTTTCCTCAAACTAAACTATTTTTACTTGGAGGAAATATGACAGATACTACCCTGTATAGGCAGATTGCAGAAAGGGCAAGGAAGTAATTTTACTCACCGACTATGTCCTCCAAACCATGGTAAGCATATAAACAAAATCTTTTTGCTTCGAAGCTCCCTTGCAAACATCCAAAAGACTTGATTCTCGTGGCAAAGTCACCATTACAATCACTTGTTGCAACTTGCAAGCACATTGCAAGCACAACACCGTCTTTTTTCACCCTCTCTTTGGATCCATTTTAGGGATGCTTAACTGCCTCCGGTGCTTCAACTTCTTTGCCTTTTATCCGGCAACGTAGTATCAGCAACCTTGATTTGACCATCACGTAAAGTTAGAGAACAATCAAATATAAATGGATCAAACTGGGGAATGTTATTTTTTCTTTAATTTTTAAACAATCAAACTTATAACTGAGAAGGTACGTTTACAGCAAGATTGGGAGCCACAGCTGCCACACCCAAGAGACTGATACTGCTAGCCCAAAGAGGTATGAATAAAGATAAAGATAAAGGTTTACGTAAACAAAGCGTATTTTCTTGAAATTAACCTACTGAATTATTTATTCAGACACTAATTAGTTATCATAAGCAAATAGAATTTGGACGGTGTTTCTATTCAATACAGCATGACCCATTTCAAAATATACCCAGAGTACCCATTGCCCAACCCAACCTGCACAAACTGCCCATTTATCCATCTTAACATGAAGTCAACAGAAAAATGGATAAACCGTTTCTGGTCAATTCAGCTAACCAATTTTAAATCAATATTCAGATAACACATCATCCAATCCAACTTGCAAGACCTACACATTTAAAAATCCTACTGAAATATTAATTTAAGCAGATAAATTATCGTTGAAATAATGAGACGCTATAATCATATGACAACGTTTTTGGTCAACCTGACCCGACCCAACCCTAGCTACACGACCTACCCATTTATCTACCTATATATCCAGTTATCCACATAAGTAGCAAGTGGCTTGCAGCAACCAACTGCTGTGTCATTTTGGATGCTAGAATGTTCACTTAACCATCTTTAAATTTTCTAATTAGTAAGTTATGTTTTCATGACAAATATAGATGGCATGTATATGAAATGAAAGATATAGATGCCAGCTTAAGTGCTAACCAGATTCTTTAATGTTGTGACTTTTTTGCCTGTGGATATCGATAGTCTGAGCGTCCTTATGTCACGTATATGAAACAGATAAGGCCCTTTGTTCGAGTAACTAAAACATAGTCACATAAATTTTAATCCACTTTCAACATAGTCACATAAATTTTGGTCCATCCTATACAATGCATAAACTCTCATGCATTACCTATGATATATCCTAATAAAATGAAATGCTATTAATAAAACATAAAAATACATAGCTGATAACGAAAAATAAATAGAATCGAAGTTGCATCAACAGCAGAAGAAACAATAAAATACAAAGGGAAGCAACCATATAATACATTTGCAGAATTAGCTGCAAAGAAAAAACATGAACACTAACACAAAATAATATAAGAACACCTTATACCATGTTCTGCATTTACTCACTGAGCTAATCCTTGGTAGATTTGCTATATTCTTACAATATAAGAAAATAAAACATTAACTAGTTATAGATTGTCCAGACTCCAGAAGAGTAGTATGTGTCAGAACAGAGCTTCAATAACAGGGGTCTAGATTGTCTAGAAGAGTACCAAAATTATCAACAGCAACCAGTACGATAAATCCCCAATATAGTCAAAACCCCTGTTTTCGAACAAAAAGTAAAATCAAAAGGAATCCAACTGTTCAAGATAAACCGCCAACCGTGGGTCAAAGTAAAAGGAGAGAACAGAGAGGGGCACACCAGCTATACCGACAGTTAATAGGAGAGAAGAGGCGTCGTGGAGAAGATAGAAGAAGATGCTAATGATTTTGCCAAATACAGTTGCATTGTTTTTTAGTATCACAATTGTAAAAATTGATTCTATACAAAATTGTAATTGTAGATATTGCCTTATAACAGAACCGTCTTAAAAGTCATCATGTAACAATGGGTATTTGGCTAATGATGATGATGCCGTCTTGATCAGATCCAAACAACATAGAACCTCTAGAAAAAATCAGTATATGGAGATATGAATAATGAAACCAAAGTGCATAATATCTCATTAAAAAAACCCAACCCCTCCAATTAATTATTGTAATTATTTTGGAAAATATAAAACTGATAAACTCTTTTGCTGAAACTTCACAATTAAGATTAGAGTTAATTACTGATACTTAACGTTTGCGCCATATTACTGGTTTCATACCTTTCCTTTCGAAATTACGCTGATCATACCCAACGTATGCAAATTTCCACTCGGACCATACTGGAGGCTAACGCCGTCACGTGGCCGTTAAAAACCCTCTCACGTGACTTGCACGTGAGGGATAAAGATGTAATATCCCGTTTATTAATTACTTAAATGGTATCTAATCTTTGCACGATATTGCTGATTTCATACCTAATGTTTTTCTTAATTACTTAAATGGTATCCAATGTTTAGTTATTAATTTTTTTTTATTTTTTTCTTTTGAAGGGTGAATTCCGTTTTAAGCCAATGTCTTAAAAACTGGTATTTTAGTCATACGGGTGTGGAAATTTTTTTGGTCTTATCGGTATTACCGAAAATACTGGCCATACGACTATTTTAATTTGTTTTATTTTTCTTTTATGAAATTTTCCAAAACTTGTTTATATTTAACGAAATAGTCAAAATGCACTTATAATCCAGTAAAAAATAATACAAATAGATTTTTCATAACAAAATATAAGTTTAAAGCTCACAAATAACCAAAAATAGCAATAAAGTATCATAAAAACAATTTTTAAAAAAATTCAAATTTTCTTTTTTGAAAATATTGGAAATACCGCAATGGTAATACCGGAATATTCGAGTAATACCAAAAATACCAGTCGATATTTACTGCGACACGAAGCTTAAAGCAATGTTTTAAATACCGGTAAATACCGGCTGATATTTCTGGTATTACCGTTGTGGTATTCCCAATATTTTCGAAAAAGAAAATTTGAATTTTTTATAAAATTATTTTTATGATAATTTAATGCTATTTTTGGTTATTTGTGAACTTTAAACTTATATTTTGTTATGAAAAACTTATTTTGTATTATTTTTTACTGGATTATAGTGTATTTTGACTATTTTCGTTAAATTGTAACAGTTTTGGAAATTTTCATAAAAGAATAATAAAACAAATTAAAAATAGTCGTATCGGCCAGTATTTCCAGTAATACCGATAATACCAAAAATATTTCCACACCAGTATGACTAAAATACTAGTTTTTAAGACATTGACTTAAAATGAAACTCACCTTTCAAAAGAAAAAAAAATAAAAAATAAAAAAACTTAATAACTAAACATTAGGTATCATTTAAGTAATTAGGAAAAACCTTAGGTATGAAATCAGAAATATCGTGCAAACATTAAGTACTATTTAAGTAATTAAGAAACATGAAATTACATCTTTACCCCTCACGTGCAAGTCACGTGGGGGAGTTTTTAACGGACACGTGACGGCCTTAGCCTTCGGTATGGTCCGAGTGAAAATTTGCATACGTTGGGTATGATCAGCGTAATTTCGAAAGGAAAGGTATGAAACCAGTAATATGACGCAAACATTAGGTATCATTTCAGTAATTAACTCTTAAGATTATGGGGTACAAAACAACAGAATAACATGCGATATAGAAATGAATAGACTACAATAAACTATGCATGTTTAATAACTTAACTTACTAATTAACCAACTAGATCAGATAAAAATAAAGATTCATAATAAGATCCAAATGTGCATAAAGTAGATATAGATAAGCTTACAAACTTATTTCAAATTCTAGCATAAAATCATGATCAAGACGAGATATCAAACACAACATATATTCCTCGGCGATATGAGACTCTCCTTGTATTTGAAGCCCCATTCAGCTTTACTTCTTTTGATGGACACTTTAGCAGCTTACACGAGTAGTTTGATGTATCACAGATAAACATATGTCCATCCTCATCCTCATCCTCATCCTCATCCTCATCCTCATCCGTGGTTATAGACATTATAATTCTTCCGTCCTCAGTGATTTTCATATTATGAGATAAAGAGAAATAATCCGGACGTTCCAAACCTACAGTGAAAGAACACGCTTTAGTCACCAACGCCTTGTTCGCCCATTACCCACACATCGAAATTGAGAGTCTTGGCGTCGGTGTTCGTGATCAACCATAGGCATCCATGACATGTACCCAGATAACTTTGTTTATCAAAAGCTGAATTAGGTTGACCTATGAATGAAATTACCATCTTTTCCACGTCGAGTGCCAAGATCCTCGAAGAATTCATCCAATACAGATAGCCTTTTAAAAAGATACCTATATCATCATAAAGGTAACCATCTGGACTAATGAGTTCTGGCCGGCTCCATGAACGTGTTTTCAGATTCAATACCTCACACGAATCCCAACTTTTCTTCGACCTGGTAAACATTCTAAATCTAATCAGTTTCAGGTCATTCGGGGTTGCACCATGACCAAATCCATATGCATGGGCCCCACCAGGCAAAGGGAAATACGGATCTTTAAACACCTCATGTACCCCGGTAAACGGATTGTACAAGATCATATGCTCTTGCATATAGCTATTTCCGTTCTCCCACGCAATATAATCCTTGACAGCCAACAAGATAATTCCTCTGAATGTTCCCACAATCGTTACAAATCTATCATCCCAGTTTTTAATAGCCGGAAGATCCTTGAACAATGAAAATTCTACATTTGTAACTGGTCCATTACTTCCGTCTGAAATTTCGATAGACATAGGATTATACGGATGTGACGCATCTTGACTTAGAAACAGCCTTGATGATGGTCTTCACATCATAAAAGAGGGGGATCAGAAATCAGACGATTCCAATGTTTGGATACACATCTGGACTGCCCCATTGGCTTGGCTGGTAGTCGAGACAGTATATTTCGCAGGATTTCATCAGGCATATCATCAACACTAGTCATCTTAGGTTAATGTGGAAATCGATCTCCCAACAACAAATTTGCTTCGAATTCCTAGTCGCCAAGTTATTTATCTATCCGTTTAACCTGACATATATGGTAAATAACACATTACTATGTAATTAATCGAATTACTTTCATAGGCTATAATCATATTTAATTTCTATATCTGTAAACAATCTTCTGATGTACGAGAACAAGTACCCGCACGTTGTGGCGGTGAGATAGTGGTGGTGATACCTAGGTCATAGAATGTGATAGGTTATAAGAGTTGATATGTCATAGAGTATGATAGTCAAATGTCTTAGCCGTACGGGCTCCGCCCTCGGATTTAAAAATTTGTCGAAAGTATATCGAATGACATCTCTAATGAAAAAGCATGAAATTTTAAGAACACTCATAATTTATCGATGTACAGTTTTTAAGATAAAAAATTTTGAATGAATGGGAGGAATAAACGATTTATGAAGGAGAGAGAAAAAAGATATTTGGTTGAGATTTGAGGAGAGAGAAAGGGTATTATAGTTATTTTAGGTAAATATATAATAGATAGGAGGGGCATTTTGGAGAAGTACTTAAAATTAATATTGAAGATTTGTTGAAAATCTAGAAGAAATCTGCTTTATAATATAGTATAGATAATGTATCTTTAATAAAAGAGGAACTTAAAGTAAGGAGTTTTCGGGGTCAAGCAAATAAGAATTTCAATCATGTATGTAATTTAAATAAAGTCGCTCAAAATACATTAACTACTGGAAAATTAACCCACCTTCAATTCTACTCTAACGCATCTATTTAGTGTTTCCATGTATGTTTTTTTACAATTAAAATTCAATTATACATATTAAAATATATATATATATATATTATATTATATATGTATACATATAAATTAAAAAACAGAACTAAAGAACATAAAAAATTCATACCGTGGGGAAAGAAAAGGAGCTCAAAAAGCAGATGCAGGACGGCGGAAATGAGACATTTCCGGTCACATTCGCAGGAAATTAAATATCACGGTTGCCGGTATATATATATCGGCGAAATGGGGAAGAAAGGGGATTAAGATTAGGTCAGATCACTCAATGTAAATATTACTGTTAAAAAGAAAAACTGAGTGTAAATATATATTGGAAGAAGATTGGGCCTTAGTAGGCTTTTAAAATTTCTAAGTTTGGGCTTTGATATATATTCAAAAGTTGTTAAAGCTATAAATAAGTGAATAATATTTCTAAAAATAAATATAATATTGATGTTAAGTTAAATTATCTTTTTACTTTTTCATTACAAAAATAAAATTACAATTAGATAAGAAATATATTTTTAAAAAATCAATTATTTTTCTAATCAATGTTTTCTGATGTTTTCTCAGGCCACGGGCCAGTTGATTCTGTTAATGTGTTTATAGATGATCATATAGTTGACTAGGTAAGTAAAATTTCAATTTTAATGATGCTTTTATTTGTTTTATTAAATCCATTATTAAATCGCAATTGTCCGTCCTTATTATGTTTGGAGAAACAATTTGGGCATAAACATCGCATATTGAAATTGGATACGTTGGAGCGAGTATTCATCCAAAATGGTAGAGTACTACGGCAGTACTCAAGTTAGAATTATTTATAGAGTATTGATATATCCTCCAACCTCATTAGCTTAGATATCGACATTTGGAAAAATCTAAGAGATAAAACTAACAGAGAAAATTAGCCAAATCACATGTTATATTCATGTGATTTTAAAAGGATTTTTAAGCTAATATTAATGGGGATTTACCATTTCCTTTATTTAAATGAAAATAATACATCGGAATTATACGGATAGAAATAGATTGGAAACACAGACATACTTTGTTTATAAATATAAACTTAATCTTCAAAATTTCAAACCTGTAGATATTAGATATTACTTAAAAGTTCAAACATATAGATATTTAGATTAAAATGATTTTGCAACAAGAAAACAAGATTAATTTGACTTAATTTGTGATAGTTTGACCAAATTTTGACCGATTTAATTGGCAATTATGCTCAAATTGGATCCACCTACATTATGATGCCCTAAATGTTTGTCTTAGATTTCCGATGTCTATAACACTGACATCAAGTATAATGAAAAATAATTTTTCACTTTGTATTTTAACCTCCTCTAAGGTGGTTGTGACATCCTGGAGGTTCAAATCCCATAGGTATACTCATGGAGATGTAAGAAAAAGGTTATTACAACTAAAAATAATAATTATCATAATCACCTTCCTCGAGTAACCGGATGGGAGAAAACTCACCCGTTTACTCATTTGTGTATTTTTCACATTAAGATTATCTTTGGTCACTTGATCTATTAACTTTTTAGATAATCCGAATCTTCAATTTCAATTTCAAACAAAAGTATACCCACACAGGCACACGCTATACTCACAAGCATATCCTATACCGCTATACTTCAGAGTCCCGTTATGTTATACGATTATGTGATTTTGATGATTGAGTATCACATAAATATTTTCTATAACACTTAAGAAATCCAAATGGCTTATGTCTATAGTGTATTTGAACTTACAGGAAAGGCCACTGCTAACCCGGGCCTTGGAAGATGGAAACCAAGATGCCATTGTTGACTCAAGCTTACGAGACTACCAGACTAAGATGGCTAGGATGGTATCATGTGTAGCTCGTGTGTCCATCACTCAGATCACCGTTGGCTTAAGATGTATTGTATGGGATATATGTATTCTTATCGTAATTAATATATTAATTTGTTTTAATTAAGTAGTCTTGTACAACAGCATTTATAGCCTTTAGTTTCCTCAAAATCATTGAAGAAGATCAGCAGTAGACAATGGCTCACAACCATCGCCCGCTCATTCCGTCAACCTACATGGGGGTGGGCAACAGTGTTCCCGTCCGGGTTGGCTGTGCCTTCAAGGCTTCAACCAGCACCCAACGCCAACAGGCAACAGCCCAACACCCTTAGAGATTTCAACTTAAAATCCAATACAATCAATTCAGTTCAATTTTTTTTAGAGAAATTTAAACTATTCTTGAAACTAATAAATTGTACCCAATTTAAAAGACTTCAATGTCATAATTTTCTACCAACCTGTGTGATACACGCGGATAGTATTAATAATAGCCAAGAAAATTAAAAATCTATCCTTATGACATAACGTACCGTTTAATAACCCCATGGAACCAAATTACGATCATAGATGCCTTACAAAAGTTAAGGATGTAAATTTACAAGAATTACAAATATGAACAATTACTATTATCACATAACATGATAAAAATCTTTGACCTATATCTGTATGTGACAGCATCGTTCATTAGCTTAGGTTAGAATTATCAACAAACTGAACTGCATCAGATGCTACTTGTGTAATAAAATTGACTGTTGACCCAAAAAAGAGTTCCCAGAACCACAGATCCAATGCCAGAACAGATGAAAATATAAGCAAGGCCAAAGTTTGATACCGGTTTAATGGCCAGCCTGAAACTTCTGCTAGTTTCTTCAAGAAAGGTAAAGAATTGCTTGTAAGATTTCGGTTCTTGATTGACCAAGCAGTTACCCATTGAACCCGAGAAGGAACAAGGTCAAATTCGTCTTTTAACCTCCTTCCTAAATCCGGCATGTGCCCACCACCATATAGTATCGCGATCTTCTTCTGGCCATTGTTGATTGCTCTTTCGAGTGCTTCTGTTGCAGCCCTGTTTCGCTCACCAATGATGACTGATTTCTCCTCTACATCTGTCGTTACCATTGTAAAACTGAACAGAAAGATAACACCCAATCACCATAAATGCAGATTTTGATAAGAGACAAAATTTCTTTTACTCATGTCTTGAGTCTTCAAAATTCTTCACTTTTTATTTTCTTTGAATAATATATAACCATCGTGGCAAAATGAGATAAGAAGGTAATGGAACGGGTAATTTTCGTTTCAATCAATTTCTGCCAATACCCTCGCCTAGGTTGACACACAACACTTTTTGACGTCATTTAAGTAATAGTTGTTTCAAATTTAATTACATAAGTTATTCTATTCCAATAATAATTACACATTTTTTTTTGTAAGTGAGAGCTTTTAATAAAATCAGGAAACAGTTAGGTAGATGACTTTCAACATATTCAACCCTTTCCCATCCCATTTGTAGCTAGTTATATAATAAACCGTTAGAGATAACATACGTAACTGGAAAGTTTAACACTGCAAGTCAATGGGCCATCAAACAACATAGGCAAGTAGTCCTTCAAAGAAGCTAGAGTTTCTAAAATGCTATTTATGTTAACCTGAACATTTTGCACAGAGATATTGATAACCTAAAATTTCTAGAGTGTATATGATGCTTTGACTACAATATAGAGGCCTAATGGAGTTTCTTTTACACAAAACAAAAGTATATTGATCACCAGTTCATAGAAAAGGATATTCTGAAAACTGCAACAATTTCCTATTTGTAACGTGTTCTTGCAACATTTCCTTTTTAGTGAAATTCAAAGATAGAGCCACAAGTCCACAACTACCTATTATAATGGTAATGATTTGGGTCTCAATATTCTTAAATTATCTCACACAGGTAGTATATTTAGGTATTTGACAAGTACTCAGCGTTAATAATACTAGAAAATCAAGCATTGCAATTCGATATAACATCAAATAAAGATAGTAGAAGACTTACTCTGATGTTAATCTTTTTGCCAAAAAGACCTTCATTGCAGCACCAAAATCAAGCCTAGATAATGCCTCTAGTTCTGGATTATCAGTTGGCTCATCACCCACATCAGCACAAAGACTGCTAATGAAAAAAAGGCCAACAAGAGGCATAGGTAGCACACGGGAGGCCCATAATAGTTTGGATCTCCATGGACCAAGTTCTTCGGGGATTGAAGTGGCTTGTACCAATGCTTTCGTTGATTTGAGAGTCATATCTCTCGCAAATGTAAAAAGGCTCTCACCTTTTTCCATCTGGAACAGACGAAACACCTTTAGTTTATAAGGAAATAGGGATTCAACTCTTGAATCTTGATTGTAACAAGATCTCTATATATAATAGAGTTAACAATTTCGACACATTTACTTGTGAATGGGTTGATTTGGTTTGTGTTTCATCTTAAAAGGGTCGAATAAAAATTTTAGCTTAGAGGGGAATGTGTCGAACAGGTTCAAAGTTGTCCAAAGTCATTTTATTCAAAAATTTTAATCATTATCACAGCAATATTACTATAATATTCAAAGATCTTAATCATTATCACATATTC
Organism: Erigeron canadensis; assembly: GCF_010389155.1. Classification (NCBI taxonomy): domain Eukaryota; kingdom Viridiplantae; phylum Streptophyta; class Magnoliopsida; order Asterales; family Asteraceae; genus Erigeron; species Erigeron canadensis. The sequence continues at coordinate 2,863,482 of NC_057761.1, forward strand.
TTTATTTCCATATATACTTTTTAGGGTTTAGTGCGCCGGAATGCAACAAACTATGCCCAAAAGGTTATAGTGTGCACGAACTAACCTTTTTTTTTAGGGATAAGTACCCCAAAATGTAGCTAACTATGGCTCAATGTCTATAGTAGGAACCAACTATAATTTTTGGATATTGTATATTGGGAACTTTGTTAAAATGTACACATATGGCATACAACCGGCTAGTTGCTTGTGTGGAGTAGATTGCAAGTGTATTCACACGGTCCTCATCTACGTGGATTGCCACATCATAAATATTCTAAATACTTTCTTTTCAAGAAAATCATTTTTCAAGCCATTTCCAGAAATCCTACTTACAATTTCCAAAATCAAATCTAAGAGAATAAAAAAAAAACTCATATGCACTTAGATCGGAACACACTTACATCCAAAAACCTACCACCTAAATCCCACTTACAAACAAAACACATAGATCTTGGGAGTCGATGACGGATATTCATCTACAAGCAAATTAGCCCCAAGATATATACAATCAAACCTTTTTTTCTTGTTACTAGTCCTATGTAAATCTCCCGTTAAATACAAAAGAATGGTGTTGCATTACGTGTAAAGTGTGTAATATAGCAAGAAAAATATGAAGCGATATTAAGATCCGGCCACTTGCAAATCTGCTCCAGACCCGGATGATAATGATGTTGTTCGTTTAGGGTTGGGGTGGCCGGAAGTGGTGGTGGTGATGGCCGGAATCTGCTCCCCAAATCTATCTATTTATCGTATTTTTTTATGATGGTAAAGATTTTCCGGCCATCATCGTTTTTCCGGCCACAGTCGAAGCATCACTATCTCCAGCCACTTGTTACCTTTTCTTTCGTGGGTTTCGATTTTCATTCAAATCTTTATCAATTTTAAGCCACCATAAGACCTTGGTGGTTTTGTTTTTCCGGCCATCTTGCTTTAAATTGTTGTCGTATTCTTGTTGTAATTAATTGATTGATTGTTGTTGTTTTTTAATTTTTTATTTTTTGATCTGGTTATATATATATATATATATATGGTTGAATATGAATATGATTGTGGTTAATTATTAGATTGTATGTGGATTTGTTGATGAAGAATATGCCACATGTAAGTGGTCAAACTAATAAAAGTCAGAGTGTAACCTGTTACCTTTCTAACAGGTAACCGGTTACATCTTTTGAACATTTTTATAAGCTACCACCATACAATATACAAAGTCCTTAGTTGATTCCTACTATAGACATTTGGTCATACTTAGTTACATTTTGAGGGTACTTATCCCTTTTTTTATTGTATGCATAAACTTAATACAAAAGTTTATATCATGCAACTTTTTGTGACCGACCAATAAAAACCTTACACCTGGCCCGTTAAAAAAAAAATTACACGTGGTAGCTCATTCGGGCTGCCACGTATACACATTGCATGATTTGAACATTTTTACTAAGTTTATGCATACAATAAAAAAAACGTTAGTTCGTGCACGCTGTAACGTTTTGGGTATAGTTTGTTGCATTCCGGCGCACTAATCCCTATTTTTTAATATATATATCTGAAAATTTTGGCAGGTCAAGACAGATGCCTGTTTTGACCCGTCTAAAATGATGAGATAAAAACCCAACAGAACCCACAATTGGCCACTGTGCCAACTTACCCATCTTACTGCCTCTAATAAACAAGATCAAGTAAAAGACGGAAAGGGATTGCACCTGAAGTAGCTTGAAGGTTTCAAAGTCGAGATCGGCGTGGTACCAATTATCAGGATCGTAGTCAAGACAATCTAGTTGGAAATCAAGCATGAGTACTCTAGCCATTTGTCGTTGAATAAACCCTATAATATTAAAACCCCGAGAGCGTGAATTTGTAAGCTTTCTAGTTGCTGAAGGGTTTCTTCGATTTTCTAAACTTTCCCTGCTAGCCACCATCTCATATAGCACACAATCATATGACTGAAGTTCCTTCTGTAAGGTTTCAAAGTACCTGTTCATGACATGTTATATCATACTAGCTAGCATATCTCACTTGTTTTAACATTCACAGATGAAGTGTCGGCTAAAACCATTTCCAATGCTACATTACAATATATATTCGTGCATGTTAAGTGTTTAATCTAATCAATGGGGGCAACATGAAAACTTAAGGGATGAAATTCTCAAAACTAAATGATACCACTAAATATTTAGCATTTATAATTATTTATTGATAGATAATATTAATTTTATTATTATTAGGTAAATAATATTATTACTATAGATATATCCTATGATGTCTTTATTATTATTTAGTTACCATGCTAATCAAGCTATATAATTAGTATTTATATAGATCATTAGGGTTGTAATATGATTATGGATAAACTCAATGGAGTTCAAAGACTTTTGAGAGTACCTTGCTTCTCGAACAGCAAGATTCTTTTATTGTTTTTCTTATAGATCTTTACGAATCTATTTGGTTGGTATCATCAATTGGATACGGGGAGTAGATACTTGCATCTTCCTCTAGGTATAGAGATACTAATATGTTTTAGCATATGTAATATAGCAGACCTTGTACATAGACTTGCATAGACTTAGTTGATTGTTTTGAACACAATATCCATAGATATTAGAGTTAATTAGTTAAATGATACCAAACGTTTGCGCGATATTGCTGATTTCATACCTTTCCTTTCGAAATTACGTAGATCATACCCAAGTACCCAACGTTTTAAAAACTCCCCTTCGACCATACCTGGACCAAAATTCCGTCTTTTGACCATCAAAGTCCCGAACATGACTTGCACGTGAGGGTAGTTTCGTAATTTATCGCGTGCAGCTGCCATTCCACTTCTTTTATACCCAAAGTAATATATAATAAATAATTTATTATTTATACATACAATTAATTCAGAAACAATAAACAAGCCCAGGAAAAAAAATCTTCAAAACATACCTATATGATTTATATCTATATGACTATATAGATCAAATCTATATCTTCAAATACATGAATATTTGTATAAACAAGCTTTGTCAGTACGGGGCCACTATCACTTGTGTTTATTAGGAAAAATATATATAAGTTGAATATATATATATATATATATGAATATAAATCTCTTTATTCTCTCAATATAAATCTCTACAAATCGGTCCTTCACCAACCAATCGAGCCATGAAGCCATCACCGGTAATTACTCCTTCAACGGTCAACTACTCCATCTCCTGTCAATCAATAACTCCAACGATCTGTGAGTGGCCAATCCATCCATTACCGGTCAACTGATTACTCCTTCAACGGTCAACCACCTCATCCTAGGCCAATCGATCCTTCGCTTTGTGTACGATGTCCTTTGCTTCGGGTTAATATTGGTGATAGGGAGGTTGGATTTGGTGTATGTATGTATGGTGGTGGGGTGATGATGGTGGGGTTCCGGTGGGAGTGGGTTATGGTGTTTCCTGATGGGATTAAGGATATTCGTGGAGGGAAGGGGGTGGATTTGTGGGATGAACTTTTTATATGAATTTTGGATGAATTTTTGGGATGACAAGATTTTTGGATGAGATTTTTTTTTTTAATTTATGAATGAACATCATTTGTTTATGCATTGGATTTTTAATAGATGATGAATGTTTAATTTGTTGTTGATGGTTGATAAGAAAGGGAGATCAAAGATTGGGGGTTAGTATGTTTCTGGGGAAAAAAATTGTTATCGATGAATATGATGATAAAGAAAGCATATACATGTGAAAATGACCAAATTGCCCCTCACATGCAAGTCACATGGGGGCTTTTGATAGTCAACAAACGGAGTTTTGGTCCAGGTATGGTTAGAGTGGAGTTTTTAAAACGTTGGGTATGATCTACGTAATTTCGAAAGGAAAGGTATGAAACCAACAATATCACACAAACGTTAGGTACCAATTAAGTAATTAACTCTAGATATTATGCTTGTATGCTTTCCCATGCCTATGTCTTTTGTTTTCGACGTATATAATATCGACGCAAACCTACATTCACCCACATTCACTCCCACACACAAATTGATCGAGTTGAACCAAGGCCAACTTTTACAAGTGTTGACAGAGTTTGTAGTCCGAATCGGACTAACTCGACCCGGATGACATTCAAGTCCCGAGTTTTACAACCATGCCGCCTCTAATGGATGAATATGGGTGACTATTTGTCATCCATATATACCCGTTTACCACCGGATATAATACATATATTAGATATGTACATATACTAGATTTGTACATATACACATATACATATATGCCCATACATATTTTAAATTGCTCATCTTGTATATTTTTTGAACTAAAACTACAAATATTTGATATATTGTACTCTACTAGTAATTAATGATAATCCACTAATATATAATGCTTAACAAATACTGTCCAAGTGGATTAATAATTTTAGCTCACAATACCCTCATGGAGTATAAGCACTTTATATTGATGGCGGAATCAAAGGCTACTTGAATAAATATTTGGTTTCGAAACCAATAGACTAGTTAGATATATAGCTTATATTTATAACATCTATTCACAAAAAAATGTTTGCTTTGAAGTTAATGTCTTTCTAACAAATAAACTTTTTTATATCCAATGGATATCCATTGACCCATTTCATCCCACAGATTTCAATGTACATAAACAAAGCAAACTTAAATGGATATGGGAAGGATACGAATGATGAAAATAAATGGATATGGATGTGGATATAGATACAGATACACCTTATTCATATCCGATCCATTGCTATCGCTAATCATCACTTTAGTGAAGTAGATCCAAGTTTAGATACATAGTGCTATGGCTTGTATGTCTCTAAATTAAGTTTAAAGCATTCTATCAATGAAATTGATAAAGACCAATTTCACCAAGAAATGGGTATTCTACTTATGAAACTTTGTTTTCATTGATATATATGAACCATCTTCAAGGAGGCTTAGTGGTAAAGCATCCTACAAAAAGGTTCAAACTTTGATAGCTAAACATCTTAGGATAGCCATGTAAAGAGGCTAGAGAACCTACATCTTTATTTTGATTTGGTCTGAAAGAAATAGACGCATTTTCATTCAAGCAACAAGCAAAGGTGAGGCCGCACACATCCAAGCCAGAGGCTTGAAGTTACCAAGGTAGCATGCACACCCTTTTATACTGAAAACATGGTACTATTGACCTTACACCAATGAATTATTCTTCTAAAATCTAATCTAAACAAATCAATCATATAGACTACTGGGATATTTGGCCTAGTTTATTTAAAAAGTTTTTCAGCTTTAGGTTAACTAAGCTCCAGCTTTTTAACCAAACAACTTATGTGTTGATAGCTTTTTAACCCTTAAAAAAAGCAGCCATCCTTGAGTTACTTCCCCAAAGAAGCTCTTCACCCAAAAAGCTTACACGCTAACAAGCCCAATGCGGTTTTAGAGTATGATAAGGTAGGTTTTAGGGATCTACTTTAGAATAAAGCTGTTGGAGTAAATTACATAATTTGTACTAGGACCTACGTTGTAATGAAAGTTGATTGAATCTACTATTTGCATGACTGCATCCTTGTCGAAGCTCCATATAATCTAGTAACAAGTCAAAGCTTTTTATCCTTGAGAGGAACATTCTTTTTTCGTCTCAACTCAACAAAATTAATGATAAAGAAAACAACCCCTAAACTTTGTAAGGCTTAAAAACCTTGAATTATATTAGAACTAACAATTATGCTATCATTATTCCTATTTTGATATGTAAAGTACCCATATTCTGGTTACTATTTTTTCGGCCTTTCAAAATAAGTAAGCACTAATTAAGTACAATCTATGTAAATACAAACTTTATACTTTATTCTGTGTGTTGGGACATCTTATAAAAACACATCCATTTTAAACAAATCAATTTGATAAATACATAACTTGCACACTATGAAATAACGACAGTAACACTAATGTCGTCTTCCACGGGTTTTAGGTCGCTATGAATTAACGACCATCCTCATAAAGTATTGTTCAAGTATGGTATATTTAAATAGACGATACGATAATTTAATGGGTGATAATTTAATTTATTTATAGTAAATAAAAAGAAGAAGAAGAAAAAAGGCATACTGTTTGTCTGCAATGTGGATAGTAGAAACCAAATCAACCTAAAAAAATAATATAAAAAAAGTAATTAGTGTGTGTGTGTATAAATATACAAATATATACATACAAATATATATATATATATATAAACTGAATGAAATGAAATGAAAAGAAAAAAAAAAGGAAACCTGAAGAAAAGGGTTAAGAATAGACCAAGGGAATTTCTTGCGATAAGTAACAAGTGCAGTTTGTAACTGAGGAGGCGAATCTCCACCGTTTTTAAACCTCATGTAATCCGCAATCGAATTGTTTTCGAGAAATCGTTCAGGGGATACTCCTTTATCATCTTCTTCCAACCATTGTTGTTTTATTATTCTAATTATTCCTCTTCTTTTTTTTCTTCTGAATTTTATAAAATTGTTACTATTATTATTAGTGATGTTGTTAATTTTGGGCCTAAAATAACAGCAAGTGGAATTGCTAATTGATGTTGAAGAAGAAGTAGAAGATAATATGGAGAGACAGATACTCGAGACCATAGCTCTCTCTCCCTTTTTTTTTTTCTTTTTTTCTTTTCTTTTTTCCTGTTTATTATATGTTGATATTTTTGGTTGCCCGTTTATTACCCACTTTGCACACAAAGTAACGGGTTTCGTGTAGGTGTGTTTCACAATATTTCCTCTACGTCATTACAATTTGTTTTACTTTGATGGTATGATATGGGTCGAATTGTGTCGACTTTGTAAATAAAATATTTAAAAGTAGGTTAATACTCGTATTGCATACTTATACCGGTTTGTTCATTTAAAAGCAAGTTTTTTAAAAAAAAACCCAAAAAATTAATCTTAATCTCAATCACTTATTTCGTTTCTGTTTGTTAAAATATTTTCTTTTTTTCTTCTCCATTTGCCCCTCCGATCTCGTTCACTCTCCTCTAAAAATGATAATTGGAAGGGAACCATCTAGCCCCTTGTACCCTTTGGGTACCATGCCGCACTACCGCATATTGGCATCCTGACCAGAGAGTAGGTGGGAATAACGAATACTTCTCCTTTACCACCACCTTTATCTGTCATTGACGCCATAACCATTACCACTATCGGCCGTTGCCACAACTACCTCCACGGCTCCACCAGAGGCGGATCTGGGATTTTTGTATACAGGTGGCACGATTACAAAAGTGATAACATGAATGCGATGACTCATGGGTAGGGCAGGTAATGAGATTTTTAATGCTCCGAGACGAAACGCTTTGAAAATGTACCCATTAGGTTTTGTAAACGAACAACTTATCAATTTTTTGTAGTTTAGGACTATGTACTTAAGCTAGATGAGTCGTCCGCACATGATTTCTCATTATATAAAATCAACTTTACAACTTTGGCAGATGACTTCAAATGATAAGTTTAATGTAAACATATAAGATGCATCGTTAGTTTTTCAAAGATCTTGTCATAGTTTATTATAGTATTTTTAATTATAGGTTATGGTTAAGGCTTTTTAATTGAAGGTGACATTTTTTTAATACGTACTCACATTGTATTTTTGAAATGTAGTTAAGTTTATAATTAGAATACTTATGTTTACCATATATTAGTAATCATATAATTTTTCAAAATGATATAGAATACTTATATAAGTTAGGTGCAATATTTTTGTCATTTGATAGGAGATATGGAATTATAAGCTAGTAAATAACTGTTACATATTTATAAGGAAGATTTGAGGTATTGAATGAATGTACTCAAAAGTTAAAGGACTAAACTTTTGACATTAAACAATCATAAGGGTTTTATGAAGTAATGTAAAAAAGGCCAATGTTATTATCTTCTTCACTAGCTAAATAACCCGGGTTCAATCCGGGCATTGTAATCAAATTTTAAAACCAAAAAAATATAAAAGAATGTATGTAATTTTTCTTATCAATATATTATAACTTGATATGAAGATAGTGAATCGACTAACACAATGATATGTAAAATAAGAGTACATGTTGCGTTAACAAAGTATAAAAAGTCATTTCATAATATTTTATAAAAAAAATTAAAATTTATTTGTTTCAAATAAAATATTAGGAATTTTAAATAAGCATTAAGTGAGATTTTTTTTTTGTCAAATATGACATCATAAATGAAAGAAAAAACTTTTTAAAAAATGTGTGATCATGACACATCATAATCTTTCTAAAAATACTTTTGAAAAACAATCCTTCTTTATTATATATTAGCATTGTACCCACGCGATGCGGCGGTGGTCGTGACGGCGACGGTGTGGTGGTGGATGCGACGTCGAGTGTCGTAGATAATTCATATAAAAGTAATTGATTTAAAAGGTTAATGGAGATATTTTAGAAAAATAAAGGATTGATAGTGTAATTTAGTTATTAATGTTAAGAGAATAGTGTATGTGAAAATATTTTAAAGGGTTGTAGCCTTGTAGGTGAAAATATTACATAGGAGGACATTTTAGACATTTTCCCTCATGTTCTTCACATGAGGGGTATCCTCATTAATATAGAGTATAGATAAAGATTGTTCTCTGTAACTTTGATAATACAAAATAGAGACTCCTTCTGCCATTAATGTCCAGATTTTAAATTTATTTTGGCTTGCTTATAGTTATTCGTATAAAAACAAGGTGAACAAACTTCCATTAACCCAGAAATCAAAGATTAAATCTCAATTTAATCTTACCTAATTCAATCTTAATTGAATTAAACAATCAACCAAAATCCCCACTGTTATTCAGGTAGGATTCACACAATTAGATTACTGTGTTTTCTATTACAATGATGAATTTATGAATTTAGAGAATTATTACAGAATCCATATCGAGGGAAAATATCAATGAAAAGAGGGAAACGGGTTATGAACCCTTAGGGTTCATAACATTGTATTTATAAAGATAACTTTTAAGAAAATACAAAACTAGTCCCTCTTCTTTAAGTTTTCAGAAAAGCCATTTTTAGCCCCTTTACACAGCAAAAGTTCATCTGCAGTCCTTAAGTCCTATCCATGAACAAATTATCCTGCACAAATTCTAATCATACAATAAGCAACAATTTAAGGAAGAATAAGATTACAACACATCTTTTAACATCCCCACTTAATCTTATTCTCCAACAAATTAACCAACTTCATTTTTTGACAAAAAATACTATGAGACTTTGTATCCAATCCTTTGGTCAAGATATTAGGTATATTATCAGTTGACTCAATTTTCTCAACTTTAATGACCCCTGTCAACATCTTTTCTCTCACAAAATGGAGATCAATTTCTAGATGCTTAGTTCTTTCATGGAAAACAGGATTTGAAAACACTTTTATGGCAGATATATTATCATGAAACACTTTAACACGAAGTACATTAGTAACTTGTAAATCCTGTAAAATTTTTACTATCCAAATTACTTCACAAGTAACAGCAGCTAAAGCTCTATATTCACCTTCAGTAGGAGATTTTGAAACAGTGTTTTGTTTTTTACTTTTCCAAGAAACTAATGAACCACAGAAAAAAAACACAATAATTTGTAACAGATCTCCTACTAGCAATGCATTTACCCCAATCAGAATCATCATATGCTTCAAGAGTCAAAGAAGACGACTTAAGTATAGAAATACCTTTACCAGGAGCACCTTTTAGATATCTCATAACTCTGAGTGCAACTTTGAGGTGTGAAGCTAAAGGTTTATGCATAAATTGACTCAAGCAATGTACAGTATAAGCAATATCTGGCCTTGTATGAGTTAAATAAATCAACTTACCTATAAGCTTTTGATAATTTGTAATATTATCTAAGATAGGATCAGAACTACTTTCTTCACTAGAAAGTAGCACATTAGGGGGAGAGGAGTGGTCATTGGCATGCCCAACGACATGGCATGCCACCGAGGGAACACCGACGCCATTAAGCCGGCATGGTAGCGGCATGGACTCCAACGGGCTAAAAGCCATGCACGGGTTGAAACTTTCGAACGTTAGGGGGGTGCGTTTGTGGTGGGGTCCGCCCACTTTTTAACCGTTGAACACTATTTAAAAAAAAAAATTCTCCTACCTCTTTATCTATATATACACTTCATTTTTAACCCAAAAAATCACCAAACAAAACCATATCTTCACACTTTCACCCAAAAAAACACCACACTACCAAAAAATTGATTCCTCTTCCTCATCTTCTTCATTTTGTGTTCCCCCGAATTTAGACGATTCGTCTACGGGGAGTACTTTTTAGTTTTTTAACCAAGTGTACGCCGAGCTTGAAAATACCGACACCTCTACTGACACTCGTAGGTATATTGATCGAGAGTGGGAAGAAGCTCACGCGATACTAATGCGTGACTACTTCATTGAAGACTCAAAGTTTGACGAACCATTTTTTTGTCATTATTTTCGCATGAGCAAGAGGTTGTTTTTGAAGATTGTTGGTGATATTGAAGCTAACTTTAGTTACTTTCAAGAGGGGTACGACGCACTGGGTAAAAAAAGTTGCTGCGCTCTTCAAAAGTGCACATTGGCGATCAAGCAACTGTCTACGGGTGAACCTTCAGACACATATGACGAGTATTTATGTATGGCTGCTAGAACGGGACGCAAGACCATGGAGTACTTTTGTGATGCGGTCGTCAATTTGTATCAAAAGGAGTTCTTACGTAGGCCGGCATCTCATGACATTGCTCTCATCACACAAGCTCATGAAGAAAGACACCACATTCCAGGAATGCTTGGTAGTCTTGATTGTACACACATCGAATGGAGGATGTGCCATAAATGCTTAAAAGGGCAATACACGAGGGGTGATCACAAGGTACCTACTATTATGATTGAATGTGTTGCTTCTTATGACTTGTGGATTTGGCATTCGTTTTTCGGTCCCGCTGGATCGAACAACGATGTCAATGTTTTGCAGCAGTCGCCGTTGTTTCAAAACGAGTGTAATGGATCCGCGCCAAACAGTTCATTTAGCGTAAATGGACATGATTACAAGCGCGGTTACTACCTTACCGATGGAATCTATCCTAGGTGGGCTGCGTTTGTTAAAGCTTATCCTCATCCAGTGGAACAAGATGAAAAGAAATTTAAAAGACTACAAGAGGCTGCAAGAAAGGATGTTGAGCGCGTGTTTAGTGTTCTCAAGGGAAAATGGAAGATCTTGGACCGTCCCCTCTGGCTATAGACAAAGGAGAAGATCAAAAAAGTCGTCGCTGCGTGTACTATACTACACAACATGATCATCAAAGACAACGAGTGGGCAATATCACCGGTTCATATTATGGATCCACCGGTGCCAAGAGTTTATAACCCGGAAGCAAACCGGGAGATAATGGACGAGAACGTGCATCATCGGCTCCGATATGATCTCACGGTGCATGTATCGGCTTTAGACTTATCATTCCTTGACGATCCAGTGATGCAGCCACCATCAGTCGCGAGTTTGATTTAGTTGTCTTCATTATCATGTAGAATTTTAGTTTCGTTTTATGTTGTTATGTACTTTTTAATTTTATGTTTGTGTAATGTTTAGTTTAATTTGAATGAAATATTTTAAGTTTTTATTAAAAAAGAAAGTGTTTAATTAAATTAAATTAAAAAGAAAATTTTTTTTTTTGAGGGATGAGAAAGTCATGAATGCCATTAAAAATGATTGGGGGGGATAGTTGGGAGGGTTGAAAAGGAAAATTGAGTTGGAGGTATTTGATTGGTGGAATTTGGGAGGGATGGTAATTTGGGAGGCATGACTCCTCCCCCCCTTAGGATCTAAAGGCACATAAATTGGCTTTCCTGCAAGTAAACTGAACTCTTCAAGAAGGTCTAAACAATATTTTCTTTTATTCAAACAAACCCCATTAGGAGTTTTAATAATCCCAAATCTTTAATTAGAAACTGAGTTTTTAAATAAGTTTTGAAATTCTCAATTTCCTGCTCATCATTACCACTAACAATAATATCATCCACATACACAAGTAGAGCAATAAACACTTTACCAGAATATTTTGTAAACAAAGAATAATCACTTTTACTTTGAACAAAACCATTTTAATTAAAGCCTCAGTTAATTTTGCATTCCGTTGCCTAAGTGCTTGCTTTAAGCCATATAATGATTTATTAAGCTTAGAAACTCTTTTATCATTAATATCACAAAAACCTTCGGGAGGTTTCATATTCACAATTTCATCAAGATCACCATATAGGAAAGCATTATTAATAGTTAATTGATATAAATTCCAATCATTTTGAACTGCAATATTGATTAAACATCTAACAGTCACAATTTTGATCACAGGAGAGAATGTTTCATCAAAGTCAACACCTCCTCTTTGACTATAACCTTTAGCCACTAGTCTAGCCTTATATCTTTCTATTTCACCATTTTACTTATATTTGATTTTATAAATCCATTTACAACCTATGGGTGTTCTATCTTTACGTAATTCAGTTAATTCCCAAGTATTGTTTCTATGTAAAACCTCTATCTCATTATTCATAGCATCTACCCATTCAGTGTGTTTACAAGCTTCACTGTACCTTTGAGGTTCAGTGCTTTTATTAAGCATAGAGATAAAGGAAAAACAAACACTGGGCAGAATAACAAACAAACTTTTCAAGACCATACTTAATACTAGAATTAACAACAAAATCTTTATACTTTCTTGGAAAAACAGAAATTCTATTAGATCTTCTCAAAGATTGATTATCAACATTGTCAATATTTAAAACTTGATTGTCAACTTGATTATTTAAATCATCACCATTATTTTCAAATAATTGGTCATTATTTTGAAATAAATGATTATCTAAACCATCTATACTATCCTCATGTGTTGCAGTTGTTACACTTTCATTGGTAATGTCACTATGAACACTGCCAGAATGAGAGGAACTCTTGCCATCACAATCAGTTGTCCCACTATCTCTCTCTTCATCATAGGGTGCTTTAGGATACTCATTATCATTAAAGAAATTTAAAAAATCATTTTCAGAAGGTCTGATTAAATCAGTTTTTTGTTTTAAAGGAAAAACATGCTCAAAGAATTTAACATCTCTTGAAACAAAAATTGAGTTATCATTATAACCCTTTTTTGAAAATGAGTAACCTAACAAGATACTTTTGGTAGTTCTACTAGAAGTTTTATCATTATTACTTAAATTTTTTGAAAAACAAAGACAACCAAAAGTTTTCAAATGAGAGAGATTTGGTAACTGGTTAAAGATCAATTCATAAGGGGTCTTTCCATTAAGCACATAGGATGGTAATCTGTTGATCAAGTAAGTAGCAGTTAGAATGCATTCAGTCCACAAATTAAGAGGGAGTCCCCCTGAAACAAAGAGATCTAGCTACATTCAAAAGATGTCTATGTTTTCTTTCAACCACTCCATTTAGTTGAGGAGTATAAACATTTGAAGTTTGATGAATAATACCATTTGTTTCAACAAAGGTATTAAACTTAGAATTCAAAAACTCTGTACCATTATCACTTCTCAAAGTTTTAATGGTAGTTTTAAACTGATTTTTAATCAAGTCAAAAAACACAGTTACATTTTCTAGAACTTCATTTTTAGATTTTAGTAGATAAACCCAAACTGCTCTTGAATAATCATCTATAATGGTTAAAAAATACTTATAGCCACCCCTTCCAGTAACCTTGTAAGGTCCCCAAACATTTAAGGGCACAAGTTGACCAAGAAAGGTATATTTATGATCACTTATAAGAAATGAAATTCTTGTTTGTTTAGCTTCAAAACAAATATCACATACAGTTTCACTTTCATGTTTAAAGTTAAGCAAAGACTGCATTTTATTCAGAACATCATTAGAAGGGTGACCAAGTCAAGCATGCCACACAGATTTAGACACATTGCAAGTAACAAGTCTAGGCATACCTTTAAACATTCATGAATATAGTATAAACCACCCTGTTGTTTACCAGTTCCCAGAACTTTCATTGCATTTAAACCCTGAGTCATAACATAGCACAAAGACTCATCAAAAGCATTAAGCAATTTACTATGCTTGGCAACCTTATGTACTGAAAGTAACTTAACACAATATTCAGGAACAACAAGTACATCGTATAAGGTTAAATAGTCAGTTAACTGTAAATTTCCAATCTTCTTAATATAAGCAAAAGTTCCATTAGGATGTCTGAATTTGATTTTTAAAGCAGATATGTCAATAAGATCAACTAAACCATCTTCAGTATAAGTTATATGATGATTTGCTCCTGAATCATTAATCCAACTTTGATTTTTAGATTGTTGTTTCAGATTAGCATTAGAACAAAGAAATCTATCAAAGTTTTCATTAAAGATTCTACTATTGTTTTATATCACACTTGCCATATTAGCATTCACATTTTGAGAAGTATCACCATTATCTTTCAGCAAATTCATAATTCTGGTTAACTGCTCATCAGAAAAAGAAGGAGTAGAAGAAGAAGCAGCAGAATTACTAGCAACTTTTCTGTTGTTAGAACCTATAAACCTTTTTTTACCAAAATCTGGAGGATATCCTATAACCTTGAAACATTTATCAATAGCATGTCCATTCAAAACCACAATTCTCACACACTATAGAAGAACCTTTGTTTTTATTCTAAGAAGTACTACCTTTAAAATTTTTAGAGAAAGCATTGTTATTTGGAAAACCTCTTGTAGAATTTACTTTTGACACAACAGCAGAAGACTGTGTTTTACTAGTAGAAGAAATACCTCTATGAGATTCATTTCTAGACAAGATAGAATAAGCAGTTTTAAGAACAGGTAAAGGTTCTTTAGTTAGAATTGTACTTCTTACATTCATATATATATATATCATGACCCATCAAAAATTGCATAAGTTTCATTAACTGAGTATGTTTAGCAAAATCAGAAGTAGCATGACAAGTACATCTGATGTGCGAAATCTAGCTTTAAATTTATAAACACGATTTACCGAAACATTGACTACTACACACTCACAGGCAGTGTACCTGATCGCATGCAGTATAGTTAAAACTGGTAAGCCGAGATCGTTCGCAAGGACTTAAATAAGCAATTGTAAACATTAAATGATTCAAGTAAAATATGGGGGGTTTTGTGGCCGAGTTGCCACGTTGCAAGTAGTTAGTTTGAAAAGTTAGTAATCCCAAAGGATTAATCGAAAGAGAAGTTTGTTGTTGAAAACAATTGATTTCGCTTGACAGAATGTTAGGATTGCACTTTTGATGAAGTTCAAATTCATTTTAGTGATTAAATGACCGAGACTCAAATTAATCGCCAACCCCGTACCCGTCAAGTTAACAACTTATTCGACTCTCTTGTATAAACTAGTTTCATTATTAAGACTGGTACCCCGAGACGCCTTTTTATAACTTCTCTAGTTTAACAATGGTTTTGGTCATTTCAGATAACAATTTTGCCTATCGATTGTACCCAACCGTCAACCCGTTAATTCTTATCAAATATCGATTACCCTCTACCGTACCCGTCATAGAACCAATTGCTTCTAACTAAGCAATCAAAATAACTTATACCCAAATCCTAGTCGTCACTAAGCAATGAATACAAATTATCCGCAATCAATAGTTGAATGACAAAGAATTAATAGATTAAGATCACGACAAAACGTTAAATCAAATCACTTGTATTAATAAATATTGTGCAATCCCTACATAATGTCTCACTCCATCAAGATGGATGAAAAGGCGATTAGCCACTCATATTACATATGAAATAACAAATCAAAACGAAAGAATTCATTGTTACCGATTACAAAGGATTGAAAAACGAATAACGAAATGATTCCGAACGAGTCTTTGATCTTTCAAATTGATGAAAAATAAGATAAACCCTAGAAAAAGCTCTTAAAATCGTCTGGAAAGTGAAAGATAGGTTTTTGGAATGTTTTTGCAGCTATTTATATGATGCAGAAAAGTGGACAGATTCGGCGCCCAGGTGCGTCGCACATAGCAAAGTGCGTCGCACCTCGGCCTTTGACTTTATTGACTTTGACTTCGTTGACTGATCTCTTATCGCCTATAGAGAATGTGCGTCGCACACTGACTGGACTGTGAAGCACTTATTTCCACGACAAGCAAAACGGCGACGCACCTTATGGAGTGCGTCGCACTCTGGCGTTGACCTTCTTTGACCAGCTTGACTTCTTTAATTCTTCATTCACGAGCCACATGAAACATCCGTAAACACCCATTTTGCTCCAGAAACTTCGTTTTCTGCAAAATATCGCTTAGGTACCTGTTTTTCACCTGAAACACTAACAAATACCATAAACGCACCAAATGTTTACGAAAATGACTCGTAAACCTCACTAATCGATACTTTAAGCTATAGGAAATGGGCATAAAATACGACATATCAAATCCCCCCACACTTAAGCTTTGCTTGTCCTCAAGCAAATCCAGACTGAAAACAAATCAAACCTTGGTATTTTATGGAACCACATTTCAGTTATCAAAAAGAAGGTCAACCATAATCAAAAATATAAATAAATGGTTAGGCAGTTTTAATCTTAAATGCAAACCGGAATGTTTGACAATATTTGACTGATATGCAAGCCTCAATAACACGACTAAGCACAAATGAAACGAACAAGTGATATCTCGCTCATCCTACTCCAACTAACTTTTTCTTGGGGTTGAATATTCGAATAATCACTCAATAGCCAAGTCGTGATGCATAATCTTTTAACCATAGGCTTGTACAAGGATCATTCCTAAGTCGCCAAGGCGCATGGGCCCTATAACGTCTATCAGCAGAGGACTTTACGGGTTGTAACATTTTTAGGCTAAACAGGGCATTTAAACAAGGTATGGGTATTTGGGTAACAAGTGGTGTTAACAAAGATCTAACACAACATTTAACAAAGTTGCACATATAGTCTAGTCCAAAACAAACCCATGTCATTAGTTGCCAACGGTCCACATCCCAAAAAGTTCCCCATCAAACAACTTATCAACCAAATCTAACCAATGTTGACTTCAATCAAACTTGCCAACTTCAAACAATCTAACATATACGTATTAAACTTCAGCACAGTTTGTTGGTTATAATAACGACCAACTTACATGAAATGATTTGACAAAAAGGAGAAATACCAACTGACAGCCCAAGCTCATTTTTTTTCTTTTTCT
Source organism: Erigeron canadensis (assembly GCF_010389155.1). Taxonomy (NCBI): domain Eukaryota; kingdom Viridiplantae; phylum Streptophyta; class Magnoliopsida; order Asterales; family Asteraceae; genus Erigeron; species Erigeron canadensis. The sequence continues at coordinate 2,880,687 of NC_057761.1, forward strand.
GATTTTCAATTCTTTTATTCTTTTTATTCATTTTTTTTTGTGAGCTACTTTTACTCTGACTAATTGGTATTCTCTTACATAATCTAAGAAACAGTGACAAATCATCTCAAAAGATGCTAAGATGAACAATTTAGACTTTATCCAAGAACCATGACGAAATCAAACTACCCCCATAAGATGAGAATATCCCGTCCCGACATAATAAGGCAAAACCCAAACCATCCAAACTAGCAAAGGCAACCAATGACCCACCAGGATTTCGACTATCGGTATGGTGAGGAATGGTTTATATTTAGGTGGATTTGATTAACAAAGAACAGGCTAGTGACAACATGTTTTCTATTGTTTCTTGCACTAAAAAGGAGTGCAACATACGGGTTTCCAACGGGTGGTTCACTAACCGTTGCAGTTAGCTACTAAGCACATTACAAAACATGTACATAACAGATTTTTACTAAACAAAGGGTGAATAAACAAAGAATAAAGGTTTTATCCTAAATTAGCCTCTTCATCATATAGCAAAACAACGGAACGATCAACAAGGATAAGTTCTAGAATCAACGCAATCACCGGCACACTCATAGCAAATGCAATATCCCAGAAATGGAAAACCAACCTCAAACTTGCACATCATAGTTCAGAGCTCTAAAAGAGACCCTTACTTCCGGATAAATCCAAAAGCCTATGAGAGGGACAAATTTACAAGGCTAATAGTTCCAAAACTGTAACACCTATCATATCTAGCAATGAATCAATCAATATCACAATTTTGGTGTTTTGGTGCTATAAGCATGCTAGCAATGTTATTAATCCAGAAGGGATGCCACGTTAATCAGTCAAAACACATTCCACATATTAAAAGTATTACCAAGGTGTAGTTACATTGCTCATTTATATCTATAATTAGGTGACAAAAGCAATTAACTATGAGGACAAACATGCAAAAATCTTCAAAAATTCAAAAATTTCCCGACTTTTTCCTATTTACCTCCCCCCCCCCCCACTTGAGTTGGACAATGTCCTCAATGTCCAAGAAACTAAGCCAAATAAGGGAAATAGGATAAAGTAAACTAAAAAAAACAAAATAAGAACAAGAAAACTTGCCAGGTACATGTGGTGTTCCATGCGCGAATGATGCCAACAAGAATAATGAGCGCTGAACTTACTGCCAGCATATGTATATGACACCCTTGCTATCACACATGAACACAAACAAAGCCAACATAATAATAATAATTGTTAAGCATGCAACATTCAAACCTAATTATTCTACGGAAATGGAAAGAAAATACGATGTCTCATCACCCCGTAGGATGGATACATAACAACCAAATCAAAATTAAAAGTACGGAAAATGAAATTGTTCAAACAAATCATACAAGCCATCAAAAACAGCAACTGACGGCATCTCATTCTTCAACCTGCACAGAAACTCACTGAGGTGGAGGGTGAGGTGGGTAGTGTTGGTAGCCAGGAAGGTTACCATAGTCAAAGAAAGAACCAACTACCCATTCTGCATAAGTCTGCTCAGAAGCTCCTGACTGGGTCACGTCCATGCCAGCATAAGTACCTGTATAAGAACCAAATCGGACCGGCATATCCGGTCCTAGTGCCCCTGGATCGTGACGGGGAGGCTCCTCGACCACATGCTCGGGAGGAAAGTAAAAACCTCCACCGACTCTCTGATGCGGGATGAACATGGCAGGTGGATGGTAGTCGGGAAGATCAACGGGTGGGCTAAAGTCCTGCCCTCTCAACTGTGCCTCCCACATGGGCTGGTAACGGCGCGAGTCATATACCACTCTACAAAGCCCAGAACCCATCATCGTCATATCTCCCCCAACCTGCTCTCTGAAACTGTCCATGCGGGTGTGAAATGATTGCTGAGATTCAAACATCCGATCCACAACAGACTAAAGAGAGGTGAAGTCAAAACCTGCAGAAGAAGAAGAAGAAGCTCCTGCAGTAGAAGTAGCACGACGCTTAGGGCGTCTAACCAGTTCTTCCTCCGCTGCATCCTCCATTTCTTCATCATCCTCATCATCCCCTTCTTCACCCTCAGGGGCATCATCACCAAAATCAATCAAAGAGTACAAATCTCTGTGGGACTGTTTCTTCAACCAACCAAAACGCTTCAAGTCAGCGTACTCAAACTCCTTCATTAGCTTCCAGTTCAAGTTGTAGACCGCATTTGCCCTGTCGTTCTCACATCCGAGAAACTTAACCAATCTTGTAATGTAGTGACTGTTAGAAATCCAAAAATAGTGATACATTGTAATTTAAGTTATGGACTTACTTGTTGTTAAGTCATGTGTTGATGTTTTCTAAGGTTGAGAGGCTAATTGTGATAATTAGCATAGTTGATTTGTTTAGACTATAAATAGCCTTCAATTCCTTAGAAATCATAACATTGGCATAACTCTTAATACTGATCATATCAATAACACACTTTTGATCCCAATTCTTTCTCAACACACACACAAACACCAAGAACACACACACACTAACCAAACACCATTGTTGATGTGAATTCGAGTGATAAAATCGTGTTGTTACATTTAGTATCAGAGCAAAACATCTTTTTGATCTCGATCCATAACTGAATTCAATCACATTTCATGAAAAATCACCTTTAATTCTATTTTTTTTTCTGTTTCTGTTCGTTTTTTTTTCTCTATGAAAATCCAAAAATTAACCTCTCAAATCACATAAAATCAAAAATGTTTGTTCACCGTTCGATTCCTCATAGTTAATAACATAATCCTCTCAAGTTTCGTATTCTAATTCGATCTGGATCCAAAGTTCAGATTTTGAGTTTTTGGCGCTAAAATTTGGGATTTGATTCTGTTGTGTTATAAGCTAAATAGTGTTAATCGGATCATTGCTAAGGTGAAAACAAACTGTTTGCAAGTGGTTTCATGTTCCAATTCTCAGAAAATCAAAAGATATTGAAGTTTTAAAAATCGTCAATGGAGGTGTTCATACTCAGAGGTTGAAGACGACTGTGAGATGCTAAACGATCTCATTTAGATCGTTTTAGTTTTTCTTTCCTTGGAACATATATTTCAGTGTTGTGGCTTGTAAAACGATTCAAATTTTGATCATTTTGACAAGTGTGGTTTTAGTGTGAAGAATTGATTGTGGCTAACTGATCCTTTGGATTGGTTTTGGTCAATCCAATTTCTTGAAAATACATAAGTTGTTGAGAAATTCTGATTGTTTTCTTTAAAACCAGAATGATCTCTTTTAGATCGTTTCAAGTTTTACTTGAACATTCTCTGGTTTGAGTAATTCGTGAAGAGTTGTGTTTGGGAATCATACTACTCTTGGGTAACTGATCTTCGTGATTGGTTTTGCTCAATTCATTTCATTCCATTTCATACCAAAACTCTGCCCAAATCATTTCAAAATACTGAGAATTTTTCTTCTTCTGAAAATTGTTTCATGTTTAAATCGTTTCATTCTTAATTCAATTTAGATCGTTTTAAATTAGATCGTTTCATTCCTGCACATTGAGATCATTTCATTCCTGGACATTTAGATTGTTTCATTTACTCTTCTTCTACATCATTTCATTTTAATTCCAATTCAGATCGTTTCATATCATTCCAAATTAGATCGTTTCATAGTTTCATACTTTCTTCAAAATCAATTCAATTCTCAATTCAAATCAATTTCAAATGACTACTCGTGAAGCATTGTCTCTGGGTACTGATACAAGACCACCAGTTCTTTATCGTGGTAACTATGGACTTTGGAAGAAAAGGTTCATGGATTATGTGATCAATGAACTGAGAAAGAACAAAGTCAAGAAAGATGAGATTGAGCTGAACATCAAGTTTATCAAAGCACTTGGTCCCGAATGGGAAGAATATGGAGCTCAAATCAAGCAACATCAAGATCTGACCAAATTCACCATTCATACTCTTTATGAATCTTTCAAGTTGAATGAGTGCAAAGTTCTAAGCAAAAATTCATTCAACAAAGTGCCAGAAGTTGTATCTACTGATCCTTTGGCATTGGTTGTTGAACGAAAGGTTTCTGACGCTCTTAAAAGACAAATGACTATTGTTTCTTCGTCTGATGAGGAGGGAGAAGATTACTTGGTTCCAAGAGATGGTGTTCCTGATGAATTCTACCAAGCTCTTGCCGCTGTGACTAAGCATTTCAAGAAAAAGTATTTCAAAGCGAGGCCAACTAACAACAATCTTCGAACTTCATCAACAAGTGCATTTCCAAAGAAGGAACAATATTATCACAAGAGTTTTGAACAAGGTGAAACAACTGTTTCCAAGAAAAGAGACATGAAAGCAGAAACTGAGAAACAAATCATGGAGAAAGAAAAGACTTCTGACAAAAAGTGTTACAACTATGGAATTCCTGGTCATTTTGCTGTGGATTGCAAGCTGCCTCGCAAGAAGACTTATGAATATTACAAGCAGAAGATGCTTCTGGCAAAGCAAGTTGAAGCTGGTCAAGCCTTGATTGCTGAAGATGACAAGTGGCTTTTGCATACTGATGATGAAGATGAAGATCTGTCTGCCAATGTATGTTTCATGGCAACGTTGAGCAAAGACAAAGGAATGGAGGCTGACAACAGTGACGAGGAATATCCCGATGATGAGGTAAATCTCGACTCTACTTTTTCATCAAATAACGATAAAGAGTCTTGTAGAATTGCCTTATCAAACTTAACGAATCATCACACTTCTTTAGCCAACAAAAACAAGAAATTGAAAAACAGCATTGTATTTTCAAAAAGGGAATACACAAAACTTCTTGAAGAAAATTCTAAACTACTTTTTGAGTATGATGCTATGAAACAAGAGTTTCAAAACTATAAAGAACAAATGTTGGTTAAAGAATGTGAAATGAATGCGTCTCCTGACTCTAAGTTATTGGAAAAGTGTCATAATTTAGAAAAGACCATTCTTGATCTTGAAAAAGCCAATCAAGATCTTGAAGTTCAAAAGACCAATGAATGGCTTCGTGCAAATGCGAGACAAATGGATGTTGATATTCTGAATAAGAAGCTTCAAGAAGCTACACCAAAAACAATTGAACTTGAAAGAAAAGTTTCTGATTTAAATCATAACTGTTTTTTAAAAGGCATTGAGATTGAAAATCTTGGAAGACAAATTGAGGAACATAAAAAGAATATACTTTTCTATCAAGAAAAGTTGTACAAAGTTGAACAAAACCTTCTTTTGGATTTCACTGCCTATTTCAATAAGTCAAAGATTGATAAATCAGAACTTCTTCTTGGGTTGGGATTTGAGAATATCACTCCATTGCAAGAAGCCAAAGACAAGATCGAACCCTTGTATGATGAAAAGTTTTTGAGACTTGGTATGGTTCAACAATTCATTCGTCCATTGGATGACAAATTTGAGACTGATGAAGTTGAGAAAATTCAAAACAATAAATTTTTAGTTAATTATGATGCTATCAACACTTCTTACGAAACGAAAAAGTCATCAATTTTTGAATTAGAAGAGATTGCGTCTAATTTTCAAAACCAAGAATCTGTCGTTTCACCACCTAAACCAACTAAATTGTCAGTTGTTGTTGATATCAAGACAGTCTGTGTGAATATTTCTACCAAAACTGATTTCAGTCTTTTAGTAGACCATTCCACTCAGACTACTTGTGTTTCATCTACTGTTTCCTCCACCCAAACTTTGACTGATTCTTTTGAGTGTTCATGTCAAAATGCTGCTACTGTAATAGCTGATGATTATGTGCAATCTGATTTATCCTATGACGAACTTGCGCATAGTTTAGTATTAATATGGTACTACTTTAGGTTTTTCACTTATGAGTTTCCTGAAGAGTTAGTTGTTCACCCTAAGCTTTGTGCTAGTATAGGTGTTGATACTTCTACTCAATTTTCTTGTGAAAACAAAGATGTGTCAGTTCAAGTTGATTTCATTACTGAAATTACCAATAGTGTGAAGTTAGAAAACAAGACTCCTGATTTTTCAAAAATCTCTCCAGTTTCACCATTCACCAAAAATGATTTTGATAAATTCATGGAGGGAGAATATGTTTTTGATTCTGAAACTGAGAAAAAGATTGAATCTACCAAAATCAAAGTTGAATCAAAAGAGGAATCTCCAAAATCGTTTTTCAAAGCTCCAACTTCATATTATTCAAAGAAACGGGTTACTTCCAAACTCATCAAGACTGAACCAAAGACTGTCACCAAACCAAGAATAAATAAGTTAAAAACAAAGTGTCCTAACCTGGAAAAGCATGTTAAAACCAAACAAGATGAGACCAATCCCAAAATCAAATACAACAAAGTGAAACTTCTGGAATTCAATTCAAATGTTTCTTCGTCTAGCTCTCATTCTAGTTCAATTTCTAAAGTGTCTAAGTCTAGCTCTGTTTTGCTAACTAGGGATACTTCAAATGGTGCGACTAGGTATAGGGATAGATATGGCTGGTTTTCTCATGATAAACCTACGAAACAAGAAGTTTCTGCACCTTCAAAAGAGTCTAAAAAGATAAAAGTGCTTCAAAACTCTCGTTCTAATCTTCTTAGTGTCAATTCGACAGGTGGAAAGAGCTTAATTAGTGAGACTAAATGGGTAGCTAAGTCATTAGTACTTAAGTTCACTAATGTTAATGGTGCCAAGGCTAGGCCTTGTGATGTTGTAAACAATGTTAATTCTTGTTCCTCATATGCATGGTTTGAATGCTGGTAGACATGTTACTTTTGATACGTGTGTTAATATTCGTTTGTTTAATCCAAATGTGCTTGTTGATAATGTGCTTGTTAACAAGTATGTTGATTCAAAAGCATGTTTGTATGCATTTCCTAAGTTATACCCCCTGCCTGTATTAACTAACCACAAAGGACCCGTCTTTAAGTGGGTACCTAAAGTTGGTTAAATTTTTGATTGCAGGAAATAACCATCTGTGTATGGATACTCGATTCCGGGTGTTCAAAACACATGATTGGCAATAAATCATTGCTCAAGAATTTTGTTGAAAGATTCATAGGAACTGTTCGTTTCGGAAACAACAATTTCGCTCCAATTCTAGGTTATGGAGATATTGAAAGAAACAGAATTGTCATCAAGAAAGTTCATTATGTTGAAGGCCTGAGTCATAACTTGTTCAGTGTTGGACAGTTATGTGACAACAATCTTCAAGTTCTTTTTCGACAATCTCTGTGCAAAGTCCAAACTCTAGATGGAATTGATATCCTATGCGGAGATCGTGAAGACACTCTTTTCACAGTTAATCTTGATGATAACCAACCAACTGATAATATCTGTCTTGTTTCAAAAGCTACTTCGAAAAATTCTTGGTTGTGGCATAGAAGGCTTTCTCACTTGAATTATCAAACCATCAATGCTTTAGTCAACAAGCAACTTGTTGAAGGCTTGCCTGACTACAAATATGAGAGTGAGCATGTCTGTCCTTCTTGCGCAGTTGGGAAGATCAAGAGAACTTCTCATAAACCAAAGAAAATTCCACACACTTTGGCACCTCTTCATTTGCTTCACATGGATCTTTGTGGGCCTATGAAAGTACAAAGCAGAAACGGGAAGAGATATATTCTGGTTATCATTGATGATTATTCAAGATACACTTGGGTCAAGTTTCTTGCTTCAAAAGATGAAACAACTCAAATTTTGATCGATTTCATCACTTCCACACAAGTGAATCTTCAACTTCCTGTCCGATATATCCGTTCGGATAACGGTACTGAATTCAAAAATGCCATCTTCAATGAATTTTGCAAATCAAAAGGCATTACTCACCAATTCTCTGCTGTCCGAACCCCGCAACAAAATGGTGTTGTTGAAAGGAGAAACCGTACGTTGGTGGAAGCAGCAAGAACAATGCTTGCTTATTCCAAGTTACCATCAAACATGTGGGCTGAAGCTGTTGACATTGCCTGTCATACTCAAAATCGGTCCATCATCAATCAGCGTCATGAGAAGACTCCTTATGAGGTTATTAACAAACGCAAACCCAACATCAATTACTTCCATATTTTTGGGTGTGTCTGTTATACCTTGAATGATCGGGAAAATGTTGGAAAGTTTGAAAGGAAAGGTGACGAAGGTTACTTTGTTGGTTACTCAAAGACATCGATTGCATATCGCATCTTTAATCGTCGAACAAACATGATTCAAGAAACCATGAATGTTTGGTTTGATGAGATGTCTGGCATGATATTTGAACAAGAAAGTTTGCTATCAACAATTAGTGATCCAAGTACTTCAAGTGCTTCCTCAAGAACGTCTACCTTAGCCTCAAAATTCAAGAAATATCCAACTCCAACAAGTGAAGAGCTAGATATTCTTTTCGAAGAATTCTACAACTCAAAACCGATTCAAGAAAAGGAACCTCAAGTCATCAATGAACCAATTCCGAACAATGACCCCATTCAAACAAATGAATCAGTTCCTGACAACAATCATGAATCATCTTCAAATTCTGCAGAGCAAGAAGAATCACCTTCGAGAGATATTTATTCTCAAAAGAATGTTCAAGAACAACCTTGTCAAATCACCCAAACAACAAATCCATCAAATACTCCAAATGTGTATGTGCCACTGGATTTTGATCATCCAAATTTTGAGGAAAGAGTTCTTCCAAGCTACGATTCCATTGCTCAACAGAACTCTGGATTTAATGATGATAATATTGACATTCATCAACAAGATCCTCTTCCTCATGACAACAAGTGGTCACGTATGCGCAAAGATGAACCCAAAACCGTCTCTGAAGCTCTTTGTGATCCAGAGTGGGTTAAAGCAATGCAAGATGAATTAGCTCAGTTTGAGAGACTGAAGGTATGGAGATTGGTTCCAAATCCAAGGAAAGAAGAACCAATTCGCACCAAGTGGATTTTCAAGAACAAGAAGGATGAAAATGGAATTGTAGTAAAGAACAAAGCTAGATTGGTTGCAAAGGGTTACTGCCAACAACCTGGTGTGGATTTCGACGAAACTTTCGCTTCTGTTGCAAGAATGGAGGCCATTCGTATATTCTTAGCTTATGTCGCATTCAGAAACTTCACAGTGTTTCAAATGGATGTGAAGACAGCATTCTTGAATGGAGAACTCAAAGAAGAAGTTTACGTGGAGCAACCTGAAGGTTTTGTTGATCCTAAGAAGCCAAACCATGTCTACAGGTTAGACAAGGCCCTCTATGGTTTGAAGCAGGCACCCTGAGCATGGTATGATTCCTTATCTACTTTCTTACTCAAAGGAAGCTTTACCAAAGGTACTATTGACCCTACCCTGTTTATTCGTAAGCATGGTAAACATGTTTTACTTGTCCAAATATATGTTGATGACATTATTTTTGGGTCAACCAGTCAATCTTTTTGTCGAAATTTTTCATCTCTAATGGTCAATCATTTTGAAATGAGCATGATTGGGGAAATGAATTACTTTTTGGGTCTACAAATTAAACAATTACCAACTGGTATTTTTATATCACAAGGTAAGTACATAAAAGATATGTTGAAAAAGTTTGAAATGACTAATTGTACTTCAATTTCAACCCCAATGGATGCTCGTACAAACATTAATGCTGATAAAAATGGGAAACGATTTGACCAAAAGAGGTATAGAAGCATGATTGGTTCGTTGTTGTATCTTACAGCATCTCGTCCAGATATAATGTTTGCAACATGTATGTGTGCTAGGTATCAAGCCGCTCCGACTGATTTACATTACCAAGCTATGAAACGAATTTTTCGTTATCTGAAGGGTACACCCAATCTTGGTCTCTGGTATCCAAGGGATACTGGATTCAATTTAACTGCCTATTCAGATGCAGATCATGCAGGTTGTAAGCTTGATCGCAAGAGCACATCTGGTACTTTACAATTCTTAGGGGATAAGATTGTTAGTTGGTCATCCAAGAAGCAAAATTGTGTATCACTGTCAACAGCAGAGGCTGAATATGTGGCTGCTGCTAGTTGCTGTGCTCAAGTGTTATGGATGAAAACACAACTTACTGACTATGGTCTGAAATATGATCGTGTCCCTATCTATTGTGATTCACAAAGTGCCATTGCAATTGCTGTCAACTCAGTCAATCACTCACGCTCAAAGCACATTGATGTGAGATATCATTTTCTCAAAAATCATGTTGAGAAAGGTGATATCGAACTCTACTTCGTGGGAACTGACTACCAACTCGCTGATTTGTTCACAAAACCACTGGACGAAAAGAGGTTTAATTTCTTAATCTCTAAACTTGGTATGCTAAATCTTGATCCTTAATTACTTTTACCATGGAAGGAATTCTTGATTCATTTTTCAAAAATTATAAAAAATTGAAAAACCAAAAATCAAATACAAAAATATAAAATTTTGAAAAAGAACAAAAAGATTTTCTTAATCTTTTTACTTCAAAGTGGTTTACATATACTCTGTATGTAACCCGTGTTTAAATGATGTATTTATTACTTCGTGGTTTATGCACACTCAGTGTATAACCCGTACTTATTTGTGTTATTTATTTTATAAATAGCTTGCATATACTCTGTATGCAACCCAGTTTTAAAAAGAAAAATTATTTATGTTTCAAAATTGAAATTAATTCATGTTGTTATACATATAAATTGATATAGGATAACGTGGAATTGAACGCCTTTGTGTACTTCCAAGTGGTCTTATATGAATGTGTATGTGTAATACAAGATGTTGATTGCAATTTTGTTACACCTGTTTCAAAAACTCTCAATTGTTGATATGAGAAGCAAAGGATTGAATGCCTTTGTGTACTCCTGAGTTATCTCATCTTGAACAATTGATTGAGTTCACTTCTCATAAAACCTATTTTGATTTCACACAAATCATTTTTGCTCCACCTTTTCTATGAAAATTTTTTTGCTCTATCTTTGCATAGATTAAGGGGGAGTTTGTGATTTCAAATCTCTTTCAAAACTTCAAATGTGTTGTTTAAATTTTTTTTTTTCACATTTGATGATTTTTTTCAAAACATTTGCTTCAAAAGAAGTTCGCTGTTTAGTTTGCACATGAGCGACTAGGTTTTTCTCAAAAATATACTCCATGAATTTCATCATCGCCGATGAGTTCTAACCCCGGAGTATTCAATTCTTTCATTAGATAGTGAGGGTATTTTTTTAGTGATGATGAATTCGTGCAACTAAGTTGGAGGGAGTACAGTCGAAAAGTGAGAGGTTATGGTGATAATGTTGTGAGAAAAGGGTTAAAAGAATTGATACCCTTCCCTAAAATTCTCAAATCGCCGGGTAAAACACATTTCTATCGGATGTCATTTGTTGATATCTCGGTATTAAAGAAGCCTTCATGGACCCAATGAAGCGATGCACATCTTTACCTAACCACTCAAGTGTTTCTTAACAAATGCTTGTTTTACTTCTCACGGAGATTTTCTCATTACTATTGACTCTTCATTTGGAAGACGTTAATATTGAAAAAGGGTGACACTCTGCTCTAGTCCCCGACTTCATTTAATCACTTTGTGTCTAAGAGCTCTCATAATTGATCATTAATTTGATCATTCTTCATTCTTTAGGACACATTTGTGTCATATCCTTGTGATATACATGTTTATCTTTGTGATATAGCCGGAACATTTATAGTGATATCTTAATTGATATTTCACGATGATCAAATGGAAATCCAAGTCTTTAAGGATAGTAGAACATGGTTATCGAACGCTTAGGTGACACTGACCATGGTTTACATTCTTTGAAGCATTCTTGAGGTTGGAAAGCCAAAAGACCAAACTATGTTAGAGGTTTGCTTTGTGCATTTCTCAATGATACATAGGAAATCCGATAAATGGTATACATTTCTCTCGGTCATTTCATTAATCCTTTCGATTTTTGAATGCAAACGGATTATTCTTATCCGGTTTCTTTTCTCATCACCCGAACACAGAAAACACGAACACCATGATACAATGTTTATCTCAAAAAACTTCAATCTTACATTTTAGTCACTCATAGGAACAATTGGGTTGGTTTATATGGTTAGACTGATGTTTTGATGGTTGATAATTCTCCATGAACATAAAGTCTAGATTTTAGTCATGATTATTTCTTTTAATATTCAAATCAATCATTGTTTACATAATGACATTGGTTCCCAACTTTGTCCTTATGAGGGGGAGAAAATAGTATGATTGATTATTGATTAGGAGAAGAAATTAGAATGATTGATAAGGACAAGGAGAAAAGTTTGTGTTTGGTTGTTTCAATTGCTTTCCGAGATACTATCATTCAGATGCTTGATTGGAAGTTTTCTAGTTTATTTGGAGTTCTTTTCTCTCAAATTTCATTTATGATCATTCTTCTTCAAAGTTTGTTTGATTTCATTCTAAACTGCAAGGGTTCCAAATTCAAATTGAAGACTATTCATCTCGAAAGATAAGGATATACATTTAAGATTTAACGAAGAAACTGTGATTACTCATGAATTGAGGGGGAGCATGATTAATTCATAAGAGACTTGTCAAATCCTCATTCAAATGTTTACTCTCAAAAGTGCTTTAGATGATGTGACAAAGATCAAAGCTTCAAAGGACAAAAGATTGAAGATTCAAGACAAAGAAGAAAAGCTTCAAAAAGAGTCTTCATCAAATTAAAGATCTTCAAGTCATACAACAACACTTTACCTAAAGCTACATCTCATATATCAAGGGGGAGAGTACATATCTCTGAAAATTCATTTCAAGATTTCAAAGAAAAGACTTCAAGGTTCGAAGATTGAAGAATTCAAGACAAGTTCATACCTTTCGCACCTCAAAAGACAACTCTGATTCATGATTCAACAATCTTCATAGATTCAAAACATACACACACTCATCATTCTCTGTTCTAAAAGAACATTGAGAATCAACAAATGATTTAACTTCAAGAAGTCCAAGACCTAGACAGAATCAAGTTCTCCAAAGACAATGAGAAAGCTTTGAAGACTTATTTCAACACACCAATTGTCTTCACCACCGGGCTCATCAAATTCATTCCTACAAGACAAACCAACACGTACTTCAGATATTACAATATATCACTAAGGGGGAGAATGTTAGAAATCCAAAAATAGTGATACATTGTAATTTAAGTTATGGACTTACTTGTTGTTAAGTCATGTGTTGATGATTTCTAAGGTTAAGGGGCTAATTGTGATAATTAGCATAGTTGATTTGTTTAGACTATAAATATCCCTCAATTCCTTAGAAATCATAACATTAGCATAACTCTTAATACTGATCACATCAATAACACACTCTTGATCCCAATTCTCTCTCAACACACACACAAACACCAAGAACACACACACTAACCAAACACCATTGTTGATGTGAATTCGAGTGATAAAATCGTGTTGTTACAGTGACCACACACTAGCTTCCGATCCCTCATTCCCCGGGTTCCCATATGCCTTACCACCATGTATGGTGCACAAGCTGACCTATAAGGGGCACCCTCATGAAACAATCTAAGCAACCACATATCTTCCAGATAGACCTTGTCCCTTTGATTCGATCTTTGAACAACCAAGTAACTTATCATTTTCAAAAACAATCTCAAAATGGGCGACTTAATGTTACTCGCCCCAATACCATCTTCCCAAGTAACACCACCGCTAATCTGCTTGAAATAAGATTTTTGATCACCATCCGGGAATCCTAACCCGGTTCTGGCCCCCCTACTGAGAACCTTCCTGAACAATGGATTATTTTCTAACAAATTATGGGTATACATCCCAGTGGCTACTCCAAACTTAGCAATGGTTAAAGACCTATCTTTACCCCCACAGCGGAAGTGAATACATTTTTCAGCGAAAATGTCCTTAACCTTATCAATTTTACTAACATTGATGGTAGAGTAAAATTCCAAGCCATTCCTTGCAAACTGACTCCCTATTACAAAATATATCAAACCAAAGTCTAAAATCCTGATCCCTTGGATTCCCACTTTCATCATTTTCCATTCCAACCAAACGTAAAAACACTTCAATGTCCCCCCGTATCGCTAACATGTCAAGCATACTAGAGGGAAGATACCTGGGCTCATCGATATCTTTGGAGAGAAATTTCTCCAACCTCGCATTGTACGCGGCTTTTTCCTCTTGTGAAGCACGAGGCCAAGTAAGCCATTGGTGAGCAGAGAGTGCAGGGACAGGAGCAACGACGGCTTGGGCTTGTCCCGCATCTGATGTGTCCTCACCCGTGTGGGAAGAAGAAGTGGCACGTCTGGGATTACGCCCACTTGTACTTGCAGCAGCGGCCTACACACAAACAAAGACGAAAACAATCAAAACTCGAATAATTATGACCCTACATATGAGCCAGGTAGGGGCCAGGTCTGCAAGAGGGAAAATTGCGTCGCAGTTTTAGAAGACTGCGAAGCAGTTTTAAGCTCGTCACGAAATACTGCGTCGCACTTCCGAGAGTGCGTCGCCCTCATATGCGTTTCGCACTGCGGCGCACTTAAGCACGTGCGTCGCACTCTAGGGTGTTCTGGGTTTTGGTCGAGGGTTTGAAGGGTTTTCAAAACCTAAACAAAAAAACTTTAACCAAAAATTGATTCCCGGAATATCGTCAATTAACAATCAACAATCACAACCCTCGACCTTATTCATCATTTTCTTAAGTAATCCATCATTACACAACAAGATTTATTCACGAATTAAAACTATAAAATAGACAAAACAAAGAAAATTAAACAAAAAAAAACTAACCTTTCCAGTTCTTGTCATGATTACAATGAATTAAGGGAATGAAGAAAATCAAGAGATATGAAGAAAGGGAAAAAAAATTCGGTCGACTTGTTGTTGTAGAGAGCAAAGGGGAGTTTAATTTTTTTTTTTTTAAGTTAAGGTAAAAAGTGAGAAAACCTAGCCCCCTTTACTGCTTTGACCAGATCTAATTTACCCTGCGTCGCCGTTTTAGAAGTGCGTCGCATGCCACATTTTTTGGATTTTCGAATTTTCTGAACACCTGGACTGCGTCGCACTTACACCCCATGCGTCGCTCCATTATTTGTCGAGTAAAAATATGCTTCGCAGTCTTTAGAAAATGCGTCGCCTTTTTTTGTAAGCCAGAAACTGCGTCGCATATTGCCCCCCCCCCCCCCCCACACTTACCTTGGAGTTTGTCCTCGAAAGACTTACCGGATCGCGTAGGGAACTTCCAGACCTGCAATACTCGACACAGACACCTTAAAAACATTAAAATTTCCTAAAAACATAAAACACAAAACACGGGTTACCTCCCGCGAAGCACTTAGTTTATTTACGAGTCTTCAGCTAGACTCGAAGTTCTCCTCATTGCTTGATTTCGAAAAATGGAAGTTCGTCAACGACGGCTCCCACATCTTCTTCCTCATGATAATAAAGCTTCAACCTGTGACCATTAACAATAAACGAAGTACCATCCGATTTAA
Organism: Erigeron canadensis; assembly: GCF_010389155.1. Taxonomy (NCBI): domain Eukaryota; kingdom Viridiplantae; phylum Streptophyta; class Magnoliopsida; order Asterales; family Asteraceae; genus Erigeron; species Erigeron canadensis. The sequence continues at coordinate 2,896,105 of NC_057761.1, forward strand.
ACAATTCCACATAACCAGAAGGATACACATGTTTGATCACAAAAGGGTCGGTCCACTTAGAAGTCAACTTGGGTTGTTTGAACTTGTACTTAGAAAGGAACAACAAGACCTTATCACCGGCTTTAAAATCCTTTTTCCTAAGCCTACGATCGTGCCAAACTTTTGTTCTTTCCTTATACAACAACGAGTTATCATACGCATACAACCTAAGTTCATCTAGTTCATTTAGTTGCATCGATCTCAACTCACCGGCTTCAACTAGGTCCATGTTACAATTCTTGAGCGCCCAATAGGCCTTATGCTCACTTTCAATAGGAAGATGACAAGTCTTGCCATAAAGCAACCGAAATGGTGTAGTCCCAATTGGTGTCTTGTAGGCGGTCCTAAATGCCCATAGAGCATCATCAAGCTTGGTAGACCAAGACTTCGGGTTGTCTCTTACGGTCTTCTCAAGAATTCTTTTTAATGCCCGATTCGTGTTTTCAACTTGGCCACTCGTTTGGGGGTTATATGAGGTTGAAAAACGGTGATTGACACCGTATCTCTTTAGCACCTTAGCGAGTTGGTGATTCACGAAATGACTTCCGCGATCACTGATTAAGGCCTTGGGAACTCCAAACCTACAGAAAAGCTTTTTCAGAAAATGAATGACAACACGTGCGTCATTCGTTGGCAAGGCTTTCGCCTCGGCCCACTTTGAAACATAATCAACAGCAACAAGGATATACAAATTCCTATTCGATGGGAGAAAAGGTCCCATAAAGTCTATGCCCCAAACATCAAAAACTTCACATACCAGAATAAAGTTTTGAGGCATTTCATCCCGTTTGGAAATATTACCTTATTGCTGACACACATCACAAACCTTTACCAAAGTTTGTGCTTCTTTGAAAACGGTTGGCCAAAAGAATCCAGCATCATATACTTTCTTACCGGTGACTGACGCTCCATAATGTCCACCAGTTGGCCCATGGTGACAAGCATCAAGAATCTGGCGTGTCTCATCATCTGCCACACACCTCCTTATCATCCCATCTGCACAAATTTTAAACAAAAATGGATTTTCCCAAAAGTAATGTTTAGCCTCGGTAAAAAGTTTCCTCCGTTCTTGCTTTGACATATCTTCCGGAATCGCACCTGAACTAAGATAGTTAGCAATATCGGCGAACCAAGGTCCTGTTTCAATCTTCATCAAAAACTCATTAGGAAAATCATCATTAATATCATGCTCTTGTAACTCCTCACGGTGAGGATTTTCGAGCCTACTAAGATGGTCAGCTGCCACATTCTCAGCCCCCTTTTTGTCTTTAATTTCAATGTCGAATTCTTGCAAAAGCAAGACCCAACGAATTAGACGGGGCTTGGCATCTTGTTTCGAGAACAAGTACCTCAAGGCAGAATGATCAGTATAGACAATGGTCTTGTTAAGGACCAAGTAGGGACGAAATTTATCAAAAGCATATACAACCGCCAACAACTCTTTTTCGGTAACCGTATAGTTCTGTTGGGCAGGGTTTAAAGTCTTGCTAGCATAGGAGATAGGTCGGAAATGTTTATCCTCCCTTTGGCCTAAAACGGCCCCTAAGGCATAATCGCTAGCATCACACATCAACTTGAATGGTAAAGACCAATTGGGTGGAGTCATAATGGGAGCATTGGTTAATCTCTCCTTAAGCAAGTTGAAAGCTTCAAGACATTCTTTATCAAAAACAAATGGGACATCTTTCTCTAACAACTTGGTCATAGGCCGGGTGATTTTAGAAAAATCTTTTATAAACCTACGGTAAAACCCCGCATGACCAAGAAAGCTTCTAACAGATTTAACATTCGTGGGTGGAGGTAACTTACTTATCACATCAATTTTAGCTTTGTCGACCTCTAACCCTTCCTTAGAAACTTTATGTCCCAAAACTATACCTTCCTTGACCATAAAGTGACATTTTTCCCAATTCAAAACCAAGTGTGCCCGTTCACACCTTTCCAACATCTTGTCAAGACTTTTTAAACAATTTTCAAATGAACTACCAAAAACTGAAAAATCATCCATGAATACTTCCATGGAGGTTTCTATCATATCCTGAAAAATGGCATTCATGCAACGTTGGAAAGTCCCGGGTGCATTACAAAGACCAAATGGCATCATCCTATAGGCATAAGTGCCATAGGGGCAAGTGAAGGTGGTCTTCTCTTGATCTTTCGGGTCTATGGGTATTTGGAAGTACCCGGAGAACCCGTCCAGAAAACAAAAATACTCATTCCCGGCGAGCCGTTCGAGCATTTGATCGATAAAGGGCAATGGGAAATGATCCTTGCGGGTCGCATCATTTAGTTTCCGATAGTCAATACATACCCTCCACCCCGTGACAGTTCTTGTGGGAATTAATTCATTTTTGTCATTTAAAACAACAGTCATCCCACCCTTCTTCGGTACACAGTGTACCGGACTTACCCATGAACTATCCGAGATGGGGAATATAATTCCCGCGTCTAATACCTTCAAAACTTCTTTTTTAACAACATCCTTCATGTTTGGATTCAATCTCCGTTGTCTTTGCACAACAGGTTTAACATTATCAACAAAATTAATTGTGTGCTTACAGAATTCTGGACTTATACCCGGAATATCGGAAATCTTCCATGCAAAGGCCTTTTTATGGGCCTTCAACAAGGTAATAAGCCTAGATTTTTCATCCTCCATCAAGGAAGATGAAATGACAACGGGGAGAAAAGATGTACCTTCTAAATATGCATACTCCAAATGATCCGGAAGTGGCTTGAGTTCCAAATCGGTGGGAGGGCTCTCAACCGATGTAGGCACTCGGATGCTTCTATCAACTTTGATCTCTTCAAAAGATTCATCTTCCGGTGGAGTTTCATCAACATTAAGAGACATGATTTCATGCATCATTTCTTCAACCAACTCATGCTCTTCTTCACTACAAGTTAGCACAGCTTGTCCATCTTCCATATCCAAATAATCCATAAGCTCCTTTTCCAAAGCATCTTCCTCCTCGATCACATCGATCCTGAAACAAGATTCATCACATGAGTACGGATGCTTAAGAGCTTTATCTACATTAAAAACAACCCGGTCATCACCGACACCTAGAGAGATTTCCTTGGCCTTGACCCGGATGATAGTATCCGCGGTCATGAGGAATGGTCGGCCTAAAATTAGAGGCACATTAATGTTAGCCTCCATTTCTAGAATAACAAAATCAACCGGGAAAATCAAATGACCCACTTTAATCTGTAAATTTTCCGTTATCTGATAATGCTAAAATTATACATATTTTATGAAGCATTATCTGGTCTTTTTATTGAATATTACACACATTTGATCATGAATGAATGTATTTTAGATACTTATTATTTGCATAAGTGTTTTGTAGGTAAAAATAAAGATTGAACAAGAATTGGTAAAGAAACAGATCGAAAACAAGTCAAATGGAAAAGAAAAGTCAAAACTGCACTAAAAGACAAAACAGGAAGGACCTCGTTAGAGGGATCCTGACCTCCTTAGAGGAGGACCTCGACAGAGGGGGGTAGACCTCGATAGAGGTCGACCTCGATAGAGGACTTTGGACCTTGTTAGAGGGACGTGCAGATTCAAGTTTTTAGAGTTAATTTTCTTATCTGTTACGTATAATTTGACGACACTACACTCAATGGAGCTGGTGAAGAATAGTATTATTGCTTTTAATGGGGAACATGCTACCCCATCAATAATGTCACGTCGACGAGGCTCGTTTGCTTTCCGTGGCTATAAAACGAAGACGTAGATGAAGATGAACAGTGTGCACCGGGGATCCAAAGTTACTTACAACTCCCATTTCTCTTCAGTTTCTGCACCAAAACCACCATCCTTCACAACCCACAAAGCAAGTTTACGTTACCATAGTCTAGTCACCAAGTTACCATTAACATACGCAAGTTTTCGGTTTCACCTTGGTTACGTTTCACAAACACCAACACCTTAACTTTTATTTATAATCACAAACAGTTCCTAAACACCGCCAAAACATTTACCCAAAGTCTCGTAAAGTTTCGTTGATCCATATTCAAGTTACCATAAACGACCTCGAAGCTTTCGACTTTGTTTAAACTCTTGTTCCCAAAACACAAACACCTCAAATCACTTTGTTACTATATTATTAAGCATTTAAAGGGTGGTGTAATGTCCATAAGGTTACTTTGTTAATTCTTGCGCATCCGCTTACAACAAGTTTACGAAAGTAAACATGGTTCCATTTGTATGATATTTCTACATAAAAGTTGTGTTATAATAGTTGTTATATATTAGGTTTTGATAGTTCTATGTCCAGGAAAAGAATCATGAAGTTTCGTTACTGTTCATTCATACGCATGTAAGCATGCGTTGTTTTCTCGCATGGTTTTCGAAATAGTTTACGGATTAATTATTAAGGTATCTAGTTGTTCCAAGTATTTAGATAGCTAGATTAAGATTTAGTCTAATTGTGTTAAGAAATATAAGCATTATTAGTTGCAACAATAGCTATTTTGAGTGACATAAAATAGTGAGTTTGATGCATATTTGAAGTAGTAGAATATAAAGTTGCAGAATAGTTTCTCAAGGAAGAAAGAATGGTGTCTCATACTTATGTTGACTCCAAAAAGTCAATATGACTACATTAAGTTAAGTCTTATTTCATACAACTCATTCTCTACGTATTTAGCTTAATAATTGGATTCGTGACAACCCAATTATAAAATAGATTTTGTGTAGAAGTTAAAGGTCAAAGGTTCAAAATGATTTAGAAAATGCTAAAAAGGATTTTCAAAGATTCAATGACAATATTAAATTAAACAAGTTTAATTATTGTAAATCTTTTCAAATGGATCACAAGTAGTTGATAAGCAACGTGACAACTCGGTCATAAAACCCCCACTTTTCTAGATTAAATATAATACTTTTACTAAGATTGATAAACAAACGCTTTCCCTGTGTTCGATTCTGGACTTACTGGTAACTATATTATAAACAACAAGGTACACTGCCTGTGTGTAATAGTCTAGATATTAGTATAGCCTAGTTTTATAAATTTAAAACTTGGTTGATTTTCATCAGCAAAAAGATTAAATAAAAGTAGAGAGAAAATTACACATCACTATCCCCATGGGATATTGGAATGATCTATCCGCAAGCCTAATGCTCATGCGGGTCGGGGTCAATGCACCAAGAGACAACTTCTTATAAACAGAGTAAGGCATTAAATTAATGCTGGCCCCAAGATCGGCCAATGCCTTATACAACTCAACACCAAAAGAACAAGAAATAAGAAAACTCCCTGGATCATCAAGCTTAGGGGGTATCTCGTTCTTTATTATCGCAGAAACCTCGGCACTCATAACTGCCGTCTTGTCTTCTTGTAGCTTCTTCCTATCCGAAATAAGATCTTTAAGAAACTTCGCGTAGTTGGGCATACCTGCAAGGAGATCAACTAACGGAACAGAAATGTTAACATTTTGAATTAACTCAACTAATTTCTTAAAGTTCTCCTTGATCTTCCCCCGCTTCAACCGTTGAGGAAACGGCACCTTCGGTTGGTAGGGCCTCACCGAAGGTGTCTCAACAGTAGGTTTCTCAACATTCTTAGATGGAACGACCGGGACCTTCACGGCTGGGTTCGGCTCCATCTCGATCTCCTCATCCATAGTTCCTTCTTGTTCAACCTGCACAAGAGGAGTAACAACATTAGGTAAAGCATTTGCAGAGTTATAAGTGTTACCTACTCTTGTTGTAATAGCATTGACTTGCTCATTCCTAGCATTTGGATGGTTATACTTGGTTCCAGATCCTTGATTGTTCTGTTGAGGCTTAGGATTCTGCTGGGTATTGCTCGGTAAAGTACGGGGCTGCCTGTTTGACGCTCCTAGCCTTTCAAGCTTTGCCTCAATATCCTGAAACGTTGCTTGAGTACTCTTCGAACTTTGCTCAAGCTTATTTGCCAATCCATCCAACCTAGTAGTCATAGCATCCCATTGAGAGGCCATCTTCTCATTGGTAGCTTTCTGAGCACCTACCAAATCCTTCATGATATCTCTCAATTCCGCATTCGCATTCTGCTGACTGTTGAACCTACTAAACCTGCTTCCACTAAAACCAGAGTTATTAGCATTAAAATTAAATGAAGGAAAAGAAGTACCTGATGACCGATTTTGATAACCGGTACTCTGATTGAAGTTCCTTTGCTGATTCTGGACATAGATAACTTCTTGTGCCGGCTTATCCGGGCAATCCTCCGAGTAATGCATGTCCCCACAGTAGTCACACCTATCAGCAATCACCTTAACATCCCTTTCAATGCTTTTGAATCTCACATCTTGGTTGTCAAACCTCTCGTTCATCTGCTTTGTGAGGGTTTTGACTTCAGCTACCAAGCTCGATTCTTCACCACTCTCTAACTTCGCCACAGTCTTACCACTAGTTCTCTTGCTTACAAGCTCATCGCGATCAGAGAACTCCTTGGCCATATCATCCAAGATTTTGTACCCTTCAGCTGGGGTGACATTGTTCAAACTACCTCCAAATGCCCCGGCTAATTCCCTTCGTGTTCTCTTTAGCAAACCATCATAGAAGATCTCAACCACTGCTTCTGTGTTCAGATTGTTTCCTGGGCAATTCCTGATCATCTCCTTATATCGTTTCCAGGCATCTACTACATCTTCCCCTGGATCTTGAGTGAATGATCGGATCTTATTCTCCAACTGTCTCTGAGTCCTTATAGAATAGAACTCATCAATAAACCCAACACGAAGCTCATCCCAAGTTGTATACAGATCATCTGGTTGCTCCTTTAACCATGCCTTCGCTCCTCCACATAAAGTGAGTGGAAAAAGCTCAAGCTTCACATTATCATCTTGGTTCACGCCATAGTGATAAAACCTACAAATCTTCTCAAACCTTTCTAAATGCTCATACGGATCATTATTAGTTACCCCATCAAACTTCTCTTCCTCCACACTTTTCAAATGACTTCCTTTAAGAGAAAAGTTTACTCCGGTGGTTGGAAGGCGAATAGGAGTGCCCCTATTAGTAGGGACATTTCTCCTACGGTCACCGTAAAGACGGTTATTGGGGTTTTCCAGTTCTCAATCACCCATTCTCCTGGCTCTAACTGGTTGAGCTGCCTGAAGATTTTCTCTAGGAATCTCGGCTAAATTCGGTTGATGAGTTTTATCCCGATTATCTTCTTCCCCTAAGCTATCCCTAGTTTTGAACAAACCACTACCTTTGGAGAATTTAGAACTTAAGTGCACCTCGGACGTTGACCCTTTCTTTGAGTAATATTGATCCAAATCTACGTCCGGGTGGTCACGGTTTTCGGTGTTTGAATCTATGTTTTCGGTGTTTGAGGGCTCCGTGTTGTTTGATCTAAGTAAGCATCGTCTGGCTTTCCCTGGATTAGATTGAGGACTAAGCAAAGGTCTACCAGAGGCTCTTGTGTTCATCAACTAACAAAGCACCTGCACAAGCACCACAAGAAAAACCGTTAACCGCACCAGAAACTAACAAAATAAAACTAAAACAAAAATAAAATCTATCTATTAAAAACAATTAACTTCCTCACAAATGAATGCAAGGAAGGATCGAATCACAAAACTAAAAATTACTTAATTCAAGTCCCCAGCAGCGGCGCCAAAAACTTGATGTGTGAAATCTAGCTTTAAATTTATAAACACGATTTACCGAAACACTGACTACTACACACTCACAGGCAGTGTACCTGATCGCATGCAGTATAGTTAAAACTGGTAAGCCGAGATCGTTCGCAAGGACTTAAATAAGCAATTGTAAACATTAAATGATTCAAGTAAAATATGGGGGGTTTTGTGGCCGAGTTGCCACGTTGCAAGTAGTTAGTTTGAAAAGTTAGTAATCCCAAAGGATTAATCGAAAGAGAAGTTTGTTGTTGAAAACAATTGATTTCGCTTGACAAAATGTTAGGATTGCACTTTTGATGAAGTTCAAATTCATTTTAGTGATTAAATGACCGAGACTCAAATTAATCGCCAACCCCGTACCCGTCAAGTTAACAACTTATTCGACTCTCTTGTATAAACTAGTTTCATTATTAAGACTGGTACCCAGAGACGCCTTTTTATAACTTCTCTAGTTTAACAATGGTTTTGGTCATTTTAGATAACAATTTTGCCTATCGATTGTACCCAACCGTCAAACCGTTAATTCCTATCAAATATCGATTACCCTCTACCGTACTCGTCATAGAACCAATTGCTTCTAACTAAGCAATCAAAATAACTTATACCCAAATCCTAGTCGTCACTAAGCAATGAATACAAATTATCTGCAATCAATAATTGAATGACAAAGAATTAATAGATTAAGATCACGACAAAACGTTAAATCAAATCACTTGTATTAATAAATATTGTGCAATCCCTACATAATGTCTCACTCCATCAAGATGGATGAAAAGGCGATTAGCCACTCATATTAAATATGAAATAACAAATCAAAACGAAAGAATTCATTGTTACCGATTACAAAGGATTGAAAAATGAAAAACGAATAACCAAAGCATCAATCTGTTTCCATAGAGCATTTAACTTGTGATAATAATCAGATAATGGTATACCATTTTGACATAGAGAGTTAATTTTATGATGCAATTGAAAATCACAGAACCATCTACTTTGTCATAAGTTTTTTTTAACTCTTTCCAAACAAGCCTAGCTTTCCTGCTAAATATTTGTCCTAAATACAATTCTTCATTGATTCAATTAAGATTCCAAGAAAGCACAACAACATTACATTTATCCCATTGTTTTCCTAACACTTCATCAGTATTAGATCTCCTAGAAGTACCATCAACAAAGCATATTTTATTTTTTGCTTCTAAAGCTAGAATCATAGCACAACTCCATATTTGATAATCTTCAGTTCCTTTTAGCTTAATAGAAACAATAGACAAGGTTGAAGAGTCATTAGGATGTAAATGTAAAGGACTACTCAAATCCAATTTACTTATTTTAGTAATGTTATCTTCACTAACTTCAGATTCATTATGAGAAACATAACCATATTCTCCATATCCATCAACAAAATACATGTTAATCAATTAATCTCAATTAATCAAACACAGAACACAAAACAATAACTATCAACTAATCTCAATTAACAATCACGGAACACAAAACAATAACAGTTCTAATTAAACACATATAAAATAAGAGAAATAAAATTTTGAAAAATAGTATCTTATCCTCTCAAACGTGTCAGTGACAGGATTCCACACCTCTCAAAGGAGATAGGTCAAATATTAACATGAGTGCTTTTATGAGAATAAGAGAATGGAAATTATTTTATATTTATTATGAATATAATATATATATATATATATATAACACATATGAAATAATAAGGAGATAGGGAAAGAGAAGAGCAAACAGTGCTATCAGATGAATCAAGCAGAAAACTCTACTATTCGAACGATTCACTTAGTCGTCGAATAGCAGAGAATCAAGCAGAATCACCGTCGAGACGAACCAGACACCCTAACCCAAAATTTCTCAAAATTAGGGTTTTTTAAAACACAATCGGATCTAAAAACTATAACGGTAATCAAATGATTATACGCCGTTATACAAAATCAGATCTAAACTCAAATCCCCCAAAATAAGAGAAACCCTAAATCGGAGATTTACAAATTCAGGTTTTATTATTATAGAAGAATTTTAATTCGATTAATCGTAATATATGTAACCTACCTCTGATACCATGAACAAACTTTCATTAACCCATAAATCAAAGATTAAATCTCAATTTAATCTTACCTAATTCAATCTTAATTGAATCAAACAATCAACCAAAATCCCCACTGCTATTCAGGTAGGATTCACACAATTCGATTATTGTGTATTCTATTACAATGATGAAATTATGAATTTAGAGAATTATTACAGAATCGATATCGAGAGAAAATATCAATAAAAAGAGGAAAACGGGTTAATGGTTCATAACATTGTATTTATACATAAAACTTTTAAGAAAAATACAAAACTAGTCCCTCTTCTTTAAGTTTCCAGAAAAGCCATCTTTAGCCCCTTTACACAGAAGAAGTTCATCAACAGTCCTTAAGTCACATCCATGAACAAATTATCCTGCACAACTTCTAATCATACAATAAGCAACAATTTAAGGAAGAATAAGATTACAATACATCTTTTAACACAGGGCAAACTAATTTTTATGGAGGGGGCATCTTGAAGAAGTATTAAGTTTCCAACTTGTTTATAACAAAATTGTTACATGTCTAGCCCATAGTCATCGGGGACATTACCCCCCAGTCCTTTACAGTTAGATCCGCTCCTGGGCTCCACCATCTTCAAGAAAGTTATCTGATGGCTTAAGATGGAGTCTTGTACGGTATGTCACCATCATCACATATTACTCCGTCATCGATCGCCCTCACCAACAATAATTTATAAACACCCTTCCAAACATTATGTTTGAATCACAATATGATTGTAGTTTCGAATCACGCTATGATAAAAAAATTTTATAAACATATGGTGATTAAATACATTGTGATAAGAATATCATTGAAAATTACAATTAAAATGTGTTTGAATCACATTCACAAGAGTATATTGTACAATTGGTGACGGATATAAACGGTCCAATGGTCAAGTGATGGTGGTCGGTGGAGACAGTAGTGGTGGTAGTGACGGATGGTGGTGGTGGTAGACATGGAGAAAGAGAGAGGGTGGAGAATAAAAGTATATCTAAATTTGAAAATGTAGAGTATTAAGACCCATTTATCGGTTTTCAAAATTTTTATAATTTTCACATAACTTTAAGCCTACTCAATGTAGTGAAATGTTAATTTGAAAACTAAAATTTATGCGAAAACTGACCAAAACATACCGTGATCTGAATATAAAACAATGTGTTTTATTGTGTTTTCTAAAAACACATTTTGTTAAATTTTAAATCACAATGTGTTTTTGATAGCGCGTGATAAGAACTTATCATAATGTGTTTTCTAAAAACACATCAAATTCATTAGAAAACTGTCCAAAAAACACCGTGATCTGAATTTAACACAATATGTTAAAAACATATTGTGTTAAGTTCTTATCACGGTGTTTTTTGGACAGTTTTCTAATAGTTTTCAAATGATCACAACTCACTCAATATAAAATTTGTTATTATCTAGACATTATTCAATAAACTATTAATTATTTTTAAATTTGAGTTCAAATATAGATTGATAATAGAAAACAAAAAAATATAAATTAAATTGAACATGTGCTAATTTAACTAATTTTAAGAAATTGAGAACTATGTTCTCAGGCCTCTCCTTATAAGGCTTCTACCCCGCGTCTGCCTTGCGTCTGACGCGCAAGAAGCGGAAGACGTTACTAGCACCAAGGCGTTGGAAGGGCGCGTCCGGTGATTGCTTCCAAAATCGAACGCAACATATAGTGGTGGTGGTGGGTCCCAAAATGAATGTTTCCGTTGCAAACATAAAAAAAAAAGTTTTTTTTCAAATTTTTCAAAAGGTAACAGCTAGTCTTGTACTTTTTTTATAATTTTTTTCTTTTCCTTCTCCTATATATACCACTATATCACACTACCATTTTATTTCACACTATCATATACATACTTATATCTTTTTCTCAAGTACATACCACCCAAAAAAAATGTTTGATTCATCAGCATCCTCCTCCTCTAGCTCTGATTATGAATCAACCGGATATGAATCCATCGATCGGGCTGTTTCCCAGATGAATATAGTTTTCAATCCCGAGGCCATAAACGTTTGTCTTAACGTTATCTTTAACGAAGAAAAAAACCAGAGCCAAGCAGCTTCAAGTTCTTCAGCACCCAAGCTGACTAGAAGGGTGATCCATCGAGATCACCTGGTGCTGCAAAACTTTTATACGATCATTACTTTGCGCCTAACTGCACCTACCCACCCGACATGTTTCGTAGAAGGTTTAGAATGCGAAAGGAAATATTTCTCCGCATAGCGCGGGATATACACTCCTTTAACAACATTCAACCGCTACCGAAGCACATTCAGTTTTTCCACAAAGCACCGACGGATGCTGCTGGTCGTCCCGACTTTAACATTTTTCAGAAATGCACTTCCGCAATTCGCCAATTAGCTTATAGCTATAAGGCTGATGCTTTGGACGAGTACTTGCAAATAGCGCAAGATACGGGGTACCAATGTTTAGACGCTTTCTGCAAATGTGTGACACACCTGCATCAACACGAGTACTTGAGAAGGCCAACAGAAGCAGATATCCAGCGTATAACTGCTAAACATGAGGAGGTTCATGGTTTTCGAGTATGCTTGGTAGCATATATTGCATGGATTGGGGGTGGAGGAACTGTCCGGTGGCATGGCAATGGCAGTACACGCGAGGCAACAAGGGGCATCCCACAATCATGCTTGAAGTGGTTGCTTCCTATGATTTGTGGATCTGGCATGCTTACTTTGGCCCTGCTGGTTCGAACAACGACATCAATGTCCTCAACGAATAAGATTTGTTTGACGATTTGCTTCAAGACATGGCTCCTAAAGTAGAGTTTTCGGTGAATGGCCACCGGTTTGGAAAGGGATATTACCTAGCAGATGGTATTTATCCTGAATGGGCCACTCTTGTCAAGTCTGTTAAGTGCCCGATGGAGCCGAAAACCACCAAGTTCAAGAGATACCAAGAAGATGCAAGGAAGGATGTCGAGCGAGCATTCGGGGTTCTTCAAGGTCGTTGGCAGATTGTTGAGCAACAAGCCCGGGCCTATAGTGTGAACAAAATAAAACGTATCATGTTATGTTGTGTGATTCTGCACAACATGATCGTTGAAAATAACGGGCGCGCAATTACAGAGTTTGGAACCTCCCGGAACGCAGCCGTCAACGTTGATGCGCAGTTTCTTTTTTCTAATAATGTGATTTTTCGCAATTTATGTTTTCTAGTTTAATGTTTAAGTTTTAGAATAAATGTAATGTGTTTTATGTTTTTTTTAAGTGTTGTAATTTGTTTTTCAAATAATAAAATGTGTTTTATTTATTAATAGATTGTGTTTGTTTAATTTTGTGAAAAATAAAAATGAAATAATATAATAATGGATGAATAGTGTTAGAAGTGGGTTAGAAGTAGGGGTTATAAAGATGGGGTGTTCTTGGTGTGTCTAGAAGTGATGAATAGTGTTAGAAGTGAGTTAGAAGTAGTTCCTTATAAGGAGATGCCTCATTAAGTCAATTAACTTTTTATATATATTAAGATTAAGTCAATTAACTTTTCAGTATAGCTCAGTGATTGAGCACCAACTTTACATGCTAGAGGTCTCGAGTTCGAAACATGGGAAAGACATTTAAAGGATTTTCACATATAAAGTCCTTAGATGACGTTGACCCGGTTAAGATACTAAGTTAGATCGGTTGTTGCCAGCAAATGAACCCTACTTTAAAAAAAAAAAAAAAGTTTAATTTTTAATAAATGGTCATGTTTGGAAATTGGAATAAGTGAAGACACCCCCAAAAGTTTTACATTTACCAAAATACAGCAAAACAAGAATAAATAAACCTCAAAGTTGGACAGATTTCTTTGGGGAGAAAGCTTGAGTTGAATTGAATCATTCTGGCAAACAGTAATAACGATATATATGTGCTACATGGAAACTCATATTTGTATTAACAGTGAATTTTGAAAATGGAATTAAAAGAATTTGAAGAAGCAATATTCGGAGAGCCTAAGGTTGAATGGTCGTCGTCAGCAGCAGCAAGTGGACAAATTCATAAATTCTTGTTTCATGTTCATCTTGACGATTCTTGTCGTCAGCAGCAACAACTCAAAATTCATGTCACGGACTTTTTTTCAAACACTTTGGGGGCACTTCTTTCACTTCAACAACTCAATGACATGGTTTCCCCCTTTCTTTTGCTTTTCTTTTTCTTTTTTTTTTTTTATGATTATATATGCTGTTCTGCCTATATATATATATATGGGGATGGGAATATAAGGCTGTCGGGTATCTAAGCTTAGGTGTGAAACACTCACATATTGTTTTTTTAATCCATAAAAATCATGGGGTCCATGCATTTATTCATTAAACAAGAAATAATAAAATATTAGTATGTGAGGGGTTCCACACCTAAGCTTAGGTGCCGGACAGCCTTATATTCCCTTTTCCCCTATATATATGGAAATGTTATTTTAGGGACTCCTTATTTTAGGGACCATTAGGGACTCGTGTTTTTTGTAACTTACATACCACCATAATCATCTCCGACCACCACCATGATCATCTCCGACCACCATCATGATTTTTCGGCGACAGGCCCGCCAGAAACTCACGTGTAAGTTACTTACACATGTGTAAGTTGCTTACTTACTTACACATGTGTAAGTTACACCCGTGATTTTCCGGCGGGCCCGTCGCCAGAAAGTCTTAGTGTTTTTACAAAAAAGTCTTGTATATCGTAGTAGATGATGATGGTGGTGTGTAAGTTACAAAAAACACGAGTCCCTAATGGTCCCTAAAATAAAGGGTCCCTAAAATAACCCACCTCTATATATATATATATATATATATATATATGGTGGCAATCATATGAGAACCAACTTAAAATGAGAACAAATGAGAACACTTAAAAACTACATTTCGATGCAATAAAAGTCCATAAAACTGATATAGAGCTTAACTAATTATCATTATTTAAGTGTTTAACAACACATTGATCCGTCAAACTCGAAAAAATCACGTTTTTTGTTGGATGCATCATTTTGATAAGTATGCATCCAAGAAGGATGCACAAAACAAAAAACGTGATTTTTTCGTTTTTGACGGATCAATGTGTTGTTAAACACTTAAATAATGATAATTAGTTAAGCACTATGTTAGTTTTATGGACTTTTAATGCATCAAAATGATGTTTTTAAGTGTCCTCACCGTTCTTATTTTAAAAGTGTTCTCACTGGAATGTTACCTTATATATATATGTATGTATGTATATATATGTATGTATTGGTTGTTTTAGTTGGAACTTGGAAAAAGAAGAAAATTGTTCCATAAGTATTATTTCCTTTCCTAATGTGGCTGGAGAATTCTCAATCTCGAATCGGACTCTTTCACTTTTATTATCAACATTGGATTATGGTGCTGTATGTAGTCAACATATTTTTTTAAATGTAAGTACTTAGAGAAATTGAGTTAGTTCATTTATTTGTATAAAACACCTTGGATCGGACGATCTGTACAGAAAAGGAAGAGAAATTTGTTTAATTCCTCTAGTCCGGAACTGTTTACCTCCGTCTTCGGGTTGTAGAATGTAATAATGAATGACATGGGTTTCCATGTTATCCTTATTTTTGAAATTATGGCTTTACTTCTGAATGACATAGGTTTTACCACGAAAGAAAAAGTGAAAAGAGAGCAATTCAAGTGTCAGTTAAGTAGTATCTAGGTATTTTGTCATAGTTTTATCTGCATAACAATGTTTTATCTTGTTTAAGACTCAAGCGACACCCATTTCTAGGGAAGAAGTAACAATCTGTGCTTTCGAGTAATAAAAACTAGCAGACAATAAGCATTACCAATGATTAGATATGAGCATCTGGATGATGTTGTTGGTAACAAAATCTTTGGCAAGTGTCGTAGTTCTCTTATGAAATATCTTTGGTGCTTATATTTTTAATTGCTTGTCAAATGTATTGGCCTTTTGGGCTATGATCATTATATATTTATTTACATGTCTGTGTGAAAATCATTATCTGCAACTCATCATCTTATCTATACACAGAGGGATGATATTGGAGTTGGTGGTTCCTGGTCTGAGTTTCTGGAATACGTTGTTAATTCACTAAAGTTTGGGGATGTGAAGCTTGTTTTGGAGGGGCAATCCAATTCAGATGGTAATTATTTGTCAAGACTTCTTTCCCATAGTAATGTTGATATATTTTGTATAAATGTTCTGAGGTTTATTTAGATGGCATTGCATTCACTATCAACGGTCGTGTGTCTTTGTTAAGTTGTTTCCAGGAGTGCTTTTCTGAATGACATATATAGTCTTTACTGTCATGAGAATTGGGATATATGGTTGGATGTGTCCCCTTTTGTGTAGCTCTTGTGATTGTCATGGGATATTGGCGGTCCTAGGTTTCTATTATCTAAGTTGATGCAACATTATTCCTGTTCTTTTGTATTTTAGGTCTTATGAAAGCTTCTTATTTGCAACCAATCTGTTGCTAAAAACTGTGTAGTCGTTTTGAAAATATGTCATTCTTGAATTTAACTTTCATGCACCAAAAAAATTGTTACAAGCCTCAAGAGTTAGATAAACGTAGTCCGTGCAATTTGGAATTGATTAGTATGACATCATGGTTCATGTGGTTCTCTGATGATTATTGAGCTTTTAAAGGTCAAAGTTGTTATGTTCTTAATATATGTTTAATTTTTAGGACCTAAATCTGCTAAACTGATTGCCCAGAAGTTGAAAGGAATGCCCAGAATATCTGTTTCTCTGCTTAGGCTCGTTGGCACTGCTGCAAACGAGGTGATGTCAAGGCTTTCTCTTGATATGTACAAAGCGTACAAAAGCAATCAAATGTTGCTACTGCAAGGTGATTTGATTAATTGTTGTTCACTTTCATATACTAAATTTCATGCTTCCTAAGAGATTCTATCTTCAAAATGTCAGTAAAGTGTTATTCTCCACATCCTATTTATTGAGAGTATCATAATCGATGCAAATCTAAGATCAAAAACAGATTTAAATATTGTAGCTTGTACCATTTCCTTAAAAGGGGTGAACAAGATTCTACCTTAGCAAACATGTGCAGCCACCTGTGTATCCCAGTGATGCTTCAAAGTGAATTCAGTATGAAATGCTAAGAAAAAAAATACCAAGGCACTGTAAACTTTTGTTTATTTTTTTTAACACAGTTACCCATTTTGTTGCATAATCATAATTTGCAAGTTCTTTATTGGCCACCTGTTATATATGTTTTTGTTTTCCTATCCGCTGTAGTGACAGTGAACTGAATATTGTTTCACACTGTGTTTTGTCCGTAGAGAAAGAGGGCCGTAACCAGTTGACCAAAATGCTTTCTGCTGAAAAGGTAAGCTCTTTTTCTTTCCTCATTGTGTTTAGTAGTTTTTTTTGCTTCTCCTGTTCATTTGATATTTTGATGGCAGTACCTCCCAAATACAATGGTACTGAAGTTGAATATTTTAAAAGACGTCAGATGGATGTTAATCATGTAATTTAGAATGAAGATATTGTTGAATTAAATGGAAGTCAGATGGATGTTAATCATGTAATTTAGAATGAAGATATTGTTGAATTAAATGGAAGTCACGCCTGATGGGGCACACACTAATTATGCACATAACTATGTTGCTACGTATATGAAATGTTAAATGTTGGGTTTTGAAGTCCTTTTGGGCTAGTTGACCTTAGGGCCTGTTTTTGTTTTGTTTAGTTAACCCATTCGGGTTTACTTGTGCATTACTCCAAGAAACCCTAATCTGTTATCTATATATATTCAGGTCTTGTAATTGTTGTATTGAGCTAATAAAAAACCCTAGTTGCAGCCATGTGTGAGATACCACGTTAATTCTCGTGTTCTTTATTTATTTTTCTGTTTTGCTTCCGCTGTGCAACCTGTTCCTAACAGTAAATGGAACGAAGTTTGGAAAATTTCTCAGTTGTGTTAAAATGAAAAATGTTTCACATCACTACTTGGGCTACTCTCACGGTCCCACTAGCTAACAAGATGCTAACGACTCAATTTACTAGGATCACAAAGACCACTTATTAAATACTAAATTACACGTGCAGAACAAACTAAACCAAGACAAAACAGGTTGTCCACATCAGCTGCCAACTTGTTCCATATAATCTAAAATGTAAGCATATGATATTTAAATTTAATACCCTTTTATCATTTTCATCCAGCCCCATAATTCTGTTAAAGCTTAAGCAATTGAGTTCCAACTAAATTCTTTTTCAACCCATCTGCCACCTGATTTGCAGAGTCAAGACACTTTAAATCTACCTCACCCTTCATTTTTATCATGTGAGACTTGTTTGGATTCAGGATAAACCAACTGAACAGACATACTACAAATGCATCACCAGCATATAACTTTACTGTTTTATCAGGTGGGACTGCTGTGCAGGCTTGCACACAACCTGCTCAAACTTGCACAACATATCACACGCATACCGAACCTGATGCAACACAATTCCATCATCTGCTAAATTTACTTCCAAATCAAGGAAACACTCCCAACACGTCTATATCAAACTGGAAAGACATATGTTTCTTCAAAAAGTCAAACTCCTCATTAATGCCACCTAAAAATATCAAATCACTATAGAAGTGGAGAAACTACCTGCTGTTTACCCAAGATTCTGACCTCTGCTGTGTTGAAAGTAAATACCATAACATCCATGTTGGAAAGTGATGTTCGTGGTTACTGCATTGTAATCTGCACATCCGAGTCTCTGAGTTCAAGTTCTTTTTTTTTTACCCTTTATTTGTTAGTTATTAGTGGGTCAGTTAGTAGTTAGTGATTTCTTGGGTTTTAGCTGTTTTCTGCTGTATCTAAACAGCTTTGTTTCAGTCAGTTTATTAATCAGAAAATAGATCAGAAAGACAGAAACTTAGAGAGAAATCCTTGTGTGTTGATGGGTTTGTGTATATCTGATTCAACAAGCGGTATCAGAGCTGGAGAGCTCAACCAGTGATGCCGGAACCCTACAAGGGGTGGCTTGGTGCTGCTGCTGCCTCTTCCAAAAGAAGTGGTGACCGGAAGGGGAAGAAGTGAAAGGCGACAAGGAGATCCTAGGGATCTGCGGAGAAAAATATGGAAGACAAACCCTTAACCTGACTTCGTTTGGTGATCTTACGTGACTGGTCGAGGAGGAGCGCAGCCGTGAGGACCATTCAGAATGGTGGCGGTAGTGGGTTGTAGTGTTCAGCCGACAGGGGTTTTATTAACCAGAAACAAAGGTGGCAGGTGAGAAGATTTCTACCACAAGTAAACTCCTATTAGTGTGTTTTAGGGTGTATGCGGGATAAATACCAATTCGACAATTGGTATGAGGTAGGCAATTGTTGGAACTCAAATTTTGTTTGAAGATTGCTCCCTCCAAATGTGATTGTGTATCATAGTACTATTACTATCCCACTTCTGAGTTGAAGTCCGGACAATAATGAAATTCTATCACTGCGCGTGCGTCGGGATGGCTTGAATCTCGTGTGTCAGGGAGCTATCACCGTGTGTTGGGATAGTTTGGTAGGTTGACCGAAGGAAGGAAAACTCGTTCAAAGGCGGTGGTAAAAGAACTGACCAGATCTTGGTAATCCTTTGATTAAATTCGGTTGACCGAGTTTCCTTGTTCGTGGATCACTTGAAGGATAGTTTGAGGGTCACTTGAAAGATTATTCGAAAACCACATTACTAAGAAGCGTGTCATGTAAGACACAGTGAATAAGGAGCATGATTCAAGAGAGATTGAACCCAAGCTGTTTGGGTTTTAGTGAGATGAAGTTGGGGAAGATGCACATCAAGGAGTGTGAACCCAGATTTGGAGTAGGTCAGGGTCGGGTGATCAAGTAGCCATGTCTTGACAAAGCTGTAACAGGTCTGGAATTGTTGAAGCATAAGAGAATGGGAGTGATGAATTATGGTATTCAGAGGGAGTGTTGAAAGTAAAAACCGCTAACATCTATGTTGCAATTAATGTTAATGGTTAGTGTTTTGTATTCTGCACGTTAGTGGGTGAGTCAGTAGTTAGTGGTTTCCTGGTTTTCAGCTTTTTCCTGTTGTATTTGAACAGCTTTGTCTCAGTCAGTTTGATAATCAGAAATAAATTAGAAAGAGAAAATTCCTTGCGTGTTCAAGTGTTTGTGAGTTTTTCTGATTCAACAGATGTTAGCTTATAGCTGCTAAATTCTGGACATTATAGTTGTGTCAAGTGCTTGCAACGTATAAGTTGGATGTTATTGGACCTCTTTGACCTTTTAAGGACAGACAGGAGCCCTGTACATTGTCTTTCACATCCCTTTGGCTTATGGTTTTGTACCATTTCTTCTCTTATTGCATCTATGTGCTCATCTCCAAGCTAATCCTGATATTTAAGATTCAAAATCAAGTTACAGATATAGCCGTTAAAAAAAAATCAAGTTACAGATGTGATAACTTTATATAGACAACTATTTTGTTTGGGAATATTTGCCTGCAAAACTTCTCTGAAGGTTTCTCTTCGGTTTCTTACACCTTTGTATGCTTGCTTCAAATACATTTTATGCTTATTGTTAGATTTTCAGTAGCAGAATGTGTGAAACCTGTTAAATACCAAGGTCAATACATTAACATGTGAAGTTAAGAAGCAATTGTACATTTATACTTGTATCGATTCAAACTCATGCTGTATAGTATCTATTATGCTCGCTGATTGTAAAAACATTTTACTGTGTTCCGTATGTTAAATGAATTAGTTATATAGAAGAGATTAGTTTATTTTCTGATCTGTGCGTATTTCATGTCATTTTTCAGGATAAGAGTGAACATGTTCAGAAACAACTTGACGGTCTCTATTCGATTCGAAACAAGCCACAGAAGATAACTTCAGATACTTCATCGGCTACCTGCCTCAATGACATTTCAGGTGCCTGGCTATCCTTTCTGTTTATATGGGAAGCATGTTCCAGCAGTGTGACTTATTTGAAATGCTTGACTATATGCCTGGAAATGCCATTAAGACCCCTATTAAAGCGCAGCATTATACCCTGTATTATCGAGTTCTTAGCCTAGAACTATTCACATGCAATCTCCAATGCTTTCTTATGATATTGGCAACTGTAAATTTGAAGCGATACACACCATTTCACGTGAGCAAGAAAATGAGATATCATGCAATATATTGAGCTAAAGCACAATGGGGCTTATCTTTATATACTAATATTAATAATTTGGATTTATACTAATGAAGGAAAACGTTATGGGCTTTTTTACCATGTAAGAAATCTTTACTTGCTTGTGTATTCATAGCTTTTGGTCTAATGGTATAATCAAAATTTTGACGACTTTGATTGAGAGCCTAAGTCTAGTTTGAGACGTGTGTGCCTTCTTTATACTAAAGGAAAACCTATGTCAAGTGTAACTTGTGTACCAATTGCTGACGTCATGACAATCACATATGTATATTCATTTTTCTCCACAGACAAACAAATCGATCAGAATCCAAGCCCGATGAAAGTGCCAAAGCGTGTGGTACCAGCACATCGCAGGTAAATAGTAATAGATTGTGAGATCAAGTAATACATTGTTTGGCAAGTTAGTTAAATTTATTACTGCACTTCTGCTCACGCTTTTGAGTTGCATAAACAAAGATATTCATCTATCATATGCATATACTCTAGAAATCATACCTCCCACATCATATTTGTCAATCAACACTCATGGTGACAAAGATGATGTAGTTGATATGATTATGAGTGCACAATCTACATGTTAAAGTATTTAAAGAAAGTATGGTATGACTACTTTATATATATATAATATATATATATTGCATTATACATTGACAAGTTCGATATTGTCAAAATGCAGATCAAAGGTAAGAGGGGCTTTTCTGCAAGATACAGAAGATGATTAGATTAAGACAGACATTGGATCGTAATTTTTCAAATGTAAAGATTTGTCCAATTGGGCTATTTGGTATAGTCGGTGACTGACATGTAGTGTTCTCTTTTCTTTTTTTCTTTTTTTTTGTCTGTGTGTATACTTGGCTTCTTAGTTTTATATTCAGAATATCATACGAGTATCTCCATATATGAGAGTAAGTGTGTCCCTGCATCGCTATGGGTTTAGTTATAGCACATTTAGTAAGGCAAAAGGAAAAACCAAATTAAACTCAGAACTTGCAATCAGATGTTTTACTAGATTATAAACATACTATAATTTATATCAGAATGTACATGATACATGGACAAACCTATCATCGAAAAGTACATGCATTTCCCTGTATTAAAACTGATGGCTAACCTCTTCTCAATCTTGATTATGGGCTACTCATTCTGATCCTTTCTCTAAATTCTGTGCAAAATGAAATACTAAGGATGAGTAATGGTTAAGCTGATACTGATTACAACGCATATTTTGACTATCTGTGTTAGTATTGGTCTGTTTGGGTTATATTATTTTGATATAGCTCTAGAAATAACAACCAAAGAAAACAAAAAAAAATCTATTTCAGTCATTCCCCACCTATAATATATATTTGGGTCTAGTAATCCTGCTTGATATTCCTTTTGCCATCTACAATATGGCTTGTCTTACTACTTGGGACTCTCAAGCTTCTATGAAAAACCGCATATTATATTTTTAGCATAGACATGATGTCTTAAAGTTCAGTTGCAAAACTAGCAAGAATTAGAATTAGTATAAATGGTCAAACTACCTTGGGTTGGATGACCTCTCCGACGTCTTTGTTCTTAAACGTGGTTGTTCCACCAACCTTTTCGATGGGCAGCTTCATCTTTCCATAGGGTGTATCCACATCAATATGTCCTTTTATGGAGTAACCAGTCCCTTTTCCTCTAATCATGTCCCACATAGCAGAACCACAGTCCTTGGGCCTAAAGTTGAGTGGGATTTCAATCTCACTGATATCATTTTTCACAATTTTCGCACTTTTTGTAAGCTTGGCTCCTCCGATGCTCACATCGCATAACCAAATCTCATATTTTAGTTGATTAAGTCCCAAGTCAAAGTCATTCTTGTTGTCCAACTTTAGATGGAGAATTGCTACCGTCTCTTCAAAGGAGAATTCTTCAAAGTGAATCTTTTCAATGTAAACATCAGGCCTGTAAGGTACCGGGATTTCACCAGTTTTCTCTAGAGGCAGAGACACCTTACCGATGACTGGCACATCCACAATCAAGTCAACTTTGACCTTGTATGGTAACATGATTCCTGGTTCTATATCAGCATATACCTTCTTTATGTCATCATATACAATGGTTAATGGTATTTTAATAATCTCGGAACCACGTGCATGAATTGTTCTAGCATCCGAAATCAACCCAGACGCTAGTTTTCGTTCATTGCTCTCCACCAAGTACTTAATGTCGACTAAAGGGATTGGAACAGGATTTTGGTTTGTGACAATTACATCAACAACAAGATCAGCCTGCTTAAGATTGATTTTAGTAATATGAATCGCTGCAAGTTCTGCAGTTGGTTTTCCAAACCTTACTTTGTCTTCAATCTTCTCACCAATGTCATAAAAGAAACCCTTTACCTTCCCAAGAAATCCACCGTCTTCAGCTTCTGTAGTTTCTTTCTTTTTTGCTCCTTTGTCCTCCGTTTTTTGCTCCTTTGTGACTTTCTCATCTGTTTTTGGTTCCTTTGCACATTTATTTTCTAATTTTGGATCTATTCTGCATATTTCTTCTGTTTTTGGCTTATCAGATGATGACATACCTTTAAAAAACAAATATATGGTATCATGTCTTTCACTTTACATAAACATTGATTTCATAGTCAATCCTCCTAAACCTTATAGTATAGAAAAAGCAGGGGAAAATAGTTTTGAGTAACATTAGTGTACCAACTTATTTCTTTGTTCATTATCTACGGGTCTACCTAATTGATTTCGTTTCTAATCTTTCTATTAGTTTTAGCAGTTGCTACATCAATGCAAATCGATGGACAAGCAACCCGAATCGTGCAGTTTTTGAGTATCTTGTCCAAATGTCATCTATAAATCATCGATACTTCTAGAGTAGATTCCATATCTTATGGTCACAAATATCTGCTCTTTTGTACTGCTTATTTCCATCTTGGATTGCTCATCAGATTATAACAGATTTTATAAGAGTTATAACAGGTAGTTACTGAAATCAAGCTTACCATGTCTGCAATGGCACACTAAGTTTCTGGATTAAGTAGATAGTCTGTTAGTCTTGCCATGTAATTCATTAAATCTACGGGTAACTAGAGAGGAAATCCTATTGGCAGTACTTCAGGTGCCATTTTCTACACTTTTTTCCTGGTCAATCAAAATGTCAACATCTCTTCTGGTTTTTTTACCACTAGCTAGGCCACATTGTAGATACTTAAGGCCTACCAAACTTACATTAGTCATATTATGATCTTTCTACTTGTTTCCGGTGATTAAATCATATCATAGCAATGATTAAGAAACATAAGCCGACTTTAACTTGGAGATCGTTCCAAAGGTTGCCATTAAAGGCGGCTAAACTGGCCATGAGCCTTAAGGATTTCATTGCTTCCAACCTAATTGTGGAATTTGATCAACTTTTAACTTGTGTTGATCAGTCCACAATTTTCAACTATGAACTTTTGATCTTCCTACTTGTTTCTTGTGATTAGAATTAGATCATATCATAACAATGAATAAGAAACATACGTCTACCAAAATAATAATATCATCTAGCAAACATTGAACTTTTAGGTTCGATATTGTGACAATGCAATCCTAAAAATTGAACTTTGGATAACTAATAGTATTGGCATGGAGTTAAGCAGTGGCGGAGCCACATGGAGGCGAAGGGTGGCCACGGTCCATCCACAAACCACAATGTTTATAACACTCTATATTTGTAGTATTCTTTTTATGTATAGTTTAGTCCAAAGTTAAGCAGTCCACCAACAAAACATAATTAAAGTCCTCTCCGGCCTCCTAAACGGCTAAACCTCAATTTCTGGATATCACAAGAATGAACACACTCCACCTGAGACCTTTTACTTGCTACTTTAATACTCCTCAAACAAAGTTGGTCACTCTTTTATGCGATATAATTTGCCTTTTAGGTATATGAATTGCTCGTCGAATTACATACATAGTGCATTAGTGCAAGTAAAATCGCGTGAATATGAATTTGGAATTTGGTTCGATCATATCATATACGTATGTGTGAATTTTCAAAACACATTCAAATTACATATAAATGATCGATGCTTGGACGTGATCACACTAACATTCAAATTACATATAAGTGATCACACTAATATGATGAAAATAATAATAAACATTTTAACATGCAATCATCTTGTTTTATGATAATAACTAACTAATTATAC
Source organism: Erigeron canadensis (assembly GCF_010389155.1). Taxonomy (NCBI): domain Eukaryota; kingdom Viridiplantae; phylum Streptophyta; class Magnoliopsida; order Asterales; family Asteraceae; genus Erigeron; species Erigeron canadensis. The sequence goes on from NC_057761.1 coordinate 2,921,228, forward strand.
AAAAATACAACAACAATACTCAATCCCGTTAAAAGTAAGATTCAAAAAGGTGAGATGTAAACCGTTATAATTCAAATAAAAATGACTACTACAAAGTTATATAGAAATAGTACGTACCTGGATAATATATAATACTAGCGAATTGTGAAAATATGTTGTTTCGAAATTGCACCAGACAGCAATCAACACAAAACCAAAAGAAGAACAATTCATTCATATTCATATTCATATTCATATTCATATTACATTACATATACGTATTAAAACACGTGGCAACGCATAGAACTGGAAAGGACACCTCGTTTTCTTTTTATTAGCACACCCTGGCTATGACACGTGGCATTATGGGTACTTGTGCAAATTTTAATTTAAGTTACAACGAGGTAAATTAGACGGCATAAAAAGTGCTTTATTAATGCAAAGAAGTAAAGAACGACACAATGCCGTGTTATATTATTAGGGTTTAGCAAACAAAGCTGCTCAATTGGCAAATGTATCCCTGATTTTTCTCATAGGTTTTGGGTTTGACTATTAGAAGTAACAAGTCTGTGGGCTTATCGTCTACATCTCGTAGTTTAGAGTACGTGCATGGCTTCAATATTATACAGTGAGGTGTTCCCTGTGATGTCGAATACCGACCGACTATTAAAAAAAATTTAAAATTTTTTTATTAGAGTTTATTATTTTTTAAATTTTTTTACTAATATTATCTTTTTTTTAAGAGTATTATATATCTTGTTTCTCAACATAACATATAATATTATGTAAATAAATAAAAGGAAATGTTAAACGTAGCCCCCGGGTTATAGTTATTTTATTTAGACATACATGATACTGTTGTACTTCGATATTTATGCATATTTTCAAGAGGTGATTATATAGCAGGGGCGGATCTATGTACATGCAAGGGTATGCACTTGCATACCTAAGCATTATATGTGCAATGTAAAGTTCCAGCTTTTTTGGGTTTTAGTAGAAAAGTCGTTGATTAAATGGTTAACATCCTGCAACATTATCCCTGATTCCATTCTCTTGTTAATGTAAATGTAGATACAGGGAGGCGGCTGAATAGTTATGGTAGGCTAGGCATGTGTTTAAGGCCTCCAATTAGTTAGGGCCCCCAAATTTAAATGGACTAAATTTTATTTTTTCTACAGGTTGTTGGGATTATAAGGATAATTACTTCATTTAGTAGAAAAAATAGGGTAACTCTATCAAAATGTTAAATTGAGCCGCTCGAGGCTCCACTCCTTTTTCTGAACATGAGAGGATAGGTTGAGATTTTTTCTAAGGGTATTATGAATAAGTGATAGGGGTATTTTGGGTTTCACTTAGTTAAAAATGAAAAATGAAGGGAACAAATGTTTTATAATGAACTAGAGATATGTATGGTGGGTATTTTTTTCTTCTATTAATTAAGAGATTGGGAGTAGTTTGCAATTGACGGTAGAAAACAAATGAAAATATCAATAAGAGGGCTTTAACTATAAAAGACTTAGATGCTCTCATGTGCTATACATGTGACATAATTAGCGGTTTAAGATGTTAGTGGATCATACTCATTCACAAAAACATAAAATTTGTCTCATGTAGAACCACCAAAATGATTGTTTGAGGCTTTAAAGGAAGACCTCCAATTTAGTCCCGCTTAGAGTCTCAAAAAACCTTGAACCGGCACTGGATACAGGCAAGCAAGCCGCCATTTGATTAATTGTTAGTCACATATATCTGACATATATGTGGCTGTTTTTAGTTCAGAGAAAGTAAGCAAGAAGACAGAAGGAAGAATGGATCCGAACGAATGCATGGAACCTAAAATGGATGTTTTTTATATGTTTAAGATTTTAAGGTAGATATTTTTTGGACTTTCTTGGGTCAGGTTTAAATTTTTAATTAACATGCTGAATAGTTAGCTCATATATAACTTCTGAATGATTATATATAAGAAAATAAATGTATAATATATTTTAGACCCATAAAAGGATTTATTTAAACCGTCTTTTATTTTTCCAGTATTTTAATACTTCCTCCGTCCCAATTTAAATGTCATGTTGACTAACTTAGACCGTAAATAACTTTGTTTGTATTATATGTTAGTTGATGAAACTTATATGAACGAAAAGTACATTAAAAACCCAATCCATTCATATATTTTATATCAAGTGTTACATGACACAAATAAAGTTATTTACGGTCAAAGTTAGTCAACGTGACAATTAAAATGGGACGGAGGGAGTAATATAATATTTATGGTCCATTTTGTTAACATTAAGATACTAGTGTTTTGATTAGTATAAAAGGTTGATCCAAAAATAGCAAAAAAACCCAAAAACCCGACGCGGACAAAAAAACGTTTTATCATTAAACTTACATACCTTTTTTGTATTTTTAAAAACTAAGCCTTGGGGCTATGTTTAGCATGTCCCATATAAATTATGAGATACTAACATGATATATGCTGGTATTAATTTTATCAATGCAAACAACCTTTTGATAACAAAATAATGTTATACTATTGTTATAAGTCAAAATTTGAATTAGGTGAGATAACACTAATATGAATAGTAATATCCAATCAAATGGTTCATTTTATATCTTTTTGTTTAAATAAGCTTCAACTTTTTAAAGAACCCCGTCAAAATTATTCATTATTATATAACGAGAGAAAGGTACTCGTGCGTTGCAGCGATGATGAAGGTGATGACGGGGTGGGGATGTAATAGCGGTGATGGAGTGATCTACCTGACGTGCTCCGCCCTTAGCTATACGGGTTCGACCCTTGGATTTAAAAGTTCGTCGAACGTATATCGAATGACATATCTAATGAAAGAGAATGAAACTTTAAGAACACCCATATAATTTTTATAATATATTGATATATGGTTTTTAAGATAAAAGATTTTGAATAAATTAAAGAAATAAAATGTTTTATTGAAGAGAAGAAAAAAAAAATAGTATATAGATAATTAGATACTTGATATTTATTAACTATTTATTTAAAAAGTATAAACAATGTTTGAGTTTTTGTCTTTAGCTAGTATAATATTTAGGAATATGATTAATTTTAAACTCCAATTCGTTTTTGTTTCCAATTTACTTCATTTTTTGTTTCATTTTTTTTTACGCTCTCGAGCTTTTTTTATCCATTTTACATATATAGAAGCCATTGCTGTTGAAAATCTGATACTGCAACTTTTGTTTCCATACAGTGTAAACAACAAAAAGTTGTATAAAATTATTTCAAGTTCGCTACACCATAGATCATATTAACTTATAATGAACACATGAGTTACTCTTATTATTCTAAACATATAATTATTCTTCTATCCTCAACAAATAAAGTTCATATATAATTTGGGGAGATTAACTTGAACATTCTGTCAAACAATGCAACATAACTTTGGGAGTTGTAACAATCGCTGAGGCGCTTTTCGGAGATGTTGATGCTTGCATGAATCGAATATTGCTAAAGTAGAAAAAAACTAAACAGATCCATAAATATATTTATGCCGGTTTCTATTCATTCATCCATATCCTGTTGTATACTTGTAGTTGCTGATGGTTTCTTTCGCATCGTCCAAAATGCTGAAAAATAGCGATTCTGCAAATCCAATAAAGGAATGTCAGTAGTCTCCAAAAAATTACTTCATTCAGATTTACAGTTAAATTACTGTCATGCTCGCGGGTTTTAAACAATTTGGATATAATTAAATTTTGACTTTCATGGTCAAAAAAGTCACATATGATTTCAGATAAATAAGCTCAAATAATCGATTTGGAGAACCAAACTGGCAGTAAGAAAAAACATATCAGCAAAAATGCACGACTGTCTAATAGTCCCTGCATCATCAGTTATGATTGTAAGTATTTAAGTTAAAGTAATATACACCAAGTACTAATGATACCATCAAACAGATAAAAGAAAGATTAAGAGAGATCAGAAACTTACTTGCATCATTGCTCGTGGATTTGTAGTATAAGTTGTTTCGATGGTCTTCTCGACCTGTTCTCCAAACCATAAAGTTATAAGCAAATTACCCACTAATACCAACAAAAATATATATATATATAAAGAAAGAGGTGGAAATGAGATTGACCTCCAACTGAAATCCATAATGGATTGCAATCCTTTTCACATCTTCCAAACTTAATTCAATTGACATTTCCTAGATAACCAGAGGGTATAAGCAATGTTGAAAATGAAAATCAGAAATGTATTCAATTTATGATGATGAATGAAACTGCATTTGTGTTTAGAAAAGTTGCTTACATCATCTTGGCCATACATATCTGCGAAGTGATACAGTAGAGGACCCAAGTTTATCCAGACCTGCCAACAGGTGAACCTATAAATTCCATACGGAAAGTACAAGATATCTGATAACAAACAAACCAATTATAGTACTTACTCCGCCGTCTTTAAGAATTCTGGAAATGATTTGAATATATTCGACTATATTGTGTGCTGTATCAAGGAAAAAGCAGGTCACAACTGCATCCCACGCCGCTGCAAGTACAATAACAGGCTCATCCTCAGTGCCGCTTGCAATACTTTTACAAAGCGTGCAAATTTAGAATAATAATTCAATTGAGGGGAATTTCAATATGGAATTTTTGTTTATAGTAGAGGGATTGGGATCCAATAACATCACTTACTAGATCTAGTAAGGTACCTCACTGGGTTGACTAAGGCAACATATTTACAAGGTTTGTGCATAGATTCTCAATTGCAACCACTTCTGATACCAGAGAATTATGGTGAAGGCAAAATACCAAATATAAGAATGTAGGTCAATTATCTTTTTATTTGTTCTAGATCAAACACTGGAACTATATACAAAAATAACCCTTTGCAAATTAAAATATCGGGGTAAAATTAAAAACATGAGCTTTTGACTCTCAAATACGAAGGCTCTAAAAAGATTTGTGACTCTCCGATACATTTCAATTAATATTTACTGTGTAATCAAAAGCATAAACCTACATTTACCAATACGAGAGATAGTGTCCGCGCGTTGCGGCGGTGAGATGGTGGGGGTGATAGGTCAAGTTATGGAGTATGATTGCCAAATGCCTTAGCCGTACGGGCTCCGCCCTCAGATTTAAAAATTCATCGAAAGTATATCGAATGACATCTCTAATGAAAGAGCATGAAATTTTAAGAACACCCATACAATTTTTATAATTTATCGATATACGGTTTCTGAGATAAAAGATTTTGAATGAATTAGAGTAATAAAATGATTTATGGATGAGAGAAAATAATAAGTGGTTGAGATTTGAGGAGAGAGAACAAAATGAGTGGTTGAGATTTAAGGTTATTATAGGTATATTAGATAGAGATATTTAAATTAGTGAATAAAGAATAAGGGTATTTTGGGTAATTCAAATCATCTTTTCATAAAAAAAAAGGGCAAAATGATTTATAAGATGGTATTATATATTAGATAAACAGAATAAAAGAAGGCAGTACACCAATTGTGAAAGGGGAAATAAAGCGATGAGTAAATTATTTAGTGCATTTAGTATAACCCTACCTACTTGGCAGGGTTCGCTATAAACTTCAACGAAGTCACCACCGCACATGGAAAAACCTTCAGTAATCCCTGCACTGTCACCATAAATAAACAATTTAATTTTTGAGTAGTACATAAACTAGAGAGGGGACTTTAGAGACACATGGTAGAATCTGTTGCATAGCCCACGCCATAACTCTACCTTTTAAATTACGACCATGCTAAATCACTAGAATACCTCCAAAAGATCATACAGGGTAGTGCTAATATATTCTGGTGTCAATTCAGTGAATATGTTCCCAAGGTGAAATACTAGCATGTTAATTCCGCAAGCTTTATTGATGTCAAATAATTGTAACCATATAAAAGAAGCATTTCTAAATTACAAAAAGTTGTAAGGTACTAGTGATTATAACACACAGTAAATAATAATCAACGAATAATGCATATTGTTAAAATATTATGTAGTAACACTGAAATAAGCGAATTCTGCCAATGAAAAGAAGACGCACAGATAGCTAAGAGAGGCCAATAGCAGTGAAGGTATGAGAAAGCGCCGAGTTTGGGAAAACGTTTTGAAGAGGCAAGAGTAAATTAAGTACATCTTTTTGTTTGATTTCTTTTTTCTCTTGGTGGAACATGTTGTAATGTCTCTTTCAAGCAGGCTATGCCAAATTTTGGAAAAAACTTCTAAAGTGACAGCTAAAGAACAAGTTGTTGATTTCACACAACCTGGAAAAAGTGATGTAGAAAGAGAGAAAGGAATGAGAAGGAAGTCCTAAGAAACTTCGCAGATCCAACATTGTTCATTCTTCATCGTGATTAGCTGACTAACTTAAAATTCTCTAGAGACAATCCAGAATATTTTTCGATTATATGTCTGCTATTCATACTGAGAACAAATACTGTGTTATCTGCAAAATTATACATAATACAAAAAGGCAAATTTCTTATAACTTCCATTAACATCCTTGTCGTGCATTAATTTCCCATTCAGGGGCACAACTTTCAAAACACTTATGAGCAAACCAATCATTTTACTGACTAGGGTAACAAAGCAATATTAATGCAAAGTATTGTGAAGTTAAAAATCACAGTTATAAGCTCAAAGTCCTTGCTTCTGCTTTACTCATCTTTAACACTTTCAACGGCTCAGACTGCTAGTCATTAACACTTGAACTTCGTTTCAATCACATAACTAAGAAAATCTTCCGACTCAATATTCTAGGAAAATTTGACTAACGGTCTAACGTGTGCTTTGATGGCACATTACTGAAAGACCGAGGTCTGGGTGAAGCCCGAAGATAGTAAGAGGAGCTCATGTGAATGTAATAATAAGAGCTGAACAATCTACAGTAAGTGATTGCCTAAGACCAACACGAAGATAACTTAGAGACTCCAAGTTGGAGTTATAGTTATACCAATTTAATAATCTTACAGTAAGTTGCTATCTTTCAATTTTACCCTCTTTCAGAGATCGTCACCTTTATGTACATGTTTCTGCAACATGAAGCTATGTGACTATATCCTACAATGTCTAAGATGGTACACTGAGACTCTCTAAAAGATTATGACAACCATCGATAAACACTGATGTTAACAACCTTATATTATTGTCCAATCCCACAAAAGAGTAATTTCCTATTACTAATATAGTGGTAATTTAACATGGTCTAAAGGCATTGATTTCACAGGGTTGGAGATTCTGACTGAGTTTACTCCCCAAATACGGTGTCCACTTCCTAGTCTCAGCCTGATGATTGGGATAGAACAGAAGAATAAAAAACGGTTTGATATAGTTGTTGCACCCTTTATCCAGCTGCTTAAACCGTCTATGTTGGTGAATTGAAATCCACATCATATATCTTATCTTAATCTATACTAAAAGACAGTAGAACCTATGATTTATTGACCAATCACATCGCTCTATTTCATCAAATTGACTCTCTCTTATGTCATCATGTAGTTTAATTAAAACTAAAAACCCTAATGATCATTATCCAAATATTTATTATATTAGTATTTATATTAATATTTAGAGAAAACGTCTTACTAATTTACACATTTTCGTTTTCCATCAATAATTTACACTTTTTAGCTCTAAATACTTAATTTATATTTATTACAATCTTTAACAATCAACTTGAGAAGATTTTTTATAATTTTTCATCATTTAATTAATTAAAAAAATTTCAACATATGAAATATTGTCTACAAAAAAGTATTTCAAAAATGAAATACAATATATTTATATATGTGTTCAATGTTCTGGAAGTATATTCTTTCAAATTTGTTTTTACTTACATTTTTTACATTTAAATTTATATATTTAATAATTTATCTAATCTTTAAAATGTTATAAACAATCCTGTGTATTTTACACGGGCATAAATCTAGTACTAACTAAATGACATCGTAATTCACATTCCAGATGATTTAGAATTATACTCATACAAATAGAGCGCAGGAACCAAGAAAAAGTGCATCAACATCATAAGCAAAATGATTACCCAGCCGGATGAATATCTGGAACGGAAACTGAGCGAAGTTGATCAGCATCGGTCAGTGAATTGCAATTGCTGTGAATCCATGGATAGATTGTCCATTCCTCAACAGCTTGAGTCCTGACCACAAAGATTGATAGTTAGGTAAGTTAATATGAAAAGGAGAGTAATCAATTTCTATGTCATAAATATTAACAGGTGAAAGAGCAGCTCTACTGATTGAGAATAAAACTTGAGCAGATCATCATGTAGTATGAAAATTCATTTCCTTGACTTGCGAAACCTATATATCAGAATAAGATAATCACATGTCAACATTGTAGTGAAACATTCTTCCCATAGCAAATTTAGTTTGGACTATAATGCGTACCAAGACATGAAATTTCCAAGGCCAGCCTTCCTAATCCAGCACCAGGAACTAGACAAGTAGGGGGACTACAAAGATGAATAACAACAAATTCAGATATGGCTCCACATCATATAAAGAGTGTGTTGCTTAAGCAACAAAAGAAAGCGCTAATCACCTCTCTACACTACGATCTGGAAAAAGGCGTTTAAGTTCTTCAAGAATAGGCGTGTAACATTGATCTCGTTCCTTCTGTCCCTGTGATCAGAAACCAAAAATCAACAATTAAGTTAATCAAGTTTGTAGCTTGTGTTGTTGCAGTGAAGAAAATCAAATATTGAATCCTACATATATAGGAGAGAAGGAAATTATTAGAGAAGAAATCAGTGTGGTACCTCAGCAGCCCAATCTCTGACAATATTTCTGATAACACATCTAACCTGAACATCACAAGCCAAGCACGCTTATTTTAGGGGGAAAATAACCTATTGAATAATTTTATTGGTTGAATACGATAAAGCAACTAACCACCTCTTAACCAGAAAGAACAGAGAGAATGAACTTCATAACTGAATAAAAAATCTATGTTTTTAGTACACTGACATGCTTCAGCACTTATACTGTCCAAGTGTCGATAAGTGATAAGTCATGCTACCCAATGACATCATCTCCACCATCTCTATCTCTACTAATATACAAAAAGAATGGCCTTGGTCTTAGAATTCAAATTTTTAAGATCATAGATTTTACCCTTACGGCCCTACTTTACATAGAATTAATTTTATTACTTTAAGAAAATTTACTATCATGCCCTTACTAATAAATGCAAATACATTAATTAATCATTTCCATCTTTAAATATTCCAATAACAACATATACTTGTATATTAGAAAATCCAAAGCCACCGGCCACCGTCACCCTTTGGCCCATGTACTAATCAAAGTTTGCAGATTTTTGTTATTAAATTTGATTTAGACTGACACTTATAAAAATTGAGAACTCATTCACCAATGTGCATTGCGCGAATACACTTAGCAGCAAACAACAGAGATACCAACATCATCAGTGAAAAAGATGTCAAAAACCATCACAAAATACCAAAAGTATGAAGGGTACATTCCTTTAAGAGATAAAAATATAAAAAAGGATTTGGGATGACTTATGGCATTACAATACAGTCTATTGTGAGGAAGAGAAAGGAAAGGAGGTTTGAGGGTAGTAACTGCCAAGACTCCAAATCTACAGATGAAATGCTACACCCCAAGGTAAGATGACCAAAACATACGAATTTTGTGAGCTTCTCACACCAATCATCATTGTAATATATAGCCTAAAAGGATGAGTAGATGAATCTAAAAAAATAGAAATATACCTTGTCAACATCCACTAGAGGAACGTGAAAATGGGGCATCGGCTCTAGCATATCAGAAGATATCTGAAAATAGCATATAAAGAAGACAATCATTATCAAAACTGAAGTACATGTTAACAATATTAAAGGATAGAAACTAAACAAGATCAATATGATAATAAAACTGAAATCAACTAACATAAAGATACAAAGAATCTAGGTGTAGAACAGCTTTCATACTCTGATGCTCTTTAAGCCAACTATCTAGATATGATACATTGGTGTAAAAAACACTAACTGATATTAACTGCAAGAGTTGATAGTATAATTATGGTAAATCCCTTAACAGAGAAAGGTGTAACTAAACATGTCCATGTCAACCATAACAATTAAATTAGCATATAAAAATAAGCAAAAACATACATGTTCATTTGGGTCTAGTAGATACTGTCGATCTGTCATGGATGATGTTTTAAGTTGTATTGACTAACTGACTAACATATTGGTCATACGTGAATGCTTACTAAGTTCATGTAAAACTATTTCAAACTGAACACTATACAGTATAGTCATTCAGCACAGCTACAATAACAGTAACAAAAACACTTGCAACGCATGGCATATATGAAAGGAACCGAGCACAAGTCTTAACATACGAACTATCTCAGAAGTGTAGTTGAAGATCTATGTGCTTATGCAATAACCATGTCTTACTTATGCTTAAAACCATGTCAGAAATGTAAATATCTTTACATACTAAGAAAAAGTTAAAAGTGATAAAAGGAATCTAGCAACATCGAACTGAGGTAAACAATGGAATGAAAAAAGACGCTCACATTCTTGTGGGAATCATTAGCCGTATTAGAAAGACCCTGGTCCTGGGCATCTCTACCGCTGTCACAACCACCTTTATGAGTGTCTGTTTTGCATTCTAAATCTACAGGGAAGTTTTTAGACTCTGGCTCACAGCAAGTTCCATTCTTCTCCTGTATTATGCTATAAATATCAATAAGAAGTAACAAAAAATGGATTCGTAGTTTTACAATAACCACTTTCAGGGTTTACCAATACAAATTGTAACATGTACCTCATGCCCACAGCAAGCTTCAACAGATTTTGCAAAATGTGCTCTTCCGCTTATTGAGGCCGATCCACAACAGGGATCCCCGTCTTCTGAGTGATGATAACCACATGAACCATTATTCAGATGTTCACAATTTTCATCATCTTGGCTCATATCAACCGGGGGCTCAAATGCCTGAAAACACGAGCATTAGGCCATTGGCAGAAATAGGAGAACAAAGAACATATAGATCCAAATAGCATACATTTAGCATTTCAAAAATGAAATGGGTATTTTCTGAGATACACCTGCAAAATGAAGATAAAACTGGTAAGTACCATACAAATACCATTGTTAGCTGCAGGAATTAAATAAAGACACTTTACATTATAAAACCTGAATACAGATTATCAGAAAAGAAAACACTGACAGACAACTGAGATAAGAATATGGCCAATTCCTATTAGACCATGGTTAGGATGCAAGCTCCAAAAATGTCAAAATTAATATGTTTCAAAACTCCTATTAGATGATGGTTTGGATGGTTTCATAACAAAATAGCATTCTTCTTCAGCTGTACAGTTGTACTTGATCCAAATAAATATGTGTAATCCAAATGGCTTAGAAAGTTAATATGTGATTGTGATTCCAATGCATCTTTTAATTAGTTTGGATGCTCTTCTATTCTACTTTACTCAGTAGACAAAAAAAGCCATAAATTATCACATATTAAAAAAGGTTCAACAAGTTTGACACAGGTAACAAGTTCACACACATCCCAAAACCTAACGAATTCAACATAGATTGTCATAAGCAAGGGGATAAGCATATTATCACATTTAAGGGTAGGATATGCGTTGTCATAGTACATAGTACAGGCCTTAAAAATATTCTTCAAGGAAGCCTAGGCAACCCATCTATAATAAAAACCGAATCCATAGAATTACTTGCTTCACTATAACCTCATGCGCCATGTTGCAAAGCTAATAAGTCTTGTATACATTTATACATATTAATACAAGTCTCGAGAGACATACCATCTCATTTTCTGATATTTTAAAGGAAGGTGCGCCAGGAGAGCCTGCAAAAGATTAGAAAAGATATAGTAAACTGTTTTTACAAAAAGAGTTCTCAACCTATCATAATATATTAGTTTAGATTGACTTGATTATGCAAACTCATTTATATGCAAGGTGAGATTTATATATAAAATCTAATGCATTGGGAAGACCGCTTATATAAATGGTGATGATGTACCATCCTTAAGCCTCCGGACCCTCCGGCTTACACATAACTAATGACGAGGTTTGGAGCATAAATACTTGACAAAGGTAGCAAGCAGGCTCCGAACCCTCCGCCTGATTCACAGACAAACAGTACGCTGTAGCACGTGCATTAGTACGTACGGCACGTGCATTAGTACGTACGGCCCGTGCTCATGTCTCCTGGCCAACGATCTTGACACAGCTGGCTAAAGGTGACGAACGCATGTCGGGACTCGAGATATGCCGTTAAGTTGACCGTTAGGCCCAATTTCTAGATCCTTCGGCCCAGCTCTCAAACCCTTTGTGGGAGGCTTATAAATACCCTCCCACAAAGCCTCTAAAAGGCCAATGCATTCTACAGACAAAAACACACACACTTGGTGGCGTGAGGTAATATCTTGTCTCACACTATTAAGGAACCGCCAACAAGTCTAGAATCATTTACTTTCACCCTCAATCCATCAAATACCATTTTCTCATACCAGATTAATCCCTTCTTAATTTAAGTGTATCTTTACCCTTAAACAAATGGTATTGCAAACATAAACATGTATCTTTTGATAAGTATATGCATCAAAAAGGGAACTTTGGACGTCAACTGTCATGATAACGATGGTGCTCAAACTAGCTTGTAACCTTCGTTGACGAAAAAGTCCATGTTCAAAACTCTGACCTCTTTTTGTTTCTGGTGCATTGCATATGTAAGAAGGATTCTGGTGTCAACACATGTCTGACGCACCATTTTTCCACCTTGATGCAACAATAACTTTTGCAAGGTGCAAACAAGATGCATCGGACATGTGTCACTTCCAAAATCCTTCCTTTACTATGAGAAGACTTTGCTCTGAGACCTTACCCGCATTTTATAACAAAACATCCACATAAACCAATAATAAATCAACAACTAATTTGCAAATGAAAAAAGCGAATGATGTATCCAATCCAAGAAAACAAAAACATAAGGATGAAATGTAGGTTACAATGATACCACAACAAGTTTAGGCAAAATGGGTACACATAAAACGAGCTTAAACGTGCATTAGAATTACTAAAACCGGATGGCGCATTAGACGTGCCACTGTGCCAGTCAATTGTGTTTGAAAGAAAAAAAAAAAAAAAAAAACAAAAGGGTGTACCTTATGAGACAGGGGAAGCTTTCTAAAAGATCTTTCATATCTTCTAACATCCTCCTCTGCGGCTTCCGGATAGCTGCACCAATTCCACACACACACACAAATCAAGATTTTAGCTAAGGTTATGTAAGCAGCTAAGGTAGTAAAAAAAAAAAAATACTATATAACTTCCAAACAAAAACAAATTCATTTATTTGTTAAAGTTAATTACTTGTAATAAAAAGATACATATAGATATATATACTTGAGATAAGCAGAAATGATGCGGCGAAGGGATTTGACTTCCATGGCTTCTTCTTCTGCTTTTCTCCGCCGAATTTCTTCTTCTTCTTCCTCCTCCTTATTTACCTCCGTAACCTCACTACTCATGATGATGATGTTCTCCTTCTTGTCGTTGTTGTTTGACGACATTTTCTTGCTTGTTCCTTAAACCTCAAAGTCTGCTAAACAGGTTGTTTTACTGAAGACTTCACAAAAACAAACAAACAAACAAATGGGTTTTAGTCATCCATCTAGCTTAGCTAGGGCTGATTATATCCGACCCACCCGTGTATGAGTGTATCATATAATAATCCACCCGCTATTAAAAAAATAAAAAACTTCTTAAAATTCAAATTATTTTAATTAAAAGTTTTATTGTGTAACATTTTTCTTCCTTCACAGGTTGCTATGTCTATATTATCACGATATCAATTGAAAAAACGAAAATACCAATATGTGTTTCTCACGTGGACAATTTAACAGAGAAAAACTAAACAAATTGGACAAAAAAAAAAAAATTTGATAGCCTTAGCTATTTTTTGTTAGCCTTTGAGTTTCATGATTAAAATTGTAAAACTTGTCAACCTCATAAACTAAAAAGGATAATGTTTTCTAAAATATTTATGGTATTACTTTTATATGATTAGAGTCCAACACAATAATTTTTTATACCAACTTTTGAAGTTTCATTCTAACCATACCCAAATTTGCATTTTTCCACTCGAGTCATGCCTATTACTGACGATCGTCTATTTGACCATTAAGTTAAACCACGTATCATGCACGTGAAGTATCTAACGCGTAATACTTCGGGTATCATCCATGTAATTTACCTTAAAAATAACTATAATTATAAAAATACTTATTTATAATCATTTATTTAGTTAGATAAAAATGATATTTACTACGAGGGAATAGTTTTTTTCCCTTCAATGAAATCTGTTGTTATAAATAAATAATTGATACAATCGTGCGTTCATTATTATTATTCTTATTGTTATTGTTATTAGGGTTATTTACTGAAATGGTACCTGGACTATCCACCATATTACTGGTTTCATACCTATAACTTTAAAATTACTCTCATCATACCCCAACTTATCAATTTTTCACTCGGACGATACCTGACTTGACGGGCGTCAGTTTGGCCGTAAAGTTAGGGTATGACTACCGTAAATTTTAAAGTTTAGGTATGAAACCAGTAATATGGTGGATAGTTCAGATATCATTTATGTAATTAACCATTATTATTATTATTATTATATTATTACTATAATTTCTTGTAAATCCTATTAATTTCTAATGTAAGTGATGTTTTTACTATTATTATTATTATTATTATTATTATTATTATTATTATTATTATTATTATTATTATTATTATTATTATTATGGTTGTTGTTGTTGTTGTTTTAATTACACAAAGTATTATTTAGGAATAAATAATTTTAAAAAGTACATTGATATTTTTTGTAAATATTTACTCTTATTTTATAAAAGAATACTTTATTTTTATAAAAAATATTGTAAATATTTAATTTTTTTTATTAAAAACTATTAATCAATCAAATTATAGATCCATGATGATTTTATTTATTTCATATTTATTTATTTTTTATTTAAAAAAATAAGTAAATCGGAAGCAGTACATTAATTTCATGTAAAACATTGATAAATGAACGTGAAGTCTTGAATGGATACCACCACATGGAGTTGATTAAATCTGTTTTGAGCTGATTCAAACCTTACATAGTAGTTGTACATGTACTAATGCAATACAAGAAATTATGATATGCTTTCCGGTTCACCTTTTAAAAAAGAAGATTGAAAAATATTTTTTATAAAAATAAAAACTTTGTACTAAAAATGATCTTTTATAAAAGAAAGTATTCTTTTATAAAATAAATATAAATATTTACAAAAACAAATATCAATATACTTTGTGTAATTAAAAAAAAACAACAACAACAACCATAATAATAATAATAATAATAATAATAATAATAATAATAATTACATAAATGATATCTAGACTATCCACCATATTACTGGTTTCATACCTAAAACTTTAAAATTTACGGTAGTCATACCCCAACTTAACGGCCAAACTGACGCCCGTCAAGTCAGGTATCATCCGAGTGAAAAATTGATAAGTTGGGGTATGATGAGAGTAATTTTAAAGTTATAGGTATGAAACCAGTAATATGGTGGATAGTCCAGGTACCATTTCAGTAAATAACCCTTGTTATTATTATTATTGGGTTATAGTGAAGGAAACAACGGTGATAACAACTAAAAAAATAAATCCAATGATTTTTGGTCTCCAAAAACTAAAATTTTGTTCTGCATTTTGGCCCAAAGCTAACCCAACCTTACCTCTAACAACACCCAACTACAGGTCGTTACAACTATTTTTTTCTAATATGTCTTGTTTTTAAAATTTTATGAAAAAACTAATGTAAAAACAACAACACATATATTTCTCCATTCAATCTCAATCACATAAAAAATGATATGTTCTCTAAAAATTAAGTTAAATATAATTTAGAAATTATAAATCGATGACATATGAATTTTATAAAATCTCCTTTCAAATCTTACTCATATCTCTTAACTGTCTAGGCTTAACTTTTACACGTATCATCGTTATGTTTAAAATAGTTTTTAACTATCTATTAATTTTGTTTTTTATTATTTCTTATTAAAAAGGGAAGTAATATTAGTACCAAATAAGTTGATTAATTTACCACAACTTATGTATTAACTATTTATATGATTGTTTTATAACACTTATACAATGTGTGAATGTGATAAAACAATCAAGTTCGATGATACGAATACCATTTCCCATTTAAACACACCACAAGTTATGGTTTTGTTGTTTGACATGAGTCATCTAAGATATTGACATTGTAGAGTGTAGACCACCAAAAGTAAGACTATACAAAACCAAAGGACAAAAATGGAATTTAATGGAAAACAAAATATTGGCATCTCCAAACCTCAATTTCATTTAAAATGAAGAGGTGTTGTTTGTCCATATTTTGACTATATATTGTTTCAAGTACAACCAACTTTGATCATAGACTTGACTTTTATAACATTTCACACATTCATACTCGTTTAACATTCCTCAATCTCTCTGTCTATATATCTTTCGATCTATACACATGATACATATGGTATAAAATAATATAATATTTATATTTAAAAAGTAATATGCATACATATCTCTGTCTCTAAATTTACCCGCCAACGAAAACCAGGAAAAAGATGAAGAGCAACAGAAACAGTGGAGGCAAAGTATCACCAAAATGGATCATCATTTTCAGTATCTTTAGTTTTGTATTAGGCATGCTGTTTACGAACAGGTCAGTACATATATATATATATATATAATTTGTATGTATAATATATGTTTCTTGATATCAAAACTGAAACCTCGGGGTTTAGTGCATACTTTATTTGATCGGTGCCATTAATTTCTTGATGGGGTTTTTGTAATTTGATCATATTATTATAAAAATTAAATCTTTATGGTTTTTGACTAATTATAGGGTGTGGGCTCCACTTGAATCTGATGGGAGAATTATGAGAAGGAAGGAACAAGAATTGAAATTTGTTAATAATGATTGTTTAACAAATAAGGTAATTATTTGTTTGGTCTTACAAAATATTTTTATAGGATTTTCTTTTTGTTTTATTGATGTGTTTCTTTTATTTGTTGTTTTCAGGATAATGATTTGCTTGGAGAAGTTCATAAAACACAAGAAGCAATTCAGTGAGTGATTTGTCATTTTATCTTTTAGAAAGGTTATTTTTGTATTGTTATATGTGTGCGTTTTTGTGTAGTGATTTAGTAGTATTGATCATGTTGTTTTGTGAGTAATTATGGAGATGAATATTTTAGGCATGTTTTGATCTTATTGTGCTTATGATATTAGCTCGGAAATGGGAGGGTTATGTATTTTGATGAGTTTCAAGATGTGAGGTCGACTTTTGAGTACTAAATATAGAAGATCTTAGATCATTCGAATGGTGAAATCACTATTCATACAAAAAGATGGATGTTTTAAGGAATGAACAGAGGGATATGAGAGTTTTATTCTATGGGACTAAAAATTCTGTAAAAGGGAAAAGGGGGGTCACAAATGATAGCCATTCCATGCCTTTATCAATGTCTGCATACCCTGAAAAACATTTGTAGTGTAACACAAAAGAATTTGTTATTGCGTGATTTGCGTCCCTTGAAAAAAGTAGTACAACAATGCGGTTTCCCAGATTTGCTATTGCTTGAGTACGATGATCTAAATTTGTATCACTTTGAAAGATGATTTGTTGCATTTTGGAGGTCTATCAGGAAACTTGGAAGCTCAATTTCAGAGCTGCGGTTGGAGCTCCCAGGCAATCAAAGCTCACCTGAGGCAGCAAAGCATGAGGAATTGCATTCTAACAAGACAAATGGAGACAAGAGTGAAACAAGGAAAAAGGTGTTTATGGTTATTGGTATTAACACTGCTTTTAGTAGCAGAAAGAGACGTGATTCGATTAGAGAAACGTGGATGCCTAGGGGTACTGCTGCCAATCATCTGTTTATTTGTATACATGCATCTATCTTTTTTATCACATTCTTTCCTAAAAATAGTTGCCCTTTGTGTTTTTTCAACTAGGTGAAAAGCTACTTCAGCTTGAGAAGGAAAAGGGTATTGTTGTCCGTTTCATGATCGGACACAGGTGATTCTTTCTTCCTTTCTTTTTCTTTTTGTGTACTCTATTTAGAAATGATTTTTTGGGTTTTTTTTAACTAGCAAAAATTGCTGTCGTAGTTTGGGGTGCAACACATTTCCATGTGAATAGGTAGTAGACGCAAACATATGGCCGCTATTTTGTTTACTTAATATACTAATATAAAGCAGGTCAACTCTGAAGTGCGTTTGCCAAATTTTTGACTCTAACCAATTAGACTATTTGATTGTTGAATAAATGTATCTGGTTATGACTACTAACAGTACCACTTTTTATAAGTCAAGTCTGAAATATTACTCTTGATCTTTTAGTTTTGAGGTAAGTCTTCAATGTATAATGCAATACAAAGACAGGGCAGAAAATTCCACACATCAAGTCACCATCACACCAATGTCTTCTAGTTATCTTCCTACCAACTTCCATAGACACCAATGTCCTCACAAAAGTCACCATCACATATATTTATGCTAATTGTCCACTGTAGAAGGAGGTTTAGGAAGATAGTCAGGAGGGTTTAACATTTCTTACAGAGTAATAAGTTAGTGTCGGCTTAGCGAGTTACAGTGTCAGTGGTCTAAAAAGATCTTGAAAGTTTTCGTGTTTTTGGTTAACTGTCCTATTCTAAAATTGGCACCCTCTCTTCTTGCACTACATGTTCTGTTGAATCATGAACCTCAAATTGACTTAAGAACCAGTTATATTATTTATTCCATTAACCAACCCAAAAACCCTGGTTCAGCTGACCCAAAACTCAGTGCAGTGTCTTAGTTTCATTTGAAGACCCCTAGTAATCAATTAGAATTCTGAACTGTGGGTCTTATGATGACCCGAGTCCTTCATGATGTTTGTCCTTCATTAATGACACTTCTGGTTGACTATAGTTAAATCAGTCAATTTCATCAGGAAGAAATTCATTCAGGTACAAGTCTTGTTTTTTGAAATATCTAATTTGACATATGACATTAGTAGTATGTGCCAAATCAAGCTTTAAATTTATAAACTAAAACTACCACAGAACTCACTACTACGCACTCACGGGCAGTGGACCCGATCGTTTGTAATATAGTTAAGAGGTAAGTCTGAGTTCGTTCTCAGGGACTGTGAAATGATTAGTTGCTTGTAAAATGGTTTGGAAAACGGGTGTTGCTTCGAAATTCTTTTTTGACAATTAAATAAATTGGTTTGCAAAATGATTGCATAAATTTAAAAGAAAAATTCAGACAAGATAATTAAAAGTCATCCACCTTGACTTCCCTTGACTTCAAATGTGATTGCATTTGATAAAGAACAAATTCTCTAGAGTTTAAAAGATAATCGTGACTAGATTAAACTACTCACGTGGTACCACCAACCGTGAACAAATTATCGAATCACCTAACTACTAGTCGAATTACCCAAGCCGGTACCACCAAAACCAAGACAATTCTTCTAACAATCAGTTTAATTGACTATCAAATTATCAATTGAACCTATGTGACAATAACATGGTACCACCAACCGATATCAATCACATTGACAAACTTAATCTTTTCTTAAAATGATATTCACTATCATACCATGAACTAGTGATAATTACTTATAGACAAGTAACGTTTTAAAATCACATACACATTCAACCGGTACCACCAACGAAGAATCATATGCAACCAATATCGAAATTAATTAATGAAAAGAATTAAAATCATCAAGATCACGGAACAACGATAATTAAATAAACCCTTTTGAATTAAAAATATAGAAATCACATTATCCGTCTAGTTTCATCAAGGTGAATGATTAAACAGTTAGCCACTCATGATCAATTCACAATAATGAATAAAATAGAAGAGAAACATGATGTACCAATTGTTTGAAGAAAATAAAATTGCAAGACAATAATGTAGATACGATCTAGATGGGTGCCCGTAATTTCTTCGATGAGTCCGCCTAAGTGAAACACTTGATTGGAGAAGGAAGAATCCTGATAGAGCAGCTCCTAGAAAGAGTTTGGATGCAGAAAAATTCGTTCTAGGGTTTGTAGTTATACCCCCTTGAAATCTGATGTTTAAGTCGGCCCAAAAATCTTCCAGATTCGTCATTCACTGCGGCGCAGTGGCTATCGGAGGCTCCACTGCGTCGCAGGTCTTTTTCACTGACCTCGTGTGTGCGTTTTGCCTTCACTCCACTGCGGCGCAATCTCCCCATGTTGCCTAGACTGCGTCGCAGTCAAGCCTTTGACCTGGAATCCTTGTTGACCTTCGATGATCGCGGCGCAGTGGACTTAATAACAACCACTGCATTGCACGCCAAATCCACTGATCAAAAACCACTCGTGTATGGATCATCACTGCGGCGCAGTGGGCATAAGTCCACCTCCACTGCGTCGCAGTCTACTACAAATCAGCCAACTTCTTTCTTTTTCAACTTTTAACATCAAATTACCCCTTCACTTCTACTTGAATTGACTCTCGACATCTAGAATCTTTATCTTGGCCAAAGATCATCCGAAAATATGACAAATGAACACGTAACCTGTTAAGCGCCTGAAAACACTAACAAACATCATAAACACGCCAAATGCACATAAAATCGACTTAAAACATGTAAATATATGGCCAATAATGATGTGGGTAATGGGTATAAATTAGTCACATCATCATCCGTAAAATATTTTTGCAGGTAGTTGGTAGAAATTTTGTTTATCACAAGCAAGGAAAAATGCATTTATATTTTCTTTTGTTGCTTAAAAAAATATCTGATTCTTGGTTTTCTTGTATAGTGCAACATCTAAGAGCATTCTAGATCGAGCCATTGACTCTGAGGAAGCTCAACATAAAGATTTCTTTAGACTTGTAAGAATGAAACATTATTCGAGTAATACTTGACTGTCTTTGAGTTCAAAGTTGAAATGAATCTGACCTCATAATCTCCACAGGAACATGTTGAAGGGTATCACGAATTGACAGCCAAGACACGTATATTCTTTTCTACAGCATATGCCAAATGGGATGCAAAATTTTATATCAAGATCGATGATGATGTTCATGTCAATCTTGGTACATTGCCCTCTACCTTATTTTCCATCTGGAACTGTTTATTTGTTTTACTCTCTTAGTAGCATGAAATTTGAGAGTTTTCATTTTGTGATGCTCTATAAGAACAGCAACATCTTCGTTTCTTCAAAGAAATTTCCTCACAATCATCTATTTACCCAATTTCATTATTACAAAAAAAATGACTTGGATTTGGGTCCATGTGCTTTTTTGTTACAGTCATCTTTATAAGGAGTGGTTTATGAAGGTGCATACGTAAGGAAGTTAATCTGTTTCCCTAATAAACTTTCAAATGATCTACTTCACGTGTTAAACATTCTCATGAGTTCTGGCATAGCTATGCAAGTAGTTGTGTAACTATAGGAATATATATTTGTTAATACTTGATACCATAAGAAGTTAATCATTAATGATGTGACTAACTTTTACATGTTCATATAATCTGAAGAAGAATAGTTTTGTATTGCCAAATAAAATGCTTAGGCTTTTGAATTAGAATGGAAAATGACTAAATTACTCGAAAGAAAAATGGGGTTGCTATATTTAAAGAGCTAATGACTCTGTCTTTTTGGATGGTTCTTGTTCCCAAAAATTTAAATATTAATTCTAGACATGAACAAAGGAAGTGTAATTAACCAAATAGTTTTCATGGGCTCTTTACTAATTTTTTTCATTATCTTGCTGTTATCTAAATGGGAAATTGATTATTTTTTGGTCAAATCTGTGACACAGGCATGTTAGCTACAACTCTGGGACGGCATCAATCAAAACCCAGGGTTTATGCAGGATGCATGAAATCTGGGCCCGTTCTTTCCCATAAGTAAATTCTACCTACATTTCATTGCTTCATCACATTATTCTTTAGCCAATAAGTTTAGCCTAAGTTCTTTTTTCTTCTCTAATTTTTGTTGCTTAGAAATGTCAAATACCATGAACCTGAATACTGGAAGTTTGGAGAGGAAGGAAATAAGTATTTTCGGCATGCAACTGGACAGATATATGCTATCTCGAATGAACTAGCTGCATACATCTCCACCAACCAGTAAGTCTCCATTTTGTGGTTCTGGAAGTCCGACACAATACTCTTAAAATTCTCTATACTCGTATGAAATTCTTTTATGTTTTTTTTTTCTTCTCTTTCTTAAAAGTTTTGTGTGGCACCAACTTTATATCAAAGATGAAATACATTTTATATAAAAATCTGAAGTTCAAAAGGTGTTTGTTTCACTCTCTAAAGTCAAACGTAGAGTAACAGTGACTGTTCTTATTCATTAACCACAACACATCGGAATATAATGTTTAGGAAAATTTTGCACAAGTATGCAAACGAAGATGTGTCTCTTGGCTCTTGGTTTATCGGTCTAGATGTTGAACATATCGATGATCACAACATGTGTTGTGGGACCCCTCCTGGTACGCCCTTTTTCTGTTTCGTGTTTCTTTTAGGAGAGTGTGTGGTTTATTTTTTGAACTATTTGAAAATGTTGAGTTGATACAGATTGTGAGTGGAAGGCAGAGGCTGGTAACGTGTGCGTTGCATCATTCGATTGGAGTTGCAGTGGCATTTGTAAGTCAGTGGAAAGGATCAAAGAGGTTCACAGGAGATGTGGTGAAGATCCTGCGGCTCTTTGGAGTGCACAATATTAAAGCTCAACAACCTAAGTTATGTCAGAAAATGATGAGCTCATATGATGATGAGATTGCTTCTTCTGCGGCAGTTATTTTCCGGGCGGCAGTTATTTTCCGGGTCAAAATGTGAAAATTATATAAGTTTAAGATAACTGTTACTGGAAAGAAATTCAAAATTTTGGGGGATATGTTGAGTAGATTAGTGTTCCTAAGACAAATCTGTTAGTTGTGTCTATATTGTTACATATATATATATATATTATACAAGTAAAGACAGCAACATTTTTCATGATTTTATATGAAATACAAAATGAATATGAAATATGGAACTATGGTGGGTAAATTTAGACCATCCATGAATATGCACAAAAAGCAAAAAAGAAAAATAAAAGAAGCTAATCCAAGCGTAAAAGGATGTGGTTTTCTCTAAGTAACGGTGTGTATATATGAGCACAGGGGTTGCCGTTGGAAGTGTAGAAACAGGTTTACCATATGTAGTGTGTGCTGCACCTAGAGGCGTGGGGCGCAATTCGGAGGGCCAAGGTGCCGTGCAGGTGGGTGCATGTACGGTTATGTCTGGGTATATCTTGTTTAGACTCGTATTTCACAATATTGAGACGGATTGAAAATGTGTGTTGTTGATTATACAACTGAATCAATGCAAATTGCGTAGTTCAATCATCATAAAAAATTTACACTATGCATTTGGTATCAAGGCGACTCATGAAAAATGTTTTTGATACACATTTTTTTTCAGCTATGTATTATATTTTTTGTTAAGGGTTGTGTTGGTTTATATTGTATGTATTGAAACACAAAGAATCTTTTAGTTACTATAATTACAAAATAAAAGGTTAAGATTAGAGGTTAATAATTCGATGATTTATGCTACATCCGGGTTTAATTGTGAGACAAAATTCGATTCATATTAATCTTAATCATTTTGGGATTTTTTCTGGATAATATTTAATAAAGACGAACATAGTACTCGTGCGTTGCGACGGAATTTTATAACTACTTTTGTGGATGAACACATTGGTTACATAATCTTTCAAAAAAAAATATAGATTATGAGATTCTGTCGATTGTTTTAAAGTTATATAGAATTATCAATGTTAATTAAATTAGAATCAAAGATCGGTTGATTTTTGTGGGTTTAATTATTTTGTAAGGGTAAATAGTTAGGAATAGGATGTGTAAAATATAAAGTAAATATGGAGGGTAGTATAAGAATGAAAAAGATGCTTAAACTTAATTTCAATACCATTTATAAGGGTTTATAGATGTATAGAGTTTGGTTAAGATTATTGATTATCCTGGTTTACCACAATGTTCTCACCTTTGAATGATCAAAAACATACGTTTCAAAATGACCTATTAAGTAAGCAATATCAAAAATGAAACTAATTTTTGATAAAGGATTAACCTATATGTTCCTAGTAACATACGAGTTGAAATAAAATGTGTATGTTTAAAATAACCGAAAATGTAAAATTGTTTTAAAATTTTATGTTGATAACATTTAAGTTAGATGGTTTTTCTTTTTTTTTGGGGGGGAACAACAGATTTAAGTTAGATGCTACTAGAAGCATATGCTATATTAACATAAAAATCTGGCCTTTGCATGTATCCTAGACAATGAGACGTTGACCATGAACCTTTACAAGTATTTGGATAGAAAAACCCTAAAACTCGTCATCCCTGAGGATCGAACTCAAGATCATAAATAAAAATGAGAAAACCTCTTAACAGTTAGGCTGACCTTGAGTGACTATCTGAACCATCTATTTGTATTAGGAGATATATAGTTAGAGTTATAAATTATGCATATCATGAACCTGAAAAGCAAATATTGGCTTGATCTTACACCATAATTCAATCTTTTTCCAAATCTCCATAGCAATTGGACAGACCATAAGTAGATGCTCGATAGTCTCATCCTGCTCGTTATACCAATCACACACCTTAGAAGAGATGGATATCCCCCTCTTGTGTAGATGTGTAGCTGATCGAACATGGGAATAAAAGATAAAAAAAGATGATAAATGTCATTATTTTGATTGCAATATGGAGTATATGGCAAGCTAGAAATAATGTGGTGCACATCAACATTCACATATCTGCCTCGACAATCCTTGAAAAGATACAATTTATCTTTTATTCCCATGTTCGATCAGCTACACATCTACACAAGAGGGGGATATCCATCTCTTCTAAGGTGTGTGATTGGTATAACGAGCAGGATATGGCAAGCTAGAAATAATGTGGTGCACATCAACATTCACATATCTGCCTCGACAATCCTTGAAAAGATACAATGTTTGGGATTTTTGTGAATTAGAACAAGAGCAATTAAGATAAAACTTGATTGGACTAATTGATGTAATGGACCAAAGTTGTCTTAATCTGTATCTATATTTTGTATGACTATGTTGTATGTGTATTTTTGACTAGCTTGTTAGTTGTGTTTGAGTAATAAAATCCACCTTTGTTATTAAAAAAAATAATTAAAAATTTTTTTAAGGAGTCTCATTGACTTTTAGGTCACACTTTAAATAAGAAGAAAAAATAAAATAAAATACATGAGAGAATAGACCACTTGACAACAACTCTCTCACTCAGTGAAACCCTTGATCACACCACTCATATCTGCTCCGGCGACGGCGATCTTTCTTTTTCCGGTGACAACACTGTAAGTCCTTCCTTTGAGAAATTAACTAGTAGCTTATGTTATTTTTCTTTTCAATTGTAAAGAAAAATAAAGTTTTTTTAATAGTGAATAAAGCTTATGTTATAAAGTGTTGTGTTGCCCATAGTGTAGGGTTCCTACTAGTTAGGCAAGCTGAATAATAACCGATTTCTGCGCCATTCGATATCTATTATGAAACATAAGTATTTATATACTTTAGAACCTTAGATTACTATGTATTATTGTGATTTATCACATATTTTTGTTTGCATTTCCAGAAACTCTAGCTAGGTATGCCATTAAGCGTTCGGTTGCCTATCTCCGCGGGTGTGTGTGTGTATATATATATATATATTTATAGTATAAAGCCTTAAAGGTTTAATCTTTTAATTTTATTTCTTGAAGTTGTTATATGGAATAGGAAATTATAGGTTCAGTCTTCTGTGAATTAAAAAGGACTTTCGGTGTTACGCTTTTAGAGATAAAAGATAACGAGTGTAATTTCAAAGCTTAACAGATTAAGTCTGTGATTATTATATCCGGTTAATCATATGGATTGTGATAAATAATAATGGGACACAAAAATGCCGGAAAGTCATTTTGAACATCAGAGGTGAAGGTCTAGGTATTCGGTTTTTGTGATTTTAAAAACTAGAAAGTTCAGTTTGAAGCAGCATAGGTTGTTTAAAGGCATATAAGTATATATTTCGTTCTCGAGCTCATGTTGTATTGTTGTATAGTAACATAAGGTTTAATTTGATAAATGAGAATGTAAAGTACACGGCTTCCAGTGTCATGATAAAGGTACCGAAAAATTGATTGTGATTCAAAGAGTGAATTGCAAAATGATAAGATCTGATTTTAGATCGATCCATGGATTAGGTTCATCTACTTCCCCTTTGAATTTGTTTTGATGATTTAGTTACTCTGTAGTCTTTAAGTATATTAGTTTATTATATGTATTTTGTATAACCGAAGTGAGTTAAGAAAGGCGAGATTAGTTTCATGAAGATGTTGAATGTTGGAGGAAGTCTCTAACATCTATACTACTATCGTTGACTTGTGCAGTATAGTCCACACAGGAACCTTGTGCTTTTTCTTCTGTCTCATCGAGAGTCGCCTTCCAATATCAATCATGCAGCAGGTGAAAATTAAACTATACTAACTACTTTATGTTGATCCTTTTCTGTGTTTTGTTTTTTGGTACAATGTATTCTATCTGTCCTGCACATTCTTTTGGTTGCTCTGGAGGTTTTATTTTTATTGCTCATCTTTCTATTCTGCTGACATGAAAATCAAAGTCTGGTGGTGCTTCTGAAACCGAAGTGACATGGGATGACCAGCAGAACATTAACAAATTTGGGAGATTGAACAACCGATTGCACGAACTTGAAGATGAAATAAAGATTGCTAAGGTACCTTTGCATGACCATGTAGTTTTTTTAAATTAAACCTATATCTGTCATGAAGGCTCAACATCTTAAAATGCTTTATCATGAACCATATTTGTAAGAAAGATTGTGGACAAGATAGGGAAACGAAGTTACGGGTATACTGCCTACTTTCTAGGAGACAAAAGACAAAATACACCAACTATGATGGGCCTTTGATGTCAACGAGTCAGTGGAAAGCAGGAAAGTTCTATTTACAGTTCAAATACCGTTGTAACACTTGGCAAACCTTATGTGTACAGTATACGCTACTAGATAAAGAAATTCCGTATGTACCATGGAATAGCAGTTGGCTAAGTCACACAAAGTAATCTTATTTTCTTATCCAACATTTAACAAAAGATTTTTGGTGCAAAATTTCCCCACCAATTTGAGTTTTTCAACCTCATTGCTTATGTGCCATTTAGCTATTTTCATTTGGTCTTTTCAGCACATTTTGCCTTTTATTTGACATCTTGTGATTATAATTGACGTGAGTGGGACAATCTGAAGCTATAATCCTTAAATATTTCTGAAGTTTCACTGTCAAGCTCAAATTGTACTATATTTTCTATACAAGTCATGTGAATTTTTTTTGTATGTTCAGTGTGTTATTGAATGGAACTTCTTTACGAGTTTTGTTCATGGTCTTGCTTGTTGTTGATTATGTCATTTCTATTTCTTCTTTTTATACTTTTGAGGCAGATTATTACATATGGGGCAGCCTTGATAGATCAGGCTTCTAGGGTTTCCAAGTTGTAAGGTAGTTGGGTACTTGGGTTTGTATGTTGCTAGTCAAAATTCACCAAGAATAAAGTCTGTTGGTTTACTACGTTTTAAAGCAAGAGTAGGAGTGAACTCTAAGGTCGTGTATGCTAAAAGTATGAGTGGGTTAGAACATTGTTGTCAAAGGGGGACCCGTAGTGCGCCTAGGCGCAAGGCGAGGGCAAGGTCCACCTATAACGCCTGAAACCATAGGCCCAGGCCCACATACATATTAGGCGGCATCTAACATGTATCAATATAAATGATACTCACATATATTTATAGGGTGGGGTATATGAGAGGAGTGTCTTTATTCCAATTATCAAAATCACTCGGTAAATATCATCAATATCATCCTTCATCAAACTATTATTCGTTCAATTTCCTGGTTAATTTCTTCTACTTTTCTTAAACTCAGTTTTCTTATATCACCAAGACTCTTCTTAAACTTAGTGTTCTATCTTTGCTAAACTCTATTTTCTTAAAGTGAACTTTTCTTAAACCCTAGGTTTGGTCAATGGTTTTGAACGATTTGGTTTAAAGAATTTGTGTTGAACTTTTTGGTTGAATGCATTATGGGTTACTAGTCATATGCCCGCGTGATGCGGTGGGTGGGGTGCTTGTGGCGACGGATGGTGGCGGCGGCGGTAGTGGCGTGGTTATTAATATATAAGTAATTGATATAAAAGAAGGTTTAGTTATTTATAAGGTTTATGGGATGTATGTTGTACATAACTTTATTAAGGGTATTATAAGTGTATTAGCTATTAGGTAAAGATATTTAAATTAGTAAATAAATGAGATGGGTAGTTTGGGTAGATCAAGTTTTTTTTGAGAAAATAGGAGAGTCAAATGCTTTATAAGGTAGTTAATATTTAAATGGTATTTAGTAATTTGAATGGCATTTGGTTTGTTTTTTCACTTGAGTCTCTTTTTTTTCCCGGGCCCGCGCTTTTTTTGTGCCTTTCATCTTCGCCCCATTTTGGGTCTTTGCGCTTTGAGTTCACCTTCGCTTTTGACAACTATGGGTTAGAAATGAGTACTGTTGATGATAGTTTGATTCAAACTGGCTAACCAAACACTTGGAACTGTTGGAACATGAAAATAAATTGAAAGAGAAAGACTAAAGCAAATCGAATCATTCCTCTGCTAGGTTTGGCGACTCATGTGCTCATGGCATACTTTTACTTGCTTACTAAGCCTCCCAACATACAACGATACACATGCATATAATGTGAAAGAAATTAAGTTTTAGTACAGATGCCAAAATGGATCAGTGATGAGACTTCCGTTGTGTTGACCCAGAACACTGTTTCTCCAAAACCTCACTTGTTTGTAAAAGAAAGGTTGAAAAAATTTTACAAAAGTATTTCAATAATTTTCTTATCTTTGAACAAAATGATAAACGACTTGAGAACTCGTATGACACTTTTCCTGATTAGTTATTTTAATTTTAATTCTGCTCATTTGAGTTGTTAAGATACAACATGGAAAGATACAACAGAACTCGAATCTGGCTGTTCATAAGTAAGTGGGCCGAAATTGCCACCTCTAAATTTGTGACATTAAATGGACATTGGATATCATAAAACATAAATTGGAAATTGAAGTGCATTGAACTTTCTTGTTAATTTTCGTATGACTGTCTCATGCGCAGGAAGCAAATGAGAACTTTGAGGACGCAAGCAATGAATTGATTCTAACAGATGAAGAAGTAGTGAGGTTCCAGATAGGGGAGGTTTTTGCTCATGTACCCAAGGATGAAGTCGAGACAAGGATAGAAAAAATGCAAGAAACGACGGCCAAACATTTAGAGAAACTCAATGATGAGAAGGAATCGATAGTTGCCCAGATGGCCGAATTGAAGAAGATTCTGTATGCCAAGTTCAAGGATTCCATCAACCTTGAGGAGGACTGATTGGTAATTTTTCTATCTTTTGCAATTGTACCTTGTGTTATGCATGTTGTACCCTGCATATCGAGTACCAACGATCTTTTTTCTTGGCCGATGGAAAGCATTTGGATGCTAGAATTTTGTTTGTTAGTCATTACATTACTTGCTACTGGTCTCTTTACTAGAATATCTTATTTTGATCTTGGAAACTGGCTAGATGATTTATACTCATGGAGCAGTCGTGATCTGATTTATTAGAGTTGGAAAAATGACTGGGTTCGATAATGGGACTATTCATGCAGGGTGAAAATGAATAATTTTCAATTGGGTGCAAAAAATGTTGATGAGCTAGGTTAACATGTCAAATCTTATTTGACCATTTCGTGGAATATTAAGAATAGCTATATTTGTGTATGATTAAGAAACTATACCATCTATATAGCTCTTTAATCTAAATATTGAAATATTACCTGCTGTTTATATATCAATCTGCATCGACTTATGCTGGATGTAGAATTTGATGCAATTAATAATATGATGCAATTGATATTATGTTTTTCGGATAGTATGTGATATTAGAGGAACAATATATTATATATCAAATTTGTTTTGTCTCCTGGAAGCTGTATCTATGTCCTCGGTAGATGTATGAGCTTATACTTCCACCTTTTACGGGATTTCGTTTTGGTCAAATTTGTTTTGTCCTCCTGGAAGCTGTATCTATGTCCTCGGTAGATGTATGACTGTCTACATCACTTATACTTCCACCTTTTATGGGATTTCATTTTGGTCAAATTTGTTTTGTCCTCCTGGAAGCTATGTCCTCGGTAGATGTATGACTATCTACATCGCTTATACTTCCACCTTTTACGGGATTTCGTTTTGTCTTCCTAGAAGCAGTTTCTCTGCCCTCAGATAGAAGTATCTGAGAGATATAACTGTCTACATTCCCCATACTTCGCCTTTGATGTGATTGGGCATCATTGTTAGTATTTTGTTTAGCACCATTGTATGCAGTTTCTGTTTTGGGTTCAACAAATAATGGAGTGTGATTCTTTGTTCCATTCCACTCAGATGATGCCTTTTAAGGTTTTTTTGATTTTTAAGGGATGATGCCTTTTAAGGTTTTTTTGATTTTTATTAATGAGTAAAAAATGCCATATTATTTCAAAGATGCTTTTATCTGAAGGCTTATACAAGATACCTGCCCTTTTTAAGACCCTCATTTCTTGTAGAGGGACTGCTTTTGTACAAATATGAAGTTGATTCGGACAAATGACAGAGAGAAAAGAAAAGTGCTTTAAATTTCTATATATACATCAGATACAACATGCAATAATACAGTATTGTTGTTAAACAAAAGCATTGGAACAAACCAGTGCTACATAAAAACTTTATTAAAATTATGGATTATAAGGTGGTATATCGATGCATCAATCATCAAGCATAAGGCAATGGAATTTCCGGTGGTACTGGATGTTGTGGATTTGGTGGGTCTGGAGGCGTCCATTCTGGTATTCTCGGCGGTGGTACCACCTCCGGTCCACCGGGGGTATTTGGTGGTACCGGCATATCTGGCCCCGGTGGTTGGATTTCCGGGTCTGGCTTTGGTGGACCTGGAAACTCTGGGACTGGATTTGGTGCTAAAGGGGGAGGATCAGAAGGTTTTTCAGGTGGAATTGGATCAAAGTCTGGGACGTTAGGTGTTCTCGGCACCTGCGGCATGCTAAACTCGTGTTGGGTTGGGGTTTTGAAATAGATATTGGGTGGATTATTTGCTAGCTTTATGGCAGCAAGAGGTGGTACAAAGGTGGTGGTTATTTTGGGGATTATGTTGAGTGAATAAATTGCAGGAAATGGGTTGCATTTTCTGATGAGATTATACGTTGAAATTAGAGGCATTTTTCTTTTTTTGTTAGTTTTTGATCGTGGTGAAAATATTTAGAGTGAAGATAAAATAGACTTTGTAGTGAAGTGATATGGATAGACATGTAGTAGACTAACCAGTTTTGATTAATGGACACATGGAAAGCATGCAAGAGAATTGTGTTAACATTTCGATATACGCGTAGCTTCTATGTAAAGAAAGGATGCACAGATCATTCTCACTCTGACCTTTGTCAAATACTCAAATGTTAAGAAAGTAAAAAAAGTTTATCCAATTCCGTAGATTTGGAGAGTTTAGAACCCTTTAATTGAAAGTAAAGAGGCCGTTTTCATAGGACTTCCGGTCAATGTTACATGACTTAAGAGTTGACTTATATTTCCAAAAATAAAAATGTTTTCAACTAATTCAACCATACGTATCTTTCAAGGACGAGTTAAATAGTCTCGACTATTTTAATTTGTAAGAACCTACTAATGCATCCTTTGATATACCAAAAGTACCAAACACTTTGACAAGATCATGCGGCGGCAAATGGACAATTCAATAAGTTCTACATTTATACTTAGAGGCTGATATCGTTCGTCCCCTCTCAGGGACGAGTCAACACCGTGGGGTTGAACTCGTCCCTAGTTCGTCCAAAGGAGCATTCGTGCGTGGCCGTACAAGTATGTGAATGCTTTTCTTTTTTCTTTTTATTTTTCCCTCCAACAGCTATTTGATAAAAAAAAAAAAGAAAAAAAAGAAATCAAAAGTTTCTACTTTTGACACTTTTGGTCCCTTAACGCACAGTTAGTGAATTAAAAAATGAAGTTTCAAAATGTGACACTTTTGGTCCCTAACGGCTCTTTTTTGTTCCATATCTATTTATACACCATCATTAAACTCACATATTACTCACAAAACATTTCCAAATCAACCATGTCAAACTTCAACAACCAACGAGCCGACGACTTCTTTAACGCGGCTTTAAACTACGCACCCACAAACTCAAGTTCGGCGCTACAAATATCGAACAACTCAACGCGAATACCTCAAGATCCATCGTTTTCATCACTCGTGCCTCCAATCCAACCGTTGATGCCATATAAAAATGACCCCGATATTCATCAATTCATGCAAAGTTATTTCAATCATTTCTCGCAACAACAACAACAACCGAATTATTACCATGGCGAGAAAGAAAAAGCATCTCCCTCGCAAAAAAGAAATTGATGGCCGAGTATGCCCCGCTCCTTCACGGTCCCGACAAATAGTTTGTTTTAGTTTTTTAATAACAATGTTGTATTTCTATTTATTTTTGAAGTACTTAGGAATGTGGGGTTTTTTTTTTGTACTTAGGAATTTTTCTTTTTTTCTTTTGTTGTATTTTTTTTTATGTTGTAATGTATTTTAATTTTATTTTTAATGAATGTGTATTTTATTTAGTTTTTGTTAAATTTTTAGGGAATTGAAACTGTAAAGTTGAATAAAGTGTAGAATTAAATAAAAGGTGGTCCAAAACTAGTTATTGGTATAAGGTTGGATTTAGGAGGATTAGTCATTGGATGATTTTTTTGCTGATGTGGCGCTGGTTAGGACTAATCCTCTTGGAAACGAGTCCTAACACAACCTCTTATAGGCTCGAAGGGAATCACTTGTCCCCTGCCCTGGTTCACATATTCAATGACGACATGACACTTTCAAATGATTCAAATACACCAGTTAGGATCCTACAACAAAGACAGGGTTCTAGGAGTATTTAAATTCAGCAAACGTCTAAGGCAAAACTTGATTTGAATATATTGGGGATCATGTTTAAGTCAATATTATAAGGGGGCGTTTGGTTCAAGGAATTTGTTGGAATTCTTAGAAATTGGAATGTTGAATTTCATTCTTGAACATGTTTGGTTAGTAAAATGATGGAATTGGAATTGCTTGAATTCCTTCAAATTCTCTAAATTAAAGAATTCAACATTCCTTTGGTTTAGTGATAGAAAGTTTAAATTTTTAATGGAATCTATCTATTTGATCAAAAAGTCCTCTTATCCTTTTCCTTTCTCAGGTTGCCTCCATCTTCCTGCACTTTTTCTTCTACACTTCCACACATCCACACTAAACACCTCTGATATTTTCCTAATCGTCGCCTACTGCTATGTTCCTACCATCTCAGTACTTCCCTATTTCAGCCCCTTTCAACATAGATCTATGTGTATAGGATAATATTATTATTAGTATATTAATACTCTTATATTACTATTAACTATATTATTGTCCCGCGTAATATGTGAGAAAAACATAATTTATTAATGACATGTTAGTGTTTCATAATATTGTAAAGTTGTCAAATATAAATAAAAGATGTTTAAAATGGATTAATTAATATCATGATTGAAAAAATATATATAACTAAAGTTTAATTAAAGATTATCGCATTTACAATTAAAGTTAAAATATGTCTTAAAAAAGAGGAAAAATATTGAATTTCATGGTTTTAGGTTTCTCTAAACAATTAATAAAACTTAAAATTAATGATATTTAAAATTTCTCTCTTGAAGTTTTTAGCCACAAAAAAATCTATTTTTTGTGTTTATAGTTAATTTTTTTAGAATTATTAAAAGTTTTTACATCAATATATTAAGATTTCTGGATTATGTAAATATAGTTAAACTTTATAGAATTTTTGTATTTTGAAATTTGAATGGTACAAACAATTGTGTGGTAATTTTATTTTTACATCTCAAATTATTATTAAAAAAAATATTTTAAATTATATTAATAAACTTTTAGATGCATAAATATCAATAATTAAACCTTGAATTTTTCTTAGACTATATGATTTTAATATCTATCAAGATGCTATCTAAAAAGTGTTTGAGATTCTAAAAAATATTATTCGAATATTGTGTTTGCATAATATAAATAATAAAAAAAAGTGTTTGACAAAAAAAAGAAAAAAGATTATCTATTTTGCATATAGAGAAAACACAATTAATAATATTAATATAAAAGTTACATTTGGTAAACAAAAAAATGTTTAGGATCGCATTTTGAACACGTTATTTGATTATTGTGTTTGCATAACTTAAAATAATGAAAAAAAAATGTTTAGTAAAAAAGTTGATTATCTAGTTTTCATATAGACAAAACGTAGTTTTAGAAAAACAGGTTAGGGCATGCTTTTTCAAAACGCAATTTAAATTCACAAAATCTATTTACAAACATAACCCTAAACACCAACTAAATAACAAATAATTATGTTATAATAAAAACTTATATTTATACTGCATGTTATGCGGGAAAAAGTTATTTAGAGTTTAAAAATAAAGTTTTGTTATCATTCATATTTATTGAGATGATCCTATAAAATAGAATAGCAAGATTGTTATCAAATTAGAATGTATTCGAACGACATAAGACAATTGTGTATAATTTAAATAAATAAGGTTATAGTTTGTATAAATATATTGGGTAGAAAGGACTAATGTTTTGTTTACTTGATAATAAATTTGGTAATAAGTACATTATTTTAAACTAAAGGTTGCAACTAAGAGTTTAAACTTGTCTAACGATCCTTACTTCTGCATAAATAAATTTAGGACTATGTTCATATCTATATCTATATTATCTTATAAAGGAGGCTTTTTTTTTTCTTTTTTTAAGAATAAGATGATTTAAAATAGCTAAATTACCTTTCTTCTTTATTTACTAATTTAAACATCTCTGCCTAATATACCCTTAAATTTAGACTACTCATTTTTCTCTCTTTCCTCAAATCTTAACCACTCATTTTTTTTCTCTCTCCCCCATAAATCAGTTTATTCCTTTAATTAATTAAAAATCTTTTATTTCAAAAACCGTATATCGATAAATTATAAAAAATGTATGAGTGTTCTTAAAATTTCATGCTCTTTCATAGAGAGGTCACTCGATATAGTTTCGACAAATTTTTAAATCCAAGGGCGGAGCCCTTACGGCTAAGACATTTGACTATCACACCCTATGATTTATCATCTCCTATCACCTATCACCCTCACCATCTTACTGCCGCAACGCGCGGGTACTTTCTCTCGTAAAAGATAACGTTAGTTGTCAATTGTGAAAAATTATTATAATCATTTATTTGTTTACGATAAATCTTTATATTTGTAATAAAAATTTAATGTAAATTAGAGAACCGACATTTAGAAATACATGCATCATTAAAAATATATTAACTTATTTATTAGTTTAATTTTATATATACTCAATTATAAATATAAATAATAATAATAATTAGTTGCATATATTGGAAACTAAATTATAATGACAAAAATTAGTATTATTGCCCATTTGAAAGTTAACTTAGAGGGTGTTTGGCATTGGGTTATAAAGTGATTATTTGATTATTACGTTTGTAAAACGCAAATAATCCAAAAAAAGTGTTTGTATGAAAAAGTGATTATCGGCAATGAAAACGCAGTTTTGGAGAAACATTTACCTGCACGCTTTTTTAAAATGTAGTTTTGAAAACGCATAATCTAATATTATTATTATTTAACATTTAACTCGTATGCTATTGCTATAATTATCTCTTTTAATTTAGTTTGGTTTCCATTATATGTTTGTTATGACTTATTCTTCAACAACAAAAAATAAGACCACATTAATTCATCTTGAAAATCTTAAGCCAACACATGTTAACCATCATCTACGAGTCCGTGTTATGCATGTATGGACTGTTTCAAAATGGAACAACCCGAAGAAAATCAAAACGTTCGAGATGGTGTTTGTTGATGAATTGGTATGTATTTTTCAAATTATATACTTTGTTGCAAATTTTTTATTTAACTAAATTTGAAAAAAAAAATTATATTAGATAAATTTGAAAAAAAAAGGTAAACTAAAAACAATATTTATATGGAGTTAATTTTCATATGTTTCTTCTTTAACTTTCGTATTGATTAGGTTGTGATATTAGTCATATTAATAGTTGCTCGAATTATATTAGCTTTGATTAATATATTTCGAGACTACGTGTCCATTGCATGAGCCTGAGCACAAGTTATATTTATATGTAGGTATCGAAGTTTTTGTGTTGTATTTGATTTGGAAACATAAGTATATGGACGGATCGACATTAGATGTTTATATTAATTATTAAAAGTATGTATGTGATGTTTTTTAGAAGAAAAAATATTAAAAATTTTTTTTTGGTAAAAACTAAGAAGAACGTATAGGGGTTAAATATATATCTTATTATATGATTAAGAATGGGAGATTTGGTCTAATCATATAAAGTATAAGTATTAATATTGTCATTTAATAAATATGAAATAATTAAATTTGATCTAATGGTTCTAAATTAAAGATGGAATTCATCCAAGGGTTCTTATTTGTTTATAAATGAATTTTAGACCTTGTTATATATATTGGTAGATTAATGGGGGTGACTAATATGCTGTTAACAGCAGGAGTTATCTGTTGTCTCTCCTCACATACAGGGGGCTGAGTTTTTTATTCTAACATGTGTGAAAGACAGGTGGCTGAGTTTTTTTATACTTTTAACAACATTTAAGATTTTTCCTTAATTAATAGTGGGTAAAAAAAAGTTATGGTACAATATAGTATGACTATATCGTGGTTTGCTGTGAAAGGATGTATGTCGGTGTAATGAATATACATTGTTATTATTACATTGTTACTACTATTGTTTTTAAGGTTAGTTTTGTCATTTTATATAATTTATATTAAAATTGTTTTATCTGAATTCCGTTGAATTCTGTCAACCAAACATAATACAAAATTTAAAACTTTTAGATTCCAATTCCTTCAAATTCCAATTCCTTTAATAAATTCCAAGAATTTAGCATCATGAAATCAATCTTACGATTTTATCCAAAAAGTTGTTTTGATTTTATATACCGTGTTAGATATTGATGAAATTTATGCAACTTCAAATATAGGTTTTTAATGGTGGATTCTAAACTGGCTAATATTTGGTACATACATTATCTTCAAATTAAATTCGACATCACTTTTGTGCATTCTAATTATTCCAACTCGATACATACATTGATATATTAACCAAGCCACGGTTATATTTTATACAAATAATAGAGAATGTTTCATTTGTTTGTTTTTTTTAAACGTCATAATATCATATTGGTGCTCCTAAATTACACGAATATTTGTGATGGAACCCTTAAGTTCTGAAACCCACAAGTCCAATAATCTACTTCCACAAATATGAAAGACCTTATTTCATAAGTCACCAATTTATTGACCTCATTTGTCCATGTTTTGAAAAAATAATAAAAGTTAGAAACTAAGGTAATATCGTATAATATTCATGATTTTCGGCTATTTAGTTTAGTTAAGCTAAATGCCCATACCACTTTTTTTTTTTTTTAAAGGTAGTGATAAACATATAACAACAATTAGCCATCCACGATAAATATGTATTTTTTAATGAACATTGTAACAATTAAATAATATAGGCATTGTTTAGGATGAATAAAAATTATTATAAATTCATCATTTCCTTTTCTAAAGTATTTTTATACTTTTAGTGATAAATTAAATAATACAGTGAGCTAAGTAACTATAAAAAAGTAGATTATATAAAATGATCACTTTTAAAAGTATGTATTATTTGTTAGATTTAAATAGTACAATGAACTATATGATTAGAAAAAAAAAATTAATACAAAACAACTATTTTATAAAAGTAGATTATCTTTTGGTGACTTGCCCTATATACAAATGTTGATTTCTAATTAGTTATCACTATCTATTAATATTAAAGCTTTAGAGCAAGATTTGAATCAAATAGTTAATACCTTAGCTTTTGAGGACAATATTTTAAAGTTCATTCTTTATTAGAGTCATAATTCGTTAAAAAGTAATACTAAATATTATTTTATAAATCTAAACTTACGAGTGGACAGTTACTATAAAAAAATTGTTTAAAAGAAAAATTTTGTTAATGATAACTCTAAAGATTATTAATATAAACGGTTTGGATGCATTAAAATTAATATTTATCTTTACTATCTAATAAAATGAATGACACTTTTTTAAAAAAAAAAAAAATTTAGCCTTTGGAAAACCAAAAATACATCTATTTTTTATTCACTAATGAAATATTTTACAATATCATCAACCCTTAAAATAACTATACTAGCACCCTTAATATCAATTACTTTTATATTTATTACTATCGCTCCCCCACTGCCGCCCCCACTACCGTCACCGCTACTACCTCCATCACCTGTCACCAACACTTCCGCAACTCATTAACGCCACCACTATCCTCACTGACGCCGCAATGTACGGGCGTAAGTCTATTTTGTGATAATTCAAAGGATGATACTTAGATTTGTAAAGTATCCTTCGAGTTGGTTCTAACTCATGTTAAGAGCCCTTGTAATGGTTGGTGGTATGGACAAGGTTGAAACTTCCACCTTGACAACATGAGGTGGAGCCATTACATATTCAATATCCTCATCGTGTGGAATTTCCAAGGTCTTTCTTTCCACGTTGACAATCAAGTCATGTCCTTCTTGTTTTTCTTTATTAGTAAATAAAAAATGTTATATTTTAATATAAAAATATGATGCTGTATGTTTATTGTTACAGATGTGGTGTGGTGTATTGTGTAGTGCTGATGTGTCACACCACCTGGTGTGGTGGTGTGAACCACTACAAACACTCTATGATTTAGGCATAAGCATATGGACCGAAAACCCGAAGCCCGATCAAGACCAACCGAGACCGGCCCAAACCGGCCCGACCGAGCCACAAACGGTCCGGTCTTCGGTCTAGGATTTCATGAAACTTCGGTCTTCGATCCGGTTCGGTCTAAAACCCGGAAAAAGCCGGTCCATGACCGAAACCCGACCATACTCCATAATATGGTGTTTTTACATATATTATTCATTTACATAGATATAAAAAATATATCTATAGAAATACAGAAAGTAGATAGAAGAATAAAGAAAAGGGTTTGTAAAGAAAGTTATAATACTCATTATTGGTAAGGCTTCTTTTAACATTAAATTGAAGAAGAGAACTTGAAGATAAACAACTGCCACTGAAGGTGTTGTGTTGTTGCTGCAACTTGATCTTGAACTTTTATTGTTTTCAATCACGTTATGTAAATACGGAAAGCATAAAACTGATTTGTATAGCAATATGAGAGATAACTCAAAAACTTTTGGTTTTGTTTGTATTTCACGGAGTAAAAAAATAAGGGACATGATATGTGGACAAAAAGTATCCACAAAATGTAATGTTAAGATAAAGGTAGAAACGTGGAAATAAGAGAATGCTTAGATATATATATATGATCTGATGGGTTCAAATAGGTTTGGAAAATTGTGAGGACTATAAAAGGTTTTATAAATATTAAAACCACCCACCCCATGATCTACTAGACCACCAATACCCCCACGTCCCTACTACACACATAAATCCAATTTTGCAGTATCATCATCATTTTCATTATTTATTCTTCATCTTCTAAACTTCTACAACAGGTAGATACCCATCTATCTACTTTTCTATATCTATGTTTTATCTATATATAATATACAACACAACTTACAACAAAAGTTAATTACAAAAAAAAGAAAACGTAAAACTTCCATCACGCCCAGATCTTCACTATGTGCTACTGATCGGATTTAAAGGCCCAACAAGATTTTCAAGGGTAACCTTCAATTTCGGTCCTATTATTCAAAGACCGAACCCGACCCGGTATAACCCGAGACCGAACCGGAACGCCCGAGAGCCGGTCTTCGGTTTAGCTTTCCTTGCCATTTCGGTCCTCGGTCCTAGCCGGTCCAGTCCGGTCCGGGTTTTTGACCGTGCTCATGCCTAGTATGATTCATTCAAAGGTCCCCAGCTTGACTATGTGTATTTTTTTGTCTTATTATTCATTATGGAAAGATTTGAGAAAGGCAAAAGAAAATAATAATCCCAAAATAGCAACGCGTTTTTGCCCTTCTTTATTCCAACCAAAATCACCATTAAATTTTACACATCAAACCAACCCAAAAATCTTCCTTGTCTATTCTTCTATTTCATATCTTCCAAAGGGTTGATGTGTTAGGGTTTTAACTTTTACGCCAATTTCCTTTTCATATTTTCATAGAGATATATAATAATAAATTAATAATAATAATAATAAAAGAGAGAGATGCAAAAAGTAGAAGAATCAGAGCAGGTAAGATCAGTGGCAGCAGCAGCAGGGAAACATAGAATTTCTGCTGCATTGAACAGACTTCACCAAGATACTCAATCTTTACAGGTTTTTTATATATTTTTTAAAGATTTTTTAAAATATTTTATGTATATTAATGATTTTGCTATATGGGTTTTTGTGGGTTTTGTCTTTTAATTGCAATTCTATCTTAAAGATGTCATCTTGAACATAATTCAAGATCGTATATGTTGGTTTGTTCTGTGAGTGTGTATGTGTGTGCAATATGATATATATAGGCGGTATCAGAAAAAATTCCCAGAAGGGGCAAAATTAAAAAATCCGTGAAATATAAATATAAAAGGGTCAAAATGTTAAAAACTTATAAGAAATTTTTTAAAATCGATTGAAAATTTTGAAACTACATGACAAAATCTAAATTTTGAGGGGCATTTGCCCCCTTTGCCCCCCATGTGGTACCGCCGATATATATATATATATATATATATATAACCACAACGGTGGTGCCCTGGTGGTAAAAGTTTGGTCTCTAACAGTGGTGAAAATATTCCGAGGTTTCAAGTTCAAATGATACGACTCCGGGCTACTTGCAATGCAAGTGGTCGCCGTGGCTCGCACAGAGGGTCGTATACCTAGGTTAACCAGATATATTTATGTATATTGTATGGAATGATGATTGCTTTCAGGTTTTTTGCTAATTGTCAACAAGTTTAGATTTTGTGGAATTGTTTTCCTTGGTCATGTTGATTTATCAAACATTGATTTTTTAAAAATTACATTACTACAACAAATAACAAACTACTTTCACCTGATTTTCTGAACACGGGCTAGTCGAAGTTGCCTGTAATTCTGTGAAACTTTTTGAAAATGGGTTGGTTTTCGTAATTGTTTTGGAAATGGAAGTGTGTGGCATTATTTGCTGCGATTTTCACTGAAAGAAGAAGTATATTATTCATTTCTTCACAAGCTGATAAGCTTTTGAATTTAAAGTGTCTAAACTTCAAAGTGGTATGGTTTTTTCTTTAGATCTATTTATAGACCTTTTTCTATGGAATATATGGTTCTGTTAAATTATATGTGTAGTTCGCAACAAAGAAATGTGATTGCTCAAGCCGTCAATAGCTCGTTTCAGTTTCATTAGTATAGTATAATCGTTAGTATATATAGGGATATATGAGAAGTTATCTCAATGGTTAACCGATGCAGTGTCGGCAACTCACCGACTAGTCCGATGACCAACATAAGAGATGGTAAACACGTAACACTATGGGTAAAGGGACACGAGGCGGTATTTAGTTATCTCAGTGTCTTTGTATTTGACTTTTGGCAATCCTTTCCAATATGCAAGAGAGAATGTTGTACACCAAGCTCATGTTGCCCATGGTTTTTTTAATAGAAAGAAAAAGGTTGTGCGTTTGTGCTTATTATATGCCTTTTCTGATGGTATATTCTTAAAAGGACAGGTTACGCAAGCTTGATTGTTGAAATTTTCCAGTTTTTAGCACGTAGGTTGGATGCATCTATAGTAGTTTAAAATTTTGTTCTGGTTAAATAAATTCCTTTATATAACAAAACATCTTTTGAGATAGCATAACTTGATGTTAAGAAAGCACAAGGAAAATAGGAAGCAATAAGAACATAGGACACGAGGCTTGGGTATATTGAATGAAATTGCACCATTTTCTGATTCATA
Source organism: Erigeron canadensis (assembly GCF_010389155.1). Taxonomy (NCBI): domain Eukaryota; kingdom Viridiplantae; phylum Streptophyta; class Magnoliopsida; order Asterales; family Asteraceae; genus Erigeron; species Erigeron canadensis. The sequence goes on from NC_057761.1 coordinate 2,963,615, forward strand.
TTGTGCTTATACAGTTACAATAAAAGATGATGATTGTTCTTAGGTGTTCTGACCTCTTGATGACATGTAATGTTTTCTGCGTGTGATATTGTGCAGAAAGAGTTAGAACTACTTGAGAATATGGAAGCAGCTTCAATTGTATGCAAGGGGTAAGTAGGAATACTATGTGAACAAAATTGACCTCAGTATTCACAACTTTATAACCCCTATTTTATTATGTTCACCAGAATCCTCAGCGATGTTGAATCAAGACCTGATCCGCTACTTCCAGTGTAATATAGCCTGTTTTTTTTTTTTAACGTTAGTTCTACAAGTTCTCATTACCCTCTCCAGATCAATCCCAAAATGCATTTTGTGGTTTTTGGTGTATGACTACAAGTTCATTTAGGGATTATTCAGATATGCTTTTCACAGAGCTGGAAAACAGATTTTATGAGGGGGAAAACTTTACGAATTGCTTCAAGTCTTCAATTATTTAACTTAAACTTTTTTTTTTTTATGGGAAAGTTATACATATATGTATCACTTTACACAATATTAAAATGCTTAAAACACCTATATATATACAAAATATTATATAAGATGAGCACATCTGATAGGATGCCTCTTCGAATCTCCTTTGCTCTGTCGTTAGTTTTGTATCTGGGTTTCCGAAGATTATATTGATGTGCTGCTCTAAATTTAGTGTGTTCTTGTTTGTTTTGGCAGGACAAAGGGACCAACAAATCCATCATGGGATAGATGGTTCGAAGGACCACAAGATAAGCCAGATTGCAAATGCTGCATAATGTGAAGACATTCTTTACCAGATTGCTGCGATGGTGTCATTTTACAATCACGACCAAATATAGGAACAAATCTGTCTGACTGAGAATTAGAGGAGATTTTCTTGTGCAGAATGACAAATTCTTCTAGTTTTGATTTTATTATCTGAGGAAATCAGTTTTCTGAAAGTAATGTTGTTGGAAATTATTTAATGTTAGCATGGTGACATAGTGGATGTAGTTCCAAGTTTATCAAATAGAATTATATATTTTGGAATGTGAGATTAGGCCTCTGAATATACAAGTGCACAAATATGTATAAACTTCTGTACATATTTTAACTTCACCTATTCTTTTTCTTTTCTTCTTTACATCGCCATCTTCTTCCTCAAATTCATCTCCCATTTCTTTTCCGAAAATTAAAAAGCATTATAGGGTCAGCTAAAAACTTTCACCTCCACAATGGTCAAAGTGGTTCTAGTTCTAGTTATTTAATTACTTTAAGGGTTTTATAGTTTACTAAGTATTATACATTTATACCATCCCTAAAAAATAATAAAGCTATATCGATTCCTTTATTTATATCAGTTTATCCGTTTTCTGTACCAAAGTAGATGTCTACTTAAAGCGTATAGAAAAGTGTTTTCCTCTTCGTTTTAATATAAGAATGTGTTTTTCTGTCGGATTTAGAGTGTCTTGAACAGTAAATTGTCTCATTTTAGACACATCTTCGATCACTAGACTACACTTCTCATTACCATTCATCATCCATTTTAAGCGTTTAGTAAACCAAAGTGTTCTTAAAACATACATCGAACACCTTGGTCAATTGTCATTTTAACTCTCAGATCTTCAATAACTACATTCCTCCATGTTTATTCTAAACCAAATACATTTCCATCACATAAGAGCTTTGTCAAAACCAATGTTTTAAAAACCGGTATATTAGTTATATCGGCCGGTACGATTAATTATGATATAAATCCACTCATAAATAATACCATATAGGTATTTCATTACAAAATATAAGTTTTAAAGTTTACAAACGACATTAAAGTATCATAAAAATATTTTTTAAAAAAATTCAAAAAAAGTAAATTAAAATACCGGGACACCGGAAATACCGGCCGGTATTGAATAGTAAGAATACCGGACTTAAAATACCGGGTACCTTCCGATACCGGTAATACCGGCCGGCATATACCGGTTTTTAAAACATTGGTCAAAACTTTAGCAACATCATTAGAATGGTTGTCAAAATACAAGTTTTGGGAGATAATGATAGATGTTTCGCAGAGGGGGTCTCTTTTAAAATCGTTACTTGTACGTAAGATGTTGAGAGAAGTCTTGGGAACTATAAAGGTCATCTATATGGGAGGGATTTGCCTTAATATTTACAGCGCTCGCTGATCAGATGTCGAGTCTTGAATTATTAACAGGAAAAAACATAAAAGAGAAAGTAAAGCACTATGATACCTTTAATAACCAGGTGACAAATTATGTTACAGCATCATGAATCTCAAAATGAAACGGATAAAAAGCCTGGAATCAGATTGTACACAAGTTCCGTGTGTATTTTAACAATAAAACTTTAACAAAATGTGATTTTTTTTCCTTCATGTTGCTTTTCCTGTAACTCTTTGAGCAATCCAACCCAAACCATCGTAGAGCCCGTCACCTGTAAGGGCAGAACATGCTTGAATGTGCCAATCATGGTTCTTGATACTGTGAAGGGAAAGAGCATCTGTTATTTCAGCTGGGGTCATTGCATCCTTCAAGTCCTGCTTGTTTGCAAATACCAGAAGTACTGCATTTTGAAGATCCTCATTTGGGAGCAATCTGAACAGTTCATCTTTCATGATCGAAATCCTAGCCCTGTCTGTACTGTCTATAACTGCAATCACAGCATGGGTTCCACGATAATAAGTAGCCCATGATGTCCGTAATCTTTCCTGCCCACCTAGATCCCACACCTGTTCATCACTTAGTTAGATTTATCTCAAACCAGGAGCTAGAGTATGTTGATGGGATTACATGTGGTAACTAGTCTTTACCCATGATAGCACATGATACTTGAAGACAAAATAATAGCTATGCCACTTCATGCCATGACACAATCGACATTGTAATGTTATAAAACAAGATAGCATGTATTATACATATTACTCATATCCCTATCAAAGAGCTGCTATATACTTACCAAGAAGCAATGTAGTAAATGTCAAAAACATTGACTATGACAGCAAGGTATGATAAAGTAAAAAGAAAAAAAAAAATGCAATTACACTTTCGTTCAGTTGCGAGGTCTGATTACTGTTTCACAATCAAACAGCCGTTACAGAGCAGAAATATGAAGACACTTGAGCGCCTCAGAGGCAGTGTTGTAAATATCGGATTTATCGGCCGATATATCGGCGATTTATCGCTTATCGGGGGTTCACTGATAAGAAAAATGTATAATCGGGGCAGTTTTTCGTTTTGGTCAAACTCGGCACTTATCGGTCAATATCGGGCTTTTCGGTCAAAAAAAAATTTTGACTTTTTTTTTTCAAAATAAACCTGGCTTTTATCAATTTTAGGGTTTCTAAACTTCATTCCATGCTTTCACCCACCTAAATCCCACCTTGCCTCCCGTACGATTCCATCCTCAACTCCAGCTTCTCCTCCCTCCAGTCTCCGGCGAATCCACCGCCGGCCAATCTCCGGTGAATCCACCACCATCGAACTCTGGCGGTCAAATTAATGGTCCAGTATGTTTCTTTCTTCCTCATCAGTCTTTTTCACGTAAATGAAGATAGTAGCTTGAATGAAAGGTCTGTAACCTTAAGTTTGCATTACAAATTGTATATATTGCTACTATGTATATATATTTTAGATAAATTCCTTTACAATTTAGGGACTAGGGTACCCGATATATCCCCAATATATCCGATATATCGCTTATCGGGGGTCGGCCGATACGATAACGAAAAGCAATATTTACAACCTATCTCAGAGGGAGGAGAAAATTTAGAATGACAGGCCACACTCGTATGATAAGCTCCAAGCTTCTCAGAGCTCACTAATGGTGGATAAAAGGTGAGATTAAAAGAACAGCTTGTGATTCACAAGCTATATAGATACACAAAGAGCTTGTATATCTAATTGAGGAGCGACCACAATTGAGCCCTCTTTTAGTATTTAGTAACTGTGTGATTTTTGTGATTATAAAAGCGATTAAAATGATTTACAGGATTAGGACAAGTATCTATAGACTAACTAGCTTAAACGACATACTATTGACCAATGATAATCACACATCTGGTCCACATGGACTACACACTATCCAATGTAACCGTGAGCCCTAATCCGAAATTGTTAAGACTTGGTAGTATCAAAAGACCTAACCAGTGATCAAAGTGGGCCGACAATCAAGAGGTTGTGGGTTCAAGTCCTGATTGTGACGAAGGCATAGTAAATGTGGGTGATGGGACTTCAAAATAGACATGTTAGCCAATGGGAATGGGTGCCATTCCTTTTTTACCAGACCATGTATATTCGTGTGGTGTTTATTTTCATACTCCTTTTTTACTTTCTGCGGTTGTATCTGATCCCTAAGTGTGTGAAGCTATATCCCTATGCATTTGCTCTTTGTGTGTTTTTCTTAGTGACTCGTGCATCTAACTAATTATATATCATCGTATCTCTGATGATTAATGTTAGTAGCAGAAACAGGGAAAAGATAACAATAAATTGTGCATGGAAGTCATAATATAATAATAAAACAAAATAAAGATAAGGACCTAAAAACAAAAAAAGCTTCTTGGGACTATCCAACACCTTTGCTAACTGTGCTGTAATTCGGGATTTTAAACTGATATTTAAGCGCGTTAATACATCTATGAATTAATAAACTATCATCTTATATGGTCAAAAAAGTATACCACCTTTGAACATGTTAATGCTCAATTGCTCATGACATACTTGGGTGAAATAACTTAGTGTACAGATTTCAATAAACACAAAATCTGTACATTCACGGAGTGTTCTATAGCAATTTCGTCATATTCCAGAGTAGGTAAGTTTCCAATCCCTTGGTTCCTATGCAACAGTAGTTGCATCAGCATACCTTGGCCCAACAGTATATCCGAGGTCTCAAGGCAACTAGTTCTTAGACATGTCATATATTGCGATGTTGTTCTTAACATATAGACCACAAGTGCCTTAACTTTATGCAACTGCAGCAGGAAAGCAACTCAGCCATACCCTCTAAGACATCAGAGCATTTAAATGCCTTCTTAACATCTAGACCACAAGTGATCGCTTACCATATTCATGATATTATGCATGAATCAGATAAATCATGGCAAATTCTTTAGAAGAAACATCCTTTTAAAGTAAGAATAGACTGGTCTGGCCTATTTCTCATTCCTTAAGTCAATCATTATTTATAGGATAAATAATTTTGCACTCTGGCTCATGCCGCATAAGTGTCATTGGATCATGTTGAAAGGTGTTGCAAGATTTTGGTTTCACAATTTAGCTCCAAAGTATTTATACTTTTGAAAACTAAAATCATAGTTTCCATACAATTTCTTTAAACAGAAGGAAATTTAAGACAGTAATGATATTTCTACCAAGTGAGCACATGAAAGAAAAATCTAACTGCGTGGTAATCTCCAATTTCTCCGCAGCGATGAAGCCAAACCAGCTCTATAAAATAGTTTTTGTATGACCTTAAAAAACGAAAACGATATGATAGCTAAGATAAATTAGTGAAAAACTGGAAACATAGAGGAAAAAACCTCTGATAAAAACACAGGAGTACTTGGAGTCTCACTCTTTAGGGGTAGGTTTATGTAGGTTGCCTATGAGACTTAGGTTACCATAAGGGGTTAGTTTCCATTGCTCCTAGGTTCAGATTTACTTATAGAGCAGATGAATAGGGTGGGCGCTCACATAGAGGGAAATGTGCCAGCTTAAGAGACTTAGGCTCCCGTTAGTACATAACCAATTATGAATTTATGATCTAGTCTGAGATATACAAATACACATTTAGCATAGACATTATAACAGCCCTATTACATAGACCTACATAGACTTATAAATTTATATATGTTAATATGTTCATAAATGTATGTTTGTTTAAAGGTGTAAAATACTTGCGAATGATGGGAGGTCAAGCATACGTTGTCTTAATTGGGTCCACGCTAGAGAGCACCCTCGCAGAATAGATCCCCAATTTACACCCCCGATGAGAAACGACTATCACCTAGAGATCTCGAAGAGAAAACTCACCCAGGCCCACTATAGGTCAAAGGTAAATACCTGTGACCACCCCCAAATATGCCTATGGTAGGAGTTAGGACTCGAACCTGAGCACTCTTTGAAGATGTTCATATATGTATGTTTGTGAGTATCCTTGTATGTTAGTTATGCTTGTTATACTTGTATGCTTTACATGCTTGTCATTTTTGTCATACACTTTACATATGCATATTAACACTCACACTTTAGCACACACAATTATCCACCATGTCATTTGATCAGTAATTCAGTAGATGAAGTCTCCTCCTCTTTTTCTAGACTCAATTATTCCGTCTCAAGCAAGAAGCGGTTTGTTTCCATCATAACCTAAATCATCTAATGAGGATGTGGAAAGAAAGTTAGTTTGGGTTCATAGAGAACACCACACGGTGAGCACACTATCTTGCCTCTAAATTGACCAATAATACCAATATATTACATACGACAAACCAAATATCCTTAAAAAGGCCATGTCATTCACTAATCCTAGTATCTATATAACCCTATGACTAATACCTACAATCCTAAAATGATTTGCGACTTAATTGATCGTGCAAAACACAACGTAACTTAAAACACTTTAAAAATAACAAGCTGATACCTCAAATCGTATATTCTTATACACGAGCTCCTCGACGTTGCTACCAACAGTAGGATGAGTCGTGACAACCTCACCAAGATGCAACTTATAAAGGGTGGTCGTTTTTCCGGCATTATCCAACCCGACAACAACAATCTTGTATTCCTTAGCAGGAAATAACATGAACCAGAATCTTGACATGACTCCCCCCATTATTAATATGCTGTCTTTTCTCTTTTAAAAACCCCTACCTAAATATAAATAACATAAATACATACATACCCATCATATATATATATATATATACAAAATATAAATTAAAAAGGAATACTTTGTAAAAAATAAACAAATTATTTATACAACTGGATGGAATGAAAGATATAAATAGATTTAGAAATAAAAATAAGAAGATCAAACCTGATGATAGATGAATCAGATAATTATAATTATGGGAGAGTAATAATAGATCCAAAAATTTTAGGAGGGGGTGATTATTAAGAAGTTGAAATAATTTGGAGGATTTTTGTGGATCGATCGATCTATGTATATGTATGAATCTGTAAAGACAATTGAGTTTCGGAGATGGTGGTTTTGTGACGGGGTCAAAAAAAGCAATGCTTTTTATACATCCCACTAGATACATAAAGTACGAACAACGGTGAAGTGGTGATTAACGTGTACACAATAATTTTCCAAAATACAATAAAGCCGATTATGCACATAATAACTTTTTAGGATTAATTGACCATATTCTGGCACATTTAACCTTTAAATATAAGAATGTGATTAAGTTGGTTAGAATTTTAATGGTTAACGTGTAAAAACCACTCATTGAGAAAAGGGGCGTGGCACAGTGATAGCCACCTTCCTTTTTGATAGCTCATTAGTCTATTTTTTTCTTCTTGAACCTCAATTAATTTTTTTAACGGCATTCTATCCTTATTCACTCTTAAATTACACGTATGCCTGGAATATCAAGACTTTCGAAAAACTCCTATTAATCCACCCTCACAACAACTCTTATTCCATCTCAATTTTATTTCTTTTCAAATATATAACTCCTTCAAATCTCATCTATTATCTAGAACCCGTAATGATTAATAATGATATCATCGAAGTAAGATAAAAGAAATTGGAGGGTTTTTGTCTGAGTGATGGTATAGTTCGAACTTTTACAAAGTTTGAATTTTTATAAAGGATGAGGAGAACAAAACAAACTAGTGAATTTCATCCCACCTTATTAGATTTCATCCAAGGTATAAAATTTTAACTGTTTTCATTTTTAAATTCAAGGTTCTTGGGATGAAGTTAATTTGTGGATTTCTACAATGGTTGGTTAAATTGTTATATTTTAATTAAGGTTTTTGGAACCAAATTAAAGGAAAATTTCAGTGAAATAAGTGTGTATCATTGGACCCTAGAGTTTTGTCCAACTTAAGTCGATGTGTTGCACACATAACTTGATTGTGTAAAGCGGGTTGGGTGTTAACGGAATTGATGATGTTAAAAGAGATTTTAAGAAAATGTTGCAAAAAGTATTTTGTGGACCTAAAGTTGGATACCAAAATTATATAATGTGTAAGGGAACAATTTGATTTTCTTTAACTCCTAATTGGATGTTCTTACTAGATGGAACTCTCATAACATATTCAATTGTGTTTTAATCTATTTTGCAACATTATCATGAGGAGCTAGTTACTTAGTTTGGAAACGAAAACTTATTAATCCATTTAGGGAGATAGATTGGGCTAATCCATTAAAAGGTCTCATTAAAATATTTAAATATCCGAATAGGTCATATTAAATATATACATACATATCGTCATATACAGTATTCGTATGCGGTATGTCCACTCGTATGAGTAATTGGGCCTGGGCTTGAATTGTTAAATCAGTTTACTAATATTTCATGGCTTTAAGCATTGCAAAGTTATACCGCATGCATCAAATCTAAAATTATTAGCTACACTAAACCGACTTTACTTTCTAATAAATGCCCCAAAAGTTTTACGAGTAATAAAAAGAAACTGTAAAGAGTAAAGAAGAAACGTCGGTTTTTTTTCTTTACACTTCTGCTTTTGATTCGAATATGTAATCGCTACTTGATTTTGGCTCTCGATCATCTCTACAAGGAAGGTGTGTATTATTATTATTATTATTATTATTATTATTATTATTATATACACATTAACTTTATATTTATTTGGATTTGGATATTCAACTTTCAATTCCTTGTTCTTTGTCCTAAAATCTTGGTAGGAGCTTAAAGTTCTATTATCATTTTTAATAACCGTACTGTAAAATTAATTTCCAGTCGCCATGAAGTGTGATGTAACACATTAAGCAAATAACTCCAGTTTTACATTGATGAACCGGTAATAAACTTTGATTGTTTCGCCATTGTGTGTATTCAACTTTGGAAACGTACGTGTAATTTGGTTATGAATCTTCTAGGCCGGCTTTGCCTAACCCGACGTGGTTATGAATCTTGGCTAAATCCTTAATAGAAAATGCACATATAGGACCGACCTTACCCCAAACGCTAATATGATTCCACACCATCGTGGCCATATTGCATTCCCCCAACAGGTGTTCAACAGAGTCGAGTTCTTCCTTGTATAGCCCACATTTTTTTTGAAAGGTGAATTTCGCTTGAAAACTTCGTGTCACGATTCGACAACGAGAGGTCTAACATATGTTGTCTTAACCGGGTCCGTGTTAGAGAGCTCCCTCGAAGTAGAAATGCCTATTTCAAATACCCGATGAGCTACTAATTCGCCCGAAGGCACGACGATGAATAGGGGTAAACCTTGCCTCCTCAGACTTGAACCTGGGTATACCCAAGCCAAGCCTTTATAGAAAGAATTCTTATGTACTTCTCAAGTCTTCAACCCAAGACCTCCTGCTTGTAAGGCAGGTGCTCAACCACTTGAGCTAACTAGGAAGTACCTTGTATAGCCCACATAATATATCCCCAAAACAACTCTTTCGCGCCTTACAAGCATGGTTTGATCCCTGTCCATAACAGCCCTCCACATAGAAATATTGCATTTCGGAACCCATTTTGACCATTTTATGACATATCTCTTACTCAAGTCTTTATCGCTCATGAGAAAGTCTTTAACTTCCTGTACTGAAAATTACCTCTAGAGCCACCCAAAAGAAGTATTAGAGAAATAAAAAGATGACTAACCTTACACCTTTTCACCTTTTCCACAACTTGAACAGATTAGGGATTGTCTTGTATGTGTAGGTAGTTATTAGTTAACTCTTATTTTTTTTCACAACTCACCTAAGAGGCAATTGTGGCGGTGGCCACAAATGTAAAGTTGCTTTCTTTTCTTATATTTTTCTTTCGGCGCTCACATATATTAATATAGAATCGAAAATAAGTGGGACGGTCTGGGACTTAGACTAGTGGCGGCATTAGAGATTTTGGAAAGGATTAGTGGCGGGCAACTATTAGGAGGGGATTTTTTGATGTGCAGTTTACAAGGACTAGTGTCGAAGAGAGCATTGCTCTAAATAACAAGTAACTTATTACATGCTAAATCAACACCACCTAAGCACAACTGGTGGTCCCACATCAATTGTTTATTTGTTTTAATGATACATCAATCGTGAAAAGTCAAAAGTTAAATACATACGAGGTTTTTAGAATTTGGATACATACAATAGCAAGACGGGGAAAGTTTATACATTTTCATTCACTAGTCCTTTCTAAAAAGTACATGTTTTGGTACAAATTTGTTTACCATTTTCTTAGAATTTATTGAATAGAATAATGTTGTTTTGTCATAGTTTGGCACATTAGTAATAAGATGTCTAATAATTTTTGTTATGAATATTTATAAGGTTCAGGTTCCTTCTCTTTACTGCCATGGAAAACGAAGAAGGGCAAAGTCATCGTAAAAAACGGAGTAAAATTGAAGAAATTGTTAAGGAAGCAAAAAGTGACCGAATAAGTGCGTTACCAGATTGCTTACTTACTGAAATCGTGTCTCGCTTGCCTTACCCAAAAGATGCAGTTAACACTCGTAAACTCTCTAAAAGATGGAAACATGTTTGGAATTGCATTCCTAATCTTAAATTCAAACGTCGTGATGTTGATTACTATGAAAGAACCTACGTTCCACCACTTCCGTGTTTCTTTTCTTCTGTCAACATGTTCTTATCTCAACGTGGTCAGTCCACGATCAACAAATTCGAACTGTCCACCAGTTATGAACCCCAGTTTGAATCTCAAGTCAACAAATGGATCCGTTATGCTATTAGTTGTAACGTAAAAGACCTAAATCTAAGATTCTTTGATGGGGGTTATTTTGACCTGGAGCCTAGGTTTGTTTTTGATCAGTCTTTTTACGTGAACTCGTGTATTACTGATCTCACATTGGCTGGCTGCTTGTTAGATCCATTTGAAGGTATCAGTTGGAAAAACCTAAGGACTTTGTATATTAAACATGGGATTATGGATGATGATTTGATGGAAACTATATTGTCTGGGACTCCTTTATTGGAAACTCTGAACTTGGAGTATTGTTACGGTTATGGGCGGCTTGATATTACTTCCAAGAGTCTTAAGAACTTGGTGATCTCTGGATACGTGTTTCCTGAATATCTTGATTCCGATTCTGATGATCATGTCGATTTTGTTGAGATCAATGCTCCTAGTATTTTGTCATTGAAAATTGAAGAAGAGTTGGGGCTGTCTAAGATTTTGTTGAAAGATGTGTCTTCTCTAGTCAAAGTTGGTCTGGATTATGAAACGGAAAAGGGGGATGATGGGAAGAAGGTTCCATGGCATCATGACTGGGAAGAAGAGATGCTTGAAAGGCTTTTACTAAGCCTTACCCATGTCAACGAGGTTAACATTGGGTATAACTGTTGTAATGTAAGTTATGTTTTTCGTTCTATTTTCACAAATTTCACTTTCCTTAACACTGCAGATCACTTTCGCAAATCTGGATGGCTGGTGGTTTGCCAAATTTGGGAGTTTTTCTAGAGCCCATTAGTCTGCTAGGTCAAAAGAGTTGACTCTGGTTCGAGTTCCTGGCTGTCCAATAAAAAAGTTACTATTGTAATTTGAAGAATTAAAACATGACTAGTTTTTCAAAGCTTCAATAACGACGTGTTTAATTAAAAAAAAAACAACATCAAATCAAGATTATAATAAGTTTAGTAAAACATGTAAAACTTGGTACAAGGACTTCTAGTCATAGTGATAAGTTTAACTGCACATCAAAGCAGCCTCTTGGTACGAGGACTTCTAGTCATAGTCATTTACCTTTTTTATTACCTTTTTTGTTGGTAGGCTCTCTATCGTTTGAAGGCTGGAGGTTTCAAACGTCTATCGAACTTGAAGGTTCCTGATGTTACTTTACCTTTATCCTCAGAAACGGATCTAGAAGACTTGGCAGACTGGGCTGAGATGGGTGATTATTAGTAGGCTCTTTTAGTTGATGATGGTGCTAAAGGTGATGTGGCTAATTAGATTGCTCGCACTTTGAATACGTTTTGCTAATGCTTAGTTGGTATCAGTCAGTTGCATTTACTGTATTTCAGAATCTTAAGGTTCTGTTCTTTTAAAACTTTTGGTTATCAAGAATGTGGGTTCATTTTATATATATTATCAGGTTTTGAGTTTGTTTTTGCTTTTGGTTATCAAATTCCACCCCCATAACCCTCTTCCCGCCTCTGCCACCATTTTCAAATCATTCTAGCTTCGTCAGCCCTAATTTTACACCACACTTTTTGGGCATATAGGCAAGCTATTGGTGCTGCTACATTTTAACCATTTTAAAAATATCTCTACAAGACTACAACCATTTGAAATTGATATAACATGTCAGCTCTCAGCCTGTTAGGTGGCAGCAATAGCAAATTAGTTGACATTAAAATCTCAATTTTGGTAGTGGAGTCGGGAGTGTGATGACGTGCATGCTTTCCTAAGGTAAGGGCGATTATTACTTTGCTTTGTATGTTGCTCATGTTGTGTTTTAGTTTTTTATTTTTTAAGATTGTCGTTCTGTCAATGGTGGTTATGATTGTTAAAACTCGTTGGCCTCATCTTCAATCAACAACAAATTCCGGGAATTTGGTAACTAATTGTGTCCTATAATTTATGTTCTTACATGTTTATTACAACTTTTCAGTTATTCTATGTTATTTTTGTTTAAACTATGAGTTTCTCAACATTTGATTTAGTCTGTAGCTTAAATATCTTGACTATTGGAGATTTTGGTTTTAATTAGTATTGTAGATATGTTAAAAGCATGCGGTGTTCCGTGTTCGTGATATGGATGGCAATGATGGATACATGGTTGCTTTTGCCTGAATATTAGAAAACGTATTAAATTTGTAGTGTAAAGCTGTCATGTCCAACGACAACTGTAAAATTAAGTGCATATATACGACATACTGACCGATGGATATACTGGTTTAATGGGTACCCCCAATCGAATTGTTCGTCTAGACAATAGTAAGAACTACTGCTATAAAATGGCTCACTGTTAGAAAGAACTAGGCAGATTTCGTGAGTTTATGTGATCTTTGTCAATTTTTTTATGTTGTTTGGCCTGCATTTGATGATGGTGGTGCAGAGCCGTGGCACAGTAAGGAAAAGTCAGCAGCGTACCTTCTATATCAGAAACCGCATGACTCTTGGTATCAAAAACTGAACAGTATGCTCTTTATTGTTCGTTTGTAGCAGGAACTTCAATTCGTTTTATTGTTTTTATTACTTTTTACTCTTCTTTTTTTGTAACCTTATTTTTGTCCTAAAGCTGACGTGGCTAATTAGATTGCTCACCCTTTGAATATGTTTTGCTAATGCTTACTAGTATTCACTCTGTTGCATCAACTGTATTGTAGAATCTTAAGGTTTTGTTCATACCTTCTTTTTTGCTTATCAAGAATGTAGAAAAAAGAATGTGCGTTCAATTCAACAGATTTATCATATGATATCAGCTCTTGTGACCTTGTTAGTAAATTTGGCAGCATTGTCGGCCCGGTGTGTTGGGTAACAGTTAATATGAAGCATGTGGTTTTCAGTGGTTTCTATTTATGGTTTAAGTTCTTATTTTGTTTTTTCTTTTGGTTATCAAATTCTACTCCCATAATCCTCTTCCTGCCTGTGCCAACATTCTCGAATCATTTGTTTTGGGTACATAGGCAGTCGGAAAATGCTGCAATGTATTGACCATTTTTAAACATCTCTACAAGGCTACAACCATTTGAACTTAATATAATGCGTCAGCTGTCAACCTGCTTGTTGGCTATGTCTAAGGCAGAGCTGGTGGCAGCAATAACAAACTAGTTGACATCAAAATCTCAATTTTGGTTCTTGAGTGCGATGACGTGGGTGCTTTCCCAAGGTAAGGATGTTTAGTGTAACGTGATGTTGGTGATGCAGCCAATGTCACCTAGAATGTTGTACTTCCCACTTTGCTTTGTTCTTCTAGGGGTGGTTAAACTCACATCCTGGGACGAGTTACATTGCAGGATCTCGAAGTAAACACTGTCTCATGTGATAATGTTGAACAGAGCCCGTGGTCTCTACATTGAATGCACGCGTGTAGTGCTGCGATCTGTTGCATTTAACCATCGAACAATAATTTTTAATATATTTGGGTAACCTGGGTGCACCAGCAACCGGTGTTGGTATATTGATAACTCTTTGTTACAGTTGCCAGTTTGAAACCATAATAGAAGAAAGTCACAATAAACTACCCTTGAAAATGTTCATAGTTGAAAAAGAGAGAATAAGTTCATTCAGTAATATAATTTCTTTCTACTTCACCTTCCACAAAAGAAGTCATCACAACAGGTGTTCTCTCCAACTGATGGCAACATATTATCTTTGGACTTATACTCTTGTTTATCGAGAATATGAATGTCTGGCTTTTCAGTTTCTTTCCATTTGTCAACACAAGCTTTACCCGTATGTCAATGTGAACAAAGCTCAACAAAATTAAACTCATTATGCGTTCCATTATATAAGGCGTAACGTTGAAGACTTTGATATAAATTTAAAACATTGGGACTTAAAAAGTTGATTCAGTTTTAGATGAAGTTTTCTTCACTGCTCCATGTATTATTAATCTCAAATTGAATTGTTTCATTTTTAACCCGCTTCACTGTGATTACTTGGAAAAAGCTCAAAATTTGCATATTTTAGATGCAGAATTAAATGGAAATTACTAAATCCGTACAGTTTACCGTTATCAATGCGATATTGTGATTAGATGGAAGTGAGTGGATTTTTTCACTTAAATCCTGTAGGAAGCTACAGCTAAACTCAGTTGGGAATGGAAGCTATAAGTTCAATTGGACTAAATGGTATTATTAGCGGCGACGTCGCCGCTAATGCTTAGCATCTAGTTTTCTCCCGATTACACAACATGGGTTCCTCTAATAAATAAATGAAAATTGTTACCATCAACTTGTCTGATTGATTGAAGTACGGAAGTGGTTGCCGAAAATATGAAGTAAAAAATTATTTGGAGAATTGCACAACCTTCCACTTACGCAACGGAGGAAAGCTATTTCATAGGGACATCTACCTTGACGAAGTTATGACCGGAGATTGGACATAATCACATATTACTTTCCCTTTTTCAATCTTAATTAGTGAATAACGGAGCAAGTCGCACAAACAGATTCAGAAAAAATAAAAAGAATATTTGTAAGATATGGAGGAAAATGAAAATGGTTTTAGAAATAGAAGTAGAAATGGAAAATAAAGCATGCCCACCGTTTTTCAGATGTGTGAGCAGTTTTATATTTTCATTTTTGAGACATGTGGCTATATAGCGCTACGTGTAGCCTTGGAGAAAAGCAACTTACAAGAGATGTGGCTACAAAGAGTTGAATTCATTGATTATTATTTAATACTCATTTTTTTTCTTTCAAATATTCAGTCGGTATGCGACATCAGAGAAAACTCACAGTATAATGATGAAGCCTTGCACGTACCCTAAACAATGAGATGTTGACCATAGGCCGTTACAAGTATTCGGAGGAAAAAAACTCCAAGACTCATATTATTTTCGTATCTTACACATACTTTTTTATTTTATTTATTATTCAATATTTTCTATTTAACATTAATTATATATATATATATATATATTGTTGGTAGAGCTAAGAGAAAAAAATAAGTCCACCTTTTAATATTAGCCATTGAAATACATTGATAAATTAATCTTAGCCATTAAAATACATTAAGTTAACTTAAAAAGTCAACCTGACCCAAACCCAAAAAAATCAAGTAGACGGGTTACCGGGTCAAGAATTCACAACCTTGGCCCAGTTTTCTGAGTGAGTTTCAAGTCAAATTTCGGGTAAGGTCGAGTATATACAATCTTAATATATAATAACCCAACTCTATATATGTTATATCGAAAATTATACAAGTTAAGACTTTATTTTAACATTATGCTTGATTTTCATAATAAATTTTAATTTTTAAGTAAAAGACTTTTTGTTTACTTGATAACCTGGTCACTGACCGGGTATTGATCTAGTTCACTTTTATAGACAGGTAACTTTATATGCATTGTAATTTCCTAAAACAATGACAAAAAAAGTAGTTTAAATTTTTTTTTTATATAAATTGATAACTCTTAAGTATTAGCTTGATGTAAACATTAAAAGTTGAAAGGATGTAGTGGTTGACAGATAAAGTCCAACTCCCAAGATACCATCCAACATATCAATAATATCAACTCACCCTTAAACTCCATATTGACCATCTCTACATCTCTTTCTTTTTTCCTCCCAATAAACTGAAAATTTACATAAAAATCTCATCTAGTCGTCATATCCACAAGACCACAACTTCACCGTTTAAAATCTAGATATTTAACCAATTTATTATATGTATAATTTTGTTTTGCTGCATCTACACTTTTCTCTCTTTCTTTTCTCTCTGTCATGGAATCAGAGGTTAAACAATTTTTGGTATTTATATGATCTATTTGTTATTTATGCAACGCTGGTGTTAAGGGTTTGTTCATGATTCGTGAATCATGATGATACTTCAATATAACAAGTCAAATTTTGCTTCACTTTCTTGCCTTCTCTTGAAATCAATATCTGGTAATTCATCTTTTTTCTTGCTCTTCATTTTTTATTTTCTATTTTACATATAATATGGGTTTTGATTTTGATTCTTATTAGGCTTCTTCCACATAAACTATTTGGTTCCCTCTTTTCCCTCTTCTCCATCCTCTGTACTTGTTTAAATCGAAAAATAAGTTTTAGCAATACAAAAGGCAAAGGTCGCGTCATCGGTCGCAAGGCTCTGCTGTGTGTCAGATGGGGTCCGCAGTATTAGCGGCGATGCTGCTAATACTGCCTGGTCAGGGTTACCCTTTTTCCCTGGTCGTGTTACGCGAGCCGATGTTTTTTTTGTGACCGCATAACGACACTATGTTTGGCCCGATTGCATAAAGTATTCTGCATTCAGTTTTTTTGGTAGCAGTTTTATTTTATGTAGATATATAGCTTTGTTTATTATGAACATCCCCAGTTGTAATACTTGTTTATAAATGAAATCTGCCTTTGAACCCTATGTAACCACTTTTTTCCCGGGTAAAAGCATTTGATGGTTTCTTTAACTTTTATATATGGATTATAAAGTAATAACGACCGTATAGCGCTACCAGGGTCAAAATGGGGAAATCGATGCCACATTTCTCTAACAAAAACCAGATGATAAAAATTTGGAAAAAATGTAGCTGTCAACTATGTGTCATGTTTGGATGGTTGTTTAAAGGCTATCATGTATCTAAATTCCATCAAAGTGCTCGAGTCGTGTGTGCTAGTTGCTGCTAGTTTGAATGATCGAAGGTTCCCCTTGTTACCCAATGACACAATTTGGAGAATTTGTGCTTGGAAAATTTTGCTGGAGTTCGAGGTTGTTTTGCTTTTTGGAAATTTGGGCTATCACTTCGGCTGTTGGTTTTGGGATCTACGATCTACTACAAGTTGGGCTGCGATCAAGTCTTTGTAATGCATCATGATTGGACCGATACCAAACTTATGGTTTTATTAGTTTGTGGTTGGATAGGTCTCGTGATCTGGTTGGGACACTACAACAAAAATAGTACTCGTATTTGTATACACTTAAAAGTTTCACAGTTTTAGAAAGAGTAATGATATTTACAAGGAGGATATTAATTGTCTAACGGAAATTTTGTCTAACTTAACTTTTATACCCTTCACATAACTTTAGACATAATAAACATGATTATTTTCCACTGACACTATTTCTTTCGTTTATAAAGTTTTTTTTCTCTCTCAATAGTCAATACTAATCACCATCTTTCCTACAAGGGAAAAATAAAATGAGTTCACCTAAAAAAAGTCTAAAAAAAGTTCATGTAACATGTGTAACTCCGACCACCACTATAATCATCTCCGATCACCACCATGATTTTTCGGCCACCGCGTCACCGGAAAATCATGTGTAAGTTAACTTACACATGATTTTCCGGTGGGCCCGTCGCCGGAAAGGCTTAATGTTATTACAAAAAACACTTGTATATCGTAATAGATGATGATGGTGGTGTGTAAGTTACGAAAATCAATAGACTTTTTTTGGACTTTTTTTAGGTGGACTCATTTTATCTTACCCCTTTCCTACACACACATAATGTAGCCTATTGACTACGTCAAATCAATTAAAAGACATTTCTATCCATAAACCTTTTAATACAAAGACTTATCTAAACCAATGATATCTCAATAACAATCAAAGTTAAATTTTCCAAATTCCTCTCGTGGTATATTGATGTTGTTGACTCTAGATTCGAAAAACTGTAAAAATTTTAAAATTTACGAAAATTCATTTTGAACCTTAAAAGTATAACAATATATTTTTTCATTCCATAAAATTGTTTGTTTTTATTTCTTACTTCTTACATTTTTCCATATTTAATAAGTTATATTTATCGCAACAACTAATATAAAATATTACATTGAAAATGTACTCTTATTATTTCCAAAAACTCGTTAGAAAATCTCGTTAGACTTCTGGTTGATATTCATTGTTTCTTAATGAATCAAACGTAGATGAACTCGTACTGACTAAACTTCGAGTTTGATCTTGTTCACCCATTAATAAAAACAAAAACAAAAAGCTATTAAACAAATATTTGATGTTTATATATGTGGTCTCAAGTTTTAAAAAAGATTTATTAATAGTAACTATAAAATGTTAGAAAAGAAATTTGGTGGGAAATTGTGTGAAATTAAATTTAGAGGGAAAATCCACGAGAATATTCGGTGTGTATTAATTGGTTAATTGGAAAACAATGTGAATTTAAGGGTAAATATGGCTATTAATTGATTTGATGTAGTTAACAGGCTACACAGTAATATAGCTAATATATATAGGGGCAGGTTATTTTGAGTCCATATAACTTACACACTAACACATGTGTAAGTCGTGGTGGCGGTGGTCGTCGTCGCCAGAAAATCATGATGGTGGCCTGAAATGATGGTGTTGGTGGTAGGATGTGGTTGGAATTTGAGGAAATGGAAGAAAATCAATGAACTCAAAATAACTTTTCTCTATATATCTATATATATATACATATACATATAGGGTAGAGATCTAGATAGAAGGTTCTTAAAAAAAGGTCCGTTTTTGATTTTTTTTTTTTTTATCTTGTTTTTTTTCCTTTTTTTCATTCTTTTTTTTTTATTAACTCAATCCATAAAAAAAATTTAAAAATAAAAAAAACATTTCTAACCCGAGTTAGTGAGTTATACATGTAAGAGTACGGTACGGGTTCCGCCCTTAAGGATATTAATAAGGGGTAGCTGATGGGAGTGATAAGTCATAGAGGGTGATAGGTCGTAGGGGATCGGTGATGGGGTGATCAACCTAACGGG
Source organism: Erigeron canadensis (assembly GCF_010389155.1). NCBI lineage: Eukaryota > Viridiplantae > Streptophyta > Magnoliopsida > Asterales > Asteraceae > Erigeron > Erigeron canadensis. Next base: position 2,983,145 of record NC_057761.1, read on the forward strand.
CTTCGCCCTTAGTCATCATGGCTTCGCCATAAACTGAAAGGCTTCGCCTATAGCTTACGGGTTACGCCCTTTGAAATTTTTTTTTTTTAAATATTTATATGAATTTAGTTAATTAAAGAAAAAATGAAAAAAGTGAAAAAAACAAGCTTAAAAAAATATTAAAAAACGATCATTCTCTTCCTTTTGCTCCTTAAGGTACCTTTCATTTGATCTTTATCCTATATATATATATAGGGGGATGGTAATATAAGGCTGTCGGGTATTTAAGCTTAGGTGTGGAACACTCACATTTTGTTTTTTTTAATCCATAAAAATCATGGGAGCCCATGCATTTATTCATTAAACAATAAATAGTAAAATATTAGTATGTGAGGAGTTCCACACCTAAGCTTAGGTGCCAGACAGCCTTATATTCCCTTTTCCCATATATATATATATATATGGTAACACTTCGATAAGAACATTCTTAAAATAAGAACAAATGAGAACACTTAAAAACATCATTTTAGTGCATTATAAATTCATAAAACTAACATAGTGCATAACTAATTATTATCATTATTTAAGTGTTTAACAAAACATTGATCCGTCAAAATCGAAAAAATCACTTTTTATTGTTGGATGCATCATTTTGATGAATATGCATCCAAGATGGATGCACAAAACAAAAAACATGATTTTATCGATTTTGACAGACCAATGTATTGTTAAACATTTAAATAATGATAATTAGTTATACACTATGTTAGTATATGAACTTTTAATGCATCAAAATATAGTTTTTAAGTGTTCTCACCGTGTTTTTATTAAGACTGCTCTTATTTGATTGTCACCCTATATATATATATATATATATATCAATGTCTTCTTCACATATTCTTACCTTTTTTTTTCTCATTTTTTAATATATAGGAGACTCTTATTTTGAAAATTCATTTTTTTTTGTAAGAACCTTGAAAACTCATATATTATGTATTGGATCACATATTTTTTTTTTGTTCATTCACATGTGAAACGTTATAAAAATATATGTTGCAGAAGAAAATTTTTTTCAAAACCTTAAATATAGTCATATGTTAACATGTGAACCAAAACTTGGATATTCATTCACAAGTTTATAAAAGGTTATTTTGAAGGTTTTTTAAAAAAGTTTCTTCTACAACATACCTTTTTTTATATTATATCAAATGTGAATGACCAAAAGAAAACATGTGATCCAATTCCAATATATAATTTGAGAGTTCTCATAGTGTTTGCAAAAAAAATGATTCTCGAAATAAGGAAAGTATATATATATATCTATATATTTATTAAAACAGTAGGAATCCGAATGATCCTAGAGGTCCTGCAACTCAAATCTATTTTATAATATCGACACATAAGCCTTAATCCTATGTGGCATTTTTATAATTTTTTGCCAATAATTTAATTATGTAAAAAAATGAAATAAAACTAGAAATCCAAGATATTATTTAACGTGAGATATTTGTTTTCTTTGGCAAATATTTTGTTTCCCTCCTCTAATTATTTTAGTATTAATATGATATTAATCATATATCTATGAATGTGATATTAGCTACTCAAAGAAACACACTTTTGAAGTTTCGTATGAGATATGCAAATTCCGTTTTTATTTATTTTTGATTCTTTTTCTATACCTTATTCATCATCATCATCATCATCATCATCATCTAAGTTGGTTTTTTCTCCTATCAACATCTTTATGATTTTTTTTATTTCTCATTTCAGCTTTGTATTAACGCTTCTATTTGTGAACTCGAGTTTTACCTTTCTAGATGTCATTTATTTGGTTATTTTTATCTCAATATGAACAATTTCTTTTTTAGATAAATGTTGTTGTATTAGCATTCTGATTTAATCTTGATTGACATAAACTTTCTATATCAATGTCACCATTTTTATACTATTTGCTTTTGCAAGTGATTTTGAGTTTTAAATTACTATAAGGTGATTTTACTTTTTTGAAAAAATAAACATGAAGACATTTTGAATTTAACTTAAATTTGAATAATAGATTTGTTTTTTATAATCTAATTGTAATTTTAATTTGGTTTATCTTTAAAGCTTTTCATATTTTACGAATTTCATTATTTGATGACTTAAATTCTACTAAAGTATTTTATTTTGAATGAATATGATGAAATTCTAATGGATTACATATCAGTTTGCAAAAATAATACGAATAGTTGTTATGGTCTTACCTTACATTACACTTTAATTCAATTTCATGTTTATTAACATTGCATGAAGTATAATATGTGGTATTAAATATGAATATTTGATGATAACACGTTAGTGTCCTAAAAGGCTGGTATAACTTATAATCGACTAATTAATAGTTAAATAATAACAGTTATATTTTGGATTTATATATTTCATTATATATAAATATTTCCATTACCGATAAATATAGATTTGTATATACCTGCTTAAAATACAAGTTATAATTATTACAAATTGTTATTTATACTCATATAACTAAACAACATGAACAACTTTTTTAAACAACCGCACATCGTGCGGGTAAAAGACCTAGTATATATATATATATATGAGGAAGTTATTTTAGGACCACTCTTAAATTAGGACCATTAGGACCAAATCTCAATTTTTCATTTTTCACTTTTCACCATCTCTGACCACCACCACCACCACCACCATCATGATCCTTCGGCGACGGCGACTACCGCCACCACGACTTACACATGTGTAAGTTACAATTTAGACATTGTCCTAATGGTCTTAATTTAAGAGTGGTCCTAAGATGACTCACCCGTATATATATATATATCATAATTATTACGAGTACATTCTAACAACCCATCTACATCTTCTATCAACATACGAATTTTTTTTTTCCTCGAATTCAAAGACAACGAAGTGAAGATGGTGATTATGATTGAATGTCTTTATATTAATATTATTTGTATAAAGGATATGAATTGGGCTTGCTAATTGCTAGTTGGCAACGAATTGGGGGAAAAAATCCTGAAATTTTTGATAGAATTTTTCTTTAGTTTCATGATTCTTATTTTATAGAAAATATATCCGAGGTGATGTTGGAGAAGAAAACTGAAAAATTATAGTTGTAAAAATAGTAGGAAGTAAACTTGAGAAAAAAGCATACATAAATGGTTTAGAAAAATAGGGAAGTAATGTTGGAACCACGTTAGTGTGACCGTCACTGATCATGTATCATTCCTGATATGATAATTGACAATAACTGAAATCCCTATGTCTAGGTAAATATGTGATGGGCGTATTTACTCTTAGAGATGTAGTATAGGGTTTCCCATTAGGTGATTGTAACTAAGAGGACTAATGATACACACATTAAACACCAGAAGGGTTGAATGTGTAAATACTAAAGGGTTGAATGTGTAATTACTCTCATTATAAATAGAGGGTAATTAACCCTAAGTTAAGGTTAATCACACACACATAATCCCACACAAATTCGTGTGTTTACTCCTCTCTAATTCGTGCATCATGTTCCAGCCGAATTTATCATCCCATTATTACTCAATCACCTTGTTATGGGAACCCGAAATCAATAGCAATTATGCTTTATGTTCTTACAGGTTTCACAGGACGATTGGGGATGTTTTATCACTCGAATCGAATCATGTTTATTCCAACAAGTAAACCTATAAAAGTAAAGAAAAAAAAAAGATATTTGAGGGTATAGTAGTCAAATCCTATCAATTTTTTTGTAAGTTAATCAAAATTCCCTGTGTAAAAATCACCAACCTTTAACAAAGTGTGAAAAAATTTGTTAATACAACACATTTAAAAATGTGCCAAAAAACTCATATTTAAAAGTATGAATAATCTTTAAAAATCATGATTTCTTCACAATTATAAATGCATTAACAAAAAGTAAATGTGTAGAACTCTAAATATTTTCACACTTAAAAGTTTGAAAGTTAATTTGTAACATCTAATATGCTAATTGTTACAATTTGACTCCCACATTCATAAGTATGAACAACTAATGTAATTTTACGCACCTGAAAGTAAGGATGAGCAAAAGACCCAGAAACCCGCACCCGACCCACCGAAACCCTAACGGGTCGGGTCACAAGTCACGTTTTAAGTGCATTCGTGGGTCACAATTTGGACAGACCGGGCCGGGTCGGGTGAAGCCAAAAACCAAAACTTTGTGAAGGAAATCCGTGACCCGCCCAAACTCGGCCCGACTAGAACCTTCACGGGCCGGGTTTTGACCCGTGCACATCCCTACATGAAAGTATGAAATTTTCCTGCCACAAATATGATTGTGAAAAATGATAACCTTTTAAATTTTTTGTAGTGGGACCATGTCAAAAACTCCATATACTGAAAACTAGTGGCTTGGAGCTGGAACTTGAAAATGAAGTTAGAAGCTAGGACTTCTATTTCAACCAATCTTACACAAACTTTTATTGTAAAAGCCTTTTGGAGCTTTTAGAAAGTTTTAGGGTTAGAGCTCTTAATTTGAAGTATATGTCCAAACAGAGCTACTCTTTTGGAAATGACTTATGTTTAAGGGAAAATTTCATTTATGTCCCATATTGACACTCTAATTACATATTTACCCGACTTAAATTAATAATTACATATATATCCAAATTTTGTTTAGATTATATCATATCTATCTATTGTGTTATAAAATGATTTATAATTGCATATTGACATGGCAACAGACCGATGATCTTCTTACTTTCAAAAAGATGACTATATCATATTATTAGTTTGGCTAAGCAACCTCTAACTGCTTGTATTTCTTGTTATCATGCACAATAATGTTTCATACAATAAGTTGGCATTATTTACATAATCTTGCATATAAAATGGATCATTATAAATTTCGGTCAATCGTTAAAAGTAGCTTTAAAACTTCAAGCTAAAACTTTGCTAAAAAAGATACGAGTTCGCGGATTTATCCATGACGGATAGTGTACCAATTATTCGTCTGCGACCCACATATGATTACGTATTTATATCCGTATCGTATTCACAGATCAAGTTTATTAAAATCTCTCGTCCATGACAAATGAGTATCCGCGGGTTACAGGTTTTTTCTTACACGTTGCCATCCCTATTCTTACTTGTATATGCAAAACCTTTCTTACCGTGTGTCTTTTGTTCCACTGATTCACAAAATCACACTCGATCATATATGTGCAACCGCAACTTCGAGATGTGTTTAGATCTTGTAGAGGTTCACCTTGTGAATTGCTTATATAATTTGGTTAATATGTAATTGGTTGTCATTTAGGAAGGACAAATATAGAACTAATTTGAGTAAGTTGGATTGTAAATCATTTTATAACACAATGGATATATATGAATTAATCTAAACAAAATTTGGATATATATAATTATTAATTTAGATTGGGTAAATATGTAATTAGAGTATTAATATGAAATATATATGAAATTCTCCCATTGAAAAGTTTAAGCTCTTAAAAATCCTCATAAGCCCTTCAGCCACATTTATGTTTGACATACAGTATTATATTTTCAATCCTTTACAAGAAAAAGTTGTTAAAAGGTCAAAGTTTTTCATTTTATATGTCTTAACTCTTAAGTACGACAAGTATGCTATTTGGGCCTAAGTATAGCTATAGCTAATTAGCCATTATCCAACTTTAACTTAATTAGCTAATGATTTAGAAACAATAATTTTGATAACATCAAAAGACACCCTCATCAACAATAATGACACAACCAACAAACAACATTGTATATCTAACTTGTCTACTCACTCACTCAACAACTTCCTACTTTTGTCAATCTAGGACGACACTACCTAAGGCCCCCCCTAGTTCTCTCCGCCACCCTCTCTTTCCTTTTCTGTACTCTTTCTTATATCATCATCATCATCTACACAATCAAATTTCCCATTTCTCATTTCTCACACACACAAAAAAAATGGCATCACAATCTTTAAGTTTCTTAACTTCAACTTCCATTTCACAAGACTTTACACACTTTCACACAAAACCCATCTTCCAAACACTCAAACCCTTAATACCCATTTCCAAATTCTCAAAAAGATCATTACTTGTCGTGTCTGCAGACAACGCTTTAACCGCACAGTATATTGGTGGGGATAATGGGTCTAATCCAGTTAGTGTTAAAGACAGTATAATTAGTAGTAATGATTCTGGGGCTATTGAGGTTGATGCCGTGACAGAAGCTGAATTGAAAGAAAATGGGTTTAGAAGTACAAGAAGGACGAAACTCGTGTGCACGATCGGGCCGGCGACGTGTGGGTTTGAACAATTGGAAGGGTTGGCAGTTGGCGGGATGAATGTGGCTAGGATTAATATGTGTCATGGAACACGTGAGTGGCACAAGAGTGTGATTGAGAAAGTTAGGAGGTTGAATGAGGAAAAAGGGTATGCAGTTGCCATTATGATGGATACTGAAGGTAGTGAGATTCATATGGGTGATCTTGGTGGTGCCCCTTCTGCTAAAGCTGAGGTATTTACATTTTTATGTATATACTTCTATATGTATGTATATATATGCTAAATATTAGGATTGCTAGTTTCATTTTGCGTGTAAGCCCATAATTTGTGATTAAGGGGTGTTTAAAGTTACTTGATTAAGTGCCTATCTGCTTATTTTTGTAGCGGATCCATCAGTATCAAATGTTTGTATATATATGTTTATACATATGTATTTATATCCCAAATATTAATCTTGTTAGTCTCATTTTGGGTATTTAAAGTTGCTTAATTGAGTGCTTATTTTTATCGCGGATAGACAGTATCAAACAGTCTTTGAAAAGTTGCTTGTTTTTATTTACTTATTCTATAATGAATGAACGCTTTAAAGTAAGCAAGATAACTACAGCGTTCATATCCTACAGGAATAATCACTTTAAAATATGCAGCCGCAGGTAACCACTACTTTAAGTTGTGTGCCTGCTATACTATGCATCACATTACCTTTGTTTAGTAAATTACAAAAGTTTCGCATACTAAACATCCCAAAAATAGTTGTTAGAGACTTGTAGGATCTCAAGCAAGGATTTAAGTATCAATAAAAAGTGATACATCATCTTTAGCTAAAGGTTTAGATAGACGGAGAACTCCTAACTCGTGGTCCTTTGGACCCAACTAACCCTTTCCCAAGGACTAGTCCCCGACAATGAACACCTGTCTTTGGGCACCACCATGTGGAGTTGGGAACAGATTCGAACTCGTGGCCTATTTCTAGCGAAAGTCCTTACAGTGCCCCACAAAGCATTTGCAGTGGGGGAATGATGCCAGTAGACCTTAAGACTACAGGCAATACATCATTTTAAAGATGTGCCTGCTAACTGTCATGATGTCACCTGTCATGAATCTTGGTGGTCAAAGAAGGTGGACCATTATTTAGATCCCAGAGATTCATAACATGAGGCATTAGAACGACTGGGAGGCATATCTTTAAGAGGAGATATCACTTCTCACTTCTTCAGTAAGTTATTTCATTCTTTTGTTTACTACAAAATTGAGGGTAGTCATCTTTGGATCTATTCGTGCCTAAAATGTTGAAGGTTTGAATATCTCGGTCTTGAATACGTATGGTTTTAACTTTTATATTTTGTTTGGAGATTATGAAATCATATGTAACATGGAAAATGAATGATTGTGGAATGTATTTGAACTGTAGAGTGAAAAAGGTCAATGGCAACTGTGTTTGCGTGTGGATTTTAAAGTGGTTATTTGATATGGAATAACAAGAATGTGATATCAGAGATCGTGTTTCAATGTAATAATGTTGTAATGACCATTTTTTATGGTGGTTGAGTGATTGAAAATTTTGATCTTTAATGAAGCAATTCATGAAGTAAGGTGATATCAATAAATTTACCATATATTTTAATATCCAGTTTTATTGCAGTTAATATTAAACTATTTATTAAACCCATAAGTTATCATAAGAAAATTTATTTATGGAATGATTGTTAAATGATCACTTCGATAGTGCGCAAACTAAAATCCCCTCAATTCAGTGTTATCTTCGCTGGGTTGTTCATGAACCTATCTCTTCAATTCCAAAAATTTACAAATCTAATGCAGAGACAAAATATGCATACACCATACATATATGGGCTTACATCACTCCATTGTGGCTACCATTTACTTATGCCGACTAGATGTGTGTATATCGTGAAATTCAACTTTTTTAAATATCATATATGTGCCATTTGTGGTGATCTTACGAATCCGTTCTAAAGTTTGAATTTTGACTGTTCATCTACTTTATCTCTATATTATGTTTGCTTATTTTTGTGAAGAATTGAAAGAAAAATGAGGGACTTTTCCAGAAAAGTTTTCAAGAAAAGCTTCGGCTAAACTGGATCTTCAAGGTTCAATTTTCTTAGCGAAGAGAAACCAACGTTCTAGTTTAATAACTAAGTTTGTGAAAACTGTCTTCTATAGTTTTTAACAGTTTTCCTTAGAGAGAGAAAACTCATGTTTTCTAAACTAATAAATGAAAACAAATAAACATGTTTTTCATGTTATGAGTAGTTTCCTATAACTTGAGACTAAGCAGTATGCACACCCTAGAATTTCTGAGAATACGCTGCTTCCAGTTATTATTACCTTTAATCCCTTTATTCATCTGTAAGGCGGTTGTATGTCTTCAATTATCATAATGTATTTTTCTAGATATTTTAACTCCAGTAGAAGAAGAAGAAAAGGTGTTGGATGCTAATCATAGTACTTTCTTCAATGCAAAATTATTATATATTCATATTAAAAGTTTTAAATGTTATTTCATTATACATCAATTTGTTTGTATGAACTCTTATACCGTAATGCAGGATGGAGAAGTATGGACTTTCAGTGTTCGAGCTTATGATTCCCTTCGGCCAGATCGTGCTATTACCGTGAACTATGATGGCTTTGCAGAAGGTTTGAAGCAGTCATATCTGGGCTTAATTTGTAAAGATAATATCTTTGGAACTCAAGATTTGTTTTCAAATGTGTTTTTATAATGCAGATGTGAAAGTGGGAGATGAACTTCTTGTTGATGGTGGAATGGTGAGGTTTGAGGTGATTGAAAAGATCGGTCCAGATGTCAAGTGCTTGTGTACTGATCCTGGACTTTTGCTACCTCGGGCTAACTTGACCTTTTGGCGAGATGGAAGCTTAGTTCGTGAACGTAATGCCATGCTTCCAACAATCTCTTCAAAGGTTGGTGCATCTATATTATTTTAAAACTTCTAATCAAAGGTATCAAAATGGACAGGCCTGGTCAAGGTTGTGAATATCGCTTTCGGTATCGTATCGGCCGACCCCTGATATGCGATATATCGGATATATCGGGGATATATCGGATACCCTAATTTGTAAAGGAATTTATCTAAAAAATATATATAGATATACATACACTAACAATATATACAATTTGACATAAGTTTACATATCTATTAATCTTAATTGCTATGTTACGAAGCAAATTTTACATACCTTTTAATCTTAAAGTCAGAAACCCTATTTTTGGTTTTAACCCGTGTTTTATATATATAAAAAAAAAAGTCAACTTTTTTTGACCGATTTTGACCGACATTTGACCAAAACGATAAGTTCAACCGATAACCATATTTCGTATCAGTTTAAGGCCGATATCCGATATATCGGCCAATATGGCTGATATTTGCAACCATGGGTCCGGTAATGGGTCAAAACAATCATCCTTTCCGTACGCCGTATGGGTTGCAGTTGGTCTGCTTAGGTTGGGTTGATCTGAAGCAGATTTTTGTCCAAAGAGGTTAACCATAATTAACGCGTCATATATGATTAGAATGATACAGGACGTTTAAATGTTTTAAGTATTGAAAGACACTTTTGGCTAAGTTCGACTCATTTGCCAGTTCCAGTTTAGTTATCTTTCCATGCTAAGTATAAAAAATAACCCAAGTCGACTCATTTATGAATGTATGGGTCACAATTACCACCTTTATTGGAACTGAATCGTATCCCATGAACTATATGACAAAAAGTTATAACAGGTCATATCCAAGACTTTGTGTAATGACACTAAGATGGTCAACGATTATTAGATACATATGACCATCTGGGAAAATAAATGCACAATCATGTGACACTTAACTGCACCAAGATCAAGTCATTTTAGAGACAATAGTGGGCCCAAATAATATCATACCATAATGATATTTATAATAGCTTAAAAATAGGAAACTTGAGATGCATATCTCCATGGCTCTATATAAGTCTGAGTGTATGACCCCTGTACCGTGGTGTTACCTGATCTGTGTATTTTTGGGTTATCGTTCAGGGAGTGTTTGGTTTGCATTTGAAAGTGATTACCTAATTACCATGTTTTCAAGCCGCAAATAGTCTCTTCTTTTCAATGTTTGGGTGTAGTGAAACTGATTCTAAAGGGGGTCAAATAATGTCAGTTTAGTAGTATCTGCAACAATACGGATTCTGATAATCTGATGATCTGTCTTACCTATTATATGAAATCAGATTTGCTGGACACATAAACCACTGATTAATTTGTATCACAACTTCACATAGCAGAAGCACATCCAAACACTCTTAAAGCCCATTTTGTTACAGTGCATTATATGATTTTGATTCATCTATATCACATAATCAATTTCAACTCGCAAATACAAACACCCTCCTAGACCTACCGGCAATTAAAGTGAGGGAAAGTATGTAAAGGTCTTCCAAGTACATTAATGATAGATTTTATGCAGTAATAATCCATGCTTCACTTTTTTCATCAAAGATAGGTGCCTAACGAAAAGATTTTATGATTTATGTAAAATGAGCTGATTAATCTGACATACATCTCCATACCCAAAAAGGAAGGATTTTATGCATCAAATCTGGATAAATTATGATTTTTTGTTGCAAGCTTCCATCTTTTGGTTACATTTATTTCTTCCAAACTATTCCATGGGGTTGATCTAATGTTATGCCTAGTGCCAATGGGTCTTGGTGCCCGTCCCTCTGTAATCTTATGCTTTGAGTGCATGCCTGTCCCGTTGGTCTGACTATTATGGATTTGCTACTATATTTTTATTCATTCTAATGTTATTTGACTGATTTGTGCCTTTAGGATTGGTTGGATATCGATTTTGGGATAGCAGAAGGTGTTGATTTTATTGCCGTATCATTTGTGAAGTCAGCAGAAGTGATTAATCATCTTAAAAGTTACATCAAAGCACGTTCTCGTGATGGGTAAGACATTATTTATGTCTATGTACGTTAGCTCTTCCCTGGCCGTTCTTCATTTTTCATTTTGTATCCCAAAGTTTCTCAAAACCAGAATGTTTTAGGTCCTAGTTTTTTGCTTTAATTACTTGTTTATTTGTAGTTTTGGCATTTAAGCCACTTACTTTATTGATATAGGAGGCTGTGATTATTCGAGCCCGGTAGGGGAAGAATTAGGTGCATTTAACCCCCCCCCCCCCCCCCCCCCCCTCCTCTCTAATTTCTGTCGTTTGTATAGCTGTATAGGTGTCTTAAGTCTAGTTAAAAATTTTAAATACTTTTTTGATAAAACCCTTGAACAGTTAGTATTCTACATATAGTCACAAGACTACTTTGTTACATTAATAATCTAAATGTTTTGTTTATTTTATAAAGCGAGTTAGAAGTTTCTGAGCATTTGATTACATATCAGATGAATTTTAATTTGTTTATCAATTTGACCTAATCTTTTATCAGATGAAGTTCAACAATACCTGCCTTTGACGAAATTGTGTATTGTTGTTGTTGATCTCATGACCCTCATCTCTTTTAACTGATCCAACTGCTAGAGAAAGTACCTTAAATTGACCCATTTTTAAATCTACTGCCTGAATTCCCATCTTTACTTAAAGTTGTCTAAAAGGAATTGCTGTTAATGAGTCTCATCATGAACTGACGTATGCAGGGACATAGCAGTACTTGCAAAGATCGAGAGCATTGACTCGTTGAAAAACTTGGAGGAAATAATCCTAGCTTCTGATGGAGCCATGGTAGCCAGAGGCGATCTTGGCGCACAAATCCCACTAGAACAGGTTCCGTTGGCTCAACAAAAGATTGTAGAAGTGTGCAGACAATTAAACAAACCAGTAATCGTTGCTTCTCAGCTGCTTGAATCTATGATTGAGTACCCTACACCCACCAGAGCGGAAGTGGCAGATGTTTCTGAAGCAGTGAGACAACGAGCTGATGCTCTTATGCTCTCTGGTGAGTCTGCCATGGGTCAGTTTCCTGACAAGGCTTTGACCGTTTTGAGAAGTGTTAGTTTGAGAATCGAGAAGTGGTGGAGGGATGAGAAACGACATGAAGTTATGGATCTCCCGGATATCGCTTCTTCTTTCTCTGATAGTATTTCTGAAGAGATCTGCAATTCTGCTGCCAAAATGGGTGAGAAATAATTATTATCATTACAAGTATGGAGGATGCAACAATTCTTATAGTATTCTCCGTCTTTTTAAAAGAATCGTGAGCCATGAATGGTCAAACTACACATACACCAAAAGTAGTGAGTCAAATGGGTAATTATTAAACTGAGTCAAAATTGCCCTTGGTGACCTCCGAACTCTTTAATTTTGCAAATCCTGTGCTAGTAAATTTATAAAGCTTATTTGCTTATTAAAGCACTTTGGAAGGTTGTGGATATATGGATGCATTTTAAACGCATCTGATTAGTATGCTGACCCATTTTACCCGTTTCATGACCCATTTTACGTGGTAGGAAATAATATGACCTAAATAAACCTAGTTTTAAGTAAACGGGTTGAAATTGCCACTTGCCACAACTTTAAACCTGTATTCAGTTAAAAGGACTTTTTTACCAATTTTACCCAATATTACTGGTTCTTTGCTAAACATTCTTTCTAAACTTTCTAGAAGCTTCCCTTGAAAGGGTATCTAAGCCCCTTGATATATAGTAAAACGATTTTTGTACAACTATGTATAGAATCAGATGTAATTTCCATTGTAGCAAGATGACATTCTTATTGGTAATATATCTTTATTAATCTGTGCTATATGATGATTTTGCAGCTAATAACTTAGAGGTGGATGCTCTCTTTGTCTACACAAAAGACGGACATATGGCATCACTCCTCTCACGTAGTCGCCCTGACTGCCCCATTTTTGCTTTCACAACAGATACTTCTGTCAGAAGACGTTTAAATCTACAATGGGGCCTAATACCATTTCGCCTGGGCTTCTCAGATGACATGGAAAGCAACTTAAACAAAACCTTCTCACTGCTCAAAGCTCGAGGCATGATCAAATCTGGTGATCTTGTTATTGCTGTATCCGACATGTTGCAGTCGATTCAAGTTATGAATGTGCCATAAGAAACACTTGTTTTCAGCCAATTTACCGGGGCTCTTGATGCTCTATCTTGATGCCAACAGTATCAAGTATTGTATTCGTTTTTCATATGTGAGACTTTTTATGGACTTCCTCCGTGTATTGAGACTTGACGTTTTTGGAGAAAGCTGTAGTTTATTACTCGTGGATTGTATAATTTGATGACTTCGGTTTTGGTTCAATTGAAAAGGCTGTTTATCTAAACTTCAAGGTGGTCTAAATGATGTGTACATATAATTCGACTTTTAATCATGATATAAACCAACTTCTACATCATTATATAATTTAACTTTTGATTGACACGATTTAGTTAAGGAAGTTCCCTTTGACATTCTCATGTGTGCTTGGATTTTTGTTAATAAAGAAGCACCTGTGAATTTCTTATCTGAGCGGAAGATCAACACTTCGAGGAATTGACATTTTGGTCTTTGGGAAAACATGCGTGTACGGCAGAGAGATTGTGGGCTTAGGATGTTGTACTTTTAAGGTGGGTCATGCTCCTTTAAAAATTGTTTCATACTAACCAACACGTGTTTATGTCATTTGCATTTGGTACCTTTGGTTTTTTCCCTACCTTTGGTTTTTTCCCAATGAAATCCGTTGAGTTGCTTCGCAGGGTCCTACGGGTTATACGCATTAACATTATGTCACCAGATCCATAAATGTAGTTTTTAAACGTATTGGATTGCTATTCGACTAAAATCATCAACACACCTTGTTGCCTGTCTTCGTAAAATCTAGATCTAGTTGAAACCAAAGAAACCGAAAAAAAAAAAAACAAGAAATTCATGACGTATCAGTTTATACTCATTTAATATCCAATCTAACTCGACTTTATGACTAAACACAAAAAGATATAATTATTTATACATTTACACCTATCAAATTATACTTATTTAGTCGCCCAACGTAAGGACGGAGACGTAGATTTATCATTTATGATGCAAAGATAAAGTTATTGACTTTTCACAAGATGTTAGCATTGACAAAAAGGTGTTGCGATGTGAACATGATGTCACATCGCCATGGTTCTATGAAAACATCTAACAACCAACTTTGTAGCTTCTTAGCGATCATTTAATTTGGCCTATGAATGCAAAAAGTGGAAACATGATCAACCGAACTTGCAAGTTGATATAGCATCCATATTTCGTCGAACATAAATGGTCCGTTAATTAGAGTCTCAAGTTTTAACAAACAACACATAACAACAATATTCAATCCCGTAAAAAGTGAGTTATAAGAGATGTCATATAAATAGGTAGATAATCTACTTCAAATCAAGTTTCACAAACTGAATAAATATTATAGGTATGGTTATAGTCGCATAAATTTGAACAAACATAAAAGTGTTTAGAGTTTTAAGATACACATCATATATTGTTCACTCATCACTTATGATCGATAATCTGAAAGCGGAGAGTAAGGAGGTGTAAACAAGTTGCAAGGTTAACCCAAACCGAACGTCCTAACCCATTTAAACATGTTAGGTGTTTGAGATGTAGCGAATTACCCATGTACGCTAGTCGAAACTGCTTACTTTATGTCGTGTAATGGATCGTATACGAAATTGCCATCCCTGTCTAACAGAACCCAACTTATAACTAAAGGAAGTGTCTCTTACTTTGTGGGTTTTTGCCTTAGATGCATTTTGAACAAGGATGTAGCGTAGCCCGGTTAAAGCAACTGACTATCCTAATCTGATTAAAAGACTTCACCTTTGAATGATGAGAGACAGATCCTGTGTTGACAATTATGAATTACCCTTCAAAAAAAACATTAAGTATATATCGGAATTTGCATACGTTATATACATATACATGTGTGACACCCATATTCATAGGTTTTTGTAGCACTCCCGTAGACCGTAGTAATATCTTTATCTTGGTGTCCAAAGAGATATATATATGATCGATAGGTGTAAAATAAAACAAATATTTAAGTAAAACAAATAAAATAATATATTTCTTTTTAATAAAAATCATCGTGAATCATGAAAATTATTGTGCATCAATTACTTCAATTCGTAAATATTTGTGCATCAATTTAACTATGATCTAAAGGTCAAGATCATGTCCAATGTGTTTTACCTTAATATTTATTTTAGGAAAATAATTTATCAACCTAATAGATCAACCTAATGATCAACCTAATAACATGATGATGACATTTGACATAATTAAAGGAAGATATTGGAGAGAGAATTAATAGATTACACATGTTAAATGATAAAAGAATTAGGTTGATTATTAGGTTGATATATCATTACTCTTTATTTTACGATACCCAACCACTGTCTATAGAATATATATATCTCTAAAAACTTAATCTCAAACAAGTAGCTATATATCTTTTTATAAGGAAAAACCACCACTTTAAACAACACACATGTGTGGCAATACATTGACCAACTTTTTGTGATAATTTGTTTGTACTATAAATGAGATTTGTAGGTGGGAGTTGTTAGGTAATTTAAGCATTAAAAATACATCTAGAATTGAAGTTGCTATCTTCTTATGTCCCGTTTGCAACTTGTTTGGTCAATAGATCCCATCAAGTGCATCATCAAATCATGGATACTGATAGTTGGATTAAGATCAACTATACACGTTTACGTGTGTGACTTCTTATAGAAAGAATCGAAATGAAAATCAAAATCAAATAGCAAGTGAAATCTTTGTTAGGAGAATAAGAATTATTTTTTTCAAGCGAACAACAAAACTATTTTATTAATATGCCAAACCACCGATATGGTAGGTTACCACACCCGTCCATATACACCCTGGGAAGTGATAATCGTACCACATATTTTGATTCATTTACCACACCGTATATGTTTCATAGCATACTATACAAGCATGTAATGCACAACAATGGTAAACTTATCAAATTCTGTTGTACGAATATCACTCCACTTACAATATCAACATACAATATAACCATTGGTAAGGTTTTTGACCTTGGGAGGATCCACCTGGATTCGAGTCTCACTTCTCATATTTGTGTGGTGGATTAATTAAGGGTTTTTCGAGAGTCCTGGTTTCCATGCATACGTATAATTTAGTAATAAGAGTAGAATAGAATGCCGTTCCAAAAAAAATAAAATAAATTAATTTTACATATTGAAGAAAATCATAGTCAAGATCAAGGTTTTCATACGTTTAGTTGAGGGGAAACATTTTGCAAACGCAATTCAATCAGCTCAATCAAGTCATGGGAATGATATTAGCTCTAGCTAGTTGAGGTATAGAGTTATACCCAGTAGTAATTGTTGTTCAAAATGTGTCATTCAAAAAGAAAACTCGGTTCACCCAATCAAATTTTGATTAGGTTATAATGAGTATTATCTAGTATAACATTTATTAGTCACGGTCTATGGTCTCTCTGTAGAGTCGTATATGTGTCATATCTTTCTCTTTATGGAAAGATTGAAGACCGGGACTCCGAGAGTAAAAAAAATCGCTCAGTGTTACTGTATTATTGTATTACGTTCCTTAAAATCGCTCATATGATAAGAATATAAAATATACATTAAATTACAGTTTTAGTCCCTCAGGTTTACTCAAAATTTCATGTTTGATCCCCTAACTTCTTCGAATTGCACATATGATTATTAACTTCGGCACCGCGTTAACATTTTCTGTAAGATATACTCGTATAATGCCTGAAAGAGTGTAAGGTGGATTGGACGAACTACAAAAGGAGAAATCAATCAATGCTAGCGCTGGCATACCATATGCAATTTAAGTTAAGGAGACTTATTGATATGCATTAATGGTTGTTATACAAAAATTGGTCAATTATGTCACTTGTATGATGTATAAAGTCTATAAGTATGGTCGCATTACCTAAAAAGGTCATTTTGATTAAATATGCCCTTTCAATAAAGAATATAACTTATAACTAAAAAATCTAGAAGTTAATCTCAAGGTATTAATAAAATCATGTACTTATAATTATCTAAAAAAGTTTTAAAAGTTAGTTTCGACTCAGACATGTTGTAGACAATTTTAACCAGCGATTTGTTGGACCTCCAACCGCCTACTTATGAAAAATACCTTGTGATAAAAAACCCAAGACTCGAGTCTGAGACATTGGAAAAAACTCACCTCCGAGGCCCACATAAAGTATTTAGAAGATACACATGACCAACCTATTTATTTATAAAAAGTTGGTTAATAAAACTTATATAGGTGATCACAAATTTAGAAATCAATTTGCTGGACCTCCAACTTTCTTTTCATGAAAAAAACCTTGAGATGATAAACCCAAAACTCCATATAATGGATTTAAAAGATATTACTCAACAATTCATTTCATTATAAAAGGTTGGTTAATAAAACTTATAAAGGTGATCACAAATTTAAAAAATATATTATTGGTTTTTTTTTTTATTTCAAAAACACTTTGCAAAGATCATAATAACTACTAAACTATGTATTGGAGCATACATGTTAAACATTATAAAATATTTCATGTAGAATAAAATATTTTTCAAAACCAAATATATAACAGTTTGTTCACATATAAACAGAAATGTAAATAAATTCATTCACAAGTGAACAAAATGACATTTTAAAAGTTTTGATTAAAAAGAAAAGATTTTTACAACATTAACTTTTATAATATTAGACATGTGAATAAGCTTAAAAAATATATAATTCGATACATGATTAAAGTATTCACAGATTTTGTAAAAACAAAAACTTCTTATAATAAGGGTCCCTACAGTCATTAATGAAAATTTAACAAATAAAACATAAAAGACCTTAAATTATCATGGATATAGTTGATTCAAAATAACCTAATTTGATATTGCCCTTTGAGAATCAATACATTTTTCATTTTGCGAATCCCATCTTAATTTTCAAAACCGTGCATCTTTCTCTTTGAAATTTCGATTTATAACATGTGAAATCCTAAAAAAAACCAAATGAACTTATAAAAGAGATTTTAACCAGTGAGATATAATTAAAATCTTTAAAAAGTTAAATATTGAACCAAATAACTTGATAACTCAACAAGTAGAAAATATATAAATCATATGTAAATTGCCTTCGTGCAAATATTCACTTTATTAAAATATTATTAAATATTTTATTTGTCTAGATGTTACGTGACAACTTATCTTACATTCAAAGGATAAGGATCATCTAAAATTACCTTCAACTTTATTAGTAAAGTTGGAAACATCTTGACCTTTAATTTACCTTTAGATTTAGTAAAATCAAAGGTTAAGACCCTTGATTTTAATTCAAAGGTAAGGATCATCAACTTTACCAATAAAGTTATAAATAACTTTAGAGGTAGGATCCTCATCCACATTAAAAAAGGTATCGTATATAAATGTATACATATGAATTATGGTTTATTTATATATTTTCAAAATATCTTATCTTATGTTAATCTTAATCTCATCTCAATCTTAATCTTAATATATTATAAGACAGTTGAATTGATGACTTATTAACCGATCAAATCGTTCAGTTCGATAAAATTGACTCTCGCTTATGTCATCATATCGTTTAGATTAACTATAAATTAGAAATCCTAATAATCATTATCCAAATATATTATTATATTACTATTTATATTAATTTGTAGAAAAAATCTCATTAATTTACACTTTTTTGTTTCCATAAATCATTTACACTATTTATCCCTAAATACTTAATTCCATTAATATGTATTAACTAATAATGACAGTGACGAACCTGTGATTATTGTACTTCAACTTACAAAGTATAACACTTAGAACTGTATATCTTCAAAATTATAAACATTTATGAAATAAATGTATGAATATCTAATATTTATAATATCGTAAACCCATGTCCAATTTTAAACACGGGTCTAAAATCTAGTTCACCTCTATACATAGCTCGAAGTTTGTAAGGAGTTTACTTACGACTGAAAAATGTATACAAATTTTCTGTTGTAAAACTTATAAGTTTTTTCTTAATGTAATTTTTATTTAATTTGATGTAGCTTTATTTCATAACTTTCATAGAATTTTTTTTTTTTAGTGCATTATGGTTTGAAAAAAATATTGTATTGGACACATGCATGCCAACACTGAATTAATTAATCTTACATGTTCTATGAGTGTGGCAAATAGCAACAGAGGAGCTATGTGGTGATTAAAAATGGTCATGATAACCCCACAATTTTTATAAAACTTTATATTTCTACTAATATTTCTAGGTATTTATTTATTTTTATAGTAATTAACAACCCTAGACTAGTGTAGTTGAATTTTGTAGTTTAGTTTTATAGTTTTCAGTGTAACAAAAACTTGTTCGACGATCCCAGAATACAAATTCTTGCTAGCTTTATTTCATAACTTTGATAGAACCTTTTTTTAGTGCATTATGGTTTGAAAAAAAAATTGTATTGGACACATGCATGCCAACACTAGAATTAATTAATCATAAATTTTCTATGAGTGTGGCATTTGGCAAGGAGCTGAGGGTCTCTTTTCTCGCAAAATGTTAGGGGTTCGAGTCCTACGTACCTTGGATATATTTGGTGATTACAATAGATATTTAATTTCCATATATGATTGGAAATGAGTGAATGTTTTTATCCAGATCTTTATGTGATAAAAGTTTTTCATTGAAAGGTTTAAATTGGGTATCTAATTAGCGAGAGGACTCTTTAACACGAGCACGATTAAGATTCTAATATTCACGAATAATTTACCACTTTTAAAAGAAAGACTATTATTTTCCATGTAATAATGCAAATTTCATTTTGTTTAAATGAAAGAAAACTTATTTTGTGTGTAAAAAGGTCAAATCTATTTGTGTGTATAATTGCGTATAATCTTTGATTATTTTCTTCCTGAAATCAACATAAAGAATGCCAATTTTGAAAGGGTTGTGGAAGAGAGTTGTGAGAAATTTATACTTAGAAATATATCGAAATTTAAGAATGACTTGATGTAAACTCTATCTTCTTCGGCACCTTCAATATCGAAAGTTTACTATTAATAAGTTCTGTTGTTAAAAAAAAATGTACGTTTGAGCACTCTTCAAATGTCAGAGCATGCATTTGTTACTAGACAAAACTATACATTATTACTCATTAATTCATAAGCTATAAATAGCAAGTCCAAGTCTCTTCAAGAACAATTATAATGGCAGTATCGATTTGATTAGGTAATTTTAGCTAGACAAGAGTTTTGTACAATTATGAAGGGGTGAGACCTTTGGTACCTTTTGGAGACACATTGATTGGGTTACTTAAAGGTACCAAGTACTGCACTTTACAAATATACATTATGTAGACTTGAACTACCACATATATATAAAGGGACTGCTATCCGACCATCTTTTTACTAACCCGGCCACACTTTTAGAAGCGATTCTTTAACAGCGATTTTGTTTTTTAATGTAAACCACCATTAGCAGTGATTTAGTCCTTTCCAACAACGATTTTGTCTTTTCTACTACCACCTTTAGTAACGATATCTCTGCTAAAGGCAGAAAAAGTACAATTAATACACTATCTTAGCAGCAATATCCCTGCAAAAAGGTATGTAAAGTACGGAAACATTAAATTTGGTAGTTGGAAACATTAAGATCGATGCTAAAAGTATGTACCGGTTTAAAACATAAAGTGAGGTAAATGTGCTAAGTATGAAACATTAATGTGAGAAAAAATTTTTTTTATCTCCTTTTACAATTCATATAATTAACCATATCGTCTTTGGTGTTCATTTTTTTGTTTGATAGTGATAAAGACACACCAGTACGGTAGCCGGAAAAATGTTGCCGGGAAAGTGCTGTTGGAAAGGCTAGTGGTGGAGTTTGGGGTTTGATAGTGATAAAGTGTTATTTTTGTTTAAAAAGAAGACTG
Source organism: Erigeron canadensis (assembly GCF_010389155.1). Classification (NCBI taxonomy): domain Eukaryota; kingdom Viridiplantae; phylum Streptophyta; class Magnoliopsida; order Asterales; family Asteraceae; genus Erigeron; species Erigeron canadensis. The sequence continues at coordinate 3,004,366 of NC_057761.1, forward strand.
GTGCGATTTGGGGTTTGATAAGAGTGATATGGGAAAGAATTGGTTGGTTGGATATTTATTAGGAACCTTTTAGCAGCGATATCGCTGCTGAAGGTAGGGTTCAAAGTCAAAAGTCCAACAAAAGTACTTGTCAGGTCTGTCGTTTCGTACAATACCTTTAGCAGCTAAAAGGGGTGGTCGGGATAGCAAAAATAAATGGTTGGAATAGAATCCCCGAAATACAAAACATATATTATTACTACTACTATTATTTTCACAATAATTGTGTGCCACTGTACGTATTCAGTTAATTAAGAGAAATCATACATATATGAGAAATGATATTTCTACAGCACACTTTAACCATCTACAACAATTTCTCCATGATACAGTTAAACTGCATAATAAATTTTGTACCTTTGTTATAGTCTTATAGATGACTAAAACTTGTTGTATGAATATCACTCCCGACCCTACATATCGGTGGTTCAATAGCATTTTGTGTTCTTACAACCAAAAACAAATTAATGAGAGATTAATTCAGAGTATACATTAAATTAAATTTGAAGCTGAGACGTGTTAGAAAGTTTATTGGCCTAAACCGACTCTTAACAGTAAGTGCAACAATTTTATATTTTTGGAATTGGTTGGAAAGTTTGTTGTATCACTATATTAACAAATTCCGTTGCTCTAGCTAGCTAGAAAAATAACTTATGTAGATATTGCTAAAATTTCACTCAATGAATGACAATTAAAGTACGAGTTCTCAGAAACACTATGTATTTATACGATACTAGGTTTTTTACCCGCATGATATGCGATTATTTAATTGAATTATCAAAGGTTTTAATATAATATTGATAATTAAAATTTGGTTTAGTTAGCATAATATTAATGTTAAATATGCTTGAATATCTTATCAAAACTTAAATTTGTTAAAAAAATTATATTGAATATAATTTAAAAAAAAAAACGGATGGAATTAATGTCTCAAATAAATAATTGTGATTATAATGTTTGATTTGATATAATGTTTAACTAATTAATTCAAATCTATCTAAATTTAAATAAATATATATATAAAAGTTTGGATATGACACATAGGATAAATCGTAGGTGACAATTTTTTAGGTGGTAATTTTTTAGCATAACTTTAGATTTGAAGAAGGCTTAAAAAGGCTAGGATTCCTATTCTTTTAATATAAATATAGATACTCGTATATATTTGCCTATTTGGATTATATATAGTTGACCCTTTGAATACAAACATATATACATGTAAACTCATTTTCCCTTCCTCTCCTTAATTTTCTGTTTTTCACATATGAATCTCTAAAGTAATATTGAGTTTGATTTTCAAACACGGGGTTAATTATCAAGTTTTACAATTCCACACATAAACTAAAAAAATTGGGGCACAAGGACAATTGCCTTTTTTGCTATGAAGGACTTCATTCTATAATACATGGCCACGTACACTTCATCAAACCCTTAATCTCTCTAAATAACAAAAAATTGACCACACAATTACAAATTACCAATCTTGACAATCTTGGGGACATGAACCGGAAACTCATGGATCTCGTCAATCCAGGGATTTTTCTCCTTGGCTGGATCAATAGTCCTTAGAGCTTTCCAAACAGCGCTGTTACATTTAAAACCCGAGCCAAAAGCAATTTGCCATGATCGGTCTCCTTTTCTTATCCGTCCCTTAGCTTCAGAGTATGCTAGTTCGTACCACAGAGAGCTACTTGAAGTGTTACCAAACCTATAGAGTGTCATTCGAGATGGTTCCATGTGCCATTCTGATAATTCAAGATTCTTTTCTAACTCGTCTAGCACTGCTCTTCCCCCGGCATGAATGCAAAAGTGCTCAAATGCAAGCTTGAAATCCGGGATATATGGTTTAATTTTCATTTTGAAGACCTTTCTAGCGACCAATGTCACTAAAAACAGTAGTTGTTCGGACATTGGGAGCACTAATGGCCCTAGAGTAGTGATGTTGGTTTTTAAGGCCTCACCGGCAACCGCCATAAGATCTTTAGAAAGAGCCACACCTATCTTTTTATCTTCGTCCTCTTCTTGGAACACGCAACTATAACATTTGTCGTCCGCTCCCTTGTGAGTTCGAACGGTGTGTATGAGTTGATATTTTGAGCGACTACGATCAGAAGAACGATTAGATAAAAGTATCGCGGCACCACCCATACGGAAAAGACAGTTTGACACAAGCATGGACCGATTATTTCCAAAGTACCAATTCAAAGTAATGTTTTCCATGCTAACCACCAATGCATATGAATTAGGGTTCACCTATTTTCAACAAACAACATAACATATACATTTAATACATTTTGTTCATGATATCAATATCAATATACAACTAAGCGAAACATATATCCAACATTTAAGTCACAACTTTTCTTGAGTTACTTTGCTTTGACTTATTTGACATAATGTATGACTTTAGATGCCAAATGAGGTTGATTAATTGGAATACAGTTCTATATAATGTGACACATAATGTATTTCAATTGTAAAAACTTGATGGCCAACATTAGGAGGAGCTAGAATTATAAATTATTTAACCATTAAATATGTTAGGCAGGTTGGCTTAGATCTAGATCTCATACTTTTCATAAAGCTAAGTCCCTTTAGGACAATTTTTTCACATGTTGGCTAATAGCCCCAATGGACCCTATACGACAATGACAATACCATCCCTTCTTCAAAAAAGTTCTTTTACTTTCTTTTAAAGTTCTATGTAGTCTTCAGATATGTTCAGTAGAAAAATTCAATGAGGAAAAAAACACACACGTACACATTATGTACACCTTATATTCTCTAAAAATTTAGACTTATTGAAAAAACCATATATTATTATTAAATCTCGACAAACATATGTAGAAAATATTATATTCGACTTGTGACTAATATAGTACTGTAATAATATCTATTAAGTTTACTAGCGATGACCATAACATTTAAATGCACAAATAAATTTGCACTTTATCCATTAAAGACTGAATGAAAAAAGTGACTGAATTGATATATAATGTCAGTATAAATAAACTAAGTCAATATAGTTGTTTTTTAATTTATTAAATCAAAAACAAACATATTTTATTGACTTAATCTATTAAACAATTAAAATTAAGTCATAACTTTTTAATTAAGACTTTATTAAACACTACCTGGTAAACATATAGGAGGCTCTGGGAAGGGGCAAACCCGACCCGTTCAAGGCCCATTTTTTTTAAGCATCAATTTTCAAAAAAAAAAAATTTATTTACAGAAGGTTTTTGTATACTATACGGAGTATTTGAATTTTTTTAAGTGGTCATAGTTTTTCCTAGGAATTTTGAATGATCCCTGCTGGCCATGTGAGTTGAATTAGTAACATGACAAATGACACCCAGATCCACTTGTTCAACATAAAAGCGATATGTTAGTAAAGTTTGACACGTTAAAACAAATGTGAACCGTTTATTCATAGATTCTAACTAACCATTGTCAATATTTTAGTCTTTAAATATCTTTGATTATGAATTTAAACTTTATTGTACACATTGGTTTGTCAATAAGTTTAACCTTTTCCCTTCAAAAACAAAAAAAATATATAATAATAATAATGTGAGTTAAATAAGCCCAACTTGGACTAATTTAAGAACCAAATCATTACAACCTTCTAATTAATCAAGAACAAATATTACGGAAAATTAATTGGTTAGGAATTCAATCCCCATAATTAGGATCAAGACTCGTTAAAAACCAACGCTAATTAATTAGTTTGGGATTGCCTTTAATGTTTTCGCATAATCAGTTTGAAACAACCGCATTGCTTCAAACTGATTATCCAAACATCTAAAACTGACTAAGACTGATACAGTCTCGGCCAGCAAAAAACAATGCGAAATATATATAAGAGCAAAATTGATAAAGACAAACATACCTGTAAAAGTTGTTTAGCAAGATCAATTGAGATCAAACCAGCACTACAACCCATCCCACCAAGATTATAACTCAAAATATTGCCTCTTAGCTTGTAATGGTTAACCACCATGGAACTAAGTGAAGGTGTTGGACAAAACAAGCTACAATTCACTATAAGTATCCCAATATCTTTAGCCTTAACCCCGGTTTTCGCCAAAAGTTGATCAATCGCACCAAACATAACCATTTCGGCCTCTTTCCGCGCTTCTTCCATACACGGGTTTGGTGGCACTTGTAACACGGCCTCAGGAAAATACGTTTTTTGGCCCAAACCCGAACGTTCCAATATTTTTTTCTGAAATGCTAAATTCTCTTCACTAAATGTACCTGCCTTAGTTGAATAGTCCATGAATATTTCACGTGTTACAATATTAGAATCTTCGGGTTTGTAACACGCGAAATCTACTAGGAAAACCTTTTTAGGCCGGCTCATAAAGTACAATGTGCCTAAAAAAACGAGCAGAGTCGAACATGCTACGACGGTTACGAGATTAAATCTTAGGTGGTTCCATAGGTTTATTAAATCTTGTGATGTGAGTGTCGATAAATGAATCGAGACTATTGCGAGAAGTGGGACTAATAAAAGGTACATGAAATGTGTGATCAAGTAATGGTAACCCAATTTTACGTATTTTAGTTTTACCGAGAGTAAAAAGTTGGGGAGAGACGGCTTCGGTGAATCCGCCATGGTTTCGAACCCTGATCGAACGGATCGATTCGTAATTTGGAATTTGGATTTGAGAGAAAGAATTTGAAGTTTTGAAATATTTGGGATGGAGAAACTGGTGAAATGAAATGGGGGGTATTTATATAGCTAGGAGAAGGACAATATGTGAATAAATAAATATAGATCAGATAAATAGATATATCTATATCTATATAAAATATATATATATATACACAAAATATGATAAGATACAACTAACCCCAACGAACTTTTTAATGGTTAACCCGCCATTGCATTCAATACGCCAGCGATAACATATAAATATGGATGGCAGATGCAGATCGGTTTCGTATATGTTTGGAGTTGACAAATTAGACTTAATCAACGCCTTCTAAAAATGGGCCGAGGTTCGGGTTTAAGTTTGACTTGATTTGTTAGTTTTTATTTTTCTTTTCAATTTTTGTGAAAAACATTTATTAGTATTAGGACTAGTAATAGTCTTTGGAGTCTTCATCCAGTGGTTAAGGAGTTTTCACCGTTAATATTATCTTCATCGACATGAAAGAACAAATTCTTTAAAATATTATCAGGATTCGAACTCAGGAGGAGCTAGCATATCAAGTTTAGGGAGAGACTTGTATTCAACTTGACTAAATATGACACCAATTTTTAACATTAATATGATTTGGTGCTCATTATTTGGCTATTTGCATTGAAACAAAGCAAAAAATATATCATCGATTTATAGCTTTAATCATTTGTAGTGCTAGTCGGTCTTTATAACTTAATAACTTAGATTACAAAGGCTAAGAATACACACGAATCTTCAAACAGAAAGCTACAGGCTTTGAAATATAGGAATTCCATTGAGTGCGGGTTTATTTTGGAATATAGCTTAAACCAATTTCGTCGAGTCCTTTTGTCCATTGACTGGTGACTATGGGTTTATTCGACTTCAATCAGAATTCATCTTCCGTTAATTTAGATCTGGATTGTAATGAAGATCCAATGTATAAATCTAGAGCCATCAGATTTTTATACTTAGTCAGTGTTCTTCAACTAATTCTGAACAAATTTAAGTGGTTCATTTTTAAATTTACACAAACCACACCTAATAGTCAGGCTCGTGGTAATCATTCCCGCTCACAAGTTTTTTTTTTTTTTTGAACATTCAAAAAGGATTTTATTGATATGAACTTCTAGCAAGGAGCTAGGTTGATCATACAAATATGTGGAAAAGAGACCAGGAAAAAAATAGAAAACGCTAAATTTTCCAAGTACATAAGATTAAATTATAAATTTCTTCTAATTTTCCCATCCGGGGTTGTGGGTATGTGATATGCTGGAGAGGCATAAGAAGCTTGTTCCTTTGAGTTCTTTGAAAGCAAAACAAAGTGATATTGGGAGTGCTCTTACTATCCATCTATTGGTCAAATTTACCTAGTGATTTACTACTTATTTATTATTAGCAAATCCGTTAAAGTAATTGATGATGCATAGTTTCGAATAGATGTGTCTATGACTCTATAATTTATTAACATAAATATTAACTACCTTATGTATACGTAATAACAATCTTACATTATTATGATATCATTCATCACAAAAGTGTGTCCAGTTAGTATTGTTTATAAATTTAGTGCAAGGTTTTATGTACAATAATAAGTTTTTCAAAAGATGTAAAGTTTATTATTTGTTTTTGCATCACTATAGATACATAAGCAAGATGGCATAGGAGACAAAGAGATTTTACCTTACTCATTTGTCCTTTTTATTAAATAACAATCAATATACTCGACAATGATCCATGTGACATGAAAAAAATAATGATAACATTTCGTAATATGGAAATGAAATTAATGTAATCAAATGTAATCAGAAAGGGATATCTTAAGTACTGTGACATTATATTAGAACTCGATAGATGAACTCAAAATTTGGAAGGGGAATATACTCGGAGTATCTTTTGTGGTAGATCTAGACATTTAAGCTAATGACTAGTGAAATGAAAATTTCATCGTTGTTTTTATTCTTCTTGAGGTTGGGTTCCATTTTTTCTATTTTAGTCACGTTCAAGTATTAAATATATTAAAATTCTATTATTCTAATTCAACTACAAGTTGTTAAGGTTATCTTTCCACCTCTAATGATTTGCATCAACCAATTGGTATCTCTGAGTTGACCGGGGATGAGAACAGAACGAAAATCCTTGATTAGAGAAACTGGGATTAGAGCGTGAATGAGAATATACCTCATATTCTCCAAACCCAAACCCGAAATATACATACATTTAGATTGTTATTATTATAGGCTCTGGGTAAACCAACCAAATGTTTAGTAAAGTCACAATGTTAGAATTAGAAAAATTATGTTTCATTGTAAATTGAGTTTACTCATTTAATAAAATTGTTGAGTTTCTATGTGATCTTGGATTTATTTCTCAAAAATCTTTGAAAAGCCATAGACCAAACCATTAAAAGATAAGTTTTGTGCTTTTTTCTATGATAATAGGAAGTTCTAAAAATAGTAATCGTATTTTTAGATCACACAATTAATCTTTTCGATTTTTTGTTTTGTTAACGGATTATCTTTATGCGGCTTTTATTTCTCTTCATACAAGCACAAGGAACACAAAAATCATATTAAAATCTTTTTCCAACAACATAAACACAAATTCTAGATCACCAATAGAGGTGTTATGTGGAAAAACTTGCTATCTACACAATGGATTGAAAATCTCATATTACCATTCTCTATGAAGATCTATTTACATTATACACTCATAAATCTATATATACCACATAAACAAACCAAAAACGTCAATAACGTAGATGGAGTAGTGACTGGTCAAACATTCATGTTTTATTCATAAAGTTGAGAGTTCAAACATTGACTGGAGCTTCATGGGGTTTTTCTTCATACAGAGATACATTGTAGGCTTAGACTACTAGGGCTATCTTTTTTCGCCGACATATCTAGTCATCTTTCGTCTTTAGGTTACGCAGGATAGTCAGGCCTTATTCCTACCGTATATATATATATATATATATATAGGAAGAGGTTCATGTGAGAACCTTTTGAATTGAAATAACCATGAGAACTTTTATATTATAACTTGATGTTCATATGTACATGTTATATGTGAACATATTTGTTCACATATGAACTATGAAGTTATAGTTATAATTACTTATGTTCATATGTGAATAGTTATTAAATAAACCTTACCCTATGTGTATATATATATATATATTTAAAAAAGGGACCCAAGAACATTATGGATTATAAAAGTTAATGTTGGAAACATAATTTTTGACACCAATTAATAAACATAAGTTACTTTAGAAGACTGAACAATCAAAAAATTTGTGTTATTTAACTTATTTTTATGGTTGTAAGGTTGGATAACTTACCTCATCATCACTTCAAGAGAACAATTGTTAGTTTATTGTTTACGTAATGTAGAGAAACATAAAGATTTTCTCTAAAACATTCCTGGCCTATTTTAATCGTTGCTAATAGATACAAGTTTATAGTCTAAACCTACCGCTACCAAAAAGAAAATAACAATTCAATATCTCTATTTCAAGTCACCTTGCTGTGTGGATTTGTTGTCAAAAGTTTACTTACTTTGAATGATGGGGAAAAAAAAATCTAAGTATCATTAATTTTAGGGTTATTTATTGAAATGATACTTGAACTATCCACCATATTATTAGTTTCATACCTAAAAATTTAAAGTTATTCTCGTCATACCTCAATTTATCAATTCTCCACTCGGCGATACCTGAACCTCACGGGCGCCAGTTTGGCTGTTAATTTGGGGTATGACTACCGTAAATTTTAAACTACAGGTAGGTAGGTAATCAGTAATATGATGCATAGTCCAGGTACCATTTATGTAATTAACCATTATTATTATTATTATTGTTGTTATTATTATTATTATTATTATTATTATTATTATTATAAAAGAATACTTTATTTTTATAAATAAAAATTATTGTAAATATTTAATTTCATGTAAAGCATTGATAAAGGTACTTGAAGTCTTGAATGGATACCACCACATGGAGTTGATTAAATTCGATTTGAGCTAATTAAAACCTTACATGGTAGTTGTACATGTACTACTGCAATACAAGAAATTAAGATATTCTTTCCGGTTTATCCCTTTATAAAAGAAAATTGAAAATAAAAAAAGTAAAAATTTCATAAAAATAAAAACTTTGCACTAAAAATGATCTTTTATAAAATAAAATATTATTATTAAAAAATAAATTTTATAAATAATAGAATGTTTTTTTATAAAACTCGAATTTATTGCTAAAAATAAATAAATATAAAAAACACAATTAAAATCATCATGGATCTATAATTTGATATATTAATAGTTTTAAATAAAATAAACTTTATATAAAATTAAAGAATTCTTTTATAAAATAAAAAAGTAGCTATTTAGAAAATATATCAACAAACTTTTTAAAATTATTTATTCTTAAATAATACTTTATATAATAAAAAAAAACAACAACAACCATAATAATAATAATAATAATAATAATAATAATAATAATAATAATAATAATAATGGTTAATTACATAAATATGAAATGTTATTATCATATGGATTTGTTCATATTATACCTATGTTTTTTTTTTAAAAGGTATATTATACCTATGTTTTCGTGAGCTTCAAGGCATTCGGTTGTCGATTTTCTTAGTGTTTACTTGTTTTCTACACATTGGTACAATATGTTCTTCTATATTTTTACTCTTTGTGCTTTGTTTTTGATTATGAGTAGCTAAATAATTCGTCATCTACTGAGATGAAGTGATACATTGAATAATGGTTGCATAATCTTTTGAATTCAAGTTGATTTGATTTAACGTTGTGTCGTGATCTTAGCTTATTAATTCTTTGTTATTTAACTCTTAATTGCGGATAGTTTTTGCATGATCTTAGTGGTAACTATGCTGTGTAAAAGTTATTTTGATTGCTTGGTTAAAAGCGATTGTTTCTATGCGAGTACGGTAGAAAGTAATTAATAGTTAATAAGAGTTAACGAGTTAATGGTTGGGTACAATCAATAGACACAATTGTTATCTAAATAACCAAAACAATTAGTTGACTAGGAAAGTTATGAAAGACGTCTTGGGGTACCGGTCTTAGTAATGGAACTAGTTAATTAAGGGGATTGAATAAAGTAACGAACTTGACGGGTACGGGGTGAGTCTTTGTTTAGTTCTCGATTATAAAATCAACATAACTGAATTGGGTCTTTAAATATATGCAACCTAAATAATGTGTATCATAGAGTCGAAGTGGATGATCTTCTCATCCTATTGATTTAAAACAATTTTCTTTTCGATAAATTCTACGGAATTTCTAACTCTTTCAATCAACTAACTTATAATTTAAAATCAAGATGACGTGGTGTCTTTAAAAACCAAACTCTTTTTAACTACTTAAAACTCGCTAGCTCTTTGTAGTCTCCGTAGAACGAACCTTTATTTACTTTAATCTATATTGCATACGAACGGGTCCATTGCCCGATTGTGTGTGGTATTCGATTCGGAGTATTTTTAAGGAATTTAATTTAGCTAGATTTTCACACATTAGGAACCGTAAATCCCGATCCACATATCCGAATCAGAAAACACTATAATACTATATATATTTTATTAGAATCACTTTATGTTTTTGTCTATATATTAGAATCATTTTTAAAATTAAAAACTTTTGCTTAATATTTTTAATGTGTTATACTTTAATAATCATTTACTAAACATATGTATTAGTTTATATATAGTAAAAAGTGTCGAAATACACATTCTCCTACTTATCTTCTATTATGTTTAATTAATGTTCATTCAAAAATGGTATCCCCGACACCCGATGGAGACCGGTATGGGGATGTAACTTAATTCCCCGACGGAGATGGGGACAGGGATGGAGATTACAAGTGAGAACCGGCTACGGACATGAAGACTGAGATCCCCGATAATACCCGTCCTGTTGTCATCCTGTGATCATTCGTTTTGACGTGACTACATGGTTAGATGTCACATTAAACTTCGATCTGGTGGATGAAGTCATGAATACAAATGTCAAAAATATACAGTTATTGAATACAAGCAATTGATTAATTTGAAAATCAATAATGAATAGCTACAAATTGATTATTCTAATCATAGTTGTTAGACTCTTACGAGATACGAGTCGACTTTTATGGGTCGAGTCAATTTAGACCAAAAACAAGGCGACTCGTGGTGTGACTCTTTTTTCTTCTGTCTTACGAGTCGCGGTGTGAATTTGAAACGAGTCGCTACGAGTCATAAACTTATGATTGTTGTAGTTTGATAATATGGTTATATATTATATATCATATTTATGGTTACATTATTTTGTACGTTATATATGCATTTTTTATTCTTTTAGTACGAATTTAAAGATAAACTGTAAGTTTTTGACTTAAAAATATCGAATATGTGAAATTTTGGTAATGTATTAAAACTAGTTTTTAACCGTCGCGCGTTGCAGCGACAATAGCTATTTTGAAACCTGCATAATCATATGCAGACTAAGAAAAATGTTCTTATTGTACGTATTTAAAATACAAAAATCATATGTACGGTTAATGTACAAATATTTACAAAGTAAACTAAAACTCATCCTAAGAAAAACTCTTAAAAATCCTCTTAACCATAGGATCATAAGATGTGACGAAATCAAGAGTTGAGATTAAGAAAAACACTTAGTAGAATTCAGTTGTCACGATTTGAAGGTTTTAAAAGGATTTTTAGGAGTAATCATTTTCTCTTGAAATATTATCATCTATAAAATTAGTTAGAAAAATATATTCTCAAATACAATGTCCAACTAATAAACAAAAAAGGTTTATAATGATACAAATGGTCTTTTAAAAAAAAAAACTCATTTATATTTGTTCCTTTATTTTTGTAACCTGAATTATATGTTTTAGTATAATATAGACATATAGTAACTAAATTGTTATGTTCTATGCATTCTTCTACCAAAGTAGGGTCAGTCCTTTTTTTAAGTTTAATAAAATAAAAAGTTTTACTATGCAAAAACATGGGCTGGTTTTAGAAGCGGTGGGTTACAAGTTATAAAAACCTACACGTGTACAGCCACATTGTATTTAGTTGAACCGCACTTTGTTTAGCCACATAGTTTTGGTTTACTTCTTTTTGGCCTTTCCCCATCTCTTTTCTAGGTCATCGTTCTCATTATTATTTTCTTCTTCCATAAGACAAAAAAGTTTTATCTTGTATCCACTTTTGATTCTCATTGATCTACACTCTAACAGAAAATTACCGAATTCTTAAGGTTTTGGTATTCAATGGTTTTTCCAAGCAGATGGTATATTTTGGCAAAACACGGCGGTGGGTGACGAAAAAGTAACGGGATGGCGGCATGGTGATGGAGCATGTTCGAGACATATCCTAATGTAACGTCGCTTTTGTTAGTTTCTGGCCAAAAATATTTTGGAACACATGACTCAATTAGTAGGGCTCTAGCCAGTTCTAATAAAAGTCTGTTTTTTCTCTCTGCATCACCATTTTGTTCTGGGGTATGTGGACATGTGGTTTGATAGATTATCCCTTTAGATTGGAAAAAATGATTCATTTGTGAGTTCATATATTCTCCCCCATTGTCTGACCTCACAATTTTAATAGATTATTGGAACTGAGTTTGGATCATGGCATAAAAAACAGTAAACTTATCATAAACTTCAGATTTATTTTTTAAGAAATAAATCCAAGTCATTCGGGTGCAATCATCAAAAAATATCACATAATACCGGAAATTTTGACCTCCAAAAACCAGGGCAGGACCCCACACATCCAAATGAATCAAAGAAAACGGTACTTGAACTCTAGTATTGTTGGGTTTATAGGTTTGTCTATGACTTTTAGCTAAAATGCATGTTTCACAAGAAATCGGTTTATTTAACGGAAAAAGTTTAGGAAATAAAGTATGTAAATAACTAACTAAAGGATGTCCCAGTCTTCTATGCCATAACCATGCTTCTCTTTCACTTGTTCCATGAGTTAGCATAACATTCCCACTTGAATTAACTTCATCAACATAGTACAATCCCTCTTTTTCAGTGTCACACCCAATAATCCGTCTCGTCCTGATATCCTGTAAAAGACAAAAATTCAGATGCATAAGAACGGAGCAATTGAGTTCTCTTGTCACATGACTTATTGATAAGAGTTTGTATGATAAAGAGGGAACATAAAGACAATTAAATAATTTAATGTTTGGTGAAATTTTAATTGTTCCTTCGGTTTTACATCTATTTTTCCCTTGTTTGCTGCTTTGATATGAGTTTTCCTAGGTTTGAAATTTCTAAAAAATCGGATAACTCATATGTCATTGTATCCGTCGCCCCACAATCAAAGATCCACGACTGTAACATCCGCGAATTTTGACCCTTTGACTTTTATGTAAAATGCTTTGTAAATTTAAATAAAGAATGATTTAGCTTCTTTGAGATTAAATAATGGGCAAAACGTTTAATGGGTCACTTGACCACTTGTTGGACGGTATGATCTTAGACGACAAAAGATAACAATGTAATGAGCTAGTAATGTGTGAGACGGGTCAACCCATGACCCAAGACCCGTGACCCAACTCTTACACCTACCCCTATCTCCACCTCCATCCTCCACCACCCATCCATTTCCCCCTCCTCTCTCTCTAGTTCTCTTCCAAGAACACACACACTTCTCTCTCTCTCTCTAGATTTCTATCACATTTAAAGAAGCTTAAGCAAGATTAGAAACTAGAATAATAATCATCATCCTCTCCTTATCATCATATCAAAAGTTGGGTTTCAAAGTGGAAGGAAGCACCCATTTGGGTCAAATTCGGGTTTGAACACGAGGTGAAGGTTTTGGTAAGTTAAATTCATCCCATAATTATCATTTCATGTTTATTTACATGTTTCTAGTTGATTGCAAACGAATTCGGGTCAATAATTGGGTTGGAAAGAAAATTAGGATTTCTAGGGTTTTAAGGAGTTAAATTCGAAAATCAAGCTTGGATCAAGTGTTTGGATTGGATTTGTGAAGTGGGTTGTGTCTAATTATGTTTATATATATGCATTTATGCTTAAAAACGAGTTGGAAAGGTCCTTGGGTCGATCATTGGGTCAAAAATGGAGTTTTGGGGTGTTTTAGCTCGAAACCTGATGCTATTTGGCTGCAGATAGGGCTCACTGCGGCGTAGTGGAAGGTGCCAGACCCCACTGCGGCGCAGTGAAAAGCTGCTGAACCGAAAACTCTTCGTCAACTTCAAACGCTTATAACTTTTGATCCGTAAGTCCAATGAGTCATATGACCTATCGTTGGAATCATATAAGAGTCTAATTTCTTGTAGTAACATTCATTTTTCATGAATCTTTCTCCATTTTTAAAAAGGTCGAGTCGAATGTGTCTTGTTCTTACGCGGGAAAGCGATTAGACGTCTAAGAGTTGTGACTCGACCTTAATCTTACCAAACCAACTTGTTTAGGATTATAGAAGATGACTTTGATGATAATATGATATTTATTGCTAGGTTGCGGACTCGTAGCGGTTGTTGAGCATTTATAACTCTTTATTAACTCGTTATCGTAGCTTGGAAGCCAAGGTGAGTTCCGTAGTTCCCTACTCGCTTGAGATTCGGGCTGGAAAGTGCACCCTTAAGGATTTAATTGTTTGATTGATTTATTGATGGTTGATGGTATTATTTGATTTATTTACACTCGTTATGATTAAATATTGTGTGATCGAATGTTGATTGAATTGTGGATTGATTGATGGATTGTTTGATGAGTTGTTTGATGGATTATGCATGTGTTTGGAATATTGTGGTTATTTAGGATAGATGTACATACATGGAAGTTGACTTCGCTTTCAAAAGGTTTGAGATGTGGTGGGAAGGCTGCGGGTGACCCTGTATACAAGCATCAAGGACTCTTTGAAAGCAAGCCCTCTTAAGTGTATGTATGTATAGTTTGGTTAGATGGTTGGATTGATGGATGATTATTAATGGAATTGTGATAGATGCAACACACTTAAGCTTTGAAATGGATATTGCCTAGTTTGTTGGTCTTTGTGGTAAACCAAGGCTTGGGTTTGTTCGGGGAAATGCATTTGGGATTGCATTGGTTGGTTATTGATGAGATGATTGTTTGATGAGACAAATGTTTATCCGGGGGTATAGACGTATGCACCGGTGTTGATCGAGTATATAGACGTATATACGCCGAAGCATTTTTGAGATGCCACATTGGTCATGATGACATGTGGGTATCGTTGCATAGATGGCCATGCATATCATACGCATCACGACATTGGCATGCATATCATACGCATCACGACATTGACATGCATACGATTCCTATTTGGCATTGGCATTATATGTGTTTACCATTACACGCTTGTTTATATTGTGAAAGCTTGATGTGTTGATAAAGTGGCACGTGAAGGCTACTGGTATGCTTGATCTTATTGACGATGGCTTCATGTGATCCATCACTACGAACTCACCAACCTAGTGTTGACCTTGTTTAATGCACTTTTCAGGTATTCGTGTGAAGTTGGAGTATTGATGGCTACTTGTTGATTCTGCTAGAGCTTGGAATGGGACTCCCATGGATCCGTGATCCGTTGTGCATTTAGGGTTCTCATTTAGTTACTTATGATCTTAGTTGTAATGCCTTGTTTTTAGTCTCATTCATGACTTCTTGTTTACCTTGCATTCTTGCACCTTAAATGTTGGTTTGGATTATCAGAATCTTTTATTTTCATGTAGTATATATTCTACGATAATTCCACTGTGTGCTATATAATTTCAGTGATATTTCGGGTTCTAACCCGGGGTGTTACAACGGCCCGTATGAATCATCACAAGTCTCATGAGAACTAAAGGCTTGCCCATTTAATGCTGATGGGCTTAGTCTACTACCCACAACCTGGTTGGACCCATTAAGCCCACTAGTATTATTATCCTTATAAAAACCTATTTTAGGACAATGATTTTTAGAAAAAGCATAGATATGTTTATTTTGGAAATAAAGACCACAAGTCGTGGTTCCCTCTTTCCTGTTACCTTTCACCACCGAAAACCCTTCCCCATCATCTTCTCCAGCCGCCGATGCCACCCTACCGAATCCAGTTGATCGCCGGTCACTACCACCATCTTTACTAGGCTTTGCGGTGGCGATGGTGCTCTTTTCTTTCTCGGTTTTGGAAGATTTGGTACCCTTTTTCGGACCAATCCACCAATCTGGATAACCCACTAATTCGAAGCATTGATCCTTTGTGTGTCTCGATATCCCACACTCATCACACTTTAGATGGGATTTTTCATCTTGGATGCCCTTTTTCTTGAAGTCATTACGGCGAAAGCTCTTGGAAACAAAACCATCGTCGTCGCCGCCGTCGCCAATGGTAAGTTCGCCGGCGATTAAACCGGAAGCTACCCCTTGCGGTTCATTTATTATTGTTCCTATTATAATCTGGTGAGCAGCTTCCTTACGGACGATGGCATATGCTGATTCTACAGTTGGAAGCGGGTCAACCTGAAGAATTTCTCGGATGATGGGTTCAAATTTCCGATCTAAACCATTCAAGAATTGAAATAGTTTTTGATCAGATCGGATTTTAGCATATTCTTTAATATCATCTGGGCACTTCATCGGGTTGGGATCGATTCGATCGATTTCGCCCCATACCCCTTGTAAGGAAATCCAAAATTCTTCGAGGGGCTTATTGGCTTGTTTGAGTTCGTTGGCTTTTACATGAAGGTTAAAGGTTTGGAGTTTATCTTTACCACTACTGTATGTGACTGCTAGTGCATCCCATTGTTCTTTAGCAGTGGCAAATTCGATGAGATTTCCGGCTAGTATTGGTTTAATGTTTTGAATGAGCCACGAGAACAAAACAGGTCTTCTTGTTCCCATAACTTATATTTGTCTGTTGTTTTTTCTGGTGGTTTTGTGGTTAAATGTGATAGCAGATTTTTTGATCTGCCGCCTATAGCAACCCGAATCATCAGGGGTCCATAAGGCGTTGTTGGTGCTATTTAGCTTCAGATTGATCTGAAGATTATCGGATAACTTCGGGTTTTGAAATTGTTGATTAGAATTATTTTGCAAAAACATGGCTAACTATAATGCCAAGTCGGATCCAGAGCGCCGACACCGTCTGCCATGGTGGCTGTGGTATTTGATTTAGGTGATATAGTGTTGGTTTTACTGGGTAGATGATGAGGGCCCAATTAGAGGCTTTGATACCATGATAAGATTATGAATTGAAATTGTAATTGTATTGATTGATGCTTTGAGGAAAAACGGGTTACAATTTATAAGAGAAAAAATAAGCTAAATACGAAACAAGATCAATCTTCAATCTTCTGCAGATCTTTTTCTTTGAGTGTTGTCCAAGACGATATCTATTGAAGGAAATGATGATAATCGTTCTGATCCTCAATCTTCTTTCTAACAATAAATACCTCACATATGTATAATTATACAATATTATATAGTGTATTAAAATGTCCGGACTTTTACGAGTCGAGTCACATTTCAAGTCACAAGTAAATAATAAAGTTTTCGAGTCGAGTCTACAACTATTAGAAATGATTCTAATACTAATTATCACAAGAATTAATTGCAACATATTTATCGATTTAAAAGTACTGTATGTCATACCTCCTCCACCTAACCATACATTGCAAGTTAGCCTAAAATTTGACACCTAAACTTTTAGTGTTAGCTAACGGTTATACTTTTTTGACTATAGAATTTATGGAAATTGTTAATGGGTATCGTTTATCCACGCTATAGATGGTAGTTTGGATTTTCTAGCTAAAAGTATAACCACGACAATTTCTATTCATAGAAACATCTTATCTCATTTTCTATGGATGTATGTATCTGTCTCAACTCTCAAATAGTCAGAGACAAGTTTAATAACTTATTTTACTTTTTAACCATATAAATATTAACTATCAGTTTATATGAAAATAAAAGACAAACGGATAACAAATTACAAACTACGTCATTAATCATTTTTTACAGCCAATACGTCCAAAACAAGTTCTTGATAAGTTTGTTTTGTGGTCAAACAGTATGTTTTCTTCAAGTGACTTCTATCTAGCTAGTGTATGGGACAATTAAGACCTTATATAAGATACATCCATACCTTAACAACCTTGTAAGTTTCTGCATCACTCCATTAACTTTTTCGAAATTAGATAGGCAAGATCGTGGTTCAAATGTTGATGCAAGATTTTTCGTATTTTCTACAAACATTGGAAGACTACACTAACTTTGAACACGACGGATCAAGCTTTTTAATATTTGATAAGTTGGAATTGGACCCAATACTCGAGAGAAATCTTATAAAACAAAGTGAGTGTTGTCGTTCCTTTTGAATTAAAGACAGAACTATGTATTCAATGGAGTTGATAAATATTAGATAAGAAAATTAAAAAGATGATGACTAGAATATGATATATGTCAAATAGGCAAGGTTTTGGAACTCAAGAATCGGATCAAATCATTAAGAGCAAAGTCAGAATTTTATATGAGATCAGGCGAAAAATTGGGTTGTGTTTCTTCATTTATAAAAATAATAGTTTTTAAAATTATATGTAATAGAAAATTAAAACTATATATAAAACTTCAAACCTATATATAACTTAATTTTTCAACTTAAACATAATTGTCTAAATACAATGACAAAATTCATCAAAACTTAAAAAATTAAATAATTTGACTTGATGTTGACACGATTCGATACATCCGATTCTTGACCGATACTCCCGAGTCTGTAATGCTGACCGATTTTTAGTTTGCATATGACAAACTCGGTCCTCACCTGGCGGATACACGATCTGATTCAAGGAAATAGGTCGTGTCGGTTAAACTTCATCCTGATAATAGTGCAATACGGTTAACATAGATATGAGTGATGCTCAAATAGTGCGGTTGTTAAAAATAGAAATAAAATTTTGACCTTAAAAAATCAAAAAGTTATGTTTTTCTAATCAACTAATACGAGTAAAATATTATTTTCCATCACACCCTTTCACATATAGGTGTCTGTCTTAGGCTTTCAGGAGGGAAGCATCTCCAACCCAAGGCACCAGGGCCGGCCTCAAAGATTTATAGGTGTTGACCGAGCGTTAAAAAAGGCCCCATAAGCTAAGCGCAACAAATTATGTCTATATATATTTTTTGAACAACGAGTTTATATTATATAAACTAATCTTTAAAAATGACGATAAATGGTATATCAATAAACATAAAAAAAGTTATTTTTCAAGAGACTAAAAAAAAATGCAAAATCATAAAATAAAAATTTGCAATTAATCGTTATTTACGTAAAATAAAAACAAAAAGAAAAGTATCACCCGCAAATTAAAAAACAAGGTGGGGACAAGGACAATTTGTGATCACAGTGACAGAATGAGAGCACCGTTTGACTTCGATGATTATAACTGCTTTGACTTTTTTCCCCTTTATAAGACGGTAAAAGTTTTAATCTTATTATATATATATATAGGGGTTATGTATTGTAAAACAAATATTAAAGTAAAACAAATAAGACACGATCTTGACCTTTAGATCATGATTAAATTGATGTACGAAGATTCACGAAGCAATTGATGCACGATGATTTTCATTATCCACGGTGATTTTGAGTGAAGAGAAACATATTGTTTTATCTGTTTTACTTTAATACTTGTTTTATTTTACCTAAAACCTATATATACAACATTAAAAAAAAATATCTGGCCCCCTTAAAAAACGGGCATCGGCCCGTTGCCCACTTTGTCCACCCTTAACACCGGCCCTGCATGGCACGCCCAAAGAGTGCTCGGGACGCCCACGTAATGCTTCCGTCATGCCGTGTACACCGCCCCCACAGGCGTTATCGTCCAAAAATGAGTCCTCAACGTCCAAAATCGAACGCTCCTCTTGTTGTTTGGATTGAGGCAGCTCAACTGTTTGGATTGAGGCAGCTCAACGGCTCCCAACCCCCCCCCCCCTTTAATTTTCATTAGTAAAATAGTTTTCTATATGTATATTACATACATATAGATATATATATACACATACATGGTTGATATTTGATGCTGGCGGCGATGAATCCGGTGGTGGTGATGAATCCGGCAGTTGATGCACATGAATCTAGTGAAGCCGCAGGCTCCAGATCGGTGGTTGATGGGTGAAACCGGAAATATGTATATATATATATATATATAATACAAAGTCACCGTTGGAGTAAACAAGAAGGAAAGAAAAAATAATATTAGGTAGAAGAAGATTGATGAGTTTTTCTCGGTAAAAGAGGAATTGCTTTTTGAGGTAGAAAATTGGTCATATATAGTATTATTAATATTACTTTATTAATATAGTGTAATCTATTTTTATTTTTTTTGAACATGAGTATAAACTGTTACCTTTAATTATAAGATACAAGTATCAATTAAAGTTTTAATTTTTATATTTTATGTTGTATAAAATTTTGTATTTATTTTATTATTTTTTCTTTAGAAATATTAAGAATGTTATATATTTTCATTTATTAAGTTTTTATTAAATTTAATAAAAAAAAAAACGAATAAGAGATAGAGGAATCTCCTCACTCTAAGAGTCCAAGATGAACCCCCAACTTAAGGAACTCCACATGTTACAAAAAAAAAGAGCAAAAAGGGTTCTTGAAACCCTTACCCCATAGCCTTAGTGAAAATTCATACGTGAATGGTTACACCATTTCACACAAACAATTAATGAAAAGACATAACCATTCAATTTAGCAAGTCTTGTTACTTTAACGTAAAAAATTCTCCTATCTTATGTAAATCATAATCACACAGTCACACTAAATCAATGGTGGAGGCCGGAGGGTGCGCGCTGAGCGCCTGAGCCATCTCCAATAGGCCCAATTGAATTATTAGCCCATAACCAATTATTAAATATCCAGCCCCTTTAATTAACTAAGCCACAAACGAGCATCAGAGGTCTTATATATTTGTTTTTTAGATTTATTATATATATTAATGGCTACCACAACTAAAAAGAAAAAAATATAATTGTAGGATGATCTTAGCCATTGAAATAAATCAAGAAATAAATCTTAACCATCTAAATTAAAAGTCAAAATTCACTATTTTATATATGGTAACTTTTTAATATTTGACTACTTATATAATTATGATAATTACTTTGTGCTATTTAACTAAACTTCCAAAACTCTTTACAGATTCCAATCCATTACTACAAACTACGGATGTGAATATTTTTTTTTTTTTTGCATTAATTTAAGGGTTTTGCTAAACGAAGCCCTAATGGCTTTCGTTAAGGGGCATTAATTAGTTGTACACTTACTTTAAAATTCAGAGGGTGGACTTTTAATACGGAAATGTACAATCTTTTTATACACGTTAAGTGAAACCCTAAAGGCTTTGTTTAGCATTTTCCTTAATTTAATACAATTTTACTTTTAAAAGTAAAACTTTCAAGCTTATGCATGCAAGGGGAACATGGAAATCCATGTTGTATATAAATTGATACTCATATATACAATATTTTATTTTATTTTCAACTTAATATGTGACTTAAAAAATAAATATAAAATTAAAAAATATCGTAAGGTGTCACAATTAAGATAAGCTTTATTTTGAGCAAAGAGTTAACAAATAAGTATTAAAATTCTCAATTAGAAAAATCCTTATTAACTATATCATCGACGTGGTTATGGCTTAATATCAAAAATTGATTTGAAAATCTCAACCCAAACCTGTCAATCCGTCAACCGAAACTTAACCACAAACAAAAAAAAAATAATCAGGTTAGCGGGCGGATTAAATGGTTTGGTGGGTTGATTTTAGGTGACATGATTGGTGGTTGGCGGATTAGTTTTAAGTAAAATGGGTTATGGGTTGTCTGATCAAATAAGTTGGTAGATCCACCTATTAAAATTTTTTATTTAAATTTAAAATATTTTAGGTAGGTAGGTTGAGCTATTAACCCAAAAAGTGAACCCGATCCCCTGACCCTAAAATATCAACTTGTCGGTTACTGAGTTGAGATTTCACAACCCTAATTAGTAAGGTCGATATTGAAAATCTTAATATATATCAAACCGACTCCATATATGTTATACCAAAAAAGATAGAAGGTTTGTTATCTTAACATTATGACGGATTTCATATAAGATATGTATTTTCATATACTATAAGACGTATATTTTTGTAGTGAATGATACATGTATTGTATAAGTTTATTTTGTAAGTTTATTTGGTAACCTGGTTATCGACCGGGTATAATCTAGAATATATATATGGCCCATGCTACAAAGAGAAAAAAATAAATTCAAGTTTTGATCTACGCCATTTAAAATAATACACAAAACAATCCGAGCCCTTGAAATTAAAGTCAAACTTTGTTAAAAAGGTTAACTTTTTAATGTTATATATATACACTTTTTTAATTATGTCATGTTTTTATTATTTTCAATTTAAATTTAAATATTTTATGTAGCTAATAAAATTAAAATGGTGAGACTTGAAACCAGGAAAAAGGAAACAATTTAAGAAATCGCTCACATCTAAAAATCTTTATATCAAGTGCGGATAAATATTGTTGTGTGGGATTTTCGATCGAAATATA
Organism: Erigeron canadensis; assembly: GCF_010389155.1. Taxonomy (NCBI): domain Eukaryota; kingdom Viridiplantae; phylum Streptophyta; class Magnoliopsida; order Asterales; family Asteraceae; genus Erigeron; species Erigeron canadensis. The sequence continues at coordinate 3,026,710 of NC_057761.1, forward strand.
TAGAAAGAAAGAAAGGCTTCATAAAATGAGGTTTTAAATTTGTAATTTTAAATTAAAAGTAAATATATTTCAAGTGAGTGCAATGCGGCATTGGTGATGGGTGACAATAGTGGCGTCATGACAGATTGCAGCGGTGTTAGGCATGAGCAGGGGTCAAAACCCGGCCAAAGCCGTGCAAACCCGACACCTGACAATGCAATAAAATTTAATTTGTCATGATCTTATACGTATTTGTTTAAAATAATTGTTATTAAACTAATACTAATAACATACGTGCTCATCTAAGTTTCGATATTTTTTATAATACTATTTATGTCTTTTATTTGTATAGGGGTGTTAATAAGGCCGGGTTCAAGTTGACGAGTTGAAAATACTCAGCTAAATAACTTTTGGGTAGAAAAACTAACCCGAAACTAACTCACCAACCTAACTTAATCAGGCTGGCAGGATAGTGGACGGGTTTAGGGTTGAAAGGTTTAACGTTGCTTGCTAAAAAAAGTTGGATATTTAGACTTTTATCAATTTATTTATCTTTGTATGTAAAGTTCAACATGTACTGTTTCTAACCCGGTCAACGACCGGGTATAGATCTAGTTAATTTTGGTTCAAGGGGGGAGGAAGTAGAACTGTGGAAGGTTTCAATCCTCTCATCTTCCTTTAACTATCCAATCAAATTAAACCATCTCATTCCAACCCTTTAACTTTTTTTCAACATTTTTTAGTGGCAATCGTCGGTTCCAACATTTTCTTCACATTTTAATAACTCATCTTTAACAATTACAAACTTTACATAACTAACTATCTTATAATTTATATCTTTTATTAATAACAAAACACATTACATAACACTTAAAACACATTACATTTTAAAAGTAAAAAACACACGTACTTAATAAAACACACAATGAATAACTTAAATAAAAAAAACATAACTACTCTTCATCGTCGTCATCTTTGATTGACATTTTTCCTAATCCACGGTAAGCGCGTTCATTGAGCCACCACTTGTCGTGTTGCGGCCATTTGACTTCATCTGTTGTTTTGTCTTCTCCGCAATTGTCGTGGTATGATTCAGGCCTAGTGCATTGGTCACCCAACATGTGACCGTCCTTAAAAACAAGGAATATGTCTCTTCGTGTTTCGAGACCTTGCGGTCTGGTGCTTCTATAATAGCAACATGTTGCTCGCATTGTCGCCTTTTCTCCCGTAGGTAACCCAGGACCCCAGAGAGTTCAGTTTGAAGGTGGGTGTCCTTTTTGATATCGACCATGATTCGTGTTTTCATCTCATCTTCGGTCAGACGAGGTCGGTGAACATTCTTTTTTGATGATGAGGACGTCATTTGGTTAGAAAGAGTGAGTGAGTTTGTAGAAGAATGAAAATTGGAATTGTGATGAATCTGAATTGTGGTCTAGGTTGCTATTTATAGAGTGACAATCCAGGTGGCCGTCAGGGACTTTAAGTGTAAATGTTTTTGAATTTTTGGTCGTTTGAGGGACTGAAAGTGTCAATATGTTGAATTCAAACGTTAGAGGGACTAATTGTGTAAATATTTTGATTTTTGAAGGTTGGATGAGTGTCTTTGTAGTCTACCTATAATTACTGGGACCTTATAAAAGATTTGATATCAAAACTCAAACTTCTATATATCTGAAATGGCTTCTTCATCAAATGCCCCTAACCGAAAACCACCAATGACTGTCGATCAAGTGAATGACAGTATCATGGTTGATATCCTCGACCACCGGATGTTCAAAGAGGAACTTGTTGCAGTTGGTCGAAAACTAAAGGTGAAGAGGCAATGGTGTTTCAAACAGATCGATTATATACAAACCGGGTATTGTACTGATCTTGAGTGTCAACACTTTACTTATTTGCAGGGTAAAATCGACAAGATTGAGATTGCTATGAAAGAACTTGCTGATGCGGTCATCAACTTGAACCATTTGATCATAAATGCCGAAGCAGTTTATGAGATGAAGAAATGAGTGTTTAATATGTTGTAATGTTTCTAAATTATGTTCTTATGCTTTTAAATTAAGTTGTAATGTTAAGTGCTTTTAATTAGTTTATGATGGTTTAAGTAGTTTTAATTATGTTGTAATGTACTCTTTTAAAAATAAAATGGCATTTTAGGAATTAATATGGAGTGTGTGCTGTGTTTTTGGAAGTTTAAATGGGTGTATATATATATAGTGAAAAGTTATTTTGAGAACTCTTTTTTTGCGAGAACTTTTGAGAACTTTTCAAATCAAGCCCAACCGATGATTATTCTTTACATGAAAATTGTTTTTTGATTGTTTTCTGAATAACTTATGTGTAATTTTGAAGTTTATAATTGTGTGGAAGCATGGATTATCATCTGTTATACAATTATGTGGAGATTTGGATTCTTGATCACATATGAAGATTTGGATTATCATTCGTTATATATATATATATATATATAGGGCGAAAGGAATATGAGGCTGTTAGGCACCCAAGTTGGGTGAAAAACCCCTCACATACCTTTTTTTAAAAGGTAAAAATTATGGGGGGCCATGTATTTATTTAAAATATTAAAATATTAGTATGTGAGGGGTTTTTCACCTAAGTTAGGTGCATAACAGCCTCATACTCACTTTTCTCATATATATATATATATATATATATATATAAGAAAGTAATAATACAAAAAACAGTTTCAGCATAATTGCAACTTTGGTCCCTTGCGCTTTCATTCTTCCACTTTCGGTCCTCTAACGGTCAAAATGAAACTTTCCAAAACTGCCAATTCCGGTCCCTGTCTTCACCCCTCTCCTTCATCTCCCTGCAAGCTCCAAGCTCGCTCCCCTATCTCGCCACCGAGCTCGCTTGAGTGGCGGCTAGATCTCACTCCCCCCCCCCTAAGAATTGGCATTTTATGTTATATTGTTTTTAATATAATATAACGAGATTTTTTTTATATCTTTTAAGAACGGTGTGTTAGTTGGTTAGTGTCTCGAATACTAACAGTGACATCCAAGGGAGACAGTATGCTAGATCTTGGAACCGGAAGGAACCCCTGAAGACCAAGGGTGCGATAACATGGCCCGCACGCGTTTGAAGAGGTAAATGCCCGAAACCATGGAGAATTGAAATTCGATCTTTGGTCTTCAAGCCAACATCCCTTACCCTAGAACCCCCAAAAAGAACCTAGGTGACCACTTGATCTAAGATTAGGTGGTTTATATGACTAGTTATACACAACTACACCTACATAGCATTCATGAGATACCCATTGTTGATATATGTACCTTTTGTTCAAAATGCTTAATACAATTCTATAAAAAAATAAAAATAAAAATAAAAACCCAACTCCATATATAATATTTTGGAGGCAAGATTATTTGTTTTCTTTGTGTTATTTTTAGAACAGCATCAACAGATCAACTTTATATATATACATAAGGTCCAACAAGAAACTGAAAAAGATACATCATAGTACAACAAAAATCCGAGAACAAAGCAAAATACATATTACAAAGTAGTCAAAGTTACAATGCAAGTGCAATATCAAACTCAATCCAATTCTCCCGAGTGAGAGAGGTGAATCATGCTCTATTCTAAAGCTAAAAGAATGAATTTTCTTTCACGATCTCCATTATCTTGTATGCTGCCTGGTATCGCCCTGTTCTCGAAATTTTCTCATTCTCGCAATCCAAATGCTTCAAAACCCAAATCCATTTCTCTTTTCCACCTCTTTGACCCGCCTAATTAAACCCAAATTTTACAAGGGACAACAGTAGACTGACATGTAATTTTGTGTTACTAGTTTGGTTTATCATTCTTGGCTAGAGTGACATAAAATTAAAGCAAAGAATATCTTTAATCCTTTATAAACTATTTTACCCCCTCCCTAAGTACAAGTAATCGAAATGTCCAAATAACCCATAATCTATAAACATCCTTAACAACTAAAACACATGGTTACCAAAAATCTTCTAAATAAATTAATTTACAACATTTATCCATTAACTCTTAAAATAACCAGAAGGCTTCTTTGCATAAATTACTTTTACATCAATAACATACATTACTCGTCGCAACCATCACCACCACCACCAATTGCCACCACCACCAGTCGTTGGCATCACCACTTGTAGCCGCTACCGCCGCTACATGGCGCGAGTTTGAATCAAATAACTCATTACTTATATTATTAAGGATGTTTTTGATTGTATTCAGGCCGGGTATATAAATATTGTGTGGAAAAAATAATCATAATATGGTGGTGCAAAAGCAAAACTAGAAGGCAAATCGAATTTGGATCGATGTTTCCTATGTGGGCCTAGTGTTGGTTATTTTCGAATTTCGTTCATTGACATCATGATAAAGCAAAATGGGCATTAGCCTACTAAAGTTGCTATATAGATGGGCCAAACCGCCAAAGCCCCAAAGCTCAAGTTAAAAAGAGGAAGACAAAATCTCTTTATAACTTCCATATTCAAAACGTAAAAATATTGAGAAAGTTAAAGTACGCAGAAAAGGTTATGTAAACATGATTTACCCTTTTTTTTATACTTCTCTACTAGCTAATCGACCCGGGTTGAACCCGAGTGTTGTAATTAAAATTTTAAAACAAAAAAGAATGTATCTAATTTTTGTTATCGATATATTATAACTTGATATGAAGAGTACCTATTACATTAACAAAGTATAGAAAAACATTTCAAAATATTATATAGAAAAAATTAAAAGATTAGGAATTTTAGATAAGCATTAAGTGAGTTTTTTAAAAATATGACATCATAAATGAAAGATAAACATTTTTAAAAAATATATGATCTTGACACCTCATAATGTTTTTAAAAATAATTGTAAAAAACAATCCTTCTTTATTATATATAAAGATCTCTATCTCTACTTCTCTTATAAAACAAAAGAGCCCTTTTTATTTTTATTAATTTCTGTCTTTGAATTACTAGAATTGCCCTTGACATTTATTTTAATAATTAACACTTTAGGCTCTTATCTTTTTAAATATTCCACTATCACCTTTATATCAACCTACAACATTTGAGACTTGACACCGCCAGCTCCAGAAATAATACCGTCACCGACAATATTAGACTGTCGTGCCCACTAACGCCGCCGCATTGTGGGGGTAGCATGCTCGTATACATAATGCATTTTAGTTTTGAAACTTTATGACAACAAAAACTATAATGCATAAGATTAAAGAAAAAAATGAGTAATGCTTATAAAGATCTTCTTATTAAAAATGAAATAAAAAGTTAGTTATTATATATATTGTAAATGTTGTATAATAACTAACTTTTATAATGCTTACCCTGTTTGCAAGCATTGTCCCGAGACAACCAACTATCTCCTGATCTCGTGTCCCTTGGCCTAGTAAATCCGGCTAAAGGTTGGCTTATGCTGCAAGATCCCTCTCATATTTGATGTGAGTACTAGTGATTGTATTAATAAAATTAGCTATTTCAAAAAGAAAAAGCACTCGTTGTGTCTTTACTTGAAATCCACTTTGAAGATATCAATCATAATAAACTTATGAGACTTAATCAATTTTATCTCTCACTATTTCATTTTTTTTTACTTCATTTCATTATATTGAAATTTTTTTCTTTACCATTTTATATATCTAAAAGAGTTTCTTTGTAAAGGTATGCATTGATTTGAAGAAACAACCACGTACGCAAATTGGAGTAGTGGTTTTAAAATTGTACTTCATGGAGGAGAAGGGGTTCTGTAATTATTGGGGTTAAGTTTTTTCTATTGTAACTTATTGCAAGTGTATGTAATTTATTGGTTCGGTAAAAAAAAACTAAAGTTATATATGGGTTTTAGATAAAATAAAATAAATATTAAAGTAAAATAAATAAAACAATAGGGTTTTTTTTACTTAAAATCACCGTGAATCATGAAAATCATCTTGCATCAATTTTCGCGAATCTTCGTGCATTAATCTAACTATGATCTACCGGTCAAGATCTTGTCTTATTTGTTTTACTTTAATACTTGTTTTACAATACCCAACCCGTTATACATTTTCTCAGATACTTAACTCTAATTATTATAAAGTTGCACAAACCTTGGAATCTGAAAATGCGATTTTATTTTTTTTAATTTAAATAATACCTTGAATCATAATATAACTACGCACAAACCAATCATTACAAAATTCAGTAGACATGATCTCGATATTTTGTTTAGAATATTATTACTAATTAAGATCATTTGAAGCAAAGTCTTACGTTTTGAATAATTTAAAAGTTAAAACTACGAGATTACAATACTACTGATCTCCTTCTACATTAAAATTATTTTGGTCGATTGTTATTCATATTTTGATATACACCAACAAATAGAAAACACAATTCACAAAGCTGACTGTTGATAAATATGGTCATAATATGAAATTTTATTTACATCAGAATTTAAATAATTTTGAAAGATTATCAACTACCAGAAATTATGCGAATGTCAATTGAGTAATTTTTATGTACCTTACACCTAGTGGAATATATGTGGGAGGGCATATCCAGACGAAAACTTATTGTTTTAAAACGTGGTAGTGTTATTAAAAGAGACAAGAATATCCTAATCATAAAAAGAACATAATGCCAATGCTTTACAATTTTTAAATTAGAATGACATTAAGAGTTAAACCAATATTTATAGTTTTAAAAAAATATATAAGAATATATTATAGTTTTGCAAATCTAACTCTCTTCGTATAGTGGTCCAAAAACTTGTTGTACTAGCAAAAATATTACTCTATGCAATTCAAGTAGCATCTGTTGATCGATGGTTACCCAAACAATTTTCTAATGAAAATATGGTCGTCCACCATACATCCATCATTCATGGTAGTTTAATAAAACTTACCAAATTATTAAATAATTACTTGGATGCAACTTATAGTACAATATTAGATTTTAGACCCGTATCCAACACCGGACATAAGCATACGGTATTATCAATATTAGATGAATCATGATTTGAGTGATAATTGTAATTGTAAACATTAATACACAATATTAATACATACAAGGGAGAAAATTATACATCTTGATTAGCACGTTCATATTGGTTTAAATTTAGAATTCAATTAAGATAATCTTATGTCAGCTTTTGGTTATATATGGAATATGGTGTTGAATTTTGAATAGGAATATGTAGTTCATATTGTATTTCGCTATATATAAGTTATAATTGTTTTCTAATAACATAATTCTTTTCTCTAGATAGAGTTATAGTTATTGTATTGTATTACGATATACGGATTGATTATATATGTTATATTATTATTTTTTCTTATATAAAATAATCAAAGTTGAACAAAATAAAATTTGATTGTATAGGTTTGTTGATATACATTCCATTTGTTTGTGTAAATGTATGAATAAAATCATATTTGATTTTGTGTAGCTTTTTGAAACTATATATATACAATCAGATTTGATTGTGTATAAGTTTAATGATATAAACTTCATTTGTTTGTGTAAATGTTTGAATAAAATCAAATTTGATTTTGTATACCTTCTTGAAACTATATGTATACAATCAAATTTGATTGTGTATAGGTTTGATGATATAAATTTCATTTGTTTGTGTAAATGTATGAATAAAATTAAATTTGATTTTGTACAGTTTTTATTGTATGTATACAATCAAATTTGATTGTGTATAGGTTTGTTGATATAAACTCCATGTGGAGCATGGCTTCTACCTAGTTTTTGAATAAAATGTATGAATAAAATAAAATTTGATTTTGCATAACTTTTTGAAATTGTATGTATACAATCAAATTTGATTGTATATAGGTTTGATGATATGAACTTCATTTGTTTGTGTAAATGTATGAACAAAATCAAAATTAATTTTGTATGGCTTTTTCACATTGGATGTATACAATTAAATTTGATTGTGTATACTTTTGATGATATAAACTCAACCTGCTTGTGTAAATGTATGAATAAAATCAAATTTGATTTTGTACAGTTTCAATCGAATTTGATTATGTGCAGCTTTGTAGTTTTTAATGTATCTGTGCTTTTGATTGATTTTGTTGTTTGATACAATATTGCCTACAAGGTGTTTGGTGAAATGTCTAAACGAAAGTTTCTTATATATGTTTAGAATCAAATTTGATTATGTAAGCTTTACATATATATGTTTGTGTAGTTTTATGTTTAAAGTCAAATGTGATTATGTGCAGCTTTGTAGTTTTTAAGGTATATGTGTTTGTGTTGTTTTATGCTTAAATCAAATTTGATTATGTTGAGCTTTGAATTTTTTAACTACATGTATGTGGGATACTTCATGTTTAGCAAATAATTTGATTATGTAAGCTTTACATATATATGTTTGTGTAGTTTTATGATTAAAATCGAATGTGATTATGTGCAGCTTTGTAATTTTTAAAATATATGTGTTTGTGCAGTTTTATGCTTAAAATCAAATCTGATTATGTTGAGCTTTGAAGATTTTAACTACATGCATATGCGATACTTCATGTTTAGAATCAAATTTGATTATGTAAGCTTTACGTATCTATGTTTGTGTAGTTTTATGCTTTAAAATCAAATTTGATTATGTGCAGCTTTGTAGTTTCTAAGGTATCTATGTTTGGGCAGTTTTATGCTTAAAATCAAATTTGATTATGTTGAGTTTTGAAGATTTTAATTACAATGTATGTGAGATACTTCATGTTTAGAATCAAATTTGATTATGTAAGCTTTAAGTATATATGTTTGTGCAGTTTTATACTTAAAATCAATTTTGATTATGTGTAGCTTTGTACATTTTAAGGTATATGTGTTTTTGTAAGTTTATTTGTGTACAATCAAATTTGATTTTATATATATTTTCATACTTATTATGCTGATTATTGTTTTTGACATGTATATTTTCATACAGGTCTTGTGCTAAGAAAAACACCTAAAAAATGTTAAATAAACATTTCAAACACCAGATGGATCCCAGTTTTTTGTGCCAACAGGTGATGTAAACGACAACCAGTGCATGAAAAAAACCATGGAACACTTGAAAACTGTCGGAGAAATTGCAACAAGTGCGGAGGTACGAGTCATAACGGCAAGACATGTGAAAAGAATAAATAAAAAGTAGATGAAAACATGGATTTGAAAGAGCTGTAAACAATTAGACAAACATTTTTCTTTATTATACATGTTTAAATAGTTAATTTTTAGTTGTTTACAGATTTTATACTTGGATGATAGTTTTCATTGGTTGATCTTTTGTCTACAGATTGTGTTCTTGTTCGACAAATCAAACTTGGTTGTAAAATATGATCAATTGTGTTTAGTTCTGTTCCAGATTTAAATTTGGAAATGTTTCTTGATATGGACTTCATTTGTTTTTGTAAATGTATGCATAAAATCAAATTTGATTTTGAATAGCTTGTTAACACTGTCCGTATCAAATCAAATTTGATTTTGTTTAGGTTTCATGATATGGACTCTATTTGTTTTTCTAAATATATGCATAAAAACAAATATGATTTTGTATAACTTTTTGACACTCTATGCATAAAATCAAATTTGATTTTATAAATGTTTCTTGATATGAACCCCATTTGTTTTTCTAAATACGAGCATAGTACCCGCGCAATGCGGCGGCAAACCGCGATGACAGTGGTGTGATAGCGGCGATGGATGGTGACGGTGGTGGTAGCATCAATTGGTGTAGGTAAAGGTATTTGATTTAAAGGGGGTTAGTAGAGATATTTTATAATATCATGGACTAATGGTGTAATTTAATAGTAAGGGTTGATGGTTATTTAATTTATTAAGGATTTAAGGGTATTTTGGTCAAACTTTCAATATGGGGTTATAACTTTTATATAGCAGTATAGATATGCATAAAATCAAATATGATTTTGTGTAACTTTTTTTGAATTTGTACGTATAAAATCAAATTTGTGTTGTAGGGGAGGGACATTCAAAATCAAATTTCATTCGGAGGGAGAATCATGACAATGGGGCCTTCGGCCACCGCTCTAGGGGATAGGGTTTGACGGGGAGGGACACATTCTAAAATCCTAAGAAGGGCACCCTTTCGGGAGGAAGGACGCATTCTAAATCTCTAAAAAGAGTGAGGGTACCCACTCTAAGGTTTAGGGTTTAAAGGTCGATCGGCTAACCCTCGACCTTCAAACCCTAAACCCTAGATCGGGATATAGTAGGGGAGGGGCGTGCAAAATCAAATTTGATACGGAGGGGTAATGATGACAACGGGGCCTTCGGCCACTGCTATAGGGTTTAGGGTTTGAAGCCCGGATAACCCTCGACCTTCAAACTCTAAACCCTAAAGCGGGATGTTGTAGGGGAGGGACGTGCAAAATCAAATTTGATTTTATATAGGTTTCTCGATATGGACTCCAATTGTTTTTCTAAATGTATGCATAAAATCAAATCTATTTTTGAATAGGTTTTTCAAACTTTACGAATAAAATCAAATTTGAGTAGGTTTCTTGATATAGACTTTATTTATTTTTCTAAATGTATGCATAAAATCAAATTTGATTGTATACGTACTAATTCAAAAAGTCAAACAAAATCAAATTTGATTTAAACATATATTTACATAAACACATGAAATTCTTATATCAATAAACCTATAGACAATCAAATTTGATTTTATACATACATTTCAGAAAGCTATACAAAATCACATTTGATTTTATTCATACATTTACACAAACAAATGGAGTTTATATCAACAAACCTATATATAATCAAATTTGATTATATCCTTGAATCTGTTGTATTTCAAATCATATGTGTTTGTCTTAACCAATCAAGTTTCATTGGTTTAGCCAATCAAGTTTGACTGATTTAGCCAATCAAATATGATTTTATTTAGAATCATGCATAATGGTGATTAAATCATTTATCAAACTTTGGTTTCGACATTCTATCGAACACCTTGTATGCAATACTCAATCAAATGTGATTTGATTCTAAATTATGTATAAGAAACTTTGGTGTATACATTTTATCAAACACCTTGTAAGCAATTTTGTACCAAACAATAAAGTCAATTAAATAACTAATAAAATTTGACAAATTAAAATTTTAGAATAGATTTATGTACAATCAAGTATGATTGGTTGTATAATTAGTAAATACGTGATTTAATACATACACTTTGGTTTAGACATTTCATCAAACACTTTGTGGGCAAAACTCATTATAAAAGTTTTAAACAACAATAACCCAAGATACAACTTCTTATCATATGAAAAAACAAAAATAATAGAAAAAAACTACATATCATGGATAAAAATGGTTTGTTTATACATTTTTATATAAACTACATAAAATATCACATTAGTAATAATATCTAAAACATTATTATCCATTTGTTGTTGTTCATAGTGGTTTGAGATGGAGATCCACAAAGAGTGGGAGCGCGAGATGATGGCGGAAGCGGTGGTGGTGGTGGTGGTTGTCGTCGCCTGTGGAGAGGACAGAAAGTGTGTGTGTTTGTGTGTGTTTATCTATGTGTTTGTGTCCATCACGAAGAAAGGAAGGGAAAAGAAGAAGAATTTTGTTTTATTTACCAAATTTACAATAATACCCCTCCGTGTTTTATTTTTAGTTAGGAGGTAAGTGTTAATATTAACCATTGATGAGAATGATCCAAGGGCTAATATTAAGTCCTTGAGATTCAAGGAAAATTATGGTTTCATTTGAACAAACATCTGTATATATAATTAAAAAATAATAAATTTTTAAAGACTTTTAATAATAGAAAGAGTTTTTAATTAATAATAAGGTTGACCATTTATTAAATAAAATAAAATATTAAAGTAATAGAGGATTAATAAGAAGGGATGATTAGACTTAAAGATGGGGATTAAGGGTGTCAAGTGTACCCCTAATCTTCTATTTTAATTATATCATAGATAGATATGTAAATCCCAAATATTGTTAATGTTTTTATCGAACTCTGCATCTCCGAACACTTCAACTCTACATCTCTTATGATATACTCCGTATAAGATTTCAACAACTTTAACTTGAGAAACTTTGTTCAGCAGATGCCACATTTAGTAGAACAACAATACTATAACTTAAACCAAAATGCTTAACTTGCACAATTTGTCCTTTGGTCTAAAGACAACATGAATGGTTAAAAGAAGCTAACTAGCCAGCTAGGAATGCATGAAAATGATCGGCAAATCTAAAACTCTTTGTCTTTAAATGCAGAAACCTGCCGATTGTTCCAAGTCAACTAAACTATTTACAAATAAAAGAGGGCACCTGAACCACACATTCATGGCCCTACAGTTATGTTTTCTTTAATACTCTAGATAAAACAACAAATGAGGTGTTTGGGATTTTCATATTTGCCTCGGCTCGTCGTTTTCTTCCAAATTAGCCTTCATTTATATATGCAAATAATCAGACAACCATATAACACTAATCAAAGTGTTTAACAAACATGCAAAAACTGGGTGGGATTCTATGCCGTTTTTAGCTATTTAAGCTGTCTTCAAAGTTGAGAATTTTTGGAAAAAAAACAACCAGGACCGAAAATGAAAATAAAGATAGTTCGCGCTACGGGTTTGTTAAGCCATATAGTGGATTTGTTTATGAAATTTGAAAAATATAAAAGTTTTTTATTGATGCAAACAAGTCAAATAAGTAATACTGAATACTCATCATCAATGTATAGCTAGCTAAATATAATCTTTCAAGGAATTTTTCAGAATGTAACTTAATTTTATAGTCATATTTGTGCAACCGATCAGAGCATGTTCACTCCACTTATCGACACCAACGTCCTTCAAGCAAGATGTCAATCGAATTCCTAAGGAATCACGGAGAGATGAAAACCTCCTAGCTATTAATCCGTTAAACCTCACGATGACTAATAGGAATAAACCGGTCCCTCAAGATTCGAACTTGAGTATGTAATAAATGTTGTATCGGCCCTAGGGAGTGGTTGTTTTCATTATCTAAGTCTTTGTGTATTTTCTACATTGTAATGTTTTACTATATGATGAAAAAAATTTGCAGAGTTCTTTTTACGTTTTATGAAGAGATAAAAATAAAAAATTTGGTAATAGATTTTTTATTGGCAATGAATCGAAAGCATCATATTAGTCAGTAACTTGCCATTCCATAAAACAATAATAAATTAATGAAAAATAATGTCATATGTATAATATAAACGTTGCTAAGGACGTCCGTAACTTTCAAAGCATGATCCAAAAACAATTGTAAATAGCGAAATCTGACAGATTATTTGTTGTGAGAGGGAGGCATGAAAACGATTGGCAAATCTAAATCTCTCTAAATGGTGGTTGATCGAACACTCATGATCGTTAATAAATTAATTCTACTATATATATTAGTCTATTATGTTAAATAAATAAATGGTTACAACATTTGTCTTTTGCTGTGGACGTGAACTAGCCCCATATCATACACAATGAATTTAATAATTTATACAAATACCGTAGAACCGAGCTCCATAAATTAATACTCGATAAATTAATAACTTCGATAAAATTAATTATTTGTCTGGTCCCAACTTTAAACTTGAAACCAGTATAAAATTGGACTCCAATTAATAAAATAATAAAATAATGGCCTTTTTGAAACTATAATATAAATATATTGTTCTAGTGAAACTATAATTTAATAAATTTCTTTAATTTTCCAAAATTATAAGATTGTCAAATAAATAATGTATCTACAATTACTTGTTTTTTCTTAACTTCAAATCTACAATGCGTTCATATTTAAACTTTCCCATTGCACTTACGAAATGAGATATGCATTGTCATCTCGTATTGCAACAAATTGTTCTGAAGAACTGTTGGCTTTTGGAATGTTTCTTTCCGAGTGACTGGTCGTAAAGCTATTGAATCATCGTCAATTTAGTAATCAAGTTCTTAAGCTCATGAATGTCTTCTCCAAACTTTACATCGTTTAAATCACTTGGCCCGGTTGGATTTTGTTTCATTAAATGTGTGAATGTACATTATTTTGTGTTCTTATTTGAGTGTTCTCACCGTGTTTTTATTTTAATACTGTTCTTATTTGATTATCCCTATATACTAGTTATAAGTTATACGTTTTTGGAAAAAATAAAATATTATTATTGTGGATAGATTAAGTTTGTGAAAAAAAATGTTAACCGATATATATAAGAGTATTTGTAGAGTACAACCTAGGGGTGTTGAAAATAATCATACCTAGATAACCCGACCCGACCCAAATGGGTTTGGGTTATACGGGTTTTGGGTTAGTTCGTTATTTGGTTAATCATACCCATATAAACTTAATCGGTTTGGGTTGTGGGTCACAAAACTTTATTTTGGGCTAACCCGAATAAATTCTTCTTATATTTTTTAGAATTATTATAATAATAAATATGACATAGTTACTAAAATACTAGCAGGAATCAACAATTATAATTTTGTTTCACCATTACATTTTTCAATATATATAAATTTTGTCTAATACTCGTATTATGTTATTTGTTATTGAAGAATTGGAAACAAGAACTATTTGTACTTTAAATTTAGAGAGAATGTTTGCTATAACATGTTATATAAGAATTTATAGTGATTGTTCACTGTAACAGATATATAAGAATTTGATTTGGAGATATAAGAAGAAACATTCTTCTAGACTAAACTGGTATAATACATGTACTCTTTTTTTTAATTGTATTCTAATATTCCGATCATGCGTAATCTGGTTTTTTGTATTTTGAATTTATGATAATGTACTTCAATACTAATTTGTTGGAATTATTATGTAGCTAAAATACTATATTATACATGTAAATGGACAACTGACACTATTTTTCACATTAGAAGTTTTGATAGTTGTTTCAAAACCTTTGCAATTGGTTAATTTAAGTTTAACCTAACCCGAACTAACCTGAACCATTTAACCCGAAACCCAAATCCCAAATATTTATTCGGTTCAGTTTATGGGTCACATTTTGTATGGCTCAAACCTGAATAACTTGACCCATATAACCTGAAACTCGAATTACCCGATCCATCAACACCGTTAGTACAACCCAACAAAGTGATAAAGGCACTCTTAACTATTACAAGAGACATGTGCGATTATCTTATCTTTTATTCCAAAATAAGGAAAGCAGACGATTTAAAATGTCTATTATTATGATTTTTCTTTCTTTTTCATTTTTAATTTTCCATTTCGACAAAATTATGATTTTTTCTCAAGTTTGGTAAGTTGACCGACCGTCCCTAAGCTAACACGTAGCATGCCCACATGACACGTGGATCATCATTAGCCGATGCTAGTGGTTGTGGGCCCATTCGTTGGGCCAACTTGGGTATTATCATCAAGTGTTTAACGCTTTTAGTTAAAAAAGGGCCCATGTTTAAACATTTATAAAAACTTCAGAAAAGATATTTTTGTTGTCAAATTGCAATATTGCATCATTAAAAAAAAAATACTGGATGTTTTGCATATTGTAATTTATTAACTAAGTTTTAAGAGGAAAATTTATAACTATACGAGGGCTTAAAACCCATCCGTTGGATGGCGGGGATGAAGCAAAGTTATTTTCATGATAGAATTGTTTGGTTTTGTTTAAGAGTTAAATTATACCGAGTATATGTTTAGTTTGTCTACTAACAGGAGATGGTCGTCCAAAACACAGTTTCACTATGCTTCCTTCAGATTTTGTTACCTTTCTCATTGATGAGGTTAGTTTTTTCAAGAGTAAGATGTTATAAAAATTGCAAGGTCGTGGTGATGAAAGATTTGGTGCGTTGGCCTATTTATAAACTCCATCAAATATGCAAACCTTAGGATGTACAACTGAAAGCATCTCAAAACTACCATGATCATCAGTTTTCATTAATAAGTTATTTTATATCATCAATAATCCACTCACATTCCTTCCAACGATTAAGCAACCTAAACACTTTCTCTATTAATGATTTTCAACTAATTAAAAATATAATATGCACACACACATTATAATATATCTGATAATAAATAAAGTACAGAATAACATGACCTACCGAATCCAGAAAATAAAAAAGAATTATATAACAATTTATATATATATATATATATATATATTCATATATCAATATAGATACAAATGCATGATAATATGAAATAACTATAAATATATTTAATTTAATTTATTTTTTTGGTATTTATAGTCCCATTATACATGGACTAATTAACAAAATCTGTTTAACAGATAAATTGTGTATATGTGGAATTAGGAAGAAAGATTTTGGAATAAAGATTTATTTATGAACAACAATGGTGATTAGACTTAGCGAAATTGCATCTTCATTATCGGTAGAGATCGACTACATCACCAACATAGTTAATCTGAGGGCATGACTGACGGTGGAAGTTCCACTACCGTTCTTGAAGAAACCAGCTAAATGCTAAAGAAAACTCTCATGCCCACCTTATTGGCAAATACTTCCCAATATGCTAAAGATTAATACTCTTGGTTTTTCAGAACCTCTTTTGAATGTCATTAACTTTCCTACACACATAATTTCCCTTCGAATTAACTTCCATGTGTATAAGCAATTAGTTAACTTCCTTTCACTCATAATTGACTCTTGAAACTCATGTTATATCAGAGATTGCAACTAATTAATTTTCTTAGAGTTTTAAGACTCTTTTAACATGAGTAGTTTTTACATTACAATTTAGTAAGAGAAATGATGTAGTTTTAGAATTGATTTCAAAACTCAACTTCTATATTTGTCTATTTATACACGGACTAATTATCGACATTTGTTTAACAAATAAATTGTTTATATGTGTAACTAGGAAGAAAGATTTAGTAATAAAGATTAATACTCTTGGTTTTCTAAAACATTTTTTGCAAGTCATTAACTTTCCTACACACATAATTTTCCTTTGCATTATAAGTAATTAACTTCGATGCATGTAGATAATTAAGTTCTCTACACATAATTGCCTTTTACAACTTAGGAAGAAAGATTCTTACTTTTGGTTTTCCAAAACAGAATTTTCCCTTTGAATTAATTTCCATGCGTAACCCTTTGAATTATCAACCGAAATGGATATGTGAAAGGTCCAATTTGATCATATATATAAAAGAATCATGCATATATATGTAGTAAACATATGCATATTATACAAACACAATGAACTACCATTAATTCATCATAGTAAATTCATCAAGTTTGGTTCATATAACCCAACTTTTATATATAAAAACTCACACATAGTTAGCTTTTGCAAGTCATTTAATTTCTTACACACATAATAAGCTTTTGCTAATAATTTAATATAAGTAGCTTTAAGTATAGAATTTATTAAGAAAGATGGTGTTGATTTAACATTGATTTCAAAACTCAACTTTTATATTATATATATAGATACTTTTGTACGTATGTATCCAGCCTAAGTTCTCTGTATCGACATTTCCGAAGAGACGGTCCATTAAACAAACATACAGTACTTTAAATAACATAAGTTCATAAATAAGTAAATAGATAAAAAAAAAAGTGATGTAACAAACTTTAGCGACTGTATTTGAATAAAAGGACGCTATCTTTTTTTCAAGTTTTGATACAAAAATTTAATGAAAGCTAGGTTAAATGGAGGTGAGATAAGGCCCATATAAAGTCTTTTGAATCTCATGAGGGAACTTTTTACTAAAAATTTAGATTTCCTTCTAAATCGACGACTTGTATGATTGTGTAATGTTTTTATTTTTCGTTTTTCTAAAATACAATTAATGAAAATAACGTGTCACTGAAAAAATTAAGTTGGATCGGTCTTGAATAATAATTTAATGGAATACTAAAAGTTTATATACATACATTTTCAGTTTTCTTTCATACTTATGTTTATTATCAAATTCATTAGGTGTACGTATATATTAACCAACTAGTCTTCAGCTCCTTCCATTGGACAAATAATTCAAAAGATATACAATATGTTTTAAGGTCTAATTATAAATTAAACTAAAACATAAAAAAGATGAAAAGAATATTCATAATGACTTTGCAAATAATAAAAAATAGATTTAAATGATTGAGAAAAAATAATTTATTGTTATACATTTTGTTATAGATTTAGTTTTTAATATAAATTTGTTGATAATGATGGGTTTTTTTTTTAAGATTGAGATAGAAAAAATAAAGAAAAGGGAAAAAGAAGAGTAGGAGAATGAGTTAGGAAAAAAAATATCTCCAACAAAAATATGGTGATGTCAAATGTATTTTCGAACTCCTATATATTTTACTTAATATTTAGATTAAATTGAATGTCCAATTTTTTTTTTTTTTTTTATCGATATGCACACTTAAACGAGTGTCGAATATAAGTAAATATAGAAAATACTATATATATGAAATATTAAATTAATTTTTAATTTTAAGGAGCGGTAAATTGTTAGAATTATCGAACTTTTAGAATTTGAACACTGTTTAAGTAAACATCTACTATAGTCCACATGAGGGGTTACCGAAGATGTCAGCAAATTTAGCTTGTACAACGATTTACGTTTCATGCTTACTTAAAGTAGATATGTCATAATAGGGCATGTCTCTACATTTCAGTTTGTTTCTCTTAATCGAGGCTATACTTATTACTATTGAACTTTGATGTTTGAAGTGTATAGTTAGGGACTTGTAGAAAGTGCCCATAGATCACGCTAAATTTGGCCCTTAAACTTATACTATAAAAATGAAGTTGTTTGAACTAAAATAAATATATATATATATATATATATAGTGTAGATCCAATTAAAATAATATATATGCTAAACTTTTCGTTATCGAATTGTGACATAAAATTTTCAGCAAAATTCATCTTTTAAAAAATAATAATATATACTTAGAAAAAGAATCATCTGCACTCTGCAGCAATGCACATACAATCATTCGTTGAATAAATTAATAGCATGTGGGAACATTAACATTTTAAAATATATTACAGAACATTTAAAGTATTTAAATATAGGTTGATAACTTTAACAACTGTTAAATAATCAACAACCGTAGAATTTGAACGGTGACAAACTAAAGAGAGGATCGATCGCTTGTCATCTTTCAAATCTTATTTATTTTCTTTATAGAGACTCTACATTTCTACAAAGAAGCCTTATTAATGTAATTGAATATTAATTAATAACTTTACTAATTTTAATCATTATCAAGCCTTTCTTCTATAGATCGCCACCCTTGTTTCTGCTCCTTGCGTGGGTTTAATTTGTATGATAATCTTGGTAAATTATTATATACAAACGTAAGTACCCGCGCGTTGCAGCGGTCAGATATTGGGGGTGATAGGTCATAGAGTGTGATAGTCAAATGCCTTAACCGTACGAGTTCTGTCTTCGAATTTAAAAATTCGTCAAAAGTATATCGAATGACATCTCTAAGAAAGAGCATGAAATTTTAAGAACATCCATATAATTTTTATAATTTATCGATGTACGGTTTTTGAGATAAAAGATTTTGAAGGGGGAATAAATGATTTATGGAGGAGAGAGAAAAAAATGATTGGTTGAGATTTTAGAAGAGAGATATAGTATTATAGTTATTTTAGGTAAATATAGAATTGATAAAGGGCATTTTGGAAATGTAAATGTTGAAACTTAAAATTTAAACAAGGACTTTTTGCTTTATAATATAGTAAAGATAAATATGATACAATATTATCATGAAATTACAAAATAATAATAATAATAATTAAAAAAACACATTTTCTGCATGAATGCAAGAGTTAGAAATTTGATTAATTTAATGCTTAGGAAAATATTAAATGCAGCTATTAAGGCAAAAACTATATCTTTCGTATTAAAAGTTCACCATTTAAATTTAATGATAAATATACAACTATTTAATATAACTTAATTACAGTTCTTAAAACTTTGTTTAGCAAAATCGTTCAACCATGCAATGTTCAATGTCAAATGATGTGATGAAAAAATTATCTTAGAAACTTCATTCACTACGTTGTTTTAACCGAGTTCATACTGGAGTGTTCTATTTTCAGAATAGATACTAAAATTAAACCATTAGATGAGAAAACCTTACATACATAGATCTCTGAACGAGAAACTCACTTAGACCTACCACAAATAAAAATTAAATATATGTGACCATATTCAAATTATATGCCTAGATTAAACTATGTAACTTAAATCTAAAATCATAAATGAAAATTAAGTACATAAAATCATCCTTATAAATTATTAATTAAATTTAAACTAAGATCTCTTAGAAACTTGATACATTTAGCTAATTTAAATATCTCAACCTAATATACATGTGATACATAACTTTAATGAAATTATTTATTACATACATCTCTCAACCCTTAAATTAACTACAATACCTCCATTTATATCAATTACTTTCATATTAATAACAACTCCATTATCGACACGTCACCACCACCACCATCACCCATCATCATCGCTGCCACCACCGCACCGCCACATCGCTCGACCATGTAACTAGCTAGTATGAACTGAATAAATGATTATAACTATACAGATCGAATTCGATTATAACCAAGTGGGAGAGATAAGCTTAGTGAGACTTACTTCAATTCTGAGGTAGAGAGTATGATATGTATAATGTACTGTATATAGGTTATAAGGAACATATATATACTAGTACTTAGGCCCGTCTAATGAACAAGTAGTCTCAAAATATATTAATCAAAGCTAAAAGAATTACAATTCAAGTATATTAAATCCATATGTGACCAATATATATCACAATTTAATCAATACAGAAACTAAAAATTGAAACATATGAAAATTAACTCCATATAAATTTTGATTCCAGATTACCCTTTTTTTCCAACTTCAAATAGTTAAATAAAAAATTTACAGTTTGTTAAATCTAAATTTACTACAAACACAAACAACACTTTTAGACTAAACAATTAAGAGTTAAGCTCAACAAAAAGAGAAACAAAAATTGTATATTATATAATTTGAAAAATACGACGCATTTTACCAAAGATCGAAAAGTACTTTCTAACAACTCTTACCAAGCCAGTGGAAAATAACTTTCAGCGATAGATGATGCTCAAGGATGGCTTTGGATTTCAACTTTACGGTGAAGCTGATGCTTCACTTAAGGCCGTTTGAGCTGCCTTTTGAAAAAGCACCTTTACGCCACAACATGATTGCTCTGCAGAAGCACAAAAGTATAAAATGATGATAAGAAACCCACAAAAACAAATAAGGCTCAAGATGAAAGTTTAGCTTATAAAGTTAAGCATGTCAAGCAGATAGTAATTTGCTCGCCTTCTTTTCTCTTGCAATATAAACATGATTGAATTTCCCTCATCCTAGTCGCTGTCAAATTCGGTAAGCATTTACCTTTTTTTCCAAAATCCCAACTGCTTCGTATGTAGCAACTTAGGCCTCTCCCAACGGTGGTGTCACAAGCTCTTCACCAATTTGTCACGGGAAGACACCGTTGGCATGACTTCTTCACAAGCATGTCACCAAGAAGCTCTTCCTCGTAAAGAAATATTGAAGACGAGCTGAGTGAATTATTGATGGAGACAATACTTCATGTTATACATAGAGTATAGTAATATATAATTACATGGTGAAGTATTTATGTGTGCATGTGTGTATTTTTTATTTTAATGTAGGTATTTTAGTTTATTGGGTATAATAAAATATGTGAGGAAGAAGTAAGGAAATGGTAAGGAAGAGATATTGTTTGCAGAATTGTGTCATGAGGTTAGAAAATAAGAAAAATATGACATGGCGTTGATGTGGTAGTGGAGAGAAGTAAAAACAGAAGCATGATTGTATCGGAATCACATAGTTTTGTTATTTTGCAGCAATTCTAGAATCTAGACAGTTTTCACGGAGAAGAGAAAATTGTCGTGGATTGAGCCCCTGCACCGTGGCGAAAAAGCTCTCACATGTTAATAAATATAATGTTGTTTATTTGTTAATGGATTATTTTTTTTTATAAAAATTGTGTAATTTATATTTGTATGTTTTATTTAATTGAAAATAATTAAATAATGAGGAAGAAGTGAAGAAGAGGTATTGTTGGCAAGAGTGTGTCACGAAATTGAGAAGTAAGAAATAAGTAATGTGACGATGAGGAAGAAATGAGGAAGTGTTCACTGTTGGGAAAGACCTTACAAAAAGCATACAATGGAAATCCATCATATTACAACGATTATAACTTGTAAACATAGGTTTAGATGATACAACAACTTATATATTGCCATCACATCAAGTAAAAATAAATGCTAAAAACACTTACCTCGTTAAAAGGTAATTATATACATACATGCATTTAATAACAATAAACTAAGAGTGTGATACATACAATAAGCCGGATAGCTTATACTTCTTCAACTAATATAACACCTAGGCCGACACAGAATAAACCATTCAAAAGTTGGATACGCACAATCGAAAAACACTGACAACCTGCTTTTGTCGAATCTATTTGTCAAATAATAACAATCATAATAACATTAAGCTCAAACAAAAAGAGAAACAAAAAGAAAAAAGAAAAAGTATATAATATATAATTTGAAAAATACATACCAATTCATCAACAAAGATCATTCGTTGTTGTTGAAGAAGAGGCCATAATAAACCTATAATGGACAACAAACTAAATTAAAAGTGATGAATAATAAGAATAACATAATAATTCAATGTTAAATAATAATAATAATAAGTATGAACAAAATAAATAAAATAAAAAAACCCTAGTAGTCGACTGTTTTTTGGTTTGATCAGACGTAGTTTTTTATTTTGTTTGATAATATGTGAGGGTTTTTCTTTAAGTTTAAGTTGTATATATATATAGATAAATTTTTGGAAGACTTTTAAGGATAAAAAGATTTTTTAAATAATAATAGGTCGGCCTACTCACATTTAATTATTAAAAAAGTATTGAAAAAAATTAAGAATTAATTAGGATGAAGCTTTAGCATCAAGGAGGAGGATTAGGGATGCCAAATATATCCTCAACCCGCTCTTTTAGTTATATTATATAGATAGATAGATAGATTGTATGTGTCCGTTAATGTTAATTAAATATAACAAACACTCAAATGTATATAGGTTATAATTATAAATAATGAATTGTGCATATAGTAGTTATCTCTTCAACTTAGTATCGAATTGAAAATACGACTATGTTTATCAAAGGTCATATTATATACTGTTCCTTAACCTTCAAATTAATATTTATTCCTCGATTCTATGGAGTCCATGCATGTCTAGCATGTGCACTTCGTTGATTAAAGTTGTTATCTAAACCTTGATTGTTTAATCTTGTTTTGTGAAAAAAATTACTGTACAATAATAAAAAATGATTTTACCGTCACATCAAACAAAGTTAGTATAGCGATCAAAGCTCATTCTTGTTGTTGTAAGGACTCATCAAGTTCGAGTCTTACTTAATTGAGTTACTTCTGTCACTTTATAAAATAGTATTCGAGTGCACTTAAGGAGTTAAGGATATACATTTGGCCTTGTGGTCAGAAGCAAGGTTTAATTAGGCCTTCGGGGTGACTAGTCTTGATACACAGCTGAGTCAGCTAGCTAGTATTTTTAAAGAAAATTATACTTCACCATTACCTTTGATGTACGTCTTACCTCATATTTGTAGTATTATTAATTTATTATATCCAATCGTTTCGCTTAAATTGATAGTAAATTTCGATTAGAAAATCCAAAATGGAGTTAAGAAAGTAGAAAGGGCCAACAAAGTGTTCAGTAGTGAATTTCCATTTATTTATTACTCCCAAAGTATCAATAATAAATTAATTCCAACAAATTGTTCAAATTTAGAAAAAAAAATAATAATAATATGCACTTTAAATTAATCTGAAAATTTGGGCACCGTTGAATTCATTTTTTATTTTTATTTTATCTATATCAATTTAAAAGGATTTTAATTTCGATTTATCTCAAAAAGCTTGTTTCAGTTGTTTGACTCGATTCACATGAAAGATAATGACATTATATCCACGACAACGTACTAGATTTGGAAGACAATTTAATTTATTTTTTAAAAAGTTATCGTATCTTATTTTATGTTTAAAGAAGCCGAATTTGGTTTGCATGCATTAGTATATCGATCGGACCATGTGCTTATGATAGTATATAATTAAGTCCAGGTTAGTGATCGAATGATCATGATCGAGTATGCTTCCCTGTTTTACTTAACAAATGGTTCATGTGAACAAATAATCTGACATAGATAGGATTATATTCATTCTTGTTCATTAATTTGAATTCATATATACAATATAAATAAACACAAATAATAGAAATGCCTAGTAGAAACCACTTAAATGCCAGGAAAGCAAAATTAAACACGACCTAATTCGTCGAGGGGGCGGGTGCTAGTAACAAAATCGAATTTTGGCATATCAATTGGATCATCTCTTTAAAATGTGGTTCCTTATTTTTAACGAGTTAGTCATGGATTATAAACCATGAGCTTGTTCGCCGAGGGGATGCTGATATCGAATATTGGCATGTCAACGTTGGCTCGATCTTTTCGGTTCCTAATAGTAGCAAGTTAATTAGTTAAAAATGAATCGGGTCTTGTGAAAAATTAAATGCAAAAAATATGGCGATGCAAAAAAATCTATATTATTTTACAGTATATGGAAAAAAGAAAAACAAAAAAGGGATGTAGGCCCTAGCTAGAATACAGTTTTGTAACAGTAGTAGTAGACTAGTAGTGTGGCAAAGTGTCAGCCGTCTTATGTGATCGTGGGCCCATATAAAAGTTTGAGTCCAATCAAAAGCCTTGTCGTAATTAATTTCCAATTGGCCTCACAAGTACAGAACAGCATCGATTCATAGAATATGCTCTTTCTTTGGTTGACTGTATCATTGTTGGGAATATTGTTGGAATATAAAACTAAATATCATAATTCACGAGTATGTAATGGGGATAAAAAAAAATCATGTAATCAATAATTAATTTTGAAAAAGGATTAAGGAATACCTTTTAATGTAGTTGATAAAGTGAAAAACTTTAAAAGGATTTAATGTAAATCCTTCTACGATCGCACACTAGACACCTCTTATATTGAATGCTAGTACCCCGATCACGAACCGAACAACCCTTTGTTTTTATCCCTAATAATCGAACCAACCAAAAAACTGAAACCCTTTTTCTTTAGGGTTCGGCCGAAGCCAAGAGAGAGGGAAGAAAGGAGAGAATTAATGTGTGAATTGAATTAATAAAACCCTTAGACTTAAGCCTCTATTTATAAGATTAATTTTTAGATTTGGTGACCAAGTAATCTCAAGGCCAAAACCCTTGAGAATTTTCGGGCCCCTCTATTAAGGAATTAGAGCCCAACTCTAATTTTCTTATTTCACATATATTTAACCTGTTTTTAATTAATTAAATACAATTAACCTTTTAAGTTATTTAAATTGATTATTTCGTGATCAAACTAATTAATATATTACTTTAATATATTAATTAATAATATAGAGTTACCGTGTCTTTTTGTATGACCCCGTAAGCTTAAATCATTTCCGGACATATGTTTATTTTACGTGATCATATACTAACAGCTCCCACTTGAGCTCGTAATGAATGAAGGTAATAACATTAGTTAGCGTCTAGCAACACGCCAATGCTTCCAGAAATATTTAAGTATATTTTCTTAAACTATATTTAAATGGTTGAGGTATTTATTATCCATTTGTTCAGATACCGTGTTAAACATGAATATGGATCAATGTCATTTTATGATTTAACTATTTTGTTTCTCATTTCATCACTACTTAAGATTACCAAACATAATTGAGACACATCTGGATTCATTTGGACATGGCCATGTAAACATCTTAAATAGTCCCAATGAGGGACCCATTAGTATCATTCTGCAACTATCAGTTGGAGGAACAAATCCTGTATTGACTACACGTGTCAGTCATCATATTTCACCACACTTTCTGAAAATAACCATTTATGTACTCCCTTATTTAGGAGAGTTAGAACTATATCAAGTAAGTACAATCCATACATGCTGACCTGCTTGTATCTCAAGTCAAATGATCAATAAAGTAACCATTACGAATTTTACATAATGACGCCGATCCATAAAGTGATAAATTCGTTAGTGGGGTAGTCCGATATGCATCATATGGATACCATGTGAGTTTGGTGGGACGAACCATTATATATTCAAAGAATATAACCAATCACTCAGATTTGTCTTAGTTTATTTATATTCTCATATAATTAATCGACAATGGACAATTTAGAATATTTAATAAAATATTCAAAGATTAAACATGCAAATATATGATACAATTAATATTAAATGAAATCAAACATATCAAGTACTTTATTTCATTATGGAAAATATAAATTGTTTAACATCCCTTATCTAAATACCGAAACAACAGATTTACATGAAATAACTAGCTAATTTAAGTCCTATGCCCTTGGGATGCCTTTCAAGCTTGGGCCTAGCCAAAGATATTGTGAAAGGATCAGCTAAGTTAAAATCCGTGTGAACATTGAGTAATTTGATCTCTCCTAGTTCGATTGGCTCACGAACATAGTGATATCTTCTAGCATAATGTTTGGCACCTTTATAAGCTCCGGGCTCGTTGGCAATGATTAATGCACCAGTGTTATTACAATACATATCAGTGGGTAAGTCACTCGAGGGGATCACGTCAAACCCGCTAATGAACTTCCTTATCCAGACTGCTTCCATTACGGCTTCTAAGGCAGTAATGTACTCATACTCTATTGCAGACATGGCGACTGTAGTTTGATTCTTGCTTTTCCAATCCACAGCACCTCCGTTAAGAATGAAGACGAATCCTGACAGAGACTTCATGTCATCTCTATCAGTTTGAAATCCAGCATCACAGTATCCGGTCACTTTGAGCTCTAAGTCTGGATTTCCTCCACACACCAAAAACATATCTTTAGTAGCTCGTAGGTACTTCAGAATGTTCTTAACAGCAGTCCAGTGGCTTTCACCTGGATTCTGTTAATATCGGCTAACGATGTTTTGCGCGAACGCCACATCGGGTCTAGTACATCTAACCGCATACATAATAGATCCCACAGCCGAAACATAAGGGATTCTTCGCATACGCTCCACCTCATTAGGTGTATTAGCACCCTGTTTGACAGATAAACTAAGTCCTTCTTGCATAGGTGTAAACCCACGCTTAGAATTCTCCATCTTAAATCGCTTCAAGATCTTATCAATATAAGCACTTTGACTTAGTTCAATCAACCGCTTTGATCTATCTCGGTAGATCTTGATTCCAAGAATAAATGCCGCTTCTCCTAAATTTTTCATGGCAAAACACTTTCCATGATGAGATTTAACATCTTGCAACATTGGAATGTGTTTTGAACAAGGAAAGTAACATTACTCTCACTAGCTTTGCGATATACACATGGCTCATTGGGATTTTGAACAAAACCAAACTTTTTGATTTCTTCACCAAACCGCTTGTTCCAACTTCTTGATCCTTGCTTTAGTCCAGAAATGGACCTTTGAAGCTTGCATACTTTGTTGGGATGTTTTGGATTAATAGAACCTTCAGGTTGATCCATATAGACTTCTTCATACAAGTAACCATTTAAGAAGGTAGTCTTAACATCCATTTGCCATATCTCAAAGTCATAGTACGCAACTATGGCTAAGAGAATCCTAATAGCTCTAATGTCCACAACTGGAGAAAAGGTCTCATCATAGTCAACACCGAAACGTTGAGTATAACTTTTCGCCATGAAATGAGCTTTATAGGTGTGTACATTTCCATCCATGTCCGTCTTCTTCTTGAAGATCCACTTACACACAACAGTTTGAGCAGTTTGTGGAAGATCAACCAAGCTCCAAACTTGATTGTCTTTCATGAGTTTCATTTCCACCTTCGTAGCTTCAAGCCATTTGTCATATTCCGGATCTGATAATGCAGCTTTGAAATTCGGAGGCTCATCTAGATCTTCTAAAACGTTTTTCTTCTACCATCAGACATAATCTGTCAGTAGGACGACTTGTCCTTTCGAACCTACGAAGTGGAATCGCTTCATCATCATTGACTTCAGGTTCATCACTTTGAACATCCCCCCTCCCCCCCCCAAGTTGATGATTGCTAGGAGCTTTAGAAGGTGACACATCTTCCTCTTGAGTCTCATCAAGTTCTACAACCTTCCCACTGTTCTCTTGATCTAAAATTCTTTTCAAAGAATTCAGCATATCGAGCAACACGAACAGTTTTTTTGACGGGATCATAGAAGTCGTAACCCATCGTTTCCTTAGGGTATCCGACAAAGATGCACTTAGTAGTTCTGGGTTCAAGTTTGTCAGGCGTATCGCGCTTCACAAGTGCCTCACATCCCCGGACTCTTAAGTAAGACAGATTAGGGACATCTCCATGCCATAATTCATATGGTGTCTTGTCAACCTTCTTGGTTGGAACCATATTGAGAATGCGTACAGCAGTCTCTAGAGCATAATCCCAAAACGAAAATGGGAGAGTCGTAAGGTTCATCATAGATCTCACCATGTCTAGCAAGGTTCGATTTCTCCTTTAAGACATTCCATTATGTTGAGGAGTGTTTGGAGGAGTAAACTGTTGGACAATTCCACACGCTTTTAGATAATCCTTAAACTCTTGGCTTAAGTATTCACCACCTCGATCTGAACGAAGAATCTTGATGGTTTTGCCGAGTCGATTTTCTACTTCATTTTTAAACTCTTTGAATGTTTCAAACATTCCATGTTTATGTTTAAGCAAGTAAACATAACCATAACGACTGAAATCATCCGTAAAAGTTATGAAGTAGCTAGCTCCTTTTCTTGACACATGTCTAAATGGGCCGCAAACATCTGTATGAATGAGTCCAAGAAGATCTCTAGCCCTCTTTGGTTTATGTGGAAAAGGTTTTCTTGTCATTTTGCCGGAAACACATGACTCACATTTATCAAATGATTCATCATTTAATTGTAAGATCCCTTCATGTTGAAGTCTTTCAATGTGATTTTTGCCAATGTGTGCAAGACGACAGTGCCATAGATAGGTAGAGTCGAAGTTAGTCTTGGCTCTTTTGCTAACATTATACATTGAATTATCATTTAGTGAATCACAACCACGCATATCAATTTCATAAATACAATTATTATTAATAGCATCAAAATAATTAACATTATTTTTAGAAACTGAAATACTATCATCATTAAAAACATTAATGAATGCGTTGTTTTTCAACAATGAAACAGAAATTACACCTCTATTAATAGATGGTGCATAATGACAATTGTCTAATAATTAAACCGGAAGGAAGAACTAAATGATATTCTCCAATAGCTTCAACAGGTGCTGGTAGACCATTGCCCACGAACAACTGCAAAGCTCCGGGCTTCAGCTTCCTCCTTTTCCTAAGTGCCTGTAATTCATTACAGATATGAGTTCCACAGCCAGTGTCATAAACCCATGATTTACGCTTAGTAAAGGAAAACAACTCAATAGTGAAGATACCTGAAGTACTAGCACCTCTAGCTTGCTTCTTCTTCACATTCAACTCGACAAGATACTTAGGACAGTTCCTCTTCCAGTGCCCGACTTCATTACAATGATGACAGGTTTGGTCTTAGCCGGATGCTCTTTCTTAGCCGGAGGGGTTTTCTTTGGTTTGGAGACATTAGCAACTTGCTTACCTTTGCCTTTACCATCAAACTTGCCTTTAGCTTGGTGCAATTTCTTAGCTTTCTGGATCCGACCCCCTTTTATCATAAGAACATTTGGGTCATTGGCCTTCTTTGGAATCGTCTTCTCATACTCAATGAACATAGCATGAAGTTCAGTGACGCTTTTTTTCATATAGTGCATGGTATAGTTTTGCACAAAGCCTTCATATTCCTTAGTAAGGGATTTGAGAATCATGCCAACTTTTACCTCTTTATGATAAGCGTAATCCATCGAATCAAATTTGTCAAAAATGCTCTTCATCTTGAGCACATGACTGCTAACCGATTTACCAGATTCAAGTTTCATGTCATAGAGTTCCACGACTAAGTCGAATAGTTCCACTCCAGCTTGTTTTTCATACAAGGATCTAAGTTCTCTGATCATATCATATGGAATGTAATGTTCGAATTGTTTCTGAAGCTCGGGAGACATGCTCGCAAGCATCAAACAACAAACTTCATTGAATCTAGTGTATTGAACTCTATATTCAGTTCTTTCAGCTGCTGTTGATTCAATAGTTGGTTCGGCTGGCCATTGCCTTTCAATGACATCTATGCGTTCTTCAACTCTTCGAACAATTCTCAGTTGACAATACCAGTCATTGCAATTTGATCCATTACGCTTTTATCTTTCAAACATTTACCGAAAAGCATTGGTGTTTGTAGGAGCATTCATTGCCATTTACAAAACAGATTAAGTTCAAAAATCAGTATTTTCGATAATAAATCCTTAAGAAATCAATTACCCAATGTTTATAAAATAAACAATTAATTTCATTAAGGCTAGGATCCAATTGACATACGCTCATTTCATTAGTTTATCTACTAGAAATGATTGCACTCAAAAGGTAAGTTACGAGCAGTAATTGCATTACATGTGCAATTCCTAGTAAGAATGGGACTTACAAATGACACTCGATTCATCAAGTGATTTGTAGTCATGTTTTGTCCCATCTTTTGCCACGGGTTAAGGTCTCACCGCTTAACTCGCTTTAAATCGTCCAACCAAGAACGCGCAAATTTGTCCACCACTGTGTACCAGTGAGTGGGATTCGCCATGCAACTGCCATTTCACCACTGTGTACCAGTGAGTAAAACAACAGCGACAAGTGTCCTTTACGAGTCGGATGGCAATGACTTAACTTTATTGGGTCAATCAATTTGATGTGTGATCAAAAAAATTATGTTTGAAGATTCATGCATATCATCTAAATATAATATGTTTATAAAACTCATTTTTATTGCCTTTAAATACAAATGAGCTCAGTAGCTCCATTTGAACTCACAAAAAAGTGCAAGGGCAAAGGTTTGCGATGGACGCAATTAAAAACCCGCCCTTTTAGAATGCTAACGCACTCCGACTTATACCTCTCTTAGAGTTTGTTCAAATGGCTGAGCCGATGTATCTTTTGATTTTAGGGCACCAATTTTATAAACAAAATCATTATTTCAATATAACTTAGTCAAGTTTAATTTTCCAAAAACAATTTTGTACACAATTTTCTTAAATGGCAAAACTAAACTTACTAAACATAAACACGTAACAATTAGGTATCCATCCTTGGTTAGGCCACTATGGTTTAAGATTGGCTCCCCTTTCTCAAGGAAAAGGACCACATACATCAAGTAAATTTGATTGCGTAAGCCAAAATTTAGTAACAAATTTATCACATAAACACATAATGTGCTGATTGGAAAATTCCAGCAGCTTCACGACCCATTTAGGCCCAGAGGATGGCCGAACTGGGATTAGCTTAAAACTACAAAGTTGTAGCCTTATGAGTCTAGTATCTACAGATCAAAGGGAGACTTCTAACTCCTCACCGATTAAAGATATGGTCATTTTAGTGGACTGGTGTCAAGCAGCAATATTAATAAATAATTATCACATTGTCAAACAATTAATTATTTTAATTATCCACCTAAAAAGACCCAGTGATCAAGTTATTTTATCATTATACGTAAGTAATAATCATGAATTAATTGCATGTAAAAACTCATGATTATTAGTTCTATTTAACAATTAAAATAAAGGTAATCCATAAACGCATGCAATTAACACATTAATCATGCAATAAATCAAAACTTGCAATTAGGGTTTCCAAAAAACAATTTTTTTTATTTAATTCCAGATTTTCGAATTAGGGTTTTAAAAAAAATAATTTTTTTATTATTTTTTTCATTATTTTATTACAATTAAACCAATTATTTAATAAAATAATCAAAATAACTACATATAAATACGAAAAATATAAACCCCTAACCCTACTTCAAGTTTTGATTTTTAGGTAATTAAAAATCACATGGGTGGCTCGTGATACAACTATTGGAATATAAAACTAAATATCATTATTCACGAGTACCCAACGGAAGCAAATAAACCATGTAATCAAATAATTAACCTTGAAAAAGGATTAAGGAATACCTTTTAATGTAGATGATAAAGTGAAGAACTTTAAAAGGGTTTGAAGTAAATCCCTCTACGATCGCATACTAAACACCTCTTATATCGTATGCTAGTAACATCACGAACCGAACAACCCTTTGTTTTTATCCCTAATAATTGAACCAACCAAAAAACCAAAAACCCTTTTTCTTTGGGGTTCGGCCGAAGCCAAGAGAGAGGGAAGAAAGGAGAGAATTAATGTGTGAATTGAATGAATAAAACCCTTAGACTTAAGCCTCTATTTATAGGATTATATTTTAGGGTTTTAGACTTGGTGACCAAGTAATCTCAAGGCCAAAACCCTTGAGAATTTTTGGCCCCCTCTATTAAGGAATTAGAGCCCAACTCTAATTTTCTTATTTCACATTTAACCTCTTTTTAATTAATTAAATACAATTAACCTTTTAACTTATTTAAATTAATTTTTTCGTGATCAAACTACATAATATATTACTTAAATATATTAATTAATAATATAGAGTTACCGTGTCTTTTTGTGTGACCCCGTAGACTTAAATCATTTCCGGACATACGTTCATTTTAGGTGATTGATTCTTGTTTTTATTCTCGCCTTTAAATTTATGTTGTACAAGTAACTATCTAACCTAAACACACGTAATGAGCGGAGAACCCGGTCAATGTAATAAAGCCTAGTGGTAAGTTACAGGATCGTTCGCAGGGACGCGTCGCTTTACCTAATCTAGTAGTATGTGTAATTCTAGTTTGTTTGGGGATTTGTCACTAACTCCTAATAAACTAATACTTTTAACAGTAAAATAAAAATGTAGCCGCATCCGCTTTTTAGCGAGAGGCTAATATGAAAATACTTGGAAAAAAGCAAATAACAGTAACTAAATTAAAATACTTGTTTGGCATCTTCGATCTTATGGTACGACCAAATACTATCCTACTGGTTTGCTAGTCTGTTGGAAACTTTATCGCGGCTCAGATTCTCGTTAGATTCACTTTGCTTGATTAGTAGTGTTGTCGCTAGACTCACATTACCCTTTAAAACAAATTCTCGCTAGATTCATTGTTTAAGCATTAATGACCTAAAGTTTGTGTTACTAGTTCATCTTTTAATTACCCAACCGTTAAGGCATGGCTAGATATAATTCTTTCCGGTGACCACAGTGCTCGGTTACAAGTCAAAGGATCGCGTCTGACATTGTTAAGCTTCATGTTCAATTCATCCTAGTTACTATGGTTCTGGATCCCTCGGTTACAAGTGAATCGCTTTTTACTTCTAGTTATAGTCCGACTAGTCGTTTTCTGTCCTAGCATATTAGTCCTAGCGTATGATCATAGACAACCATCAAAATTAAACTAATATGTTCAGATATTGTAACACCCCAAGGCTTTAAGGTAAAAGAAATTAACCTTTTTTTTTTTATAGTTTTGGCATTAAATTAATTTCCTAGTGTTTTATTTTTGAATATGGGGTTAATTTAGTTGGAACTTTAACGGGTAGCGGGTAAAATACCCTCAAAAATGGAAGTGGGTCGTGGCACCCATAGAATGTGCCAGCCACACTCACCCATCTAATTCTTATTCCAATATTCTTCTTCTCCTTCTTTCACATGCAATCCACCCCCATTTCCTTCAAAATCAAGGTCAAAATACTTTCAAATTCAAGACTAGATATCACCCTAACAATCATCACCATCAATTTATCTCCATTCAAGAGTTTGAAAGTTAGGGTTTTGGTGGTTCTAGGTGGTAGCCGAAATTAATTAAGAAAAGGGAAAAAATTGGTGAATTGAAAACCTAAGCTATTATCTTCTATTGTGAGGTATTGATTTCTATTTCATTATTTCATTTGTTATTGAGAATTAGGGTTTATGGATGAACCATTTTGGGGGGTTTTGCTAGAATTTGAATTATGGTAGTTGTTCCCTAATTCCTTAGTTAACCTAGTTGTCATTGAGTTATATGATGCATTTGATTATGAAATTTATAGGGTTATGTGATAATTTGAGTTTATGAGAAAATATGAGTTTTTGCTAGTTAATGGAATATGGATGAAAATGGTAAGTTGAACTACCTAATGTTAATCTTGAGAATGGAAGTAACTCAATGACAAATGGGTTGAGTTTTGGGTTTAGAAAGGCTAGTGTTTGAGTATGAATAGGTTGAGCTAGTCAAGTTGTGAATGTAAGCTTAATGCATTTTTATGATATGATTATAGGTTGAGCTTGTTGAGCATTATTGTTATAGCTTTGTTGTCCTTGTTGCGGAGGACGTGAGTATATTTGCATACCTTTATGTATACGTTGGGCTAATTACCATGAGATGTGAATGTTCCAAGCATGGTAATTGGTTCGGTGTTAAGCCCATGTGAGGTATTGTTTATGAGGCCTAAGAATCCCGATTGACATGATTGTTATAATTGGTTAGCTTATATGGATCCATATATGTGTTGTTAGAGTGCAAGGTGAGCATGTAAATGTGTCATGACGATGCCATAGGTTACATGTAATAGTCCTTGTACATGCCCTCCTTCATATTCGTAAATGTATGCAAGTATATTCACTAAGCCTTTGCTTATATTTTAGTTGTTTACCATTTTATAGGTGGTTCCGGAAGAAGGAACTAATTCTAGTTGAATTGAAGTGTTGATTTTGGAGTGCTAGTTGACTCGAAGGTATTTTTGGCCATTCACGGAAGAATGGTATTCTTTTGGTTAGAGACTTAGTGCATCCCACCTCATATGGCTCTTGGTACAATCTTGGCATTTTGAATCTTATGGATATGTAAATTGTACATTGTGGTGTTTGTAACTAGTCTTGATAAATTGAAGTCAAAATGGTGTTTTGGATAATGTGGCAAATTGGGTAAAGTACCCATGAGTTGTTAAAATGGTGTTTGTAACTAGTCAGATTTTAATTAAGAAATGTGGCACATGCATATAGCATGTAGCACACCTAGGCGTAAAAAAAAAAAAAAAAGAAATTTCTTAGTTTTTCTTTAATCGAGTCGTGTCGTTTCAAGTTGGTATCAAACCCGAGGTTTAAGTGATTTAGGTATTCCCTCGCGTAGAGAGTGCCTAGACTTAAACCATAGTTGAGACTCGACCTTAGGTGACCGAAATTTTATATGGGGCCGAAAGATGAGTTTGATGATGCTAGGTTATCCACTTGTTAGTATTTAAAGCACAATAAGAAGCCGGCCTTATTGTGGTTGGAATACTAACAAATTTATAAACTCACAGCATCAAACCCTGGACCGGTTTTGTATAAAGTTATAGGTTTTGACCATAGCTCGTAGGAAGGAATAGGTTGTGTGTTTAAATCAGTTTGTTTATTCTTATTATAGTATGGAAGAGCAACCTCACCACGAAGAGACCGAGCATAACGAAGAAGAAGAGCCCGTATTTAATGAGGATAGTATGGATATATCCGATCAAATCGGGAGAGCCTTGGAAAAGTACACTCCTGTTTTACTCAAACTGTTGAATGCTACATTGGAAGGAGTCGTGAATGATCACATTGCTTAGATGATCAAGGAAGAAGTTGCAATTAATGTGCAACGAGAGTTCAAAAAGAGGGATGCTAAGGATAAGGGCAAGAAAACCGAAGATGAAAAGGAGGTGGAAGTTACCGGAGAAAGAATCTATAAGAAGAAGTTCACTTTTCTGGATTTTGAAGTGAGTCACCCACCCGAGTTTTACGGTGACCGTGATCCTATTGTTTGTACACGTTGGATCTCGGAAATAGAAGGGCATTTCGCACTAGTCAATGCCCCGAACATTTGAAAGTCTTATTTGCGGTGGGCATGCTAAGGAGTGATGGTAAGAGATGGTGGGATGGGTTGTTGACCATTAAGATGGGGGCTCTAGATAACGTGGAATGGCCCGATTTTAAGGCCATGTTCTTTAAGGAATTTCGGTCGGAGGCCGAAGTAATGAAGTTGAGAAGTGAATTTCTAAATGATTGTCAAGGAAACATGAGCGAATTTCGAGCCCAATTCTTGGACAAGGCTCAATTTTGTCCGGAATTTCTAGAAAATGACTAATTGCTCAAAGAACAATTTTATTTGAAGTTGAGGAAGAACATCCGGGAGAAGATTAGTTTGCGCCAAATGGAGTCTTTCTCCATGTTGGCGGATGTGGCCCGGGATCATGAGATTGAGATGTCAAGAGTCGATGAAGGTGTGTCGAAAAGAAGGTATGAAGATGTAAATTCTCCAAGCAAGCGGCCTAGACAAGAGGGTAGTTCCGGGAACCACTCCAATAAAAGAAATGTCCCATTTTGTTGTCAATGCAAGAAGAATCATCCGGGGGTTTGTAGAGCGGCGGACAAGGGTTGTTACACTTGTAGGAAACCGGGGCACACTAGTCGGGAATGTAGGTCTAAACCTCAAAGACCCATTATATGCTTTAAGTGCTTTGAAGAGGGGCACATGAGAAGCTCATGCCCAAATTTGACGGAGGAGGAGAGGTTAGAAGAAAGAAGAAGAGAGGCGGAGAGGAAGAATGCCCAAACACATGGGAATCAAAGAGGAAGGTCCTTTTAACACTCCGTGGAGCAAGCAAGAAACACCGATGATGTTGTCATAGGTACATTCCTTGTGCCTATGCGTATTCTCTTTGATTCGGGAGCGAATAGATCATTTGTTGCTATTAGAATGATTCATGTTATTCCCATGTCTAAGTCATGTTTAGAAAATGCTTTGCAAGTTGAGGTTGGTAATGGTAGGATGGAATTAGTAAAGGAGGTGTATAGAGGGTGTGAAATAAAGATTTCTTCGAAGATCTTTCAAGCCAATTTAATTCCTTTTCCAATGGGAGAGTTTGACATAATCTTGGATATGGATTGGTTGAGCTCTTGTAACGCTAAAATCGCATGTGACGAGAAAGCAGTATATTTGAAGACCTCTAAGGGCGAAGACTTGGTGGTTTATGGTGATAGGAAAGAACGTTCTATACCCGTGTGCACTTTTGCTCGTGCCAAACGTTACATATCCCATTGATGTCACGCTTATCTTGCTCACATCGTTGATGTTGAGAATAAACCCCTTTCTATCGAAGACATCCCTATTGTTAAAGATTTCGTCGATGTTTTTCTCAAAGACTTGCCGGGTATTCCTCCCGAACGGCAAGTTGAATTCTTCATTGATCTCATTCCGGGGGCTAACCCCATTGCTAAAGCTCCCTACCGTTTGGCTCCTACGGAAATGCAAGAAATGATGAAGCAACTCCAAGAGTTACTTGATAAGGGTTTCATTCGACCTAGTAACTCTCCTTGGGGTGCACCGGTACTTTTTGTAAAGAAGAAGGATGGAAGCATGCGAATGTGCATCGACTACCGCGAGCTCAACAAAGTCACCGTAAAGAACAAGTATCCCTTGCCTAGAATTGATGATTTATTTGATCAACTTCAAGGAGCTTCATAATTTTCAAAAATTGATCTTCGTTCGGGTTACCATCAACTCAAGGTACGCGAAGAAGATATCCCTAAAACAGCCTTTCGGACTCGTTACGGTCATTTCGAATTCGTTGTCATGTCATTTGGCCTTACTAATGCTCCCGCGGCTTTCATGGACCTTATGAACCGTGTTTGTCGCCCTATGCTCGATAAGTCCGTGATTGTCTTCATTGATGACATTCTCATTTATTCAAAAAGTTCATCCGATCATGAAGTTCATTTAAAGGAGGTGATGGAGACTTTACGAAAAGAGAAGCTCTATGTTAAGTTCTCCAAGTGTGAGTTCTGGATAAGGGAAGTGCAATTTCTTGGTCATGTGGTTAATAGTGAAGGAATTATGGTGGATCCGGCCAAGATTGATGCGGTGATGAAGTGGGAACAACCCAAGAATCCGTCGGAGATTAGGAGTTTTCTTGGTCTAGCGGGCTATTACCGTCGTTTCATTCAAGACTTCTCTAAAATAGCTTCCCCGTTGACCAAGTTGACTCGAAAGAACATCAAGTTTGAATGGAAAAGCGAGCAAGAGATGGCTTTCCAACAACTTCGAGAAAGGCTAAGTCAAGCGCCGGTTCTTGTTTTACCCGATGGTCTTGAAGATATGGTGGTGTATTGTGATGCATCATCTAATGGTCTTGGTTGTGTTCTTATGCAACGGGGTAAAGTCATTGCCTATGCTTCAAGGCAATTGAAAGAACATGAGAAACGGTACCCTACTCATGATTTGGAGTTAGCGGCGGTAGTCTTTGCTTAAAAAATTTGGCGCCATTACCTCTATGGAGTCAAGTTTACCATCTATTCCGATCATAAAAGCCTCAAATATTTCTTTGAACAACGAGATCTCAATAATCGCCAAAGAAGATGGTTAGATCTTTTGAAAGATTATGATTGTGAGATCTTGTACCATCCCGGAAAGGCTAATGTTGTGGCGGACGCCTTGAGTCGGAAGAGTTCTCATCATGCTTTAGTTGTTTCCCCCCTATGGGTTTTGATCACCAACGATTTCTTGGACAAAATCAGAGAAGCTCAAGAAAAGGCCTTGCAACGAGATCCAAAGAGAGAAAGAATTCAAGGTCAAAGTCAATGCTTCACCAAGGATTCCCGTGGCCTTACCTTACGATTTGGGAGGATTTGGATCCCATTCTCTTGTGAGTTGAAGCAAGTTCTACTTGATGAGGCTCACAAATCCAAATACTCCATCCACCCCAGTGCCACAAAGATGTACCATGATTTAAAAGTGGAGTATTGGTGGCCCGAAATGAAACGTGATGTAGTGAAGTACGTCGACAAATGTTTGACTTGTGCTCAAGTGAAGGCGGAGCATCAAAAGCCTTATGGTTTGATGCAACCGCTAGAAATTCCCAAATGGAAGTGGGAAGACATTACAATGGATTTCGTCACCAAGTTGCCCAAGACGCCTAGAAATCAATTCGATACAATATGGGTGATAGTTGATAGGTTGACCAAGAGTGCCTTATTCCTTCCTATTCGTGAGGCATCTTCCTCCGAAGTGTTGGCAAAGATTTATGTAAAAGCGGTTGTAGCTAGACATGGAGTTCCCATCTCCATTGTGTCGGATAGAGACACTCGTTTTACTTCTCACTTTTGGCGGAGATTTCATGAAGATATGGGCACCAAGCTCAAGCTTAGCACTGCCTATCACCCTCAATCGGATGGTCAAAGTGAGAGAACCATTCAAACGCTTGAAGACATGCTTCGGGCATGTATAACTGACTTTGGAGGCACTTGGGATCTTCACTTGCCTTTGGTAGAATTCTCGTACAACAATAGCTACCATTCGAGTATTCAAATGCCACCATATGAGATGTTGTATGGAAGGAAGTGTCGGTCTCCAATATGTTGGGGAGAAGTAGGTCAAAGAGAAATAGGTAGCACGGAAGTGGTATTGAAAACCATCGAGAAGATTGATATAATCAAGGAAAGACTTAAAGCGGCCCAAGATCGACAAAAGTCTTATGTGGATAAACGGAGAAGGCCAATTGAACTCAATGTTGGGGATCGTGTTTTGTTGAAAGTGTCCCCATGGAAGGGCGTTTTACGATTTCGAAAACGTGGAAAGCTAAGTCCTCATTTTATTGGCTCGTTCAAAATTTTGGCGAAAGTTGACAAGCTAGCATACCGCTTGGAGTTACCGGAAGAGTTATCGGGAATTCATCCTACGTTTCATGTGTCCCATCTTAGAAAGTGTCTCGCCGACGAATCTACTTATGTACCTTTGAATGAAATCGAGGTTGATAATAAGTTGAATTATATTGAGGAGCCTATAACCATAGTAGAAGAAGAGCTTAGAAGAGTACAAAATAAGACGGTGAGAACGTATAAAATTGTACATGGGAGTTCGAGCATCACGTCCTAGTTTATTATCCGTCTTTGCATATGGCTTGGATCACGAGGCCGTGATCCGTTCCAAGTGAGGGAGAGTTGTAAAACCCCAAGATTTTAAGGTCAAAGAAATTAACCCCTTTTTTTTTATAGTTTTGGCATTAAATTAATTTCCTAGTGTTTTATTTTTGAATATGGGGTTAATTTAGTTGGAACTTTAACGGTAGCGGTTAAAATATCCTCAAAAATGGAAGTGGGTCGTGGCACCCATAGAATGTGTCAGCCACACACACCCATCTAATTCTTATTCCAATATTCTTCTTCTTCTTCTTTCACATGCAATCCACCCCTATTTCCTTCAAAATCAAGGTCAAAATACTTTCAAATTCAAGACTAGATATCACCCTAACAATCATCACCATCAATTTATCTCCATTCAAGAGTTTGAAAGTTAGGGTTTTGGTGGTTCTAGGTGGTGGCCGAAATTAATTAAGAAAAGGGAAAAAAATTGGTGAATTGAAAACCTAAGCTATTATCTTCTATTGTGAGGTATTGATTTCTATTTCATTATTTCATTTGTTATTGAGAATTAGGATTTATGGATGAACCATTTTGGGGGTTTTGCTAGAATTTGAATTATGATAGTTTTTCCGAAATTCCTTAGTTAACCTAGTTGTCATTGAGTTATATGATGCATTTGATTATGAAATTTATAGGGTTATGTGATAATTTGAGTTTATGAGAAAATATGAGTTTTTGCTAGTTAATGGAATATGGATGAAAATGGTAGGTTGAACTATCTAATGTTAATCTTGAGAATGGAAGTAACTCAATGACAAATGAGTTGGGTTTTGGGTTTAGAAAGACTAGTGATTGAGTATGAATAGGTTGAGCTAGTCAAGTTGTGAATGTAAGCTTAATGCATTTTTATGATATGATTATAAGTTGAGCTTGTTGAGCATTATTGTTATAGCTTTGTTGTCCTTGTTGCGGAGGAGGTGAGTATATTTGCATACCTTTATATATACATTGGGCTAATTACCATGAGATGTGAATGTTCCAAGCATGGTAATTAGTTCGGTGTTAAGCCCATGTGAGGCATTGTTTATGAGGCCTAAGAACCTCCGGGGCCTAAGAATCCCGATAGTTGATGTGATTTGAGGCCTAAGAACCTCCGGGGCCTAATAATCCCGATTGACATGATTGTTATGATAGTTTAGCTTATATGGATCCATATATGTGTTGTTAGAGTGCAAGGTGAGCATGTAAATGTGTCATGACGATGCCATAGGTTACATGTAATAGTCCTTGTACATGCCCTCCTTCGTATTCGTAAATGTATGCAAGTATATTCACTAAGCCTTTGCTTATATTTTAGTTGTTTACCATTTTATAGGTGGTTGCAGAAGAATGAACTAATTCTAGTTGAATTGAAGTGTTGATTTTTGGAGTGCTAGTTGACTCGAAGGTATTTTTGGCCATTCACGGTATAATGGTATTCTTTTGGTTAGAGACTTAGTGCATCCCACCTCATATGGCTCTTGGTACAATCTTAGCATTTTGAATCTTATGGATATGTAAATTGTACATTGTGGTTTTTGTAACTAGTCTTGATAAATTGAAGTCAAAATGGTGTTTTGGATAATGTGGCAAATTGGGTAAAGTACCAATGAGTTGTTATCTATGTACATTTTGTTGAATGAAGTTTCTAAGGATATTACTTTACATTTTAAGTTCAAATTGTGTCCATAATCAGTGTTTGAAAGCTTGGAAATGAGTCTTAAAGATTGCAAGTTGAGTCAAGTGTTATAAAGGGTCATTTTGTTGTTCAGCGAAAATATGTGGCACGTACAGAAAAGGTATGTGGCACAGTTTTGGTTCTGTTCGGATTTTGGTCATTTGTGTGGCACATACAATTTGGATGTGGCACATAGAAAACTTGAAGTCAGGATATGTGGCACATGAAATACAGCATGTGGCACATATTTGCTTCTGTTCAGATTTTAACTCAAAAATGTGGCACATGCATATAGCATGTGGCACACCTGGGGGTAAAAAAATATATATATATTTCTTAGTTTTTCTTTAATCGAGTCGTGTCGTTTCAGATATAAAACCAATAGCAACATGATTTACTAATAAACATGGATCTACGATAAACAGTCAAACACACTCCAATAGAATCTAAACAAACACAGTAAAACAATAAACGTCTACATGATCACATCGATCCAAACAAATATTTAGCCTACTAGCTTAGCATTATTAAAGGAATAACAAAGTCTGTAAAGATAAAAGACATTGTTTGACAATAAAAGTAAATAGAAGATAAAAGATCTAGACCAAGAATGAAGATCGAAAAGGTGTTAAAAGCTCCAAAACCTCCTTGGAATCTGCAAAGTCGATCTAGGGTTGTTGCTGGGCGGCTAGGGCTGCTGAATCGGCTCTCTCTTAGGGTTTTGAGGGTTAATTCGGCTTAAATAGAGGTGAAAGTCAGTTGCTGAACTGGGCTGACTAGCGACTCTGGTGGGCTTACCAGCGGCGCTGGTCTTGGGCTTGAATGGGCTAGCGGCGCTGATTCCTGATGGCCAGCGGCGCTGATTCCTGATGGCCAGCGGCGCTGGTGGCTTCTGCTGCAGCTTTCGCTTATTCGTTTAGGTCCCGAATCACTTCCGTGTGTCTTGTAACTTCATAGGCTTCCTTCTTGAGTCTCTTGATGTCATTTACCCTCTTTCGCATCTTCCGTGAACCTGCATAGTCATACAATCCATTAAGTACCAATAGTTCCGGACTATTGACTCATTTAAGCATAGAAATGAAGCCTTTCGCTATGGGTTTTTATTACAAAATGGATGCTCATCAGTGATCATATACTAACAAATATAAGAACACCATTCAACAATACAACATTTTATTGATAAATAAAATTTGAATTACAACAAGATATTACAAGTAAATTAACAATGAACTAAACAATACAAGAAAAGTAAAAGAAATAGAAACATAAAAGAAAGAAGAAGGCAAAAAACGGGCTGAGGGTTCTGTTAAACAGAAGTCCCTTAAAACTGATTTCGGGCCACCCAAGTGAACCCGTCAGTTTCTCAGGGTACAACAGCCAAAGCAGTATGTACTGCCGGAGTTAACCAACAACCCGGAATTATACTTTGAAGAACAGCTTGAAGAGAAGTGAAAGAGAAGTACTCTGGGTTTTTGATCCAGATTGAAGAAGTGTTGTTTTTGTTAAAAACTGAAAATCCACTAAGTAACATTTATATACTTATAATCAGTTAGTTAAATGTTTAGTGGGACACTTGTTGTTTTGCATGCTTAAACAACAGGTATTACACTTGAGACTAAGTCAAGTGTACTGCTAGGTGCAAGCCCTGAAACAGGTCAATCCACTGAGCCATAATCGATACATGGAAGCCGTAATTGAATCCACTGAGCCATAATCAAGCCATGGAGGCCATAATTGAGCCGAGTCAAACTAGCCAAAAACAAAGGCGACTTTAAAGCGGCTCGCGGCAATGCGAGCGTGCAAAGTGTGCCACTAAGACGCCACATTACGCCTCATCGGCCACGACCCCGGTCATGGGCGCGGTCGCGGGTGCTTCGCACTCTCCTTGCCCACTTGGGGTGTAGCCCCTTATAAGGAATTATAAATTCTTCTAACACTCCTCCTTATAACACACTTAATGTTTATTCTTTTACCAATGTGGGACAAACCCTCATTAGTTAAGCACACTTTCAACTTCATTTTC
This sequence comes from Erigeron canadensis, assembly GCF_010389155.1. NCBI lineage: Eukaryota > Viridiplantae > Streptophyta > Magnoliopsida > Asterales > Asteraceae > Erigeron > Erigeron canadensis. Next base: position 3,070,412 of record NC_057761.1, read on the forward strand.
ACATATCTATTAACTTCAACTATGAACTTGTGTAACTACGGTTTGCACATATGAAACTACAATCTGCACATGTGTAACTACGACCTGCACTTATGAAACTACCATCTGCACATGTGTGACCAACAATCCCACACATTAATAGATATGGTTTTTTAAAGATAAATTCCGACAGTCAAGTAATGCAGGAGAAGTAGGTTTTACCCTTTGAACTTTCCTTTGTGAGTGCACTTAGTCTCCTAGCAGTTAGTAGAACTTGATGTCTTTGAACTAAATCCTTTTTACGTAGACGTTATTGCACATTACACAATACTTTCCCTATTCTAGTTAACCCCTCACTTTCGTGTCCGTTATGGTCATGGAACACTATCCTGATTCTGCGAGAGCTCTAGGAATTGCGCCCCCACAATTCCATTCGAAGCGACCACACTTCTCTCTAACATAGGTGATTGCTCACAATCATTAAAAGCTATAAGCTTAACCTGTATGATATCACTGATTTTATATAGGAATGGGCTAGGAAATTTGCGATTCACTTTATTGTGGTGGGTTATCCCCCCACAGTGACTGCAAACTCCCTTGGTTGTTTTGGGGTGTTCCCCCACAATGACCTCCATTATTCATACCATTAGGTTGTCCTATTGAACCTAGATCATTGGATCTCCATTTACATCTAGGTTAGGTTTTCCTTCGTGCAAGTTTACTCAATGGGCTTTAGCCCCATTCCCCTTGACGATTTATAAACTGCCTCACTACTTAAACCTTTAGTTAGCGGATCCGCAATGTTATACTTTGACCTTACATAGTCAACGCTGATAACCCCTATTGTGAGCAGTTGTCGTATACTATTATGCCTACGACGAATATGTCTTGATTTGCCATTATACATTGTATTTTGAGCTCTACCAATGGCCGATTGGCAATCACAATGTATACAAATAGCCGTAAGAGGTTTTGGCCATCTTGGAACATATTCCAAGAAATGTCGTAGCCATTCTGCTTCTTCTCTAGCTTTATCCAATGCTATAAATTCATATTCCATCGTGGATCTAGCAATGAGCATTTGCTTGGACGATTTCCAAGTTATAGTTGCTCCTCTAAGAGTAAACACATATCCACTTGTGGATTTGGAATCTTTTATATCGGATATCCAATTAGCATCACTATATCCTTCCAATACAGCTGGATCTAGACCAAAATGCAGCCCATAATTCCTTGTATATCTCAAGTATCTTAGTAACCTAGTCATAGCCTTCCAATGCTCCGAGCTAGGATCACCAGTATATCTACTTAGCCTACTAACATCATAGGCTAAGTCTAGTCTATTACCATGAGATACATTAGGCTGTCAATTACCCTTGAATACTCTAATTGAGAAACACCTTCACCTCTATTCTTCGATAGATGTTGCATGGTATTCATTGGAGATCGAGCGACTCTTGAGTCCTCGGGAATGAATTTCTCAAGGATCTTGTCCACATACTGAGATTGACTTAACATTAGACCATCTTGGGTTCGAGTAATTTCATTCCAAGAATGACATCCGCTAAACCCATATCCTTCATGTCAAATCTTGCTTTCAACATATCTTTGGTAGCTAGATTTGATCATACTATCATCACTACTATTTGGGGTCAGATTTTCTATAACTATGATCCTGAATAAAGATATTACTATTTGGGGTCAGATTTTCTATAACTATGATCCTGAATAAAGATATTACTAACATAAGTTTTTGTACACGATAATATATATTATGTTTTGCAGGATCCTGAACTAAGGATCACGATCAACGACATTCAAGAATCAGCCAACGGTCGAAAATAAGTATTTACATTCATCTAGCTTATTGAACAAGAAAATAAACGTGCAATCCCAAGAGAATCGCAACAAACTCAAAGAATAAGCGTGTCAAGGAAGACTCAACGTCTATTTTTCAACCTCAACACATTAAATGTTATCAACACAGAAGATCCCGGATATTTCGGATAATTAGTTAGGAATTTATATTATAAATAAGAGTTGATTGATCGAGAATAGGTTAATTGCCCACACACTTGTACTCATACACACTTATTCACTTCATAGTTGTTTTCTTTTTTGTTCATTAGTTCGATCAAATCACGCTCACCCATATTGTATTGTAATCAACATAAAAATAATAATCAATTTCACTCTTGATGGCTTTTTTCCATTGAGACGCTTCTTGTGAAGTAACCGCTTCATGATATGTTTGAGGTTCACTCATAACCATATAAGTAACAAAATCAGGCCTAAAAGATTTTTCAATCTTTTGCCTTTTGCTTCTTCGCGGTTCCACTTCTTTATCCTCTGATTGTTCTTGATGCTCATCTCGAACAATCTTATCAACTAGAGTTGATATAGTAGCTTTTCCTTTCTCCAAACGAGGAAATACATCCTGAAAAAAGGATGCATTTCTCGACTCATGTATACTGTTTTTGTGTACTTTTGGGTTCTTAGACTCGTGTACTAGAAACCGATATGCACTACTATGTTCAGCAAGCTTTGAGAATTCACAATCGCTACCATGCTTAGCATATCCAATAAATACATAATCAACAATTTTTGGTCTTATCTTTTGAACCTTTGGTGGTGGAACCACCACTTTTGCTACACACCCCCATACTTTCAAGAACTTATAGTTAGGTTTTCTTTTAAACCATAACTCATAAGGTGTAACATCTTTTCTTGAAAGGAATTTTGTTCAAAAGATAGTTTGCCGATAAAACGGCATCTCCCCACATATCTTGGCCTAAACCCGAGCTTATTAACATAGCATTCATCATCTCTTTAAGAGTTCGGTTCTTTCTTTCAGCAATGTCATTTTGTTGTGGGGTATAAGGAGCTGTTTGCTCATGGATAATACCATTTTGAGCACAAATTTCAGCAAAAGGAGAAACGTATTCACCTCCTCTATCGCTCATTAATCATTTAATCTTTTGCTGAGTTGATTCTCAACCTCATTTTTGTACAAGAAAAACTTGTTTATTGCTTCATCCTTGCTCTTTAGCAAGTATACATAGCAATATTTAGTACAATCATCTATAAATGTGATGAAATACTTGTTACCACCGCGAGTGGGAATTGTTCTAAAATCACATACATCGGTATGGATTAAATCAAGTGGCTCAGTGTTTCGTTCAATTGATTTGAAAGATTTCGTGGTTTGTTTTGATTCAACACAAGTTGGACATTTAGAATTTGATTCAATGGTAAAAGATGGTATATAATTTAACTTAATTAAACGACGCATTGAATTAAAATCCACATGACCAAGTCGAACATGCCAAACATTAGAAGACTCAATCAAATAAGCGGAAGTAGAAGCATTTTCATTCATATTTTTCATAGAAATTACATTAAGTTTAAACATACCATTAAGGGCATAACCCTTACCAACATACAAACCACGTTTAGTTAACACAAACTTATCACTTTCAAACATTAAACGAAACCCATTTTTGTTGAGTAACCATCCTGACATAAAACTCTTGTGCAATTCGGGAACATACAACACATTAGTGAACTGGAGCTCTCTTCCCGAAGTCCACTTGAGAATCACATCGCCTTCACCCTTGATCTCGGCAGTAGCGGCATTTCCCATATACAACTTATCTTCACCTGATGTTTCTTTCAAAGTATGAAACATAGTCTTATCTGGACACACATGACGGGTTGCACCCGTATCAACCCACCATCCTTTGATCCCATCGGTGGTTAGATTAACCTCTTCCAACTTAGCAGTGAGGTCAGAAATCATAGCAACAAGAAGCATGTCATCATCGACCATGTTTGACTTTCTTTCCTTGGATTCTTGCATTGACTAGCTCGGTGACCAGATCCACCGCAATTATAACACTTCCCTTTGAACATAGCAACTTTCTTCTTCACACCACCACTTTTAGGACTCAAATCCACCATTTTTCCTTTGCTTTTCTTATCAGGACGCTTCCCTTTACCCTTGAAATTACCTTTTCCCTTGGAACTTTGGCCATGCTCAACAAAGTTGGCCTTAGCAAGTACTTCAATATGACCATCATTTTAAGCAACTCTATTGTTTTCCTCAATTCTAAGACGAACAATAAGTTCTTCAACATTCATTTGCTTTCGTTTATGCTTAAGGTAATTTTTGAAATCCAACCAACTTGGGGGCAACTTTTCGATTATGGAAGCAACTTGAAATGTTTCACCAAGAACCATTCCTTCTGATAGAATATCACCGATAATGATTTGCAATTCTTCAACTTGAGACATAACGGTTTTTGAATCAACCATATTGAACTCTAGGAATCATGCCACAATGAACTTTTTAATTCCGGCATCTTCGGTTTTGTATATCTTATCCAAAGATTCCCAGGGTTCTTTGGTTGTGCTTATCTTACACTACACATTATACAATGAATCAACAAGGTCATTCAACACATAGTTTCGGCAGAGATATTCAGAATGTTTCCAAGTATCAACAGCACTTACCACTTGAACATCAGTACACCCTTCAGGAATTACAGGGGCTGACTCATCCAAGAATCTCGCAAGATTCACAGTAGTGGGGTAGAACAACATCTTTTGTTGCCACCTATTAAAGTGTGAACAAGAAAATTTCTCTGGTTTTTCAGCATGGTTGGCCACAATTTGGGCAACTTGGGTACCCATCAAAGGTCCCAAACTTGTAGAGACAGTATGTCCCACAGATTGAGAAACATAAGCACCAACAATGTTGGTGGTGGTAGAAGCAAAAGTTCCATTTGTTGAGAAGTTCATATCAGTAGCCATTTCTGAAATAAAATAGCAAAGTTTTACTAAAAAACTTGCATAAACAGAATATTAACTAAAGTAAATAACTTTACAGAAAAGTAAATAACAAAGTTTTGGGAAAAACAGTTTTGCAATTCGAATTAATAGAATGGTGTCAAAATATGTATACTGAATAAATGATTGAACCGCCATGATTTTTATGGAATAAAAAATCAAGATGTGAGGGGTCTTTCACTCAAGTTAGGTGTGAGACAACCTCACCTTCACTTTCCCAATACATAATTGGTACAAATAGATTAATAGTAAATGCATACAAGTAGCTACACAACCAATCAGTTGGACCATGTGGTCGGATCTTTTGCCACTGAAGACACATGAGATGAAAGCTTGGTTCTTGAACTCGCATACCGAAAATTTATACACCTTTAGTAAAATATGAAAGCATGTTTTCAACCTTAGGTAGGAGTAATATTGTCTACAAGCATCTTGCCAATCAAGCAGGCGGTACCCATAACCAGTTACATCTAGAAAACGGTATTGCAGTATCTCCTGAAAACGATATTGCAAGTATCTCCTGAAAAATACGACATTGGGAAAATAAGTAAAATTAAGACCCATAACCCGTTACATCTAGATAAGCATCTTGCCAATCAACTAATCAAGATGATTAAAAACGAGTTTGAAAGAAAAAATAAAACACACAGTGTGACTGTTAAATTAATTTTCTTGCTTCCCTGTTTCGAAGTTCTTCCTTAATCATTATATATGATAAAAATAATATGAAATTTAGAAAACCAATCTAAAAGTTCAAATTTTTTTTTTTAATATTTCAATTTTGAACATGTTTGATGAAGGGTGGCAAAAGTAACAATGTGGATAAAATTAATTATTCATAAATCAAATGTGTTATACTTAAGATAAGTAAAATGAGCCCGTTGAAATATTTTGATATTTATATTGCAGGTCAACAAAATATATTAGAAAAATCAAATAAATAAAAGAGTATAAGTGGTGGATCGAAATGGATAGACTCGATCATAGACATGGGGACTTATAAATTTCCTGATGGCATCTAGTCATGTACGAGTCAATTTGATTAGTCTTCATGAAATGTCATAAGTATACGTGTATAACTGTATAATGTCAACTAAATCTACAGGTGGACATTCCCAGCGTGATGAGGTGATGATAACTCAATGTCACCTAAATAGTCTTTGACTTTTTTTATATGAAAGATCATGTGATGATGACTCAATGGTTAGGCGATGTTGCCAACCGACCACTCTTTGAAAAACTAAAATGTTGGTTAAAAGTATTAGATTTGTGTGCCTTGTCGACATTTGATCATCTATGAGTCAGGTGGAATATGCGTGTAATACATTGTTTTGTTGTCAAGATATCGAAAGTGTAAGTACTTTACTTGAATCTATATTTGTGGAATTCACAGCAATGAGCATGTACAATTTTCGGTTTTTTTGTTCACAATAAGTCATTTTTAATTGGATTTACAATTTTATTAAAATTGAAAGTTTCTCACTGTATGATATACACTAACTAAAAAATGTTTCTGTATATGATATTATTACTATTTTAATTAACAAAGTTAATGAGTTTTCTTTAAAAAAAAAAAAAATTCAACAAAATTTTAATAATCATAGAAAAAAAAAAAAATAGAAAGTAGGCTTATGTAACCAATATCTTTCTTCGATACATCTTTATACATATATGCATACATCAAATTCAAATCGATTTGGTTATCTAATGATATTGAAAATTATAGACGGCAATAGGGATGTGCGTGGTCCGGTTTGGTCCGTTTTTGCTAAAAATTTCAACAAAACCAATGTAAACGGTTTGACGATTTTTAAAACCAACTCGTCCAAATTGTTATGTTAAACCAAACCAACCAAAACCAATTAACCAGTTTGGTTTGGTCTGGATAAACGGTTATCATACTTTTGACATTCAATATGTAAAAGCTTTTAAAAATACCAAATTGCAAATGTTTCATAAATACTTGAAACACAAAGTATTTTGAAAATAATAATTGGAAATAAATAACTGAAAATAAAATGTGTACTTTCAAACAGCAACAAACTTTTAAATCCTTCTTATTAACATCAATCTTTCACAGTATATCTTTGAAAAAATTAAGATTAGCATTTGAATATTTTCAAGTTAACTAATAATATATTAATTATAATTTATAATATTTGGAGAAGATTATAAATTTATAATTTATAATCTTTCACAGAGTATCAAATTTTTTTATATGTATATGAATGTGTTATGAAGAAGATTATCAAAAGTTATCCAAATAATAGTATGTATATGAATGTAACACGAAGAAGATTAATTATCAAAGTAAAAAAAGCGATAAAATCTAATGCATTCAGTAATTAAATGTTTACCGGCTGGTAAGTTAATATATATATATATATATATATATATATATATTAAACATACTATTAATATAATTAAATGGTCTGGCTTGGTTAAATCGGTTCGATAAAAGTCTAAAACCACTAACCAAACCATAATGGCGGTTTATTAAAAAGGCAAACCGATGGTCTAAGTTTTTGATTTTAACCCGACCAATTCGTTCAATTATTTCGGTTTAAACGGTTTAGCCGGTTTAGATCAAACCGTGCACATCCCTAGACGGCAACGTGCTTTTTTTGAAATTCGAATTCTTCTTTTATAATAGATCAAGTAATTATTAGTAACTACTATCATTTTACCTGCACAATGCGACGGTAGTAGCGGTAGCGGTGTGGTTATTGTTGTAAAAATAAGTAATGTAAAAGAGATCGTGTAGTTATTTTAAGAATTGATGAATCTATGTTGTAAATTATTTCATTAAGGGAATTATAGATATTTTAAGTAGAGATGTTTAAATTAATGAATAAAAGAGATATAATTAAGTAACCCATTAAGGGTAGAATGGTCATTTCGTATGAGGATATTTTTATGAGAGAGAGTGTTGAAAAGTGATAGGAGAGAGTGTGATAAATTTTATAAAGTAGTAGAGATAAAGTTCATCTAAATTAAATCGGTTCAAACGACCCTAGTAATTATAAAAAAAACAGATAAGAAGCCACCCATTACCTTTGTCCCTCTGCTCGTTCGGCTTGGAGGGACGAGTACACCTTTTGGTGGGACTCGACCCTGGGTCGTTCGCCAGGCCCATCCCTCCATTTTGTTCATCCAGGGATGAGCGTGAATAGGGTTTTTTTTTTTTTTTTTTTTTTTATGTGGCTAATAATGGATGGAGGGAAAAAAAATATGTTTCAAAAGTTGGCAAAACAGGTACCTCTGATAGCCTTTTTGACTAAAACAAGTTTGAAAAGGTGACACTTTTAGTCCTTACCGGCTAGTTTTTCAAATGCCTATATATACACTTCCATTTCATTAAAGTTCATACTAGTCTTTCATATATTCATAAATTTCTCTATACTGCTATACACAAACACATTTTGGATGGCAATCATGACTGTCCGTGATGCAAAAATGGGCATGCAGGGTCACATGCTTAACCATGACAGACACAAGATTGAAGTTAGCAATGTGATTCAGAGCATCACATCCAACAAGGCGGCTAATCCAGCTGAAATCGAACGACTTGAAGGTCGGATTCGTAATGCCGTCAAAGATGAGTATCTTATTTATCTTCGACAGAAAATTGATTGGCTGAATCAAACCATTTTTCATCTTACCTCTGCTACTACCACTTTAACCGCCATTCTAGATTACACGTTATTCTCACAAGGCGTTGTTGGTGGTAGTCGTCCTGATGATTACGAGACTGACCCTGTGAGGAGTACGCATCTCCTCAACCCAATGACGCTGCTGGGTATCCTGAACTATATTGGTACATTGATCGCAACGACAACAACAGTACGGTGGACTCGGAGTGTTAGTATTATGTTTTTAAGTTTTATGTAATATTGTATTATGTGTTTTTATTATTATTAAGTGTGTGTGTGTTAGTCTTTATTAATATCCTAGTATGTATGTTTTAGTTTGTAAAATAAAATGAAGTATTTGTTTTATTAGATTTTGTTATTTTAATGAAGTGTGTGTTTTGTTAGATTTTGTTATAACTTTGAAGGGTTAAAAGTGTAAAGTTTAGATAAAATGGTAAAACTAAATAATTTGTGAGTCCAAGACTAGTCATTGAGGGATGAGTGCATTGGGTGTGTTTTGGGGGGTTAGTCCTTAGAGTATTTTTTGCTGATGTGGCGCTGACAGGACCTAGTCCTTGAGGGATGAGTGATGAGTATTAGGTAGCCTCTAAGTGTGTCTGTTTTAACGACTGTTTAAACAATTTTTTCCCCACATACTTGTACCATTTCGGAGTTAATTTGATCTACTTTCCAAACAAATACTCCCTCCATCCCATTTTAGTTGTCATGTTGACTAACTTTGACTGTAAATAACTTTGTTTGTACTATATAGTAGTTGATGAAACTTATATGAACGAAAACTACATTAAAAACCCAATCCATTCATATATTTTATGTCAAGTGTTACATGATACAAACAAAGTTATTTAGGGTCAAAGTTAGTCAACATGACAACTAAAATGGGACGGAGAGAGTAATACTATAATAGTTGTAATTTGTAACCCTCTCTTGATGTTGTAATTTGTTGGTTACTCGTCTTGACTCCAGTTAGTTTTGTTAGGGCGCACGGAGTGGACAAAGGGCTTCAAGCGGGTTGGCCCAACCCTCCGGGGAACACCACTGCCGGTCACGCGAGCTACAAGCGGGCTGGGTTTGGGCGGTTTAGAAGCCAGCCGAGGGTTGAAGTGTGGGGATGACAGATATGACCGTTCAACGGTCAAAAAAGTGGGCCCCATTCGATTTAGATGCAACGGATACAAAAAAAAAAGCTTTTTCCCTATTCAAACCCATTATTTTCAAACCCACAACTACAAACAACTAAATATACATTTTACACACACTTTTTACACAAAACTTTCACCCCAAACATCTCAATTTTATCACAAAATGGATTCATCTTCCGACTCGTCATCGTATTGCGTTCCCCCTTCTCTTTCCGACTCATCAAACGGGAGCACTTTTCAATTTTTCCAAACGGTTTTAGACGCGTACGAAGACACCAGAAGCTTTACCAACACCCGTAGGTACATCGACCGAGACCGGGTAGACGCGCACGATAGGCTAATGCGCGACTACTTTGTCGAAGACTCCAAATTCGACGAGCCATTTTTCCGTCATCGTTTCCGCATGAGCAAAAGGTTGTTTTTGAAGATTGTTAATGATATTGAAGCTAGGTTCGAGTACTTTCAAACACGATATGATGCTCGGGGAAGAAGAAGCTTCACGGCTCTACAAAAATGCACATCGACGATTAAACAATTGTCCACGGGTGAACCATCAAACACGTATGATGAGTATTTATGCATTGCGGAAAGAACATCACGTGAGAGCCTCGAATATTTTTGTGATACGGTCATTGGTTTATACAAGCCGGAGTTTTTACGCAAGCTGACATCTCACGATGTTGCTCTCATCATACAAGGCATGAAGAAAGACACCACATTCCAGGAATGCTTGGTAGTCTTGATTGTACACACATCGAATGGGCTAAGTGTCCGAAATACTTAAAAGGGCAATACACGAGGGGTGATCATAAGGTGCCGACTATTATGATTGAGTGTGTTGCTTCTTACGACTTGTGGATTTGGCATTCGTTTTTTGGTCCCGCTGGATCAAACAACGATGTTAACGCTTTGAATCAGTTGCCATTGTTTAATTCCTATCGTAATGGAACCGCACCAGACAGTTCATTTACCGTAAATGAACAAAATTACAAGCGTGGATATTACCTTACCGATGGAATATATCCTAGGTGGTCTACGTTTTTTAAGGCATATCCCCATCCAGTCGAAGAGGATGAGAAGAAGTTCAAAAGACTCCAAGAGGCGGCAAGAAAGAATGTTGAACGGGCTTTTGGTGTTCTCAAAGGGAAATGGAAGATTTTGGAGCGTCCCCTCCGGTTCACGACAAAGGAGAAGATTGGGAAGATCGTCACTACATGTAGTATATTGCACAACATGATAATAAAAGACGACGGGAGGGCAATATCACCGGTTCGTATTACGGATCCACCCGCCCCTATTGTTTATGACCAGAACGTGCTGAGGGAGTTACATGACGAAGAAGTCCATCATCGCCTCCGGTGTGATCTGACAACGCACGTATCGGGTTTGGATTTAGCATACCTTGACAACCCACATGCGCAGCCACCACCAATTGAGGCATTGATTTAGGTGTCTTTATTTAGTTTATGTATTTTTTAAATTATGTTTATATTGTTTTTAAATTAAGTTTACGGTTATGTAATGTTTAATAAAATGTTTGTGTAGTTTTAGTTTATTTTAATAAAATGTTTTAAATTTATATTATAAAATGTTTGATTAAATTAAATGAAAAAAAAATAAAAAAATTTGAGAGAGTTGAGAAAGTGATGAATGCCTAAAGAAATAAGTTGGGAGAGTTGGTTGAGAGGGTTAAAAATGAAAAATGAGTTGAAGAGATGTGATTGGTGGGATTTGGGAGGATTGAATTTTTGAGCTACATGACTCCTTGTGCCTTAATAAAAGTTTTGCGTTTCAAAAATAATAATAATAATAATAATAATAATAATAATAATAATAATAATAATAATAATAGTTAGTTTTTCTCAAATCTCGGGTAAAATTCCGCGTAAATTCTAACCTAGGATTTTTGCGGTTTTAGAGGATGGAGCTATCGTTTTCTAGTTACCTGGCTTAAATGTAGGTTCAATAAAAATACTATTAATTATTTCTTAAGACATTGAGTTAAATCCGTTAATCCATATTTGTTATAACAAACCATGCTATTTAAATAATAAGATTAAAATGCTCACTATGTGAAAACGCATATATATATATATATATATATATATATTAATAACGCGTAATAAGAAGCTCACCGACCCTCATAAATTGCTGGAGTTTTTGAGGGAGTGCATCAATGTCAACCCCACCACCACTTCCCTTTTCCTTCTCCGAAACACCTGAAAACCCCCATGTGGGACTTTCCTGCGACTCACACTTTAACTTTTACATTCCACCCCCTTTACTTCCCAGTTGTTGACTATTTAGTCCCTCTAAAACAAGTGAACGAGAGAATCAGACAAACATGAGACCATGTCATTTTCTCTATTCATATTTTGTATATGTATTGTCAAATTAACAATATATATCAATGAAGGAGAATAATTGTTTGTATCAATATCAATGAGGTACATTGAATGAATATGTTTGCATCTAGATTCTAGACAACTCTCAATTTGGTTTATTAATGATGCTAGACAAATTACCAATTTGGTTATTGTTTAAATCACATACATGTCTTTAGGACCTAATAAAATACTATCCAAATCAATAGAAAAATCGTTTGTCCATGAAAATACTCGTATATATGCAACCGAGTACTGAGTATTATATAAAAAATGCTAATTTGCCAAAAATTTTTTTTTTTTTTTTTATAATGTTAACTTTATTATGTACACTCTAGTATCAATTATAATTAAATATATATTACATTTCAAGTCCTCTTAGTTACCGTAGCTATTTTATCCTATTTAAATGACAATTTCATAATTACCATCAACTTTATGGCCAGATACAAAAACACCAAAAAACATTACTAGTATACATACAGATAAAATTGAACAATAGCCAGAAACAACTACCGCCATTAGTAACTATAATACAATATGTTACGTTGATTTTTTTTTCTTTTTAGTCTTTCACACAATAGTTTTTTTCGGCAAATATCCAATATATATGAAACATCATCTTCTTTCCTCCTCTATTAAACTACTAACGTAACGGGGTTATTAATAAATTGAATATTTATCCGGCTAACCAAGCTTGAACACAAGTTCATCTCGGTCAACATTTGTACTTGAACTTTATCAAGCTCGAACTTGAGTCGAGTCCAAAAATTGAGCTTATAGCATCTATCGAGATGAGTCGAACTTGTATAGGCGTGACTCGAGATCACATGGACTTTTCAAGACATATTGAATTCATTTTTGTATATGTATCTTAGTATCAATATTTAGGCCAATGCGAGAAATATACTAAACAAAAAGCACATATTATAAAAGATTGAAACTAGATTCTTTATTATCATTGCACATAATTAAATTGGATTGTACATTTTGTTGTAAAATTTTTATTTGTCATTCTAAATTATTTTAATTCAGGTTTTTATGTATCTAATACTCCGTAATACTTTCAAGATTTTCACCTGTAACTCGATCAAGTTTGTGTTTTGTGTCCTTTTTTACAAATTTTTAAGTCGAAATCAAGCTTGCATCATAAATCTCGTCAAGCTATTGAATAGCACTCAAGTTTAGCATCACTTTTTCAAGTTGAGTTAGAGCTTGATTCGACATGTTGAAACTATATATCAATCGTTGTTGGTCACTTTCGAGCACTATCATCAACCACAAGTGACCATCTAGCACTGCTCAATTAAAGCCATCAAACCCGTCAATATTTCCCACTAAAATTATATAACCTTTCTGCTACTAGCAAGTACTAACACCATATTATGCATGTGCCAATGCTAATAATCAGCGATTAATACCGTGGCTCAAAAGTGTTTTGGGCCGGTCTTTAAGACATATTAGTTATTATGTTATATACTTAATCGAGTATAATTTATGATTCCATAAACCTAGCTAGATAAATGAATTGTTTAACAGCAATCATACGAGATGCTTGCTAAAATTTAATCAACCAAAATATAATAAATAATCGATGGGTTTGCCTTAAGCTTTGGGCAATCAATCAAGAAAGAAACACGTATTCATTGTGATGTATTTCTAAGATCAAATCAATTATCAAAATTTGGTAACGATAACACATGCAAACAGCGTATGGGGACACATCATGTTTGATGGCATTGAAATAGATATAATAAAACATTACTAATCCATATAAAATATAAAGGAAATGATAAATACAATCCTTAGAGTTGTATTTAACGTGTATAAAAAAATCTTGTACTTTCCATATTAAAAGTCCGCCCCCTGATTTTTATGGCAAATGTACAAACAATTTATACACCTTAAACACAGCCCTAAGGGCTGTATTTAGCAAACCCCAAAATATAATATCGATCACCAATATTTCAAAAAACCATTAACATGACGCATAGTATGATTGAAAATTGATATAACGTATTCTTACTATTTTCATGTGGTTGTTTTTCAATTAACTTTATAACAAAAATTATATAACTAATTGTGATAGTACATATTAGTCAAGATGTAAAATATGAATTATGGAACTTTATCGAAATAATTAATGTAAAATCTTTTATATATTGATATCTTGTATCAATATAGATTTATCAAGATTTATATGTAACGTTAAGTTAACTAGTAAGTACGTACATATCAGTTTTTCGAGTTTCCCCATCTAATATAAGTATGTTGGACTTAATTAAACATGAACTAGATAAAATGAAAATGTGTCACACATCGATGTATTTGGTCATGTGCGGCATTTAATTAGACTGTATTTGGTTATGTACGGGTGTGGTACCAAAATACAAATATCAAATTTAATCATGGATTCAAATCTTATCACAAGCAAATGTGGTGAGGGGTCTTAGCAATGCTATATCCATCTACATATGGGAGGGCAAACCCTTTAGGGTATTGTCAAGATTCGAACCCGGCATGAGCATATCAAAATTAGAAGTATTAGCCATTTATCTGCGCTGTCTTTAAAAAAAAAAACAATTTAAATTAGCCATATACATTTGTTACAATAATACATCATCGAGTTAATTATCCCTGGTTATTGGCGTATCTACTAATGTTGTAGACGTGGGGGAGAGCCATCCCTGCTTGAGCAGCACCATTAAAATGTTTCATATTTATGATACCGTATAAATGATATTACATGCAATAAAAATATATAATGCATAATAATGATAGATTTATTAATTAAAAACTGTAATGTGATTTTTAATTCCCTAATTTGAAGATATACATTAGAAACCAACCCAAAAACAACAAAGATAATAAAGAACCATGTCAAACACTAATAGGCTTATTATTTAGGGTATAATACTTGTTCACTTTTAAAATTTCAAAGTCAAATTTTACCAATTTTTATTGTAAATATTTTTATTTGTGTTATATAATAATTGATGAAAGTTCTACCAATGAAGCACATATCTAAAACACAATCAATTCCTATAATTTTTTCATCAAATATTATATAACATAAACAAAAATAATTATAGTCAAAGTTTGTAAATTCGACTTTAAAAATTTGAAATTGGACAAATTTAGTGGGATGACAGGCGTATACTTTTAGCCTTCGAGCTCAAGGATTCTTGAATTTACCATTGTTCCTACTTCCTACTTCCTACTTCCTACTTCCTAGTGTAAAGGTCATATTTTGCGTTGCTAACAAAAACATATTCTTTGGATATTTTTCCTTCGCAACTTGTTTATCCACAAACTAGAAGTTATTAAAGTGTGTGAAATAAATTTATGTTTTAAAGTATTACGAGTAATACTCACGTAAAATGAAATGTTATAATTGAAAATAGTTAGCAAAGAAACCAACATTGTTATGTTTCAGGCCTTTCTTTGGGTATGTTTGGTACAAAAGCTTGGAGCTAAGGCTGTAGTTAAGGGCTTGGGGTTGGAGTTTGACGTTGGGGCTAGGGGCTGGGGCTTTTTTTTTCAACTCTCTTCCTACGCTCTTTTATTTTAAAGACCTTTTGGGGTTTTTAAGAGTTTTTCGGGGCTGGGGCTTTTGATTTCTTATGTATTGACAAACAAGGTTATAATTTTCAAATGAGATTATTTTTAAAAGCTAAGGGCTTTTAAGCTCTTAAAAACCCTTAAAAAACCCTTACCAAACAGTCCTTTAGTATTCTCTTATTATAAAAAGATATCATCAAATTGATTTTTTATGATAATGATGATTTGGAGAATTAATTCGATATCATATCATGAAAAATCTGGACACTTTAACATGTGGTCATTAGGCGTAACTAAGGCTGGCATAACAGGTCATACGAAACCTGTTAAGATACGGACCTGTTAAGGCACGAACTTGTTGAGGTTAAACACGAATACGACCTATTAATTAATCGTGTCATTTTTTTCAAACACGAACACGACACGAAAATTAACAGGTACACCTGTTAAGACCTGTTAAGGAACCTGTTAACATGTATATTATAGAATTCTTGACTAATATTGAAAAAAAAACCTTATGGATACAAAAACTCTTTTAAATCTCAACTATTTTATAGCGACAATAATTCTTACATTACAAAAGTTCATAAACATCTTACCTTATAAAAATCATATATCAAATCATAATATTACTTCTTGGTATTTTATATATATTTATAATCTTAACATGTCTTAACAGGTCCGGATCTATTAAGACACGAATCTTAACAGGTCCGGACCTGTTAAGACACGAAACTTGTTAAGAACAGGTCGTGTCGTGTTAACAGGTTCCGTGTCAAAATTATCAGCCTTAGGCGTAACGCATTTCTATTATTTATTAGTTTAAAACTTGAAAGGAAACAAAAATGATAACTTTCTTTATATTTTGCTTATTTGAAATACTTTAATTCTATTAGATATATAAGCAAAAACAAATTTCATTTGGAAAAAAAGTGTTTGTCTAGGGTCAAAAAGTGGACACATGAATCATAAGTAGGAGTAACACAACAACAAAAAGGGGCAAAACCGTAATTTACTACACGAAAATATCAAAGCCCAACCACACTTGGTGGCTAAAAACACGAATGACTTGAAGAAAGACAGCGAACACCCAACTATTTTTCTATCATTTCCCCTGTCTATATAAAATATACATTTTATATTTTATATATATATATACTCCTATATATCATCACAACTCCAGCAGCAACCACTCTTTCTTATCACCAAATCATTTCCAATTCCCCCATTCTCTCTCTGCTTTCAATCCACCGCCATTCATTCTCACAACCAATTCCGGCAACCATGGCACCGTGCATCAACCGGGCCGCCAGCGACGGCGGAACAATAATCCTAAACAAATACCAACTGACTCGTCTCCTCGGCCGTGGCAGTTTCGCAAAAGTATACCACGGCCGGTCTTTAATAGACGAGTCAAGTGTAGCTGTAAAAGTTATAGAAAAACCAGTAATCGCAAATCCGAGTATGGAACAACTACTTGTTCGCGAAGTAGCCGCCATGAGAAGATTAGATCACCCGAACATCCTTAAATTACACGAAGTGATGGCGACAAAAACAAAGATCTACCTCGTTATGGAACTCGCCACGGGGGGCGAGCTGTTCACTCAGCTCGCCCGACGTGGCAGGATGAAAGAAAATACCGCGAGACGGTATTTTCAACAAATTGTCTCCACTTTATATTTCTGTCATCAAAACGGTGTCGCACACCGTGACTTAAAACCGCAAAATCTTTTACTAGATTGTGACGGGAATCTAAAAATATCGGATTTTGGACTTTCGGCGTTACCTGAGTCACATAAAGACGGGTTGTTACACACGGCGTGTGGAACGCCGGCGTACAGTGCGCCAGAGATTGTTAGAAGGAAAGGATATGATGGGTCAAAAGCTGATGCTTGGTCTTGCGGAATTATATTATTTATGTTTTTAGCTGGGTATCTTCCTTTTGATGATAGCAATTTAGCTAACATGTATAGGAAGATACATTTACGAGAATTCGTGTTTCCTGATTGGATCCCGAAGCAACCCAGGATAATAATCCAAAAGCTTCTGGATCCAAATCCGAAAACACGAATGAGTATCGAGACTCTTATGAGTCTCGCGTGGTTTAAGAAATCTCTTAAACAAGATCTTGTGGAGCATACTCATTTACATGGATCATCATTATCATCATCGTCGCTATCATCTGATGATAGTGGCGATTGTAAAACGAATACTACTGGTATGAATGCCTTTGATATAATCTCGATGTCGTCCGGATTGGATCTTTCGGGTATTTTCGAGGAACAGGTTGTAAAGAAAGAAAGACGGTTTACGGCAACCGGAATAACGGCCGGAGAGATAGAAAAAAGGGTGGTGCAAGTTGGGCAAAAGTTGGGTTATCAATACAAGAAAATGAAAGATAAAGATGTGGTTGGGCTGGCCAAAGGGAGGATTGTGGTGGTGGTGGTGGTGAAGGTGTTGGAGGTGGCGATGGAGTTGTTATTGGTGGAGATGACGGTGGTTAACGGTGGTGGTCGTGATGGCTTTACTGATGTGGAATGGGAAGAAATGAGAGGTGGCTTTCAAGATGTTGTAGTGTCATGGAATTAATGATTTAATGGTAGAAATTAATTACTGAAAGTTGTAAATATTTTCAGTTTGGTAACGTGATTAGGCTTTGTATTTGTGTTTTTGTTTTTTGGGATTTTAATACAATTGGGACTCTGATTAATTAGTATTGTTAAAGGCATGGTTTAGGGTTTGTACTTATAAAACAAATTTTGGACAATGGAATGTAATTTATCAATTTTTTACTTTGTATGTTTACATTAATTTCTTGAATAGTATGCTACTGAATAGTGAATACTGATATCAAATGCTACTAACCTATCTGATTGAATACTACAATAACTGTACCTAATCCCTGAACGAGGTGAGCTATAGACAATCTTACATTCACTTAAAGGTAAAGAGACTGTTTCCATAAGGACTTCTGGGCAGAAAAATGTAAAAGTCGTAAAAGGGTAAAGAATTCATACATGTCTGTCGAGAACAAGATAAGACGATTGAATATTGTTGTTAAATTCAGTTTAATTACAAAGAGTATTTAAGGTTGGTTAAGTTCTTCAATCGAACATCCATAGCGGATGTAATTAAAGTATGAGACACAGATGTAATGGAACTACTTAATCGGCATGGTTTCTAAGTGGTTTCATTTGTCAATTCAGTTTTTATCGTGGAGTAAGTAGGACTGTAGGAGTATTATTGTAATACTTGGTTACAGTCGTTATGAAAACGTGAAGGATCTTCGTTGCATCTTCAAATTGTTAAAATTCAAATATGATGTCGATATGATCATTTTTTCGACACAATAATAATAATATTATATGGTATATAGAGGGTATATACTCAAAGCCTCTTCTACAAGCGCCTAGTTGTTTCATAAAACGTTAAATACATAATGCTTGGACCACTTAAATTTACTTTGGTTATATTATATATACCCATGCCAGTGTCTAGTTGGTTCATAATGCTTGGACCACTTTCATTTGGTTCTGTTGTTAATGTTTGTATAATAACTTCAATTTATATTAGGGTAAATTACAAAAATCATAGCTGAGGTTTGTTCGAAACTGCACTAATCATATCTACAATTTAAAAATTACACGAGACATACCCAACGTTGTTAAAAACTTACACTGACCATACCTATCGCTGACGGCCGTCTATTTGGCCGTTAAGTCAAGTCACATGTCGTGCATGTGAGGTATCAAAATCGTAATTTCTAGTATACTTCAGGTATCATTTGTGTAATTTATCCTTATAAAAAATTATTAAGAATTTTAGAGTTTTATTTATACTTCAATTATTGAGTTGGGTAGATATATGAAAAAGAGAAAAAAAAAAGAAAATAATTTAATTATGAAAAAAGGTTTTTTTTTAATGAAAAATGTATCGAGAAAAATAATTGATACAAGAATGCATTTATTATTATATATATCATTATTATTTTGTTATATTTGTATAGTAAATATAACAAGGATGATAACCATAAAAACCACTAAAGTTTTACTTTTATATTATTATTATTATTTTATTTTTTATGATTTATTCTTTTTGATAGAAACCTATATATAAAAAGATACAAAACAAAAAAACTTTTTAAAAGCAGTATAATTTTTTCATATGATTTTTGTCATCCACTGAGATTAGAGGGGTAAAGCAAAGTTGAAGACTCGTTACGATTTTAAAATATTTCTCAAATTAGCAATATGTAGCATTTTGGGTTTGGAGTTCCAGAGAAAAACATGTTTTTTGTTTTATGCATCCATCTTGAATGCATATTCTTCAAAATGATGCATCCAATAAAAAACATGATTTTTCCAATTTTGAAGGATCAATGTATTGTTAAACACTTAAATAATGATAAATAGTTATGCACTATGTTAGTTTTATGGACTTTTAATGCATCAAAATGATGTATATAAGTGTTCTCAGCGTTCTTATTTTAAGAGTGTTCTTGCCGGAGTGTTACTCTCTATATATAAAATTTAATATAGAATATCTATGCACTTTAATAATTGAAACATATATATAATAATCTTAATAATTTTTTATTAAAGTAAATTACACCGATGATACCTGAAGTATACACGAAGTTACGATTTTGATACCTCACATGCAAGACACGTGACTTGACTTAACGGTCAAACAGACGACCGTCAGCGATAGGTATGGTCAGTGTAAGTTTTTGACAACGATAGGTATGTCTCGCGTAATTTTTAAATTGTAGGTATGACCAATGTAATTTCGAACAATCCTCAGGTATGATTTTTGTAATTTACCTTTTATATTATTAAATACTACAGTATGAGAAAGAAAGTAAACACATAAGGTTTTTCTAATCAACTTATTTGGAATAGCGAGTCATTTTTGACTTAATTAAATGAGTAATAGCTTAACGGGAAATATAAAATATTGTTAATAGCATTATTGCTACTCTCATAAAAGTCTCCCTCTTTTTACCACATGATAAATCAATAATTATCCCCTTTAAATGTAAAGTCAACAACGGTCAACTAAATATTGTTAACAACATATTAACTATCCCTATAGCTTAATTGGGTATCTTGCATTTTTGCCCATAGTGGGTTCTTATTATTTTTATATTCACCCCTTATCTACTTTTTGAGAACTTTTATAAGAAAATATGACCGAGGTCACCTTGCATAAATGATTATATATTGATATGAGAAGTTTCCATTCATGCATGGTAGCAAATATGGATTAGAATAAACTATACAATTATAGAGCAACTATTGACTTATTAAAATTAATATCACTACCAACTTACCTATAAGTAGTAGCAAAGTTCTCAAATTCATTGGAGGATACTAACCTACTACTTAGGACAAACTAATTTTGACTTTGTTAATGACAGTCTCACGTTTCTTTAAAGAAAAAAACATACATCTAAAGACATCATTTGAGTTACTAGTATATATATATACAACTTATATAAGGCAATTGGTCCTAAATCTTCTTCATTTGGTCAAATTTGGTTTGTTGTTTACTTTAGTACTCAAGATTTTTAAACAAGGGTTTAATTTTTAACATGTGATTGTAGTAGGCCAAACATGCATATGTCATGGTCGAATATGTCTTCTAAGTTTATCAAATCCGAAGAGATAAACTTTAGAACGTCGTGTACGTTGCATCTTTCAACCAAACTTAATCGTTTATTATGGACAAGTTGATGGTTAATGACGCATTACACATAAGCTCGATCAACAGCCAACAGCTGAATTCAACATGTGTTTTCCAAATCAAATAATCAATAGTAACAAATTAAGGCAGAAATCTAATTCACACAAACTAGAAACGTAACAACTATTTGAAGTTATATGTAATAACAACTAACTAATGTCGCATAAAAACTATGGTGTGCAAGTTTTGTTATATATATTCTCTCAATAATTGCTTCAATGGTTACATAATTTCCTTATCTAACAACACTACAATACTTAACTTTTAGGTTCTAACTAACCATTTTTCAATCATTAGCAAAACCAACACTTTTTTATTGCAAAATAATGGAGATGACATGCGTAAGAATACAGGAGTTAATTTGCAATCATATATGTGAAGGTTTTTGATGATTTGTACATATGATTAGAGGTTGCAAAGCTAGCTGGTTTGATCCAAAAGATGGGTAATGGGTCACAAAAGACACCTCCAAGACTTTTCTTTTTGTTGTCATTTTTAATTAAGTTGATAACTAAGAAATGCATTATTTTTTAAACTTATTTTTTCATCAACTAAAAATGCATAATGATTTGTAGTTATCTAATAGCTAATGATTTGCTGTTAACACGCTAATTTTTATAAATTGGACTAGTTCAGCTAATGCCTAATATGAATGTTGGTTGAAAAAAAAGACAAGAATGTTTCTGTAAAGTGAAGAAGTTTATATAAGTTAATATTATCTTTTAGTTATAAGTATATAGTTTCTGAACATGGATAATGTAATTAAACACAGATGAAGTTATGTAACCAAATAAACTTACAATTAATATAAGACCACATAAAAATTAGGGAAGTCATGGGTTCAAGTCCCACATGTGACTAAAAGTTAAGGTTTCACGGTGGGTTTTCTGGTCATGCATTTGAGAAATGGAGATGATCGGATGGGCTAATGACCCGTTAATGATCTAACTTGTCTAAAAAAAGTTGCTTACACCCGCAGATACTAAATATAAATATATGATCAGTGATTGCAACTGGTTTACTCTTTGCTGTTGGCTTTGCAGGTGCCAGAAGTGCTAAATTGAACTCATATGACCACATGTTCCTTGCACCGATGCCAAGTTCTGCCAATGCAAGAAGTGTTGAACTGAAAACCAGATAGATGAACTCAAGTTAGTCACTGCCAGAATATGTAATTCAAATTGTTATGACACCAAATCAAATAAGAATTTGACTAGGCACCTAAACATTAAATCAGGCTCTTTTTATAAACAATTTTTATTTTATGAAAACCTAACATCAATAGACACCTAGTTAGCCAAATCTTAGTAACCGGATAGTTTACCACTTCTCCATGAAATTGGTCGATAGAAGTTCTTAGTACAAGCAACGACTTCTATGTGTTGCGACGACATAACATTGGAACTATTTCATTTAAAATAGGCTGCCAAATGGAATATTGATATCAGTTGATCAATCTTGGTTCAATAAATATTACTGTATGTTGCTGAAACGGGTCAACCTGAATCAAGATATGGCAAACTCGATCAAACTAAAACGGGTTAACTGGATGGAGCCTTTAGATGCGGTTGAAAGAGAGAAGCTAAAACATTATAATACAAATATTAAGCTAAAATATCCATTTCCTATTCACCAGATTGTAGATACTTTGGACACATATAAGGTGTATGAAATTGCCAGATTGTAAATAATGTCGAAATTGAAATTTAATAAAACATCAAGCAAGAAAAGAAATGTGAATAAAGGTAAAAGCTTAATATTATATAAAGCTCAAACACATCCCAAAAGCCCTGGAGATTTACAGAATCATTCAACATCTGGTCTTCACATGAGTGCTTGTATCAGAATACAAAAATAACTCATTAAACTAGTTAAAAAGTATATCAATAAAAAGTCATAAAGAATTCTGCAGATAAGAAAATGATTAGCATACAGATGATACAACAGTATTTTTTTAACACTTGGTGACATCTCACTTTGGACTTTAGTATTGCGGCTTATATAGCATAAAGATGGATCTAGCACATAAGTTTTGACATGCTAGATCTAGCTTAACTAAGTTATAAAACTTTTGATCTATACATGGATAATACGTTTTGATACAAGTGACATTTACCCCAAATGTTCTAAGGAATTAAGAGAATTAGAAAAGTTCAAGCATCAAATACCCTATGGCTTAGTTTTTGAAATTACCCGTTTGACCCGTTTGCGACATCTGTAAATACAACAGGCCAACGAGATAAGCGTATTTGACAATGTGTGATATTAGTGTCAGAATGGTTTTTCCAAAACCAAAAGCTAAACTGTTCTTGGTTTAGTATTCATGATTTTTATGCTGTGCCATTTCTTACTAGATAAACTGTTTCTATTGGCATTTTATGCGTACGTAGACCGTTTACCAAATAAGTCAGATAAAATTTTTTGGAAGTCAAGTCACTGCCTTCAGGTTTTGAACCGATGGTTTTCTTCCTATCAAGGGAACTGGTAGCCTGGAACCAGTAAATTTTTTGTGTTGTTATCTAGGCAACCACTATTTCATTTAATGTAATAAATCTTGCCAGACAAGGCAAATTCAACCCACTGATTTCAAGGAATGAATCGGTTGGTCTGGTAATACGTTTTTATCTCTAGTTTCTGGTATACCGCTTTGAAAGTACCATTTTGACCCAAACCGGTTTTCACTCATGATCAATCCTACCCAATTCACTACCTTTAAACTTATGCCATTATTTACTATTCCACGACTAGTAATTTACATGATATGGAAGTAAAATTTTGTGAGTAGGGAGATCAAGATAGATTTACAATTACCTGCTGAAACAACATCATGTATTAAGGACACATCTTTCATCAAGTGTGATCCAGCATGCTGTTTTATAAAGCTTCATCCTATATTCAGTGTGAACTACAACAAAGTCTGTTTGTTGTGCTGATACATGAATCGATACTCAGGACAATTAATTGTAGCTCCATGAAGGAATAACCTCACAAGATCATGAAACACAAAAGAAAAAATCAAGATTCTATAAACTAATAATTAGTGATACAAGATTCAAAATATCTACGAATTTACATCAAAGTAATCCAAGGTTCTAGATTTCTTCCAATAGTGAAAGTCAATCATCACTGACTAATATCTTGAAAAGCCATACTGACAACTGAACTGAGAGTGGTCAGCCATGCTTCCATACCTCTTTGGTAATCGTCTCTCCACACAAATTCAAGATTCTTGATTGCTTTCTTTGGAGCTCCACGTTTCATGAGAACAACTCCAAGTGATTTAAAAGTGGAATCATTAGGTTGAGCACCACATTCAATCATCTCGCAGAGTAACACTCTTTCAAGCATACCCCTCTCTGAGTACATTCTAGACTTCTAGTAAGCGAATACTGTGTGATTTCAACCTCAAAAATCCTTTTATCCATCTACTTTCATAGCAAAGAAAAGAATGTACAATTATTGTATGTTAAATCTTCTTACAACTTTGCAAGTGTCACTTTTATTGTAACATTCGATAACTAAAGGAGATACATTGATAAAGATATTGAAATCAAATCTACACACATGATGTTGGTCATTAGTTAGCGTTACAAGCAACTGGAACTAAATGCAAGTTGTGTTTTAAATTAAGAGTGGCTCCATATTTCTCACTTGTATCAAGATCTTCGGGTTGTACTCCACTCGGGAGTTCCCAATTGAAGTGGTAAAGTAGTCTGGCAAGAGGAAGCTCGACATTGGCTAACCCCAAAGTCATGCCTGGGCATATTCTTCTTCCTGCCCCAAACGGAAGAAATTCAAAATCCGTTCCTACTAAGTTAACCGAAGTCTCATTAAATCTTTCCGGATCGAAACTTTCTGGATCACTCCAGTGATCTGCATCACATCCTATTTTCCACGCGTTGATAATAACTTTTGTACCGGCGACTATATGGTATCCACCAATGTCACACTTCTCTTGACTCTGTCTGATAAGCAATGGAGCAGGAGGGTGCAACCTTAAGGTTTCCTTAATCACAAGTTTCAAGTAGTCAAGTTGTTGAATATCCGACTCATGGATCTTTTTCTTTCCCTTTGCTACATGCCTAAGCTCGGCTTGTGCTTTCACCATTACCCTTGGATTTTTCATTAGTTCTAACATCGCCCATTCTATTGTCACCGATGAAGTATCTGTTCCAGCTACAAACATATCCTGTGTCAAAATTTCAAGGTCATGGATATAAGATAAAAAGTTGCACACCTATATTTCTAAGTCCACTAGTGAAAATAAAATAGCCAAAAGTAAAGAACAATGCAAATTAATGATTTGTCGTAATAATATAAAAACTTACCAACAGGACAGCTTTCACATTATCAGAAGTCAATGGAAAGTGAAGTCCACCATCATCTTTGATCCTCAAGAGAACATCAAGCAGATCTTCATTCTGGTCGCTCAATCCAGTTGCATTGTGTTGTTGATGGTCTGAGATAATGCGATTTAAAATTTTATCAATCTGTTTGTGTATCTTTGTCAATTTCTTTCTCGTACCTGCAACTAGATGCAGAACTTTGACAGAAGGAAACACATCTGACGCATCAAAACCACCCGACACAGATATTATCTCTTCAATCAATGCAAGAAGCTTTTCCTGATCCTTGCATTTGCTTCCAATTGAAACTCTAACTGCAATAGCATTCATCATTGAGAATATCTTCTCACTAATATTGATTGTTTCTGACCCGTATGGTGGCAAAGCTAGAAAATTTATACCAAAACTAATATTAGTATTGTTTGTATACCAAATAACACTAGAATTACTATAAAGAAAAAGTTGTAGACAACTGAGCTCAATATTGGCTTACATGTAGTTTTACCCCTAATGCCAATGGATTCGATGAGACTCCAAGACTCTTCATCGCGAATAGATTCAAAAGATCGGACTTTTTTGTCACTCAGAAGCTCCAAAATGCATATTTTACGCATTTGTCTCCAGTACTCACCGTAAGGTGTGAAAACGATACCTGTATAGTTATATCCAATGATTTCAGCACCAAGAATCTTGGGCCTGCTAGGAAAACAGAGATCATGGGTTTTCAAGACCTCCTTAGCCAAAGCAGGAGATGAGATTACGACTGCAGAGACTTCACCGAGCTTTAGATGAAAAATTGGTCCCAGTTTTTGGGCTAAGTTTCCGAGAGCTCGGTGTGGGAGATCTCCAACTAGGTGATGCAAGTGTCCAAGTAAAGGGAGCTTCCATGGTTGCGGAGGAAGGTTTTCGTTGCCTGATGAGCTTCTGTGTTTAGTAAACAAATAGAAGAAGGCAATACAGAGAATCAAGAGAGCAAAAAAGTGGATTTGGAGTTCCATATAACTAATGCTTAAAACTCAACTGCTTCTTAGCAGGTCTTAACTTCATAACTAGGTGGTCCAACAACTAGATATTTGGCAGCAGCCAGCAGTCCAAGATGTGGTTAATGACTTTCCAATTATATAACAATGTTTATTACTGTATATATGTATCCAACTAGGTATGTATTCTAAGTATTTAGCTTTTGAATTCTTAACATATATTGCATGTATTTATGTATAGATGACATCTTATGTCCGAGAATAAAGTGTCGGTTTACAAACATTTGATTAGCAATCGAAAGCTAGATAAAGATAATAAACAAGATTATATTAAAATACATATTAGTAGATATAGATTAATGTATTAATCGGATACATTGACCCTGATAGAGAACAAAGTGGCAAAAGAGAAAATCTAAATGCACGCCAGAGTGTCATTGACATTTTTGCAATAATTATGACATTTTTAATTAGGATTATTACTTCAAAATGTAAACGACTTTACACGAATTGTCATAACGTGTATTGAACTTTAATCCTATGTATTGTATGTAATGAAATTATAATATATGTGCATTGTCTGTATCCGACCAATCAAAAACGTATAAGTGACAAACTTATATGGTTGCCACATATACCCGGATACATACAATACACAGGATTTGAAAATTAATTACATACATTGTACAAAATTGAAGTTTCATACACAATATGATAATTCATGTAAAGTTGTATACATTCTAAGGTACTAAACCCCGTTTAAATGCAAAATGATTTGTAGTTATGTATTAGCTGTAAAACGTTAACTTTTATAACTGTACAGCTGCAGCTAATGCCCAATATGAATGTTGGTTGAAAAAAAAAGACAAAAAATTGTTATTTCTCTATAGAACATAAGTTTAGAAAATATTTTAGTTATAATAGTTTTCGGACAACAATGTAATTAAACAAATAAAAACTTATGCAACCAAATAAAATTACAATTAAACTGCAACATATAAGACCGCATAAATATGATCAGTCATTGCAACGGTTTACTCTTAGCTGTTGTTGGCTCTGCAAGCGCTAAAAGTATAAAATTAAACTCATATGACCACAGGTTCTTTGCAATGCAAGAAGTGTGATTTGAAACCAGATTAATGAACTCAAATCCGTAAGACCGTCACTGCACGAAGAAGTAACTGTTATGCTACTAAATTGAATAAGAATTTAACTAAGCACCTAAACGGTAAATCAGGTTCTTTATAAGTTTATATAAAACAATTATTTAAATATGAAAACCTATCATCATAGACACCTAGTTGGCCAAACCTTAGCAACCAGATGGTTTCTCACTTCTCTGTGAGTACACCAAGTTCTTAGTACAAGCGACGACTTCTGTGTGTTGCAACTTCCTAATATTTGTGCCATTTCATTTGAAATGGGCAGCCAAAGGAAACATTGATATCAGTTGAGCAGTGTAGTTTTAACAAATATTACGAGTATATTGCTGAATGGGTCAAACTGAATCGAAATTTGGCATACTCCAAACTGAAACGGGTCAACTAAATGGAGCCTATAGGAGCAGTTGAAAGAGAGAAGCTAAAATATAATATTACATTATGAAGCTGGCTAAATTAGTAAATTGTAGGTATTCTCAAATGGAAATAAGATTGTAATTAATGTCAAACTTGAGATTTAACAAAAACATCAAGCAAGAAAAGAACTTTGAATAAAGGTAAAAGGCTAAAAGCTTAATATTATATAAAAAGCTTAAACACATACCAAAAGCCCTGGAGATTTACAGAATCATTCAACATTTGGTCTTTACATGTGTGCTTGTTTTGTATCAAAACACAAAAAGAGCGCATTAAACAAGTTAAAAAGTATCAATAATAAACCATAAAGAACTCTGCAGATACGGACATAATTACCATACGGAGGATCCAACACGTATAAGTAATTTTTTATTTTTTTTTAATGGCAACACATATAAGTAATTAACTTTTGAAAATTAATATTGAAGCTTATATAGCATAAAGACGATCTAACACATAAGTTATTCGCACGCCAATAAAGAACTAACCATCTCCTGAATATATCCAAACTGACTAAATTATAAAACTTTTGAAATTTAAATGGGTAATTTGTCTTAAAACCATGAATTTTAATGCAGATATTCTAAAGAACTAAGAGAATAAGAAAAGTTCAAGCATCCTATCCACTATGGCTTAGTTTATGAAACTTACTGGTCTAAGATAAGACATACTTGGGGAAATAACATACTTTGTACCCTGGCACCAGTAACGGATGTAAAAGAGTCGAGCGCACAGATGTATCTGTGGTTGACACTTGAACACAATATGGACTTGTGTGGTTATCTATGCAACCACTACTTAATTTTATTTAATAAATTTTGCTGGATGAGGCAACTTCAACCCATTTAGTTTTAGAAGTGAAACGGTTGGTCTGGTTTATGTTTTTATCTCATATTTTCAGAAATAAACAAAAGAAGATAGAAATAGCTAGAAATGGGTTAAGTGGGTGGAACGGAGGGACAATCATTTGAACTCCAGTATACTTTAATGCATACGTCATATATCATCTACTCGGGTTGTCGTCATAAGGTTAACTACAATTTATTCAATATTATAGGACAGAAAAGTTTGTTGCCAGGTCAGCTAATTTAACTTTAAAAACACACTAAAAGTATTCATTTTGACCCAAACCCATCTTGATTCATGATCAATCCCACCCAATTTGCTACCTCTAAACTTATGCCAATATCTACGATTCAACGACTATTAATTTACATGATATGGAAGAAATATAATGAGAGAGTGGAGATCAAGAAAGATTTTTAATTACCTGCTGAAACAACACCATGTAGTAAAGACACATCTCTCATCCATGTGATCCAGCATGCGGCTGTTTAATAAGCTTCATCCCATATCAGTATGAGCTACCACAAAGTCTGTTCGTTGTGATGATAT
This sequence comes from Erigeron canadensis, assembly GCF_010389155.1. Lineage (NCBI taxonomy): Eukaryota > Viridiplantae > Streptophyta > Magnoliopsida > Asterales > Asteraceae > Erigeron > Erigeron canadensis. The sequence continues at coordinate 3,100,022 of NC_057761.1, forward strand.
TTGAATTGATACTGAAGACAGTTGATTCTAGCTCAGTGAAGGTATAACCTTACAAGAATCACGAAAAGAAAAATGCATACTGGCATCATGTTAACGTTAAAAGCAATATAAAACATGAACTGATAATATGTGATCCAAGATTGAAGATTCTATGAATATACAACAAGATTCTATAAACTAATAATTAGTGATACAAGATTCAAAACATCTATGAATATACAAAAAAGTAATCCAAGATTCTAGATTCCAGTCCAATACTGGAAGTCAATCATATCATTGATCACTAATATCTTGAAAAGCCATACCAACAACCGAATTGAGAGTGGTCAGCCATGCTTCCAAGCCTCTTTGGTAATCGTCTCTCCACACAATTTCAAGATTCTTGATTGCTTTCTTTGGGACTCCACGTTTCATGAGAACAACTCCAAGTGATTTAAAAGTCGAATCATTGGGTTGAGCACCAGACTCAATCATCTCCTTAAAAATTGTCACAGCCTCCTTGAATCTACCATCGGAAGCATACAATCCAAGAACATGATTATAACTCAATAAATCAGTCAATATCCCCAATTCTCTCATCTGTTTTGCAATCTCGAAGGCTTCCTCAAAACTCCCAATTTTCTTGTACATACATAACATCATGGCATAAGAAAACTCATTAGCATTCCCATTTCTTCTCAATTTTTCAAAGATCTCTTCAGCTGGTTTTACCATTGATCGCTCGGTGTAGAGATCAATCATACAATTTGAAGAATAAACATCTGGACCCACGTCTAATCTTTGAAGCATGTAGTAGGCTTCTTCTGCATCTTTTAAACACCCAACTTTTGTGTAAAGTTTGATTAGAGAATTACATATAACACCATTCATCGCCAAACCCATGTCCTTCATTTCATTGACATAATGTAAAGCTTCTTCAATGTTTCCAGCATCTGCATAAGCATTGATCAACACACCGTAAACAACCACATCAGGTTCTATATTGAATCCAGCCATCTCTTTAAATAAGCCCACCGCCATTTCCAAATGGCCTAATTTCACGAAACTTGAGATCACAGCGCAGTATGGTATGCAGTCACTAACCAATCCAGATTCCTGCATCTTCCTTAAATATAAAGTAGCTTTTTGTGGGAGGTCAGCACTCGCTAAGGTTTGGATAAGTGAATTATAGCTGCATTTATCTGGGAACACACCATGGTCATCCATGCTATCAATTAATCGACATGCTTCATCATACTTCTTATTGATGCCATAAGCTTTGATCATGACATTGAACTCAAGAACATTAGGATTTCTTCGTTCTTGACAGCATTTGAAAACTTTCTCAGCTTCTAAAATATGACCACGCTCTCCAAAAGCATCAATACTCGCAGAGTAACACTCTGGACTCATCTTCCCCTGAATATGAAACCGATTAAACCATGACCATGACTTTTTAAGCATACCGGCCTCTATGTACATTCTAGTAAGCGAAGACTGTGTGAACTCATCTATCTCAAGGTCCCTTTTATCCATCTCATTTACAAGTTCTTCTGCTTCACTAACCATATGTCTTAATGAAAAAGCATATAAAAGCGTCCGGTAACTCACAGCATCCGGCTCAAGAGAAGCCTCTTGCATCTTTTTAAAGTACCCTCTAGCCATAACGATGTTGTCATGCTTAACATGTAAAGAAATAAGTATATTATACGTTCTAGTATCAGGTACACACTGATGCTGATCCATTTTTTGCATCAATGATGCAACTTCTTCTAACCGACCATGATTACCAAACATGTGAATCATCGTATTAAGCGTCACTGTATTTGGGACAATACCTTCTCGAAGCATCTGCTCAAATATCTCAGACGCGTCGTTTACCCTACCAGCTTTCCCATATGTATCAATCAAAGTATTATACGTATAGGAGCTCAAACTAACATTAGTTTGTGCATCACCATTCAACGTCACAGCTTTTTTCACTACGCCATTAGCACCAACCTTCACAGTCTCAGGCACGGCCTGCGCCACACTTTTACGCGCAGACCACTTTTTGAAAAACTCCTCGGCCTTTTCAAACTGTCCAGCGGTTTTATACATTTGAACAACAATCCCCATAGTCACCTCATCAGGTTCCATCTCTTTCTTATTCATTACCTCCAACCAATACATCGCTTTCTCTCTAACGCCTCCTTTACTATAAACATCAATCAATGTCCCATACGTAGAATTTATCGCCTCAATCCCATTCTTCTCCATTTCATCCCTCAACATCTCAAGCTCATCCCATTTCTGAGCTTTTCCTAGAATCCTAATCATAATATTATAATGTATCACATTCAACTCATAACATCCTTTCCTCTTAAACCACTCGAAAATCTCCATAGCCCGTTGCCAAACTCTTTGCTCCTTCAAAATTATCGTCCTTTCCTTATTACTTAACCTCAATTCCCACGGCTTAAACGCTTCGTCTAAATCACTAACTCTTTCCAAAGCTTCCAATATAGCAGGTATACACCCTCCATACCTTACCCATTTGTTGTTTCCCTTCCTTACCACCTCATTCTCATTCACGCATTTCGTCGAACACTTGGTATGCAACTTCTCCTTTCTTAACCAAACTTGCGCATTTCGTCGAACAGTTGGTGTGCATTTTTCAAACACACCATTTTCTCCATCTGGGTTTTCAAGAAAACCATCTGGGTCAGTTTTCGGTCTGAAAAAGATAGATTTTTTGTTAAAATCATGAGGTGGGAAATGGTGTTTCTTGATGGGTGGTTTTTGAGGCAGTGAAAGATTTCCATTGTTGTTGGATTTTGAAGTTGTGCTGGTGTTGTTGTTGAGTGAATGAAGAATATGTATATAATTTGTATCTATAGGTTGAAGCTTGATAAACATATTTTTGGAAAATCAGATATAATAATAGTCACCAATGTTAATATCATTGCCTGCTGCTGCTGGCTATGTTGTTCAAAAAACTGTTATATGAAAAAAGATATTGTTACTGTTAAAGATATATATAAATATGTAAATTAGATAAAAACAAAAAGCCGTCTTAGCTCAGTTGGTAGAGCGCGTGACTTTTAATCCCGTGGTCGTGGGTTCAAGTCCCACAGACGGCGAAACGCTTTTTGTTGAACACTTGAACTTTTTTTTTTTTTTTTTTTTACTTTTAATTTTTAAAAGAATTGAGTCTCTCTCAACCATGTTCCTTCAATTCCTCCCTCCTATTAATCATTTTAAGAACCATGTGAAGGATCTTTATACAAATACAATCAATCAAATCGCTTTAATTTTTTTCAATACGCTGGAGCTGGAAAAACAGTGTAGATTAATTATTTTAAAATATGAAATTTTCAATTAGTAACTCATATCGGATGCAATGGTTCGTGATACCCTTGTGGAACACTCACGCTTCCCTCAATCAAGAACCCACACCATTGTATGGGACTTACAGTGGCTCTCGTGTTGCATGGCCCGTGATGCCAACAACGAATCGATTTTGGTTTTTATTTTCCATGCATAGGTTAAATAAATTGATAAAAAAAGATAAGTAAATCCTAAACTAGCGGTTGATTAGTAATGTGTTGAAGGTGTTAGTGGTTGAAAAGTGATTTGAGGTATTTTCTAAGGGAAATGATCCCTACACAACCATTTTTAGCCTTACACAACATTGTATGCATTATACAGTTGTACAATACAATCATATAATGCATACATTGTTGTGTATGGCAAAAACATATTGTGTATAGATCATCTCCCATTTTCTAATGTGATGTCTTTTTCAAAGACTAGTTGGTGGTTTAGGGTGGAAAACTCATTGTTAATGCTCACATACAAGGAAAAAGGTAATTGTATATCTACCGAATAAAAGAAACATAATCAATACAGAATCGACATGGATAGTAGTTAATGACCATATAATATATGGCAAACAAATAGAATCAAAACGTAGTATGTTTCATAACATAGTATATAGAGGTGCACAAAAAAACCGGTTAACCGAACCGATTCGAAAGTTAACCTATAATCGTAACCGGTTAGTAACCGATACAGTACAAACCGATTATAGGTTAGGAAAAACCGCCGGTTAGTAATCAATTTGCACTTTCAAAACCAAAAACCGATTCCTAATCGGTTAACCGATAATCGGTTTTTATTTTTAGTTTTAACCGGTTAATCGATTAATTATATATAATTGGGATTGTTTTTTATTTTATAATTACCACTCACCACTTACTGGATGATATATATATATACATCGAGATATAAAAAGAAAAATGAAGTCACATACGTCTGAAATGAAAGAAAAAAGCATCAGAGACCGGAGAAAGAACCAATTGATCACCTCTTCAAGATCCTCTACTGAATCACCTCTTCAAGATCATCAAAAATATTACGTACTGTGTGGCTATGTGCCTGTGGGTGTATGTGTGTTCCACTAACCGCCCAGTCATATACATATATATATATATATATATCGATATATGTGACGGCCATGAGGGGTAGATGATGATGAAGAGAAGTAGTGTTATTAATGGTGTTTGTGGGTAGATCTGGACGGAACAACTTGTTTTATGTTGGGAAAAAGACCCGTTTTGGCTTATATATTATTGATAATGGGCGGTTAAAAAAATAACCTATTAGGTTAACCGGTTATTATTAACCGGAATCGGTTACTCAAATAAATAACCGGAACCGGTTAACTGGTATTTGCACCTCTAATAGTATACAATATATAATTAAGGACATATTAATCATATTATCCAATTCTATCTTGATTCAACTTAAGTCATACAGAAACACATATCTAAAGCATTTTATGTTTTCTATATTGATGTGCTATTTCTTAATACCACAACATTTTGACATATGTAATCCACTCATTATCATTCATTCATCACCCCCTTAATTTTTCCATGTGGCTTCATCTCATAATTATGAGGATAATTAGGTTGATCTATTAGGAAGATTTATCATTACTAAAAAAAACAACACATCACAAACATCTTTACTACCATTTCCTAAACCTTTCTACTCGATTCATTGATCTTGTTTACATAAAATGATACTTCCACAAATGTTTCAAGACATGTTTCGATGAAAGATGGCCAACGACAAATATATACATTTCGTAATGCAATTAGAACCTAGTAGTTACCATACACAAATATTTTAAGCCAATGATCACAAATGCTTAATAACGTGAAGGCTTGTCAAGCACCAATTTCCATCTAATTTACTTTATTCAAAACGTATATACATACAGTTAAACAAGAAAATGTTGCAAACAGATGTTATACATGTACAGGTAAAAGTTTCACTAAAGCAACAAAGACAATGAGGGAATGTGTCGGTGAGCTTTGCCATCGGTATCATTTGCATCAAATCTGCCTAAAATCATGCTGGAAGTGAAATAATGAAATCAATATGTTGACATTGTTGTGTTTCAAAAAATAAAAATAAAATTAGAAATGCATTGAGATTGTTTCCCGCTTTTACGTCAATGAAACACCCCTTCACTTGCAATACTTCTTGAACCAAACTCCAATGTTAACAAAGCTTTCAAAATCTGATTGTGGTCTGCAACACAAAAACAAGCAAATCATACTTCAATCTCTTAACAAAGTTATGCCAATGTTTAACAAATTTCCACGCGGAAAATTGTGATTTAGAAACTAAGGATGCATGGGTTGCTTTTGTAAGTTACGATAAAACCCTACGTTGTCAAGGTCCGTATAGCATAGTTTGGAAGATGTTTACCTGCTAATAGGATGTATGTCTTCAGGGAAAACGATAACTTTCACAGGAACTCCTTTCTCTTTTAGTGCCCGCGCAAACTTTGCATTTCATAAAAAGACTAGACATTAGTATCGGCATACAATAGGATAAAAACATAACAATAATACACTCAATAACATATTGTAATTGTTGTGTATGGTCAAAATTAGTTGTGTGCATATCATTTCCCAATATGTATATATAGCTATCAACGATCAGTTTCTTTCCATCCCCCTTCAACTCTGCTTTTTATTACAAACAATAGGCAAAGTCCATTTCTTTCATTTCACATTTCATTTGTTTGTATCTATTTATCTATTATCCTCGCATTTCACATTTCGTTTGTAGGACTGTACTTATTAATTAATCACTCCTAGAAACATGCACTATGCAACACAAAGCATAATTGCTCAGTTGAGTGAGAAAATTTAAGATAGGGCCCACAGATTTAAAAAGCAACTTTGATGCATTCAGACATGCTGTTCTGTACAATTCAAACACATAAGAATAAAAAGCAACAGTACTTACTTGCAATCCGTTTGAAACTGGGACACGAAGATCTTTAGCTCCTAAGAGTAACAGTGTTGGAGTTTTCACCTAAATGTATTAAATAATCAGTAGAAATACCCAAGTGCAACATCAAATTATTATCAATTAATAACTGATAAACATGACAGAAATCATAGGTACAGTCTTTGTAACCTTTTACATAAGAAGATTATATATTGTCATTCTGGTACATACTTGGTGTAACATTAAATGGTATGGATAGCATATTGTGTTCATATCAGAAAAAAATACCACACATGTTGATGAAAAAATGTGACATTTCCGTTTAAAATGTCTTATGAACGCTAATACATATCTTGTTTCTTTAACAACGTTTACTGAAGTTGAAGATTACATACTTGACCAATGTTCCGATTAGAAACTGCCGATGATGATACTGATTTGTTTCCAAGATTATTTTATCACTTGTTAATTAGATATGACTAACATCAAAAAAACTTCCCTTAGACCTTGTGCGGTTGCACCTATAAGTTGTATACGACGAAGGGAGGTATATTTTATCTTCTGCAATGATTATGGGTACCTACTGAAAAGCTTAACTGGACTTCAACTAATTTAATTTTATTCAAACAACAAATCTTGATTGTTGCAACTTCAAATGGAAATAATTAGTTCACACTCAACAGTTGCTATTTTAAAGAAGTTATATATAATAGAAGGTCTCTGTAGTAGATTCATCTAAAGAGCTCAAAAGTGGACCTTCTTAGAAGCTTTGTAAACATTTAATCATTGATACAAAGGCTTAATATTAAAATATAGTCAAACATACCTTTGAAAGATGTGCAATAGGGGATTTTTCATGAAAAGTCGTGAGAAGTTGAGGCGGAGGAGCCTCTGTGTAGCTAGAAACTCCATCAGTTCCAAATGTCTCCACAAAGCACCAATCTGGTATATCAGATGTACCAACCATCAAAGCAAGATTACAAACAGGGTTCCTGGCAGCGGCTGCAGCAAATTTATCTGGTGCCTGCAGAATATAAAACACGAGTAGCTAGTCACTACCCAAGATGTATTAGATACATGAAGAAAAGCTGAAAAACCAACTTTTTATACCTGGCCAATCAAGTGTGTAGTTAAAAACCCGCCATGGGATCCACCAAGCACTGTTATCTTGGATGTGTCTGCAAGCCCCATGTCAATGGCATGGTCTATAGCCGTGAGGACATCATTTACATCCTTCAAACAAACAGAGAAATTAAGATTAAAATAATGGATTATTACGTTTAGTGTTGATATTTTGCCTTTTTTTTTAAAGAAGATAGAAAATGAGGTTCCCTTAAAATAAAGAAGAAAACTATCACCAACAGTTAAACAGATATTTGATCAATGCTATAACTTTGTGCCATGACTGCCGGTACATTTTCTTTCTCGGGACGGACTGGACCTGGCCAGTTTTTTCTTAACAAGTGATGCCATGGACTCAAATCAGAAATTGTTGCCAAAAGGTTATCAGAAATGATGTGATAATGTGATATGACGAAGTTAAAATTTTTAGTGCTGGCATGTTCAAAAATAGTTTTACTACCCGGTATATGGACCAATTTTTTTTATTTTTTTTTGTCACTAGTAAAAGAGAGGTGGGTCTAGGATTTGTATCCAAGCTATGCATCATCAGAAAAAAAATAAATTAAAAAAAAATTCAGTAGATGCGTTACAGCAAGTTTTTAATTTATTCTATATCTTATACGATAAGAAATGACTTCCAGATAGGTCTGCGCATGTTGCAAGCATTATATATTATTTAGTTGAGCCTCATGTTTCTATCACTTTTGGTCATGACATCAAACCCACTTTGAAAAACGACTTGGCTAGCTCCCTTTACTATAATGATGAAGTTACAAAAACCAATTAGGGGTTAAAATGAAGCCAATTGGATCGCAAAAACTGGTTGAGATGCCAAAAAATAAAATAAAAATGAAAATAACACCTGTAGATTGGCATAAACATATTTCCCTCTAAGACCATTATTTGATCGATTAACATGAAAAGAAAAGGCACCTGTGATCCAATATTCCCCAAAAGTGATTGCAATGCTTCCTCACCAAATCCAATTGAACCTCTGCAAGACATTGCTATTAGTATTAAGATAAAGTATCAAAAATAAAGTTAAGAAAAATATAAATTCAAAATATTTGGCTATTTGCATATTATGTCAAAACTCTACATGTAATTTATGTATCCATACAACATGACACCTACATTGTCTATCAGAGTTAATTGAAAATCTAAACTTCAAAACTAACACAAATTACAAAACTTGCAGTCAATTCTAAACCAAGTAGTATAAAGGAGAAAAAGTCCAATGTCATAATTATGACAAACTGATCTTTTGTTGGCACTGAAGGAGTTCAACAACTTGAATAACTTTACTAAAAATTAATGAATCCTATTTTTAGCATTAGAATGATAATTTAGAGTAGTCTCCTACAATACGCATCACAATTATCTGAATAACTTCGAGTAAAAGGAGTAGAAAACTTGCCTATAATTTACAATTAACAGGCTATAGCCAATTGAAGCAAGAAAACCCAATGACTTCGAGAAGCTCGTTAAGGAACTGCCATGAGGGCCTCCATGAAGGATTACAATCATTGGGTCACAAGAATGACCTTTTGATTTTGAGGAAACATATATCGCTTCGATTGGTTTGCCAGCACCTAAGATAGATAAAGTTACAAGCTAATCAGATGCAGATCAAACAAGCATATAAAGATACAGAACACGTTCCAAAATAAGTAAAATATGTTTTTGGATTTCCTAAAGGCCGTTTGATAGGTTTCCATAAGAAAATGTTTATATGCTAAAAGCAGATCAACACTTCCATTCATTTACATCATATGTTTTGTCATTATCCTTTCACTACATTCATTTACATCAAAAATTTTGTCAAAACTTCCATTCAATCTTACATACTTCAATTAATGTTAAGGTGGCCCAAATTAGATATTTATTGCTACTTGCACCATATAAATATGGGAGCTTAAGAAAATGAAAATATCTCATGATTACATATTTATAAAGATATAAAAGTTGCATCTTAGTATGTATAAAGAACTGCTAGGATACCTTTTGTAACATTCTCAGAGACATTCTTGACTGGTATCTTCAATATGTCAAATTGGAGAGACGAAAGTAACGATTTGACCTGTTTAAATCACATCCAGATAACAAACAAGTTAAAGTGTCTCTCTAAGACCTTCATATAGAAAGATGAACATACTTTCTCATGACTTTCAGATGTGGGACTTGAAACATCCAGCCAGCTCCAAACAGCATCTATAGATTCCTCCTTAAGTAGACTACCGTATTTGATTTGCGGGACGTCTATAAGGCTGCTACATACTTCAAATGGGAAGAGGAAACCAAATGGATATGTTTAATAAAGCATGTTTATAAATAATGTATCATAATATACATAGTCTCAACAAGGGTTGGACAGACCCACCGATACTTTTTGTCCATATATTTTTATGTTCTACAAAGAAATAATGTATATGGTTATACACTAAGAAGTAAAAATATTAATAGAGCACCTTTTTTAGCACAAAACAACTTAAGAGTTTGTAAGCATCTCAATACACTTTGGGCAATCCCCTTTGGCCTTTCAATCCATCATTCCCCTTTACCAAAATTTTTCTTGTTTGACAAAATAAAGATAAAGTGACCCAAATCAACCCATTTTCTATGTAGTTACAGTGGTCCAGAATTATATATCGGTCAAGGACCAATATTTTAACCATCGGTTAGCGCGGTGAGATAGGGGTAATTTTAATTATGCACTATGATTATATATATTAGAATCAATACTTTATACTTGATAGAAATATTAAAAGTCAAGCTTAAAAGTGTCAATATTTGAAACATCTTTCTCTTTGATAAAAGAGGATCCCAAAAAAAAAAAGATTTTAAAAAAATGCCAAGTGGCAGCTTCTCACTTTACTTCCTCAACATTCCCGTCAAACGTCCATCATACACAAAAGATTTATCAGTTGATGCTTAAAAAATTACCCTGAACCAAACCCTGCATCTTCAAAATACAGAGCAAACAAAAATAAACTAGCCCTAACCAAACCTTCCCTCATATGGATCACCATCCCTCCGCCCCCCCTTCATTAATAGGCGTCGCTTCACTACTACCGGAACTATCACTGGCCCCTTTAATTTATCTGCTGTAACAAGTTTCTTCTTATTTGATTTTTTCTCCCTTTGCTAATGCATTGCTGATAAATTAATCATTTATCTATGTAATGCATTGCTAATAAATTAATCATTTATCTATGTAAATATTTGTATGAGTAACTAAACTTATTCCTGCAATTGAAAACTATATGATTGTTTCTATACACACACACACACACACACATATATTATAATCATCATATCTGTATTTATATCGAACCTTGGATTGCATGTGATTTACCATATACGTGTGTTTGTCTATTTTAAACTCGTTATAGTGTTTTCGAAACATATAGTAAATAGAAACAATGCTTTTTTATCTCAAAGTTCGGTATCTGCTTCACACTTTTACTGAATATTTCATTAATGTATAATAAAGCTAAAGCGATTCCCCTAAAAAAATGCATATTTATTATAGATTACCTATCTTTTTCTTACCCATATATTGTTGAAGGTATTGAAAAGTTTACCATCTGAAACTGCTAAATTGCCAAATGAAATGCATGAGCTTATGTTGCATACTCGCATGGTACAAGCTGAACTTTAATAAAACCGAATGTGAAGAAAACATATGTTGATTTCGTGCCTGCAACAACTATTCGTGGAGTAAGGAAGCATGTGGCTGTAGGGGTAATGACGGCCTGGAAACTCAGGTGGTTTCCAGTACCAGAAATAACTCGGAAACCTCTGCTTGCCAGACTATAGCTACTCAAGGTATTGTGAAAGGTGACTACTGTGCAGATAACTTATAGAGTTATAGTACAAGATCCACAAGATTGAAGAAAATTGCAGAGATGGGGGTGATGGACAGGAAAGCGAGTCAACCAGTAAAGATTGGTTCAATCTTGGAAGAAGAGGATCCGGGCAATCTGGTTTCAGAGAAAAGTTTGGGATCAGGTATGTTTTTGCACATGTTTAACTGATAATAAACGTTGGCTCTATCATTGTACATTTTATTGACTTGAAGCTGATTTAGTTGAGAAAACTCCTCAATGCGCAATGGTAAATTTGTATATAGGCAATTAATAGATCAAGTAACTACTATCTATGCAATGTTTTAAGTTCTCACATTTTTGAAAATCAGATTACACAGGAGTTGACCAATGTGAATATAACTCTAACATATATGCAGTGAACAAGCTAAGTTTATCCAAAGAGGATCTGGTTTAACAGACCAACATTAATTCATTGATACTTGATTTGAGCTTTTTTCCTTGCATCAGAACATTTACCTGTTATTGTAACTAGAGGAACAAAAGATCTTGTCATATACCATTAATTCAAAATATGACCTGAAGTTATATGTATGTGAGAAACATCACATGAGTCAAACATATCATTTGAGAACACCAAAGATAGTGTTGAAAGCTACTCAAAGGAAAAAGTGGAAGACGTCTGCAATATGTTTGACAATGTGAATTTAGAAAAGAGACAGAATGGGAGATAAGTTTGTTCTGAATAAGGTTGATAACTTTGAGGAAGAGGATGCTTATGTGGGTTCAGAGGAACATTCAGACACCTTGCTCTCTGATTAAGCAAGCTTTATTTCAGCCTTTCGGGTAAAACCATGTCTACAATTTCTGGTTCTATTCTTTGACCACTATCTTTATTCAAGTTTTAAACTGAATGAAATTCCGTTCCATAATCTAATCCAAGTGATACTCCAAGTTGACAACTTGAAGACATGTCCTATGTTGTTTCAGAGATGAAAAATGAGTCCCTCGAGAGCAGTGGTAAGTTTTGTATGTCTAATATAGATGTTCGTGCATTGCTTGAATGATAGCAACTCCATGATATATTTTTTTTCCAGGATTTACAACTAAGGCAAGGGATTTTATTAACTTAAACTATGAGAATCTCAGTGAACTCTCATAGTTAGATAAACCAGACAACAATTATGTTGCTAAGGAAGTGACTGAAGAGGGCATGAATTTTGGACCTCTTGCTGATTAACATGTGAATATTTCCAAAAGTCAAGGTATGTTTAAGTTATTAACAACGGTGTCTTCTCCTTACTAAAGTTAGTTGATTTATAAAAAGGTAGTCTGTTTTGGCTTCTGATATAGGTCTCAGGTTCAGTCATCGAGTTTTGTCATTAAAGATCGACTACCTGGTCGCTGTGCACTATTGTTAATTGACTACAGTTTTGGTTGAAAAGTTTAATAAGGAAACAGCCCAATCATTTGTTAGTTTGCTTCATCAAACACTGCTATCATGCCACCATTTGTTTTGGGTTTCAGAACTTTTGATCTTTGATTGGGTCAATAGTGTTGAATACAATATAACAACAAATGTGTATTTTTTTATTTAACATATCTTATTGGCAAAGCTTTTATTCAAATACCCGGATTGAATCCAGGTTGATTAGCTAGTTAGTGTTAATACTTGCAAATATTAGTGTTTTTGTAAGTTTGGGCCAAAAAAAATTAAAAAAACGCTATTTTACCGCTATTTAGACCGCGGGCACCGATATCCGTAAAATAGCGCCAATAATAGTGGGAGTGTGAGACCGTTATTTTGATTGAGGAGCGCTAACCGCTATAGCGCCACTATTGATTGCATAGCCCATTTTAGATCAATGTGCCAAATCGCAACCTCTATCTACGTATTATAATTTGCTCAATAAAATGGTGGAAAGGTTAGTTATAACTATTACCAGAAAGGATGTTGTTGCCATCAAGTGCAAGTAAACTCCACGAATGATCTGACTCACTGGGAGTGAGTTTTGAAACTTCCCCACTACAAATAGAGTCCAGTGCCAATTAGAAAAACTAGAGCGGAAGAGAAACATATTTGAGGAAGAGCCTGACTATATATACCTTAAAACATTCACAGAAATTATTACTCCAGTGCTGCGCCAAATAGAAGATAATATCATTGTAGATCCATCTGAAAGCCACGGGTTGCTAAGCACATTAAAACAGTAGATCCCCGGGAAACAACCATCCTCGGGACACATCACAACAGGAACCTAAAAAAAATGATTGTTTGTGAGCTCCATATATAGGATAGCATTATGGCAAAAACAGCTTTAACTTCACCCAAAATCTATGTTCAGAGGCCAATATAGCATTTGACTTGGTAATTGGCATGAAGGGTAAGGACCCATATTATATTCATAACGGGTCAAAAGGTAAAACTAAAAAATTATCTCCAAATGAAATAAGTCAACGTCAACCCATTTTGACCTGCTACCACCTAGCCAGCCCAACTGTGCAATTTGCCACCTATAAGGCTAGACACTAAACAGTTCAATTTGTCATCATATATCAACTCACCACATCAAGAATCTTTGAAGGACTTGGCGCTCCTTCATTGTTCCATTCAATTTTATGGAGAGATTGTGTAGCAGAATGTGCCCCAGAGTCTACACAAGTTTTGGAAGACAGAAACAAAAGAAACGTCCCATCGGGGCTGAAAATTAAAGAAACTGAGTTGTTAATTTGCCCACTACTTCAATATTTCATGCTCTAAGGTCTACCAAGTATACATCAAATGAGGTAGAACTGTAGGAGCACACTTACGTGAACCGTGGAAGAAAAGCACTACTTGTGCCTTCACTTAGATTTGTTAGTGATGCATCATCTATAGCATTATCTTTCATATCTGATCCAAATGATGGAGCCTTTACAGCATACAAGGCACAGGGCCTATTGAAGCAATAAATCATTCCAAACTTCCTAGTGTCTGATGGCCACCCAACGAAGACCAGATACTCATGTAACCCTTTTCTTGCTGGAGCCCATACAACTTGTCCGACACTCAGTGACCTCCCAATCCCATCAACTGGGCGGACATCTCCACTGCAATAAATATAAAAATAAAAATAAAAACACATATTTATATATAGATTTCTCATCAAGACAAAACGAGGCCATTGTCTGACCTGTTAACTTCAATGACAAATAAAGCAGGCTGCCTTTTTCCAACATAGGCTTCACCCCAGTCTTCTTCCCAATCTCCTTGACCTTTCCAGCTACTACAATCCTTATCGGTGATATTGGAACCGCCATCTTTCTTGTAACCGAAATCATTAAATGTTGGCTTAGGGACAGCTGGTTCCTCTGCAACATAAGCAATTAGACTTTCATCTGAGCTCCATGAAATTCCCTCAAACCTGATCCATTAGTAAATATAACTCAATACTCCTTTACCAAGTTTTATTACAACTGAATATCAGTGCCGGCCCAATTATTATAGAAGGTTAAATGGTTGCTTTGAGCCACCATAAATACAAGGCCCCCAAATTATTTTTGTAGTTTCTAGACTTTTGTATAAAATAGATATGTGGCATACTGGCATATTTCTATTATCTTTTTTTTTACCTTTGATAGTAATATTTTTATGGGATGAACATCTGCACCTTTGTTTTTTATTAGTTGATGAGATTCAAAAGCACAATGAAAGGCAACAATGCAGGTGCTTTTTACAGTTATTAGGTAAAACTAGACCCCTAAAATTAAGTTTCGCTTAAGGCCTTTAAAATGCTTAAGCCGGCACTGCTGAATATCATCAGTCAATCGCATACTCAATTTATAAATGGATATCCACACACCATCTAGTTATGTGCTTAATTTCAGAAGACCATTGACAGAAAGACTTACCATCCATCTGCATAAACAGAGCCATGCACGGATTGAGGAACACGAATCTCCTTCTCTAACTGAAGCTGACCCCAAATTTCAAATTGAGTGGGTGAATCATTTTCAGGATTCCGTACTACAAGAAGTTTTGTTCCTGATGGTGAAGGAACCATCAGGGATGCACCTGTAACTTCAACTGGAAAAGGTGCCCACTCAACATCTAAACCACCATTAGAATTTCCAGAGATGACACTGGACAACATAAGTTTCTTCTTCTTGTTCGCTAAAAGATTTGGTTGGCTAATTGAAAACATTGTGCGAGTTCCCCGGCCTGAAGTGTAATTTAGGAACAGGTTAGTGAACCATCTTTAATAGCAGAAAATAAGGCATAGAACTTAAAATACGTAAAAAAGAAGAATCTTTGGCAGTAATCCTATAATAACTAGCACATTAAAGACAAGGACATTTGGATTGTGGTTTTTGTACTAAGAATCTCTCCAATTAATACATGGCTTTTATACTTACGCATATTTGGTGTATAAAAAATTTACTAAAAAGGATTCATTATGGGTTCGTTGGATACACTCTTACTGGTTGCAAGGTGAGGAATGCGTAAATTGCTTACACTGAGAGAGTAGTTCCACCAACATATTGCTACAAGTTAGAAAAAAGGTTTCATGTGGTTTCATAATTGATGTTCTCCTGGATCTCTTGACCAATTCTTTTGTAAAAGAGAAATATACGCTGCTGGCCTGGACGTTGATACCAGTTAATGATCTCGTAGAACATGGTCCATCGAAGTGGACTGTCAACTGATTAACTATCATTGCAAACCTCCAATATAGTCCAACGCTTGTCCTCACTAACAACAAACCTGACGGACTGTTTTGGAAGGAGCACACTAGGAAACTTGCATCATTCTTAGTAACCAATGTGTGGAAGGCTAAAAGAGAGGAAGGTATTGACGTTCCTTGGGCTCATTAAGTTTTGTATTCCAGCACATGCTTTTACAATGTCTTTGGCCGTCAACCGACTAAAAACGCAAAACAAATTGATCGGTTGGAATTACAAACAAGCTAAGGTACTGCCCTCTTTTTACCCCGACATAAATAAAACAAATAAATAGGGCGTATGCAAGAATGTGTACCATTGGAAGACTTGGAGGTCCATGCTTTGTCAATGGTAGACATGTTTGTGAATTCCTTATACAATTTAGATTGAGCAACATATTCTTCCTCGACGAAGGCATCTGGGCCGGCTGCCACTTCCTTTGTAAGGCTAACTCCAAGAGCATCCATTCGTGAGCAGACCCGGAGGCGTTTACTAAAAAATCAAGTCACAAACATAACAACATATAACTTTTAAAGACATTTTCAGTAAATCATCACTATATCAAATATACAACATATCAGCAAGATCCAACTCATCATGTGTTTGTGTAATAAAATCAGAACTAAAACTGTATTTATATTTAAAACTAGCGATACGAACTATATATACATAGGAGTTGGTTAGTATAAAACCTTTTTTTATCTGTACATGACCAAACGTGCTTCACAGTATTATACATTACAACACTCTAAAGCACGTTTAGTGGTTTACGGCTAAAAAAAACTGGTGTACGGATCATCACCCTATGGAAAAACATATAGTAGAGAATGAGACGGTTGTGCATCACATTTAGGATGACTATGCATCAAATTCTATATAAAAGTGACGCACAACGATACACACATGTTTGTTACCTATCAACATCTCAAAAAAAATTTTTATCTTACACCGACTAACTAAGGATTTTTTTAGTTAAATTAAAAGAAGGCAGATTAAGATAATAAGATTATTTGCAACAATAAATAATAATAATAATAATAATAATAATACAATAACAAGTATCTATGCTATGCATGTTTAATTTGCTTCTAATCAGAAATCATGCTAATCGCAATTAATCAATTAATCAAAAACCATAACCATCAAAGCCACTAGAATCAATAAGATTAAAAGTCAAACTTTATTATGTATATATATACATATAAGAATAAGAATATTGAAAACGAAAAAAGAGAGGTGGATAGAAAACGTACTTACTATAATAATGATGGTGATTTAGGAAGGAAATTGGGGGTTTTGGGTTTGGGGAAGTGAGTGAAGAAGTGATATAGTGGAATTGGAGTGTTTGTTGTAGTGATGATACTTTTTTGTAGCACATACATGATACGCCAAGATAAAATGACTCCTCCAACCTATGCTATTTCTATTAGGAGTATTTTTTTAATTTTAATTTTTCTTTCATTTTTCGCTATTCGAATTTGCACTATTGATTTGAATGTTATTAGTATGTTAACAATAAATTTTTACCCATATCTTTAGACCATTCCCATGCTTGCAAAAATTTGGATCGGTCGGTACATTAGAAAGTAAAAAAACTTAATAAATATCTTTATACCGAACTGATTTTTTTATTATGTAACTGACGTCAAATGTTAGATTATCCCCATGATTTATTAAAATTTTGGCCGGTTGGCATATTTGACAATACAAAATTAATAAACATCTAGGTTCGGTCTTGAGGATTTAAGTATGCTCATGTAAAATACTTCAAATAATACAAAACAATATTTTTAAGGGTTTGGAACCTAGTCAAGTTAGGCGGCTTATCCTTACGCCGATTTTATTAAGTAAATAATGCAATACACCATTCAAAAAATAAATAAATAAGAACACAACATAAGAATCACCTAAAATGATGTCTACGTGTAGTTTTTGTTGCGAAATATTCAGTTATTTTGCCATAATCTACATTAACTAGCAAACTACTTTCGATACTTAAAATTGTTCACCCATTTAACTACTCTTGATTCATAGTATTTCGTACAGAAAACTTCGGTAACTTTAATTTCGAAAAACTCCTTTTTGCGGATGTTACCGTGACTGGTATAGTTAGCAAAATCGATATGCAAGTAAAACATTTGGAAACATATTCATTTTCTTTGTGAACTTCATAATTTTAATAGATATCCGTGGTGTTTCTCCCTCATATGCTACACTTAGCAACATGGCTTGCAAAATTTATAACTCCATAAACAAGTCATTTCTATCAATATCATAATCTTTATCATCTGTTAAAGCAGATGCATCAAACATGAAATGGAAAATAGATTCAAAATCTTTCATTTGTTCAAATCTAGTAGTTATTTGTGAAAGAGACATATCCACTAAAAAAAGAAAGTAATCAATTTTAAAATTATCTTTAGAAGATTGTTGTTCTCTTTTATTATTTAGAATCTCATCAAATTGCTAATTCTATTCAGGTTCAATATCAATATCTTCAACAACTACCAATGATGACTAGTTCAACTGGTCAGGGGCACTCTCAGGTTTTACCTAAGGTCTCGAGTTCGATCCTTAGGGATAGTAAGTCTTGGGGTTTTTTCCTCCGAATACTTGTAACGGCCTATAGTCAACATCTCGTTGGGTACGTACAAGGCTTCACCATTATACGGTGAGGTTTCTCTGATGTCGTGTACCGACTGAATGTTCGAAAAGAAAATATATCTTCAACAATTTGTTTAGCTTCAATAATAGCTTTATCAAGCTCAGTTTCTCTATAATTGCCAATAAAATTAACCAATTCTTTTAAACTTTTAATTGCAACATCAAGAAGCATATCTCTTTTATCATACCAAATAACCAAACTTAGAATAAATTCAAAACTTGAAAATTCATCATATTAGTGATTTGGCATCTTTAATCACTTTTCCATCATTTAATTTTCATTGAAGGAGTTTGTGAAGGGTGTGCACTCGAAAAGCATCATTGGAAATCATTTCCAAAAGGAGTTACTTTAAGAGCCAAAAGAATTCTCGAGTTAGTAGTTAGTACATACCGATCTTTGTGTAGTGGTCTAATGAGTCAAAAAGAAGATTTTTTGTTATTGTGCATCAAGATAGGAAGGCTAGCCTACAAATTGTAGTAACAAATATATGGAAGATAAGTTTCTTCTATGGTAGGCTACAAGGTATTTTACTTAAAAAAATGAAGATTTTTTGTTATTGTGCATCAAGATAGGAGGGCTAGCCTACAAATTGTAGTAACAAATATGTGGAAGATAAGTTTCTTCTATGGTAGGCTATAACGTATTTTACTAAAAAAAAAACTTATGGTAAATGTGTTGTTAGCTATGGTTCTGACTTTGGTACATGCAATTTCATCTATAAAAGATGCATATGGCATGAGTTAGAGATATAATCAAGTCAAAAAAAGTGCAATCAAGTTTTACAAAAACAACCTTTCAAGATTATTTTTTTAGTATTACATACTACCATTCTTGTATCCATATTTTAGTCTCCAACTTTTATTTAATCAAGTGTCATTTCATTTTGAGTATTTTTTCATCATATTTCCAACAGGGTTGCATCAAAAACATCGCAAAGTGAAAATCGGTGATTCGGCCTTCGCTTGATGAGGTTTTTTCTTGTGTCACGACACAATTTTCAAACCTTTTGTAATCTTAGTAGTAAAAATTTCGGGTACCGTCTAGATTTTATTTATTGTTGATTATTTAAATTATTGTAATTGTACTTGTATATTTGATCACTGTTATTTTGCTAGTGATCCTTGATCAATAGATATATTTTTGTTGTCGATAAAAAATAAAAAAAAATCCTTAGCCAGGACTTGGTTCCCTTTCACCGTTCCATACAATTTTATGAAGAGAATTTTACACTTTTGACAGATAAATATAAAAGAAACTTCTCAGTTGTGAAAAACATAAGACATATGTATAGGTATTTGATAACCATGTGTCCCCGCATTATCAAAACTATTGGTTCAGGTAAATTTAGTGTTTGTTTAGCACTTGTACAAGAATGATGATTTGCTTACAGCAAATAGAAAACTTCTAAGATGTATATATTTTTGAGAAAAGAGTTCTTCATCATATGATATTAATTTTAACTCTTTAATAAAGCATTTCACTCTTTATTTTTTCTTCTTTTTTTTTTTTTTTACTTTTCAGCCTTTAATAAGACTAATATGCCTCTAAACATTTTATCTTCGTCACATTTCATCCTTTAATCAACCAAAAACATTCTAAATAATTTCCACCCTACACCCATAAAATAACTACACTATACATTTTAAATCAAAAAATTTGACATTAATAATCACCCCACCACGGTCGTCACCCAACCACCATCGACTCCGTTATCACCCGTCCCGCCACCACCACCCGTCGCCACTACCGCCACTGTCGCTGCAGTCGCGTGAATCGTAGAAAGAGAGCACTAGTTATGCCTTTACTCAGTTTATCAATGTTGCATCTTCATCATTCTCTCTGAAAATAGAAAGACAGATTCGAAAGTACAAGCACAGAAAAATTTAGCATATTTGAAGATGAGGCTTCTTCATATCGGTAAATAACCACGAGGTCTATTATTTGTACAATATTTCATTCCAAGCTTTCTAGTGACCTAGTGTCAAATCGCCACCGCCTATAGGGTCCGTGATTTTCATATATAATAGCAGCTTTCTCATTAGTAATTAATCATTCTAGCAAAAATGCTAGGTACCTGTACGTTTGTTTATAATACACAAGTTCAATTCCTTTATAAAAATAAAAAATTAGTGGCAAAGTTTAGGGTGACAATTAACCATTAATTAATCAAATCTAAACACATGGTTACTTATGGGAATGATAATAGGATGATCGATCAAAGGATTTAAAAACGTACTTGTCCTCAAATTAGAATTAGAATAGCTAGCTAGGAATGTACGTACGTATAATATTGAACGAACACATCACGTACTTAGCAACAATTAATTAATATTATAAAAATAATAACTACATAAGTCGATTTAACTAAAAAATAGTACTCAGTAGGTATTCTATTCATATATTCATAAGTCATAACATATGCTAAAAATTTATTGAAGCATAAACCAAATCAGGAAAACTATAAAATATATGAAAGGAAGCTCTGGCCGGGCGGGCATCGGATCGATCAAGTAGAAGTAGAATTATTAGTGTTGGGACTATGATAACACTTGTTCACCCTTTCAAGTTCGTTACAGAACGGAGTTGGAAAATCCAGGATTCGTATACGTTGCTTGAGCTCATCAGCACAATGTTTTTCAATCATATGTTTGTACTCGGCAATCACTTTTTTCTCGACACCGTCTCGTGCATAAGTGCCAACAGGATACTTGTGAGTAAACGCGTACAACGAATACACATAAAACTGGATCCCTAAACCTGTAGTCGTCAGCATATCCTGATAATCATGGGATTTTTCTAACGAGAAAGAGAGGTATTCCTTTTCGTTTGCGTTAATTAGATGTACACAAAAAAGGATGCTCGCAATTTAAATCAGAAGTATTATGCAACAGCATTTAGTTTCTTCATTGCAATTGAAATTGCAATTGCGATCAGAATTGCTGATGGTGTCAATGCTCAGAGGTTCGACGACTCTCCTCCTGTTGGAAGGTACGAATTCGAACATCATGTTATCATGATTACCTGCCATGATCACGTAAGTGTAGGCGACAAATTAATTAAAATCGTAATTTGTGATCGAGAACGAAAAATTAAGATTGAATTAATTGATGAGTATTTAGCTGGCGGGGTTATTATTGTTATTGTAAGTGGGCTTCAAATTAATGTAAAAAGTACTGTAATTATTAAGCAGACCTAATCCTAATTCACTTCAAAGATGCCTGGTATCCCGATCATAATTTTTAATAATCTGACCAAACTATTTGCAGTGACTGTCGCTGCAAATAGTAGGCCCGGACATAGTACACTGTTGATTGACATAGTCAACAGTGCAGTTTTGTCTTATCCACTATTTGCAGCGAGAGTCGCTGCAAAAAGTCATATAAAGACAAAACTACCCATTAACATTATTGATGTACAATGAACTCCTAACGTAAGATTCGGAAAAAAAAAATAATTCCTGCGATGCAAAAAATTAAAATGAAATAAATTTTGCTTTTAACACCAATTTACTCTCTTCAACCAAACCCATGAAAGATTTCAAAACTTTCATAACCGGTTTTCAAAGATTTGTGCGTTGAAAACACCAAATCTATACATAAATTATCGTTTTACAAATCAAATAAAAGGAGAAAAAAGTGCGGTGTGCAGTGATTCGGTGGTGGTTTGCCGACGGTAGTTATTCGGATGTCTAAAAATCTGCAATCATCTTCTTCATATTTATTTATTGATTTAATAATAGTAATAATAATAAGAGTTATTACCTTTGAGAAAGAAAGATGGAAAAAAAAATTTATACGTAAAAAGATAGTTGGATCCGAAAAGTTTGTTTTGAATGAGGGAGTAGATGAATTTGTTTATTGTTGTGGAGAGAAAAAATGATTGATTTAGGATAAAAATCTGAAAGAAGAGCTTTGTTTATATCAAAATTGGGCCCCACAAAAATATTTGCAACGACTTTTGTTAGTGGAAGATGACGTGACAATACTTTTTGCAGCGACAGTCGCTACAAAAAGTGTTGGTCGAAATACCAAAAGTTAAAGGTCGGGATACGAGCTGCGACTTCAAATTCATATGTAAAAGGTACTGTA
The DNA here is from genome assembly GCF_010389155.1 of Erigeron canadensis. Taxonomy (NCBI): domain Eukaryota; kingdom Viridiplantae; phylum Streptophyta; class Magnoliopsida; order Asterales; family Asteraceae; genus Erigeron; species Erigeron canadensis. Next base: position 3,122,698 of record NC_057761.1, read on the forward strand.
ATTATTAAGGAGACCTAATCCTAATCCACCTCAAACTCATGAAAAACAATGGCTAAAGTAAAAAACAAACAAAAAAAAAAATTATTAATGAATTAACTTTCATTAATCTATATATATATCTAAAAGTTCTATCAAGCAAGTGGAAAAATTGACGTATTATTGACGATTTATCGATGTGTACTTAATAGGATTAATTACTTTTCTTTATTATAAGGTTTTTATTAGGTTAATTAATGATATTAAAAACTAATGACTTAATATTATATAATTTATTTAAATAAAACTATGTAAAATGGAGTGTTGTGGCTTAATTAAGTTTTTATTAGGTTAATTAATGATATTAAAAAATAATGACTTAACATTATATAATTTATTTAAATAAAACTATGTAAAATGGAGTGTTGTGACTTAATTAAATAGATGTAATTAGGTTCCTTTAGAATATTTAATGTGCAAATATAAATGATTAACTTCATTTTGTTTAGCCCCGAAAATCTATATTGAAATGTACATGTGAATTATCTTCCTATAGACTATTTAATGTGTCAATATAAATGTTGAAGTTTAACGTGAAGGGTCATGTTGTTCTTGATGATTTCAGTTCTGTTATATGTTAGTATATCTAAAAGTTCATATCCGGTATGAATAATCCACTCATTCTTGAGTTGTGTTGTAAATAAGGTTTAATGTAAAAATTTGGTTGTAAATAAGATAACCGGCTGACCCGGTCAAGCCATCAAAACATATAATATAAAGTTAAGTAATAGTTACTTTTTTTTAACACAAATCTTCTTAAGATCAAAGTTAAGATGAAATTTATGATGATGAATTTATGACTTTCATTGATAATTTTTATTATTCTTTTTTATTTTTGTTTTGTTTGATAATAATTAAAGGGTCGTGGGTTAGTTATTTGATGATGCTTAGAATTCCTAACTATAGATTGAAGAAGTTGAAGGGAAAAAAGTCATCAATTCTACTATAAATAAATGGTCATCAATTCACAAATTAAAGAATTTGTCTTCAATTCATTCTTTGTACTGGTCCTTAAAGAAAATGATAATTTATTTATACATATATATATATCTAAAATTATTCATTTTTCTGATTTTAATATTTGGATGAAAAATTCTGATTTCATTTTTCTTTGTTTTCAGGTGTGTGTATGCGCACTTTGCTCTTTTGCTTCTTCTTCTGACGAGTTTGTAGATTGTCGAGATTTATATGAGGTTTTGCAGAAAGACGCCAGTGATACAATTGTTATATGAGGTTTGTTTATTATTTTATTAAACCCCAAATTTTTCTTCTTTTCAATTAGCTCTTTCGCATATGAAATTGTAATTTGTTCTTAAATATTTGTGTTGCAAACTAGGTGTTTGATAAAAAGTCTAAATGAGACTAGGCTAGAACTTTGTGTTTGGTTATGGCAGAAAATGGGTACACAACATTCTTTATGGCTGACACTTTTGATTTGATAATCATTTGGTTTTGTTTTTTGAAATTGTTATATAATGGTTATGAACATGGAATAAGCTTGATGGACATTACGAGGACTTACTAAGGCTGTGAAACAAGTTGTGGAGTCGTGAATTTCATGGCTTTTAGAACCGTTGTTCCAAACTGTTTTTGTGCTTGAAATGGCTGTGAAAACTTTTCATACATTGACTGTAGGGTTTGGAAATTTTCATTTTTGGAGGGTTTCTTGGGCTGACACCTAACCAAAACGTAGATAAATTTTTCAACAAATCTTATTTTGGGTTTCTTGAGTTAGTGACAAATAATAAAGACCATGTCACTATAACCCTCTTTTTAAATAGATTTTTTTGTGTGTTGGTTTATAAGTCTCATAGTTGTTTCTTTTAGTTTCTTCTCTAAATATTATTAGTATGTTTACTATATTTCCTGCAATTCATATTCACAGCTTCCATTACTGCTGCAGATAGTGACAGGAAATTGAATTGAAACTTACAAGATGTACTACACTCGGGTGCATCCTAAAAGCACACTCGATCATCATGATGTATAATTACTCACTGAAACCCTATGATAACCATCATTATCATTATTATTTCTATCTAATGAATGAGGAGTTTGCTTAAAAGTTCAAAATCGTCTGCCCTGCCCATCTCCCGAGCATATGCTTCAACATGAATCACATAAGGGTAGATTATAAACCTTATGATATTTCATTTTTGTAATGTTAATATAGGTCATTTCATTTATATCACTTTGCTAATGATTTTTCTTGATGTGCTTTCTCTAGAGTTTGCATCGCAGCATGGAAATGCATGTCCCTATTACATGGTGTATGCTTTATCTTTCCTATGTTAGTCATTTTTTTTTCATCATTACATTATACTTCCATTCAATTTGAATTTTGATATTCACTACCATAAACCTTAACATTAAGCCTTCACTTAAGAGATTAATTTAGATAGGCTGACAAAACAAACAAGGGTACATACTTTAAGGCTAACATAGAACTATTTTAACCTGATTTAAGACCCAACTAAGCGGGGCACAAATTAACCAGTAGTTTGGGTTAGCATCTTACCCAAAATACAATGGTAACATTTTGGGTAAAGATTATTTTGGGTGTTGACCAAACTAAATGGGGTGTTATATTTATTTACTTTGTGCATTTTTTTTCCGGGCGTGTTTTTTTTTTACGCCTCTCGCCTTCGTCCTATTTGGGGTCTTTGCGCTTTGAGGTCACCTTCGCTTTTGACAACTATGTTCCAGATCTTTCTTTGGTTATACATTTCTCTATATCAAAGTTGCTCAAAGTTTCAAATTAAATCCAAAACAATCACCAGCTACCGTACATTTATGGCCAACCTACATACACCCATTCCTAACCCAATACAAAGGTAGCTAACTGATTGGTTTGGATGTTTATGCTTATAGCTCACTTCAAGTTGTTCATTACACTTTTTATTAATTAGAGAGGTTGCTACTTCTTATTAGAGTTAGTGAGTTACCAAGATGGTTGGGTTGGGTTGGGTAATGGGTCAAAATATGTTTGATTTAATGGGTATTCCTAATAATAAAAAATTATCTTTATCTTTACAATGTATATAAAAATGATTGATTAAATGGTTTTAGAAGGTCTTATGCAGGTTCCATGAAGTAGAAATAGACTTTGATCTACGGACAACTTTAAGTCGTTTCGAGTTTTGCCAGGTTTCTATTTCTTATTTTTATAAAGATTTGCTACCTCAATCTATGTGAAACGGATTGGATAAACGTACAACAGAAATGTTGTGTACATAGAGTTAGGACAAAAATGTTTGCACATGTACGACAGAAATGTTATACGTGTAATTAGGATAGAAAAGTCTCCAAAACCTTGAAAACTCAATAGTATAATTAGGACAGAAATGTTTGTACGCGTACAACAGATCACCCATGTTGATCCATTACATGGTATCCTTTCTCCCTACATTAGTAATTTATCTTGCTGGGAACCAATGAACATTAACAATTGCTTAATTAGACTATTATTTCATAATACCTGCTGCACAAGAATCATATATGTTCAATAACAAAACTTCAAACAGAAACAATATGCAAACGTACGAAACAATCCGTGAAGCCCGGCCGTGCGTAGCGCGGGCCTTCACTCTAGTTAATTAAATAACAAACGAAATATAGAAACCTCGCTTTCCTTAATTATTAATGCGAGTAGTTATTTATAAAATTTATCAATTTTTTAACAATGTAACCCATGAATTAGTGGAGTTGATAAATCTTCCCTTATAAATTTGTTTGCAGATTTTAAATAAGGCATGAGCATATATGACTCCAAGCAATTGCCGAGTGCTTTAATGTTATCGTGTCATTCTTGATTGCATGAAAGTTATATGATTAATCTTATAATCTTGAAGTTCCTCCTCGAGCTTAATTGAATGGTATATTAATGTTTACGTTTGTATATATATTATTTCAATCTATCAATAAACTAAAATAGAATTGAAATATTGAAATATTCTTATAAAAATATGTAGCGTAATTATTAATCAATGTGTGTTTTTTTAATTTATTTATTCTATTAAATTATTCTTTTTTAATTATATATATATATATATATATAATTTTCTTATTAGAAAGCTAATTTTCATATAGTATTAAATTAACTATTGGCGTATAGATCAAAACATATTATAACCTTATAGTTTGATTGATCGATTTCTTATTAATTAAATTGTCTTTTTCTTTCTAAACTTTTCAACATTTTGTTACTAACGAAATACTCGTATTACTTATAATAAGTTATTAATATGAAAAACTTTAAAAATTTGAGTTTACGATCCGAAATCACAAAGTTATTTATCGTCATCCACTATGCTTACAAGTTTTGGTTTTGATATGATTGTAAAATTTAATGTAAATTCAAAACTTTAACTAAACATATACTATATTTATCTTTACTGTTTATAATAATTTAGCTTTGATCATCGGTTTACTTTAGACTCATATGTGAAGTTTAAATACGCGGGTTCGATCCTTCGGAGTGCCCAAATCATGTGGGGATTAGGATGGAAGTATTTTACCGGCATCATATCGCTCATACGGGGTGGGTCGATGGGTATCTAGTTGTGGTATCGCGGCTAGGGTTACCCCATTACCTTTTTCAGATAGCAATTATTTTTTTCCTTTTCTCCTAATATGACAGCTACTTCGTCATATTGTAACAATGGTGGGTCCACTTACAATGATGCCACTTTGGATGAAAACTATAAAAATAATGGGTGGAGATTCCCTTAACTTGATTTTAAGTCAAATTGAGAAGATCTTAGCCGTTGAATGAAAACTAATGGTCAAAATTTAAAATATCATCCTTGAATCTTGACTTTTTATCTAATTGTCAAGATTATCTTAACAAGACTTACATAAAGATTGAAGAAAGTCGTATTAACCGAAAAAACGCACTAGCACGTATCATTCATAACATAATTTTTCTTTAACATTGGAAAGTATGAAAACCTTGCGAGAAGCTAGAAAAGACATATACATAACATATAGATAATGGGAAGAAACATCACATAATCTATACTATATTATAAAAAGAATAGCCCTTTTTATTTTTGGTAATGTTGAAAATATGTAATATTTTCACTTAACACCCCTTAAAATACTTTCATATACACTATCCTCTTAACATTAATGATTAAATTACATTGTCAGTCTTTTATCATTTAAAATATGTCCATTAACCTTTTACATCAATTATATACACAACTCACCATCGCTCCACCACCAACAGTCGTCCAACCATCACACCGTCACCGTCACGACCACCGTCGCATAATGCGGGTACCGTGCTAGTAATTATTAATTAATACTCGTACCATGTACTAAAAGAAGAATTGAACCATGCATATAATAAAATTAACCAAATTAATCAGGAAAATTAAAAGTAAAAGCAGATCGATAGGTCTTGATCAGGTACTGTACTTGCTCATTCTATCAAGTTCGTCACAGAATGGAGTTGGAAAGTCCGGGAATCGTATACGATGCTTGAGCTCATCACCACAATGTTTCTGAATCGAATGTTTATACTCGCCAGTGATTTTATTCTCGATAGCGTCTCTTGCAAAAGTGCCCAAAGGATAATTGTGGTTAAACATATTCAACGAATACACGTAAAACTCAATCCCATAATCTGTGGTCTTCAGCATATGAGAATATTCATCCGATTTTTCTAATGAGTAAGAGTATAGTTGTTGGTATACGAGATAAATCGGACCTCCAAATGAAAGGATGATCAGCAAAATTGAAAGCGTAATCAACATGCATTCACATGCTTTTCGACCTTCTTCTTCTCGCTGCGAGATCTGACGATCAACGCCCAGAGGTTCCACGACTGTCCTGTCGGAAGGCAGTATCAACACAACGGTTTCACCGTCATTCTCCGCCATGATCCAGAACGAATATTAATCTTATTAGGGTTATTATTGCCATGATGCGTTGTTTGATTCTCTATCACTATAAGAAAATGAAACAATTGTGACAAAAGTTTTTAGGGAGGACAAAATGTCCTTACTAAAAGTCACTAGAAGACAATAAATCTGATATGTGTTGAACTTTTAGTTTGACCAACTTTTTTGCAAGGACGGTCCTCCCTAGAACCAGAATTTATATTTATTTTTGAATTTCTTTTTGGAGTCAAAGTCAAAAGATGTAAAAATAGATTGGACTTTTGTTGACTATACTTTTCGCGAGGACAGTCCTCGCAATAGATAAATTTAATTAAAATTAATAAAAACTGATATAAATAAATAATAGTTTCAAAAATTTAAATCCCACTCAAAATTTAAAAACTCCTGGTTTTATTTTTTTTCGTATTCTTTTGAAATTTCTATTCCTTCCATACTTGAAAATATTTCTTGAAAAACTTATTGCAAGGACATGTCCTTTCAAAAGGTTTCTTCTTTTCATTTTTAATATAATAATGTATTTATACATGTTTAAATTTTATACTTAAACAAAGTGATGTATTTTATGCAATCTATCATTAATCAAAAATAAATTAATTTACTTCTTTAAAAGAAAAATTCTCAAATGAAAGTTAACATGTGCAATTAAATAAAAAATGTATTTTAGCACTCTTAATTTAGTTAGTTAAATACTTAAATGTTTTACTAACCTGAATTATTAAATGTATTGTACAATATTTTGAACTTGGTTGGGATTTTGTATTACCTAAACTAACTAATAATTTTTTTAAAAAGTTTTATATGAGTTTATTAATTAATATGTAATGTTAAAATATATTTGATTAACATAAGTAACTAAACACAATAAAATTATATATTATCTTTAACATAAGTAACAACGCTATTTAACTTTTTAAATTAAAAAAAAACATAATTACCTTATTAATTAAACAGATAAGTTTATTACGATAAAACATTTGTATATAATTTAACATATACATTTATAAATAGTCAAGGTTTTTATCTGTTTGTTTAAACTTGTTATACGAGTGAAAAAATAAAAGGTTTAAGGCCAAATGCATGGGTTATATATATAATAGGCCCAACAGGCCCAAATACACAAGTAATATACATACTTGGCCTTTTAGGCTCGAACAAATGATTGAGAAACTTACCGTTGTTGTCCCTTTTGTTTTCTCTACCATTATCGGTGTCATCTGGTCATGACTTAAGAGCCGGGTAAATAAAAGATAAACTAGTAACACAAACTTTAGGTCATTAATGCTTAAACAATAAATCTAATGAGAATTTGTTTATAGGGTAGTGTGAGTTTAGAGACAACACTAGTTAATTAGGCAAAGTGAATTTAACGAAAATCTGAGTCGTGATTAAGTTTTTAACAGACTAGCAAGTAGTTAGAATAGTATTTGGTCGTACCATGAAATCGGAATTGTCAAACAAGTATTTTAATTTAATTATTGTTCTTAGGTACGTCTTTCAAACTATTTTCAAACTAAGCTCATCCGAGTAAAAAACACACACGACCCATTTGCAGATTTGTGTAGATGATAAACATACTTGGCCCAATAGGCCCAACTACATGAGTTTTATACATAGAAAGCTAACTAGATATGATTAGACTAATACTAGATATGAAGCTTATGAAAGCTATTGGGCCCATTTAGGCCCAATGATTAGACTAATACTAGATATGAAGCTTATGACAGCTAACAGAGAGCGAGAGAGATAATTTTATATATGTACATACATATATACACACGAGACAACAAGCAAGGTTTAAGACCCAATAAGCCCATTCAAGTGAAAGGCAAACACACACGACCCATTTGCACACTTATGTAGATGATAAACATACTTGGCCCAATAGGCCCAATTATACGAGTTAGATACGTACTTGACCTGTTAGGCCCATATAAATAATTAAGAAGCATACTGGGCTCATTTAGGCCCAATGATTAGATTAACACTAAGATTATGAATGTTATGAGAGAGCGAGAGACATAATTCTCTCTATATATACATACATATATACACATGAAACAACAAGCATGGTTTAAGGCCCAATAAGCCCATTCGCGTGAAAGACAGACACACGCGCCCTATTTGCACACTAATTTAGGTAATAAACATATTTGGCTCAATAGGTCCAATTACACGAGTTCTATACATACTTGCTCTGTTAGGCCCAAATGAATGATTGAGAAACATATTGACATTGATTAGATTAACATTAGAAATGAAACTTATGAAATATAAAAATGACACATCACATCAATCAACAAACAAGGTTTAAGGTCTGGTCTAATAGGCCTATTCGAGTGAAAGACAAACAAACACAACCCATTTGCCATATTTGTACAAATGATAAAGATATATAACCTAATTGACCCAAATACACGAATTAGATACATACATGGCCAGTTAGTTAGATACATATAAAATGAATCTACACTTTCAAGTATATATATAATTAAAAAAAACATAAACTATATAAAATTATAAATCAAGTTTATAAATAGATATCATATAGTACATATACCAAATAGATTTAGTCCAGTGTCAAACACACGAGAGATTAAAAAATAAAATAAAATAGCTAAACTATATGAATTAAATAAAGAATTTTGCTTTAGTTAAACTAAATAAAGATCGAATTATTTTTTTTAAATAACATAATTTTGGTCACATGTTTAATAATTTAACTTAGGTGATGTTTGTTTGAAATCTTAATAAAAAAATCGCGACTTAACTAAAAATACTTAATCCGTTAAATCAAAGTATTTGTCTTTTTTAACTTAACAAACAAAAAATAATTATATTGACTTAATCTACACGACATTATTTATCTATTCAGTCACTTTATCAATTCAATAATTTAATGACTAAAAAAACACAAACATGCCCTTAGAGAAATTAAAAACTATGATTAATTGATTAATTAAAGTTATGTTAAGTTTTTTTGATATGTACTAATAAGATTTAGATGTATTTCATCCATATATATATATATATATATATGTTTTAGGTAAAATAAAACAAGTATTAAAATTAAACAAATAAAACAATAGGTTTTTCTTCACTGAAGATCACCGTGCAGCATGAAAATCATTGTGTATCAATTGCTTCGTGAATCTTCGTGCATCAATTTAACTATGATCCAAGGGTCAAGATCATGTCTTATTTGTTTTATTCTAATACTTGTTTTACAATACCCAACCCCTATATATATAATACACGATTCTATATATGTTGTGTTTTTTTATTTATAATTTTTATATGTTAAAAAGATATAATTAAATAACAAATATTAATTGATTTACACTACTTTTAATAATGAAATGTTCATTTGAAAACTAATTTTTTTTGAAAATTAGAAAACTGGTCAAAACATACTGTGATCTGAATTGTTTTAATTGTGTTTTGATAAATCACAATATTTTTTTTATTGTGTAATCTAAAATACGTTGTGTTAACTTTAAATCACAGTGTGTTTTTGATAGCGTTGTAAATTAGAAAATTGTTCAAACACACTGTGATATGAACTTAACACAATGTGTTTTCGAAAAACATATTAAAAACACATTGTGTTAAATTCAGATCACAATGTGTTTGACAGTTTTTTAGTTTCACGGAAATTTTAATTTTTAAATGATTAAAACCCACTTTTAATATATTGAAATATAGTAAATGTTATAAAAATTCTAGTAAAAGTTAATGCCTTAAAAAACTCTTCACCTAAAATAAGTCCTTCCAGTTTACACCCCAAAAAAATTGAAAATCCCTCCAATTTTTTCACCTAAAATCAAAACCCCCTCCACTTTTTACCCTGAAAATCCTCACTCTTTCTTTATCTCAACTTCACTTTTCACTTCAACAAAAATAGAACCCTTTCATTCTCCTTTCTTCCTCTTCTTCTTTCTCTCAATCTCGCCGGGAAAATCTAACAGCCATCGCCCCTCCTTTACAACCGATCCTGCCACCGAGAAAAAACTTTCCAACGCCGCCTTCCTTGTTAAGCTACAACTGCCTCCGCCGCCTGCCACCGGAAAAACTTTACAACCGCCGCCGCTTGCACCGGGAAAACCTTTTGTTGCCAAGAACCGTCGCTGCCGGCAACTGGGAAAAAAACTCACCTATGCTCTTTTCTTGTAAGTTCATATATATTTTAGGTAATTTTATAATTTATTTTGTTTACTTAATGTGTTTATTTAATTTTTCAGAAATATAGTTTTTAATTAAAGTTTCAGTTAACCAAGATCTTGGTGTTATTGAGATGAAGTTTCATATTTCATTCGACATCTTCTATTTTGTAAGGTATGTAAAATCTTGAATTATTTTAGGATTTTTCAACTACATACATTATTTAAGATGTTTAATTTTATTAATTTATCTTTATTTTACGAGATTTCCAAATTGCTAATTGTTTTTTATATGGTTATGTTGTGTGTACAGTTAATTAGATGAATATATTGTTGAAGGAAGAATCATCTCGAAGGAAGCTCTTATAGTGGTACTAAAATGTATACATTTGTTTGTTTTTTGCATTTTTTTTAACGGTTAAACTACAAAAATGAAAAAATTGTTACAAAAATAGGTGGTGTAAGATTGAAAGGATGTATGTATTATATGAAAATAATGTAACTATTGTATATTGTATATTTGTATGGGTAAATATATTGGTTGTTTAATTTTAGACTAAATTTTTGTGTTTTAGTTATTGTTTGTTTGTTTATGTCGATGTTGTTTATGGTATTGTGGTGCTTTAATGATATTGTTATTGTTGTGTTTTATAATTTGGAACGGAAACATAAAGTTGATCGGAGAAATTTTTGCCGGAAAAATTCTGGTGGGAAACTGCAATTGCAGTAAAATTCAGCTAAAAATGAATTTTTTTTTTAACAAGGAGAGTCCTCGCAAAAGGTTATAGTAAGGACATCTTTTTCAAAAAAAATATATATTTATTGCGAGAATAGTCCTCGCTAGAAGAAGCGTATGTACTGTAGCGATATACCGTGTATATACATATTTATTAATTATTAATGCACATAAATCTTCATTTATACATATAAAATAAGATTTATAAAAATAAATGTATTTTATTTATAGGGAGGTCTGTCCTCGCAAAAAATTAATTTCCAATTCTTTTTTATTTTCTTTTTTGCTGGTCAATGTTCTCGCTATAAGTGGAAAAAGTTCTCGCTAAATACTTATTGCGAGAAGGCTTTCGCGACAAACTTATTGCGAGGACATGTCCTCGCTAAAGAGTTATTGCGAGGACAATTGGACATTTTGCGAGGACATCCTTCCTCCCTAAAAGCCATTTTTCTTGTAGTGATTGATGGTTTCGTCTAGGCTGTCGTTGGTTGCAAAAGTATGGTTGCATTCTATGTTGCGCTCCCCATAAATCCTGGAGTCGGATAGCCGGTATTTGAGTTCTGAGATATTCCTTGTAAGGACGGTCTTAGAGCTCAAATTTATATGGAGTTAATTTCATATATTTCCTTTTTAGTTTTCGTATTCATTAGGTTGTGATATTGGTCATACATTTTTTATTTCTCTTTTTATTTAACTAAAGTTGAAAAAAAAAGGAAAACTGGAATCAATATTTATATGGAGTTAACTTTCATATGTTTCTTCTTTAACTTTTGGATTCATTAAGTTATGATATTTGTCATACACTTTTTATCTCACAATTAGAGCATTCACAGTGGGAGGCACTCATCCTCCAAGGACTAGTTCCTGTCAGCACGACATCAGCTTAAGGACTAATCCCCCCAAAACACCCACAATGTCAGAACTAGTCTAGGACCTATCATTTATTTATTTTTAAATAACTAAAAATACATAATATATATAAAAAAAAACTTAGAAAAACCATTCAATTAATTAAAAAAAAACATACTTCATTCATAAAAACTTAAAAAAATATATAAAAAAACTTAGAAAAAAAAATTACAACACACATTAAACTAGAAAATTAAAATGAAATTGCCTGGTACATAATAATAGTTAAAACAACATATTAAACCAACTAAAAAACCTACTAAACACCGTCGGGACCTCGGATGATCGGTGTATACTCTGCCATTAGCTTCTTCTTCGCGTCCTTGATGAACCTCTTTTCCTCCTCGTCCAACTCGGTCGTCCCTATGAATGAAAGTGCCGAATACATCGTCCTTTTCGTTTCTTCCTCGCGGATCCAAGCTAGTGACTCTTTCTGGGACTCTATGACATCCTGTTTGGTGTTACAATGCCTCTCGAGTCGGGCTGCGATGTTGGATGCTGATGATGACGGAGCTGAGCTTGCATCGGAAGAGGCGGAAGTGCGGGGAGTCTTTGGTTTAGCTGGATGCGCATACGGGTCGGGCCCGAAGAGTTCATTTTCTGTGGGAACGGATGACGCGAAAACGAACCAAGGACGAGTGACACCTAGTGGTGTGCACTCATCCTCCATTGATGGACGAATGTGGGAACGAGCCCACTGTGGTTGCTCTTATCATAGGATTTATATATCTTGAGACTACTCGTCCAATAGACGGGCCTTAGCACTAGTATAGAAACAAACATGGAGATTTCAGATTGAAGTTTAAGAGAGGAATAAGTAATTAAGATTGCAATATGTGTTCACATAAAGCACACCATACACATAATACGAACATATACTTTATCATATATATAGAATAACCAATCAAACATAATACTGTAATAATTAATATATAGTTTATATAAACCAAAAGACAGGCTTACTTAAACTTTGCATTTAGAAGATTAATTATTGCAACAAAAATATGAAAATTAGAAATAATCGAATAACTACAATATCTCGAATTAAACTTTCAAATGAAAAAACTTAGTTAGATATAAATAATTACATTTATAAGTTTTTGATATGAAAGTTAGAAATGTTTTATAAGATTTTCCATATAATAATTATTACTTTACATAATTGATTGACTTCATCCATGCATGGCCTTATTCCAGACAAACAAGCAAAAGTTAATGAAAACATGCATAAAAATCACACAAACACATAAATTATTTATTATCCATGATGGATGGGGCGCATGAGGAGTTGATGGACTTAGTGGTAGGTTGTTGTTTGGAACCACTTGCGATTGAAAACGAAAGTTGTAGGAGTTGATGCCAGTGAAGATGCCGTCGTCTTTGATAGTGGAAACCCATTGACCAGAAGGAAGGTCAGTCTGAGTGTAGTAGAAAGGGACATCACAAGCAGCCTTTGTACACATCATGGTCACCTTGATAGTAGTTGATTTTGGAACCGGAACGCTATAGGAGGATTCTCGATTAAACGTTGTTGCTATAGAGCCTCCCCACTCATGCGTATAACCAACTTCAGTTGACAACTCGACCTTCCCAGACGTGATAATCGGCACTATGTCGGTTTCGAATCCTATATTTACACCAAATTTTAATTGAATGATATATTTGTTAGAAAGAAGAAAAGATTGCGGGGATCAGAAGAAATCATCATTTTCTGGAATAAAAAGATATCGATTTTGGCAGCAAGAAAAGAAATTTAGTTTCTAAATTAAAGTATAAACCTTCTCTATAAATAGAGGGTTAAACTGTGTATTGTAATAATAACAATCATTAAAAATGTAAGTATTTTATTTCCCTCTCATATCAAAGGCTGTATAAACTTATAGTCTAATGTGAATCTCATATTTTCTATATTAATTGTTAATAATATTGACTTTTTATCATTCCCATAATTTTAAGCAAGTACTATCTCATCCTTTTCTCTTAACATGACTGCAAGATAAAAGTAGTATAGCAAGAATCTCAGTAGTAGTAGTAGTAGTGTTCCGAAGGCTGTGCTAGCTCATTCGTTCAAGTTCGTCACAAAAAGGAGTTGGAAAATCCAGGAATCGTATGCGGTGCTTGAGTTCATCACCACAATGTTTCTGAATGGAATGTTTATACTCGCCAATGATTTCGATAGCGTCTCTTGCAAAACTGCCCAAAGGATAATTGTGGTTAAACATATTCAACGAATACACGTAAAACTCGATCCCATAATCTGTGGTCTTCAGCGTATCCCGATATTTATCTGATTTTTCCAACGAGTAAGAGTATTGCTGTTGGTGTGCGACATATAGACCTCCAAATAAAAGGGTGAACATCACAATTGAAAGCGTAATCGGCATGCATTGACATGCTTTTCCACCTTCTTCTTCTAGCTGTGTGATCGGACGGTCAAGGCTGAGAGGTTCGACAACGACTGTCTTGTTGGAAGGGGGTATCAACACAACGGTTTCACCATCATTCTCCGCCATATATATATGATCGAGAACGAAAAATTAATATTAAGTTTTTTTGTTCAAAAAGTGTGAAACGAATTTTTGATGCCATGATTCTCTAGATATATAATAAGGTGAAAAGTGAGTTGATCTCAAAGCAAACTAATCCTAATCCACTTCAAACTCCCCGCGTAATATAATGCGTGTGGCGATTGTAAAATTACTTTTTGTCGGTGACATTTGACGATTTTTTATGGCGGTTCGAGCCTATGGTTTGATAACGTAATTTGTTACATTATGCTTGATTGGGAAAAAGAAAATTCAAATGAAAACATTATTTTATCCTTTTATGCGCATTTTAACTTATGAAATACTTGATTTGTATGTCATAAGACCTCAAAATGGTTGGGAAAAAAAAAAAAAAAAACCTTGTTTTAATTACAGTTAATACTCAAACAAAAAATCCATCATCGAAAGCTGAGCCAACAACTTTTACTTCAAGATGTTTAGGACGTGGTCCATAAAAGTTTTGAGGGCATAATAGCAACTATTATAACTGAAAAAACAAAAAATTAGCCAAATTAGTTACTCCCTTTCGTCCAACAGAACAAGAGCTTCAATTCAAAATGTGACACAAGCTATCCATATTATATTGTTTCTTCATTCCACGCATCCCAAATCAGAGTATATTATCCTTTTAGATCAAAGATTATTTAAAGTTAAAAGATCGAACTTTACCTATAAATTTGAATGTTTTGTGAGAGGTGAAATAAATATATTTAATTAAATAAAGGACCTACAATGAAACACAGGTCTTGATTTTTTCTTCTATTTCAAAACACCCAACTTCATAGGTAAAGTTGATCCTTGACTTTAGAGGATCTTTCTTTGGAAAAACGAGTAGATCAAAGAAATAACATCCAAATATTACAGGAGCCAAAGAAGCCAAGACCGGCAGACAACAACCCATTACGATTACGGTTTGGAAACAATAGCATTGAAGATACCCAGCCGGTCAAACAATTCTCTTGGATGTTATTATGGAAATAATTGTTCCTAACTTTCCAAATAAACCACCACTAAATGAACAATATGGCTTGATATCTTTGACGAGTTCCTAGACGAATCTTGAGATTATCACACCAATTAATCACATCTTCAAGAGGAGCATCAGGAATGTTCAACCTCATCCAGGACCGCAACAAGTCCCTACTACTCATGATTAAATGGCATTTCTGAAGAATATGATCTATTGTTTTCATAAGACATGTAACTTGATGGGACTGGGGCACTGGGCTATTTCCTTTCAAATTCTAATTATTCCATATTTTTCATTTATAAATTTAAACCAACCTGGATAAAGATATTGTATTGAACTACACGAAGCAAAGTATATAGTAATTAACAAGAAAACATATAACAAGAAACTACATGTGTGTGTTTTGGTTAGATTGACATACAACAGTTATCCTATTAAACATTGCTACATACACTACTCCTTGTCTATGGAGGCCACCGAACTTTTGTTAAAGTGTTGCTTCAGCAAGTGTAATTCTGAATAATTAAAGGTACTGTTGTACAGAATAGATTAATAAACCAACAGATTTGGAATTGGCCTCATTTACACCAGACATTTGGAAAAACAACTTACATATATAGATTGATTCTCTAGTCCAAACTGATGTATTACTTACAATACTTCTTGAACCAAATTCCTATGTTAACAAAGCTTTCAAAATCTGATTGTGGTCTGCAATGCAAAAACATGAATTCAGCAGGACTCTAGTGTTTTGTAATATGGAGCAAAACCATTGATGGTTTGTAATATGATTAATGATTTCATTGAAAAGGATGGATGAAATTACATTCAAATCCTAAACTAAAAGATAAAAATTTGCATTTATAGAAACAAGAGGTTATAACAAATGTATATCTCATGAACAAAATAACATGTTATATGAAGTAAAATTTAAAACAGGAGTTTGCAAATTTCCACATACATTTTTAATTCATATATGTATATAGAAGGGAGGGAGTATATCCACGGACATCTCTAAGAAAATCATGTTATTCTCATTCTGTCTCATGAGAAAAAGTTGATAGTTGACTTATGAGGCCATGGCAAGACTAGAGCAAATAACTGAGATTTTTTTTAGAATAGCGTGTTAGTTGGTTAGTGGTTCGAATCCTAGCAATGAAATCTAAGCGGGCACTATGCTAGAAGTTGGAATCCAAAGGCACCCCTGGAGACCAAGGGTGCGATAACAGGGCCCGCACGCGTCTGAAGAGGTAAATTCCCGAAACCATGGGGAATTGAGATTCAATCCCTGGTGTCCAAGCCAACATCCCCTCCCCTAGAACCCCCAAAGAGGGCCCCAGGTGGCCACTTAAATCTAAGACCAAGTGGTTAAATAACTGAGATTTAGCAACCAAGAATGTGTCCGTAAGCATTAGGTTGACTTTTTTAAAGTGAAAGCAGACTTCTTAAGGAACGTACTATATCTAAGATGGGTCATTTTACTATGTAATGACAGATGAAGGCTTGTTAATACACACCATAAAGAGTTTATATGAAATACTTACCTATTAATGGGATGTATATCTTCAAGAAAAATGATCACTTTCACCGGAACTTCGTTTTCCTTCAATGCTCGTGCAAACTTTACATGTCACATAAATGTTACACACTAGTTCCAGGCATACAACAAGATGACAATACAAAAGAATAATAAAAAAGGAACATAACAAAAAATGTTAGGATTTCTCCCATTTGTGTTATATGAATAATTTTTCTTTCTACAAGAGACTCGAGGTTCACTTTTTTCTGTTTCTCATCTTCATTTTGTCAGTCAATTATCTATTTATTTTCCCATCTCCATGGAACCACAACATGAAATAAACTAAATGCAGATGCACATGTACTCCTATTTAAAAAGACATTACCATCTACAAAATATCATAATCTGCTCATTTTAAAAACCAGAAGAAAAATAATTAAATGAATCTGCAGATACTATGCAAAGCAATAATACTCACTTGCAATCCGTTTGTAATCGGGACACGGAGATCTTTAGCACTTAAAAGGAATAGAGTAGGAGTTTTCACCTGGAAATATTGAATAATTAGTAAAAAGCTAAATGCACATCAAAATAATTATAAACATACAAAACTAATGATAAACTGGTAGTCATGTAGACTCTTTTATACCAGTGGTTATTCTCATGGGCATAACAATGGATTGCATA
Organism: Erigeron canadensis; assembly: GCF_010389155.1. Lineage (NCBI taxonomy): Eukaryota > Viridiplantae > Streptophyta > Magnoliopsida > Asterales > Asteraceae > Erigeron > Erigeron canadensis. Next base: position 3,140,164 of record NC_057761.1, read on the forward strand.
GACGGAATAGCTTGCATTCACAATAAAAAAGAAATCTGGAAGCATTCTATGTAGCCACTATTACTACCTAATGATTCACATCAGATATCAACTTTAAATGTAAAGATCATTGGATGTTTGTCAACATATAAGTGTTGTCCAAGTCAAAATTTTGTATACACTAAGAGTCTCACTAAAGAATCGTAAGACAAACTAAAGTGGGTCGTCGTTAAAGATTTAAAATTGTTGGTCAACTTTATATGTAAAAAGGACTGGCAAAAGCAAACCTTTTGAACATGTGAAATTGGAGACTTTTCATGAAATAATGAGAGGAGTTCTGGTGAAGGGGCTTCTGTATAGTTAGAAATCCCCTCATTTCCGAATGCCTCCACAAAGCACCAATCTGGTATATCTGATGTACCAGCCATTAAACCAAGATTACAAACAGGGTTCCTCGCAACAGCAGCAGTAAATTTATCTGGCGCCTGCAGAACTTATACCTCAAAAAAATAATCATAGGTGGATATGCAAAATACAAGTAGAAGAACCAAGTTATACAATACCTGACCGATCAAGTGACAAGCTAAAAAACCACCATGTGACAAACCCACCACCGTTATTTTCGATGGGTCTGCAAGCCCCATGTTAATGACATGATCTATAGCTGTAAGGACGTCGTTTACATCCTTCATACAAAAAAAATAAAAATAAGAAAGAGAATGGAAGTCCATTTCTTCAAAGTGAAGACAAAAGATATATTATCATCAATCACTGAAAATTGTTCGCCAATGGTCAATAAATGTACAATGTGAAAAACTGTAATTCGAAGATTTGGAATTTAGGTGCATTCTGCTTAAAATATGTGTGATAAAGTTTTGGGCCATCCAAATTTCTGGAAAAATAAACAACTCAACTACTTTTTCTTTATAAGTTGATGTTAAATAACTCACTGAAGTAATCCCAGTGGGTGGGCAAAACACGACAAAAGCACAGGTAGAAAAATGTAAAGGAGAAGCACCTGTGATCCGACTTTTCCCGGAAGTGATTGTAGTGCTTCCTCGCCAAATCCAAGTGAGCCTCTGCAATGACCTTGCTAGTAAGGAATTGCTTCCAACAAAAATGAAAGAAATTAAGAAATTAACACACTAATAAAATACATTGTAGATATATTTTGTGTTAAAGCGCAGACTCTCCCTCTCCTCAACAAAACAGCAGATATATTGGCTTTTAAAGTCAAAGGCATTGGAACTACAAGGTTGATAAAGATTACAAAAAGTTCCAAGAAACAAATGCCGATAAAGCGCATTTAGAACATGTAGGATAAATAAGAAAAGAGTAATGTCAATTTTGTGAGAAACTACACTAAACTTTCCACTTGAGAGGCATCAAGTTGACCTTAGAGGTCAAAGCAAACTACTTTTATTGGATGAATCTTGTTCTATCAGATCCAGAAAGCAGTCTCCTATGATAACTTATAGATTATCGAAACATTTGAAATCAGAAGACTTGCCTATAGTTCACAATTAACAAGCTAAAGCCAATTGAAGCAAGAAAAGCTGAGGACTTTGAGAAGCTCGTTAGTGAAACATCTTGTGGGCCTCCATGAAGGATTACAACCAGTGGGTCACAAACATCTTGCTTCGTCTTTGAAGATACAAATATTGCTTCAAAAGGTTTGCAGGCACCTAAAATGAATAAAGTTACAAGCTTACTAAAACTGCTACAAATCAAACAAGAGCATACGAGATACAGAACACCAAGTGGATTCCAAAAATATCTAGCAACCGACTAAAATAATGTTTTGAGTATGCTTTTGTATTTTCAAAAGAATGTTAACAATTTATTTTTACTTCGAAAAATAAATAAAAAATAGCATAAAAAGGTTTGGCAAGCGTTCAGTGCGGGTGAGTGGGACAAAACTTATGTTCATTTTGTGGGCATGGTTATCAAGTAATGGGGCCAACAGTTAGACCCTTGTTGCTCCTTACACCGTATAACCAGGATCCGCATAGTGAATTACGTAAATTGTGGAAGCTTATAATCACATTTATCTTTTTGATAAAGGAAAATTGCATCTAAGGGTAACTTTAATGGATTTCAAACATGGAAACCTTGGGTAAACAAACTCCAGTCTTAGATGCACTTGTACTTGATAATTTTAGGAATTACTCGAATTCGGATACCTTTCGTGTGGTTCTCAGGGTCACTCTTGACAGGTATCTTCAATATATCATATTGGAGAGCAGACAGTAAAAGGTTCTCCTGTTAAAATCATATCAAGGGCATTGCTCAAAATATAAACAGAAATGAATTAATCCGAGTGTTTCCAAAAGAACTTCAAACAGCTATATACATACTTCCTCTTGACATTTGGATATAGGGCGTGAGACATCTAGCCAACGCCAAACAACATCTTCGGATTCTTCCTTGGTTAGGGTAGTACCATATTTGATTTGAGGGATGTTTATAGGGCTGCTACATACTTCAACAAGGAACAGTAAACCATATATCTGTTTAGTAAAATTTGTAAGGAATTATGAGTCATTATTTAGTGTAGCAAATTCAAAGGAATGGTACAAACGACTTAATAATTTACTACCAGCAAGGATGTTGTTGCCAACAAGTGTAAGTAAACTCCACGAATGATTTGAATCACTAGGAGTGATTCTTGAAACTTTCCCACTACAAATAGGGTGAAATGCTAGTTAGAAAAGCTATGGTGCAACCGGCACATCTTTAGGAAGAGTGTGATTATACGTATATACCTTAGCACATTTATTGATATAATTACTTCAGTGCTGCCCCAAATGGAAGATAATATCATTGTAGATCCATCTGAAAGCCAGGGCATGGTAAGCATGTCAAAACCGTAGATCCCGGGGAAGCAACCATCCTCGGGACACATCACAACAGGAACCTACACAAATTGAGTAAAATATTTGACTCTTTGTCATAAGTAAAATAAAGGAATCTAAATAACCCGAATCAAGGCCTTGCCATCAATCTATATGTTATCATGATGAACAGTTTGAAAGAATTTTGATCCTACCAACAGGCATAAATAGCAAATCAAGGGCTTGAAATCGTTAAACTAGACAGATGCGTGTATCAACTGACCACATTAACAATCTTGGCAGGACTTGGTTGCCCTTCACTTTTCCATTCAGTTCTATGAAGAGAATTTGTAGCGTTATGTGCCCCAGAGTCTACAGCACTTTTGGCAGATAAAAATACAAGAAACTTCCCATCTGGCCTGAAAACCAAAGACATAGAGGTATTGATAATCATGTGTCGACAGCCAAAAGCACTACCAAAACTACTCATTCTTGTAAGTCTAGTGTTTGTTTAGCACTTGTACAAGAATGATGACTTGCTTGCGACAAATAGAAAAGTACAAGATTTATATATATATACATATATTTTTGAGAAAAGAGCTTTACATCAAATGAACGATGTGCACACTCACGTGAATCGTGGGAAGAAACCACTACTTATGCCCTGACTCATATTTATCAATGATGCATCTTCCGCATTCTCTCTGAAAAACAGCAGACAGATGCTAACGCCTCGCAATACATTTAAACAAGTACAGGAAAAATATAGTATTTGAAGATGAGGCTTCTTCATATCAGTGAATAACCACCTTGTCTCAAGTTCACTAGTTGCCGATCCAAACAATGGAGCCCTTACAGCATACAAGGCACAAGGTCTATTTGTACAATATTTCATCCCAAGCTTCCTATAGTCTGATGGCCACCCAACGAAGACCAGATATTGATGTACCCCTTTTGTTGTTGGAGCCCATACCACTTGTCCAACACTCATAGATTTCTCGATTCCATCTACAGCACGAACATTTCCACTGCAATAACGAAGCAAACATGGAAAAGGATAATAGAACTTTTATTTGAAGAGTTCAAATAATGAAAATTTCTGGTGGATGTAACCTTCTGATATTAATGACAAACAAAGCAGGCTGCCTTTTCCCAGAATAGGATTCACCCCAGTCCTCTTCCCAATCCCCTTGACCTTTCCAGCTACTAAAATCCTTATCCGTGGAACTTCCGTCTTTTTTATAACCCATATCATTAAATGTTGTTCTGGATAGAGTTGGCTTTTCTGCAACATATGCAATGTGCGTTTCATCAGAGCTCCATGAAATTCCCTCAAACCTGATCCATCAGAAGATATAACTTAATACTCCTTTCAAAATGAACACAAATTTTGACTAGTTACATACTTCTATGCAAGTATTTGACATTAGCCAGCTCTCAAAAACACTCCTCTATAATGACAAAATAAAACTATTTTATGGGTCAAAACTAGTACAATAAATATTATGTATTCAACACCAATGCACAAAGAAGTCATCTTGGAGCATGATTCTTTATTGGATTCATCTCTGCCAGGTATATCCAGAGTAATCTTTTTTTTTTATCAAAATAGAATGGTGTATTTTTGTCTAGCTTACAATATCGCGTTTTACGATATTCATCACTTAATTTGCCTTAGAGACCCTTTTTTCGTTATTCAGATTCTTATCTATCGAGATGATATAGGCAATGCAATAATCGTTGTGTGAGCTACTTATCTTCAAAACAGGTATCTAAACACCTGACTTAAGAAGTTTTTAACATTTGAAGATTCCTGATGGGAATACTTACCATCCATCTGCATACACACAACCATGCATAGATTGGGGAATATGAATTTCCTTCTCTAACTGCAATGACCCCCAAATTTCAAACTTAGTAGGTGAATCATCATCCGGATTTCGTACTACGAGAAGTTTTGAGCCCGATGGTGACGGAGCCATCAGAGATGCACCCGTAACTTCAACTGGAAATGGTGCCCATGAAACATCTAGACCACCACCAGAATCTTCAGAGATAACACTTGACAACATAAGCTTCTTTTTCTTATTGGCTAAAAGATTTGGCTGGCTAAGTGAAAACATAGTATGACACCCCTGCCCTGCATTATAATTGTATCTTTCTTAACATATCCAAACATACACAAAATCCCGAAAAACACATAGCACGTCAATAAGATATAAAAACAGAATTAGAGTGAGTGTATATAATACCATTGGAAGACTTAAAGGTCCATGCTTTGTCAATGGTAGACATGCTTGTGAATTCTTTATATAATTTAGATAGAGAAGCATATTGTTCCTCGACGAAGGCATCTAGACCAGCTCCAACTTCCTTCTCGGGGAAAACATTACAGCCATCCATTCGTTAGCAGACCTGGAGGCATTGACTAGAAACTCAATCCGGTATACTAAACAAAAACAATTTGAAGTTCAACGAACTCACATTCAAAGGCAACTACTTTATGTCACCTAGTAAAAGTATTTTAATTCACATTTATGAAACATATAAATATACCGAACAAAGACCCAATTCGCCATAAACAACACAAAATCAAAGTCTTGGGTTCAAGCCTGGGCACCCCAATAGCCACATTATGGATAGGCAGGCAGTCATTTCAAGGCCGGTTTCTGCCACAAATATACTAAACAGAGAAAATGGGGATTCTACTAATCTGCCTATATATAAAAGTATTCCCAATAATAATCATATCAAAAAAAAAGAAAATCACACCCTTCAAATTTAGTACACAATACAAACACTTTGCAGTGATAGAGGCTTAAAGTTCAAACTAATTAAGGTATGAGTCTCAAAATTCTGAATTACTTACTTTAATGACTAAAGTGGAATGTAAGATGATGAAAAGCAAATAACAAGTTGAATTCTGCTCCAAAGTTGAAGCTGATCACTTCCACAAAGGTATGGACCGTATGGTATATAGTATAAAAATATATATGGGTTTTGTGGATTGTGATAGGCTGCAGTTTAAATGAGTTGTGTGTAAATAAAATATTCACAAAAAATCGAAAAAAAATGATACAAACTTGTCAATACATGAAAGAATAATTGGAAGGAATAATTGAGCTCAGAGCTCGTTCCTTTAAAATATTTATAAATTTTCCTGAATATTTTAACTGAGTTTTGAAAAACATGTGTGTGCGATAGACTGCAGTTTTCTTAGGTTGTCGTTATTTTCCTGAAAATTTTGAACTTTCTACTCATTTAGTCATACACATCTTTTTCAAAACTCAGTTAAACTAAACTAGTGTTTTTTAAGGGTGGAGGAGGGTTTCCCCACTCCCTCCCCTCCCCGAATTTTCTTCTCCTCCCCTCCATTTTTGTTAGGAGCACCTCGCCACCCATCTCCTCTCCTCCCCAACATTTTCTATTTGATTTCATTTCTATTTATTTTTAAAACTAAAACATTTTATTTAATAAATTAAAACTAATACAATATTAAATAAAACAACAAAATAAAACACCAAACTACAATATTAAACGAGACGACAACACAATACATAAATAAACTAGCGATCGATGCCTGGGATAAATGTGCGATGAATATGGTCAATGAGATCCATCCGAAGATCTTCGTGAACGCTTGAGTCCTGTATCTCTCCCCATCGATCATCTGATGGCTGTGGTGCCGGTTCTTACGGATGGGGGTTTCTTCCATTTGTCGTGTCGGTTCTCTAAGTATTTTCTATTTTTTTTATGATACCAAAAGCTCGCTCCACATCCTTCCTTGCAGCCTCCTGTGCCTTAGCATATCGAATCCTTTTCTCACTGGTTGGATGAGGAATCGTTTTCACAAACATCGCATATTTTGGGTAGATCCCATCCACGAGATAATACGGGTACTTATATTCGGTTCCATTTACAGTGAAAGGAACCAACGGTGTTGTGCCGTCTTCAAAGCCATTGAACAAAGGAGATTGGTTCAACACATTAATGATTGTTGTTTGATAAAGTATATATGTATATATGATATATGTTTGTGTGTGATTTGTGTAAGTATGAAAGGAAATAAAAAAAAAAAAGAGTTTGCTGTGTGAATGAAAATGAAGAAAAAAAAAGAGAAATAGATATAGAAGAAGAAGAAAAGACCATTGGTGAGTGGGCCCCTCCTCTTTTTTTTTAAGCATGTAACGGTCGATTTTATAGGCAAGAGAACCGGCACAGTGGTGCCCAAACTCCTCCCCTCCCCACCGGTACTGGGGGGTCGGCGCGGTGTGTCATCCGATACCGGCCCGGTACTGGTCCCCTCCCCTCACGACTCCGTCCACCCTAATAAATTATATTTTAAGTTAAATAAGTTCTGTAAACTATATAATATATTTTAAATACGGAAAAAAAAAACAATGAGATATAGACTCGATACATGTCAAAATTTTGCATGTTAACCATTATCATCAAACGTATTTGTATATTTCTTATTTAAAGCTATTTTTAACTTTCTTCCACCTAAACATTAGGAACCATACTCCTCAGACCTTACTATAAAATCCAACCTCCAATGAGCATTAAAATTTAAATATTTAATGTGATTTTGACCCTCCTAACCATCAATTTCACTCACAATCCAATGAGAGTCCTTTTGAAACTATCAAGTCGCCAACTCCACTTTCGATTTCCTTTGGCATTTTTGATTCCAATGGTTATGATTACAACAACAATTAATCTCTAGTTCACTAATGATTCTGAGTCAGTGGATAAGTTTTCTCATGATTTGTTACTCAAAATTAATGAGCCCAATAATATTTCCTATGTTAGACAATGGTTTCACGACGGAAAAATTCGTTGATGTGATGGATTTGTCATTTTTACTACACTTGAATCCAGAGAGCTCTTTTTATCTAGTGAGTCTCTTAAACACACGTTTTTTAGTGTTAAAGCTCCCTCTGTTAATTTTGCCTGGACAAACGTATGGTGTGGGTTGAGACAGGTATTCCTAAAGGTGCATCGTTTGAAATTAATTTCCAGGTTGTATTGGGCTCATGGGGGAAACACATTTTCATGACCTCTCAATGAGGTGAAGTGTGTTCAATGGGAAAGGTTTGTGTTATCACGCAATCAACTAGTTTTATCTATGAAGAGTTGAATGTCGTTTTGGATGATAAGACTTACGACATATGGATTAGAGGGTTCATTGTTTGGGAACCCGATATTCTGAATCTATCTTCCCCAGCCACAGGTTTGGACAATGGTGTTGATTTGGAGGACTCACTTAATGGTAACTATGAAAGTGATGACAGATCAGCTATAAGTGCTTCTTTTGATTTGGATCTTTGTAATGATCATTTTGATGGTGATTTTGGTAATGGTGTTATTGAAGATAATGTGGATGTTATCCCCTCGAATAAGGTTTCTTTTGAAGCTAATTAGAACTCTAGTATCCGAGAAGTTGTAGAAGAGTTATCCTCTCTTTGAAGAAGTGGTGCTATGGAATAACGACCAGCTCATCGTAATAATGGTTTGGATGATCATAATGTTTTTATGCTCAACATGTTATTACATTAAGATAAGTGCCGGGTTAGGCTTATTAAAGCTGATGCAAATGAGAATTTAAAGGGTGCAAATGAGGCATCACCACAGCAAGATCAATCTATCAATGAAGTCCCTAACAACAGATTACAGAAACAGTTGTCTTCGTGCGTAGTCTCCATCTACGCCTCGGGCTACTGATCTAAAACTTGCTGAAGATTATTGTTTTGCGTGGCTTGATTATGTTGGTTCTCTAATTTCTGATGAGTTAGATCATGAAAACCGTTGGAGCTATAAAGACCCCTCTGTTGATGTTCAAAGGTTGATATCTTGCGCAACTACATAAGTGGAAAGATTATTTTCCTAGTGATTCTAAGATTTGGAGATATTATGGTAGCATCAAGGAATCTGTTCTCCTTCACGGTGCTTTAAAAAGACGAACAAAGGATGTCGGTTAGATCTCTTTTCATTTGTGGTATGATGCAACGAGTGTCCGGCTTTGTTCATGGGAAGTCATTCTTTTTGCGTTATCTTGGGATCTCTCTTGTTTTGTATCATTATAATTATTCACTTCCTTATTTTCTTTTGTTCGTTGGATCGTGTCTTGTACTTAGTAGCTTCTTACAAACTATTTTTTTAATAAAATTTAAATGTTGTTCTAAAAAAAAGCTATTTTAAAACACATATAATATCTTAATTTGATTTAACTGAATGTGGACATTTTAACCAATCATTACGTTTTTTGGTAATCATAAGTCTTTTCAAATCATCATTTTTATTTCATATTGTGGGGGGTGGTGGAGGGATATTGATGTATGAAAGATTAGACGGTTAATAGTTAAAGGTATTTGTTCAAATGAAACCTTAGTTTTTCTTGAATCCTAAGGGTTTATTCTTAGCCCTTGGATCAATCTCATCAATGGTTGAGATTAACATTTACCTCCTAAATAAAATAAAAACACGAAGGGGTATTATTGTAAGTTTGTTAAATAATACAAAATTCCTCTTTTCCCATTCCTTTATTCCTGATGGACACACACACACACAAGAACACATAGATACACACTAACACACACGCTTTCCCTCTTTCCCCTCCACAGACGACGACAACCACCACCACCACCACCACCACCGTGTCTGCCATCATTTTTGCGCTCCCTCTCTTTGTCGATCTCCATTTCAAACCACTAGCAACAACAACAAATGGATGATGTTTTAGATATCACTAGAGTGATATTTTATGTAGTTTGTGTTTTTTATATAAAAAAATAGACAAACAAACCATTTTTATCCATGATTTGTAGTTTTTTTCTATCATTTTTGTTTTTTCATATGATAAGAAGTTGTATCTTTGGTTGTTATTGATTAAAATTTTTAAATTGAGGTTTGCCCACTAAGGGTTTGATGAAATGTCTAAACCAAAGTGTATGTACTCAATCAAATTTGATTATATATACGTATTTACTGATCATACAGCTAATCATACTTGATTTTACATAGATCTATTATTGAATTTGTTTAATTTTATTAGTATTTAATTGACTTTGTTGTTTGGTACAATATTGCTTACAAAGTGTTTGATAAAATGTCTAAACCGAAGTTTCTTATATATAATTTAGAACCAAATCACATTTGATTGAGTATTGCATACAAGGTGTTTGATGGAATGTCGAAAACAGAGTTTGATAATAAATTTGATCACTATATATTTGTGAAGTGTTAATAGTTAATTCAACTTCCTAATTCTGAATGTAGTATTTGTTGTAAACAATGTATACGTAAAATCATATATTTGTGTAGTATTTGTTAAGGAAGCCATTTAGTTTAACTCAATGTGTATATTTTTTTGACAATGTATGCGTAAAATCATATATGATTTTGTATAAGTTTTGCACACTGTATGCATAAAATCAAAATTAATTTTAAATAGGTTTATTTGTATGGAACTCATTTGTCTTGTCTCAAGTTTATGCGTAAAATCATATATAGTTTTGAATAAATTTTTCATAGTATATGTTTAAAATCAATTTTGATTTTGAATAAGTTTACTTGTACGGAAGCATATACAAAATCATATATGATTTTGAATATGTTTAATGATACCGAACTCACTTTTTTTTGTCTAGATGTATGAATAAAATCATATATGATTTTGTATAGGGTTTTATAACCATCTTTTAGTCTACTAGACATAAGATAAAACTCTACCAAACAATATTAATTATCTTTGTTGATTTATAACCATCTTTTAATTTAAATTAGATTATGGGTATGTTTTACAATGAATTTTTGAGGGTTCTTAGAAGTTTAAAGACATAAAATTTTAAATATAAGTCTTACTTTGATGTGTTATTTAGAAAATAAGGGTTTTTTTTAAACAACAGAATTACTATATTAAAAAAGCGAGCTAGCAAGGCGCTAGACGCTAAATAGACAATTACAAAATTTTAATTTATTTTTAGATGATATGTTTATTAATTAATGAATAAAAACCAAGTTACATCTGAATAATGGGTAAGCGAATAATAAGTTGCGCCATTATCCCTTTTTGAATCGAAAAACCTATTCTACTGAATACAGATCCTTGGTTCCTCGGGCTTTGTGAGTCTTTGTGGACCACCTTCTGCACCTGCTCTAAAAAACAAACAGACTGGGTTAGAGATGTTTTATGGGATGTGCTTAGGCGTGCCAGAATCTCAGCCAAAAAAGAAGCCCATATTATTTTTCTGACTGGTCATGCGGGAGATATACGTACCATGCGTCCTGCGGACGTCCATGCGTTTGGCTGGTCGTGCACGCATGCGTCGACCTCACTGGGGTGTCCCCATTGGTGGGGCTACGGGACAGTGGCTTGGGCCAGACAGTTTTGAGGGCGGAAGCTAGGAAGGTTGTTAAGCACGAGGCAACATGTTTAGAGAATCAACACGTGTTTATTTCGTTTGCCTTCGACATATTAAAAAATTAAACAACACAATATACTTTATATTGTTCCCGAAACATTAACTGTGAAGGTTACACAAGAAGTGGAAATAAGTTTTTATATAATTAAAGGAAGTGTTGGTGGGTTGTAATCAGCATAGGGACAGGGTATTTTGCAAGACATGTCATCAAATCCTTGTACTTCAAGTGGTTTAGTTTTAAAACCCTTCTATCATTCACCCTTTTGATTGAAAACTCAAGATCAAAATGATGAGTTATCGATACACAGATATATTATCCCTTCTTGTTGCTGTTTTAGCCACCACACATTTTCTATCATCGAATCTGGAGTATGTTAACAACTTCATTAAGGAGTTTAAGGATATCACATTATTTCCAATATCGATTATTACGAGTATAAAGTTAGATGGTCATCACCACCACCATCATGGCGAAAAGGCCAAGAAATTCGACATATGTGATGATTTTCCGCGTGATTCTGTGCCTGCTGATACCAATAGCACGACGACTTTTTGCGTTGATCGTAATGGATGTTGTAATTTTACGACTGTCCAATCAGCAATTGACGCAGTTATCACGAACAACCCTAAAAGAACTCTCGTATGGATTAATAACGGCATTTACTTGTAAGCTGTTGTCTTTTTTAGCATTTTAGTACATTACACAAAAAGAGATCCTTTTTACAAAATGGCAAGTGAATAAACATATTATCATGATATTATATTTATTGACTTACTCGTTATGTCGAATTTAAGTGAAAAGGTAGTAATCCCTAGGACGAAACCAAATATAACGTTTCAAGGGCAAGGATATACTTCGACAGCAATTGTTTGGAACGATACGGCTAACTCATCGCATGGCACATTCTACAGTGCCTCCGTGCAAGTATTTTCTACAAATTTCGTAGCTAAAAACATTAGTTTCATGGTATGTATGCAAGACTATAACAACACATTCAAATATTGTAGTAACAAGGTACCTTGTGAAAAATAACATTGGGTACGCTTGTTATATTAGTAACAAGATTTTTTTTAATGGTCAAATTTGTTTGATCAATGGTAGAATGTGGCTCCGATACCTAAGCCAGGAGACGTCGGAGCGCAAGCAGTAGCCATTAGAGTAGGAGGAGATCAAGCTTCATTTTGGGGGTGTGGATTTTTTGGAGCACAAGATACACTTCATGATGATAGAGGTCGACATTACTTCAAGGATTGTTATATCCAAGGTTCAATTGACTTCATTTTCGGCAATGCAAAATCGCTATATGAGGTACGGCCAAAAAAGAAACAAAACTAGATAGAAAGTTTTGATTAAAAGACACTCATATGTATGGTTTTGCATGGTAGAGTAAAATATGTAACCGTACTTCAAATATAAGTTATTTTATATTGTGCAAAACATTAGCCTTAAAAGGGTTGATTTAATTGACAATGGAGATTATATATTAACAATCGTTACTTATACGCCTATCAACATATATTTTATATTCAATTTATTTTCTAAATATATTTATAACAGTTAGAAATTTTGTTACTTTAAAACCTTCTTAAGTAAATATCTTGAGGTAGTCAAGTAAATGGTTAAAAAACGGCCACGGGAATTAGACTATGTACGCCTATCAATAAGTCTCAATCGATCGACACTTAACATATATTGGTACATATTTATATTGTAATTATATGTAAATGCATATAGTAGTTTTATCTAGTAGCCAAGGCCATTAGAGTCGTTTAATATAATTGGGTAGATTTGTGTAGGATTGTCAGTTGATCTCAATGGCACCACCGGTACCGGTAGGACAAAAGAGCATAAACGGAGCAGTAACAGCACACGGAAGAGCATCTGCGGAAGAAGACAGTGGGTTTGCGTTTGTGAGATGTAGTCTCGGTGGTACGGGAAGGATATGGTTAGGGAGAGCATGGAGGCCTTTCTCTAAAGTTATTTTCGCTTACACGTATATGACTGACATAGTTGCGCCTGAAGGTTGGAATGACTTTAATGACCCCACACGAGATCAGTAAGTATATTATTATCGCATTTGGATACGTTTTCGGTATTTACTATATAGTAAAAAAAAAATTGATGAAGGTCTGTTTTGATCGATCGATATAATGACAGGAGTATATTCTATGGAGAGTATATGTGCACGGGTGATGGAGCAAATTCATCAATGAGAGTTCCCTATGCCCAAAAGCTCAATGACACTCAAGCCTCTCTTTTTCTCAATGCTTCTTTTATTAATGGTGACCAATGGTTGCAAACATAAATCGTATCAATTATTTGCCCCACTAAAGATGTTATTTCATTCAACATAGTATTACGTTTTAATTTGTATGTTTGAAATACTACATTTCTTATTTCTTTTAAACCACAAATTTCAAAAGAAGCCCAACTATGGCACTAGCTAGAAACTTAAGGGAGACAAAACTATACAACCATATATACTATACAAACTAGAAATCAAAATTATACTATTTAATTTAAGGAATGTTATTCATTTTAACCGATGCATAATCCAATGAAAAATCGTAGCTTTGATGTCACAACAAACCCTTTGAGTCGAGAGTGGTTTCCATTATGTTTAATTATATAAAATCAATGGTTTGTGATCCATAAATAGTTTAGATTTACATTTACAAGCATAGACATTACGGGTCAAGATTATCAAACCAAAGAATGATGAAGTGACCAACTGACCATAACTTCGATCGATTAAATTAATATATCCCCAAAAAAGAAAGCCCCTCGACCACTTACGACACAGCTTCTAAAACTTAATTTTATTAGAAAATTTCATATATATCCCATTTTAAAGACATAATTACATATATGTCTTAGGTACAAGTTTTTAATGCATAAATACAATGTTTTTAAAGCATGTTTTGGGCATATATGTAATTATGTTTTTAAAATAGGACATATATGAAAATCTCCCAATTTTTCTTGCTACATCACACCTTTTCATTGGATGACATTTTTCATTTTTTAATTAAATATCCACTATGTAGGTCCCGGATGTGAGTTTTTCCCAAAGTTTTATGTTCGAGTATTGGGTTTCCCATTTTAAGGTATTTTCCATGAGGTGGGGGTTGGAGGTTCAGGAAGTCGCTGGTTAAAATTGTCTCGAGCACGTCTAAATCGAAACTAACGTTAGAAAGAAAAAAAAAAAATTTAAAAATCTCTATATTACTTTTAAGTTTTAACAAACATTTTAATTGATATTATTCATGATATATCTATACACTATATAAATCCCTACTTGGGTTTTGCTAAGTATGTCCTGTGTGGCATGCCTTATGAGTGATTAAAACAACTAAAATCCTATGTGGCATGTTTATGTTACACTTTTTCATACGGTTAAGTTAAATTGGAGGTTACCAATCAGACATCCTTTCCCTCCTCTTTTTGCTACGGTTAAGTGAAATTTAAATTTAAATTCTATAATCGTATGGCAGTTGTAACCGTCCATCTTGGTGCCTATAAAACCAACCCATCGATCACCTTCTCACCATATAACACACACATCGAATCACTTTCCGATCATCGCTTCCAAAAATCCCGTAATGATACGTGAACTTCACACAAACCACAACTCGTGTTCCATAACTGTAAGGATCATCAGGTTGTGGAAACAACCGGTGTATGGCAATGTGAACAACATCGGAAGCATCGAGATGATCTTAATGGATGCAGTGGTTTAATGCTATATTCGTTTATACAAATATAAGATACATCTTCCTCTGCTTGTGGTATGTAAAATTAGTCATCAGTATTTGTTAGATCTAGGGATATTTCATTTTTTTATAAATAAAATTAACAAACTTTTTATATATATTATTGTATTGTATGAGTATGAAGTTTGTTTGTGTTATAGTTTAAGTAATCCACTTAAAGCTATAGTAGCATTGATAATATTACTATCTTGGCCAGTAACTTATGATGATATCAGTCCACTTATCATATTTTCACATCTAGCTTTAGTATTCCATAGTTATAAGATTTTGTTACATATGCAATTATAAAAATGATGTATAATATGCCAATTGATTATATTCATATTGAACTGGCAATTCTTATCTTATGTAATGAAATAGTGACAGATGGATTTTCAAATTTTAATCCCTCTGCATGACATACAAGTATCACAAGAATTATGCAAATCCTTGGTATGTTAAGTTATTAAACATTTGATGATGAATTTTTCTGCAATAATGATAGTGTTTATATTCCTATATATCTAATTTCTTTGTATATTGTATGCAGACTTTGCCTACTATCTTTAGTAACAACTTACCACCAAGTTGTAAATCAATTAAGTTGCTAGATTATAATAATAAGGAATATCACGTTTCCGGTAAACAAGTTGAAAACAGTCGTATCAGAATTTCAAGAAGTCAATGGTCAAAGTTCATCAAATCAGCTAACGAAGAATCTCCTTCTCCAACTTTGTGTTTCAAATTAATAAAGGAGATGACTTTTCAAGTTTCTTGCTTTCTTAAAAATGGTTGGCAGGTTATAGAGAATGGTATTAAATGTGATATGATAAAAAGTTGTTTACTTCATGTGACTAAAGATACACCTAAACGTCAGGTTAAAACTTTACAAACTAATTATTAATTAATACAATTGTAATGCCTAAGTATATTTTGGTACATTAATTGTATCAGAGTTGATATTAATTGTTATTTTAAAGGAATTCCCGGCATTTTTCTTGTGGGAATTGAGTTCTAGAAAGAAAAAGTAGGAAAATATGTTTGTTAAGTTATGTGTTGCCAAACAAGAGTATCAAGTTAGAGTTTTATATGACTACTCAGGTGACAAGAAACTCGGCTGTGCACGTTGGTTTACAGGACGTACGTGGAACAAGTTTTGTGCTGAAAATCATGTTAAAATCGGATGTATAATGATGTTTGTCAACGACAACAATCTGAATTTCAGTGTCCGAGTTTTCAATGAAGACGAAATTCAAGTTGATAATTAACTGAAAAGTAAGTGTTGTACTGTTCTGGCATAAATGATTTCCTTCTCATTAATATATATATAATTGGGAAAAAATTTTCTTATTTTATATCACGACTACTATTACGAGGTTAAGATCGATGTGTTCTTATGATACAACTGTTGCATATTATGCAGGTTTAGATTGACCTTTTATAAGTTGTTTTTGGCACCTTGAAGTGGTTGTGAATTTTTGGATGTACTGTTGCTGTAAAATATATGGCTGCTCACTTTTGAAGGTAGGGTACGAAATTAAAGCCTGATGAAAAAGGTACATAGTTCGACAATCTGATCGAACTTAATTAGAATAATTATTTGATATCTCCATTAATCATGTTTGTTTATAAGGTATGTAGTTTAAGTAGTCTAACAAATCATATGCTATCTTAGTCGTGTTGCTTTGTATATTATGTACTTTAAGTTTTAGTTTAAGAAAACATATGATGTATTTTGTGGCTAGGCTAACCACATGGTTTTGTGGAAAGTTATGATGATCTACGTAGATTCAATGATGTGTCAATTTGGAAATTAAAGTAATGCCATTAGTATAGGGCTATATTTTTATTTCGTAAAAAAAAAGTTTCTTGTTTTGCACGAATTGCATTGTCTCATAATTGCACTTGCGTGATGCGACTTTATGTCACAATATCACACACTATTTGTAACTTATCTTGTTTATTATGAATATATCTGATTTTTAAATGATTATGACATTTTATTATAACATTGTTCATCAAATGTTGCTTTTAACAATGTCTATACGGTCTGTTAATATAGGTGTATAGATATATATAGTTTTTTTTTTAATTTTAATTGTATACTTGCAAGTCTATTAATTTTTGTCATTTTTTTAAAAAAAGAATCAAAGTTGTCATATTTAGTAAAACATATTATCTTGAAGCCTGTATCAGTTACCAAAAATTTAGATAATTTAAGTTTTAAAAAAATCTAAATATACTTGGTCAGATACAAAAAACGGTTTTCCTTCAAAAGTAGGATACGGTTTTCATAATAAAGAAACAATCAATTTCGATTCAAATTCAAATTTCAAATGTAAAATGCCTTTGAATAACTAACACCTTTCTTATTAAATTTAAACCTTATATCAAATTAACTTAAACCTCATTTTATCACCAAAAACAAATCACATATACTTACTAAATCATCAAATTTTATAAGTGCAATTATAAAATTTAGAGATGCCTATAATATTGAATAGGAAAAAAATATTTGCATGCAATTGGTGAGAATCTATTAATAAACTTTTCTTTTTTTTTTTGTAGTTTATATATATATATATATATATTAATAATTACCCCAATTAATCTCTCACACAACATACTTCTCAAAGTTGTAATCACATTTACAGCCATCTCTATTTGTCAAGATCACTCATATATTGTCAGCCATAGTATCGTTAGTTTATTTGATTACACCATTGATAAATTTTTTTGATTGCAGTATGAGTGCAGATCCTCCACCCACCGTTCTAATATGCTTGCATCATGGTGGAGAAATGTTCAAGTTACGCCAAGGTTATGAATATGTTGGCGGTAGGTTAGTGATGATACCTAATGTCAAAACAAACGAATTTCTGATGAATGAACTGCGATCATGGTATTATAACAAATTCCCAATGTGCACAGATGAAGTATGGTTTAGACACAAACAACCAGGAAAATCACTTGGGGATAAGAATTCGATTCAAAAACTTTTTGAAGGCATAGACTTGAATTGGTTATATAGAATATCAAAAAATGAAGTAGCAATACATATATATGTGATGAAGTTGCGCCATACCACTAAGAGGTATCCATAATAACCTATTGTAATAGTCTTATCTATATTGATTTGTACCCTTTCATAGTGAGTATCAATATTAGTCAAAATGAATTTTAACCACTGACAAGTATCAAATTTTACAGATTTATTCGAAGTCCTCCAACTATTGTTAGAATATGCTTGCATTATGGCGGCAAAATGATTAAGTTACATCAAGGCTATCAATATGTTGGTGGTGGGACAGTGATGATTTCTGATGTGAAAACAAAGGAATTCATGATCAATGAATTGCGAGCATGGTATTATCAAAATTTCCAAAGTTGTAAACATAAAGTTTGGTTTAAATGCAAACGTCCAAGGAAGTTACTTAGTGATCGAGGTTCAATTGCTTCCGTTTTCGAAGATCAGCATTTGAAATCATTATACAATGTTACAAAAAAAGACGAACCAATAGATATATATGTGGTACATTCACCCGGTTCCACACTGATGTGACTAATTTATACCCATTACCCACATCATTATTGGCCATTTATTTATATGTTTTAAGTCTACTTTGTGTGCATTTGGCGCGTTTATGGTGTTTGTTAGTAGTTTCAGGCGCTTAGCAGGTTACGTAGTCATTTGGCTCACATTTGGAAGACTATTGGCTAATACAATAATTCATGAAGTCGAGAGTTGATTTATGCAAAAGAAATGATGAAAGTGGCGAGTTGAAAGTTGAAAACGAAGTTGTCGAAGTCTTTGTGTCCACTGCGACGCAGTGGAAATGCACATTTGCCCACTGCGCCGCAGTGGTTATTCATGCACGAGTGACTTTTGTCCAGTGAGATTTGGCTGCGCAGTAGTGGTCGTAATCGAGGATCACTGCGCCGCAGTGATCAAGCAAGTCAACAGAGACAAGTCGTAGGGCACGACTGCGCCACAGTGGTGGGTGTGTACGAGCCCACTGCGCCGCAGTCACCCATTTTGCACGCAAAGATTTGGCAGAGATATTTGGCTGCGCCGCAGTGGATGGCATGCACGATCCCACTGCGCCGCAGTCATCCATGTTGCATACGAAGGGAATTCCAGTGATATTTGGCTGCGACGCAGTGGAGGCCTTCACATGACCACTGCGCCGCAGTGGGAGGCTGGTCAACAAAAGTCAACAGCCGACTTAAAGCCTTATTTTTCAAGAGGTATAAATATAAACCCTAGGCACGAATTTCGAGGCATTCAAACTCTTTCTAGGAGCTGCTCTATCAGGATTCTTCCTTCTCCAATCAAGTGTTTCACTTAGGCGGACTCATTGAAGATATTACGGGCACCCATCTAGATCGTATCTACATTATTGTCTTGCAAATTATTTTCTTCAAACAATTGGTACTTCATGTTTCTTTTCCGTTTCTTTGATTATTGTGAATTGATCATGAGTGGCTAACTGTTTAATCATCCACCTTGATGAAACTAGACGGATAATGTGATTGCTATATTTTTAATTTAAAAGGGTTTATTTAATTATCGTTGTTCCGTGATCTTGATGGTTTTAATTCTTTTCATTTAATTAAAATCGATATTGGTTGCATATGATTCTTCGTTGGTGGTACCAGTCGAATGTGTATGTGATTTTAAAACGGTTACTTGTCTATAAGTAATTATCACTAGTTCATGGTATGATAGTGAATATCATTTTAAGTAAAGATTAAATTTGTCAACGTGATTGATATCGGTTGGTGGTACCAGGTTATTGTCACATAGGTTCAATTGATAATTTGATAAGTAGATAAAAACTGATTGTTAGAAGAATTGTCTTGGTCTTGGTGGTACCGGCTTGGGTAATTAGACTAGTCAGGTGGATCGATAAATTATTCATGGATGGTGGTACCACGTGAATAGTTTAATCTTGTCACGACTACCTTTTAAACTCTTAAGAATTTGTTCCTCATCAAATGCAATCACATTTGAAGTCAAGGGAAGTCAAGGTGGATGACTTTTAATTATTTTGTCTGAATCTTTCTTTAATTTTATGCAATCAATTGGCAAATCAATTTGTTTAATTGTCAAAGGGAATTTCGAGCAACACCTGTTTTCCAAACCATTTAACAAGCAATTAATCATTTCACAGTCCCTGAGAACGAACTCAGACTTACCTCTTTGCTATATTACAAACGATCGGGTCCACTGCCCGTGAGTGCGTAATAGTTAGTTCTTTGGTAGTTTTAGTTTACAAATATTAAAGCTCAATTTGGCACATCACACACCGAGACAGTAATTTGACATTGTTTTTGTTTTTTCAAATCAATATTTTGTATTTGCTTTAAATAAGATGTGCACATGAAGTTTGGTTCTGATTACAATCATCATTATTGTCTTTACACTTTCTTTTCAATCTAATAATACAAGCATGTGAATGTTATTACTGTTACTATTTTGCCATGGGTACATGAATTAATTCCAACTCCAGTAAATTGTGACATATTGCTTTATGATATCTATACATATATGTGCAGACGTTGCGTACTTAAAGATCTATACAATTTACGTCAAAATTTTAGGAGTCTAGGCACTAGTATATTAGGCACTAGTATATATATATGTTGATCAAAAGTTTTATTGTCGTAATTTCGTTTTACTCGTAACTTATAAGTATGATGATGATCCGAAATACAAGCCCAATAAATAATATAATATCCGAAATGAAAGCCCAAAAAGCCCAACTAAAACTAGGGTTTAACGAAACCATAACCTATTATACTTGTCACCATATTTTCATTCACTTCTTTGCCCCATCTCTCTTATCACACACCGCCGGAGCAAATTCCCTCACCATCTCCATCAATGGCGCCAAAGCAAAGAACCCCACATGCCTGCCGTAACCCAGATCTCATCAGGGGTGTTGGCAAATACTCACGTAGCCAGATGTATCACAAAAGAGGTTTGTGGGCCATCAAGGCCAAAAATGGCGGCACTTTCCCTACCCACCCGAAAAAGACGGCTGAAGCTCCGGCCGCCGTCAAGCCGCCTAAGTTTTACCCGGCTGATGATGTCAAGAAACCCCTTGTTAATAAGCGTAAAGCTAGACCCACCAAGCTTAGGTTTGTTAAGTTTGTGTTTTTGTTAATACAGATATATAGATATAGAAAATGTATGTAATGTTTTTTCGTTGTTTTTAATGAAACGGTGTCGTTTTGTTTGTGGGTTTTGTAGGGCAAGTATTACTCCTGGAACAGTTTTGATTATTTTGGCTGGTAGGTTTAAGGGGAAAAGAGTTGTCTTTTTGAAGCAGCTTACTTCTGGATTGCTTCTTGTTACTGGTGAGAATATTTTTTATTTACTTTTATACTTTTTTTTTATATAAAATGATTATTTGTTTATTTTTAGTTTATAATGACATTTTGAAAATGGAATGTTTTGATTTTGATATCTCTATCAAGGATTGTTTTATGGTTGTTTAGTTTGTGTTTCTAATTATAACTGTTTCATTAATTAATAGAAGTACTAAAACAACAAAATCTCAAGCAAAATGTGTGTGTATATGTATAGTAACTTGAATATAAGTTGCATATGAGCATATAAAAGGTATGTAGACCTATAACCATGACATGTAGCATACAAAATTATGTAAACATAACTGCAACTAAAGAGAGAGTGATTAAAGTACTAATACTGACAATGAAAGTGCTAATATTGTGAGTATAAATTGTATTGAAGTGTTACATACATTATTCTAATCAATGTTAATAGGTGTATTTACAGCGCAGTATCATGCTTACATTGATAATATAGTGATGAGGGTGGATGTTATACGTTTGCTGGGACGTTTTTTATTGTGATTTATATGGTATTTGTTTGCGTAGTTGAAGAATTGTTTTGTGAATGTTGGTTGGTTTGATAGGCCCATTCAAGATTAACGGTGTTCCACTAAGGAGGGTGAATCAGTCCTATGTAATTGCAACTTCGACCAAGATTGACATTGCAGGAGTGAATGCTGAGAAGTTTGATGACAAGTATTTCGGTAAAAAAGTTGAGAAGAAGAAAAAGAAGGGTGAAGGAGAGTTCTTTGAAGCTGAAAAGGAGGTTCGTTACTCAACTATTTCCGAACTTGTTTTTTTGATGAACACTATTGTATTTTTTAAACTTCTGAGTTAAATATCTAAAATGGGGCTCTAATGATTTTTACATCCTATGGCTTGTTGAGTGTCAGTACACTTATAATGGGATTGTAGAGTCAAAATTGGTATTCGTTTTTTGATACTTGTTTTTCACAGAACAACTGTTTTTATACTTGTTTTTTGATGCCCACTATCGTATTTTTAAAGTTTTTAAGTGAAGTATCTAGAATGGCCCTAAATATTTTTCACATACATGAGTTTCTTGAGCGAAATAAACTTCTCAGTTATCATATATTTGTAGAACTGATAGATGGTCATGTTTTATTTTGAAATAAGCATTATTTTTCACATAATGTTACATGCTAGTTGGTCTGTTTCAAATACCTTCGTAGTCAAAATTTTGAATGAAGTTTGAGAAATCTTGTGTTGAATGTATGGAATTTATGTAGGAGAAGAACCAGTTGCCACAGGACAAGAAAGATGATCAGAAGACAATCGATGCTGCATTGATAAAATGTATTGAGGCCGTTCCAGAACTGAAGAGCTATTTGGGTGCCAGGTTTTCACTCAAGGCAGGCATGAAACCCCATGAGCTTGTATTTTAGATGGACAGCACTTCTCTGCTTAGGATTGAGCTTTGTCTGTTGGAGTCTGTAGCTTTCGTGTTTTTTGTCGTTTTAATTTTATACTATGCTTGGACTAGATTTCCATTTCATTTGCCCCCTCTGGTTTATCTGATTTTTGGAACAATACTTGAGTTCTCTAAATTGCGATTGGCTTCAATTTTGTTGCTTTTTGGTTCTCTGTTACAGGTAAGTTTCTCTTGGGGATGTTAATAACATACTAAGGTTGACTCATTAACAGTGAGATTTGAGCCAAGCCAATGACTATAATTGGATTGCAAACCTAAATGATATTGTATAGTAATTTATAATATATTTATCATAATTTATAAGTTTTATGATAGATACACAATAATTATACGTATGATGGGTATATCTGAAGTACAGCATTTGTGTGTGTAGTACATAAGTTTTGGGTATCACTAATTATGTGCGTAGTTATTTAAAACCTTGTCAATTTTCTTTGAACTTGGATACAAGAGTACATTTTTTATTTTATTTTTCTATACAATGAACCAAGCTTTGGGAAATCCTTGACCTAAACAAACTTGAAACTCCAAATAAAATCTATGAAAATACTATAAAAATTGTAACATAAAAGAAAATTGGATAAGGGAAGAAAGAAGAAGATTGAATAGGGGAAAAAAGGATAGATAATTACATAAAAAAGAGACATTCTCGAGTTGAAAGAAAAGAAAAGAAAGTTGATAGTTAAACGTATTCTTAAGTTAGAAAAGAAAGGATAAAAAGATACAATTTTTACATTTATAGCCTTGTAGTAAGTAAAACCTTTATATAAGTTTGAGGGGTATAATAATAATTTCACCACTTTTCCTTCCAAATCTTGCCAAAAGTGGCAAGAAAGTTTTGGGATCAAAACATCGTATTTTTCCCTTTCTTTTAAAACAAAAACTCAAGAATACAAAACTAAAAGTTTCTTACCCTTTCTTTTCTTATCTCTTCAAAATAAAACTCAAGAATGCACTCTTACTCTACACCATGCTTCTTGCCTTCTTGTACTCACTTAATCAATTGAGTCCGTTAGTACCCCAGTTTAACCAAAAAGCACATTAGTGTAAACCTTGCAATTTAAAATCAAATTGTTAAAAAGAGTATTTTTTTTTTTTATTTACCTTTGCCTTAGGTTACACGGAGTAGCTCGTTCCCTCCCCTTTTTTTCACCCGGAACGCCCCACCTCGGCCCTGGGGAATTCCACTTCCTTATTTTTCGTGCCCAGTCCCTTTTCTAACGCGTCTTGCGTTTTGTTTGTTTGTGGAGTTTTGAACATTGATGCATCAGTTTTTTTTTTTTTAATATATATATAACAATTATAAAAAGAAAAAAGATAAGGTTCCCTCACTCCAAGGGAATGAGAGGAATGTCCATCTTACTTATTGGAAGTCACATGTCAAATATTTAATAGGTTGAGAGGCATTTCCCTAATGTTCTACTCCTAATAGTCTTAAGAACCCAAAAAAGATCATTCCTTTTTTTAAGTGTTTGCTTGAGAAATATGACTGGAACTGTAGTTGGGACCAGACCTGGAGCCAAAGGCTACATTGGAGTGGTTCATGCCTTAAAAGTATGTGGCAATCTATTTCTCAAAGAATAGTCTAACATCAGTTAGAAAGCCCTATTTGAAGCAAAGGATAAGTTTGAGGAAAAAAGTTAAAGAGATTCAGTGGTTTTTTATTGAGGTGGTTTTTATATTATTTTAGTCCGAATGTTTTTCTCAATTTATACTCTATTATAAAACAAATTATTCTCTCCTCTTTTCAACTCTTTATCTTTAAAATACCCAAAATATTCCTAACTCACATACTAAATCTATCCAATATATACCTAAAACATTTTCCATCCATATTTATCCAAATTATCTATCTCTTTTATTCATTAATTTAAGTATTTTCACCTAATAACTCTATAATACTATTAATAAAGTTATTTACAAAAAATACATACCTTAACCATAAAATAACTACATTACCATTTACATCAATTACTTTTAGATTAATAACCATATCGTTACCACCACCGCCACCATCACCACCCGTTGCTGCCACCACCGTCGCATTGTGCGGATACCCATCTCATACCTTATTCAAACAAAAGTATATTTTTAAAAGAAATCTTTAATTAGAGCATTAAATTTTAAAAACTCTTTATCAAGCTTATTCTAAAAACTTTTTCTAACACGTCTTCAAACCTTTATTGGAAAAAATACCTACTTGTTTATCCAATAGACCTTTTGGATTAGACAATGACACATACCATCACTATTATTCATTGATTATCACAAACATTTTAAAATATATATTGGATTATTATATAAAGAAGATATATGGTCTTTCTACCTCATTTCATCAATTTAGTCTGTATAATTTCCTTAATAAACTTAACATTAGAGCACCCCTAATGTACTCCGTATTGGGTTTCGAATACAGTCCACACCATTGGGTGTGGCCGTATTCTTGGCGTATTGGTCGCGTATTGAACAGCTTTGTGGTGGCTAATACGGAAGTATTCGAGAGTTTTGAGCTTTTTTTTGTTTTTTTTTTTAATATCCTTCTCTAATATATATATATATATATGGGAAAAGAGAATATAAGGTTGTCCGACCCCTAAGCTTAGGTGTGAAACCCCTCACATACTAAATTTTATTATTTATTGTTTAATAAATAAATGTATGGGCACTCGTGATTTTTATGGTTTAAAAAATTAATATGTGAGTATCTGACATCTAAGCTTAGGTACCTAACAGCCTTATATTCCCACCCTATATATATATATATGTGTGTGTGTATGTGTGTTGTTACAGATTTTCGTGGTTGACTGTATTCTCCTGCCGTCATACGTAGGTGATGAAAACTTGGGAAGAAGATGACTCTTTTTATATTATATTATTATTATTGTTAATGTTTTCATTTTAATCCTTATGATTATATAGTAATTTTAAATTTAACCCTATAGTTTCATATAAATATTACTATTACCTTTATATATATATATAAATTTCTTATATAAACAACCCTATAGTTCTTATATTATTATTATCATTATTGTTTAATAATAATATTATTATTATTATTATTATTATTATTATTATTTTATAAATATGTTTTAGTTTAATTAATTAAAAGTTTGAGAATAAATATGTTAGAGTGTATTAGAATATATTAGATATATTAGGTATTGGGTGTGAATTGGGAAAATGTATTGGAAAGATATTTTTCTGATGTGGCATTGATGTGACAGTGTGTTGGAATGTATTGAAGGCATTAGGGGTGCTCCTAGGGGCAAGGGTGTAGTGCCACAAATTGGCTCTTTGGCAAGTTTTCGGCAAATCAAAATGCACCACGTGTTTTTGTCAAAAATTAGCCAAAACTTGCTAAATAACATGGTGTAGTGCAACAAAACTAGCCAAAACTTGCCAAATTGCCGATGCCATAAAAGTTTTAGGTTACCGGAAAAGATAAAAAAGTGACCTTTTTTAATAATAAAAAAATATATACTTGGGCTCAGATTTTGGGGTTGGGAATTTCGGAAGTCGGGGACGCCATGGCTGCCAACCCGAAGGTTTACCCCGCCAAGATATATCCGGATCATCCGAGTCCCATTTTTACAAACATTTTGTATCATCTCGCCCATTTAACGTAACACCGACAACCTAAATGTTCAACGATTTCATCATTGGCTAAACCTACATTTTCCGGCTACCTATTGCTTTAATGGAACAAAATACGGCAAATTACCAAGGAATGATCCGGCAACACTACAACTAAGTTAACACTACCAAGCTAATCACAAACATGCAATTAACAGTGATGTAAAAAGATATAAATATACGTATATAAGCATAAGCAGCAGCAGTTAACCAGAAAACCCAAAAAAGGGCTCGCCGAAAAAGTGTATAAATCAGATGCCGTAAAAAGGAGTCACCAGAAAACCGAAGCAACACCTGAAAGCCCAAAACGGATCACATGCAGCAAGGATTAAACCAGAAAACCCAAAAAAGGAGGTCATCGGAAAACCGATTAAACCGAAAACCCCAAAAATGGGGTCGCCGAAAAACCGATTAAAGTAGCCAAAGAGCCAATAATGTGGCAACTACACCCTTACCAAAGTCAAACAACAATTTGGCTCTAAAAAAGTGAACATTTCTGGCTGGCAACCACCGAAAACCAAGGGGTTTCCGATCTCACCGGAATAAAGGTTTTGTACGTTAGGAGCATCGACAAGTTTTTCCAGCATGGATTCCGGCAATAGAAGCCAAGAAAACCATAGGATTATCCTCAAAATCGAAAACCTCCAAATTAATTTTTATTTTTCTGTTGTATAAAAAGAGTTTTGGCACAAGAACAAAAAAGAACGATCACAAGGCACGCTCCTAACGTTCACAATGATTGGCTAAAAGTGACTGATATATATCTGATGTAACTTGCCAAAACAAGCTGATGCACATGCTATAGGCTTGCCAAAGAGCCGAATCTAGCCGATCCATTTTGCCGATAAAACTTGCCGACTACACCCTTGTAAATAAATCACCCATATAAATCCTATGGAAAAGCTTGTAACCTTTCACAGAACACTCTCAATCATGCTTATAAAAATCCCATTACTAGTTCTCTAAACAATGACCACCTTTATCTTCATCCTTGGAAAATTTCTACCACCATACCATGTTTGACAATTTTTTTCTTTTCTATCATAACTTTTATATTGCAAACTTTTGTCATTACTTTCCTTGCTTAAATGTTACACCTGAACTTTCTTATCCAATAATAGCTTTCCACCCATTTTAAAACTTTCCATACGCTTCTTCCTTTTATTTCATGCTTTGTATGTAAGAGCAAACTTTAGCATGACTTTTTCCGTTATCTTTCTTCTTTTCTGTTTAACCCATTTGATTTATGTTCAAACAAAAAAATTTATGTTCAAAAAGAAAAAATCCATTTGATTTCTTAGATTTTTTTTATTTTTCTTTTCTAACATCCAATAAAGATTAATGTCCGGCTATTTAGGGGTATCTATTGAGAAAATGCGCCCTATATGCCTACGAATAATAGACAACGGTGGCCGGTGGGTAGTCTTAATCCATCAAAGTTATCTATCCCGGAAAAATGGGCCGCCCAAAGACCCGATATGATAAAATACGTTTTTTTTTTAACTTAGTCGGTATTCCACATCAAAGAACACCTCACCGTATAATGGTGAAGCCCTGCATGTACTATAGACTACGAGATGTAGACCATAAGTCGTTACAGGTGATTCAGGAAAAAACCTACAAACTTATCACTCATGAGAGTCAAACCTAAACCCTGTGAGAAAAACCAAATATGCATCTGCCAATTGAACGACTAAAACCCGTCCTAAATTGTATTTGTAATTGAGACTTACAATCTCAAATCTTTATCTCCATTTCACCATAGCAATCAAGCACACTCTGAACAAAATTTATCACTTTATTGTATGGTTTCTCAAAGGAAATCAAATAAAAATATATTATAAATTCAGTCAGTACATGCGGCACCGGATAAAAGTGGTGGACGACCAATGAGTGTTTTGAATCGTCTAACACACGAACACATAAAAATCATGTTTGAAATTTGTTGGTGATATATTCCAAGATAAGACAGATTATCTTTATTTAATGATGTAATTGATTGGGTAAAATATATAGAAATAATATAATTATGATAGAGTCTATATATAGACAACTTTTCAATACTTAAGATTTTATATTTTTTTAAAAGTGAATTTCGCTTGAGAACTTCGTGTCGCGATTTGACAACGGGAGGTCTAACATACGTTGTCTTAACCGGGTCCGCGCTAGAGAGCTCTCTGGAAGTAGAAATGCCTATATAAAATACCCGATTGGGAAAAACCCCCTACTAATCTTTCCGAAGGCACGACGATGAATAGAGGTAAACCCTGCCTCCTCAGAGTCCAGATATTAGTTTAAATTTATTTATTAATATAGATTATAGATATAATAAATTAATACATATAAAATAGTAATAATTTATCTGTCTTAAATTATTGTCCCTAAATAAATAGCATACATTTTAACACATATATATGTTATTCAAATGATTTTCATTTAATAGAGTTTATAAATCCCCTTTCATTTTGAGTTTGAGACATATAAAAAAGAAAACTTAACACTAGACTTTAGGAGGTGGACATATTTGTTATCAGTTATCGCTTCTACATTCAATGTGTGAGTTTCAATTTTTCAATTTTTAAAAAACTGTTCACATTAAATGTCATTATTAAAGTTCGAATCATTAATATCTAACCCTTAACATTTTAAAAAGAAAAATAAAAAAAATCCTTTCTAACAATACCTCCATGGTCCTTTCTAACAATACCTTTCAAATTTCCATGGATTATGGATCCTTCTTGGCGATTTTAATGCTCTTAGAGACCCGGATGAACGCATGAACTCCAACTTTAATCCCTCTTGTGCAGCCGCCCTTAACGCCTTCATCCATGATCACGGTCTCTTAGAATACACTTTACATGGGAACTCTTTCACCTATGTATCTGACAATGGAAACAAGAATAGCAGAATTGATAGGGTACTTGTTTCGCCAGAATTTATGGAACTTTGGCCTGAAGCTGCCTTCACCACTCCTTGATTTTTTTGCAGGCAAATAGATAGGGAACAACGAGCATTGGAGGAAGTTGCCTCTCCTTCGACGCGATCTGAGTCTAACACTCAATCTGCCAATCAGAAGAGTCAAGGTACTCAATCTATTGAACCCTTAAACTCTTCCAAATCTACTTCTTTTTCTTCTACTAAGGGTGAAGAGTTGGCCACAACATCAGCCACTCTAGCCACACCCTCAACCACCATTTCAAGATCCGCCTCTAAAAGACCCATTGTTGAGGACTTAGTGCCTCTCAATGTTGCTAAAAAGAAAAGAACAAAGAGAATTGCATCAGCTTCATGGGTTGACAAAACAATAATAAGACTTAAAGTCCCCCAAGGTGCATTGGAAGCTGAGGAACGTTCCAAAGCTGACTCTGCCACCCAAGCTGATAAGCCAGATTCACCACACCCATCTGCACTTTCCCAAAAGAGTGTAGATGAGTTAAAGGGAACAACTACTTCTGTCCAACCCTCCAAACAGAGTGAAGACATTGAAACAAAGACCTCCTCCCAAGGTCATACTGTGAGTCCATCCATTTCACCATCATCAGCCTCCCAAAAGGTTGATGATATCATTAAAGGGACAACAGTGGATCCATCCCAAATCCAAATAGAGTCAGAGTCTATGCACATCTTTCCTGAGGATGATCAGTCAAAGGATGCAAGTATTGAACGCCTTAGTGACACTGCTTGTATTCCCTAAGCTGATCACACTCCTTCTCTCTTACAACACTCTGAGTCTGCACAGGCTGCCAATGTCTCTTCTAGATCACAAGAAGAGATACAGGCCTCAATAACTCTCCCTGGGATACTTTGGTGCCACAACACACCATTGTTGAAGGGCAATCATCTACCCTTAACATTACACCTGCAGGGTCTGTGTCTGCATCTGTCCTTGGACAGAGGGATCTTGTAGGTTACATGGCTCTCTTTAGGGAGGTCATGCTAGCCCCTTATGCAACAAAAGGAACCATTGATGGTCCTCACGATGTCAATGAGAATATAGTCACTATCTCCGGAAGTGACTCTTCATTCGAAGAAGTGCTTGTCCATCCATTCTCAAGGGATGCTCTGATGGAAGATGCCAGTGGATGTGTTGATCAAAATCAAGATCAACAAATTCCCACTGGCCTACAATCTGAATTACAAGTCAATCCTTCTCAGATTGTTCAGCACATCATCATTTCTGAAAGATCTGCTCATGAGACTCACTCTCATGAGAAAATGCACCAAAACTCCCATAGCCTCCACCCCCTTCTATATGAGCCCAATAACCCTGATTTTAAGGGTTGCAGGCTGCTCTTTCCAGAGTGAGTGGCCTTTAGGCCAACTGCAAGTTCTTCCCAAGCTGCCACTATCTCATCCTTAGATATGGTAAATCAGCTCACTGAGTTCATATCAACCTCTAAGGTTGAAAACTTAAATTTGGTTGAAGGCTTGGTCAAGATCCAAAAGGTTCAGGAATTGACGGATAAGAAGGTAGAGAAGCTCTGCCAAGATCAAAAACAATTGGAAGAAAAGATGATAAAGGCACTTGAGGTGATGGAGAAGAAGCGGAGCAAGCTGACATAATCCCTTGATGGTTTGACAAAGGCCATCAATGAACAATTGAAGTAACCAAGAGGACTCTGGGTTAGTTTGAACAGTCAGCCACAAAATTCACAAGAGATGTTTCTATTGAGCTCAAAAATGCAAACAAGTCACAAGCTGACTTTAAAACCGAGCTGGTAGAGATAGCCAAAAGTGTGAAGTCCAATCTGAGGCTCCTTCATGATGACAATGTTGATCTTCATAGAGAATGGGCAGCTAGCAATTTCAGAATGGATGTGTTAAATACTAGGTTGAGTGGAGTATTTGCAACCCCAGTCAGCTCCTTCCCTGGTAATGATGACAAAAAGGGGGAGAAGACAAATGAAGAAATGACTGATGCTGAAAAAGAAATTGAAAAAGAAAAAGAAAGAGCAAAGGTCAAAAAAGAGGTTGCAGAATACTTAGACAAACTGAAAGCTAAGCAAGACCAGACAAATGCTCAAAGGAATGCCTTGGATAGTAGAATGGTAGTGTTTGCTTCTGCTGAGGAGAATGAGGAAGCTGTTAGGAGATGTGATAATGTTGAGGGGGAGGAAACTGATATTGTGATGAATGTTGTTGGAGAGATAAGGAAGGAATTTGATGAAGGAGATGATGCAGAGGAAGGAAAGTCTTCGTAATATGTCCCTGCACAAGTTGTCCCAGCTTCCAAAGAAGTTGCAATTGCTGATTCCACTTCTAGTGATGACACCACCACTTTGAGTCAATTTATGTTGAAGAAAAGTGTATCTGGTAAAGGCTCAAGTGGTGTGAAGGTCTTGACTCAAGAAGAAAAAGACTGGGAGTTTGCTGCAGAGAGAGCTCAAGAGATGAATGTATCCATCAAGGATGCATACAAGATGATTGTGGAAGACAGGATGGAAAGATTAAAGCTGACAGCTCTCGAGTCTGATCCTGAAATGGCCAAAGCACTTCAAGAACAATTTAATAAGGAAGATGAGGAAGTATTACCAGTTGTAGGATCAAAGAGAAAGGCTGCAGATAGAAAAGAGAAGAGGAAGGTGGTGGTTCACTCCAAACCATCACAGAAGGCAAAGGATGTTAGGGAGAGTTCCAAAGCTCATGCTGGACAGGAAGCTGTGGATAAGAAAACAAAAGAAAGATTGAGTTATAGAAAATATCCACAGACCATCCTTCAGGTTATATTAAAAAGAAGGAAAAATCAATCCATTCCAAGCATCAGATGTACTAGAGAAGGCTATGAAAATACTTGGGAAACCTATGATCTTGACAAGCTGTTTGATCTAGGTTACACTGAATGTTTTGAGCTACATGATATCATTTACAAACAACCCAACATTCATAAAGAGACTGTCTTGGAAGCACTTGAGAAGAAACTGGCAATAATTGTGAAAAATAAAATAGATATCTCAAGTCTCCCAAAACCAAGATACTATGACATGGAAGAAGATGAGTCTGAAGAGCCTTTGAAAAGAAGAACAAAGCATGTCAAGCTTGATGGTCATGAAGGTGATCACACAGATTTCATCAAGCAATTGAACCCTTCAGAGCTACTTGAGCAATTGGCACCAGAAGCTCTAGACAAACTTCTTGGTCATCTGAATCTGTCTCTGCCTGCTAGTATTCAAGATGCAAAGTGTGGATTACATATAATTGAGCCTGAGCATGGGATGTATTTTGCAAATGCAAGAGCGCAACTTGTCTTTCAGAGAACTGCTGAGTTGAAACAGGTACCAACAATGCACCTATTTACCTTGTACAGATTCTGTGATAATTTTGGTAAGCAAGGAAATGGGTATGAGCAGTTTCTCATTGAGGAAGGGTTGGATAGGAAAGTTGATGTAACAGTTGCCCCTTCATTTGAAGTTAAACAAGAAACTGTAGATATCTTAGGAAATTAAGTGAAGTGTTTGTAAGATATTCTCCTTTGTAATGCTCATTATATATATTCAATCAGTTTTTCTTGTTACAACTTCTAGTCTGATCAAAAAGAACCCAAAAGATTCAAAGGGTCAAATCTGTTAGTAATATTTTACTGATTCTTTGTAAGTTGATAGTTAGATAAGTGTGTAGGGTTTTGTCATCATCAAATAGGGGGAGATTGTTGAGTCCCAATGCATGTTGTAAATTTAATGATGACAAATCTGTATGTAAACACTTGTAAATCTTTTGGTTCTTGTATAGTAATCTGGGTAAGTCTAAGCTGACACAACTCGCGACCCAGATTACGCTTCATACTTTGTATTTGTCATATCTTATGGAAGCAAGTGTTGTTCAAGCTGCATCACATGGTTATAGCATTCAGTCCAAGTCAAAGAGGAGGATTGAAGATAAAAGATCAAGTTGTTGGTGGAAGACAACTTGGGATTAGCAGTCAGCTTGGAAACACTTAGACAGATTTGCTCTTGACAAACAAGCAATCTGTGTCTGATAATCAAGTGAAGATTACAACTTGGATTTGTTGATAAGGACGTATGACGTGACTAGGAAGGTTCCTAGAATCTGGGTTGGTGGTTAGATTTACATATGCGTGTCCATACTTTTATTGGACGATCAAAATGACGTGCTGTAGGTTTGGGGACCACAAGTACGAGGTAGGCACGTTCCAATATTCCTTTGATCGTCCAACAAAAGAACAATACGTGGCTTATTTGGACACCAAGAGAGACTGAAGCTTTCGCCTATAAAAGCTACAATCCTTGAAGGCATGTGGGTGACATTCCTTTGAATCATTCTTTACAAAAGTTCTCTCTGCTCATATACACAGCTTGGTCCGTACGAAGTCAGCTTGGGCTGCTTCTCTTGAGCGAGAACTTATTTGATTGTTGTTTGTCATTTCATAGGGTTGTTTAGATATTGTAGGTTATCTTGTTTCCGCAACAACCCTGTAATTCTTTGTATAGATTATTTCTTAATAAAGGATTACATTTGAAAAACGCAATCTGTGTGTAAGAATGTTTATTTTTAGCTTTATTGTTTTATTGATTCTTATTACTCATACTGTTTAATCTATTTATTAAATCAATTAAAACCTCTTTATAAAAGAAAGTTAAGGAAAAACGAAGCAGTTGTATTCACCCCCCTCTACAACTACTTGTGTACATTATACTTTGGTATCTTGTTACACCTCCGGGACATAACAGATGCCCAACCACGGAATTTAATTGTGAGCGTGGTATGCCCCAAGGTGATCCCCCATCACCCTTTCTCTTTATTATTGCTATGGAGGCTTTCTCTAGCGTGGTTCAACGGGCCACTGATATTGGGCTTGTATCTGGAATTCGACTTCCAAACTCAGGGCCGCATACTATCCATCTTCTATATGCTGATGATGTGATTCTCATTGGCTCTTGGTCTTCAACCTTCATAGCCAATATCTCCAGAATCCTCACCGCTTTTCATCTAGCTTCCGGCCTTAAAGTTAACTGGCATAAGTCATGTTTCCTTGATATAAACCTTCCACCCGAATCCATCCTATCCTCAATGACCATCCTCAACTACCAAAGCGGTCACTTCCCATAACTTATCTTGGTCTTATTGTTAGTGCAAATATGTGTAACAACACGATTTTATCATTTGAATTCACATCAACAATTGCGTTTGGTTAGTGTGTGTGTTCTTGGTGTTTGTGTGTGTTTAGAGAGAATTTTGGGATCAAGAGTGTGTTATTCAGGTGTTAAGTGTTGAGTGTTGTTCAAAAGTTATGTCAAGGTTATGCCAAAGTTATGATTTCTAAGGAATTGAGGGTTATTTATAGTCTAAAATAACCAACTATGCTAATTAACACAATTAGCCCCTCAACCTTAGAAATCATCAACTCATGACTTAACAACAAGTAAGTCCATAACTTAAATTACAATGTATCACTATTTTTGGATTTCTAACATTCTCCCCCTTAGTGATATATTGTAAGGTCTGAAGTACGTGTTGGTTTGTCTTGTAGGAATGAATTTGATGAGCCCGGTGATGAAGACAATTGGTGAGTTGAAACAAGTCTTCAAAGCTTTCTCATTGTCTTTGGAGAACTTGATTCAGCATTGGTCTTGGACTTCTTGAAGTTAAATCATCTGTTGATTCTCAATGGTCTTTGTGAACAGAGAATGATGAGTGTGTGTGTATTAAATCTTCGAGGATTGTTGAATCAAAGATCAGAGTTGTCTTTTGAAATGCGGAAGGTATGAATTTGTCATGAATTCTTCAATCTTCGAATCTTGAAGTCTTTTCTTTGAAGTCTTGGAATGAATTTTCAGAGATATGTACTCTCCCCCTTTGAAGTGTGCAATGTAACTTTTGGTAAAGTGTTGATGTATGACTTTGAAGATCTAGTATAAATTGAATTGATGAAGACTCTTTTGAAGCTTTTCTTCTTTGTCTTGAATCTTCAATCTTTTGTCCTTTGAAGCTTTGATCTTTGTCACATCATCTAAAGCACTTTTGAGAGTAAACATTTGAATGAGGATTTGAAAAGTCTCTTATGAAGTAATCATGTTCCCCCTCAATTCATGAATAATCATAGTCTCTTTGATTTTTGAAAAATCTTGAATGTATATCCTTTTCTTTCAAGATGAATAATCTTCAAGTTGAATTTGGAAACCCTTGCAGTTTGGAATGAAATTGACAAACAAACTTTGAAGAAGAATGATGAGTTGATGTCACAAATGAAAAAAGAACTCCAAATAAACTTGAAAACTTCCACCAAGAAGCTGAATGATAGTATCTCGAAAAGCAATTGAAACAACCAAACACAAACTTTTCTCCTTGTCCTTATCAATCATTTAATTTCTTCTCCTAATCAATAATCAATCATACTATTTTCTCCCTCTCATAATGACAAAGTTGGGAACCAATGTCATTATGCAAACATTGATTGATTTGATTGTTAAAAGAAATAATCATGACTAAAATCTAGACATTATGCACATGGAGAATTATCAACCATCAAAACATCAATCTAACCAAATAAACCAATCCAATTGTTCCTATGGGTGACTAAAATGTAAGATTGAAGTTGTTGGGATAAACATTTTATTATGGTGTTGGTGTTTTCTGTGTTGGGGTGATGAGAAAAGAAACCGGATAAGAATGATCCGTTTGCATTCAAAAATCGAAAGGATTAATGAAATGACCGAAAGAAATGTATATCATTTATCGGATTTCCTATGTATCATTGAGAAATGCACAAAGCAAACCTCTAACATAGTTTGGTCTTTTGGCTTTTCAACCTCAAGATTGCTTCAAAGAATGTAAACCATGGTCAGTGTCACTTAAGCGTTCGATAACCATATTCTACTATCCTTAAAGACTTTTTAGGAAAAATCCAAGGTCACAATAGACTTCATGTTAACTCAATAATTACAAAAAAATGCAATTATGAGACCTACGTTCAAAGCTGGAAATGATGTTAGCAATGGTAGGATTTCCATTTGATCATCGTGAAATATCAATTAAGATATCACTACAAATGTTCCGGCTATATCACAAAGATAAGCATGTATATCACAAAGATATGACGCAAATGTGTCCTAAAGAATGAATAACGATCAAATTAATGATCAATTATGATTTGTGTGAAATCAATGCAAAGATAGATCACAAATCTCCGTGAGAAGTAAAACAAGCATTTGTTAAGAAACACTTGAGTAGTTAGGTAAAGATGTGCATCGCTTCATTGGGTCCATGAAGGCTTCTTCAATATCGAGATATCAACAAATGACATTCGATAGAAATGTGTTTTACCCGGCGATTTGAGAATTTTAGGGAAGGGTATCAATTCATTTAACCCTTTTCTCACAACATTATCACCATAACCTCTCACATTTCGACTTTACTCCCTCCAACTTAGTTGCACAAATTCATCATTACTCAAAAATACCCTCACTTTCTAATGAAAGAAATGAATACTCCGTGGTTAGAACTCATCGGCGATGATGAAATTCATGGAGTATATTTTTGAGAAAAACCTAGTCGCTCATGTGCAAACTAAACACCAAACTTCCTTTGAAAAAAAATTCATCAAATGTGAAAAAAATGTTTAAACAACACATTTGAAGTTTGAAATCACAAACTCCCCCTTAATCTATGCAAAGATAGATCAAAAAGATTTTCATAGAAAAGATGGAGCAAAAATGATTTGTGTGAAATCAAAACAAGTTTTATGAAAAATGAACTCAATCAATTGTTCAAGATGAGACAACTAAGGAGTACACAAAGACGTTCAATCCTTTGCTTCTCATATCAACAATTGAGAGTTTTTGAATCAGGTGTAACAAAATTGCAATCAACATCTTGTACTACACATATGCATTCATATAAGACCACTTGGAAGTACACAAAGGCGTTCAATTCCGCGTTATCTTATATCAATTTATATGCATAATAATCATGAATTAATTCCAATTTTGAAATATAAATAATTTTGTTTTTAAAACCGGGTTGCATACAGAGTATATGCAAGCCATTTTTGAAATAAATAACACAAATAAGCACGGGTTATACACTGAGTGTGCATAAGCCACGAAGTAATAAATATATCATTTAAGAACGAGTTACATACATGGCATATGGAAGCTACTTTAAAATAAATAGTTTAATGAAGAACGGGTTGCATACAGAATATACGCAAGCCATTTTTGAAATAAAAGAAAATTAAGAAAATCTTTTTGTTATTTTTCAAAATTTTTTTTATAATTTTGTATTTGATTTTCGTTTTCAACTTTTTATGATTTTTGAAAAATGAATCAAGAATTTCTTCCATGGTAAAGTGAATCAGGGATCAAGATTTAGCATACCAAGTTTAGAGATTAAGAAATTAAACCTCTTTTCGTCCAGTGGTTTTGTGAACAAATTAGCGAGTTGGTAGTCAGTTCCCACAAAGTAGAGTTCGATGTCACCTTTCTCAACATGATCTTTGAGAAAATGATATCTCACATCAATGTGCTTTGAGCGTGAGTGGTTGACTGAGTTGACAACAATTGCAATGGCACTTTGAGAATCACAATAGATAGGGATACGATCATATTTCAGACCATAATCGGTAAGTTGTGTTTTCATCCATAACACTTGAGCACAGCAACCAGCAGCAGCCACATATTCAGCTTCTGCTGTTGACAGTGATACACAATTTTGCTTCTTGGATGACCAACTTACAATCTTATCCCCTAAGAATTGTAAGGTACCAGATGTGCTCTTGCGATCAAGCTTACAACCTGCATGATCTGCATCTGAATAGGCAGTTAAATTGAATCCAGTATCCCTTGGATACCAGAGACCAAGATTGGGTGTACCCTTCAGATAACGAAAAATTCGTTTCACAGCTTGGTAATGTAAATCAGTCGGAGAGGCTTGATACCTAGCACACATACATGTTGCAAACATTATATCTGGGCAAGATGCTGTAAGATACAACAACGAACCAATCATGCTTCTATACCTCTTTTGGTCAAATGGTTTCCCATTTTTGTCAGCATTAATGTTTGTTCGAGCAGCCATTGGGGTTGAAATTGAAGAACATGTAGTCATATCAAACTTTTTCAACATATCCTTTATGTACTTACCTTGTGATATAAAAATACCAGTTGGTAATTGTTTGATTTATAAACCCAAAAAGTAATTCATTTTCCCAATCATGCTCATTTCAAAATGATTGACCATTAGAGATGAAAAATTTCGGCAAAAAGTTTGACTGGTTGACCCAAAAATAATGTCATCAACATATATTTGGACAAGTAAAACATGTTTACCTTGCTTACGAATAAACAGGGTAGGCTCAATAGTACCTTTGGTAAAGCCTCCTTTGAGTAAGAAAGTAGATAAGGAATCATACCATGCTCGGGGTGCCTGCTTCAAACCATAGAGAGCCTTGTCTAACCTGTAGACATGGTTTGGCTTCTTAGGATCAACAAAACCTTCAGGTTGCTCCACGTAAACTTCTTCTTTGAGTTCTCCATTCAAGAATGCTGTCTTCACATCCATTTGAAACACAGTGAAGTTTCTGAATGTGGCATAAGCTAAAAATATACGAATGGCCTCCATTCTTGCAATAGGAGCGAAAGTTTCGTCGATATCCACATCAGGTTGTTGGCAGTAACCCTTTGCAACCAATCTAGCTTTGTTCCTTACTACAACTCCATTTTCATCCTTCTTGTTCTTGAAAATCCACTTAGTGCGAATTGGTTCTTCTCTCCTTGGATTTGGAACCAATCCCCATACCTTCAGTCTCTCAAACTGAGCTAATTCATCTTGCATTGCTTTAACCCACTCTGGATCACAAAGAGCTTCAGAGACAGTTTTGGGTTCGATGTTACTCAGTGCAAGTGCAACAAGACACTCATTGACTGTAGTACGGGTAGAAACACCAGCTTGTGGATCTCCGATGATCTGTTCTGTAGGATGATCATTGCGCATACGTGACCACTTGTTGTCATGAGGAAGAGGATCTTGTTGATGAATGTCAACATTATCATCATTAAATCCAGAGTTCTGTTGAGCAATGGAATCATAGCTTGGAAGAATTCTTTCCTCAAAATCCAGTGGTACGTACACATTTGGAGTATTTGATGGATTTATTGTTTGGATGATTTGAGAAGGTTGTTCTTGAACATTCTTTTGAGAATAAATATCACTTGAAGATGATTCTTCTTGCTCTGCAAAATTTGAAGATGATTCATGATTGTTGTCAGGAACTGGTTCATTTATTTGAATAGGATCATTGTTCGAAATTGGTTCATTGATGACTTGAGGTTCCTTTTCTTGAATCGGTTTTGAATTGTAGAATTCTTCGAAAAGAATATCTAACTCTTCACTTGTTGGAGTTGGATATTTCTTGAACTTTGAAGCTAAGGTAGACGTCCTTGAGGAAGCATTTGAAGTACTTGGATCACTAATTGTTGGTAGCAAACTTTCTTGTTCAAATATCATGCCAGACATCTCGTCAAACCAAACATTCATGGTTTCTTAAATCGTGTTTGTTCGACGATTAAAGATGCGGTATGCAATCGATGTCTTTGAGTAACCAACAAAGTAACCTTCGTCACCTTTCCTTTCAAACTTTCCAACATTTTCCCGATCATTCAAGGTATAACAGACACATCCAAAAATATGGAAGTAATTGATGTTGGGTTTGCGTTTGTTAATAACCTCATAAGGAGTTTTCTCATGACGCTGATTGATGATGGACCGATTTTGAGTGTGACAGGCAGTGTCAACAGCTTCAGCCCACATGTTTGATGGTAACTTGGAATAAGCAAGCATTGTTCTTGCTGCTTCCACCAGCGTACGGTTTCTTCTTTCAACGACACCATTTTGTTGTGGGGTTCGAACAGCAGAGAATTGGTGAGTAATGCCTTTTGATTTGCAAAATTTATCGAAGATGGCATTTTTGAACTCGGTACCGTTATCTGAACGGATATAACGGACTGGAAGTTGAAGATTCACTTGAGTGGAAGTGATGAAATCGATCAAAATTTGAGTTGTTTCATCTTTTGAAGCAAGAAACTTGACCAAAGTGTATCTTGAATAATCATCAACGATAACCAGAATATATCTCTTCCTGTTTTTATTTTGTACTTTCATAGGCCCACAAAGATCCATGTGAAGCAAATGAAGAGGTGCCAAAGTATGTGGAATTTTCTTTGGTTTATGAGAAGTTCTCTTGATCTTCCCAACTGCACAAGGACAAACATGCTCACTCTCATACTTGTAGTCAGGCAAGCCTACAACAAGTTGCTTGTTGACTAAAGTATTGATGGTTTGATAATTCAAGTGAGATAGCCTTCTATGCCACAACCAAGAATTTTTCGAGGTAGCTTTTGAAACAAGACAGATAATCAGTTGGTTGATTATCATCAAGATTAACTGTGAAACGATTGTCTTCACGGTCTCCGCATAGGATATCAATTCCATCTAGAGTTTGGACTTTGCACAGAGATTGTCGAAAAAGAACTTGAAGGTTGTTGTCACAGAACTGTCCAACACTGAACAAGTTATGACTCAGACCTTCAACATAATGAACTTTCTTAATGACAATTCCGTTTCTTTCAATATCTCCATAACCTAGAACTGGAGCGAAATTGTTGTTTCCGAAACAAACAGTTCCCATGAATTTTTCAACAAAATTCTTGAGCAATGATTTATTGCCAGTCATGTATTTTGAACCTCCGGAATCGAGTATCCATACACAGATGGTTATTTCCTGCAATCAAAAATTTAACCGACTTTAGGTACCCACTTAAAGACAGGTCCTTTGTGGTTAGTTAACACAGGCAGGGGGTATAACTTAGGATATGCATACAAACATGCTTTCAAATAAACATACTTGTTAACAAGCACATTATCAACAAGCACATTTGGATTAAACAAACGAATATTAACACACGAATCAAAAGTAACATGTCTACCACCATTCAAACCATACAAATAAAAACGAGAATTAACATTGTTTACACCATCACAAGGCATTGCCTTGGCATCATTAACATTTGTTTTCAAAGATGACTTAAAAGATAAATTGTTTGAAACATCAGAAACAAGCTTCTTCTTACTACCCGCTTTTCTCCTTTGCCTTTTCTTCTTTTTCACAACTTTAGTGATCTTAGGTACTAATGATTTAGCTACCCATTTAGACTCACTAATCAAGCTCTTTCCATCTGTTGGATTGGCACTAAGAAGATTAGAACGAGAGTTTTGAAGCACTTTTATCTTTTTAGACTCTTTTGAAGGTGCAAAAACTTTTTGTTTCTTAGGTTTATCGTGAGAAAACCAGCCATATCTATCCCTATATCTAGTTGCACCATTTGTGGCATCCCTAGTTAGCAAAACAGAGCTAGACCTAGACACTTTAGAAATTGAACTAGAATGAGAATTAGATGAAGAAACATTTGAATTGATTTCCAGAAGTTTCACTTTGTTGTATTTGATTTTGGGAATGGTCTCAACTTGTTTGGTTTTAACATGCTTTTCCGGGGTAGGACACTTCGTTTTTAACTTATTGATTCTTGGTTTAGTGACAGTCTTTGGTTCAGTCTTGATGAGTTTGGAAATAACCCGTTTCTTTGAATAATATGAAGTTGGAGCTTTGAAAAACGATTTTGGAGATTCCTCTTTTGATTCAACTTTGATTTTGGTAGATTCAATCTTTTTCTCAGTTTCAGAATCAAAAACATATTCTCCCTCCATGAATTTATCAAAATCATTTTTGGTGAATGGTGAAACCGGAGAGATTTTTGAAAAATCAGGAATCTTGTTTTCCAACTTCACACTATGGGTAATCTCAGGAATGAAATCAACTTGAACTGACACTTCTTTGGTTTCACAAGAAATCAGAGTAGAAGTATCAACACCTATACTAGCACAAAGCTTAGGGTGAACATCTAACTCTTCAAAAGAAT
Source organism: Erigeron canadensis (assembly GCF_010389155.1). NCBI lineage: Eukaryota > Viridiplantae > Streptophyta > Magnoliopsida > Asterales > Asteraceae > Erigeron > Erigeron canadensis. Next base: position 3,182,528 of record NC_057761.1, read on the forward strand.
CACAAGTGAAAAACCTAAAGTAGTACCATATCAAAACTAAACTATGCGCAAGTTCATCATAAGATAAATCAGATTGCACATAATCATCAGCTATTACAGTAGCAGCATTTTGACATGAACACTCAAAAGAATCAGTCAAGGTTTGGGTGGAGGAAACAGTAGATGAAACACAAGTAGTCTGAGTGGAATGGTCTACTAAAAGACTGGAATCAGTTTGAGTGGAAACATTAACACAAACTTTCTTGATATCAACAACAACTGATTCATTCTTTGAATTTGGTTTTTGAGACTGTAGATTATTAATAAGGTTTTGTTGAGACTGTACATTAAAACAAACACAGATGTTTTTCCTTTCTCCACGATTTGTTTCTCAGATTCGGCTTTCTTATCTCCTTTCTTGGAACCAGTTGTTTCACCTTGTTCAAAACTCTTGTGATGATATTGTTCCTTCTTTGGAAATGTACTTGTTGATGAAGTTTGAAGATTGTTGTTAGTTGGCCTCGCTTTGAAATACTTTTTCTTGAAATGCTTGGTCACATCGGCAAGAGCTTGGTAGAATTCATCAGGAATACCATCTCTTGAAGCCAAGTAATCTTCTCCCTCCTCATCAGACGAAGAAACAACAGTCATTTGTCTTTTAAGAGCCTCAAAAACCTTTCTTTCAACGACCAATGCCAAAGGATCAGTAGATACAACTTCTGGCATTTTGTTGAATGAATATCTGCTTAGAACTTGTTGCTCATTCAACTTGAAAGATTCATACAGAGTATGAATGGTGAATTTGGTCAGATCTTGATGTTGCTTGATTTGAGTTCCATAATCTTCCCATTCGGGACCAAGTGCTTTGATAAATTTGATGTTCAGCTCAATCTCATCTTTCTTGACCTTGTTTTTTCTCAGTTCATTGATCACATTGCAGAATCTGTAGTACACGGACTCAAGAGATTCATTTGGTGATTTCTGAAAATTGTCAAACTCAGTTAAGACATTTGTCAGTCGAATTGTTGAGGTGACATCAAAACCTTCCATTTGTCTGGCAACTTCATCCCAAATCTCCTTTGCTGTGTCGTAAGAATCAATTGAGCCATAGATCTCATCAGGAAGTGCTTGGTACAAGCATGACCTAGCTCTGTTGTCAGCAGCAGTACGATCTCTTTGTTCGGCATTCAAAAGATCAGGAGTCAAAATAGCACCAGTAGTAGGATGACGATGCTTAGCAAGTCCATTCATGATTGAATCCTTAAGCATGTGACCATTAGTCTGACGTTCCACATAATCCATGAACCTTTTCTTCCAAAGTCCATAATTACCATGATAAAGAACTGGAGGTCTTGTATCAGTACCCAGAGACAACGCTTCACGAGTAGTCATTTGAAATTGATTTGAATTGAGAATTGAATTGATTTTGAAGAAATTATGAAACTATGAAACGATCTAATTTGAAATGAAATGAAACGATCTGAATTGAAATGAAAATGAAACGATCTGAATTAAAATCGTTTTAAGAAAGTGAAATGAAACAATGTAGAAGAAGTGAGAATGAAACGATCTAAATGTGCAGGAATGAAATGATCTCAATGTGCAGGAATGAAACGATCTAATTGAAACGATCTAAATTGAATTAAGAATGAAACGATTTAAACTGAAACGATCTTGAGAAGAAGAAAATTGAAACGATCTAAAAGAAATCGTTCTGGTTCAAAGAAAATTGAAACGATCTAAAAGAGATCGTTTTGGTTTCTTTTCAGGAATCCTCAACAACTTGATTAATTTCAAGAAATTGAATTGACTAGAACCAATCCAAAGGATCAGTTAGCCACAATCAATTCTTCACACTACAACCACACTTGTCAAAATGATCAAATTTGAATTGTTTTACAAGCCACAACACTGAAACAACACTGAAATGTAAGTATCAAGGAAAGAAAACTGAAACGATCTAAATGTGATCGTTTTAGCTTTATACAGTCGTCTTCAACCTCTGAACATGAACAACTCCATTGATGATTTTTAAAACTTCAATATCTTTTGATTTTATGAGAATTGGAACATGAAACCACTTGCAAACAGTTTGTTTTCATCTCAGCAACGATCCGATTAACACAATTTAGCTTATAACACAACAAAATCAAATCCCAAATTTTGGCGCCAAAAACTCAAAATTTGAACTTTTGATCCAGATCGAATTAGAACACGAAACTTGAGAGGATTATGTTATTAACTATGAGGAATCGAATGGTGAACAAACATTTGTGATTTTATCTGATTTGAGAGGTTAATTTTTGGATTTTCAGTGAGAAAAAAAAAACGAACAGAAACAGAAAAAAACAGAATTAAAGGTGATTGTTTGATGATTTGTGATTGAATTCAGTTATGGATTGAAATCAAAAATGATGTTTTGCTCTTGGTGGTTGCATTACACTTATCCGCTCCATGCTTGACAGTCTTCCAACCCACTACTTCTCTCTGTATAAGGCTCCGGTATGTGTTATTTCCAAGCTTGAATCAATTCGCAAGTCTTTTTTCTGGGGGGGGGGGGGGGGTTCTTTATCAGTGAAAAAGATCCCATGGGATTCATGGGATCGTATTGTCTCTCTAATTGGGTCGGGAGGGCTTGGGTTGGGCTGCTTGCTTGTTAAAAATTTATCTCTCCTTGCAAAATGGTGGTGGCGATTCCGGCGTGATCTTACCAGACATTGGGCCTGTGTCATTGTTGCTTTGCATTCTGGACGCCGCAACTGAACTCCTCTACCCCTTCGCTTTAACATGGTGGGAGCTTGGAAAACTATTTCCAAGCTAAACTCCTACCTTTACCCTTTTAATGTTTTCTTGGAGCTTCTTATTACAAGTCAAGTTGGAAATGGCTCTTCTATACGCTTTTGGTTAGACACTTGGAATAGTGACTGCCCCTTTCACTCTTGTTTCCCTGATCTCTTCAAACTCGAGATACAAAAGGATTGTCTAATTCGAGACCGTTGTACGGGTAATGGTATTTTTTCCCAATGGGAATGGAAATGGTCTAGACCACCAGCTTTACCTCTTGAACTTCAGCAACTCCAGAACATGTTGTCAAAGATTATGCAAGTCAACCTCACCACTTCTCCTGATTCTTGGAATTGGGGAATGGGTAACTCGGGGCTGTTCACTACCAGCTCATTGAGATATACACATCAAAACTCTAAGTTCGGCCCTCCATTTTGGACCTTTCCCTGGAACCGGCAAGCTCCTCTTAGGGTAAATGTTTTTGGATGGCGCCTCGAGATGAACCGCATTGCAACATCTGATCAACTCCTCCTTAGGAACATCCCCATCGCGCCACGACCATGCCCACTCTGCACTAACTCCGAGGAAACTGTACAACATTTATTCCTCCGCTGCTCCTTCACATCAGCTATATCGTCCCTCATCTCGGCATGGACTAATATCACACACATTACTAAGCCTTCCACTGTTCGAGAACTATTCGGCCTCCACAAAGACCCGACCATTGTTCCTCGTAAAAAACAGCACGTCAACCTTGTCATCCTTGCCTTCTGCTAGACGATCTGGAAGCTTAGAAATGAATGTGTCTTCTCCAACAAGTCGCTATCGTTCCGCCATGCTTTCAAAGATACCAAGTCCGTTAGTTTTTTATGGTTATCAAATAGATCCCATGGTTCAAACATAACTTGGTTCCAATGGTGTAATTTTAGATTTTAATTCTCGGTACTGTGTCCTGTATTGTATCTAATGCCTTGCTAGTATTTTTCTATGAATAATATATTTGACTATTCAAAAAAAAAAAAAAATACCTACGAAGTTACTGAAAAATGCCTTTTGCATCAGGCTTTGAAGTGAAAGCCAACTCAAAAGGATCATAAGTAAAGGGTTAACATCGGAGATAGATTGATAGTTCGATGTGAAAGAGTTTATTTTTTATACTATATATACTAGTGTTCAGGCCCGTCCAATGGACGGGTAATATCAAAATATATTAATCAAAACTAAAAAGTTGGAATTCAAATATATTAATTAGATACCGAAATCAACTTGGAAATTTGCTAGCTGAATAGCTACTCCATCGGTCAAAATAATCATTAAGTTTTCCATTCATTCACCATTGACCAGGCTATGAATGGTAGTACCCTGCAAATAGCAAAAAAAACATGGAAAAAACTGGAAAAAACTCTTAGTGTGTTTCTATGTATTTAATCCAATTTTAAATAATAAACCCCAAACAAATTAACCATAAGAATTGAATAAACATCTTTGCATACAAAATCCTACAGGAAAATTATTCTGAATAAAAAAAGGAACCCAACCGAGGACATTCTAGACGTCGATCAAATGGTTTTATTGGCTAATGCAAGAAAGATAAGGAAACAAATTCTTGATCAAACCCCGTCCAATGAACGGGTAGTCTCAAAATATATTAATCAAAACTAAAAAATTGTAATTCAAATATATTAAATGGATACTGAAATCAACCTGGAAATTTGCTAGCTGAATAGCCACTCCATCGGTCAAAATAATCATAAAATTTTCCACTCATTCACCATTGACCGAGCCATGTATGGTAGTGCCCTGCAAATAGCAAAAAAAAAACATGAAAAAACTCTTAATTTGTTTCTATGTATTTAATCCAATTTTAAAAGATAAACCTCCAAACAAATTGGCCATAAGAATCTAATAAACATCTTTGCATACAGAATCCTACAGGAAAGTAATTCTAAATAAAAAAAGGAACACAACCGAGGACATTCGAAACGTCGATCAAATGATTTTATCGGTTAATACAACAAAGATAAGGAAACAAATTCTTTATCAAAAAAGGAGTCGAGCAAAAGAACTAGCAAAGCCATCTCCTGTTGTGTTAAATCCTAAACATAACATGGATTAAAGGGTTTTATCTAAAGGTATTATTTAAAATTGATATCATGCTTTTCATAAGATCCGAAGTATATCTGTTATACAAACACTAAAATGACGAATTGTTTCACCATGCTAAATAATCATACTAAAACATTCAACACCATCTCAATATGTGACATTTTCCCCTGATAGAATAACAACGACTATAAAATTACACCATTAATGAGCTAGTTTCAAAACAGATTCAAAAATAATCATAGTCGATATATTAAAATAATCAGAATCTTACTCATAGCAAATTTCGACTTTTTATCTAAAAGCTTATAGGAAGATATAATCGTAAATCTTAAGTATACACCATTAATGAGCTACTTTCAAAACAGAATCAAAATAATTAAAGTCAATATATTAAAGTAATCAGAAACCTACTCATATTAAAGTTAAACTTTATATCTAAAAGGTTATAGAAAGATATAATCGTAAATCCTAAGAGTTGATATAGGCTACAAATACAAAATTTAATATATAATATTTAGATTTGTTAAGCCATATATCACAACTTAATCAATACGAAAGCTAAAAAGGAAACATATGAAAATTAATTCCATATAAATATTGATTCCAGTTTACCCCTTTTTTTCCAACTTTAGTTAAATAAAAAACTTACAGTTTCTTATATTCTAAAAGTGTAAACTACATAATTTGAAAAATACATATCAATTGATCAACAAATACCATCTCAAACGGTTTGATTTTCTTCGGGTTGTTTCACTCCGAAACAATCCATACATGCACAACACGGAGTCGTAAATGATGGCTAACATGTGTTGGCTTAAAATCTTCTAGATGAACTAATGTGGTTATATTTTTTGCTGTTGAAGAAGAAACTATAACGAACCTATAATGGATAACAAACTAAATTTAAAAAAATAATAATAACAATAACATAAGAATTCAATGTTAAAAAATAATAATAATGATTAATTACGTGCAAAATATATAAAAAGAAAACCCTTTTGTAGTTAATCGTAGCTTTTTTTTGTCGTACGTGAGTTATATTATAGATTACCAATAAAACCAAAAAGTGTAAATTAATTATTTTAAAATTGGGCGAAATTGTAAATTGGTGATGTGGAACAAAAAAGTGTAAATTAATTCTTTATAAATGTAAATTGGTGATGAAAAACAAAAAGTATAATTAATTATTTTTAAATTGAGTTAAAGTGTAAATTTGTGATGAGAAATCAAAAAGTGTAAGTTAGTTATTTTAAATGGGTTATAGTGTAAATTGGTGATGGAAAACCAAAAAGTGTAAATTAATTTAGATTAATATTATAAAATTAGAGAATTAATAAGGAGGGAATATTAGGCTCTAGGAGGAGGATTAGGGGTGCCAAGTGTACCCTCAACCCCTCTTTTAGTTATATTATAGATTTTTTAAAATGTAAATTGTAAAAACTTAGGTGATAATTTTTAAACCAAATTTCTATACAAAAAGTTAAACAACTAGGATATATATTGTCCTCTTGTATATTTATATATTATCAACTAAAATATTCATATCACCTCGAGTCGCCCCCGGTAACATCAGTATTTGCCTTCATCATACCACCGTCACTATAACGTTACTTACGGGGTAGTCTTTTGGCATAATTAAAAGGGTTTTGCTGATCATAACGTGAATAAAATTAAATATACATTAACCATAAGAAGATCAATGGACTAGAATGGAGTGTAAAAGAATAATCATGGAATATGAGCAAAATAAGGCGGCTGATTTAAAACCGCGCTCCAGATGTAGATGGGAGGTAGACGGGGACGAAAACTCCAGGTTCCTTCATCGTCTTATCAACAATAGAAGGGTAAGTAATGGAATACTCGGTTTAACGGAAGACGGGGAATGGGTCTCTAAGCCCTCGTTAGTCAAGAACAAGGTTTACAAGTTCTTTAAAGAGAAGTTTAAAGAAGATTGGAAAGTCAGACCCAAATTCGACTGCTTGTCGCCTTCTGTTCTTTCTGATGCATACGCGTTGGGCCTGGTAGAAAGGTTCTTGACCCATAAGATCAAAGCTGCGGTTTTTAACTATGGGGGTGATCGGGCTCCTGGGCCCGATGGTTTTAATTTTAGATTTGTAAAGAATTTTTGGGACCGCCTGGAAGGTGATTTTTTTAGGTTGTTTAACCAGTTTTATGAGACGGGAGAGATCAGGAAAGGGTGTCCTTCCTTCTTCATTACCCTCATCCACAAAGTGAAAGACCTTGGAAGCTTAAACGACTACAGACCTATTACTTTGGTCGGAATTATCAATAAAGCTCTATCCAAGGTTCTGGCGAACTGTTTAAAGAAGGTTTTGAATCATCTTATCTCGGTCTCGCAATATGCCTTCTTTAAAGACAGATTGATATTGTATGGGCCGCTTATTCTTAATGAGATTGTCTCGTGGGTGAAAAAAGAAAAGAAGAAGATTTTCTATCTTAAAGTGGACTCCAATAAAGCATACAATATTGTTAATTGGTCTTTCCTCTTATCGGTGATGGAACAAATGAGCTTCCTGGCCCGATGGTGTAAATGGATTCTTGGGACTCTTTCTTCTAGCAAGAGGAGCTGTACATGTTAATGGTTCCCCCATCTTTGAGTTTCAGTGTTTCAAAGGAGTGCGGCAAGGAGATCCGATCTCTCCTTTTCTTTTCTTGATAGTTATGGAAGGTCTGACTAGTCTGATGCGTAGAGCACAAGACAATGGGTCATTACAGGTATCCAACTCCCAAATAATGGTTCATTTATTTCTCATCTTTTATATGCAGATGATTGTACCTTTATGGGGGAATGGTCGGATGAGAACTTGAGGAAGATCACCAGAATCCTTCGGGTTTTTTATATTGTTTTTGGCCTCAAAATAAATTTAAACAAATCCAATCTTTTTGGAATTGGTTTAAGTGAAGCGGAAGTTAAAAGAATGGTTGTTGTTTTAAAATGTAAAGATGGTGTCTTACCTTTTGATCACTTGGGAATTAGAATCGGGGGCAATATGAACCGGGTGGTAAATTGGGATTTCTTGGTCAATATTTTCGAGTCCCGACTTTCTCTTTGGAAGTCGAAGGCTGTCTCTATGGCGGGGAGAATTACACTCATCAAATCGGTAATGGAGAGTATTCCAACTTATTATTTCTTCATTTTAAAGGTTCCCGATAAGATTTTGAACCACCTCGAGGGTTTGATCAGAAGGTTTCTTTGGGGTGGTTCTACGGATAATCAGAAAATTCATTGGGTTGCTTGGGATCGAGTGGGTTCCCCGGTGGCTGTGGGAGGTGATGTGACTAATTTATACCCATTACCCACATCCTTATTGGCCTATTTCTTATGTGTTTTAAGTCGTTTTCGTATGCATTTGGCGCGTTTATGGTGTTTGTTAGTGTTTACAGGCTCTAAACAGGTAACGCGTTTATTTGGTGCATTTTTAGAAGATTTATTGGCCTAGAAGTTGAGTTGAATTGTCGAGAATTGATTTAAGTGGAAGAGATGGCTAGTTAAGCAAGTTCAAGATCGAAAGAAGAACTTCCATACAATTATGGGACTGCACCGCAGTGGGGATGTACTTAGTCCACTACACTGCAGCCCAAATCCACGGAAACAATTGAAGATTGCTTCACTGCGCCGCAGTGGGGGTTGCATGTGAATGACTGCACCGCAGTCATTGGAGGAGAAATATAGGACGTGTAATCAGACTGCACAGCAGTGGAGGGTTCGTAAGCCCACTGCGCCGCAGTCACCTTGAAGTCAAAGTCAAACCAGACTCACTGGGCCGCAGTGAATGCACGGGAGTTGAAGGGAATTGGACGATTTTGCATCAGATTTTTGGAGGATATAAATACAAAAGCCTAGGTCGAAAAAAAGGTTATCAAAAATCTTTTTAGGAGCTGTTCTATAAGGGTTCTTCAATCTCCAATCAAGACAATTTATTAGGCGGATTCGTTGAAGATTCACGAGCACCCATCTAGATCGTATCTACTTACTGTCTTGCAATTTATTTTTCATCAAACGATTGGTACATCATGTTTCTCTTCTATTTTAATTATTATTGTGGATTGATCATTAGTGGCTAAACGTCTAATCATCCACCTTGATATAATGAGACGAATAATGTGATTGCAATATTTTTAATTCAAAAGGGTTTATTCAATTATCATTGTTCTGTGATCTTGATGATTTTAATTCTTTTTATTAATTAAATTTGATATTGGTTGCATATATTTCTTTTTTGGTGGTACCGGTTGAATGTATATGTGATTTTAAAACGGTTACTTGTCTATGAGTAATTATCACTAGTTCATGGTATGATAGTGAATGTCATTTTAAGAAAAGATTAATTTTATCAACGTGATTCATAGCGGTTGGTGGTACCACGGTGTTGTCACATAGGTTCAATTGATAATTAGATAGTCAAACAAACTAGTTGTTAGAAAAAGTTGTCTTTGCTTTGGTGGTACCGGCTTGGGTAATTCAACTGGCAATTAGGTGATTCGGTAATTTGTTCACGGTTGGTGGTACCACGTGAGCATCTTAATCTAGTCAAGGTGATCTTTAAATTCTAAAGAATTTGGACTTAATCAAATGCAATCACATTTGAAGTCGAGTGAAGTCAAGGTGGATGACTTTTAATTATATTGTCTGAAGTTCTTTTCAAATTTATGCAATTATTTTGCAAACCAATTTTACTTTAATTGTCAAGAGGATTTTCAAAGCAACACCCATTTTCCAAACCATTTCATAAAGCAACTAGTCATTTCCAATCCCTGAGAACGAACTCGGACTTATCTCTTAACTATATTACAATTGATCGGGTCCACTGCCCGTGAGTGCATAGTACTGAGTTTTTAGGTAGTTCTAGTTTTATAAATTTAAAGCTTGATTTTGTACATCAGGATTTCTTGGGCTGAGTGAGCTGAGAACTTGTAACCATTCTCTCTTTAGTAAATGGGTTTGGAGATTCAGATGTGAACACTCAGCGTTATGGAGGGCTGTGATCAACGCACTGCACAATACCAAAAGATGTTGCGAATCTTTGCCTTGTAATCGCTCTCTGACTGGAATTTGGAAGACCTTGGTTGGAAGTGTTTGTAAAATTTCAGTTGCTGGGGTCAAGTTGAACAGGTTGTTCAAAGGAGAGGTCGGGGATGGAAGTACTATCAAATTTTGGCTTGACTCATGGGCCTGTGAAGAACCACTCAAGGATCGCTACCCTCGATTATTCAAGCTGGAAAGAGAAAAAAAATGTGTGGTGAAAGAAAGGTTCGAAGCTGATAATAGAAAGCTTGGAAATGCATGCAACTGGACCAGAAAGTCTCTTTCGGTCGATGAAATTGACGAGTGGAATAATCTGTTCCATCTTCTGTCACCTGTGGTTTTGACTTATAATCGCAATAAATGGAAGTGGATCGGGAGTTCTGATGGTAGGTTCTCGGTTAAAAGTGCCAAAGTTTTCTTGCGAAGTGGGGTTGATTATAGCGAAAGGTTCGTGTTCAATTGGTCAAAATGGGTAACGAAGAAGTGTAACGTTTTTATGTGGAGAGTTTCTCTGGATCGGCTCCCTACTATGGTCGCACTTAAGGCTAGGAAGTGCACATTCGAGAGTACCATTTGTGATCTTTGTGGTGAAGCTGATGAAACTATAGAACGTGTGTTGTGCTGTTGCAATTTGGCGGTCTCAATCTGGTATAGAATTGACATTTGGTGCAAAGTTAGCTGTATCTATTTTTTTCGGTTAAAGACATTTTCGAAATTGATAAGCATGCGGGCATGGACAAGAGAAGCAGAAAGATCTTTAAAGGAATTGTGTTCGTGGCTTGTTGGTGTATTTGGAAGGTAAGGAATGGGAAGAAATTTGAAGGAGAGACCGTTGGAGCCGAAAAAGTGTTTCATGACATTAAAGCTTTTATTTTTCTTTGGTACAAAAATAGAACTAGGAATGGCTCCCTTACATGGGAAAATTGGAGCTCCTTCAATGTTTGTAAATTGATGTAAATACTGTTTTATTGGGAACTCCCTTATTTGGGTGAGTTAGCGATACGTTAATGATAGTTACTTTTCAAAAATAAAATGTGATATTGTTAAACTTTTTTATAGTTAAGGAAAATGATTAATCATTCTAAAAGTTAGCCTAAAATTTTTTATAAAAGCTTCTAAACATGACAAGTGTTATCCACTAATTTTCTTTCTTAATCTCACCCCTTAATTTTGTCATATGTCTTAATCAAATAGTTAGGAAGATTATTAGACTATTGTTTTAAGAGTATTTATCATTTCTCTATAATTATATATCCACACCAATATTTTTCAATATAGATACCATTATTTTAATAAAAATCTTAATAATTAGGTAATCATGATGTTTTTCTTTTTTTTTTTTATTGTATTTTCCTTTTTACTTTTGCTATAAAAAATTGTAATAATCATGATATACTAATCATGATGTCTTGTTGCTTTTTTATTTTTAGTTTACTTTTTTCATTTGATTTTTGATATAATAATCATGTTGTCTTATTACTTTTTTCTTTATATATATATATATATGTATGTATGTATTTATTCTATTTCATTATTTTTATTTATAATATCATACATTTTACTTTTTATTGCAATTGAAAGACTAAAAATATAATAAATCATTAACATGCACCTTATATAATTATACATAATAGTAGAAGATACATAATATTAGAAGATATAAATAATACTCATAGATAATAAAATATTTTAATAATTTTCTTAATCAATATTAATACAAGTTCTCATACCTACTGAATTACGTCTAGAGAATTTAATCTGGTTGTACATATTTTGTCTATCCAAAAAAGGATTTTCCCATGCCCGATCAAATGCGTGACTAGACCATTGTGGATGCGTAGGAGGTACCGGAAAATCTTCTTGTAACACCAGTCTCACGAAATGAATACGATTGACTCGTCCAATTACACAAATATCATGTGGTTGTGAACTTGGTGGGCTAGTAAAAAGCGGAAAGCACGTTGTCTCCCCATCTTTGCTCAAAAAAACAACCACCACATTATACCTTGAAGCAATGAGTAACCCAGTCTCTGGCATAGTCATCCAATATGGTGGATCTGCAAATCCTTCTTTAAAGTGATTCAGCATGTACTGAAGTGATTGTACGCCTTCTTTGTTAAAAATTGCAGTGTATCTTGCATTATGCACAAATAACTCATCCAATAAATCCATACGAATTTGACGCCAATCATCTTGATGACGACCAATGCAAACAGCCGTCGCTCTAAATCCACAGTTTCCATCTCCTAGTACATTCTGAACCTGTGTGATATACGGAAGAAAATCTTCGAATCCTTGATCAATTAAATAATCTTTATCGTTCATACTTGGATCTGGATTTTGGGTTTCGGGTGTATACATATATGGATTTGGATTGTGGGTTTCGGTTGTATACACATATGGATCTGGATAGTATGCATTCTGGTGTTAACTTTGGCTCATAAAAGGATCTTGAAAGAATGGTTGGCTTGAATGAAAGACTTCCGGAATATCATACATTAAATTTGAACCACTCATGGGTGGGCCTTCGTCAAATTCAAAACAGCTGTCAGCCGGGACCTCATTTAGGTCAAATTCGAAACATCTATCAATTGGGACCTCATTTAGGTCAAATTCGAAACAGCTATGTCTGGCCGGCTCATTACACAAATTGACATAATCGGGAATGGTTGAACAACTATATCTTGTTGAGGAAAACTCGACACGTTTTTTTTGTTGCGATTTCTTTGGTCATCCACGGGTATTTTTTTGAACTCGCGGTTCCCGAATGTCGGTTGTACTTGGACTGAATATATTCTTCAACTTTCTTAACCAGCTCTTTCTTCCATCTTTGGACTGCTTGTTGTAGTTTTCTTTAAAATATTCCAGTACACTCCCACAACTAACATCATCATCTTCCACAGATGTTGCCGGTGAAAAATCTAACTTTCTCCAAAAGATGTCAATCGAATCCAATGAAATACATTGACCTACATTAAAAAATAAGTAAGTATTGTATATACAACTTTTAAAGAAATGTTATAAAAATAAATCTATCGTATTATACTTACCTGAATTTATATACTTCGAAAGTTCACAAGAACATGGTAACCCACAACTGTTGCGAAGTCGGCAATCACAATCTGAAGGGTCTACTTGATGATAATTCGTAAGAATTATATTGAGAGCTTCATTGGAAACAAAACCATGTAACATTTTGAAACATCGTAGATTGTGCTTCTGATAACGGATAATTCTGCTTTTTTCGAAGCTTGCTTTGATCGCCGTATGTTGAGACTGAACCAGACGATTAATACAGCCCACAAGTTCATGTAAAGTGCATCTTTTAGATTTCAAATATTTCTTTAGGACCGCATATTGACTTTCTACTCTATTGGTGTTGTTGTTTCCAAAATTGAGATGTTGATCAATCCACACAGACACAAACATTTCTTTGTATTTTTCCAACCAAGTTTCATTCAAATACTTAAGAACACCTAAATGGTAACATAAAGTTGTATGAGAAATATAAAAAGAAAAAAAAGTATACGTTGGGAGATTAAAAAAAAATGTTAAAGGCGAATATAGAAAACATACGTGGATATTTTGTCAAAAATGACTGAAGTTGATTGTAATTTTCCGTGAAAGAATCCATGGTTGTAGACTTCTCTAGTTTACTCCATAATTCATTAAAGTTGCTCCAATCACGTGTTGACTTGATAGTTTGCCTACAGTGGTCGAAAATATTCCGACTGATGTGAATTCTACAAAGTAATTGAGTTACATCTGGGAAAATCTCTATGAATGCATTTACTAGAGCCAACTCTCTGTCAGTAACTATAACACGTGGGTGCATGCAACAGTCTAAAGTCAACTTAAGACAATTTAAGACCCATGTATAGTTAGCTGTCCTTTCATTTTGTATAAATGCATAATCTATCGAAAAGGTCTTGTTGGTCGACATTACACCAACAATCTCCACAAAAGGCAAATTGTAATAGTTGGTCCTGTACGTGGCATCGATAATCAACACATGTGGAAATGCACGCCAAATACTGAATGATGTTTGATGCACAAAGAATAGATTTTCTAGCTCGTTCGAAGCAGTTGTAGAAAATTCGTAAACATAATTATTAGAATGCAAAAGAGCCATGAGAACCTGCATTGTACGTTTGAATGTTTATAATAAAATGACAAGATTTCTAAAAAAAAATAAAAAAAAATAGCCATGAGAACCTGCATTGGAGAATTGCCTACTTACTCGGCCATGCAAAGTTTAGTGCGTGCGTTGTAGATCGTACTAATTGTAGACACATTACTTAGAGTCCTCTCCCTAACGATTGATAAAATTTCACGTGGGGGCATATTCATCGCTGTCAATTCTTCAACCAAACTAAACTCATCTTGAGTTAACCGCTGTGCATATTGATGACCCTCCATACTTTGTAAAGGGCAATGATTATGTTCATCATATATGACTGCTAACGTCCAATAATTATATTCATCTGAATATTTCGCTTCTAATTCGAATGGACAGTCAGTTTTTCTTGTACGGGGAGCTCTAATTGAACCCTTCTGTTTATATTTGCCGCCATGATCACACATCAGTACAACTTTATACACGAAACCACTAAGATAACTGTTCGATCTTTTGGTGACAATGACAACACCAACAGAGTATGCCACGTCCTTTACCCAATTCATCAATTCTTCCTGGGAGCTAAACACCTAAAATAAATTATATCGTGTTAGTTTTTATCGAAAAAATTATGAATTTAAGACATATAAGTATTACAAGTTTACTTAATAATCATAACAAAATATAAATATAAAGATAATAAATAAATTTAATAAAAAATACTCAATAATTATGTATATACCTCGTTGGTGAAAAATTCTGGTGTAGTCATAAAAAATTTATTGTCTTCCATTGGATGATTTTCCGAGAATTCTGACATAAAACTCATATCAAAACTTTAAAATATGTTGTTAATAAAGACAAGTTAAAAAAATTTCAAAAACATATCCTGTTGTAACTATTTTATTTATAAAAATAACAAAAAATGTTGATTGATTAAAAAAAATTAATATAAAATTAATATTATTATTTTAAATCAATTTAAAAACTTTTAAATACTAATAATCAGTTTTATAAAGATATTTATGTTTTATAACTCTTCAAAAGTTCAAATACTATCAAAACCTTTTACATATATAAGACCTATATCCCTTAAAAAAAAAAGAAAACACACTCATTCCCAAAAAAAAGTCACGGCCTCCCCTTTCTCCCCCCCTCTCTTCCTTTCTCCCCCCCAAAAATCCTCCGCTCTTTTCTCTCCCCCTCTCTCCCCCCAAAAAACCTCCGGCCACTTTATCTCCTTTATCCGCCGCCACCCTCTCTCTCCCCAACAGAAAAATCTCTTTCCCTCCTCCAATCGCCGCCGCCCCTCTTCTTTCCCTTCTCAGATTCGGCGGTTTATGATGGTTTTTGTTTAGATTCTTTTTTTAGATCCTAAAATGGTGGCCGGAAGTGGCGGTTATGGCAGGGTTGTCTGGGTTCGTGGTCGGGTTCATGGTTGGATATGCCGGCGATTGATGTATTGTTTTTTTAGATCTGAAAATGGTGGCCGGAAGTGGAGGTTATGGCAGGGTTGGCTGGGTTCGTGGTCGGGGTTCGTGGTTGGATATGGCGGCTGTTGATTTCTTCGTTTAAATGGTGGTGGTTGGTGGTGGTCGTGGCCGGAAGTGGCTGAAAGGCGGCGGTTTTTTGCTTTTTTATAGATCTGAAAATGTTTTTCTTAAAGGGTGTTGGGTGGTCGTGGGCGGAGTTGGGTGGTTGTGGCTTGAGTTGGGTGAAAGTGCTGGCGGCTGAAGGTTGTCACATGGGGTGGCCGGAGGTGGTCACATGGGTGCTTGCCGGAATTTTCGCCGGAAAGATTTATGTTTGTATATGTGTTGTTGTGTAAGTGTATGTACATAATCTAATGTGTACAAAGTAAATCTAGAAAGAAATTAACCTTCTTACTGCTAATTTGTTGTAAATCTCATTATGATAGTTTTAATTTCATTATGATGGTTTTAATTCACTATTTATATTGTATTATATTTGTTAGTTGATTCATTTACTTAATTTTTATTTGCTAACTGTAATTTAATTGTTTCAAAATTACAATAAATTAACTCTCTTTTTAAACAAATTATGTTTTCAAAATTTTGACTAGTTTTGAAGTTACACTGTATCTCTCCAACTGTATTTTTATTTTTTCAAAATTATTCTTTTATTTAAATAAACAGATTATAAAGAAATTAATAAGCTGACAAAAACTTATTAAAGCATTTGACTTAAAAGATGATAAATATGTCAGTTTTTTTAAATACGAGCATAATACCCGCGCGTTGCGGCGGAATTTTGTTTTAAGAATAAGGTAGATTCGAGGGTAGTTTAGTCCAACTGTAGAGGTGGGTATAGAAAGATGTATTAAGGTGAGGGGCATTTTAGACTTATCAGATTTTTAAAGACTTAAAGCTAGTTTGTTTTATAAGGGAGTATAAATATATAAAAAAAAGAAATTGATAGCTATAACAATACTCAATTAGAAAACCTTAATTAAGAAGAGGTGGTCCCTTTACATGAGAAAAACAAAAAACGGCTGATAAAAAAATATATAAAGAAAAGCAGAAAATGATGGTGTCATAGGTGCGTGTTTTCCAATACCACGCATGCTATTTTCATCTTCCCAAATTACCCTTCCCTTTCCCCCATTATTTACCTACTTTATCTTTGACTCCCTTTTTACTCACTTATTTTCAACTCTCCTCTTCTTCAATTCATTCCAAATCATCATTTTTCAAAACACTTCTTTCATCTCTTTCACACACACACACACACACACACACACACAGTTGCCATTTCCGGCCGGCATGGCGACGGACCCACCGGAAGGCTACGGCGACGATTTCCTCGAACAAATTCTCGCTATTCCTTCATATAACAACAACAATAACAACAACAGCCACCACCACCACCACCTTGCCGGAGCTCCTGACTCACTTTCCGTTCACCATCAACAGAATCAAACCGTTTTTCCGTTAGGTTTAAGTTTAGATAACGGCCGTGACCCAATCGGACCGTTTTCAGCTCATCAACAACAACAACAGCGTGTAAGTTGTTTTTTTTTTTTTTAAACCCTAGCTAAGTGAAATACTATATATTTTATTCTATTTTTGTAAATTTGAAAAGTTGAAGGGGTAATTGTGAGTTTTGGTGAAGTTGGAGGGGGTGTTTTGTAAATTGAAATTAATTATTTTTTTTGTTGTGAATCTGTTGCAGGAGAGAGTTGGAGCAGGAGGGAGTATGAATATGAGTGGTTTGTTTCCACAGTTTGATAATACTAACATGCAGCAGCAGCAGCAACAGTCACACTCTCTTATACATTCTGTTCCTCAGGTTATTATTATTATTATTATGATTATATCGTATTGTCGAATATGCATTTCGAGTGTTTTTGTATAGGGATTTATGTTGTTGGTTGCCATGATTTAAAAGGGGTGTTTGAATTATGAATTTGTTTGTTTTGAAATGGTGTTTTATAAGCGTTGTAGGGGTCGGATTGTCAGTTTTGGATAGTTAGTTACTTAGTTTGCAGTAGAAGTTACTTATTGTCAATGTGTAAATTGAAGTTAGTGAACTAGCTCGTATAGCGTTGTGTTGCACTTGCTTTATATACTCTTCACAGTTACGAAAATGGTGACTAAGCACGTTTGATAAGCTGTCCATTATTGGTTTATCGTTCATGTCGCTATTTTGAATTGTTAACTTTACATATATTGATACTACGGTTCTCTTGTGTTATATACGATAACACGGGATTGGGTAGAGGCTAAAAAATGACAAAGCTTTTTTGGCCGTCAAAGGTTTTATCTTTATTTTTATTTCTTTCTTAGAGAAAGAGAAGAGGGGGGGAGGGGGATACCCTAGTGGGAGCATCTGTAATGATATCTCGTGTACGCATATGAACCCTGGTTATTGTCACGGATCGTTAGAAATTCTGGATTTGCCAAGTGTATGTGTGTCCTTTTTTTATCAATGTATTTGGCTTCTCAACTGTTTATTATTACGCTTTACAAGAATTGAATGGGTTGGGTAATAGTTTATGAAGTCCAGTGACCAAGTTAAGAGATAACATGAAAGCATCTTGTTACTTATTGCACTTTTCCCATACTTCATATGAACTAAATTTGACCTTGTAACGTATATGAAATGGCTGTATGTATCCACTATAGCTTTTGCTTGGATGGTTTTGATTATAATGTATGACATCTAGCAATGGTTTTGTGGTTCTTTATATGTTAATATTTCCCTTTTATGGGTATTCTCTACTATAATGGATTTACTTAACAGGCTTTTCAAGGGCAACCAACTACTAGCACAGCCGTGAGTGTGCCCCACCCACCTACTATTCGGCCCAGGGTACGAGCTCGGCGGGGACAAGCCACGGATCCTCATAGCATAGCTGAGCGTGTAAGATAAGCTATGCAGACCAACTTTATCACATGTGAAAGAATGATATATAATATGCTTACCATCATGTAATTTCATTTGCAGCTGCGTCGAGAAAGAATTGCAGAAAGAATGAGGGCTTTACAGGAACTTGTTCCCAGCTGCAACAAGGTAAAGTTCGAGATGATAGATTTTTGTAAAGGTCGCAAATTAGGCAGGTCCTCCTACATAGTTGGTTTAAAACTGGTAATATATATGTCAGTCACCATGGGCTGGGTTGGGCCGACCTGCCTGTACTTTTTTTTCTTTGCTTGTATTTCGGAAAATATTAACAAACTAGTGTGATCACTTCTACTAAACTATACATGTTAAGATTTTTTATAAAACAAAACAATTTAAGAGTTTTCAAGCATATAGATACAGCTAGGGTATTTTGACTCAATAAATATTCGGAATTTCTGACTTCTGACTGTTTTAGTTATGCGCAAAACTTCTCAATTTGCTCTGTTTGGCCTGTTGTCAATTAACACACACCGAGCATGACCCATATCTAATAATTGGATAGAAATTGTCATCTCTATCTTTTGTTATGAGTGGAATCCAAACTGTATTTATGCTGGGCTGTTGTATTGCTAATGCGTCTCTTATACAGACTGATAAGGCTGCTATGCTTGATGAGATTCTGGATTACGTCAAATTCTTACGACTTCAGGTCAAGGTAATAAGTTATCTAATAAGCGCATGTTTATTACTATCTAGTAACTATGTATTCATATTAGTTTCAACCACATGGCTATCCCTTTGGTAAAATCTTGTTATTGTATTTAAAAAATGCTTGTATTTTAATAAGACGTCGAAGATAAATTGATATGCATTTATGTTGTATTCTACTTTTAAGCACAAATTTTGAAATCTTACGCTGATTATGATATGGTTCAGCATCATATCTGTCAAAGTAGTTTGAGATACAAAAGCTCCTATACATGCATCGTTTTCAATCTTGCATTAAGTTGTAGTTTTTTATGCCTTTCAATCTTGCATTAGGTTGTAGCTTCACTGACTGACTTAACAGGTTCTGAGCATGAGTAGGCTGGGTGGAGCTGGTGCAGTAGCGCAACTTGTATCTGATGTTCCATTGCAATCTGTGGAGGTAATACTCGTGAGATCTGTTCCCACATTGTCCCATGAAAATTGCAACATTTGGCTTCAGTCATAGTTTAAGGAAAGTTTTAATGATCTGAAGTGTCTAAGTGAACCCACAGTATCTTTTATTTTGCCGATTCTTAGTTTTTGGCAATTTCCTTCCGATTATGAGGTATGAAACTACTTATGTCAGGCTACTTTAGCACCAAAATGACAGGAGACAGTTATCTTTTAGCCGTAATAACATGATTGTCAAAAGGGTCTAACCTGAGAATAATAGTGTAGATACTAAATACTAGTAGGTCCTTTCCTTAGCAGTATCAGCAATTCCCTGCAACCTGTTCGTTATGTTTCATAGTCCGCTGTCGCACCAAAATGATAAATTAAAGCTTTTATGGGTAATAATATAACTGTCAAAAATTAGGGTCAAACCTGAGAACAATAATCTAAATTCCAATAGGCCCTTCCCTTGACGGTATCAGCAGCTCCCTGTAACCTGTAGGCTGTTGGTTCAAAATTTGTTATAGGCGTAGTTGATTAGTTTATCAGCTTAGCTGTTTCCATAAAAACTTAACCAAAAATAATGTAATTGCCAAAATTCAAGGTTTAAAGTACAAATGACAATAAAGCAGTAACGTCTTAACCGAAGAAATATTAGAATGTTAATGGAATGAGAGGAATTAAGAAGTTATCGCATTTCTCTCTGCTGATTCTGTACACTTGTGTATTTTAATAGATCATACGAAACAACCTTTAAAGTTTAAACCAGACTGGGGATTTAGGGTTTCCGGCTATGATATGCACTACTTACATCTTCACCCCTTTCCAAGCCATGATTTCAGAAACATCCAGAATTACTTGTTTCCAATGATGCATCCAACATCATAAAGCATGGATCTTATGGTGTATAATGTTGGATTGGAATGAAACTACCTTGTTTGTGGTGTTTGTAATTGAGAGCCGAGAGCACTATTATTGGTACTTTATGATAGTCACGAAAATAAGCTCTAACAAGTACCATATGATGTTTTCAAGTCTAGAGCCCTGATACCAAGCAATGATCATCTATTTCTCTGTTAAGTTCTCCCATTTTTAGAAGTAGATGTAGCGTTTTGTTCTAGGTAACCATTCTATCTGTATATAGTTGAAAGCTTGAACTTCAGTATATGTTGAGTCCTAAATTGAGTTTGGAAACAGGAGTTCATGTAAAAAGCAAAATATCAAGAACTTTGGAATTTTGGCTGTTACGCAAACAGTTCCTTCAACCTTATTATTTAATTTTGAAGTTAAATCTTTTTATTTTTTATTTTTAATGAGTCAAGTCTTTGTCATACTTATTTTTCAAGTTTTTACTATGCCAACTGAAGATTATTCTTGGAAATGGAAAATGGCTTTTATTACGTTGCTGTTTAATGTGTTTTGTTGGTTATGTAAATATCCCTTTCCAAAATCAGAATAAATTGATCATCTGTATGTGAGTAGGTGCCATCAGTTTATTTGTGGTGTGATGATCATGGGTATGAAAGTAATTTGAACTTGGCAACTTTCTGAACAAGAGAAATATCAGAATGTGAATGGACCGTAGATAATCAGCAGTTAATTTAATTTCCCCTTTCCTGTTTCCACATGCTTCTTTTTAGGATATACCGTAAGAAACGACTGCTAAACCAGCCGGTGTAAAATGGTTAGGGTATGGCTGCCAGAAAGTTTTTTCCAAAGTTGTATTTAGATAACGAATTTCCAAGTTGTTCTACGGTACCAGATTTTTGCAAGTGTATTTGTGTAGGCCTACCCCTGTTTAAAACTGATAATGTCAACAGAAAAATGGTACTCTTTCTTATGTTATATCTTGAATTCTAGCTCATTTGTCAACAGAAAAATGGTACTCTTACTTATGTTATATCTTGAATTCTAGCTCATTCTTTTTTATATATAGGGGGACACAAGTGAAAATGGATATAATCAACCAGCATGGGAGAACTGGTCAAATGATGATACCGAACGGGAAGTTGCAAAACTCATGGAAGAGGATGTTGGAGCTGCCATGCAATTTCTCCAGTCAAAAGCACTATGCATCATGCCCATATCACTTGCTTCACTAATCTACCCTACCCACCAACCAGATGCTAATTCTTTGGTCAAACCAGAACCTTCTGCACCTTCCTAGACCAATAATCCACTGCACGTGCCTACAGAACTCCTATCAGCCCTTATGTTCCATATGTCGTTCATATATATGATAACTAGTACTTCTCTCTTTTCAGTCAGTTGTGGCAATGTGATGTTAATCATAAGCCACAAATTTTGCTCCCCACCCCTCCATCCTATCTAGCTTGACGTAGATCAGATTGGGTGGCATTGTGTACGAGGGAATTACAGAAGAAATTGCAGTTCTCTCTATATTTAACCTTGTAAAGTGAAAGGGGGATATGATCATTGTGTGCATTCCTTGTTATGATCTGGAATAGTGGGTATTTAAATTACTTATTATGCAACTAAATTGTATTCTGAGATAGTCTTTTGACGTTGATAACCAGTGTTAGTTCTTTGCTGTTTGTTTATTACTATCTGATAGATTTGGTTAGTGTCGGGGTTATTGATGACAGTTGTTTATGATCCATTTGGTTTATCTTGGTATATATTTGTGCACCATTCAAGATAGTCGATGGCAGATCATTGATGTGCGTACTTTAAACCAGCCTGGTGCTTTAGAATGTTGAGCCAAGTTTTTAATTGCTTGGCCTTTAAATTTTTGTAATGAGTGGGTTGGGTGAGGTGTGTAGGCCTGTGTTTGGTTGCTTGGCATACAACTGATTAAACAAATGCAATAGAAGCATGTATGGTTGTGTGAAGGTGGGTAAACTAATCGCAGTAAGCAGAGTATTCGTTGACATATGATTGTGTTCAGCCCTTGTAGACTTCTCCAGGTTTCTTTGATTTAAAAAGGCTTGGGACATCAAAATGGCTTGGACCATCTCCACGGGCAATATTATGAACGCCCTGTGGAGGTGAGGCGTGAAGCAATTGGAGCTTAGCGCGAAAGTCATGGTGAAGACTCTGGGTGAACCCATTTCCGCTGGTTTTTTTGGTCAAAAAACGTATCAACTTAAAACAAATAATACTAAAGGAAAGAGGATCGATTAAATGAAACCAGATCAATGTTTGGTGCAAATTTTGAAATGATTTGTCGAAAGTGTTTCGAGTTACCCATCATTACAATAATAATATCTTCCAACTTTGAACGTCACTATGACATCGACAGTTGTTTATACAATTTTTAAATATCTTATATATGTTGTTTATCATTTGGCTATAGGCACGCATAAGGTTATTTCAGTTAGGATTTCTAGCATAACCTTTTGTACTTGATAACAGGAAAAATGGACAATAATAAGTAATTTAATATTAGTGTCACATTTGAACTTTTGTCGAGGCTCTACATCAAGCCAAGGAGTAAGACTTCTTATGAGACATTGTCTCTCCACAACCTAGTCCCTCCTCATTCATCACCTTAGACTTTTGGAGTAGAAGGCTCACCTTGGTTAAAATCTCCGTCCTCAATGATGAGTGGATGGTGAGCGGATGACAAGGACGTTGAGATTGTTCTTAGTGCATCTTTAACTTGGTAAATCATACATCATCATCCCACCTTTATAATTATCATCAATCAATCATCACAAGGGTCTCACGACTTAAAACACATCATCGTTAAAGTCCAATGATCTTTAACACTCATGGATCTCATAATCCTTTATATATAATTCTTAGCTTGATTATAAATAACTAACATGTTAATATGTTTATGTAAAGTTAAAAATAGAAGTTGATGCAATGTTGACACTAAACAAAACTTATATAAAATGAAGTTAAAGAGTAAATTCAACATATAGTTATCGATGTGAACCATAAACCCAAACTTGGTTAACCATTTTATCACGTACCGAAACCCTTAACCGTTTTGACAATTAATTTTGGCACATGTGAGATGCATATTTGTCTAGTTTGTTACGGATATATAGTACCATAGTGCTTAGACCCGCGCGATGCGCTTGCAGTCTTAAGCAATTTTACAAACTTTATTCTTTAAGCAATTATACATTTAGGCGATTAGAAACATAATAGTGTAAACAAATAAGACCATAAATAAGAAATTACTTACAATATCGTCGATTATATATTCATATGAATATAATATTACCATAAATAAATACATTGATGTCGAAACAAATAAACAATAAAATGATAAATTAATGTCTCCGTATTGAACGTAGAATATGTACCACATATATATCTATTGGTTCGTTTTTTTTATACATTATATAATGATTTCAAATGTTGATCTTCAAAAATGGAAACAATTGAACCTTGATCCCTAAGTAACTTCTTTGGACGTTTGAATTAAAACCAAACTTTATGTTTGCAATTTTGAAAATTTTTATAATACCATGTTCGCAATTCATTCATCATGAATTTTCTTGTGTTCACATCAGAAATCATCACAGTCCCACCACCAACATATTGATAGCCTTGATGTAACTTATTCATCTTCCCACCATAATGCAAGCATATTCTAACAATAGTTGGAGGTCTTCGAATAAACCTGTAAACATTGAAACTTATTAGTGGTGTAAAAATATAATTTGACTAATATTGATACTCACTAATAAAGAGTACAAAACAATATAAATGAATACAACTATAACAAGATATTATGAATACCTCTTAGTGGTATGGCGCGATTTCATCACATATATATGTATTGCTACTTCATTTTTTGATTGTCTATATAACCATTTCAAGTCTATATCTTCAAAAAGTTGTTGAATCGAATTCTTATCACCAAGTGATTTTCGTGGTTCTATGTACCTAAACCAAACTTCGTCCGTGGAAAGGAAATTAGTGTAATACCATCTTCACAATTCATTTATTAAAAATTCGTCTGTTTTCACATCGGGAATCATCACTAATCCACCACCCACATATTCGTAACCTTACTGTAATTTAAACATTTCACCACCATGATGTAAACAAATTAAAACAATGGGTGGAGGATTTGGATCGATCCTATCAATATAACAATATATCATTAGATTTAAATATTATAATAAAACAATTAACTACTAATAAAATAACAACATATATAAAAATCAATACATTGTTTATATATTCATACCAATCTGTTGCACATATTCTTCTTCTGATAACACAGGCATATCTAAAAGATATGAGAGAAAAAAAATGTATCAGTTAATTTTTTAAAGTGATTAAGTATATATAATAAGAAATGAGGCGATTTCTATTTGAATTTGATATATGGTAGTTAACCTATGAGGGTTTCTATTTGAATTTGAAATATGGTAGTTAACATGAGGTAGTTAATAAATGGGGCGGTTTATGAAACTCATTGATTTGACATATATGATTTTGAAAAGAAATTCGAAATTTTAGTTAATGAACCATAATGTTGTTAGGGCTAAAGTTTTATATTTTTTTGGGGTAAAATGTTAAGTTTTAATCAAACAACAGTCTGAATAATTAAAAATTATCATGTTTTTAGAGTAAATACAAATCCGTACAGATACTTAGACTTGAACCTTACTTGTGACCAACATCAAATTTAATAATAAAAATTCATAACATAGCTATTACATTCCAACTATAATATGAAAAAATAGACAAGGAAAGTTCATGCTAAGATGATTTGATTTCATAATAAAGATTCTTCCATTTTGAGACTATTGACTTATGACTAATGGCAACAACATGATACATATCGATACTTAGACTTGAACCTTACCTGTGACCAACACCAAATTTCTTAACTCATTACAACATAAACATGATATTCCCTAATCATAGCTAGTGTCAATAAGCTTGATATTGCAAAATCAACATATCTTATATATAACATGCAGAAATAGTGCAGTTGTAACATTCCAATATTTTAAGGTAATAAAAAATTAACCATTTTTTGTAGTTTTGACATTAAAATAAATTCCTTGTATTTTGTTTTGAGTTAAGGGGTTAATTTAGATGGAACTTTAGTGGCTAGCGGGTATTAAACCCACTAAAATTAGTATGGGACGTGGCCATCTGAGAAGAAAGCCAGCCACATAGTGTTGTGACTCATGTTTTCCCACTTTCAAATTTCACTCCACTTCTAACTAACTCATCTCTCAAATCCTCTAAACTCATGCAATTGAAGCTTCAAAACTCAAATTAAAGAATCTTAATCTTTGAACAACAACAATAATCACCACCATTTATCTTAGAAATTGAAATTGAGGGTTTGATTTGGAGGTGGTGGTGACCGAAAATTCTAGGAAGAAAAAGGGGAAGAATTGTGATCTTGAGAACCCTAATCTCTTGTCTTTCACTCTTGAGGTATTTATTTCCATAACCCTAGTTCTATTTGCTATTAAAATTTAAGGTTCTTAATCTTAGAATTTGGGGGTTTTTGTTATTGAAAATTTGGTTAGTTTTATTTAAAGAGTTTATTGATAATGGAAAAGTCCCGTTAGTAAGAAATTCATAATTGGGGGTGTTTGGCTAGAAATCATGAAATAAAATTTTATCATGAAAAGTTAGATTTGTTGGAAAAGGGTTGAATAGCCAAACACCATAGTGTTAGAATTGTGGAATGCAAGTAGTTGCATGTAAGGCAATTGAATTGTTGAACAAGTAGTTTCATGAAACTCATAGATGATATGTGTTTATACTTGTATAGGTATTGAAGATTGAATTGTTGAACTTGTAGCCTTATTGTGTCAAGTAGCCAAGTTTGAGGTGAGTGTGTATACATATAATCATGTTCTTGTTATTAGAGGTCATAGGTGGGTAAATTCCTATGACCCAATATTTGATTGATTGTGAGAACTAGTAGGTGGGTAAATTCCTACTAGTCATATTGTATGTAAGAGCTAGTAGGTGGGTAAATTCCTACTAGCCAATTTGTCCATGGCCATGTTGAAAATGAATGTATGCTATTTCCAATTTGTCCATGGCCATGTTGAAAATGAATGTATGCTATTTGATTTGTATGAAAAGGCTAGCTTGCTAGCCTTATGTGGTGCTTGATGCACAAAGTTGAAATGACATGATTATGATTATGTGTGTATGCACTCACTAAGCGTAGCTTATATTTTTAGTGTTTAACTCTTTTATAGGAGTTGGTAGTAGCAAGAGCAAGGAGGTTGTAGAGTGAAGTTCAAGTGAAGTCTTTTGCCATCTCCAAGGTTGGTATCTTGGATAATTTGGGTAGAATGTCCCTTTTGGTACCTAAAGGCTCTTGATACAAGTTCTTTTGGTCAACTTATTTTTGATGAATTTCTGAAAATTTGTGGATGTGATAAAATGTAAGCTTTTGGTAAAATTTGTATGGTCTTTTAGTACGTGAAAATGTTGTTGACTTGAAAAGCGTCAAAATGGATAAACGACCCATATGGATGTGTAAATGATGTACGATCAAATGGGCACTTGAGTTATGTTGTAAATTATGTCTTGTGAAGGTTTGAAATCAGATTTGATGTGTGATGGAACTTGTGTTTGAGTTTGAAAAAGGTTGCAAATTGAGTTAAAAGTCAAATTTGATGTTTGGTGTGTGCAGTAAGAGTACAGACGCAGACACGACTGATCGTGCTCAGCGTTTGTAGTATTTCCTCTTGGTGTTCAGTTTCTGGGAGCACGGACGCAAAACACGGTCAACCGTGCTTGCGGTCGTAGCCCCTTTGTCTTCGAGCAAAATTTTTCCGAGCTTCATCCGATGTTTTTAAGGTCAGAAACTTATAGGATATGTTTATTATAACATATTAAGGTGTTCTAATTTGTTAGATTTTGAATTTGAACATTTTGAGTTTTTCACTTTATTTTGTCAAAAATTTTTCTAAGTATGGATTGGTCAAATAAAGTCAACTTGTGTAAAAAAAAAAAATGGTCGAGTTGAGTTCTTACACCAGTATATATATATAGATATATATATCACAAGTTATAAAACATACAGCCTACCAAAATATAAAACATACAACCTACCATATATATTATTACATACCAGATTGATCATTCATAAGTTAAAGTTATTAGTTATTAAACATCAAAAGATATTGTTTCATAAGCCGACTTACTTAATTTTACGTAGAAACTAACAAACATCAGAGTCCATAACCTGAGATTCAACACATGCCTTCACATTCATTTGAAACCGAAGGATTTGATCTTCAATGATACCACATATTGATTTGAACTTCGCCCAATCATCTGATACCATAACAATATGAGTTTCTTCATCAAGCATATCCGTAACCGTTTCCAGATTCATCCTGAAATCCAAAGCACCATAATGAAGAGAAGCCCATTTGTAAAAATGTATATCATTGTTTGTACAATGGATTAGGTTAAATGATTTGGAAGTGTTTGATGGGTTGGACGGCGATTCCCTGTTGGTAGGAGTCTTCCTCCCTTGTACGCTGGTTTAGTTATGTTTAGATCTCTTAGGGTTTTGCCCGTGGATCGTGTATGTGTTTTAGGGTTTTTCCCGTAGTAGGCATCATGATAATGATTAGGGTTTTCCCCCTTTTATAGCTGCTTTTTCGTGGAGAATAAGTCTCTCACGCGTCTTTTATCTTTGGTAACGATCTCCTTTATTTAAGGAAGTGATATGATCGTATCTTTTCGTGTTTATCTTCTTTTCCCCAGGCTATGTAATATCCTGGGTGACCTTTAAGCCTACCTAGGGTGAGGCTTTTTTCTGGGTGATGGTGGGTACACCATCAAGCCCCCTCAGACTAATAATATGATATGCCAAGATCATGTTGTTAGTCTTAGCCGAAGATGTAATGCTAGCCATCCTTCCCCCTATTTATGGGGGGTTCGTGACTTATTCCCCAAGTAGGGTTTTTCGGGCCGTGTATATCACTTCTAAGAATAAGGGATTTGATTTGATCTTCTTTCCTAAGATATAGGATTCTTGATAAATGTAAATCTTTTCCTTGTTTATCGAGAGTGAAACGTACCCTTCAAGCGTACCCTGCGTGTTTGCATCTGGGAGTCCACTGTCTTTTAGAAGGCTGTTGAGAGGGATGATTTCGTACGAAAACGAATCTTAAATGGCCCTTCTTGCAAATTGTCGATAGTGTGTCCCGTATCCATATATAAGGTAAGCAATTGGATTCGGGGTTTTGTTTTTCACTTTTGTTGATAGATTCCATAAATAAATAAATGAAGTACGGTTATCGGAAAAAGATGAGTGTTTTCTGCAAGCATGGCCGGATAAAGACTATTGGCCAGAAGTTTAAGCTCGGTGCTAGGTCGTATGTGGATATGATAAAAATTCGCCGATTGGAGTCAGATCTGGAAATCTTGAAGCGGCGTTCTGAAGGTTGTGGCACGTTCGCTGGTTTTGCCTCTGTTTCTTCCGACGATTGCTCCTCAGATGTTCAAAACTTGAAGCGAGCTCTAGATATTAAAGATATCCAGCTGCAGACCGCTCGAGATGGGATGGTGAATAGAGAAAATCAGCTGCAGCTTCTTCGTTCCGATCTATCAGCTCTGCAGGTGAAGTATAAGAAGGTAATGACGGAAGTAATTCCTTTTGTACACCACTTGACCAAGGTGAATCCGCTTTCCGGGAAGTCTGTTGTCAACCAAGCTGCTTGTGAAGATTTTGATATTTATAAAATATACCCGATTCGTCGGTTGGGTCATAGTCATGTTCCCAGATTCCTCATCCGATTTTTAGGTTTTATACTCGGATTCTTCATCCGGTTTTTGGTTTGGTTTTTTTTTTGTACCCGGATTCTTCATCCGGTATTTAGTGGTATACTCGGATTCTTCATCCGTTTTTATCGGGTGTTTTATTACCCGTTTCGTAATATTAGCTGTTGGAGCTGTCATCTTTTGCCTTGGTTGTTGTTGGATTCCTATCACCATATATGCCAATGTACTGTCTTAACGGCTTCATCAATGTCTTTCCTTAGTTGTATACATGAGCTTGTATTATACCCTATATCATTGTGGGAGTTACAATATTTGCCTTTTTCTTCTTTCACTCATATTTACCTTTTTCAGGATTTTGTTGTATGCACTTGCTTTTTCAGCAGTTAGGCATATGCTTTGATAAGATCATAGGAGTATGATTTTGAAATGCCATTGCCTTGTTTGGCGTTTTTGGGCATGCATTTTGTTATAGTCATGACTTTATTATAATATGCTTTGCCTTTTTTGGCTTTTCGAAATTATGTGTGTGAGGTTGCGATCCTTC
The DNA here is from genome assembly GCF_010389155.1 of Erigeron canadensis. Lineage (NCBI taxonomy): Eukaryota > Viridiplantae > Streptophyta > Magnoliopsida > Asterales > Asteraceae > Erigeron > Erigeron canadensis. Next base: position 3,212,321 of record NC_057761.1, read on the forward strand.
TTCACCATGAATCATAACTTTTGTACACTGGAGGGTTTGTAACCCGTCCTTGTATTAGTCCGGTAGGCGTCCCCACCATTCTTTAATAGTGTACTTTAATAGGATATTTTGTAAGAGTTGGAGATCTTCTCTCCTTTTCTCTTGTTCAACAATAGAGTATTTATTTGCACATAAGAGTTGAAGATCTTCTCTCCTTTTCTCTTTTTATTTATGCATATACATATATATTATATATATATATATATATATTTGTTTAACAATAAAACTTACGCAGATTTGTTGCGTTCCATGTCCTGTCGACGGGGTTGCCATCTGTCATTGAAAGCTTGTACGCACCATTTCCGATGACTTTATCGACTTTGTATGGTCCTTCCCACGTTGGCCCCATTTTCCCCAGGTATTCTACCTGTCTTGCGCTGTTGAGCCTGAGGACGTAATCACCGACTTTGAAGCTGTCTGGGTGAACTTTTTTGTTGTAATATTTCTCAATTCTTTGCTTATACGCAACCTCTCTTATTGAAGCAATTTCCCTTCTTTCCTCTAAGAGGTCGAGGTTTATATGCATTTCTATGTTATTGTCTTCTTCATTGACGTTTGTCGTTCGACATGTGGAGACTTGTATTTCCGCAGGTAAGACTGCTTCTGATCCAAAGGCTAGGGAGAATGGGGTTTCCCCATTGCTTTGCTTGGGTGTTGTATGATGTGCCCAAAGTACCAATGGTAATTCATCCACCCAGCCACTATGGCTACGTCTCAACCTTTTTTTCATGCCTTTCACAATCTGTTTGTTGATTGCTTCTACTTGTCCATTCCCTTGTGGGTGATATACTGATGTGAAGGATTGCTTTATGTTTAGCCTTTGACACATTTCTGTGAATGTACCCTCCGCAAATTGTTTTCCATTATCTGAGACTATCATTTGTGGTAACCCAAATCGGTATATTATATATTCCCAGATGAAATTCTTAACTGTTTTTCCATTTATTGTTGCCACAGGTTTTGCTTCCACCAATTTTGTGAAATAATCAATAGCCACAATTAGAAACTTTACCTTTCCTGGTGCTTTTGGTAGTGGCCCCACTATGTCAATTCCCCACTTTGTAAATGGCCATGCAGATGTTACCGATGTCATATCTTGCTTTGGTAGCCTGGGGACGTTTGCGTGCACTTGACATGCTTCACAATTTTGAAAAAGCTTGGCTGTGTCTCTGTGCATTGATGGCCAAAAATACCCTATGCGTAGCGCTTTTGTCGCCACTGACCTGGGTCCTGCGTGTAGTCCGTAGATTCCTTCATGAATTTCAAAAATTATTGTTTCTGCCTGTTTGGGTCCCACACAGCGTAACCATGGGGTCAAAAATGCCTTCTTGTAAAGGTTCCCATCCATCAACTTGTATTGTGGAGCTTTGATTCTTATTTTTCTTGCTTCGCTTTCATCTTCTGGCAATATTCCGCTCACCAAATATTCAATTATCCGTGTCATCCAGTTTTTTCCTTCTTCTTTAACTAAATCATGCACCCGCTTTTCGTATATGGATCTTTCTTTCAGGACCTCTATTAGTACTTTCTTCCCCATGTGTTCAAATGTTAATGAGGCTAGCTTGCTTAGAGCATCGGTTTTTTTGTTTTGATTTCTTCGTATGTGCTCGATGTCGAAGCTTTCAAATTTCTCGATTAATTCCTTTGTTTTTCCCAATTATAGCCTTATGATCTCTCCCTTGGCTTCGTATTCACCTTTTACTTGGTTGGCTACGAGCTGGGAGTCCACGAAAGCTTTGATAATTCTGATTTTCATGTCTTTGGCCAGGTCCAATCCTGCTATCAATGCCTCGTATTCTGCTTCATTGTTCGTTGTTTCAAACTCGAATCTTAGGGCATATGTGTATTCTTGCTTGTCTGGGCTTACTAGGCGTATTCCGGCCCCGCAGCCTTCTGAACTTGATGCTCCGTCAGTGTATAATTCCCAGGTTTCAGAGTCTGCTTCCCCATTCACTGTGAGTATCGTGGAGTGAGTTACTGAATTTCCTGTTTCCCTTATTTCGGTAATGAAGTCTCCTAGGATCTGTCCTTTGACTGTGTGCCTTGCCCTATACTCGATATCATATGCTCCTAGCTCGATTGTCCATTTTGCCATTCTTACGGATTTTTCTGGTTTTGTTAAAATTTGTCTCAACGGTTTGTCTGAGAGTACCACAATTGGATGCCCTTGGAAGTACCTGCGTAGTCTTCTTGCTGCGTGAACAAGTGCTAACACAAGATTCTCCATCTCTGGGTAGTTTGCTTCTGCTCCTTGCAGTATCTGCTTACGAAGTAGATTGCCATTTGTTTCCTGTCCCTTTCTGTTAATAGGACTGCGCTTACGCATTCGGCGGAGGCTGCGAGATATATGTACATGGTCTCTCCTTTCCTTGGGGATGTCAAGGTGGGGAGTTCTGCTATGTGATTTTTCATTTGTTCAAATACTTCGTCAGCCTCCTTTGTCCATTCGAATCCTTTTTTGGCCCTGTAGTTCTTTAGTGTTTTGAAAAATGGCAATTGCCTATCCGCTCCTTTTGAGAGAAAGCGACTTAGTGTTGCGAGTTTGCCGTTTAGGCTTTGTACCTCTTTTACTGTCTTTGGAGCTGGTAGTTCGAGTATCTTGTTTACCTTAGATGGGTTTGCTTGGATTCTCCTATCCGAGATATAGTACCCTAGGAACTTCCGAGCCTCCATTCCAAAAGAGCATTTTTTGGGGTTGAGCTTTATTTTTATCTTTCGCAGTGTTTCGAAGATTTCTTGAATGTCTGCAGGTAGTTCTTCCTTCGTTCTGTTTTTGATGATCATGTCATCTACGTAGACCTCTAGGTTTCTCCCGATTTGCTTATGGAAAGCTTTGTCTACGAGTCGTTGATAGGTTGCTCCTGCATTTTTTAGCCCAAATGGCATCTTTGTGTAGCAGAATGTTCCTTTGCTTGTATGAAAAGATGTCTTTTCTTCATCTTCTTTAGCCATTTGTATTTGATGGTATCCTTTATAGGCATCTAGGAAGCACTTCCATTTATGTTCTGCTAAAGATTCAACTTTCCAGTCTATTTCTGGTAGTGGATAACAGTCTTTTGGACATGCCTTATTTATATTTGTGAAGTCTACACACATTCTCCAGCCTCCGTCTCCTTTCTTTACCATTACTGGGTTTGCGATCCACGTAGGGTACGTGGTTTCTCTTATGATTCCGGCTTTTACAAGCTCGTCTACTTCCTTGCATGTTGCCTCATCTCTGTCATTTGATAAACTTCTTTTCTTTTGCTTTACAGTTTCCATGCTTTTTCGTTCATTCAACCTGTGTTTCGTAACAAAGGTCTGTTCCCCTAGGGTGAGCCCCCTGGGGACCCATGTCATATCCGCGTATTCTCATGCGAATATATCGATGTTTTGTTGTAATAATTTGAGTAACTTCTTTTTGAAATCTTCTGGCAGCCCCTTCCCTATGGTAATTAATTGATCAGGAAAGGCTGGGTTCACGAGTACCTTGTCATTATCCTGAGCCTGATCGCTCTGGCTGGGTGTCTTCACTTCTTCTGGTTCTTCCTTTGATTTTTTGACCTCACTAATTTGTTTTATCTGGTCATAACTTGATTTTATCATTCCGACGCCTGATTTCGTTTGGAATAGTACCATAGCATGGACTGTGGAAGGTACCATCTCCATTCGTTGTATTGCTGGTCTTCCCAGGAGAAGGTTGTATGGTGAGGGTGCTCGTACTACAGTGAAATCTAGGGTTTCCGACCGTGCAAACGGAGGGTTCCCCAGGGTAACATCGAGATCTATTTCCCCAAGGGGCCATACGCGGTTTTCGGCGAATCCTGCGAGTGGGCCTGTAGGGTTTGTCATTCTTGCCTTTATTGCTTCTGGTAATTGCAGGAAGCAATGTTCATAAATAATGTCGCATTCGCTTCCATTATCGATATATACTCTTCGTACTGAGATATCGAATATTTGTGCTTGTATTATTAACGGATCTTTGCTGGCTTTTTTGTCTCCCAAAGCTAGAAAACATAGATCTCTTGACTGAATTTGCGAGTCTTCTGAATATTTTCGTTTCATGCTTGCTTTATTAGGATCTTTGTCGGCATACATTATCGAGATCTGAGTATCGAAACAGGGAATCTGACCGTTTTTGTGAGAAAATTTTTTCCGGATTTTGACCTTTTTTGGTGCAAATTTTTTTGGATTTTAACCTTTTTTTATGCAGGTTGTGGTGATGAGTAGCGATTGTCCCGAGGATGGCGCCAATTGTTTGTACAATGGATTAGGTTAAAGGATTTGGAAGTGTTTGATGGGTTGGACGGCGATTCCCTGTTGGTAGAAGTCTTCCTCCCTTGTACGCCGGTTTAGTTATGTTTAGATCTCTTAGAGTTTTACCCGTGGATCGTGTATGTGTTTTAGGGTTTTTCCCGTAGTAGGCATCATGATAATGATTAGGGTTTTCCCCCTTTTATAGCTGCTTTTTCGTGGAGAATAAGTCTCCCACGCGTCTTTTATCTTTGGTAACGATCTCCTTTATTTAAGGAAGTGATATGATCGTATCTTTTCGTGTTTATCTTCTTTTCCCCAGGCTATATAATATCCTGGGTGACCTTTAAGCCTACCTAGGGTGAGGCTTTATTCTGGGTGACGGTGGATACACCATCAATTTTGCCTTACAAATGGTCTGGGAATGGTCTGGGAATTGTCTGTACAAACAAATATTAATAATCATAGATATCAAATCGTAAATAAGGTTAAAAACAAAGTTTTACATATATACCAGCATATGGCGTTTCAATATGTGGCTCTCAAATTTCTTGAAGGAGCGTGGAAATTTGGTAATGTGAGCATGATGTTTATGGGAGCACCTATGGTTGAAACGTAGCACATTATTTTTCTCATCAGGTCCAACCATAATTGATTCCCCATACAAAGTGTCCTCATAATTCTCTTCATCAACTACAAAATCATACGTATTCAACTTTATATAACCCATATTTTAAAAACATAATAAAGGAATAAAGTAATAGAAATTCTAACCATTATCGTACATGGCTAATTATTTGGACGCAAATTTTTAATTGAAACATGATTTAGTGAAGCCATGCTAAAATTGGTGTGTTATGTGTCTACGTTTTGAAATGTGTTTTTTGTTTTTAAATGCCTTAAAACTGAATGGAATTAAGTGGCCTTATATAAACATAGACATGCAAGGAAGTAACCGCCACAGGCAATACACGAACGGTTACATTTTCAAATTTTCGAAAATTTAAACTTCTTACAAGTATAACTAATCTGTAGACCTTCCAAGAAGCAATATTGTAATGATTTTTGGGCACTCTTGCATTTTTAAACATGCCACATTGGCAATAACTAACAAATTTTGAAGTGAGATTTATATAATGTAGGGATAATTTTATTTCACTGCTAAATGTAGAAAAAATAGTGGATAGATATAGTACATGCATCTTGAGACCCAAGTTTATTGTTACATTGAATATTGATGGTACAAAAGGTAAATGCAGATTGAACAAATAGTGGTAGACGTAACTCTGTGATGTTTGCTCAAAAGCAAAAGGATGGGTGTTTGCCCGCACATGAGTGGTTGAAATGTCTCTTTCTTTATCTAATTTCAAATGGAAATACATATAAGTATAAAACCTATGAGAACCAATTTCTTTTTAAACTACGAGAACCTTATAAATTATACATTGGATTACTTGTTTAATTTTTTTATTCTGAAACGTTAAATATATATATATTATATATATATATATTGTAGTTTTTGTTATTTTCATACATATATAGTCGACTGTTTTTTCAACAACATACGTTTTATACCATTTTACATTTGAATAAACATAATCCAATACATATTTTTAAAGTTATCATAGTTCTTGTAAAAAAAATAGTTCTTAAAATAAGAAAAGTCTTTCTCTATATATATTTAACTGGTGTGGATCTAATATCATAGCGGATGTTTTTAGACCATGTTGTCTTAACCAACTTTACCCTAAAGAGTTCACTCACTTAATACCTAGTACAAGAAAAAAACCCCTAATAGTCCGTACAAAGATACAACAACATAGTAGGGGAAAACCTTGTGCTCCTAAACTTAAGACCGAGTCTTTTCAAATCCAAAACACTCATAGAGAGCCTTTCTTTACCACTAGGTCAACCCAATATTTTTTTTTCTATAAGGGATAATGTTGAAAGTTTAAAATTTTTATGACATGAAAAATTACTAACTTACCTTTCTCCTTAAAATAAAACACAAATATTCTCATTCTCTCTTTCTATCTGCCAAAACAACACACACACACAAAATATTCTGTATTTTTATATACCAAAACAACACACATCCCTTTTATTTTCGTCAATAACCACCGTCGTCGTCAATCATAACCAACACCCTGACCACCGTCGTTCATGATATCCGTCACAACGTACTCGTGGGTACCATGCTCGTATTTTTTAAACTACGAGAGCAAGTACCCGCGCGTTGCGGTGGTGAGATGATGGGGGTGATAGGTCATAGAGTGTGATAGCCAAATGTCTTAGCCGTACGGGCTCCGCCCTCGAATTTAAAAATTCGTCGAAAGTATATCGAATAACATCTCTAATGAAAGAGCATGAAATTTTAAAAACACCCATATAATTTTTATAATTTATCGATGTACGGTTTGTGAGCTAAAAGATTTTGAACGAATTGGAGGAATAAATGATTTATGGATGAGAGAGAAAAAAATGATTGGTTGAGATTTGATGAGAGAGAAATGGTGTTTGGTAATATATAATTGATAGAAGGGGCATTTTGGAAAAATAAATATTGAATTGAAAGTTGAAAGTTGAAACCCTATTTGATTTATAATATAGTATAGATGTGTGCAAATTTGCGTATTTGAAACTATAATATAGTCTAAAGAAATCGACATTCTTATTAGATTACGATTTGAACCTCAATCATTTGACCAGATATTAATCAAAAACTTGAGCAACAAAATATTTAGTTGCCTCTCATTTTTAATTAGTAGTTGATAAGGTAGATACTATAATTATGAATAGTTAAGGGGACTAACTTAAACTTTACACGGGAACTTAGCAACTCCGTACTTCAAAATTCAAATAATGAATGTCATCAAGTTATGAGGTTGCTGGTATATCATTGATAAAATTTTTAGTTTTGGGACTGCATTGACGACATCTTATAAGTTGTCATTTGTTGTTAATGCAAAGTGTCTACATTGATGAATTAATTTATCCTCTTTTTTTTCCTTTTTTGTGTGTGTGTGGAAAGGCAATTTAATTTATTAATTGATCTTGAGTTTGTTTTTCATTTTGCTCAATTCAATTCACTTCTTCATTTACACAATACACACTCTAGTTTCTTGTTAAAACTATAAATCATAGTTTAAAAAAAAAAAAACACCCTACAAATCATAGTGATTATTTATACTTAGTATGTAATTATAGGCGGTAAATCTGTCAATGTTCCAAACATGTTTAATGAGTATATATATTCATATTGATTGATGTAAAGAAGGTACACATATGATCATTAGCAAAAATCGCAAGATATCCACTAAGTCACACTCCTCCGACTACCAATTCACACTTTACACCTTTTCACTCACTAACAAAAAATCCTTCATATTCGTCTATAGATTATAAGCTTAATTCACACGCTAAACATTAATCCTACATTCACTACAAGAAAATGAAGCAAATGTGACAAAAGTTTTTAAGGAGGACAAAATGTCCTCGCTAAAAGTTACTAAACGACAAAAAATCTGATATGTGTTGAATTTTTAGTTTGACCAACAAAAGTGTATTTATTGTAGCTATATACCATGTATATACGTATTTATCAATTTGTAATACACATAAATCTTCTTTTATACATATAAAATAAGATTTACGAAAATAAATGTATTTTACTTATAGGGAGGACTGTCCTCGCAAAAGTTAATTTTTATTTCCTTTTTATTTTATTTTTTACTGGTCAATGTTTTCGCTATAAAACCTTTGAGAAATTTAGCAATTTTCGAAGGTACTTGCTCGGATTCCTTACGTATCCTTTTTGTTTATCTATTATCTACCTACATTTTTCGCTTTGTATGTACAACCAATTATGTTTATTATGTTTTTCTTGCTCGTAAAAAATAAACTGCTTCTATAATGATGTGTTCTTTATTCAGTGTTTTATTTGTCTCGGATCTTTTGTCTCCAACAAACTCGACAGAAACTTTACATGACATTTTAAAGAATAAATTGGTATTAAAACTTCCCCTTAGGCCCATAGTTTCTTTTTGATGCATATATGTATGTTTCTTTAAGTTTAAAAAGTATTTATTTGTTGTGTTATAGGAGCTTTGTCACTAAGAAAGATGAGATTAGTCAAGATCTGTAACACAAACTTTCAATTGCATCTAATTTAACATCATTGGGCTCTAGAGACTTACAAATCAGACGTGTTTTTAAGTTTCAGAATTATAACTTCGTTGGTCTCATTTTTTATGATATGTGCCTGATCCCATTGTTTAAATTAGTGCTGAAGAAACACAGATAAGTCTGTTGTCCCAAGCCAAAACAACGAGGAATGAATCTTCATTGGAGTCAGGGAACAAGAACGAAGATCTGGAACATCTTCGCTCTTATGTGTTGCAACATCAAGATAAGATGGAAATTTCCCGGACGACAATGAAATGGCTTCCAAAATCTATTTATTTGTTATAAAGGAATCTAGATGTTTGGAAGGAGTTGAACCTCACATATAAAGTAGGGGTGAGCAAAACTAAACCATAAACCACAAAAACTAAAAAAAAAATCAAAAAAACCAAACCACAAAACTGCCCCATAATAAAAAACTGATTTTATGGTTCTTATATTTAGAAAAACCAAATTAATGGTTCGGATTTTGGTTGCATATAAAAACCAAATCAAAAAAACCAAACGAAACCGCATTATATATTATCAATAAAATTGAATTAAATTTTAATATTAATTATATATATATACACACAATATATACATCTCAAGATATTGTACCATAGCCTTTCATACGTATATAATGGGCAGTCCATTTATTGTCGTATTGCTCAAGATAATGTATCCTAACTTTTCATACGTGTGTGTGTGTGTATATATATATATATATAGTATACCCTATATTTCTCAAAATCAACAAAGTAGACTTGTTCGATATTAGCGGTGTTTACCCTTTTTTAGTGGTGCTACTCTAACCTCAAGTATCACATATAAGGGTGAGCAAAAGCAAACCATAAACCACAAAAACCACAAAAAACCAAAAACTAATCCGAAAAACCAAACCGTTATAAACCATTTACAAATGGTTTGAAATTTTAAAAACCCACAATAATGGTTTGGTGCTTGATTTTAACTAAAAGCCGTACCAAATCGCACCATAGTCACCCCTAATATAAAGAAACGCTTGTCAAATAATTACATAGGAGATTTGATTTGTGAGAAGACTTAAGATTCATATATACAAGTGAGATTCATCCTCAAGAAGGAGATCATGAAAAAAAAAAACCAATGTGAATGTTAATTAAACATAAAAGTGTACAATTATCTATTGCATTATTTATCACATTCTAACACATTTTAACATAATCCCATTGTAGAATTATACCTTAAACATGGAGATTGGTGAAACATATATATCTTTTTATGTATGTGTACGTGAGTGTAATGAAAAAGAAACATATAACTTAATGAAAAAAAAAAAAAAAAAAACTTTAAAACTTGTATGCAAAAAACTTACTTTGTAACTCGTCTTTAGGTATCAAAATTTGAAGATTTTCTAGTTTTTATATTTTTATGTTATTCTGCTCGCTAATATTTCAAGTTTCTATAACTTGATTTAAATTTAATGATAAAGTTTAGAAAAAAAAAAATTAACTCCTAACAATTTTATGTCTTAGAGTAATTCATTTTAATTATAGTTTAATTACTCGGCCTTTTTATATTAACGAGAGCAAGTACCCGCGCGTTGCGGCGGTGATATAGTGGTGGTGATACCTAGGTCATAGAATGTGATAGGTTATAGGAGTTGATATATCATAGAGTATGATAGTCAAATGCCTTAGCCGTACGGGCTCCGCCCTCGGATTTAAAAATTTGTCGAAAGTATATCGAATGACATCTCTAATGAAAGAGCATGAAATTTTAAAAACACCCATACAATTTTTATAATTTAAATATGTACGGTTTTTGAGATAAAAGATTTTGAATGAATTGGAGGAATAAATGATTTATGGAGGAGGGAGAAAAAAGATGATTCGTTGAGATTTGAGGAGAGAGAACGGATATTATAGTTATTTTAGGTAAATATATAATAGATAGGAGGGGCATTTTGGGGAAGTACTTAAAATCAATATTGAAAATTTCAAGTTCAATGTTGAAAATCTATGAGAAATCTGCTTTATAATATAGTATAGATAATATTCATAATAATTTTTTATATCATTAATATTATTATAATATATATTATAACAGTAGTTAATCGGATGATTTTAGAGCATCTTCAACCTCAAACTAAGCTAAAAAAATTGCCACGTAGGATTTTTTCTATGTGGCATCTCCATACTTTTTTTAAAAAAATATTTATTATTATTTATATATCCCAAGTATAATCAATAAATCCCGTACAATAGATGTGTAAAAGAAGAAACTATATTTATTCCGTTATTTAGATTCAATTTTGTAATGCAAATATAACTCTTTCACTGTATTAAAAAAATATTTGCCATGCACAACAGAAGATTTGATTTGCTCATCAAGCATTATTTCTTTTCTTCGTATTTATGTAAAACATTTTGATAATTTGACGAGATGGTTACCCGCGCAATGCGGCGGCGGTGGCGGCAACAGATGGCGTTAGTGGCGGTGGTGATAACGATGTGATTATTAATCTGAAAGTAATAGATGTAAATGATAGTATAGTTATTTTATGGTTAAGAGATATATATTTTGTAAATAACTTTATTAAAAATATTATAAAGATATTAGGTGGAAATATTTAAATTAATTAATAAAGGAAATAGATAGTTTGGAAAAATATCGTTGTAAAATATTTTAAAAATATATTGGGTAGATTTAGTGTGTGAGTTAGGAATGTGTTAAAAATTAAGGGTAGTTTGTTTATTAATATAATATAGATATAGTTTTAGGAATAAAGGGTTTGGTAGTAGTGTAAATTAAAAGGGTAAAATAGGGATTTTAAAGGTAGAATGTTTAATTTGGAAGGGGGTAGTTTGTTTATATAGGGAGTATAGATATACTTATTATATTCATATTTAACATTGTTTTATTTATATTAATCCGTTTAAAAGATAAATAAGAAATAATCGCATTGAACTAATTAAACAAAATATTAGTCATTTGTTCAACTATTTTATAGTATATATTAAGAAGATAAGATTAAGATGTGTGCTACATCAAGGGGTTTAAATTAACACTAATCAAACAATAACTTATAATAATTCACGCATCGCGCGGGGTAAAAGACCAAGTTATAATATATATATATATATATATTCATGTATTGTTTATGTATGTACCAATGCAATGACCTTTAATAGAATTAACTAAAAAATTAATTAATGTGTGAAGGTGTACAAAAAATGTTTGTGTATAGAGTTTTTAAGAAGCTTGTTGAAGTGTAATAAAGAAATATGGTGTATGAAGTGTGTTTAAGATGCATTGGAAAGTGTGTTGTGTAAGCTTTACATTTGTTATATATATATATATATTAGGTCTTTTACTCGCACGATGTGTGCTTGTTTAAAAAAGTTTTTAAAAAAATAAAGGTTATAAATATTTATTAATATAGAAAACCCCTATAAAGCATAAAAAGAGAGTTGTTTTTTTTACCGAATAAGAAAAATACATGGATAAAAATTAGTTGAATAAAAGATCAAAATTTGATATTGTTTTGTATGGGATTAGAGTTTGTGTTGTTTGGTGCAGTCGAGTTAACAAAAAAAATGGATAAAAAAACAAATTTTAGGTAAATAAAATAAATATATTTAGGTAAATCATTAATTAAAATACAAAATTACCAATGAGATAAATATTTGATATAAAATATATAGATATATAATAAATAAAGATTTTCCAAATTAAGAAACATATGTTAACGGACTTTATTCTTGATATGGGATTGGTTGTGTTGTTATTTTATATTTTATATGTATATAAATTTTTTATTTAATTTAAAAATATTGTATAAACATATAAAGATGACACATAAGATAAGATAAAATCCTATGTGGCAATTTTTGAAGATAGGTTTACTTTTGAGGAGGACTTTAGAAAGCTATGATAACTATTGTTTTAAAATATCAAAAAGTCTACTATTACATTTGTCTCTTAGTCACAAAAATACACTATAGTTAGATCTAGTATCCACAGCGTCCCCGTCCTTCAAATGTCCTTGACCCGTCCTTGGCTCAAGGACGAGTGCACACCGTTGGGTGTGACTCGTCCACGACGTGTCCATGGCCTATCTGTCCCTACAAGGACAAAACTCGTCCCCTCCTTTTTTGGTTTTTTGTTTCTTTTTCTTTTCATAACAAAAACTAGCCCTTTATTTCAATAAGATTTCACTTTTGGTCCCTGTAACGGCCAAATTTCTGAATTTGAAAAAAATTACACGTTTGGTCCCTATTTCTCATCTATATATACAAACCATTTACTTTTTTATTTTCTACATAAAAACATACTCTTCTAAACAAAAACCACACATTTATATAACCAAAATCATCATGTTTTTACCATTACCGTCAAGTTCTAACACATACTGGCATTGGGGGAGTTTTGGGTAATTAGTCCTTAACCTGTCCCTAGGCTCATGTGCCGTTGACAGGGACGTGTCCTGTCCCAGACACTGTGGATGCTCTTAGTGAAACAAAGGATGGTTTCTTTCTTGTACATAAAGAAAACAAAAGTCTTAGTTTCACGGTGTACGAAATCGGGTGTTGGTTTGGTCGGTTGATTTAGAGTGTTTGTTTGGGGCAATAGAGTTAAGAGATTAGCCTATGTGAATAATTTTTCATATAATGGAATCTTTTCTTTATGGAGGCCCATGGTTTTTCTTCGGTTTTGGAGTTTTCACGTAAATTCTTGTGTTTATATTTCTTTACGTGTTTATCTATTTTGGGTTGTGATTGTTGGGGAACCCTTGAGAACCAAGTTTCCCAACAAGTGGTATCAAAGTGAGGTTACTCGTGTCGTATTGGTATACAATTTTATTTTTTTTGTTTAGATACGATGTCAAAGTTCAGTTCAATGAGGTATGATGTAGAGAAATTTGACGTATGATCATATTGGTATCAAAGCTTTGAGTTTTTTTTGCAGATGGCAGAATGAATGGAATAGCAGTACGTCTAGTAAGAATGGCAAAAGCTTATAGGAGGCGTCTACAAAAGCCTAGTGGATGGACATTCAAACCATAAAATTAACTTATGGTAGTATGGGGTAAATGCACAAACTGTAGTGCCCGAGTTGCTAAATTTTATTATTGTAGTTGAATTTTATGAGTAATTTTTAACGTCTAATTAAAATGTGGTTACAAGATACCCCTACACAAAACAGAACAATAAACACAAAAATTGGATGTCCCTCTTTATTTTATTTTTTTAGTTTGTATGGGATGATCTATACTAGTACATAATATGGGTTTCCAATATTATGTTTGACAAAGACGACTAGTGGTAATTATGTCAAAGATAAATCTAGAAGAATAGGCAAGGGGCACATGATCACAACTAACTTTCTGTACTTTCTAGAGCTTGTATTATGGGAAAGATGCAGGACTGAACACATTTTTGTGCATACATAGTTTCATTGTATATATATGTACATGTATACCTATTTGTGCAAACTTATAGTACCCAAAACTTTTTACTCACATTTATAGAAGTTCAGTTTCACTTCACACCATGGATGGGTTAATTTGACCAGAAACTTATAGTACCCAAAACTTGGAGAGACAATTCAAGATGGGTTAATTTGACCAGAAAAAGCTTGTATTGTGGTGGATGGATGGATGTGAAAGATGTTGGGTTATATAACTATTATATCAAACAAATCACAAAACATGTTACGGAAGACAAGATCTATGTAGTTTAATTAATTAACCAAAGTATAGAATGTGTACCTTAAATTGGAGAGAATTAAGCAAGAAACCTTAATAAGAAGGTTTGAATTAAACCTCTCTACGATTGCACACACAACGTTGGAATGTATGTATGCTAGTACTTGATCACGAACCGAACAACCCTTTGTTCCTAGCTTTGATATTCGACCCAAACAAAAACTCAAAACCCTTTTTCTTTTGTTGATGTCGACCGAACCAAAAGAGAGAGAAGAGATTTTTAGGGTTTTAGAAAACCTAATGAATTGTGGGTAGAAAACAATTAGATTAGGCCTCTATTTATAGACTTAGGAAACTTGATGACCAAGTTTAGGGTTTGTGAAACCCTCTCCTAGCCCAATTTCGACCAGCCCCTCTAGGAACATTCTAGAGGGCCTCCTAATTGTTTCTTAATTCCAACTCTTCTTTGTTAAGTCCGTTAGTTAAGTACCGTTAACTATTAACTCTTTTAACGGACCTCCGTTAGTTCTTCGTGATCAAATTAATTAATAAATTAAATTTAATATATTAATTAATTATAGTTACATTCACGTTGAGGTATGACCCCGTAGGCTTAAATACTTTCCGAACATACGTTCATTTTACGTAATTATATTCTAAAAAAAAATGCATTGAACTCATTTTTGTTACCTTTTTGTGTAAACTTATTGGACCCAAAACTTTTTCCTCACATTTTTAGAAGTTCACTTCCCACCATATGGAAGGACAATTCAAGATGGGTTAATTTGACCAAGAAATTAATCATTTTATAATTTCCTATACCAAGATTCGATTTAACTTGATAAGAAACATCTTATTTTATTGTAAATATATGCACTCGATCTCATCTCTTGATAACCTCCTTCAAGGTAGCTTGATCTTCGTTTGCCCCATAATGATCTTTGTCCACTAAGTTTGTTTAATCGTATTGGTATACATTTTGACTGATATTTCAGCAGCAGGAAACTTGAAAATAGTTGGTCAAATAACTGATTAAGTAAAGTATAAAATGAGCTTTTGCAACTCCACCTATTCTGCCATTCTTAATCAAGGGAATACATGTCACCATATTCTCATCGTAATATCAAATGTTTCAAGGATGGATATCAGATACTTAAAAGAGAGAAAGCAGAGATAACCTGGATATATTAGTTAAGCGACATAAACTACAAACTGGATCGTCTTAGGATTAACATTAAGCACGTGACTGTTAAACGGTTTCTTATCCAAGATAAGGTGTCACTTAATGATCTAAAAAGTTATGCCAATGGTAATTTCATCAGATAAAGATTTTTCCTAAATAACACAACAGGATCAGTAGCATATGCAATAACTGAAAACACAATAAATTAGTCCAATAAGTAAATCAAATTAAAGTAATTATATTCAATACCCCATAACAGGTACATTACTGGAATCTGGTTGTCTATGGTGAAAGAATTAGAAAATAAATAAGGTTCAGGGGGTTAGTTTGAATTTGCTATTTAAAGCTGTGGTTGGTAACGGGCGGGCTGTGAAGTTTTGGCTTGATCCTTGGGTCTTACCAGAACCACTTCTGATGGGGTTCCCATTACTGTTCGCTTTGGAAAAAAGAAAAAGTTGCCTAGTTGCTGAAAGGGTTGGATTCGAGGGCCGTTGGGACTGGTACAGGAGACCCAGAAGTGAAGCTGAAATTAAGGAATGGAGAAGGTTATGTAGACTTTTGGATGAAGTTTCTTTAAACTCAAATACGGATAGCTGGAAGTGGAGGGGTGACGAGAAACATGGGTTCTCAGTCAAAGGCATGGGAAAGCTTTTGATCAAGGAAAAGGATTTTAGTGATAGATTCATCTTTAAATGGGTTAGATGGGTTCCGAAAAAGTGTAATATCTTTGTGTGGAGAGCGGTAATGGATAGAGTCCCTACCATGGTTTCACTCCAGGCTCGTAACTGTTTTACGGGGGATGTGAATTGTGGGATGTGTAACATGGGGCCGGAAAGTATTGATCATTTGTTATGTCATTGCCATATCGCCATTGAGGTATGGAACGCGGTGAGCTCTTGGTGTCACACAGCACCAATTTTCTTCTTCGATGTAAAAGATATTGTGGATATACACAAACATGTTGGTGCAGGGAGAGAGAAAAGGAAGATCTTGAAAGGCATTGTTTGGACGACGTGTTGGTGTATTTGGAAAGCTAGGAACGATAGAAGATTCAATGAGATTGAGACCAACCCGGTGGAGATTATTCACAACATCAAAAGTCTTGGTTTTTTATGGTTTAAGAGTAGGTCACAAAGGAAAGAAATTAATTGGGAAAAGTGGTACAAATTTGATGTTTATTAATAATGTTGTACTGTAAATTTTCAGATCGCTTGTGTTTTGCAAGGACATTGTGAATATATATATACCATACATTGCATTTTAAAAAAAAAATATATCTCATACTCGATCTTTACATATGGTATTCTCATTAAAATTTATCTTAAAATTAAGAACAAAGGACAAGTTTGAACCAAAGTTTAATAAGACTTTATTTCTCATCTCTTTCTATACATATATGGTTGAAAGGGCTTCTTTCCACGACATTTTACATATACAAATAACAATGGTGTAAATTCAATCACCATTACCACCGTATAGCACAGGAGCAGCCATCATCAACACTAACAGTAAACCAACTGTCAACTCCATCTCCACCACCACCCCGGCCAGCAAGCCACCATGAGCTGCGGAAACATCCACCACCAGCAACCACCTTGAACCGCAGTAAGTTTCACATCTAAAATTTTCCGTTTACCTTGAAACTCTCAATTCTTCACTTTTTATGTTTCAATTTTCTTTTTTAATTAAACACTAATCTTTATTTGCCATCGTCATCAAGAGAAATTAACAAATCTCCATTTCAATTTTGAAAAATTTTCCCAATTCTGTAGATATGAGGTTTGCCCAAAATCCTGCAAATCTTATAAATCATATCTTGTTCTGAACTGACGGTATATATTTTGGATACCATGGTGTTTTGCATATGTTTAATTTCCAAAAAGTATTTGTAAATTGTAAAACCGGTATAGCTGATGTTACAAACTCCTATGGTTTGTTTTTCAAAGTATATTTTTGTAACGGGTTGATTCGGATTTTGATAGTATTTATGATTAAATTTCTATTTTCCAACATAAGTTTCAATACTTCAATACGTATGATTCATTTAGGTGAAGACATGATCAAGGAGGTAGGACTGGATAATGGAAGCTGAGATGATAACTCCATATGCAAGTCTGTGTGCCAACTCAATGTATTGTGTATCACCATAAATCCTGATTTCAACACTATTGACCGATTTGACATACAACACTCTTAGAGCATATTTCATAAAAATCAGAGATTGTTTGTGAACTAAGCTCCAAGAGTTGTTGTATGTCATATCGGTCAATAGTGTTGGAAATCAGGATTTATGATATGACATACACAATACATTGAGTTTGCACATATAGACTTATAAAACTTCATCACTCATGCTCTTTCCTAAGTTACTTGTTTTGATCAGGGATCCGTGAGGATTTAAATTAATTATTATGCAACTAAAATGTACTCTAAGATAGTGATCTTTTGATAATGAAAACCAATGTTAGTTCTTTGATGTTTGTTATTACTATATCTAATAGATTTGGTTAGTGCCTGGCTTCTTAATAACGGTTGTTTCTAATCTATTCTGTTTTTCTTGGTATACATTTGTGCACTGGTCCAATAGCCCAGGCAGATCATGTCTACTTACTCGAAACCAGGCCGTTGACTCGTTCAGCCAAGTTTGATTTATGTGGCCTTTAATTTCCTGTAATGGGTGGGTCGGGTGGGATGTGTAAGCATGTGTTTTGTGTTTATCTTGATAACTGGTTTGTTTACGGTAAGTGATGTTTAGTATTTACAGTAGTTTGTAGCAGATATTGATTAGGCGTACTGTAGCTATGGCTTAAACAATTGTATCAATCTATGTAACTTTTATAATGAAATGAAGTGTTATGGTCTAAAGTAATGCCCAATGAGGTCTTCTATGGGTTTTGGGTTCAATACCATCTTTGACAGTGTATGAGAGAAGTTAAAATGCAGAAAGTCTTAGCCCTATCTAAGGTAGAAAGACTGATTTTAGTTTTTTCCAATGGTGAAAAAGTACTCTAGTTTTAATGGATATGATGATCAAACTCTTAACCTTTGTCTCAAGAGACAAGGGCTCTACCAAATGAAGTATTATGGTTTTGTGATCTAATTACTATGCATTTAAAGTACGTGCACCTTGTGTTTGGGCTTTAGCGGGGTGTGATAACAATACCTTTTTATATATCTAAAAGCTCGAATTTTAAACTTATTATTGGAAAAATGCTGGTTTTGCGTGCATTCACAAGTTGTTACCACAGGTACCCTTCATAACCGGTTTATAGGGTTCAACTAAATACTTATAGAGTGAAACCTCTATAAATTAATAATGTTGGGACCAACACATTTTATCAATTTATCGAGATATTATTATATCGATAATTTAATAATTTATTAATTTAAAGAGGTTTTATGATGTAAATTTTAAAGAAGGCATCCGTGAGTATGAAACATTGATTACGTATGCATTATCAACGTAAAATAGATGTGAATCACTTGCTTGTTTATGTTAGTGAAAATAATAAATGTTACTCCCTCTGTTCCATATTAATTGTCCTATTTTGACTGGTCAAGTCTATTTTTTCCGACTTTGACCATAAATATCTTTGTTTGTGTTATATATTAATTCATGAAAGTTATATCGATGAAAAGTACATTTAAAACTTAATCAATTCATATATGTTATATCAACTATTATATAACACAAACAAAAATATTTACGGTCAAAATTGAAATAAGAAGATTCAAAAAGTCAAAGTAGGAAACTTAATATGGGAGGGAGGGTGTATGAAGTTCAAAACATTGTAGAATTTGTGACGAATACCATTCAAAATTCGATTGATGACAAAGTTGAGGGTTTAAAAATATAACACTTATTGTTAGAATGCCCAAGCTCTTACACTTCATTCTTGAATTTGATGATATTTATCCATGAACTCAACATGGATTTAAAGTTTTACAAAAAAAACAAGTAACTATATATCATTTTATACTAAAATTTGGAATATTTTATTAAGTATTAGTTTATAGTTTCGTTGGTACCAATATAAATACACTATGATTTAAAAAAAAGTTTTTATTTTATTACTTTATTGATTAGAGTCCAATTTTATACTGGTTTCAAGTTGGGACCAAACATATTAGTTTTATCGATGTTATTAATTTATCGAGTATTAATTTATAGAAGTTTTACTGTATGGTGAAATACTTCACTTTGATTAAAAAAAGGTGATTATTTTAATTTTATTATTCTTCTTCAAAATAGGGTTTTTTTCAATTTTTCATCATATTAAGTTTTTAAGCTGCCATGATGGTCCAAGCAGTTTCCTGGCTTATAATTCTTGTAACGATCTCTGTGTCACACCGTCACCCGCGTTTTGATAGTCCAAGCACAAGATGCATACCAATTCAGGATTATTTCAGGTATCGAGATCCTAGAGGGATCACTAAAAGTAGCTTGCTAGACAGGTGGTACAGGTCCAAGAACAAGACCTATACCGATTACTGACTCGTGACTTTTTCTAATACTACGGACAAAGTTAACATGAGATTCATAGAGCACAGAGACTATGTTTCTTTCTAGTACCATGTCAAACTTTTTTATTTCAACTTTAATGGACAACCAACCCATAATCAGTCTCCCACAGACCAGTCCTACGAAAAACATGAGCAAAGGCTTATTTCAGTTATAATGTTCTTGATCATTTGTTATATGATGATTAATTATCAAAACGGTAAAGACACATAACGTAATGAAATATGACGAAAGTCATTAAACAGTATAACATGTCATCCTTTTGCTCATTGATGGCTAAACACCACCAGAAAACAATCTAAAAACACCTACAAACATGTTGGAACAGCCTTGAAAATCTTAGTAGTCTAAAATACAAAATTTCACAACTTACCCATCTAAAAAACACAGAACAAGGCATACTCTCTCAGTTTCTGGATTTCTTCCTAGAGGATTTTGAAGAAGGCTTGGCTTGTGCTGCAGGTGCACTGCTTGAAGATGCTTTTGCATTTGACGATTGGCTTGATTTCGTGTTTCCACTATTAGCGGTTTCTTTACTCACTGCACCTTGAGATCCTCTAATCTGAGCCACCCTCTTATCTTTCCTCTTTGGCCTGAAGCTAGATCTCTCTCTTCTAGGTAACCATCGTTCTGGATCTGGTGCTGGACCGGGGTTAGCCGGGTCAAACCCTTTAGGGTACCTTGGCTTTCTTTTCCTTTTCCTCTTTGCTTTATCCTTGCTTTTTGTTTCATGAGGTTCAATGTTGTTCACCACATGGGGCCCGTTTTCAACGTGTTTTGCACCAGATGTTTTCTCCAAGGCATTTACATCGACAGATTTCAAACCAGGAAGAGGTTTCAGTTGTTTTGCATAAGTTTCAACCTTTGCAACATCAGTATTAGCAGACGTTTGTATCAACCCAACTAACGCATCAATGCTATGATGGCTTTTCACAAGCTTTTCATAGAGTTGTGATGCTTCCTCTTTTTGCCCGTGTCTAAGCTTAAAAGCTGCGGCCTCTTGCATGATAACACTTAGCTTACTCTCTTCAGTCATGGCATTTGACCAATAATTAATCGCAGAATCAAGCACGGAACTAGCACCATTTATGTCCCCGGCGCGTTCTTTAAGAGATACAAGAGTAGCAACAGTAGCGGGCATGTGCTGAATATCGGGTATCTTAAATAAAGATTCCGCTGCAACCTGAGGATGCCCTGCAGCCGCTGCAATCTGTGCCCTGGCCAGCAAAAGGATCTTTGCTTTTTCAGGAAACTTATCTGCAGATTGGACTAGCATTTCTTCAGCTTTTACTGCCTTGTTTTCTCTGACAAAGACAGCAGCTTGAAGGAGTATAGGTATCACACTGCTGGGAAACATTTGTGGCAACGCATCGGCAAGTTCTCGGGCCTGTCGGGTTTTTCACAGTAAAATCAATGTCCAATGTAAACAGATAAAATGGAAAGAAATGGAAGGAAAAATACTAGTTACTATGACCTCAGATATCTTGTTTGAATGGAGTAGCAACAACATTCGATTGATGTAAATCGATTCCTTCTGTTTTGGTACAAGCTTCAATTCTAATCCAGGTACAAGTTTGAAGCTACGATCTACACTGTTCTTTTCTATCAAACGATCAAGCTTCTTTAGGCCATCAGAAATATCTTTAGGACCCTTCAATGCTATTAAATTGTTAATTGCTACTGCATTTGAAGATTTGTCAGTCAAGTTCCGCTTGATAAAGTCTGCATAAGATGCAATGGCTTCTTGTTTTTTCCCCAACAGCTGAAGTAAAAGCACTGATTTAGTTTCTGATTGCCAGAAGTATGATAATAAAAACTTAATATACTGTTTCTTACCTGCTGTACATAAGCCAATTGTACTACAACAGGTGCCAACTCAAGCTCTATTCTATCATCAGATAAATTTTCATCCATTAATTGCTCCTGACCAATTCTGTTAAAGATCAAAATCTAGTGAGGTTATCTTGTACATTTCTTTGCATTACACATTGTGACGATGGCCTATAGGCCATAACGAAATAAGAAGGATCCAAAGCATGAAAACTAAAATGATACAAAGTCACTTCATAACCATTTTTATTTTTAGAAGAAAAAAAAGGAGCACCCAACCCAAATATTCTATTACAATATCAAGAGATTAACAATATTGATTGAAAAAAACGCTACGACATGCTGTATATATCATTTTAGATAAAAATGATCAGATAAGCCAAAAGACCAAGCAATAAAAAAAAAACCAGGCCAGGCCCTCATTAGCTTCTGCTTTTTGCTCCTCAACACAAATCCCAAGCTAGACAAAATGATCCAAATTTCGAGCATCGGTGTTACAAGCGACTACATATGAATATGATGCGCTAGTTTTTTATAACATAACTTGTTGAACAACCAAATATGTATGCAATTTACACCGCATTCAACCTAGTTTCACATGTGTTTATTGTCACCAATACGTGATGCAAACTATGTGTTTAACAGCAAAAAACTACCTTCGGGCTGACAGTAGGAGTTGCTCAGCATCTGAGAGCTTGTTCTTTTCAACCAATGAACATGCAGTATTATAAGCCAGCTCAAAGCTGCTGGTTGCCTTAACTCGCATGGAATCCATAACTCCTTGAACTTCAGAAGTCCTCCCAGCTGAAACCAAACCAGCAACAAGATTTATCTCCAGTGACTCTATTTCTGATTTCTTGAGCTTTAAGTATATATCCACAGAAGCATCCATGTTTCCTTGACGAGATAGAATCTGTGATTCTAACAGCATTGTTGCAGAGTCTTTTTCTAGGCCTTTCAGGGACTCCAAAGCATCATCTAACTTATTTTGTCTGTATAAGCAGTATGCCTGTTTATAAACCATCAAGTGGAAAAAGGAGACAGCATCAATAAAAGCAAAAAAATGATTCAGAAACTCGAGAAGTAAAGGATTGCTATATTATAAAAGAATACAACATTTTTGTAAGGGTGCCATATACTGATATACATACATACATGCATACATAGAGAACTATCAAAAGGCAAATGTTGATACTGTAAAAGTTTATTTAAAGTTCCAAAAAGAGCTAGTATGGTGTTGACAGTAAATTCCTCGGAATAACTTAGTGATGTCGCTGACCAAAATTAATAAACTTCAAATTAAAACTATTGAATATTTAAGGGGGTGCTTGGTTCACTCAAAGGAATGGAAATGGGAAAGATAAAGGGAATGCTAAGGAATGCAAAGGGTATTTCATTACTATTAATGATGCTCGGTTAAATTAGCTTATTGTACACATAAAAAATATATAGAATTTTATTAAATGGCTGTAAAAATAACTATTTAGTTAAAAGTTCTAATTATATTCATATATCGATGTATCATTTATACATAATATATTTATAACTATAATAATATTAAAATATAAATTAGTATTATATTATAAATTTACTAGTACACAGAACGTGCTGGAATGATATATACAATGCATATTACAAATTATGGTACATGAATAATATTGTTTTTATTAAACCATATTAGGTGTAGTTACCACTTTTAGAACAAAAATCATGGCAAAGTGGGGAGTAATAATGTAACATTGTTTATTGGGTTATGATAGTTATTACCCCCAAATTAGTCTATAATGATCCATTACCCACTTCTAGTATTCATTAACTACCTTTTTCTTTAACAAGTACAATTATTCATTATATTACCCATTCCCTACCCCTAAATACCTCCAACCAAGCACCCCCTAAGTATTGAACGGACCAAAGAAGTTGACTTGTGCTTTTTGTAAGTAACTAATGATTCACAACATCGTGGTTCTTTAGTAATATAATGTGAAGGATATCGGGATATGTGGTGCCAGTAGAAAAGATGGGTCAAAATGATTTTTTTCTTGTGTAGAGAGAACTGTAAAAGTTGCACTCTTTAATAAGATCCATATGGAGCATCACTAAAAATTATTATTTGCAACTACAATTTAATTTATGGGCAGAAAGAACTAGGAGTAGGAAACTATTACTAAATAAGAAAAGGATCAGTTAAGGTCTACGCAATCAAATAATTGAGGTGGAACAAAAACAAGAGAGCATATGTCTGGTGGGTATGGTATAGTGTGGAG
The DNA here is from genome assembly GCF_010389155.1 of Erigeron canadensis. Taxonomy (NCBI): domain Eukaryota; kingdom Viridiplantae; phylum Streptophyta; class Magnoliopsida; order Asterales; family Asteraceae; genus Erigeron; species Erigeron canadensis. Next base: position 3,236,248 of record NC_057761.1, read on the forward strand.
CAGAAAGATGTCTGTGAGGGTGATGTAATGGGCCCGGAGATACAACGGGAGAAGGATAGGGTGGTGCTGATTTGTTCTTACAGTAACTATTAAATGTCCCATGATAATATCATTGGTAGATATTATGAGCACATACGAAGTACCACGAAAGTTGAATAAAAATGATAGACACTTAAAAGTAAGGTAAAGACTCCTGAGAAACCTAATATTAACTATTGAATTGCATTGCACAAGCTGGTATCCAACACTCTGATCACATTCCATTAGCCCACATACTGATTGTCACAGTCTTTTTCATTGCACCATTAACCACATCACATACCAATTTTTTGCAGGCAAAAGTCATAAATCATACTGATCTCCAGACATTTATTCGAAATATATAAAACTGAATGCCATTAATAAAGGCCATTTGTAGCTTATATGTTTGATTTTCATGAAGTCTAGACAAAGCTACAGCTTAAACTTTTCATATGATCTTCTGCCTACATTGATAATATTATCTAAGGTCTAGAAGGGAGAGCATAACATCGCTGGTGGCAGTGGTCAAATAGAATCTGCATACTGGTCTATTTTTTAGTAGATAGAAATTTCCAGTGTGTGTTGAGCATGATATCTATCACTGATAGGGTTGTTACTTGAATGTTGGCATGTTGCTGTCTTATATCAAAATATTTCCCCATTGTTGCATTACTTGGATTGCTAAATGGCTTTATAGCCCATATAGGAACTTCTCAATTACTTCAATTGGTGCCGATAGCAGCTGGACAAATGGCATAGAGCAGACTTCGAATGGATATTACTATTATTTGGTGTATGAATTCCCTTAGCTTCTAATACGGCTTACAATACTCCTGTCATATTTCTAGTTGACAATTACTCTTATGTAGTGAGTGTATAAATCTAATAGAGTTACCGAGGCTACTACAAACGTGGAGAAAGGATGTATTTGCTGAGAATTAATGGTGATTATTAGCTACTGTATAATCTAGTTTCCAATAAAAAAAAAGAGAGTCAGATTTAACAATGCAATTCTCAATACAGCCTATAACTATGGTAATTCACTAATTCCCATTACACTCGTTATATGCTACTAATAAACCTTCATTCAGACTAAATATAACCCATATTACAATCATTTAATTCTATATAGCTTTTCTAGGCATTCGATACATCAAGAAAGGCATAGGGCCTTTTTCTAATATGTGAATACCATCCAGTCTTGGCAGTCATTTACTACTCAGATGCTTAAATATCTAACGATCATTTAAATGTGATTTCGACAAAACGTGACACTATTTCCCACGATATCCAAAACCCCTTCTCAATTATCTTCAGGATCATTATATAATATTCCATTAACTCTTACTAGCTAGTCCAACCACCCGTAAAATATATTAGTAAACATAAAAATTATCGATAAATCTCAATCGTACAAACATACATTTTAAACACTCTCACCACAAATGCATCAAAATCACATATCAATAATCAGTAGTTCAACATATACATACATAAATACATACACACACACACACACATATATATATATATATACCTTAAAGAAACGGAAATCGAAAGAAAACTTTTTCGAGAAGGAAACAATAGCAGAAAGAGCATCATCGATCTTATCGTCTTTAATCAAAGCAACAATTTTACACCTAATTGCATCTTCATCACCGGGAGCTATTTCTAAAACTGTAAAACAGTATAAAAAAAAGTTAATTAATTAATTACATCAATAAATAGAATAAATTTCAATAAAAAAAAAGAGATTGATTTAAATAATACCTTGATCTGAGACTTTGACAATTTGGTCATACTCAGACCTTTGTATATGTCGATTAAGAGTTGTGAATAGATCTTCGATTGCGATGGCGGGCGCCGGTGGACGCGCCGACGGTTTCGATTTCGCCTTGGGAGCCATCGGATTTGTTCTGAAAACAACTTGTGTGAGTGTGTGACTAAAGTCTTGTTTGGGCCATTTTATTAGAAGCCCATTTTATGTCCTCGGTAATTAATTTGTATGTAAACTACATTAATAGGCACGTAATATGCGGGAAATATGTAAAATTAATGACATGTTAAATTTTAAAAATATTATAACTTGACAAATATCTAACCAAGTAAAAATTAAATTACTAAAAAAACATGAAGTTACATTAGTGTTCATTTAAACTCCGGTTAATAATGACCACACAGTTGAAAAATGGATACATCATCAATTAAAGGTCTCGCTAAATAAGATTTTCGTTTCTTTGGATGTCTTTCATTCATTCGGATATGTCTACATTATACTTATACTTTTAACATTTAAATTGAAAACTTAAATAAAACATAATCACGGTCATAAATCACATAACTACAACTACTAATTTATGACTCATATACTCCAAATCTCTTAAAAATTTATCAAGAATCAAATGATAGTGACAATATAAAAGGTGGAAATGGTTATGGTTAAGCTTAATAACATCTTTTAGTGATCAAATATGAAATAAAAAAGTTCAATGATCTAGATGGGACATAATTGACAACTTTTTTAGACCTAATGGGGAATAAAAAAGTTCGATGGTCTGGAGGGACAAAACGAAAAGTATATAAGGGTTTAAGAGAATAAACCCTTTTGAAAACCTTAAAAAAAGTAAGAACTTTTAAGAACATTTTCAATAAATTGTAACTATTAGATGTAAATAATCAAAGCCTTATATTAATGACTGAAATGGTACCTAACGTTTGCGCCATATTACTGGTTTCATACCTTTCCTTTCGAAATTACGTTGATCATACCCAACGTATGCAAATATCCACTCGGACTATACTGGAGGCTAACGCCGTCACGTGGCTGTTAAAAAGCCCCCACGTGACTTGCACGTGAAGGGGTAAAAATGTAATATTACGTTTCTTAATTATTTAAATGGTACCTAACGTTTGCACGATATTGCTGATTTCATACCTAATGTTTCTTAATTACTTAAATGGTACCTAATGTTAAGTTATTAATTTTGAAAAATTTTTTATTTTGAAAGGTGAGTTCCGCTTTAAGCCAATGTCTTAAAAACTGGTATTTTAGTCATACTAGTGTGAAAAATTTCCTGGTATTACCAACGCATCTTTGTAACTCAACGTATTTTACAAGCACATAACCTCACGAACGAAAGTTTGGTTACTTAATTTATCTAAGTCTTTAACGTAAATTATCTTAGGTGATTTTTGACCAAAACAAGGTCTGAAAGGACTTAAGAAGAATTGTCATTGAGAAGGGATCCATACCAATAAGGGCTTGAAGTGTCCGTCTTACCAAGATGGTGAGGATATGATACGATTAATTGTAAGCAGAAGGATTGTATAAACTCTATCGCGAGGAATGCGTAGGCATAGAATAGAAATGGAAGAGGTCATATGTGTAATGTTGAAAAGGAGTACACAAAGTGACAATGGGAAATGAGTAGCCACCAACAATCGAAATTCCAACGTCTCTTACTATTTTTGTTATGACTCACATTACGAACCGTTTGCTCATTTTACACCTCCGTATTAATATTCTTGTCATCATCCCATTACTTAACATTGATCTAGGCAAGATGAATAGCCCATAATGATTTCTTACGAGTAACTTTAAGTCGTCTCAAGAAGTGAGCAACAATTATAACTCTTTCAAATCTTCTAATCAAGTGATATTTAGGGCACCAAGGAATAGATGCCCCCAACCGTGGAGGTTAAAAAGTCCGCAAGTAACCGAAAGGTCGTGATAAAACCTATATGAACTCTCACATTTGTACGACTCCGTGAAGCTATCCTTATCAACAATTTATTCATCTTATTACCGTGTGAACGATCAAACTTCGAGGACGAAGTTTCTGTTAAGGGGGTAATGATGTAACAACCCTCAATTTTCGACTAGGACAATTTACTTATATTTATCTAGGTATCTATCCCTAGAGGTTTATTAAGAGAATCGACCTTCTAGACATTTACGACAAGTGGTAATTGCCTCTAGTTCAACAGAATACTAAAAGATAGCTAGTTGCTTTAGAAATGCCATTAACAATAACTATAATTATCCAAGACAAACTCAAAGAGATTGAGTAATAACAACCTTACAAGTATGGAAATTAAACAATCAAGCATCTAAGAAGGCAAACAAATCAACATTTCAACTAATAACAATGTGCATCGATAAAATTTACAATTCAATTACATATGTGTATATATATACATACACGACATACATATATATACGACAACTTTCACATAAGTCTCAAAGTTATGGGAAATACATTACAACTTAAAATATACATATGTGTGTACATAAACTCTTGTAAAATTCACCAATCAACATACAACTAACCCACTTATTCTTACATTTACACATAAATATACATCACATATACATATACATACACATAAACACTAGTTAGGACTTAAACCCAACACATACCACTTGGGTTAGCCAATGAATTCACTCCTAACCCACTACACCACCCCACACAACCAATCAGCTCACTCCTAGCTTCTTTTCTTCCTCTAAATCACGTGCTCTCTCCCCCTCCCTCTCTCATTTTCAGATTTTTCTCTCAAACCAAGACACACACACATGCAAGAACACTCTCTCCAAGTCTCTCAAAAATTCTGCACTTCTTCCTCTTCATTTTCGGTTTAAACAAGGTAAAATGGAGCTTGAACAAAACTAATCTAATGCAATAATAAGTTCCCTTGATCATCCAACAACTAGAGTCATGAATGAGGGAAGCATGAAGTCGATTTGGAGGCAACAAGGTCACGAAATCAGTATTTTTGATTACTGGTCAAAACTGTAATTTTTTCTGAATATTTTGTGAAATTTGAAACTTTTTTTCTCCTAAACCAAAATGCTCCAGGAGGTCATACTTGGTGGGAAGTAGTTTCAATGTGTCCATGACTTCAAATAAATTTGTGGTATTTTTTTGAATGTCATATCATTAAGAACTTTTATAAAACATTTCAAGTCGCACAACAGCAACCCAACTCACCAGTTTTAGTTTGGAAATTTTTAGAGGTAGCAAACAATGTCTAAAAATTGAGTAAAAATTCACAAAATTATAAGACACATATAGGTTGCTACACAAAAATCAAAAAGGTACAAATAATTCGTCTTGACCCCAAAATAGTAGCTAACATTTCGTAAAAATAAAGTATAAAACAGAAAATTTGTAAGTAATCTTATAAATGGCATAATGGGCTATGTAATGAACTAAGAACCATAATGGGCTAACCCGGCCCAAACAACCAACCCATAAAACCACAAATCAGTAGGCCCACCTAGCCCAATAAGGTATATGGCCCAATAACCAATATAACCCATTAAGCACATAACCCAAATAAGGTGAAGCCCAACAACTAATGTAAACCCAAAACATTTAAAAGCCCATGACACTTTAGGCTTAATTGATAATGACCCATAACACTTAAACGAATTTCATGAACCAAGTAATCGCAAGACAAATCGAGAAATATACGAGTTGAATATAAGTGTAATCAAAATAAAACAAAGGTAATTAAGTGAGATAAACATAAGTAATTATGTTAACCAAACTATATATTGATATCACAAATGCTAATTTGTGCTTAAATCGGTTACACATCAAATGATGAATAAGGATAATATAACTTAATATGACATTTCTATATGATAACCTAATATGCCAAGTGAAACCACAAATGAAGCCAAGTTACGGAGAACCTAACAACTTATAACTACACATATAATGAAAGTAACCTTTTACACCATCAATCTCTACAACCAAAATCATGCGAATGTTACCAATATACTTGGATCCCACAATTGATAGGAACATAATGAAAATGGCATTTCTAAGTGATGGCTTAAGATAGGAACTTACGTATACTAGTCCTATCGTAGGGATAGTCTTGGCTTGAAATATTATGGAGGAACATAATGGATATATGGTCAAGGAAGCTATAGATGGGAAGTACCCATTTTGGATAGATGAGTATAATATGCGGCATATCAAGGTGAGTCATAGCCCTCTTTTCAACTATTTTATGTGTTTAACTATCGGGGTGAAAAGCATGATATATAAATGAAATTGTTTTTATATACATATATATGAAATGATTCTTGATAATATGATTATGAAATGAAATTGTCTCGTATGTTCAATGTGATAAATGTTTTATGATGAGCTTGAGTTCTGTCAACCCGTTTCCTTTCGGTACACTACTATTTACTCCGAAAGTGGAGGCCTGTAGTTGGATAGTTGCGCAACTAGGAGTCATCCACCCACCCAGAGTGTAACGGTGGAAGGTTGGTTGCCTTTGTGACGACCTTCACTTCCACTCCGACCATAGCGGTGTTCTAGCTACTTTAAATTCAAATGGTCGTCTCCATGGCACGACCCTATTTATGAATAAAGCACTTGATTGACAACTTGTGCTATGAAATGAATTATATATTGTTGGACTTGAAAAAATGGTAGTAGTAGTGTCTCAAGCATTTACTCATCAAAAATTACTTGAATTATGCCCTTGTGGCTAAATGAAATTGATATTATTATGTTGAATATTATGAATTGAACATACGGTTTGGGTATTGGACCCTATATGGAATCTTGAAAGTTGTTGAATTTGGTGATAATGGAATATTGATAACCGAATGATTTTGGGTATGATATACGATAAATCGATTGAGATATTTTCTCTCATAATGATTTTGATAAATGAGAACTTTAAAAGTTACCATGGATTCTTCCAAGTCTTGAAATGACATTATAGTATTTGGAAAGCTTGATGGTTTGATATGAGAATTTTGTTGGTCTTATGGTTTGGGAATTTCGAAATGTAACAATAATATACTTTCTAAGTGTTAAAATGGGCATGTACCAAGATTTATATAAAAACCTATGCACTCACCAACTACGTTTTTGTAGTTGACACTTTTTCTTTGTGCTTTTAAGGAAATAAGCTTAAGCATTGAGGATTTATATGCTTCATATTATTTGCTTTGCACTTTGGAGTCAAAGATCAAACCTTGTGATAGGCAATGGAATCCGCCTTGATCATTGTAGTTTACTATATCATGTGTTTGTTATTTGGTTCGTGGACTTAATATCCAAGTATGGTGGACGCATTTGTACTTGAAAATTGGTTCACATGTTTGTACATTATAAATTTTTTTTATCAAATAAAGCTATGGTGAATGTTATTTATAATCCTTTGTTTTGAATACTCGACTTTCTGTACATCTCATTGTTCCACTTTAGTTGGGGTGTTACATCTGGGATCCTGAGCAGATTCTTCTCTTGAGTTGATTACTTGGTAAATGGACGTTGTGGAGTCATTTCTACACGTTTTCAACCATAAATTCCGACTTTTGGGGCAAGTCTTCCGTTTTACCTGTTCTTGTACTACTAAGTCAAAGTAATAACAGTTAGATATCTTAGAGCCACAAGATCTTGGACCATGAAGATCTTGGAACCTCAAGATCTTGAAACCTGAAGATCTTGGAACCTGAAGATCTTGGAGGTGAAAATCTCAGGCATAACATTAAGTGAGTTAAGTCTATGTGCTCTATATTTGTTTTTATTTTTAAATTATTGTGGTATAGACAACTAGGATCATACCTCAAGGCTTCACAAAGTTGTTTTGTTTCCTTTTTGTGTTTCTTGTTTCCCACTAATAGTTGAATTAGTATGTATTTTCTTTTAAACTCTTGTAACTATTTTTTAAATATATTTTTAAAGTTCTATGCTATGATTGATAAGGTATCTAGTACGCGTAGTAATATTATGTTATGTTTTTCAATATATAACTTATTCATGAGTGTTATTTTACATAATGTAAGCCCCCATGACGTAAAAACCTGGCTCCACCTCTGGTGAGTGGTGTTAAAGAGTGCAAAATAAGTAAGAGAGACCATTGGTGGGTTGTTGGGATCAAAAATAAAGTCACAGAATCTGTAATAGTACTTGGGACGGGTAAATCGGGCATTTGGGGACCGATTCGTGGAAAGTGTACAAAATACAAGTTGTGGGTATATGAGTCTAGTTTCACCACAAACTAGAATCAAGTGAAAAGGATGAACAGTACTCGAGATATGAATCTTTTAGTACCCAGTGGTCGGGCTGAGTTTTCACCAAAAAGCTTAATTTCACAAACTAAGAAATCAACCTTTGTACAAATATACTAGCTATATATAAAATCTATAGAAACACTATTAACATGGTAGGATATTGTTCAAATTAAAGTAAATAATTTGAAAAAAATGTCAAAGTGGGTATTGGGTGAAGCCATAAAGTAAAGGCATGCATTTGGGTTACCGAGGAGAAACTGGTCAAAGCTAGTACAAAAATGCTAGCTTAAACTTGGTTGTAATTGAGTTTAAAGTGTCCCTAACTTGAAATAAAATTGGGAGATTTTTCTTAGAATTTTATCACAGAAATCTTTTATAAAACATTTTGATTCGCACATCAGCTCTTATTGTGACCAGTTTTGATTTGATAATTTTAAAGATAGCAAACGATGTCTAAAAATTTAGTAATACACATAAACATACAACAAATATATGTCTTTGTAAAAAATCACCAATGTCCAAATAATTAATTTAACCTTGAATTCCTAGTCAAGATTTCATGAAAATAAGTGTTAAAACATAAAAATTCCAAGTAGAAGCTCTTTACAACAAAATAAACTACGAATCACCGAATGCGATTTTAATCAACTTTAACAATATTTCCTCAAATATATGTTAAACCTATTGTGAGTATATCAAAGAGAAGTTGTAAAACTTAACTTGGTAGTTAAATAACAAAGACAAGTCTAGAAATCACTATTTCGCTTCATTTGAGCACAAACCGAAAACCACATATTTCACTAATCACACCACCACCAATATCACGAATTAAAACACTAAAATATAGTGTACATTCTATAAGTATTTCTTTAAGGATGAAGATCCATTCGGAAGTACACGATTTGCCTAAGGAATGAGGCTAAAATCTCTACTTCGGTGTACGATTTTACAAATATAAACCTCTAAATGATCAAAACACAAGAGAGGTTGAATTGATATGAATTATGAGTATTAGAAGTTACCCAAGAAGGTATGTACTTCAAAATCAAGAAAACTAAATGGTAATTTTGAAGATTATTTTAACTAATTATCGAGTGAATGGTAGAGAAAATAATATATCAAATAAATAAATTTAAGTTATTATATACTTATAAAAGCCAAATATATGGAGTTAATGAACTTCATAATCATCAAAATGGAACAAAAGATACAATTGAAACCACAACAAATGTAAACAAGAATTAAACGTATAAACAAATGTGGTATTTCTAAGCGATGGCTTAAGATAAGAACTTACGTATATTAGTTCTCTCATAGGGTTAGTATTGGCTTAAAATGTGATTGTGTAACATGAGGGATATATGATCAAGCAAGCGATTGATGGGAAGTACCCATTTTGGATAGGTGAATATAATGTGCGGCATAACAAGGTGAGTCATAGCCCCCTTTCAACCCTTTTTATATGTTTTACTTACAGGGTGAAAAACATGCGTAAGTAAAATTGTTTTCTTTATATGAAATGATACTTTGAAAGAATGATTATAATATAAAAATTATATTGTATGGTTAACGTGTTATACGAAATATGATGAGTTTGAGTTCTGTCAAACCTTAATCCCCGGATTACACTACTATTAACTCCGAAAGGGGAGACCTGTAGTTAGAGGGTTGCGCAACTAGGATTTACATCCCCCTCACTCACTAAGATGGCGGCGGGATGATTGGCATGCCTACTTCGCCTTCATCGCTGGCCCGCCTACGGGTGCTCTAATCTACTTATATTATTTGGTCGTCTCCATGGCACGACCCGTTCATTATTATTGCTTGTGATTGACAGCATGTGTCTATCGTTATTATTATTGGGACACACGTACTTATTATTATTATCGGACGGTAGGTCGGTGTTAGTAGTGGCTCAAGACAAACTCACCAAATTATACCATTGACTAAGTGTTATAGATATTATTGATGACCGCAAGGTTTGGGTGTGATATATGATTAATCGATGGATACATTTTTCTCTCGCGATAAATTTGATAAATTAGAACTTTATAATTTATCATGGATTCTCAGCACTTTGGAATGACATTATTGTATTTGAAAAATTTGATAGTTTGATATGGAAATTTTGTCAGTCATCGTGGTTTGGGCATATTGATATGTAATAATATGTTTTTCTAAAATGAATTTACTTTTACGTTAATAACCACACTGTCACCGTCGTCGTTACCGTCGCTGTATTACGCGAACACCAATCTAATTATTTTTTAAAGATGGCCTTATGATCGGGTATAATAAGGATGAATCAAATAGAACAACACGCGGTCCTTTCCATCATCTATGTGTTTACCGGATCTAAACACACGGCTCTTCCCATTATATATGCGTTAAGATATTGCTTCTGTTTAAGAGCTCCGCTATACTCGTGGTGATGGTTGCTTTGGAAGGCCAGAAACAACTTTATACACAACAACACTCGTGAGTCAAGTCGGGATCTCTTCAACGCGTTGACGTCCTTATCATTTTTAATTTGTGGATCACCAATCAAAGTAAAAGACATAAAGTTGCTTGGTTGGACTAGGTTGTGAATCCAGTTCATGCGGTTGTTTAACTGGATGGATTCTTTTGGTTCGAGTTATTCATAGGTGAATCGGTTTGCTGTTTTGCTTGAGTTTTGATTGCCCTTTTAGGCTTGTATGAGATCGTATAGCTTCTTTTTTTTTTTGTATTTGTACTATGTGGTCACTAGCCCCTTGTTAGTCGATCACTTTATGTTTAATAAAATTTATGTCGTTCTAAAGAAAAAAAAAATTCTTTCTGTGTAACAGTTTGTATAAAAGAAAGTCTTCTACAGTATCCAACTTTTTAAGTATATATTTACATATGACGTATAAGTATTTTAGTCTAAAATCAAGTTATTAAAGAAGGTAAATTAAAACAAGTATTAATATAAAACAAATAAAACAATAGGTTTTTCTACAGCGATAATCACCGTGCATAATAAAAATCATCATACATTAATTGCTTCGTGAATCTTCGTGCATCAATTTAACCATGATCTAAGGGTCAAGATCTTATCTTATTTGTTTTACTTTAATACTTGTTTTACAATACCCAACTCATATTTAGGAAACTGTAACTTATTGGTCGTCGATCAATTATTAAAAACTCCAAACATCAACTTGATGTACAAAGTATAATATTAATAATTGTTCATTAAGGTTAAAAAACTGGAAATTGTCAATGATTAATTATTTTTATAAAATGGCCTTATGGTCAGCTATAATAAGGATTAATAAAATAGAGCAGTACTCGGTTCCTTTCCATTATCTATGCGTATTTACCGGATCTAAACTCGTATAGGTAATAATGGAATACATACAGAATATAAGGTTTGTATAATATACTAATTTTTATATTGATAATATTATAAACCTGTACATGACAGAGTTTAAAATAAGTTATTTAAAAAATTGCAACTTATTGGTCGTCGATCAATTATTAAAAATCGCAAATGATTCATCAACTTGAGGTACGAATAATAATAATAATAATAATAATAATAATAATAATAATAATAATAATAATAATAATAATAATAATAATAATAATAATAATAATAATAATTGTTTATTTAAGGTTAAAAAACTGCAAATTGTCATCGATTAATTATTTTTTTAACTATAATAAGGATTAATAAAATAGAACAGTACGCGGTTCCTTTCCATTATCTATGCATTTATTGGATCTAAACTCGTACAGGTGATATATAGGTGGTGATAATACAGCAATGTATCTAATGTGCCCTCTATAACAATAGCAAATTTTTGTGCAAATAAAAGAACACAATTTCATTCATCCATTGTTTTGTTTTAATATTATATAAATAGATATATATATAGCATACACTCATTTTTAAGAAACCGTACTACCAGTTATAAAGGTTGCACATCATGTCCAGGGAAGATCGGGTCCGCAGTCAGCAAGCACGAGCAGGAGTCATAAGTGGAGTGGGAAGAATATTAAGAAATCGAGTACTCGCCAGAAACGATGAGCCGATGGTATACGATGATCTACGAAATGGGAATGAGTTATGTAGAGGGAGGATGATCCCTATGAGTTCTCAACTGATCGATATCGTTAACACCATCTACAGAATATGTCAGCTGGAACTGGAGGACAGATCCAGCACAAAAACACCGGTGATGGTAGCATCAATCCTAGGACTTGCAGACATGGTGTGGGGATTTATCGAATGCTCAAAACAAACACGTACAAATCTTCATACCCAAAGAAGAGGAGTGGAACAAGACTTCTTATGGCTCCGGAACCGCGATGGAAAGACAGCGCTGGATATGGCGATTTCCGAAAATCATGTGGAGGTGGCTAAGATATTGTTGAGCAGCGCATCTCGCGAGGATTTAAAATCAGCGTGGGATTCTTACGGAAAAATTTTATTTCCCATATTACATGACCCAAAATTTGACAGCTTCATTTTTGACATGTTGGAAGAAGACGCAACAAGAGCAGGCGTTACTCTACCAATATCTACGCCGATCCATAATCAACAAGGTAACACTCTTACAAGAAATTTTGTGAATTTTCCCTATACATACTCATACGCTACACATTTATTTTGAGTTTTGATAAAATTCGTTCGGAAATTTTTTAAAGCGCGTTTAGTTGGAGAAAATGTTTTTAAGTTTTCCATTTATAGTTTTCTAGAAAATGAAAAGGTTTTTCATTTCTAAAAAAACCCTTGAAAATTTTGAAAACGCGTTCAAAATGGTTTTCATTTTTTCATTTTAGAAAACTAGAAAACATGTTCAAATTCACTTGTTTTCTAATTTGAGGTTTATAAAAAGTTTAGAAAATAGAAAAGTGAAAACAAAAACTGAAAAAAAAACAATTTTCTAATTTTAGTGCAAAAGTTCGAAAATAGAATTTTCATTTTCTAGGAAAACTTTTCTAAAAAATTATAATTTGAACGCGTTTTCTGTTTTCCATGTTTTCTTGGAAAATAAAAATGGAAAATAAGAGAGTTTTCTTGAACTAAATGCACCTTTAGCTTTTTGTTTTCATTTTTTTAATAAATATTTTTCTTTTTTTAACTAACTCATTTAAAAAATTAAAAAATAAATAACAAATAAAAACTTTAATCTGACTAAGCTATATATAAGGCTACGGTACGGACTTTGCTTTTATGGATTTTAATAACGGATAGATGAAACGAGTAATAGATCATAGGGGTGATAAGTCATAAGATGTAATCCATAATAAGGTGATCCAACCGTCATGGCTGTACATTATTGTTTTTCAACACGTTTTATTTATAATTTGTCAATATACATTATCATGAAATATTAATATTTTATTAGTTATATATGTTTATATATTTACGTATTACGCGATATAATCTAGTATATACATATAACTGGATTTCTAAGTGTTTTTTGTGTTATGGCATGCACACTAATTTAACATACAGAAGATTAAAAAATTCACAAATCAAGCAAGCAAGCAACTCAACTAAGTGTGTGAGGCGGCTACACCAAAAAATGCAACAAAAGTAGTAAAATTAAAATGATTAACTAATAATACAATAATACAATAATTATTAACTGCATAATAATAAAGAGTTAATATTACAAAGAAGTCCATAACAATATTATCACAAATTCAAAACCTCGTAGTTTATATAGATCAATGCTAGACCCTAATTACGGTACGTTTGAGATAAATATATGAAAAGTTAATGTTAAACAAAAATGAAAGGTCAATTTGAAAGAAAATCAAGATATTCAATTAGATTTAATTTTGAGCGATACTTGAATTGGTATTAATATTACAACATTTAATTAATAAGTTTTTAAAGGACATGTTTTCACACAGTTAAAGTTTTCATAATTTTAATCCTCAAAAAATTGTGATTATTTCATATCGTTCTTGATTTATTATAACTTCTAATTTACGAATAATCCAACAAACACAAATGAATTCTTTTATCTGTCCCACATCTTATTATGCAAAAACTTTAACAATATTATAGATCTATATATATAAAAAAAAGACTATCATACAAATTTAATACTTATCTCCTTTTATTAGTTTTTTGACTTTTTCCTTTAAGCAAAGAGGGCACTACAAATCTGGGGCATCATTCAATTGGGCCACTATTTAGATTGAAATCCATTAACATTTCAAAGCTATAACATTACTTTGTCGGGGGCAGTACCCCCGGTACCTACATAGTGCATCCGCCCCTGAACTCATTACCGCTGATGCTGATGAGTGCCGCTATAAAAGTATGAAGAGTGTGGAGATGCCACATGCAAATTTTCGGTACTGGCTTTCTCCAGCTGCCCACACCTCTCACCCTAATAACAATCGATCAAGAAATGATGAACAAATCATTGATTGTCTATGGTCAATTTTCTTGGATGTTTTGGTAAATATATAGCATGGAATAAATGTCTATATCATGTGTGTGTTATATCTCTTCTTTTATCCAATGTATTTATTTTCTCGGTACACAGGATCAAGACTAAGCTATTCTGATTTTAGGGAGCTTGACCACCGCATGCCTGGATGGAATACACATAACAACACTAGTCTTCACATTGCATCCAAGTTTGGAGATGTGGTTTTTGTCGAAGATATTCTACAAAGTGACGCTCAGCAAATATTATGTCGAAATTCTGAAGAAGAGACACCTGTTTTTGTTGCCGCAAGAGAAGGCCATGTAAATGTTCTTCAAATCATGTTTCATTTTTTAAGAACACATAATATGAACATTGAATGGCTTCTCATAAGGCACAAGGACCAACACAATGCATTGCATATTGCCATACAAAATCATCATGCGCCAGTAGTCTATTTGTTACTAAAAGAATTTCCTGAACTCGCAAATCAAGAAAATGTTTTGAAAGAAAGCCCACTTTATCTTGCCGCTGAAAGAAGCTATGATGAAATTGTAAGAATAATTTTGAACAAGTGTAGAGAAAAAGCTTATACAGGACCAAATGGCAAAACAGCATTACATGCAGCCGCAATTGCAAACTCGGCAGGTCATTTAACTTGACCCCTTTCGATTATGATCTCGTATATGCATAATATGTAGTAGAGCATTATCCCACGTTCCCACTTAGTTGATAAAACAAAGTGTCATCATGGTTGTGAAACTCGGATATCGGGATCAGATTGGCGAGGAAGAGTCAAGATTTTATAAAAATTGGATCGGAACCGGATTAGAACGAATAACGTTTTTATATGTATAAAATAGTATTTTTTGAAACTATATGTAAGAAAATATTAAAAATATACGTAAAACTTCAAACATAAACCTAACATAATTCCACAATACTAAAAAAACAAGTCTGACTTTTTGTTGACCCGATCGAAGACCCAATACATCCGAGTTTTGATTGATACACCCAAATCTTGACCGATACACCTGACTCTTGACCAAATTGACCCGAGTCTTGAGTAATGATATCAATAGTAGTGGTTTACTCGAACCAAATCTAGTTGTTACACTACTACCAAACTCACAGCTCGATAATTACTAAGGCTCGATGTTACAGTACATTAATTTCTTTTATTTCGATCCTATATATATATATCAAACTTATGCCGACTCAATTTGATTAAGGTATTAAGTTAACCAAAAATGGTAATATGAACTCAATAGTTTAATGATAGGCTCAACATTTTGGAGCTTGACTCGATTATATACAACAGTTGAATTATATAAAACATATACTCGTAATAATATTCAAATGTAAAATTGTAAAATAGCACAAGTTTGATTACAGATTTCATTATGTCATCGGGAAGGGTATTGATGATGAGGTTTCTTAACCAAACATCCAGATTGACAAGCCTACGCTCATCATATGTCCATTGTACTTCTGGTTTAATAAGCTCAGTGACAACCTCGGGAGCATTAGTGGTGGCTCCTGGTGTGCTGGAAACCAGAACCGTACATATGACCCTCTGGTCAGAATAGTCATCAAGTAATGTTCAACTCCTACTATGTGTAGAAGCATTCTCTCCTTCCAAGACCCAAAGTCATGAGTCTCGAATCTTGGTGGGATAAAGACATACCCAAAGTCCCTATTATTAACAAGAGTAGGAACCGCAACCATGTAAAGAGAAAAGTTTTAAGAAAAGGAAAAGAACAGATTTTAGATGCAGAAAAGTAAAAGTAAAAGTACATAAAGAAAGATAATCTTGCAAACACTTTTCAGATCAGTTTTAGTGTATCGAAACACTGCTCTGATACCAACTGAGAGTCCTAAGTTTGCAACGATTATGTAATTAACAACTAATGTAAATTACTTCAAGAACAATAGACAAAAAAGTAAAGAAGTTTAATCATATGATTTATTGATTAAATAGTGAATACATGGTCGGTTTTACAAAGAAAGAAAAGAGAAAATATTGTTAAGTTGTTAGACTAACCAAAAACTTAACAATTATACAAAGAGATAAAAACACACTAAGTGTTATCTATGGACAAACCAACAAGAGTTGCAGCTAGGTCAAGTGATTCTTTATATAGGCAGAGTGGAGAATCACATGACAACCCAATAGATGTTGACACATGAAGGTTGTGTTGAGTCTTGGATTCGCTGATAAGACTTGCTCGCTGACGTATGTCGTCAGCAAGTCATCAGCGAGTCCAGTGACTCTCTTCAGCGGGTTGTATGCTGCCCAATCTGTTCGTCAAGGCGGGAAGAATTCAAACTAGATGAAGACAAGAGTCACATGGTGGTTCTTTCAACTGTAATTTGCCTTGTATGGCAAAGGTATAGTTGGGACCAAAACAAAGGTTTTTTCCTTCACACCCGTTTTGGTAAAGAAGACAAAGGCTTCTGGTTCCAAGTACATCGAGCCAATAGAAGATCGACAACCACCATCAAGTCACTATCAATACAAGGTTGTGTTGCCCTAATTCTCTTCTATAAAAGGCAACACAGCCGCAACATATCAAGTGTGTTTTGTCACCATAAAAAGTATGTGTCACTTTGCTTGTAATTGTTTAATTTTGTAGTGTGTCTAGACTTAGCAATTACTTTGTTCATTTGCATTCTTGTAAGTCAAGTTTGTAATATCGACCATGTATTCATCGTTTAACCATTGATACATATGATTAAACTTGCTTAGATTTGTTGCATTTGAACTTGTTACTTTTCTTGTTATTTAGTTTCTTCTTTACATTCTTGTCTAGTTAACTATAATACAAGTTGTGCATTCGTGGACTGTCAAGTGGTATCAGAGCGGAGTCTGCTGATAACCCCATCATAAATGAGAACTTTTTTCAGTCGAATGGCTCCACTGATCATACTCCTCTTGGATGTCCTTCTATAACCATTGATCTCTCCTCTTATAATTCTCCTGCTGATCTCATCCCTTCGTCTTCCGCTGTACCTCTATTAGGTTCATCAAGTGTTCCTGCACTTAAATGGACATCTAGGCATCCTGCTCACCAAGTGATTGGTGATCCTCAACAAGGTATTATGACTCAATCAGCGACTCAAAATACATGTCTTTATGTCAATTTCCTGTCAATGATCACTCCTAAAAATATTGGAGAGGCTATGGTTGACCCATCATGGGTTTCTGCCATGCAAGAAAAACTTACTCAATTCCAACAACAGCATGGCTGGTTTTTGGTTCCCCTACCTCCTGGCAAGGAACCCATTGGAACCAAATGGGTTTATAGGAATAAAATGGATGAAGATGGTGTTGTTATTCGTAACAAGGCTCGGCTGGTAGCACAAGATTACCTTCAGAAAGAAGGTGTCGATTATGATGAAACCTTTGCTCCAGTGGCCCGATTGGAAGCTATACGCTTATTCTTGGCACATGCTGCTTATCGAAACTTCACAGTATATCAAATGGATGTAAAGAGTGCTTTCCTAAATGGAAAACTCGAAGGAGAAGTTTATGTAGAGCAGCCACCTGGTTTTGAAGATCTAGCCATGCCACACCATGTTTATCGTCTTTATAAGGCTTTATATAGCTTTAAACAAGCTCCAAGAGCTTGGTATGACACATTTTCTGAGTTTCTTCTCTCTAATAACTTTTAGCGAGGATCCATTGACAGCACCATCTTTTTCTATAGAAAGGGTGCTTATGTCCTATATGTCCAAATATATGTTGATGACATTATCTTTGGATCCTCCAGCAAGAAGCTCTGCACAAAGTTTAGCTCGCTGATGTCTTCTCACTTTGAGATGAGCATGATGGGTGAGCTAACCTTCTTCCTTGGTTTACAAATTCGACAACTCCCTGATGGCATCTTTATAAATCAAGAAAAATACATTCGAGACATGCTGGCTAAGTTTGATATGACAAATATCACTCCTAAGCCCACTCCTATGTCTCCTCCAAACAATTTGAATTCTGACCCAGATGGGAAGCATGTGAGAACCCCACTCACTATCGTGGGATGACTGGCTCGCTGATGTATCTCACAACGAGTCGTCCTGATATCATGTTTGCTACCTGCCTTTGTGCAAGATATCAAGCATCCCAGGGAGTCTCATCTTCTCACTGTTAAGCGCATTTTTAAATATCTCAAATGGACTTCCTCTTTGGGTCTTTGGTATCCCAAAGATTCCAACTTTGACCTAGTTGCATACTCTAACTCTGACTATGCTGGTTACATGTTAGACAGGAAAAGTACCAGTGGTGGATGTCAACTGTTGGGGGGAAGGCTGACTAGTTGGTCTAGTAAGAAACAACATACAATTTCCATCTCTACTGCTGAAGCAGAGTATGTATCGGCAATAAGTTGCTGTGCACAAGTCCTCTGGATGAAAAACCAACTTGCTGACTATGACTTAGATTTCTCTAAGATCCCCATTATGTGTGACAATACAAGTGAGATTGCCATTATAGATAATCCTGTTCAGCATTCCAAGACCAAACACATAGATATTAGGTATCACTTTATTCGTGACCATGTCATGAAAGGTGATGTCGAAATCTACTTCATCCCCACTGATGATCAACTTGCTGACATTTTCACTAAACCCTTGGATGAAAAGAGATTCAAGGAACTTGTCAGCAGGTTGGGAATGCTAAATGGTGATTCTGCTACTTAACTTACATCTTTTTTTAAAGTTAACTCTTGACCCTCGTCAAGATTACTTCAGCAAGTTCAAGTGTGTCTTACTTGCTGAACAGTAAGGCAATGAAGAGCCGTACGTCTTCATCTAGTCCAACATCAAACGGTTGCTGGTAAATACTTATATAACCCGTTGATCCCTGTTGCTTTGGGAAAAAGCAAAACAAAAGTAATAGAGAGCTAAAAGTCTCTATCTAGTCCAGCAACAAACGGTTGCTGGTAAAGACAAATAAAATTCGTTGATTCCTTTTGCTTTGGGAAAAAGAAAAACAAAAGTAATAGGGTGTTGAAAGTCCCTATCTAGTCCAACAGCAAACGACTGCTGGTAAAGACAAATAAAGTCCGTTTATCCTTGTTGCTTTGGGAAAAAGCAAAACAAAAGTAATAGGGTGCTGAAAGTCCCTATCTAGTCCAGCAGCAAACGGTTGTTGGTAAAGACTTCTTAAATCCGTTGATGGCTGACAATTTGTCAAAAATTGTATAAAGACAGTCAGCGACCACCTCTATCATTCTTTTAGTCGCTGACTAAAAACTTGGTAACCAAATTTCTTTTTCTAATAACTCTTCAGTGGATACCTTTCATTATCTGACTGTATTCCACTACGTTTTTTTTACTAATATTCTAATAAGTTTTTCAAACGGTTACCTCGTTTTTCTCCCTAATGGGCAACTTGTACAATGTACCCGCCGTATGCACTCAAGTACAGTTGAAATTGTGGTACAAGTTGTCACATCATACATTTTTCATACGTTACTCTCATACGTATATCCAAAAGTATTTTTTAAATTTTAAAATACTTTATCTGTATCATCATTGGTACAAATATGATTTTAAATAAATATTATAAGGTTAAATACTTATTGCGTATGAGAAAAGAAAATGTAATGGTTCACTTTTTGCAGTCGTGGGGTCCATATCCATACCATATATATGCAAATCCCTTCCACTTCTCCGTTTTTTACGTTCATTTTTCTCTCATATTTTCCAAAGAGTTTGGGTATCTCTTATTCTACCTACTCTGCTGATAGGTTGGAAAGGGTGGAGCACCAATTAAATGATCTCACCAAGGCTGCCATCCTTGCTGTCGAGCTCCGAGATGTTGAATCTGACAGTCTGGTGCAAACGTTGACCAGTTGGTATACCAAGCAGCGTGAGAACTCTGAGAATATTGAAAAGCTTAAAGAAAAATCTATCTCTATGGCTGCTGATCAAGAAAAATTTCGTATTTCAACAAATACCATCAGAAAGGATCAGCAGGCGATCAAGTGTTCTTCATGCTCACTGGTAAAGCTTGGAAATTCCACCAGCTAATCAGCAAAGAAGGCAGTATCCAGTAGCAATCATGTTGCCGCTGAAGTAACAAAGTTGGTTGCCCTTGTCTCCCCTCTAATAACTCAAGTTGAAAGCAACACCAAGGCAATCAATGCTTTGGAACAACAAGTTGCTGGTCTTCCTAATCCTACAGTCTCCTTTATTGAGGAAGATCGTCAAAGGCAGGTTAACTTAGAAAAAGAGGTGGGCGAGATCAAGGAACTGCTATCACAACTGGTGAAGCAGCAATCTGCACTGGCAGAAACTGTGGAAGTTGTAAATAACAATACAACTTCCAAGGGGGAGATGGTTGATGTTGCCATTCTAGAATTGGCCAGCGAAGCAGTGAATAAAGCCGTTGGGAAAATCTATGATGAATCTGCTGAAAATGTGTTGAATGAGGATGCCGGTGAAGTTCCCCCTGCTACTGCTGAGGGGGAGACAACAGAAGTAGATACAAGTGTTGCTCTCCCTACTGATGACATGGCAATAGTAGTGGTCACAGAAGACAAGGTAAGTGAGGCTGCTCCTATTGGTGCTGAGGGGGAGACTGATATGCAGAAACATGTTGAAGGGAAGCAGCAGATTATTGTTGCTAATGCTCCCCAGTTTGAAGTTTTTGAAGACGCTAAGGAGGAGTTTGATCCCAAGACACTCAAAGAAGCATGGGATGCTCACATGGCCACTAAAATGGTCACTGATAGGTCGAAAGAAACTCTCCCCATCTTCCACAAAAGATTTCTTCACAATGCAGTCATCTCTCCAATGACTGAAGCCCAGCGTCTGCAATGGGCCAAAATCCAACACAAGCCCTTATCTTCTCTCTTTGCTGAATCTCTAACCATCCAATCCTCAGCAGATCATCAACATCAAATGATTGATATTCTGGCCTTGACTGCTGAAGGAAAGACACAAGAAGAGGCCATCAAGGAGCTGGACAGAGTTAAAGAAAACCAAGAAAATGAAAAGAAAAACTTTGAATTCATCAGACAACTGCCACTCCTTGAGAAAGATCAATTGGATGCTGAACAGAAAATGTTATTGTAGACTGGTGGTGCTGAAGCTTTGTATAGACAAAAGCATGCTGATGTGGAGAAGCTGCTCAACGAAAAGAGAGAAAAATTTTAAGGTGAAAAGGCAAAGTGGCTGAAATATGTGGAGGATAGAAAGAGACCACAAAAGATTATTGCTTCCTTGACATGGGACTAAAGACAAACCTGAAGATTCTGAGAGAACTAGAAGGAATAAAGAAGACCACTGTTGGTGCTTCTGAATGGTTTGAGGTGTATATGCTAGTAAAGGACAAAACTGCTCCAAGGTATACTCCTCTTCAAAAGATGCTGAGGGAGAATTTTGAAAAGGCCAGAGAGTACGAGACGAAGTTGAAGGCTAACTTGTCCATGCTGAGGCAAGCACTCGGCACTCTAGCAGCCATCACCTCATCAGTAGGCAAAAGGATGCAAAGAAAAAGAAAGGCAGAGTACTAACCTTTGTCTGCTGACCTTCCTCCTATCTCCGGTGATGCTGCATTAAATCTCAGACTTCCTCCTACAAGTGTCTTTGAAGAAGGGAGAGTAATTGAAACACCTGCTGGCATATTCTTCTTCATCTTTCAGAATAGTTAGCTCTTCTTTCAACTGGCTGAAATAGAAAAGGCCTCCACAGAGTTCCTCATCAGCATCAGAAAGAGATTCTCCAAGCTTTCAAGTGCCAAAGGTTTCATCAGCAAGATTGATGAAGAAATGATGAAACCTCATAGAAGAGATGATCCGGTACTGAGAATTGCCAAGCAAGAGGATACTTGGGAGATTTGGTCTGGGCATGATGTGTTTTGATTATACCAAACACTCTATCTTTAAGCTCAACCATTTCATCAATTAATCTGTCATTGCCACCAATCATATCTTCGAACTTGGCCAATGTCCCAGATTCCATTTCAGCCATCTTATCCACCAACCATGCATATAAATAACCATGTCTATTGCCTTGACTTTGTACAATCTGCAACCTTCTCAGTAGTTCTTGCAATTGATACGTTTCAACATAATCTAGGCCAGGCACACTTATAGCAGTAAAGGCAGTGGTGAAGTCTTCAGTAGAAGGAACCTTGAGATACTTTAAAGAGACATGATACTGAGAGCAAGGAACCTTGAAAAAATTTGAATGGTGCAAGGGGGCACTTCCATGATGATTTCATCATCAACCTTCTCTTCCTCATCATAAATACCAGGCTGGCGGAGATGCTCAAGACAAATTTGCAACCCTTGAAGAAGTGCATTATCATCCAAATTAACATATTCCCCAAAGTGCCCAATTGATTCGCGAGGAGTAGTTGGCCTTGGAGAGTAACTAGGAGGAGGAGGCATGTTTGACAAGTGGACTGGGCCATCTTTAAATTCAGTGGGAGGAGAAGAAATTAGCATATAGCCCGAGTCATCAGCCAAGAAACCAGTAACATTGGATTCTTCTTCACTTTCATCAGCGGCAACGAGTGTGATTTATGCTTCATCATCTTATTGGCTGAACTCGGTGCCCCAATCTTCATCAGTCTCATTACCAGCTTGCAAGATGTTTGTCTTAGTCCTTGCACTAACAATTTCTGAGACATTGATAATAATGGGGGTAATGGAACCTGGTGCCCCAGTCTCAATGTGTTGTTGTACGAAGACATCATCAGCCGAAGAATTTGTTGACTCTAGCATCACCTGTGATCTGGCTGCTGTCAACTACTCAGAGGGTATTTGAGAAGAAGGGGAATTATTTGGGGGTAGAGTTGGACTATGACCTCTAATGGGTTGGGGTGACCCAATATCTTCACCAACCTCGCCTACAAAAGTTTGAGGTGGCTGCTTGATGTTCCCGTTTGTCTCGTCAACAGCCTGTTGGGAGGCTACTGATGGGGTGGCTTGGGTACTAATGTCCTTGGGCGCTGAGGACGTCCTAACCTTGGGTTGGCCCTATGGTACCCTCAGCTTACGTTTTGGGACGTTAGTAGAGGGTGAAGATTGTAGATTTTGTGTTGAGGATGCTGCCTTAGATTTAGCTTTGGTCTTTTTGGAGGCTTTAGAGGTTGCTGGGGGTTTACCAGCCTCAGAAGGCATTCCAACATCCACAGCGACCGTATCAGCCACTTCACCATAAAAAAGTGATGCCTCCCAGTCGCTGTCTTTTGGGTATAAAGAAGAGTTAAGGGAGACGAGTACCTCTTTCATATGTGCAGTGAGGCGAGCAACCAAGTGTTCAACTAGCTGCTTGTATATGTTGTTACCCACCCCCGCTATTGGAATAGTAGTAGCAGTTGGCAACACGTATTCATCACCCAGTGCCTCCTTGAAAATTAGGGAAAAGATTCTTGTAAAAGGCATTGTGTGTGACCTATTATTCATGTTGATCTTGTTTTTCAAATCGTTAAAGATCGGCAAGGCATAATCCACAAACCATCCTTCAGCAAGGGCATGGATTATGGGCATCGATGTTGATGATGCCTGATTGTATGACCCAGAATTTCCACCCATGCACTGAGTTACATGGGTGAATAGTACCCTCTAGATCCTTGGTAAATTTTGCTTCAGTGGATTGCTTTGGATCGCTGGAGGACTCTTCAAGTTATAATTATAACCAATGGAATGTAACCAAGCCTTCCACACATCATCACTTGCTGCCTCCACAAACTTGCTTTCATTAGTCTCTTAGGGAAATCTTAGGGTTTGGTGAAGAGACGTTAGAGTAATTATTATAGACTTTTCTCCCTGACGAACAGTACCAGTGATGGACTTGTATCCATCACCATATTCACAAGTCCACTAGAACTCTCGAAGAAGATGAACAAAAATCTTTTCTGGATCTGCCATAATACAGTGATTTGCAGGTGAGGCGTGGATAAAGTCCAACATGGGCTTGTATCATTTTGAATCTTTTGGCAACTCAGATGTGCCAATATAGTTGTTGGATTTCAAAACAATTTGTGAAGGAGAGAAATTTACTTTCGAAGATTTGGTGATATTCACCAGAGTAAATACGGAAGCATTTAAATAAGTAAAAGCAATTTGTTATTGAACTTGTTGTTCAGGAACCAGTGGATTTTGTACAGCGGCGGAAGAAGAAGGGATCTCAACATTTTCTTGTTGTTGAGGGATTTCTGATGAAGATGCCATTGAAATATTTAAATTTGATCGGAACAGATGAGGAAATAAAAGAAGGAAGATGAACAGAGGAAGAGAGATTTTAGATTTGAGAGAAAATGAACAGTTTATATGGAAGCGTGAAAATGGGAAGATGAGTGTGAGATAGTATATATAGGGTATGGTGATGGACCACGATTGGTTGAATGAAAAGACAAAAGGGATTTTTCTCTCTCCTCTTTTTCAAACTGTATTACAGTTGTATTCAACAACTGTTATATATATATATATATAAAGATTATGTGTGTAACGTTTAAATAAAAGGAAATGAAATTTTATCCAAAAATATTTGAGTGTGCCGTATTGATAGACGTATCCTGTCAATCAGACTGACACATGAGATGACGTGATCAAAAGAGAAAGTGTGGTGCCTCCTTTTAGTTTTGAATATTTAAACATGTGGTTCACAAGTTTGCCACGTCACTTACATAGTTACTTTGAAAACGTTTAGTTTCAAAAATATCCTATGTTTTATTAAATAAGAGATTTAAAGTTGCAAAGATATTTAATACAATTAAATGCTTTTGACTTTAGCAACCCTTTTTGAGAAAAGAAGTTTGGGTGCTGAGAGCATTTAATAATCTTGAATGACTACATGCTGGAAGATGCTCAGCATGTCCAAAAATTTTTGTCAGCGACTTCCCGACT
This sequence comes from Erigeron canadensis, assembly GCF_010389155.1. Classification (NCBI taxonomy): domain Eukaryota; kingdom Viridiplantae; phylum Streptophyta; class Magnoliopsida; order Asterales; family Asteraceae; genus Erigeron; species Erigeron canadensis. The sequence goes on from NC_057761.1 coordinate 3,261,597, forward strand.
AACGTTGGTCGCTGACCATAGTTTTTGGCAAACTATTAGCCATCAACGGATTTTAGAAGTCTTTACCAGAGCCGTTTGCTACTAGACTAGATGAAGACTTTTAGCTCTCCATTGCTTTTATTTTGCTTTTCCCAAAGCAACAGTGATCAACGGATTTTATAAGTCTTTACTATAGCCGTTTGCTAATAGACTAGATGAAGACTTTTAGCTCTCCATTGCTTTTATTTTGCTTTTTCCCAAAGCAATAGGGATCAACGGATTTTATAAGTCTTTACCATAGCCGTTTGCTGATGGAATAAATGGAGATATTTAGCTCTCCATTGCTTTTATTTTGCTTTTGCCCAAAGCAACAGGGATCAACGGATTTTGTAAGTCTTTGCCACAACCGGTTGTTGATGGACTAGATGAAGACTTTAAGCTCTCCATTGCTTTAAGGACCAGCGAGCAAGACAGACTTAAGCTTGTTGAGTTAGTTAACATGATGAGTCATGTCACTGATTCTCCATTTAGCATTCCTAACTTGCTAACAAGCAATTTGAATCTAGTTTCATCCAATGGTTTAGTAAAGATGTCAGCAATTTGATCATCAGCTGGAATGAAATAGATTTCAATATCACCTTTCATGACATGATCACGAATGAAGTGATATCGATTATCAATATGCTTAGTTTTGGAATGCTGAACAGGGTTGTGTGTAATATCAATAACACTTGTATTATCACACATGATTGGGTCCAAATCATAGTCAGCAAGCTGATGTTTAATCCAAAGAATTTGGGCACAACAGCTCGCTGTAGAGACATATTCTACCTCAGCGGTGGAGATGGAAACTGTGTGCAGCTTTTTACTAGACCAACTAGTTAGCCTCCCCCACAACAGTTAACATCCACCACTGGTGCTTTTGCGATCAAGCATGCATCCAGCATAGTCAAAGTAAGAATATCCAACTAAATGAAAGTTGGAGTCCCTTGGGTACCATAGACCTAGCATGGGTGTACCCTTGAAATACTTAAAGATGCGCTTGACAGCGAGAAGATGAGACTCACGAGGAGAGGCTTGATAGCGAGCACAGAGACATGTTGCAAACATGATATCTGGGTGACTCGCTGTGAGATACATTAAGGAGCCAATCAAACTTCTATAGTGGGTAGGATTCACATACTTCCCATCAGGGTCAGCATGGAGATTATTAGGAGGGGACATAGGAGTTCTTTTGGAAGTAACATGGGTGAAGTCAAACTTATGCAACATATCCTGAATATATTTTTCTGGATTGATAAATATTCCAGTGGGAAGCTGCTTAATTTGTAACCCTAGAAAGAAGGTTAATTCACCCATCATACTCATTTCAAAGGTGTTGGACATGAGAGAAATGAATTTGCAACATAGCTTGGTAGATAAGGAACCAAAGATAATGTCATCGACATATATCTGAACATACATGACATGAGTCTTCTCTTTGTAGATAAAGAGAGTGCTATCAATAGTTCCTCTATGAAAGCCATGATCCAAAAGAAAGGTAGAGAGGGTATCATACCATGCTTTAGGAGTCTTCTTGAGGCCATAAAGAGCTTTATTGAGATTGTAGACGTAATGAGGATGCTTTGGATCCTCAAAACTAGGAGGCTGCCTAACATAGACTTCTTCATGAAGAGAATCATTAAGAAAGACACTCTTGATGTCCATTTGGTAGATAATAAAGCCTTTGTAAGCAACATGAGCAATAAAGAGACGAATGGCTTCAAGACGAGCGATTGGAGCAAATGTTTCATCATAATCAATGCCTTCAGCTTGAGTGTATCCTTGTGCAACCAGTCTAGCCTTATTTCTAATGATTACACCAGCTTCATCCATCTTATTCCTATAAACCCATCAAGTTCCAATGGGTTCCTCATAAGGAGGAGGAACAAGAAACCAAACATGATTTCTTTCAAATTGTGTTAATTCTTCTTGCATGGCTTCCACCCAAGAGGGATCAGTCATAGCTTCACCAATATTGGCACGCACAATTTGAGATAAGAAATTAATATAGAGACAAGTATTACTTGTCGCTGAGCGAGTTTGGACACCATAGTGTGGATTACCAATCACATGGTCAAGAGGGTGATCAGCAGTCCATTGGAGTGCTGGTGTATGGATGGAAGAAGAGTGAGTGACAGCGGATAAGGTGGTGGTAGGATCATTTAGTGTAAGAGAATAAGTAGAGAGATCTATAGTAAAAGAAGGTTCAGAGTTGCTGACATGAGGGTCACTGAGAACAGTGGGTACCTCTTGCAGAGATATGTCATCATCAGCGTCTCCTTGAAGAGGATTCCCTGAGGCATCATGAAAGGTTTCGGGTTTCCTCAGCGACACTGTCAATAACTTGAGGTTCAGTTGAAGAAGAAGAGTTAATGGAAGTGGCATTAACTGTTCTAAGAAGAGGCTCAACTGGATCAATAGAATAAATGTGAGCAGCTATGTAGTCAACATTCATTGAGAGACTTGGAGGCTCAGCGATGGGTTGATCAACAACATCATGATGTGTCGCTGACACTTCTGACGAGCCAGATAGATCGCTGAGAATTACTTTAGTAGATGACTCACTTGAGAGATCACCAAGAGCTGAACAGCTTTCGTCAAAAGTAACATGAATTGATTCTTCTACTCTTTGAGTGGGAGTATTGAAAACTCTGAAGGCTTTACTGGTAGATGAATAACCCAGAAAGTAGCCATCATTAGGTTTGGGATCAAACTTGCCTAAGTGATTCATAGGCAGTCTTATCATGTCACTTGAAAATGAGACACCTATTTTGGGTATGGCAAGCAGTACCAACTGCTTCTTGCTAGGAAGACAAGACTCACTAAGCATGGTTCTAGCAGCTTCAATGAGAGTTCTATTTCTCCTTTCAGCTACTCTATTATCCTCGGGAGTGCGAACAAAAGAGAAATTCTATTTAATCCCTTGATCAGCACAAAAAGTCTCAAAAGTGTGGTTTCTGACCTCAGTGCCATGATCGCTTCTGAGTTCTTTAACACGTATGTTGTTGAGGTTTTCCATCTTTTTAATGAAATTAATTATTTCCTTAGCAGCATCACTCTTCGAATGAAGAAAGATTGTCCAAGTATATCGTGAATATTCATCCACGATAACTAAGGAGTATCTGCTACCTCTTAGACTTTGGACATGCACAGGACCAAAGAGATCCATGTGAAGAAGATGAAAGTAGACATTAATTGAGTTTGCCTGTTTGGTTTTGAAAGTGGCTCGGTGGCTTTTACCCTTTTCACATGAACCACAAAGCCTGTCCTTCTCATAAGTCAGGGGAGGAAGGCCTTGAACAAGATTTTTCTTGGCAAGCGACATACACTTGTGCCACAACCAATTGGTTTGAGAAGCAACTTTTGAAAAGAAGCAAGTCTCGCTGTCAGTTTTGACAGGAGTGAAATCTACCAAGTAGATATCTGTTTTTCTTGGAGCAACCAAAACTACTTCTTTATCAGTGTTGATTACTGTGCCTTGATGCTTATCAAGGATAACCTTGTAATCAGCATCACACAATTGGCTGATGCTAATGAGATTGTGTTTCAATCGATTCATATAAGCAACCTTAGTGGACTTGATCAGCCCATTTGAGAGAGAGCCATATCCTTCAGTTTAGCCGGTAGAGTTGTCACCAAAGACAACTGTGGGACCATCAGTCTCCACAAAGTTATCCAGCAGGTCCTTGGATCCTGTCATGTGTTTTAAACAGCTACTGTCCAAATACAACACTTCTTTTCCTATCGAGGCCTGCATGGATAACAATAGAAGGATTTTGGCAAAAATATGAGAATCCTCGCTGATAATTCCATTAGTAGAGGATGAGAGGGGCTCTAGGATCAGCATTTTCATCAACTAGAAAATTTTCAACCAGTTGGTGAGCTGGAAGCATGGCACGAGTAACCTCAAACATATATTCTTGATCATTGGAGGTATAAGTGACGGTGTTTCTAGTGTGAAGAACAACCAAGTTGCCGATTTGATTATTATCTCCAAACTCGACTAAGATATTGTCGATACCATTGGAGATAATTTCTTGAGAAAAAGGAAGGGAGATACGCTGAGAAGCAATGAACTCAGCGATATTGTTCTCATTGAGAACAGGATTATTGCCCAAACTGATATTTGACTCAGCCAGAGGAGGTTGCTCAACAACAACAGAGGTAGAAGCAGCAGAAGATGAGGGTGGATTTGGCTGAATGATCACTTGAGGAGGGTTCCTGGAATCATTGTCAGTACAGTCAGCAGCAATGTGCCCTCTTTCACCATAGAGATAGCATTTTTTAGGATTTTGTTTCTGACTTTGAATCAGAAAATCCTTGAGTTGAGAAGATAAATCATTCACTCGTTTTGTCAACTCAGTTATCTCGGGGTTAGGAGAAGAAGTAGATGCTGCAAAAGGAGACTTTTTCTTCTTAGAAAGAAGAGGAAGAGACTTGGGAACCGGGCCAAGAGTAGACTTGCCCTTAGATTGAGCATTGGAAGAGGAAGGACCAAAGTGTGTCTGAGCAACTCGCTGAGGAGGTTTGACTTGCTGAGCAGGTCTAAGTTGCTAAGACCCATGAAACATTTGTCCATCTTGCTGACCTCCTTGCTGAGGAGGTCAAACCTGTTGAGTAGGTATGAACTGCTGAGAGACAAAGGTTCCCTTTGGGACATAGACAGGATTAGGTTGCTGATAACGAGCATTAGCAAACTTTGTTCTTCTATGCATTAAGCGATCATGCATAACAGACTTTCTGCCAGTATGAGAAGAATTTGAAGAGGAAGACGAGGGCTAAGACACAGGGCGTTCATCGACTGCTGAGGGAACTGGAGTCTCAGCAAGTTGACTGACAGACACAACTCGCTGAGGAGTGTTGTAGTCATATGGAACAACGACCTTTCTCCTTTTGAAGGTTCAAATGCATTAGACTGAATAGTCAAAAGCTGAGGAGCGATAGGTTTGCAACCATCACTTGAAGGATTTCCTTCAAAGGCTTGAGAAGAAGAATATTGAACTCTGCCTTTATTAGGCTACATATCAATAACAGGATGATTAGGAAAGCTAGTTTTAGCGAAACTAGATGAAGAACTAGTCTCAGCTTGAGGAGAAGAAGAGGAAGTGCAAGGTGAGGATGAGTCATCATTCAATTCAGAATGATAATCATTCATACCTTTTACGAAGTAGTATTTCAGCAATTCCTCACGAGATTTAAGAGATTTAAGAGGAATCCTCTCTTCAGCAGGAGGACTATCACTGAACATATTGGCAATGACAACAGCAGAATCATAGTCACCACCAATTATGGCTTTCATTTGAGCTGGGACTTGCAAACTGAAGATTTTTTCATGAAGCTTGGAGGCTTTAGACCATGAGGTGACAATCTTCTCAAGGTCAGCGACCTTATTCTTTAGTTCTTCATTTGATATTTGAAGGTTCTGATTGATAAGTTTTTGAGATTCAAGCTCAACATGGAAATTTGTCAAGTCCTTGAGCTTATCAGTTCTATCACTTAGCTCAGTAGTGACTGAGTTAAGTTTGGACTGAAGGTCAACATGAATGGATTCGACAAACTGAATGTCACAGGTAAGAGATTCAAGAATTTTTGATTTATTTTCTTCAGAAGCAGAAGAGAAATTGCATACCTTTTTGAGAGTGACATTCACCTACTAACTGGAGCAAACTTGATCCTTTGTCAGCGCTTAATCATCAGCGAGTGCCATAAAACAGATGGCATCAATGTAGTCCTCCCCTTCAGCGTCAGATTCATCAGAGTCTGCCCAGTCATGTTGTTCAGCAACAAGACTCTTGGCAGGGACCTTAGCTTCTTCAACATCAGCCATCTTAGCACGAAGCTCATAGCACTTCTTTTTGTATTCATCAACAGGCTTGACTGAAGAGGGGCTCGCTGACGAAGAATAGGGCTTCGTTGCTTGCAAAGAAGGAATAGAAACATTGCATTCTTTTTGGTAATGGGCTTTCCGACCACATCTCCAACATTCTTCCTGCGATTTGTCCACCACTGGTTTTTGAGAGAATGTCGACGTACGACTATTCCATTTTTTGGAATATCTCTTACCAGTGATAAGAGAAAATTGCATGAAATCGGAGAACATTTCTTGTCTCTCCTCGAAATCGAGGTCATTGACAAGATCTTGGATATGAGATGGGGTAGAGTAGCTGCAGTCAACATAGATGGTGCTAACTTCAGTAGAGACCAAGGCAAGAGGGTCATGAGAATAAGAAATGTTAGATAAAGAAGAAGAAGATGAAGCAGATGAACCAGCATGCCTCTTGGATTCAGTTTCTGCTCTCAAGCTTTGATCAAGGGCTCTCTCTCTTTAAATTGAAGAGTGCCATAAAGTGATTCCAAGTCATACATCTTTAACAGCTTGGTGGTACGGAGAATCTGTCTTAATCCATGCCACTTGATTGGAAGGTTGTCAATGAACTTTTGGCACACTTCAAGCATATCATGCTTTATGCCAGCATTTGTCATATCATTCAAAAGACATTTGAAACGATTATAAGTGCCATCCAGACTCTCATTAGGAAGAGAAAAGAATCCTTCATAGGCACGCTTCAGATCTATCTTTTTGGTAGCAAGAACATCTTCCATACCATCAAATCTGGTTCAAAGATTATCCCACACATTTTTAGCACAAGAAAGTTTGATGACAGATTTCATTATGTCATCGGGAAGGGTATTGATGATGAGGTTTCTTAACCAAGCATCCAGATTGACAAGCCCACGCTCATTATCTGTCCATTGTAATTCTGGTTTAATAAGCTCAGTGACAACCTCAGGAGCATCAGTGGTGGCTGCTAGTCTCCTGGAAACCAGAACCAGTACATATGCTCCTCTGGTCAGAATAGTCATCAAGTAAGGTTCAACTCCTACTATGTGTAGGAGCATTTTATCTTTCCAAGACTGGAAGTCATGAGCCTCGAATCTTGATGGGATGGAGACATACCCAAAGTCTCTGTTATTAACAAGAGTAGGAACCGCAACCATGTAAAGAGAAAAGTTTTAAGAAAAGAAAAAGAAAAGATTTTTGATGCAGAAAAGTAAAAGTACAGAAAGAAAGATAATCTTGCAAACACTTTTAAGATCAGTTTCAGTGTATCGAAACACTGCTCTAATATCAACTGAGAGTCCCAAGTTTGCAACGATTATGTAATTAACAACTAATGTAAATTACTTTATGAACAATAGACAAGAAAGTAAAGAAGTTTAATCATATGTTTTATTGATTAAACAATGAATACATGGTCAGTTTTACAAAGAAAGAAAAGAGAAAATATTGTTAAGTTTTTCGACTAACCAAAAACTTAACAATTATGCAAAAAGACAAAAACACACTAAGTGTTATCTGTGGAGAAACCAACAAGAGTTGCGGGTAGGTCAAGTGATTGTTTATATAGATAGAGAGGAGAATCACATGACAACCCAATAGATGTTGACACATGAAGGTTGTCAACCATCTATTGATGGATAAGTCAGATCTGCAGAGTTCTCTTTTCTTCATTTTGTTTCATTCCCAAAACGGCATGAAAGGAAACACCTTAGTACCAGAACGGTACAAGGTCACTTGGCTCCATCTTGATCTATCAACACGTGTTCTTAGGACCAGCTTTCTTATCTTCATATTCCTGCCCATATTTGACTTACAAAAACATGGCGGTGAGTCATTGAACTTATCCTTTAACTCGAAGATAATTGATGGTCACTTAGAGCTCACTGATGAAGTTCCTTGCTAAGTCTCTCAGCGAATCCATGACTCAACATATTGTGACTCAAGCTCAACTCACATGTCCATTCAATTAAGGAGCTCAGGGTCATGTTCGGCTCAGCTAAGGCCCTATTTGTTCATTTTTTAATAAAGAGATTAAATAAACATTACCTAAGTCTGATTAGTCGATTACTAGATTTTAAGTATTTTCACGAATCAGTCTCTCAGGTAACTCACGTATAGGCTCTCGAGTTGTTCCACCCAAGTTTGATTGTGTAATGGGTCGAAAGTGTCAATAGACTTAAGTACGTATTTTATGTTAGGAATGTATTAGCTTAGTTAAATAAGGGGTGTTAGTTGTAAAGTCTATAGAAACCGGTTTGTAACGGTCAAAGAAAACCTGTTGGGAACGGGCGTGTCAGTTAGATAGGCACCGGTTTGTAGCCTATATATGTTAGAATATAAGCACTTTATCAAATAACAAATCACGAGTACGCAGCGGAATGGAAACGTATATGCAATCAAATTAATTAACAAAGTAGGAATCGAAACATGTACCTTTGCGCAAAGCTTCCAATAATATTAATAATAATAAGATTATTATTAGTTAGGGTTTAAAGTAAAACCCCTCTACGATCGCACACTTGACACCCATATAATATATGTTAGTACCCGATCACGAACTCACAACCCTGGTTTATAACCCTTGATGTAGTCAAAGCCCAAGAAAAACCAAACACTTTTCTTTCCTCTCGACCGAATGAAACAAATAAGAAGTTTTCCTTTTTGTTTCTTCTGCTCGTCGAAATCCACAATACTATTGCTATATAATTATTATAATAATTATAAAGTCTTCAAAGAAAACCAAATAAGATTTTGGTTTCTTTGTTACGTGGGAACCAAAATCACAAAACCAATATGTATTGCTTTTGTGAATTAGTTTTGTCGGCCGAAAACATAAAAGGGAGAAAAGAGAAGTTTATATATATATATTACAAATTTAATTGTCGCATAAAACCCTTAACCTTTAACCCCTATATTTAGAATAATTGTTAAGGTTTTAAAACTTGATGGACAAGTTTAATTAAGGCTTAGCCTTAGAAAACCAGCCCCTTCAAGTGATAATTAGAAAGTTTCCTTAATTCCTAATTTTCACTTAAGTCCTTCTCTTTTCAAAATATAAATTAATAAACGTTTATTTAATTTTTAACGATCGTTTATTAATCATTTCGTGATCATATTAATTAATTAATATGTTACTATAACATATTAATTAATTTCATAGAGTTACTTGTCATTTTGTGTAAACATGTAGGCTTAAATAATTATCAGACATGCGTTTATATAACGTGATCAAATACCAACAATATATAGTTCCCACATGTGTATGTAAAAACTAACCCATATTCAGTAAATAAATATATATCGTTTGGGTTCATCCCTTTGTTTCATGTTCTTATAGTTATGTCTTTGATTATTGATTATGGATTGACAATGATTCATGGGACAATAGATCTTGCTTTTGTTGTCTACTTCATATTGTAAAGAACCGTACTGTTTATGTATTGCAGCAAAGGTTTCAGTGTAAACCAAACACATTCAAAAAATGTTTACTAATGTAAAAATTTGTTGATCGAAGTGTTTGCCAACAAGTTTTGTTTATTTTCCGCCATTGTCAAATTTCAGTATATACTATATGTTTACACAACCTTTTTGATCGTTGCAGTAAAAGTTCCGGGATGGATCTAGTTTTATAACTTGTTGATTGCTAGATTGCTCTTGTATTTTGACCTTTGGTAACTTGCTAGTTGGTCATTCATTTAAATATAATTCTCACAATCTACAAAAAAGAAAAAAACTTACAAATTGGTTCCACCTTTTTTCAGACATTAAAACTAACTTACATTCTTTCTTGTGTTTTAGAATGCGTTAAGTACTTGCTACAAGTAAGGCCTGAACTATATGATGCAAAAGATGATAATGACTGGATGCCTTGGCGTTATGCTGCTCATTATAACAGTTCATTAGCAATGGAAGAACTGCTAAACATAAACCGCTTTATTGGATATCAATTAGTGAGTCAAGGTAATACAATCACTTCAGCATTTCACATTGCAGTTAGTCGAGGTCATTGTGAAACAATGCAGGTTTTTATGAGGAGATGTCCCGGTAGCTCTGACTTCATTGATAGCGAAGGACGAAACATTCTTCATGTTGCTATTGAAAGCAAGCAAACTGAAGCAATTAAATTCATCTTTCAGCATGAATCATTAACAAGCCTTTTCGATCAAAAAGATAACAATGGGAATACTCCTGCTCATTTGTTAGCAGATCTCGACGACTTTGAAATGATGGAGAAGGTAATAGATTATAGGGTTAACATTCATTCCCTCAACAATGTAAACCTCACTCCTTTGCAAAAGATAGCTTCGGATGAAAACAGAGAGAAATTGATTAAGGTGCTTATTTTTCTTCTTTAACTCTAATCTCACTTCGGACTTTCCAATAGGACTATTGCCTTTGTAGGTTAATTAAACTGAAAAAACTATATTTCCAATGCTTTTATTCAACTTGATACTTCAAATTCCTAACTAATAATTGACTATGTGTATAGTTACGAAATGAAGTTTTAGTTTGCATTTCACATAGTACTTACAAAGTGAAGTGTTTCTTTTCGTTCGAAATAAAAGATATTATAAACTTTTCTTAAAAAACAGGAAAATGGACATTGTAAACTAGTACAAAGATTTTTTAAATAAATTATCAATAGTTAAAAGATTATTAGTTTATTATCTCATTAATGAATATTTTATTCGAAGAAGTGACTAGCAATCAGAATAAACGAATTGAAGTTTTCCACCTCATAACACATTTTATAGATTTTCAAGTTTAAAAGATATTTCGTTCAAAAAAGTAAAGTAAAGTAACTTTTTTTACTTTACTTTCTTTTTTTTTTTTTCAAGGACATGTAAATTATATGTTGCCTAATAACAAATACTTGCAGGTCATAGCTATGGGTACAAAGATGGCTAATAAAATAAGCTCGTCATCATCTCCTAACATAAGCATGAGTGACTTGTATGAAAAAAATTTAGAAGGTAAACAAAAAAAACCAGAAGCACAACATATTAAGATGGTGGACAATTTGGTTTTGGTGGTTACGCTTATAGCGACAGCATCCTTTGCAGCTGCATTTACTATGCCAGGTGGTTTCAATAGTAACAATGGCTCCAAACTTGGCTCACCCTATCTACTTAGAAAAGCTCCATTCCAAGTATTTGTTATCAGTAATGCTATAGCATTCTCTTGTTCTTCCGCTGTTCTGCTTGCACACATTGTGATACTTATCAATCGTAACCGTTATGATGTAGCAGGAGAGGCTAAACGAAAGTACATCGATGGAAGAATTGTGTTTATGTATTATCTTACAGGAGGTGCCCTACTTGCAATGTTAATTGCATTTCTCTCTGGTCTTTATGTCGTGCTATTACCGTCACTTTGGTTGGCAATTTTTGTATGTGCTTTGAGCACATATATTGTTGTACGTTCCTTGAAAAATTAAGTTGTAATTTGTAATTTTATTCAGAGAAATATCTCTATCTATATTACATATACCTTTTAACATTGGATATTTGTAAGTATTGGGATTACCTTGTGTTGAAGTTGTGATTAATTATTTAACTCTTTTTTTTGGGTTGGCTAATAGTTTGAACGTGGTGTATTATAATTTAAGGATATGCCCATGACATGAATAATATATGTAAAGTCCATTATCTTATTCGGTCACACACAAAGGCCGATCAATAATCGATTAATGTATTTTTCTAGAGAGATTAGTTAATTAGACATTTGATAGATGGTCTAAATAATTATTCATGAGCTTGTGTTAGTTTAATTGATTAGTTAAATATTTAACTAGTAATTGATTAAACATATTGTTTATAACGAGAGTAAGTACCCACGCGTTGCGACGGTGAGATGGTGGGGGTGATAGCTAGGTCAGAGAGTGTGATAGTCAAATGCCTACGACCTCTGCCCTCCGCCTTCGGATTTAAAAATTCGTCGAAAGTATATCGAATGACATCTCTAATGAAAGAACATGAAATTTTAAGAACACCCATAAAAATTTTATAACTTATCAACGTATGATTTTTGAGATAAAAAATTTTGAATGAATTGGAGAAAAAAGATGATTGGTTGTGATTTGAGGAGAGAGAAAGGATATTATGGTTATTTTAGATAAATATAGAATAGATGAAAGAGGTATTTTGAAGATGTACTTAAAATCAATATTGAAAATTTCAATTCAATGTTGAAAATCTGAAAGGAATCTGCTTTATAATATAGTATAAATTTGTGTAAATAAGTGTATTGATTTATATGTGTATAAATCTAGATATATATATAAATTGTAAAATAATGTTGGTGATGTAATTTTGGTTTGAGAATAAAAGCAAGACCAAATTAAATCTATGTAATCATGATTTTATTTTGCGCTCTCTATTAAAGAAAAGCAATGCATGCATTGGCTATTTGATATACATTCCAACACTCAAGCTCATATTTTCATTCTCTCCCTCTTGCCTCCTGATGAAGTGCTCGAATTTATAAGAGCAAAAATCATAAACCTAAAGTTCTTACACTACACTAAGTCTCTCTCTTGCTTTTCATATCTCTAGTTCAACTTTTCATAAAAGGTGTTGAACTATTTAAATACACAAGATTTGTGATGTTTACTTAAAAAGAAAAGAGGGCAGATTTTCGGGTGTTTGGATAGCTTAGCGGGCAGGAGTTTTGACCTGAATAAGGTATATTGATCGAAGTCAGAACTTTGGGTGTCTCCCCGAATAAGAGATTCTAATTTGAATCTTTTCATCTACATCTTAAGAAAATCTTCACGGGTATGTTTTTCTTATACTCATTCTCTTGAGCTTTTGTTTGACGATATGATCCATGGGATAGATTTCGAATGCTGGAAAAAAAAATTTATGCTATCAAGTTGATGGTTGATCATAACCACAATTATCAAGTTACTAACGTATCCTAATACCATTATTCACCTAATTTTTTTTTTTGCCACATTAGTTTCACCTTATCTTCAATTTCACCCTTTCTATTTTCCTTAACCGTTCACCCACCATTTGGACCCCATATTAATTTGATTAAAATCACAATACATTTAATTACATTGATGAACTTGATGAAGCCTAACAAAATTACACATCCAAAAAGTATCTGCAACGCCCACACCACGCCACCTTACGCCATCCACACCGCCCCTGGTGGCGTTACGCTTCAAAAACTTCTCCACCCCGTCCGATGTCGAACGCCCGTTTCTTCGCATCACCTGAGGCCTCAACGGCTATTTTGACCCACAAATTAGCTCTTTCCCCCTTTAAATAAATACATACATGTATATTTAATATATAAATACGTAATTACATACCGACAACATTTTCTCCGTCGAGTTTTCTTCTTGTACTTTCTTTCCTTTTTTTCCGGTGAGTTGTATGTATGTGTTGTGTGGGTGAAACTAGCCGAAAATGGATGTCTAGATAGACGTTACTCTTAGGTTATTAGATGATTATTATTATTATCATCATCATTTATCAATAGAGAAAATAGATGGATGGATGGTCTAATCACTTGGTAGGTGGCGAGTTGGGTGATGGATTTGTATTGAAAAATAGGTGAAATTATTGCGTTGTACCGATCTATTTATGTAATTCATCTTTAATAATATGTAATACTAAAAATCAAATAAATTCAAGTGAACAGTTATACACATATACATATTAATGCAAATTCAACGATAAAATATCACAGAGATCATGGACATATTACAAATAACTGCAAAAACCTGAGAAAGGATATTGAAGAAGATGTAGAAGCAGGGTAGTTGGACCATTAGGTTAAGGGTATCCGTCAGGCATGAGGATTTAGAGCGAAGCCGCAGAAAAGACAAAATAAACAACACCACCAGCACAAATCCTAATGATACACTTGAAAGCGTGCAAAAGATCATCACAAGAGCAAACATTACCAATTCGCACCACCAGAGCAAAGACACCATCCAATGGCCCAATCATTATCGAAACTATCATGGCATGCACCCGTGAAAAGCAAATGCGTAACACAAAATAACTAAATTAAAAAAAAAACTAATTAAACTAAATAAAATAAAACTGAACTACGCTAAACTTATAAAGCAAGTCACTTTCACGTGAAATAATACGAAAAATGATCGAACTACAAAATCTGAAGCTAAACTCTTAAAATCAGTCCCCGACAACGACACCAAAAACTTGATGTGTAAAAATCGAGTATAAAAATTAAAACAAGAAATACCCTATAACTGACTACTACACACTATCGGACAGTGACTCGATCGTATGCAATATAGCTTCAAGTTAAGTCCAGGTCGAATCCACAAAGACTGATTAAAAACAAGCGAGTTTGATGTAGTTTTAAAAAGTTTGGATTTTAAAGACTCCCATCACCTTGGTTTTGAAAGCAGTTGGTAATTTTTGTAAAGTTAGTAATTCTGTATAATTAATCGGAAATAAATTTTTTTTATCAAGATTAATTAATAGTCATCTACCTTGAATCCATGATACGTTGACTCCGGTTGCATTTAAATTAAAACCCAATCAAAATATATTGACAAAGTAACCTAGATTCGAACAAAGAAACTCACTTGGTGGCCGACAAGCATATAACTCTATTCAATTCCATTAACTAACTAGATCAATTGTAGAAAACCGGCACCACCAACGTATAATAAGATTTACCCTAAATAATCAATTTGCTTTGATTAAGTATTAACAATTATGCCTACTTGAAATTAACGTGACACCATCAACTATTAATCTTAATTAACAAATCGTTTCCTATTGTCACTATGCCGTTTCCTATCACTCTATGAACTAGCACCAACTACTCATAGACAAATAATCGAAATCATACTTATATTCTTCTGACACAATCGACAAAGCATATAAATATCACCAACAAACATATTAATGAAGAACAAGAAAACAATTTATTAAGATCTCGACACAACGTGAATTAAATTCAACTTGGATTAAAAACTATGCAACCATTGTCTTTGTATCACTTCATCTGAGTAGGCCTAGCAATGGATTGCATATTGATCCAAAGTCGATCCGATCCAATCTATTTATATCACTTATTAGATCAAAAAATAATATCCATTTAACAATCCAATGGATTACTCCATTTATCCATTTAATTATTTGGATCAATCCATGATACATCCGGATTGACCTAGATCGACATATCACCAAATTGACTAATTGACGTATCATCATTGACGAGTGCCCCTGGTCAATGGAGCAATCCATTGGATTGTTAAATGGATATTATTTTTGACTGTCTGTCGTTGTTTCTTCCCGGAGGTGACCGTGGTTCTTCCTCCGCCACCTATCCGTTACAAGACCAACTAGTAGAGTACGGATGGAGCCACTTGTTTAAACATAAAATTACATGGGTCTTCTTACTTTGAACGTGTTTGGATTTGTTAAGGACTTGCTAGCGGTTCTTAGTTGGTATGGAAGTAAGTACAACCTCCACGCTACCAAGGAAGGGTAGTCCTTGGTGCGTGACGTCCCTATGGCAGCAGGCCGTTATTCGGTGTGCCATCTTGTGTAACAAACTTTGTCTTTTTAGTCCAGTCGTTAGTACAATTCTACAGTGCATCAGTGTTGACGTCACTGGCCTATGGTACAATTGGCTTGAGATTAAGGATAGGATCCCGTGGTCTAAGCACTGTTCGTAGCCATGGCCGGAGGCCATACGTCATCAATTATTTCACTATTTCAGCGGCATTGAGAGAGAGAAAGAGGGAGAGGGGAAGGGAGAGAGAGATAGAGAGAGAGAGAGAGAGAGTTGTGTGTATAGATATAGATATTGAGAGACGGGTGCCTGAAAGTGATAAAAATATGTATAGATATACATAGACGAGATGGGTACCCGCGCAATGCGTCGGTCGTGGCGGCAATGGGTGGTGCTAGTGGCGGTGGTGGTAACGATGCGATTATTAATCTAAAAGTAATCGACGTAAATGATTTGTAGTTAATTTATAGTTAAGGGATGTATCTTTTGTAAATATATTTATTAAGAATATTATAGAAATATTAGATGAAAATATTTAAATTAATTAATAAAGGGGATAGATAGTTTAGATAAATATGGGTATAAAATATTTTAAGGATATATTGGGTAGATTTAGTGTGTGAGTTATAAATGTGTTGAAAATTAAGGGTATTCAAGGTATTTTAAAGGTAGATAGTTGAAAAGATGGAAGGATAGTTTGTTTATTAATATAACGAGATGGGTACCCGTGCAATGCGACGGCGATGGCGGCAACGGGTAGTGCTAGTGGCGGTGGTGGTAATGATGTGGTTATTAATCTAAAAGTAATTGACGTAAATGGTAATGTAGTTAAATTATGGTTAAAAGATGTAATTTTTTGTAAATAACTTTATTAAGAATATTATAGAGATATTAGGTGAAAATATATAAATTAATTAATAAAGAAGATAGATAGTTTGGATAAATATGTGTGTAAAAATATTTTATGAATATATATATATATAGGGTAGATTTAGTGTGTTAGTTAGAAATATATTGAAAATAAAGGTAATTTGGATATTTTAAAGGTAAGGAGTTAAAAAGGGAGGAAAGTAATTTGTTTATTAATGTAGTGTAGATATATAAGTATAGATATGGATACGGAGAGACGAAGTGATACACGAGTAATATTGTGAATTAACAATTAACATTTTTGTCTTTGGTCAAAGAATTTATGGGTACAGATATAGAATTTGATCTATAATAATTGATAAACCTCTTAATTAGAATTTCTACATTCTTATTAATGGGTGTAAATCTCTTCAAGTTACTTTCAACTTGAGGGGTTAAATTAAAAAACTATTGACTATTGAAATGAAATCGAATATCAAGTTTCAAATATTATTTTTTAATCTTAATTTCTACCTAAAATCCAAAAATATTTACAGCAATAAGTATAGTTACTATTTACATTTTAGAAAACGTACATTATATACATGGATTATGTCACGTAACATCTTTATATATAATAAAGAAGGATTGTTTTTTAGATGTATTTTTAGAAATATTAATATGTGTTAAAAGCACATAATTTTTAAAAAAAGCTTTTATTTCATTTATGATGTCATATTTTAAAAAAAGAGTTTTCTCTCATTTTTGTATAGCATTAGGCTTTCAACTGCACATAATGCTTATTTAAATTCATAATCTTTTATTTGAAACAAAGAAATTTTTAAATTATTTATATAATATTAAAGCACATAATTTTTAGAAAAAGCTTTTATTTCATTTATGATGTCATATTTAAAAAAGGGAGTTTTCTCTCATTTTTGTATAGCATTAGACTTTCAACCGCACATAATGCTTATTTAAATTCTTAATCTTTTATTTGAAACAAAGAAATTTTTAAATTATTTATATAATATTATGAAATACCTTTTTATTAACGTAATAGGTATTTTTATTTTATGTATCATTGTGTTAGTCAATTTACTATTTTCATATCAAGTTATAATTTATCAATAACAAAAATTACATATATTCTTTTACATTTATTTTTTACAAATTTAATTAAAAGGTCCGGATTGAACTCGGGTTGATTAGCTAGTATTTCAATAATTGTTAATTATTATTGGATATCCTTTGTTATGCCTTGCATTATTACATTCTTATTTTATATGCATATTATTACTGTCAAATGTTAATTTAAAAATTCAAATTTTTGTGAAAATTAAAAAATTAGTCAAAACAAACTGTGATTTAACACAATGTGTTTTAGTTTAAAAAACATATTGCGTTAAGTTTTAAATCACAGTGTGTTTTTTTAAAGCGCATGAAAGTCAAAAAATTGTTCATACACACTGTGATACAAGCTTAACACAATGTGTTTCCAAAAAAAAAGTAAATACACATTAAGTTAAATTTAGATCACGTTATATTTTGACAAGTTTTTTAATTTTTATGAAAATTTTAGTTTTAAAATGATCACTAGCCCAATAATGATAAAGATATACTTTATTTATCATTAGGTAGGTTAAAAATGAAAAACACATATAAATAACTTCACATCAGCTCCCTCTCCATCTCCACTTCCGTTCATCTCACTGGCGGAGCGTAGTGGGGAACGGGAGGGTTGTGGCCCTCCCAAAGTTGTGCTAAGCCGTCTTTCTGTAAAAATCTAAGTGTTTTTTGTTTCTTTTTACATTAACTTTTTGTTTTTAGCTTAAATGGAGTTTCAAATTACAAAGTTTGGAAGAAGATGAAGTAAATTAGGACCCACTTTCTTGTTTCACCTTGGTTTTAATTAACTTTGTGCACTTAATCACTTATGGTCCTTCATATTAAATTTAATGTCACATGACTCCCTCTGAATTTTAAATAATGAAATTATTTATTTATTTAGGGCAAGAGTGAAATCATTTTCTAATCTTATTGACTTTTAACAACAATTTATCTATTATTCTTCTCGTAAAGATTTCTCTCTGTATAACTAAGAGATAATATATGCATTTTCTTTACATGACATATATGCATTTTGTTTTAGTTGTAATTTTTTTCAAATATTTTGTACCTTTTCATGTCATTTTTAAATTATTATTAAATTATCAAAATTTGAGATATTATCTAAATATACTCAATAAGATAACATAAGATATATAACAAGATAGTTAATATATTCGATTTTCGTTCCTCGATAGTTAGTTTTAGTCATTAAAGTTTAACCTCACAAATATATGTATATTTAATTAATAGTATAAAGATTTATGTTAAAGACATATTTCAGATTTCAACTTTCATTATATTTTTTTTAAACTTTTGATTATTTAATTTAGATTTTCAAATTTATTACTCATACTAACATACTAATACTTACTAATCGATCTATGAATCTATCTATAACTAAGAAAAAATTATGTTAGGTTTTATGTGACTACCTCTAATTTTAACAAATCAACAATTTGTAAATTTGACAAGTTCGTATGTTTTTCCATTTAATTTTAATATGAATACATATTTCAACTTATCGAATCTTAATGGTAATCATTGATAAGTTAACGGGAAAGGATTTTCTAAAGTTGGCCATGTGAGCCAAATCTTGGCCTTTAATTAAAATCAAGGGTTAGGATTTAAAGTTCATCTTTAAATTTTGACATTTGATTTCAATACAAGGGCCAAAATGTTTCCAACTTGATCAATCAAGTTAAAAACAACATTTAGGAAATCCCCTCCCTAAGTTAGCAATGAGTAATGGTTAAATAATATAATTGTCATGTCAAATTTTGCTCAGTTATTACTTTCTTTTCTACTTTTTTTATGTATTTATATTATTTTTATTTTTTAAATGTTTTTTATAATTTTTTATTATAAGTGTTTTATTGTTTTTAATTTAGTTCTTATTATTATTATTATTATTATTATTATTATTATTATTATTATTATTATTATTATTATTATAATTATTATTATTATTACTCTCACATTTGTTATAACTTATTATTATGTAGAATTAATCATATCTTAACATACTTGACATATATAATATACTCATAAATTATAAATTTATTATTTGTATGAGTAGTAATTTATTAGTTTTTATATAGGGATAAAGGCATACGAATGTACCCAACTATGGCAAAAAGGCTATGTAATGTATTCTACTACTCGACTTGCTATTTAGTGTAACCAACTACGTTTTTTGGGTTATCCAACGCATGCTACTGGATACACAAGGTAATTCATCCGGTAAAAAAAAATTTTTGCCACGTGGAATTCCATTAACAAAAACAGATTATAAAACGTGTATTTCTGGTGATTTCCCCACATTTCTTTCTTTCCCTCTTTTTTTTCTTCCTTCCCGCTTTCTCCCCTTTCTCCATGGAATCGATTTCTTCAACAACAAAAAATTCACGTTATATAAATTATAATTGTGGAGCCAGGATGTACATTTTCACTTCATGGACCGCAAAAAATCCTGGACGTCGATTTGTGAAGTGCCCTAATGTAAGTGATTTTCAATTTTGACCTAATTTTGCAGGAATTGGTTTAGGGGTCAAATTAGGTTAGGGTTTATGTGTTATTTGGCAATAAGTTTCAGTATTTAACTTTGATTTAGGTGAAATGTGGGTATTGTACAAAATTCAGTTTCCTTGATGACCCACTCCCAAGTGATTATTACAAAAACCTTGTATATGAGCTTCGTTCACAAGCAAAGAAGAAGGAAATGGAGGAACAAGTTGATTCACAAGCAAAGATTGTGAAGTCCCTCACTTGATGGTTTAACCCACAAGTGTAGAATGCAACAAGTCAAGTAAGCACTAGATTGGACTGGTATAAATGCGACAAGTCAAGTAAGCACTAGATTGAACTAGTATTACAATAAATATAAATGCAAGAATATATATAAAGTAATACGTACTTAAGCAATATAAAGATAAGCAAGTAAAGTAAATGGTGAGACACAATGTAACTTTCAAGTGTATTTTATTTATTGATGTTAAATAAAATACAAGGTTGTTGCGGAACTTAGATATTACAAAGTAAGTATCTGAACAACCTTATGAATTACAAGTGATCTAATATTTCTAAATAAACTCTTTTGATCGAAATACTTAAAGTTGTGAAGTATAACTGTTTAGATCGAGAGTATTTGAGCAAAGGCACCAAATTGCAAAAGTGTAATTTGGACGAAGGAAGTGACTTGGTATTTATAGGCAAAAAGAATAAATATAATATTCTTTTTGTCGTACAAATATGATTACATGCATTTAAGGATGTAACACCCCGAGCTAGGGATCGAAATATTATGGAAATTATATAGCACACAGTGGAATTATCGTAGAACATAAACTACATGAAAATAAAGGATTCGGTGAATCCAAACCAACATTTAAGGTGCAAGATACAAAGTAAACAAGAAGTCATGAATGAGAAATAAACGGGTCATTACAACTAATTCCATAAGTACCAAGCATAAACCTAAATGGACAACAGATCACGGATCCATGGGAGTCCCAATCCAAGCTCTAGCAGATACGACAAGTAGCCAATCAATACTCCAACTTCACATGAATACCTGAAAAGTGTACTATACAAAGTCAACACTAGGTTGGTGAGTTCGTAGTGATGGATCACAAGGAGCCATCGACAATAATCACAATACATATAAGGAAGATCCAGCATACAAGTAGCCTTCACGTACCACACTATCAACCCATCATGATTTCAAAATATAAACAAGCGTGTGATGGTAAACACATAATATGCCAATGCCAAATAGGAATCATATGCAAGTCAAAGTCATAATGCGTATGATATGCATGCCAATGTCGAATGCGTATGATATGCATGCCAAAATCCAAAGTACTCGTAGAGTGGCCTTACGATTCAACAACCTGCCTTTAGAACCATTACTCGTAGAGTGGCCTTACGGTTCAACAACCTGCCTTTAGAACCATTAACAACCAACCAATGCATCCCAAATGCATTTCCCCAAACCGCCCCAAACCTTGGTTTACCACAAAGTCCCAAAAACTAGCCAATATCCATATCGAAGCTTAAGTGTGTTGCCTCTATCACAATTCCATCAATAATCATCCATTAATCCAACCAACCGAAACCATGTATACATACACTTAGGAGGATTCTACTTCCAACGAGTTCTCGATGCTTATATATAGGGTCACCCGCAGCCTTCCCACCACATACCAAACTCTTTGAAAGTATAATCGACATCCATGTATGCACAACTATCCTAATAACTACTATAATCCAAACATATGCGTAATCAATCGATCAATTATCAAACAATCCATAATTCAATCCACAATTCAATCAACATTTAATCACACAATATTTAATCATAACAAGTGCAAATAAATTAATTAGAAACCATTAAACCATTTATAAATCAATTAAACAAACAAACACATATGGGTGCACTTTCCAGCCCGAATCTCAAGCAAGTAGGGAACTACGGAACTCACCTTGGTTTCCAAGCAAAACGACAAGTTAAATTTGGGTTATAAACGTTCAACGATCGCCACGTGTCCACAACCTATCAATGTACATCACATTACAATCAATTCCAACTTTTATAACCTTAACAAGTTGGTCTAGCAAGTTCAAGTTGAGTCACAACCCCACTAACGCTTAAACAACCTTCCAGAGTGTAAATAAGACACTTAGACTCGACATTTTTAGAAATGTAGGAAGATTCATTCCAAATAAATGATACCAAAAGAAACTAGACTCTCTTACGATTCCAACGATAAGTCATACGACTCAATTGGACTTACGGATCAAAAGTTATAAGTATATGCGTTTATATAGTTTGAGTTAAAATCTCAAGTTTGATTCCAAAAGTGACTCTCGACTTTGAACGAATGGTTTGTCTTGTTTAAGGCACCAATAAGGTCATAAGAGTACATTCCGGAAAGGTTGGGACGATCCTAGGATGTTAGAACTGAAGCTAGGAAAAAGTTAAGTGATTGAAGCCCACAACTGCGCCGCAACTTATCACTGCGCCGCAGCTGAAAAACAGTTTCATTTAACTGCGGGGCAACTTGACTAGTTGCGCCGCAGACCACCCAGTTCAGCAACATGACGAGCCAAACACCCCAAAAACACCCATTTTCACCCCAAAGTCGACCAAGGAAGATCTATTACTCGATTCCAAGCTTGAATTCACACGTTTGCACATAAACAAACTCAAATGAACATAACCCATACCACAAATCAAACTTATAACATCAAAATCACACCCAAATCATTCTAACCCAAACCAAAACCCTAGATAACCCTAGGTTAAATTTTGACCCGATTTGTGACCCGAATTCGTTTGCAATCAACTAGAAACATGTAAAGAAACATGAAATGATAATTATGGAATGAATTTGACTTACCAAAACCTTCACCTCGTGCTCAAACCCGAATTTGACCCGAATGGGTGTTTTCTTCCACTTTGAAACCCAAACTCTTGATATGATGATAAGGAGATGATGAGGATTATTATTCTACTTCTTAATCTTGCTTAAGCTTCTTTAAATTTGATAGAAATCTAGAGAGAGAGAGATTGTGTGTGTGTTTTTGTAAGAATTCAAGAGAGAGAGAAGGAGGGTGAAATGGATGGGTGGTGGAGGATGGAGGTGGGGGTAAAGGGGATAGGGTTGGGTCATGGGTTGACCCGCTTTACACCTTACTAGTTTAATTAAATCGTCGTCATAAGTCATATAATACCGTATTGTCCAACAAGTAATCACGTGACCCGTAAGCGTTTTGCCCATCATTTAATCTCAAAGGAGCTAAATCCATCATTAATTCAATTTAATAAGAATTTTTCATAGAAGTCAAAGGGTCAAAATTCGCGGATGTTACAATGAAAATTACTTTAATTCCTTAAATGCATTGATTAAAGTACAAGAATAAAGTCACTTGATAGTGACTTGTCTTCTAATTAACCAACCACCTTTACATGCGTGTAAGGCTTTTAACAAAGGACAAATGGATTGTCCGGGTAAAGGCATGTAAAGGCATAAAGTCAATTTCTCGTAATCAGTGTTCAGACTTGTAAGGTCTAGAACACTGTCAGGGACTCCAGTCAGGAGATCTGGTAAGTCTGTCAGTGAGCTCCGCTATTTGTCAGACTTCTTTCTTCAGACTTCAGTCTTCGACTTCAGTGAGAATGTTCTTCAGTGGAAAGATCTTGACTTGAGTGAAGTCCAGTGAACCAATCTGGTGGAATCCAAATTCCTGTACAAGTAAATGGTTCACTGGTCTTCACATAATTTCTGGACAAATCCTCAGAGGGCTCCAGTAGTCACGTCTGGAGCGAGTCCAGTAAATCTGGACCTAACAAATTCCCCCTATTTGTTTAGAAATTATGCAAGGATTTTCAAGCTTTTATCTATACAGGTTTGGTTTGAAAAAATCCTTGAAAAATCAACTAAGTCTAATTTTGAATTACTAGAGAGCCACTTTATAGATCATCAATGTTCCCAGTTTGTACATTTTAATTTCTAGACTTAATTTGTTCAAGTACTTATGAAAAATAAAGCTTGCAACTTATATATACAGACATCAACTGGTTGAAGGTTACAACTTTACATCAAAAATAAACAAAATACAAGTACAAAACAAAGATTATGGTGTAGTTAGTGCAGTCCTTAAGCCCAGCTCCATCTCCAGATGGCTCTTCTGTGGCCTTCCTCTTTGAATCCAGAGATGATGGTGTAGTTAGTGTAGTCCTTAAGCCCAACTCCATCTCCATCAGTTCCTTTCTCATCCATTCCTTGCCAATTCTCTTCATAAAGTATTTGACATCTTGGGAAACATCTTTACCTCTGTAGGAAAGGCCAATCTCTCTAAGTTCTGACCATCCAAATGCCCTGATTGACGTATCTTTTCTTTCATCAGTAAAATTCCCTTCTTTGAAGAGTTTGACATGGAACTTTGAGAAATTATCATGATTTTCTGCTAGATGGATCTCAGCACCCAGTATTGGTCGGACATAAGCTCTGAATCTTGACAAATGCTCGTACATTTCTTTTGTCTGAGCCTTCCTTACCATATCATCAACTTCCCTGGACACCTTTCTTTGCTCAGCAGCTTATTGAATTTTTGCTTTGTTAATTCTTTCTGAAGTGTTCAAGGGAAAGGTGCTAAGTTCTGTATCTCTGGCAGCTTTTGTTTTTCTGGCTGGTGCCTTGGGCAAACCTTTGATCTTCTTTCTATATTCATTCTCCAGAGCAGTAGCATTACTCCTTACTTGATTCTGGAGATCTTTCAATTCTTCTTTTCTTTGGGCAATGAGATCCAGTATGCTCACACCATAAATTTCAGAATCATGAACTTGTTCATCTTGAGCATACATGGATCGAATATAGACATCATCCAAGACATCCAGACATTTCTTGAGCCTGGGATCATCCTTCATCTTTTTATAAACTTCATATTGAACGCCCAACCTGCCAGTGTTATAAGAATCCAGAGTCCCATGCCTGGCCATATCTAACTGGTGAGCAATTAAGTCACCCTTCATATTTTTCTTGAAAATTTCAATCATGATGCACTCTTGCTCTAGTCTTTTTGCCTTGGCCTCATCAGTAGATACATATTCTTTTACTTCTCCAGTTACTTCACCAGACACCACATTCTTTCTTTTGATCTTTTCATTATGGTTGGGATGTCTGTGAATTCTTCAAACACTGGCTCACTGGCATCAGTACCAGCAGCCTCTTCTTTAACCTGAACACTGGCATCAGTACCAGTGAGATCTGTTGTTCCAATCACCTTCTTCCAGACTTCAATTTTCTTCTGAAGATCACCAGCTTTTTCTTTGGAAGAACTTTCCCCCTTGGAAGCATCTCCGGACTGCAGATGATTCCACACTTGGTCCAATTTATGTCTATCAGCAGAATCAAAGGTTCTACCAGACACTGGAGAAATGTTGTTCACAGTCTTCCTTAACTGCATCACTTCCTTTTTGATAATCTCTAGATCCTGAGGAAAGTGGTGAGGCAACTGGTTGTCAATCATCTTTATTACTTCAGGTAGCAACCCATCACGAAGATTCTGATGATTATTTTAGAGACTTCAACTGTTATTTCCTTTAGCATATCCCCCCTAAATTTTCTGACAACTTCATCACTGAGGGTGCTGACAATAGAATTCTTCTCAAGAGTTGGCCTGCTTTCCAGACAGCTTATTCTGGTGGTCAAATTCTGAACCTCACCAGTCAGACTCGCCAAAGGTTGAACAATTTCGGCTTTGAGGGCAGTCTGAACTGATGTCACCATATCCTCCTTTAATCCCTAGACTGCAACTTGTATAAATTCAGAATTTTTATTTGTTGCCACAACAAGTTCATCCAGTTTCTCAAAGACGATCTTCTCATTACCAGCAAATATGTTCATTTCTGATTTAAGATTATTGGAAATTAAAGATTTAAAGTCAGAAATAACTTGAGAAGAAGACTGGAGTGATCTCTCCAGGTCCGCCACCTTATCAAAAAGTGTGACAACCGTCACCTAAGCGTTCGTTTGACTATACTTTTCCGTTTGTAGAAGGTCATTAACTATCAATTTAAGTCTTTAGACGTGTGGCTATATGGATTAGAGTATGAATAAGACAAGACATGTTTATTGAGTACTAGTGCCTTTAACTTTTTAAGACTTGGAGCAAATGATTGAGGAAGACTAGTTGCCTCATAGAAATGCCAAATAAAGTTAAAATGAACTTTCAAAACATTAAGCGAATCAACGGATAGCATTTACCTTTGCCG
Source organism: Erigeron canadensis (assembly GCF_010389155.1). Classification (NCBI taxonomy): domain Eukaryota; kingdom Viridiplantae; phylum Streptophyta; class Magnoliopsida; order Asterales; family Asteraceae; genus Erigeron; species Erigeron canadensis. Next base: position 3,287,705 of record NC_057761.1, read on the forward strand.
TATATGGCGTCGTTTTAATTAATTAAACGAATCGACAACAGAAAAACGTATTAATTTTGTTTTGGTCATAACTTTCAAACGGTAACTCTGTTTTTGACGATTCAAGCGGCCACATTTTCGTAAAAGAGTCTAGTTTACAGATATGGGTCGAGCTTGACCTGGTTGAGGTCGACTTGGTCGAGTTAGACCTGGTTGAGTTCGACTATGGTTGAATTCAACCATATACATGCCTATATAAACTTGATCTTTCATTCTATCAAAAGGGTTTACACACATAAGATTTCTCTCTAAGGTTTTCTTTGAAAAACACCCTTTCTTCAAAGAAAATTCAGAGTTCATAGACAAGAAGAGAAAAGAGTTTGTCTTTCAAATCCTCTCTTAAATCATTCTCTCGATTTCGGTTCCAAACGCTTTCAATCAATCAAGGCTTCGATCTTTTATCAAGAAACAAGTGAATGTTATCATTCTCTTCATCAAAAACTTGTGTAAGTCCTGTTCTTAATCTCTCCAATTTGTTTTTATATGTATATATATGTTTACTCTTTCGGTTCTTATCAAAAGCTAAGCGAATCATGTCTTTGATTGTGCAATTTCGGTTACATTTGTGTGTAAGAAACGAATTGAACCTTGATTAAGGCTTTGATTTGATACATTATGCATTCATGTAATTTGGATTTTGTGCAACTACAAGAATTGAAGATATCATTTACTTGGCTAAAAGACTCTAAAATTAGTCGATTCCGTATCAAAGATTAAGGTTGTGCAATTGTCGATCACATGATGTATGAAATCGGTCGAACTTCACCCTTTTTGTACTAATTTGTGACACTTTTTTGCAATCAAGACTCATGGGTATGAATTGGCTAGCCTTAGATATCGTTATTTTTACAAAATCGCGTCAAAATCGTTCGTTTTGTTCAAATCGCGTATGAATCCGAACCCGGCCAGTTCTAGCTCGACCTAGGCAGGTCAAGCTCGACCTCTACCTGGTCTAGCTCGACCTCTGGTGGTCTAGGTTGACCCTCTGTTGACTTTTGTCGCTTAAATGGCTCGTAAGGTTCCTAGTTTGACCCGAAATGACTTGTTTTAACTCTCGGACCTTTAAGACTTGGAATAAACTCATTTTGACCTTTGTCCAGATTGAACTAGACCTGCCATGGTCGAGTTCAACCACTTCCCTACTCATATAGTCGATTTCATTAGCCTATCGTGTCCATACGCGCTTATTCGGTTCTTAAACTTGACTAGTTTTCTCAAAAGGTGTAGTTTTGGTCCAATTGGCTAACACATGAATAAAAAATTTTAAAATAACATATTTGGGCTTTAGTTGGTCGAGTTCAACCATTAGGTTGAGCTCAACCTCAACTTGTTTCGGTTTCGTAAGCTTTTCGGTTAAAATCTCTGGTTTTGTGTAAATTCGAGTAAAACTTATTTTGAACTATAAAATGATTTCAAATGAGGTTGTATTGATATAATAATGTGTTTGAACTTAATAAAGGACTTTGTTGTCAAATCCAGACTCTTGTTCGGGTTTTTTGAAATTTGTCAAACGTCGTTTTAGAAGTTAAATAAAGACATGTGCACTCAAAGGCATTTCTAACAGGCTAAGACTTAAGACCAAAGACTGTCATTGTGACTTGTCATGTATTATTGGTAGGTGTTGATTGTCGTGGACTTTGATTGTGCTTGTCGTGCTCGTCTGTTATACTTTCATAACACTTTTCAGGTGAGTTTCGTAGCCCCTCTTTTTACAAGTTTTGGGGTGGAAAGTATACTTATTTTTCAAACAGTTTTGTCGATTTCTGTTTATGTTCAATATTGAGCCTGTGCGTATAGAGTTACATGTGTCATTTGACGTTCTTGAATCTTGCTTATATGTGTGTGATAATGTGTTTATTTGCCGTGCTTTATGACGTGTTTATTGGATGTGCTTATTGTGTGTGTTGGAGACTTGGACTAAGGCAGGTACCGTAAGGCCGTACTTTGAGACTTTAAGTCTGAGACTTTGAGACATTGAGACTTTGAGACTTTGAGGCATTGAGACATGAGTCATTGAGACTTGGACATAATATGGTGTAACTTGCTCGTTATATATTGAACAAATGCTTGTTTAGACTTAAAAGAATCGACAAATAACTTTTATCTTTGACTAGACTTTTTGACTAAAACCTACGAACTCACCAACCTTTGTGTTGACACGTTTTAGTATACTTTTCAGGTGCTCAGGCTAATCAGGGATAAAGACTGTTATGCTAGGCTGGACTTCGGAGATTAGTGCTCCTTATTAATTGTCAGACTTTGAGGCTACATGCCTTGGATTATTTCTTTTTGAGCTTGGTTGTAATAAGCTATTTTTGAACTGTCATGACTTGAACTCATACTTTTGGGAATATATTTATTATATTCTATTTCATTTAGCAGTATCTATGTAATTCCATGTCGTGCTGTACTTTTCATGACACCTCATGATTCCACCAACGGTGGGGTGTTACAGAATGGTATCAGAGCCGTGGTTATAGAGAAATAGGTGGAAAAGCGTAGACTATAACCTAAGAACCCCGTATAGCATTTACGATAAGAATCATAGATGCATTCTAGACGTGCTAACGTCACTTATATTTTGAGTTCATGTTCTATTGAGACTTATTATCCCTGTGCTTATTTTGACTATGGCTGTCATTTGGTGACTGTGTACTTATGGTGACTGTGTGCTTTCAGTGTTATTGTGATTATTTATGTGTATTAGGGCAAGATGAAGTATGGCGCTAAGTAGTATCGCATAGCGATAATCATTGGAAAAGCCTGATCAACTGTTCTATGATTACCGCCATGCCTTGCGACAGTTATTGACATCAGTGATTGCACTTGTAGTGAGAGTGTGGTAGCTACCCTGGTCTGTTTAATGGGTGTTGGTTTGGTGGAGGGTTAGCCGCTGGTACACCCTGTATACATACCGAGCCAATAACTAGAGAGCATACCAGTTCCGCGATCCGACCTTGCATTAGATGTACTAAGGGTGTGGAGGGTTAGCCGCTGGTATACCCTGTATACATACACCACTAGTGCAACGGATGTAGGTGTTAGATTTGGACCACATTTTAACTGCGATTTAGGGTTATATATTATTAGTATATATATGTATTGCATTGACATGAATTGTATGACTAGTTTAGGTTCTAGATAGCATTCCTTAGACTATAAGACGAGAGAGCTTACTGAGTGTAACATGTGACATAGGCATTGACATTTTTGAGTGTTTCTTCGCGAATAACGTTCCAAAGATATACTAACGTGTGCGGAATAACGGTGAGATGAGAGCTACTGCAAATGAAGACGATTGCCGCAATTACTCAAGTCATCAATGTTGTCCTGACACGAAATGCGACGAATGAAGGGACGACTTATAATGAAGCTGAGGATGCACAGTATGAGGAAGTAGTGAATGAAGAGACTAGTGAATACTATGAAGATGCTGATGAGAGAATTCGTATAAGAAATGTACAAAGAGAGACTAGAAGTGGTGTCAGATGTTTTACTTACAAAATCGTCAAGGAATGTGGCATGCATGATTATGTGGCAGAGGTGGAGCAAGCATATTTATTCAATGATTAGATAGACGGAAGCTGTGATTGACATTAGTGAGTGTACACCTGGTCAAAGGTTCAGTTATAGGGCAATTTCTTTACCTTGGATGCATTGTCTTGGTGGAATGGTCAATTTTGAGCTAGAAGCAGAGTAGTAGCCAAAGCGATGTCTTGGTAAAATTTTAAGGAGTTGCTGACGAGAAAGTTCTATACGACAAGTGAACCGATAAGCTCTATCAAGAACTTTTGGAGTATAAGATGATTGGTGCTGATCATGTTCGTTACGCTACATGTTTGAATGAGTTGTCAAGGATGGTTTCACGATTGGTTAATCCGAGAGCAAAGGCATCGAGAAGTATCTTTGTTGATCCCTTGGGTTAGGTCGATTATGGTTCTTGTTCATCAGCTTACTCTGGAAGAGGCTATATTGAGATACTAGGCTATAACTGATGAGTTGATTTAGTGTGGGACTCTTACTGTTGTTAGGACAAAGACAAAGGAAAGTAGTGGGGAAATTAGTAGTAAGAAAGTTTGGTGATCTGATGGGAAGAGACAGAACAGGGGCAAGGTATTCACAGTGACTGACGTTGGCAAGAAGGAATATGTAGGTTCTCACCCTTAGTGTATAAAGTGTAATCTTTATACATACGGAGAATCAAATTGCATGACATCTTTCAACTGCCATAAGACTAGGCATTTTGCAAGTTATGGTAGGGAATTAAGAATTCAGAGGGCACCGTTCAATGTGTTATCATTGAATCAGCGGAGACTACCCTGTATACATGTCCACAGAGGCAATCAAGTTCTAGCTGCTAGAGGTCGTGCGTATGTACTAAATGCAACAGAGACTCTCAATGATTTGATGGTGCTACTGGGACTTTCTTCTAAATGATCTTTATGCTACTGTTCTTAGACTCGAGAGCTGACTATAGCTTTGTGGCAACTAGTTTTGTTTCCTTATTGAATACTAGACCGAGTCTTATGTATATATATTTTGACGTACAAATGGATACCTGAGAGCTAGACAAACGAGACCGGGTCATTCATTCATGCACATTAGTTCTTAATGACTATGCTTTCTTTATTGACTTAGTACCTTTTTAAAAGGGGAGTTTTGACGTTATTGTTGATATGGACTGGATGTCATTGGTCGATGCGACGATACTATGTACTACAAAAATTAATATAATTCCCTTTTAACTTTTGATTCAGAAGATTAAGTTCCAAAAGGTCGCAACTTTTACCATTTCCTTATCTTTATCATGCTCTATGAGATATCAACGCTAAGGTTTTTCTTTATAACCCACCTTCTTATTCCTACCTAATGGCAAGATACTGGAAGTTAAGAGCGAGAGATCTGAGTCTTTTGAGGGTGGTGTCATGAGTGCATCTATAAATGAGGTAAGCTTGACCAATGTCCATGTCGCTCGTGACTATCAGGATGTTTTCCCTGATGATTTACCCGACTTATCTCTGTCTCGACAACTTGATTGTCGTATTTTTCTTGTTCTCAACATAGCTCCTGTAGCAAAATTTCCTTATAGACTAGCGACGACTCAATTACAAGAATTGGTCGTACAACTAGAAGAACTTCAAGACAAGGGATTTATTAGACCTAGTCAGTCACCGTGGAGAGCGCGTGTTTTATTCATCAGAGAGAAGGATGATTCATTTCGCACGTGTATTGACTATCGTGAGCTGAATAAGCTAACAGTGAAGAATCTTTATCCTGTTCCTAGGATTGATGATATATTTGACCAGCTCCAAAGTGCAAAGTGTTTCTCAAAGATTGACTTACGTTCAGGGTATCACCAATTACGTGTACATGAGGACGACATACCAAAAATTGCTTTTAGGACAAGATACGGACAATTCGAATTTACAGTGATGCCCTTTGGATTAGCTATCGCTTTGGCAGTGTGCATAGACTTGAAGAATAAAGTGTGCTGACTGTATTTGGACAAGTTCCTTATCGTGTTTATTGACGAAATTTTGAACTACTCAAATACAAAAGAGGAACATACTGAACACTTGAGAAATGTACTGGAATTGATGAGGAAAGAAAAACTGTATGGAAAGTTCTCTAAATGTGAATTCTGGCTGAATGAGGTACACTTTTTGAGACATGTTGTGAGCAAGGAGGGAATACATATAGATCCTAGCAAGGTTCATTTAGTTAAGAATTAGAGAACACATGAGATGCCGACTGAGGTTTGACAGTTCCTTGGTCTGGCGGGCTATTATAGAAGTTCATTGAAAATTTTTCTAAGATTACGCTACCGCTAACGCAATTGACACAGAAAGACAGACCGTATGTTTGGGGCGAGAAACAAGAAAATGCGTTCAGATTTTGAAGGATAGGTCGTGTAGTGTATCGATTTTGAGTCTACCTGAAGGGTCAGATGATTTTGTAGTGTACTATGATGCATCGTGTCAAGGATTAGGTTGTGTACTCGTGCAAAAGAGCAAAGTGATCATGTACGTTTCACAACAATTAAAGGTCCATGAGAAGAATTACACAACTCATGATTTGGAGTTAGGAGCGGTAGTCTTTGCACTACAGTGTTGGATGCATTATTTGTATGGGACCAAGTGTGTAGTTTATAATGAACACAAAAGGGTGCAACATATCTTTAGGAAACAAGATCTGAATAGGCAAATAAAGGAGATGACTTGAGTTACTTAGTGATTACAATTGTGACATTCGTGATCACCCGAGAAAAGCTAATGTAGTGGCCGACGTTCTGAGCCGTAAGGAAAGGGTTAAGCCTAGACGAGTACGTGTTATGAGTATGTAGAGGAGTGCTAGAGATCAGATCATAGAAGCACAGTCAGTGGTTGTTAATGATGAAGAACTTCTTAAGAAGGAATTACGAGGTATGGGTTGGAAAAAAGAGACGATGGCGGTTTGTGTTTTGTGGACAAACTATGGGTTCCTTTCACTGGCGAAATGCGGTCATTAATGAAGCATATAATTCAATGTATTCGGTACATTCAGATACTTACAAGATGTACCATGACATACGTGAGTTGTATTCTTGGACTGACATGAGAAAGGATGTTGCTGTGTTTGTAAGGCAATGCTTGACGTATTTACGAGTGAAAGCGGAACACCGGAAGCCTGTTGGGTTACTCGGACAACCAGAGATTCCTGAATGGAAGTGGAAGTGTGTGACTATGAATTTTATTACCAAATTTGCCAGGATGAAGGAAGGTCAGGATATGATTTGGGTGATTGTCGATAGATTGACAAAGTCTGTTCATTTCTTGGTCATTCGTGAAAAAGTCTCCACAGAGGAATTGGTGAAGAAGTATGTAAAGGAAATCATGTCGAAGCATGGTATACCAGTTCCGATCATTTCAGACATGATACTCGTTTCAATTCTCATTTTAGGCGAAGATTTCAGAGGTCTTTCGGAATTAGGATAGACATGAGTACGGCGTACCATCCTCAGACCGATGGTCAAAGCTAGTGTACGATTAAGACTTTAGAAGACATGTCGAGAGCGTGTGTGTTATGCCTAGGTGGTAACTGAGATGATCACCTACATTTGATAGAATTCTCTTACAACAATAGTTATCACACAAGTATTAAGATAGCTCCTTTCGAGGCATTGTATGGACGGAAGTGTAGATCACCTGTCGCGTGGTCTGACTTTGGCGATAGCCAATTGGTTGGGCCTGAGCTTATTGAAGATACTGCCGAGAAAATAATTCAGATTAAAGAGTGACTCAGAGTAGCACAAGAACGACAAAAGAAGTATGCTGACGTCAGGCGTAGACCTTTAGAATTCAGTGTCAAAGACCGTGTACTTCTTAAGGATTCCCCTTAGATTTGTTGTGAGCGGAAAGCTCGGATCAAGGTACACTGGACCATTTGAGGTACTGAAAAGAGTTAGTAAGGTGGCTTATCGATTGAGACATTTGGGAGAGCTTGAGGGAGTTCACTATGTATTTCAATTGTCGCATCTTCGAAAATGTCTAGCCGAAGAGGAACGTCATGTGCCTATGGACGAAATCCAAATTGACGATAAGTTGAATTTCGTTGAAGAGCCTTTGGAGATTCCAGATCGTAAGGTGCGGAAATTCAAGAAAACTAAGTATACCCTTGTTAAGGTTAGTTGGAATTTAAAGCGTGGGACTGAATATACTTGGAAATGATTAGACTATTTTAAGATCATTTCATGGCAAAATACCCCCAGTTGTTTAATAGGATGGGTGCGAGTTGAATTTCGGGACGAAATTCTTTTAACGGGGTAATGCTGTAACAACCGTCACCTGAGTGTTCGTTTGACTATACTTTTCCGTTTGTAGAAGGTCATTAACTATCAATTTAAGTCTTTAGACGTGTGGCTATATGGATTAGAGTATGAATAAGACAAGACATGTTTATTGAGTACTAGTGCCTTTAACTTTTTAAGACTTGGAGCAAATGATTGAGGAAGACTAGTTACCTCATAGAAATACCAAATAAAGTTAAAATGAACTTTCAAAACATTAAGCGAATCAACGGATAGCATTTACCTTTGCCGTATATGCCGTCGTTTTAATTAATTAAACAAATCTACAACAAAAAAACGTATTAATTTTGTTTTGGTCATAACTTTCAAACCGTAACTCCGATTTTGACGATTCAAGCGACCACATTTTTGTAAAAGAGTCTAGTTTACAGATATGGGTCGAGCTCGACCTGGTTGAGGTCGAATTGGTCGAGTTAGACCTGGTTGAGTTCGACTATGGTTGAATTCAACCATATACATGCCTATATAAACTTGATCTTTCATTCTATCAAAAGGGTTTACACACATAAGATTTCTCTCTAAGGTTTTCTTTGAAAAACACCCTTTCTTCAAAAAAACTCAGATTTCATAGACAAGAAGAGAAAAGAGTTTGTCTATCAAATCCTCTCTTAAATCATTCTCTCGATTTCGGTTCCAAACGCTTTCAATCAATCAAGGCTTCGATCTTTTATCAAGCAACAAGTGAATATTATCATTCTCTTCATCAAAAACTTGTGTAAGTCCTATTCTTAATCTCTCCAATTCGTTTTTATATGTATATATATGTTTACTCTTTCGGTTCTTATCAAAAGCTAAGCGAATCATGTCTTTGATTGTGCAATTTCGGTTACATTTGTGTGTAAGAAACGAATTGAACCTTGATTAAGGCTTTGATTTGATACATTATGCACTCATGTAATTTGGATTTTGTGCAACTACAAGAATTGAAGATATCATTTACTTGGCTAAAAGACTTTAAAATTAGTCGATTCCGTATCAAAGATTAAGGTTGTGCAATTGTCGATCACATGATGTATGAAATCGGTCGAACTTCACCCTTTTTGTACTGATTTGTGACACTTTTGTGCAATCAAGACTCATGGGTATGAATTGGCTAGCCTTAGATCTCGTTACTTTAACAAAATCGGGTCAAAATCGTTCGTTTTGCTCAAATCGCGTATGAATCCGAACCCGGCCAGTTCTAGCTCGACCTAGGCAGGTCAAGCTCGACCTCTACCTGGTCTAGCTCGACCTCTGGTGGTCTAGGTTGACCCTCTGTTGACTTTTGTCGCTTAAACGGCTCGTAAGGTTCCTAGTTTGACCCGAAATGACTTGTTTTAACTCTCGGACCTTTAAGACTTGGAATAAACTCATTTTGACCTCTGTCCAGATTGAACTAGACCTGCCATGGTTGAGTTCAACCACTTCCCTACTCATATAGTCGATTTCATTAGCCTATCGTGTCCATACGCGCTTATTCGGTTCTTAAACTTGACTAGTTTTCTCAAAAGGTGTAGTTTTGGTCCAATTGGCTAACACATGAATAAAAGATTTTAAATTACATATTTGGGCTTTAGTTGGTCGAGTTCAACCATTAGGTTGAGCTCAACCTCAACTCGTTTTGGTTTCGTAAGCTTTTCGGTTAAAATCTCCGGTTTTGTCTAGTTTTTCAGTAAATTCGAGTAAAACTTATTTTGAACTATAAAATGATTTCAAATGAGGTTGTATTGATATAATAATGTGTTTGAACTTAATAAAGGACTTTGATGTCAAATCCAGACTCTTGTTCGGTTTTTTTGAAATTTGTCAAACGTCGTTTTAGAAGTTAAATAAAGACATGTGCACTCAAAGGCATTTCTAACAGGCTAAGACTTAAGACCAAAGACTGTCATTGTGACTTGTCATGTATTATTGGTAGGTGTTGATTGTCGTGGACTTTGGTTGTGCTTATCATGCTCGTCCGTTATACTTTCATAACACTTTTCAAGTGAGTTTCGTAGCTTCTCTTTTTACAAGTTTTGGGGTGGAAAGTATACTTATTTTTCAAACAGTTTTTTTGATTTCTGTTTATGTTGAATATTGAGCCTGTGCGTATAGAGTTACATGTGTCATTTGACGTTCTTGAATCTTGCTTATATGTGTGTGATAATGTGTTTATTTGCCGTGCTTTATGACGTGTTTATTGGATGTACTTATTGTGTGTGTTGGAGACTTGGACTAAGGCAGGTACCGTAACGCCGGACTTTGAGACTTTGAGACATTGAGACTTTGAGGCATTGAGACATGAGTCATTGAGACTTGGGACATAATATGGTGTAACTTTGCTCATTTATATTGAACAAATGCTTGTTTAGACTTAAAAGAATCGACAAATAACTTTTATCTATGACTAGACTTTTTGACTAAAGCCTACGAACTCACCAACCTTTGTGTTGACACGTTTTAGTATACTTTTTAGGTGCTCAGGCTAATCAGGAATAAAGACTGCTATGCTATGCTGGACTTCGGAGGTTAGTGCTCCTTATTAATTGTCAGACTTTAAGGCTACATGTCTTGGATTATTTCTTTTTGAGCTTGGTTGTAATAAGCTATTTTAGCACTGTCATGACTTGAACTCATACTTTTGGGAATATATTTATTATATTCTATTTCATTTAGCAGTATCTATGTAATTCCATGTCGTGCTGTACTTTTCATGACACCTCATGATTTCGCCAACGGTGGGTGTTACAAAAAGGCCTTGGACCTCGGTTGAAGAAGAAGAGGAGAGACCACTGGAAGGATTGGTGATTCTGGTGATAGAAGATACTGGCAACACCCTTGTGATATTTTCGGTTGATTGGGTAACTACTAGTGGTTCAGAAGTTTGAAGGGGTTGATTTTCTTATGCACAAGGTGATTCAGAAGTTGTTGGAGTTGTTGTTTGTTCTGGAAGAGGTATTGGTGTATTTTCTGGAGGTGGAGGAGGCATTTCCGAAAGAATTGACTGGAAGACAGAATTAATAGTGCGATCAACTTCTTCTTCTCCCTGAAAACTCATGTTCACATCAAAGTCATTGTCTTCAGACAGTGGAGAATCAACCATATCCCAATCTGGGCCGGTTCCACCTGCCTAGTCCTCTACTTGGACATTCTCCTCCACTTGATTTAAATCAATCTGAGCACCCTGCTCCAGATTCTCTCTGACAACGTGCTAACTTTGTTCCCCCTCAACTCCTTCCACAATTAATGATCCATCTGCAGTCATGATGTCCCCACTTGCAGAAGTTGAGACTGGTATTATTAGAGGCGAGCCTGACCCTCTTTCTTCTTCACCACTTCCTTTTTGAAGAACTGTGGAAGTGGTTGCTTGTGGATTTGCCTGATTAAAATCTCCAGAATCCTGTTGAGAAGATTCTGGAAGAGATGAGACCAAAACTCCGTCTCTCCTAAGACGACGAGTTTTATTCCTTGGTCTGGTGGGATTAGGAGCTACTTGAGAAATGGGCAACACCCTTTCAACAGTGGGAACCTCAACGGGTTCTTCAGTATTTTGAGGCTCACCTGCAGCCTCTTCTAATTCATCTAGTGATGATGCATTGGCCTCTTCTTCTTGTATTCTAAATTGGTACAGCATCACCGATGGAACATCAACCTCAGTACGAGATGAGGTCAACTGGTTAAGGTCCCTCAGATATTCACATAATGATAAATGAGTTGTATTTACAGTATACTCATTTTTTAAAGCCCTTTTTAAGACAAAAATCGAATAAAAGGAATAAAGGCTTTCCTGCTCTTGAGCTTTAATCTGTCCACCAGATCATTGAAGAATATCTGGGAAAAATCCACCCTATACCCATGCCACAAACAATAGGCAATCTGAAGTTGCGTTTGATTTATCTGGTCTAAGCCTCCAAAACTGCCACCCAAACATTCAACAAGGTGTGTGAAAAAATATCTCCATGAATCAGTCAACCTGCTCATATAAACAATACCCTTCCTGAGCAGCTGGCCATTCTCATCCACAATCTCAGTGTGCCCCATCAACCTGCACACTTCCCTGGTATTGATGCCAGAAGGAATTTCAACACGCATCTCATTCTCATCAAAATAATTCATTCTCTTAGCAATTCTGAGAGAATCAACAGTAATGGTGAAATTCTTGGTGCCTTGTTTAAGTGTGTATTGGATGGATTCATCACTTTCCACATACATGGTAGTGTACCAAAACTCACATAAATAGTCATGGTACATTTTGCCCGGATTCAAGGTTAGGGAACCATACAAAGGACTGCTCAAGAAGAAGGTATTTAACCTTCCAATAATGGATGTTGCTGAATGATTAGTTGAGAGTTTGGCCATCCAGTTGTTCATGTTGATTCTGATGGCGTCGACAGTAAGAGAGATGTGATTGGCCCTTTTTACGGCGGCTACCAGAGCATAATTGACAGCTAAAAGATTTTTAGGAGATGGTTTGGGAGCTATTGAAATATATGAAGATGAAACTGAAAGAATTTAGGATTGATAAGGAAAATTTTTGAAGAGAGATGATGATGATGATTGGAGAGTAAATGAAGAAAGAAATAAATTAAGGAATTTAAAGATTTTGGAGTAAAATGATTTTCGAGATAAAACTGAAAGGTGGGATAAATATGGGTATTTATAGAGGAAAGAGAAAATGGAATTCAAAACGGTAAGCTTGAAATATTTCAAAACAATTTTGATCGGTTTTGACATCCGCATTTAATGTTTCCCATCAAACATAAATGTATGACGGTTGACAGCCCACAAAATTACCAACTTGCACTTTTTGTCTTCTCAAGGTAACAAAACAATCATTTGAAGTTGAAAAAAATCATGCCACGTAAGGTGAACAGTAACTGTCCAAATAAAAAGTTTGTATGGATGGCACGCACTAGCATCAAGTATTATAATATTATGACTTAACACACCACGACTCATTTCAATGCATCTGGAGGTTGACTTGACACTCCAGTATCACTGGTGGATTAGGCCAGTAGAATATGCAATGATGGTACACTAGAAGGACATTCCAGTACATACCCATATTAGACCATTCTAGTAATCCTTAAACACGCACATCAACTAATTAATATAGACAAACGAGAGGGACACATTTACAAAGCGACTGAAGTCACTTCAAACATGCACGTCAACTAATCCGGTATTAATGAGAGGGACACATTTACAAGGTACCAGAAATATTTGTCTAGTGAGAAAATAAATTAATAAATTCCCCTTGAAACTTAGATAAAAAAAAATGTGGTCTGAGTCTTTTCCCCTGGAATGGTGATCCATAAATCTATCAGTGTAAAGATAGTATCACAAAGGTGTTCGATAGCTTTACTGGTATAGATTTATAAATCTGGAATCAAAGAACCCTGCTAGTGTCACAAAGGCGTTCATAACAAGGTTCCGGATTAAGGGTTCAACATTCCCAACTCACTGACAAGATATTGAAAAGTCTTCTCATCCAAAGGTTTTGTAAATATGTCAGCGAGTTGTTTGTCAGTGGGGATGAAGTGGATTTCAACATCATTTTTCATAACATGATCACGAATGAAATGATACCTGACATCAATGTGTTTCATCTTGGAGTGCATGACTGGATTGTTTGAGGTAACAATGGCACTGGTATTATCACAAAAAATAGGAGTCTTTGAATACTTAATACCATAATCAAGCAACTAGTTCTTCATCCAGAGTATCTGAGCACAACAACTAGCTGCAGACACATATTCTGTTTCGGCAGTGGATAAAGAGACTGATGTTTGCTTCTTACTGGTCCAGCTCACCAGTTTGCCACCAAGGAAATGACATCCACCAGTAGTGGATTTCCTATCTATCTTACAACCTGCATGATCTGAATCTGAACAACCCATTAGATCTAAGCCTGAGCCTTTGGGATACCAAAGACCCAAACTGGGAGCACCCTTAAGGTACTTCAGAATGCGCTTTACAGCCGCCAGATGAGATTCTTTTGGGTTAGACTGATATCTGGCACAAAGACATGTTGCAATCATTATATCTGGTCTACTGGCTGTTAAATACATTAGTGAACCAATCAAGCCTCTATAGGCAGTAGTGTTCACTGGTTTCCCATCAGGGTCTGAATCTATTGTTAAAGGTGCAGAAATTGGAGTTGATTTTGAAGGTGAAGAATTCATATCGAATTTTCTTAAAATATCTCTAACATATTTTTCTTGATTAATAAAAATACTATCACTGGTTTGTTTAATCTGGAGCCCAAGAAAAAATGTTAATTCACCCATCAAACTCATTTCAAATTTTGAAGACATAATTTTCGAAAATTTCTTGCAAAAAGATTCATCAGTATAGCCAAAAATAATATCATCAACATAAACTTGTACCAACAGAAGATTACCTCTTTTACGAAGAATAAATAAGGTATTGTCAATTGCAGCTCTTTTGAAACCGTTTTCACATAAGTGTTTGGTCAGAGTATCATACCAGACTCGAGGGGCTTGTCTAAGGCCATACAGTGCCTTGTCCAAACGATATACCCAATGTGGATGCTTTTCATCAATGAAGCCTGGAGGTTGCTTGACGTAAACTTCCTCTTCTAATTCTCCATTCAAAAATGCACTCTTGACGTCCATCTGGTAGACCTTGAACTTATGATGGGCATCAAAGGCTAAAAGCATTCTAATGGCTTCTAACCTTGCTACAGGAGCAAATGATTCTTCAAAGTCAAGATCTGTCTGGACATACCCTTGTGCAACTAATCTGGCCTTATTTCTTATCACGTGTCCATCTTCATCAACCTTATTCCTGAAGACCCATCTGGTTCCAATTGGTTCTTTCTTGCCAACTAGAGGAGGAACCAGATACCAAACTTTGTTTTCGTTCGAACTAGTGAAGCTCTTCTTGCATAGCTATCACCCAGCTTGGGTCATTCATTGCCTCGTCAATCTTTTTCGGTTCAATCAGTGATAAGAAGCTGACATATAAACATTGTTCACTAGAGGCACTTCTGGTTTGAACCCCTCTACTGGAGTCACCAATAATCTGGTTGATTGGGTGAGCTTTAGTCCACTTAGAGTATTGACCAGGATTATTACGAACAACAATATCAGTACAAGAATTCAATTGATTTTCTGGAATTGGATCTTGCCAAACAACATCAACGTCTTCATCAGAATCTGTAAGATCACGATTTGCATCATGAAATTCTTCATTTAAAGGCATTTCTTGAATTACTGGCTCAAAATCAATTGGAGCTGATATTGGAGGAGTAGTACGAACATCTGATCCAATAACAAGTTCAGAGGGTAGTTTGAAACTTATTGATGGATAAAATGAAGTATTACTGGGAGGTTTCTCAAATTGCATTGGTTCCAAGTCAGGATGACTGGAAACATTTTCAAATGAATTTTTGATAGGATCAGATTCACCAAAGATAATTGGATTTTCTAGGGGAGAAGTAAGGATTGGCTATTTATTGATTGCTTCATTGGTTTCATCAAATGTGACATGTATTGACTCTTGAACCTTTTCCAGTCTCTTGTTGTAAACTCTAAAGGCTTTGCAAATGGCTGAATATCCTAAGAAGTATCCCTCATCAGCTTTGGCATCAAATTTGCCTAACTGACTAAAGTCGTTCAGGATATATACTGGACATCCAAAAACGTGAAAATAACCAATATTTGGTTTTCTATTTCATATTATTTCATAGGATGTCTTCTTGTGTCACTTCACGTACACTAAACGATTCTGGGTGTGACAAGCAGTTGCAATTGCTTCAGCCCAGTACATTTTAGGAAGACCAGATTCAGCAAGCATACTTCTGGCAGCTTCTATCAGCGTTCTGTTCTTTCTTTCTACAACTCCATTCTGCTCTGAAGTGCGTGCTGATGAGAAGTTCTCAGAGATGCCAGTGTCAGTATAGAATTTCTCCAGAGTTGCATTCTGAAATTCTGTTCCATTATCACTTCTTAACTGATACACTTTTCGCTTATATTTGAGTTCAATTTGCTTGATAAGAGCGATGACTTTAGCAGCAGTTTCATTCTTTGATTTAAGAAATATTACCCAACAATATCTAGAGTATTCATCAACAACTACCAGGGTATATTTCTTACCAGCACGAGTTTGAACATTCACTGGACCAAAAAGGTCCATATGAAGCATATGAAGTGGTTCAGATATGCTAAAATTCTGCTTTGTCTTGAAACTGGTGCGTTTACGCTTACCCATCTCACATCCTGGACATGGCCTTTCCTTTTTGAAAGAAACTGAAGGTATCCCATCTGCAAGTTGTTTTCTGGACAGCTTATTAATATTTTTGAAATTTAAATGGGATAACCTTTTATGCCATAACCAGTTTGTGTCTTCATCAGCCTTGGTATAGAAACACTGCTCTGAAGGGGAGATTTCCATATCCATCACATACACATTCCCTTTCCAGGGGGCAATCAATACTACCTTCCAATCCTTATTAAATACAATGCCCTAGGAGATGTTAAACAACACCAGGTAACCATCATCACACAGTTGGCTCACACTTATTAGGTTATATTTCAAACCATTAACATAAGCCACCCGTCTGAATTTGACTTGACCATTATTCAGGACACCATATCCCTCAGTCTTTCCAGAACCATCATTTTTAAAAGTAATAGAGGGTCCGTCTGAAGCCACGAACTCCTCCAGCAGGGTCTTACATCCTGTCATAGTCCTGCCAGCAGCACTTTCAACATACCAAATATATTTCTTTCGATCGCCCTGCACATCCACCAGATTGATTAGTTAGTTTTGGGAACCCATCGACTGATGGGTTCTTTGGATGCTGCCAAATGGATCCCTGGGGTATCCGGTTGAGTTCACTTTCTTCGACAGTAGTCTTAGTTGAAAATACCACTGGGTTTGACAGTTTTGAAACCTTTTTCTTTTTCTCAATAGGAGTAACAAGTTTAACTTTCTTGGAAAAAGGTTTTGCATTTTGTTTTGGGCCAGATGAAGTACCCTCAAAATTATTTAATCTTGCATTACAACTTTGAACTTGGCGAGCCAGTAGTTGAAACTGGCTTTCCAATCGTAACAAAATGGTTTCTTCAGATAACACCTGAGCCTTTCCAGATGATTGGACTTTTGGCTTAGGTGGAACAACATTTTTCTTCTTCTGAACCTAGGGTTCCTTAGAAGATGATTGAGGCAAAGGTTTATTCTGCTTGACCTTTTTGACTGGAGCATTCATCTGGTGTGCTCCAGTCTTGACCTCAGGCAATTGAATAGGAGGAATAATACAAGTTTTGGGTGTTGTTGGTTCATCATATATAGTGCTTGGTTTTAACACTTTTGGTAGTCGGTCAACAACAGGTATTAATGTTGCAGCAGTCACATCACCCCCCAGATATGCTCATTTTTGGGAAGGATACTGGTTTCTAGCAGCATCATATGGCTTTCTGGTCCCAAGCCATGACTGAATGATATGTTTTTCTTTAGTTAAAGCATTTTCAAGCTCTTCCTTTTCTTGGACCAGTTGTTCAGTGACCAAAACTTGTGCTTTAAAAGCCAATTCAATGTCTTGAAGTTCTTTTAACTTTGATTGTAAATTTGTCATTTCAGAAAAATCTGTTTCAAAACTATTTGACATTTCTGATCAAAGAGTTTCCACAAAAATTAAATCAGAGTTTAGAGCTTCAGCAATGTCCAATTTTAATTCATGATCAGTTTCCTTGTCATAATCAATTACCTTTTTAATAACAATGTCCACCTATCTTCCAGATGTGATATCTTCCTTCACTAGATTCTCTTGATCAGCCAGAGCTATATAACAGCAATCTCTTTCTTTTTCATCATCAACTGATGAGTCATCAGAAGGAACCCATTCTTCTTCAGCAATCATGCATTGATTATTATCTTTTTCTATAGAGATGAGATCAATTTGAGCCTTAAGCTTTTTGTATTTTGATCTGTAGCTATCATCAGGCTTGTTATAAGAAGTTGATGGACCAGATTGAGAAACAAGCTGATTGGACTTGCACTCCTTCATGAAATGACCTTTTCTTCCACACTTAAAGCATGTCAGATCGGTCTTGTCAATGGAAGAACTGGGTGCATGTTGTCCAGTGGGTCTGTTGGCTCTTGCTTTAAAACGGTTAAACGCTTTAGCAATCATAGCCATCAGATCATCACTATCAGTTTCATCACAATTTTAAGAGATATTATTCATGGCTCTAGAATCCATTAATTCAGACATCATCTTCTTCATAAAAAATACATTCTCAGAAGACATTAATGTCGCACAGGGTGGTTCAGTATGACTAACCACAGGGTGGTTCAGTTTGACTAACCACAGGGGAACAATGTTGACAAAGTATGGGAATGCAAGGTTTTACCTTGTCTCAAGACCACGATCATGTAAGACCATTTAGATGGAAAAATATCACAAAATTTTTCAAGAAGTATGTCCTTGTCTTTTTCTACTCCAAGCCCACTCAACTGGTTTATGATACTCATAAATCTGGTGTAAGTACCAGTTAAGGATTCATTGTGCAGAGCAAAAAATGACTCATACTTCTTATTCAAAGACACTTTCCTGGTAACAATAGTGTCATCACCACCTTCATACTGGTTTACTAGTTCATCCCACATGCTTTTAGCACTAGGATAAAGAACTAGTGTGGGAATAAGAGATTCAGGAACAGCCCCGAGGATCATATTTTTTAAAATAGTATCTATATTTATAAGTCTTTATCCTTTTTAGACCAGTGTTCCTCTCTCTTTTCCCATCCAGATCTTGCTCCAAGAGGATCAAGAAGTGGATTGAGAGGACTTCTAGGAATATAAGGTCCTTCATTTAAAATTTTTATCATGTTCCTCTCAATTCCAGTAATATGTAATATCATCCTAGCTTTCCACGTGCCAAATTCATCACCATTCCCACTGAATTTGGGAACAGGAGTGTTTAAGTAGTGCACATGCATGTGTGGAGAAGCAGGAATAGGAGGTGGTGGTGGTGGAGGATTATTGTTAACATGGTCAGTAGTCTGTTCAGTTTCAATAATGGGGGGAGGTCATGTATTTAAAGGGTTCCCTTGTGTATTCTCTGGTTGACCATCAAGAAAATACAGATCTAGGCAAGTATATTAGCCTTCTGCTTTGATACCAATTGTGAAGTCCCTCACTTGATGGTTTAACCCACAAGTGTAGAATGCAACAAGTCAAGTAAGTACTAGATTGGACTAGTATAAATGCGACAAGTCAAGTAAGCACTAGATTGGACTAGTATTACAATAAATATAAATGCAAGAATATATATATATATATAAAGTAATACGTACTTAAGCAATATAAAGATAAGTAAGTAAAGTAAATGGTGAGACACAATGTAACTTTCAATTGTATTTTATTTATTGATGTTAAATAAAATACAAGGTTGTTGCGGAACTAAGATATTACAAAGTAAGTATCTAAACAACCTTATGAGTTACAAGTGACCTAATATTTGCTAAATAAACTCTTTTGATCGAAATACTTAAAGTTGTGAAGTATAACTATTTAGATCGAGAGTATTTGAGCAATTGCACCAAATTGCAAAAGTGTAATTTGGACGAGGGAAGTGACTTGGTATTTATAGGCAAAAAGAATAAATATAATATTCTTTTTGTCGTACAAATATGGTTACATGCATTTAAGAAAATTGGATTGTCCGGGTAAAGGCATGTAAAGGCATAAAGTCAATTCCTCGTAATCAGCGTTCAGACTTGTAAGGTCTAGAACACTGTCAGGGACTCCAGTCAGGAGATCTAGTAAGTCTGTCAATGAGCTCCGCTATTTGTCAGATGGTTCACTGGTCTTCACATAATTTCTGGACAAATCTTCAGAGGGTTCCAGTAGTCTCGTCTGGAGTGAATCTAGTAATCTGGATCTAACGAAGATGAAAGAAAAAACTGATTCACAAGAAAATATGAAGGTTGAAACAAAGTTAACTTTTGCAAAGTCAAAGCTTAAACTGTTTGACATGGTTTTTGTTGTTTTGATTGGAGTTGTGGCATTATTAAGCTTTGTAATTGCTGTCTTAGTCTTGTAATTTGGTATTGTAATGGTTTCTAAGAAATGGAATGAAGTTGTTTGTTTGCCATAATTGGTTATTGTTATGGATTTTAAGATGAAAATGTCAATTTGCTAAAATAGCAGAATAACCAAACTGTTGCAGACCATAACTATATTTTGAAGAAAATTTGCTAAAATACCGTAATAACCAAACTGTTGCAGACAACTTGACAATTTAACAAATAACAAATGGATAATTAAACTAAAAATTAAGATGATAGAAATGGAATGAAAATGTCAAATATACCATAACCATTCCCAAAACACCATAACCAGGGATATGTCATTCACAACCAAAAGACATGATTAGTTGTAATACAAACTGCAAACAAAAGATATGATAAGTTCATCCCTAATATTCACTAGTTTATCTTAAAGACATAAGAAAGTTGGATCAATCTATAAGATAGTCACAAGATAATCCTCAGTCAACCCTGCTCCAGGCAACCTTCTTGCCAATCTTTGGCTTAAAGCATTCTGACTTGGGGTCCTAGTCTTGACATATTCCTTGGCCTTCCTAGTCTTGTTGGGTAATTGGCTTGCACTTGTTCCAGTAGTTGCTAGTCTTGGTGCTGAGAATGGTTTGGTGCTGAATGTCCCAGTAGCTATTGGTCTTGTTCCAATCTTCTAAATTGCTTTGGTCTTGGCAGCAACATTGACTGCAAAACCCATAAGAAAATCAATTACTTGTAATGAATGAAATAACTTGTAAGGAAGTAACAAACTTGTGGCCTCCTTTGGTAAACACAAACTTTTTCCCTGGACTGAGTGGTCTATTTTTAGAAGGGTTTTGTTGACTTGCAGTAGGGTTTTCTTGGTTTACATAAGTGTTTAATTGACCTGCAGAAAGGTTTGCAGGGTTTGGTTGGCTTGCAGAAGGGTTTGCAGGGTTTGGTTGACTTGCAGAAGGGTTTGCAGGGTTTGGATGGCTTGCAAAAGGGTTTGTAGGGTTTGGTTGACTTGCAGAAGGGTTTGTAGGGTTTGGTTGACTTGCAGAAGGGTTTGTAGGCTTTTGTTGTCTTGTTGAAGTGTTCGATTTTCTTGCAGAAGGGTTTGCAGGCTTTGGTTGTCTTGTTGAAGTGTTTGATTTCTTGCAGAAGTGCTTGGTTGATTTGCAGAGTGTTGATTTTGATGAGGCGTGGGTAAATGGGCTGGTCTTTCTTTTGGTTCAGAGTCACATATCATAGCATTGTGGCCCACTGCCCAACAATTCCTACAATGCATGTCCACTCCATGTTTTGTAACTTTGGTTGACCCAACTTTTGATTCATGGGCAGCTCTAATCCTCTTCTTCTTAGGTCTGCCTGGCATAGTTCTAAGCTTAGGGGGCAGTAGTTTGGGCAAATTAACTGTTGGCCATGTATCCATCCTACCCACTGAATACACAGTCTTGTTATATGCTTGTACATAGTTGGCCTTCCTAAAGCAGCAAGAGATGAACTCCTCTGGATCCCTATTACACTTGTATATAGCTTCAATAGCATGGACACATGGAATTCCACTTAATTCCCACGTTCTACAAGTACAACTTCCTTCATCTAAACTGACACTGTAAGAATAATTGTGCACTCTCACCTCAAAGATATTTTCACCTGCATGTATCACCAACCAACATGCCCTATCTTTCTTGATAAGTTCTAATTTGTTCCTAATTGCAGGACACACATCATGCTCCCAGTTTTCACTTATTTCCCTCATTGACTCCAACCTAATGATGACAATAACCCTTAATGCTTCTAACAAAGTTATTATAGGCTTGTTCATAAGTTTCAACAACACACTGTTCCAACACTCACTAAAGCCATTTTCAACTGCCTCACATCCTCTGTATCTCAAAAAATGCCCTACACCAAGATTTGGGATTCCTTTCAATCAAATATTTATAGGTAGGAGGATTAGCTACCTGGATTTCTTGCATAGCAGCCTCATACTGTGCCATATATGTTGACTTGGCAGCTTTCCAAAAGAGGTTTCTGAACTCTACACCACTGTAAAGCTTCCTAAAATTTTCATAAATGTGCCTAGCACATTGCATGGTGATTTGAAATAGTACATTTGTACTTCTTCACAACCAAGTTTTGAATCTCACACAATCTGATTTCCGGTTGTGATCTAATCCTTTCAGCAAAATGTTTTCCTATCCACTTGTAGTTAACCAAAGAGCCATACTTGAAGTTTCTGGCACAGGTGTGTTCATCAACCAAGGACATTATTTGGATTGACTTCTCATTATTCAATCTGGTAAAACATCTAAACTTACACTTTTGTTGCTTAGTAAGGAACCTTATATGCTTTCTCTGTTTACCTTTAGATGGGTCAGAGATGTTAGAGGGTCTAGTTCAACACTTTGCAATTAAACTGGTTTTACAAGATCTCTCAAACCATAAGGTGTATCCATTAGCAAGTGCATAATAGGATAAACATTCTCTCAATTGGTTGTGGTCTGTATATAATTCACCCACTTGAGGTCTTCTCAATCTCCAATGTGTCATATGGATCATGAGTTGGGAATTTGGGCAATTCTGGTTCTGGTGGTTGCAATGGGTCATTGGGAGTCTCCCCATCCTTTGATTTAAGGGCTGCAATTAGTTCATTTAAGAAATTCTCATGCTCACTATGAACTGCTGTCTTAACACCTTCTTCATTTCATGACCTTGGTTATTACCACTAAGCTCAGGAAGTTGCCTAGGGTTAGGATCTTGGCAGTGGGGTTTGCTTTCCTAACTTTCCTCATTTCATCTTCCCATTCACTTAAATGGTCTAATGAGGCTACAAAATCCACATCAAAATCACTACTCTCATATGGTTCATCATCAATATCAAAAGGCTCCTCATTTGGTCCTTTACCAAACTCACCCTCATTCTCATCAATTTCACCCTCATTCTCATCAACAGTTCTCTTTTCAATATACTTAGATAAGTCTAATGAATAATAATCAACAAATACATAAACATCATACTCTGAAGCAATAATATCATAAAATGCAGTCAAATCACCTTCATCCCCCAAACTTAACAACCCATGTTTCAGCTCACTACTACCAGAATAATAAAGAGCACAAGACTGAGTACCTGTTTCTTGCTCTATGTGGTGCACAAACTCTTCATAATCTATTTTTGGAGTCATAAGGGTGATGACTTTACCATCATGATAGCGTAGAGGGTCAAACATGAATGCCCCGTCATAACAAACCTTAAATTTGTAAAAATTTGTCATTTCTACATAAAAAAACAAGAAGAAAATACAATATCAATCAGTAATTTAAAAGATTAAAAAAATAATAATAAAATTATAAAATTGAACAAAACCCTATAAATTTGGGGTTAATGTAATAGACTGAAATATAAAGAAATAGACGATGAATACCTTCATAAATTACAAAGCGGAATGCAAATCGTATGTTTTTTTTGGGAATTTGAACAGAAATTGATGGTGAAGGATAGGAAGAAAAAAAATCGGGCGGGTGATTTTAGGGAAGAAAAATAAGAAATGAAAGTGAAATATACAGATGGTGGGTATATATATATACACATATATTTAATATATCAAAACTGTAACACGTGTCTCGTTTTTTAATAAAAAAAAATTTTTTAAAAAATGGTTACATGCTACTTGTTGGGTATCCGGTAGCAAGTAGCATGCGTCGAATAACCCAAAAAACGTAGTTGGTTACACTAAATAGCAAGTCGAGTAGTATGGTACATTACATAGCCTTTTTGCCATAGTTGGATACATTCTCATGCCTTTATCCCTTTTATATATCATAAATAAACTATAAATAATACTGTAATTGTCTGGGTATTTTTTTGTTTACATTCTAGGTAAGCCCGGACAATGTCCGGGTTTAATCTAGTTTTTGAGAAAATGTCACAAATGGTCCCTGTGGTTTGTTACATTCTCATTTTGCCCCCTGTGCTTTTTTTTCGTTGCAACTGGTCCCTGCCTTTTTCATTTTCGTTGCAAGAAGCCCCTGATACTAACTTCTGTTAAATTTAACCGTTTAAACCCCTCACGTGCAAACCACGTGAAGGTATAATCGTCTTTTTACCAGCCTTAGGGACTATTTGTAATAATAATCATTTTCTTTTAATTTAATATATATATATATATATAGTATCCATTTCATTATCAGTACTTATGCCCATCTATCTATATCTATACATATTTATTGTATTTCTATATCTCTTTTTCAATATACAGAATACCAAAATCAAGATCCTAAATCATTACCCAAACCACAAAAATTCCACAAATCTTAACCCAAAGCACAAAAATTTCTCCAAAAATCACCATCCTTGTGTATCATATATGTGTATGTGTGTGTATTCATCATCATCCTTAAATATTCATACCTACTTCAAGAAAGAAAGAGAAAAATCAAACATTTCAAAAAGCTTTGTGATGTACAGATAGATCATATCCACCATTTGTAACATTTTTTCTTATATATATATATATACCATTAATTCAAGATCCCTAAATCTAGTTACCTTTCTCCTCTCCATCTTTCTATTCTTTCTCTCATAGTAATCAAACCTAACAAAATCCAACAAATAATCAAACCCACAAAAATCCAACATTCTAACCAAATATTCAGTTAATGAAACCTTATTCTTTCAGATATCATTTTTGCTTAAAGATGACAGTGATGGGTTGGGCTTATTCGAAATGCACATGGATGTTTGCATATTACACTCTACTAAATCACGGTTAGACACCAAGGAAAAACTCAAAAAAGTTAAGAAAATGTGTGTCA
Organism: Erigeron canadensis; assembly: GCF_010389155.1. NCBI lineage: Eukaryota > Viridiplantae > Streptophyta > Magnoliopsida > Asterales > Asteraceae > Erigeron > Erigeron canadensis. The sequence continues at coordinate 3,312,404 of NC_057761.1, forward strand.
CGGCTCATTCCCAAGAAACAAAAAAAATTGACTTTTCTCTTTGGTTGTTGATTGGCCCATTTATATATTTCAATTAGTAAAGGTGTTGGGCTTTTTTCTTTTGTGTTGTTGCTTGAGTGTGTTCTCATTCAACACAACAATAATATACAAATAAAAATAAAGGTTGGCATGTGTGTATCCCCTACTTCTCAGCTGCTAGCCAAAACAACATTAACAAACCAAATTTGTGTTGTATTGTAGATGAAGATGAATTTTTAAGGTTACTATTTGTGAAATTAGGAGTGAATTGAATATAATAATCAAAAGACCCAGTTAAAAATCATGTTTTACCGGAATTTGGTGGTGGTGGTGGTGGCCGGAAAAAAGGAGGAAGAAGAAAGAAGAAGGAAGGGTTTTTTTTATGTAAATGGACGATTATACCCTCACTAACGGTCTTAAACTAACAGAAGTTAATGTCAGGGGCTTCTGGCAACGAAAACAAAAAAGGCAGGGACTAGTTGTAACGAAAAAAAAGCATATGGGACAAAATGAGAATGTAACAAACCACAGGGACCATTCGTGACATTTTCTCCTAGTTTTTATATATATATCAATTGTGTTTGGCCCTCCCTGTATTAAAGTGTACGCTCCGCCACTGGTTCATCTTCTTCATTTCCGGCGGCCGCAGGTAAAGTTTTTTTTTTCTTTTTTTTTTCTCACCAATCACCACACACACTATATACATAACTATATGATATGAAGTATATCATATTAAATAAAAACTATCGAGATCATAGATCCAGTTAGAATGCTCTTATCGTCCTGGGCCACCATATATACAATATATATTGATATAACAAGTTGCATACTTGCAGGAGGTTCATGAATTATCCAATGTCTGTTTCATTAGAAATGCCAAATAATCCACCGTCTGGAACGACTAACAATGCTAGCCGCGTCACTTCTATCCTCAGTCACTCTATGAAATTCCTAAGAGGTGCAAAGTCAATCTCACTCGCAATCTCGGTCGCTGTTGAACTCATTGTCTATCTCGTCATCCCTAAACCCACAGAGGTCTCGAAACAAGCTAGGCGAATTGCTTGCAATCTTCCTGACCACCATTGCTGGACTCATGCTACAGCCTTTACCTGTCGGTGCATGGTCCGTCGTTTGTTTAACCGTCTCATTGGTAACAAGAACACAAACGTTTAAAGACGCGTTTGTGGCTTTTACCAACGAAGCGATATGGTTGATCGTGATATCGTTCTTCTTAGAGGGTTTGTGAAAACAGGTCTTGGTGATCGCATGGCGATGTACTTTGTTAGATGGTTAGGGAAAAGTAGTTTGGGTTTAGCATATGGATTGGCAATCGGTGAAGCCATAATTTCACTAGTGATGCCAAGCGCGACCGCGAGAGCTGGTGGAATATTCTTGCCAATTATTCTTTCATTAGCAATTGCTGGGGAGTCTAGTCCTAAAGACGGTTCTGCTCGTAAAATTGGTGCGTTTCTCATACAGTCTCAATTACAGGTACCTTATATATAGAGAGATTGTAGTTATATGTTTTTAATTAGTTCTTATAAGCATGTACTCAATTGAATAAAATTATATATAGCTAGCATGGTGATTGGTAATTGTTTGTTTGCTTGTTTGATATATTTGGATATATAGTCCTCTAGTGGCTCGAATGCTCTTTTCTTGACAGGTGATCCACAAAACATGTTGTGTATGAAATTGGCTGAAAGTTTAGGGGTGAAAGTCAAAAGTCTTTGGGTCGCATGGTTCAAAGCTTCATGTTTTCCGGCTCTGGCTTCTCTTATGCTTACTCCATACATCATATACAAGATATTTCCACCCGAAATAAAGCAAAACCCGGATGCTTCTAGCATGGCTAAACAGAAATTAGAGCAAATGGGTCATGTCAAAAGAAAGGAGTGGATCATGATGGCAACCATGCTCGTCGTTGTGACATTATGGATCTTTGGGTAAGCTTAATTAATTGGATGATCAACTTAAATCTAGTTAACATGTATGTAGTTGAGGTTTTTATGTTTTTACATGCAGGGAACGGCTACACATTTCAAGTATCAATGTGGCGCTAATGGGTTTATCAGTCTTATTGATGTTGGATGTGTTGAGTTGGGACGATTGCTTAAGCGAAAAATCAGCATGGGATATATTGGCTTGGTTTGCGGTGCTCCTAGGCATGGCAAATCAGCTAAGTGCCCTAGGCATCGTACCGTGGTTTTCTAATTGTGTAGCAAGTTTTCTCAAATCTTTATCAGTTGGATGGCATGTTGAGCTTATTATTCTTCAGTGTTTTTATTTCTTCATTCACTATTTGTTTGCAGGTCAGACTACTCATATCGGTGCTTTATACCCGGCTTTCCTGTCAATGCACCTAAAGGCTAAGGTTCCTGAAAGTCTTTCTGCCTTGCTTTTGGCATACAACACGAATCTTTTTGGCTCACTTACACATTATAGTAGTGGCCCGGCTGCAATATATTATGGAGGTATTTTATCCTCTTATACGTTGGTTTTTTTTTTTTTTAATCATATATGGCACTGGGTTGAATATAATTAAACGATGGTGTGTTGTTATTTTGCAGCTGGTTATGTAAAACTTCAACATTTCTTTAAGCTTGGGATCTTGATGGGTATCATTAACATAACAATATGGGGCCTAATTGGAGCTCTATGGTGGAAGATTTTGGGACTATATTGATATTCTTTAAGGCAGTGAGACAGATGCAATTCAGTTGTGCTATTGTGAATTTTACAATTGCATATTAAAAGAGTTATGCCCAGGTAAGTTTTTCCTTGTTTTAAATTAGCATGTGAAGTATGGGTTTATTTAAAAGATACCTATCAGAAGGTAGACGGTAAACGCTGCATGTATAATAGTTGTTGATCCGATTTTATTAGAATGAATCTTGAATGTGTTGTCAAATGAATAGTCAATGGGTTGTCACAAGCTTCTATTTGTTTTAAAAAGTTAGATAGATGGGAATATGTATGCTGTTCAGAGGAGTGGTTCCATATTGCACCTAACCATTCTCATTTTTGTCCTGGCTCCTGGTTCGAGAATTTTCTTTATGTAAGTCCTTTTTCTGTACTGCCATACACGACCTTAAAACCGGGCCAGGTGAAATTTACCCTTCTGTATTAACAGTCAAGTGGGTTGCAAACAACTTGCCGATTTTAAAAATGTGCATGGGTGGTTCACCCTCAAGCCAACAAGAAGCTAGCCATTAGAGAAAATTCATCCATAAAAAAGAATTGTTATCATATATATAACTGAGTGCAAACCCCATCATTTCTAATGGGCTGCTGTACATGTTTTGTCGCTGTCTGCTTGTCATTTGGCAAAGGGGTCAGTTATAATACATGGGATTTACTTTGTCATGTTGCTTGTCATAGGGTCAATTAGAGAGGTCTTCAGTGTCGTAGTAATGTATAGAGTACCTGCCTATGCACCCGAGGTGATCCATTGTAGCTATTTGATCATTCTTTTATTTCTTTTTTTTTTATTTTTTTATTTTTTTTTTGACATAATACAATTTCATTTATATGACTGCTACAAAAGGATAAATTTGAATAATGTTTAATCTGGAAACAAATTATATGAGGCATCCAGAGATGATTACAAAGATTTAACACAAGCAAACAAAAATTGCCTATTGTTTTGAGAAGAGCTAGCTTGTCAAAATGCATGGCATGCAAAGCAGCCACTTTAAGGAACCTATTTGCGGTGTCCTGATGAGTGAGATGGATTTGCGTGAAGAAGATCTAGATAACTGATGCTGGGACTGGATAGATAAAACGACCCTCTCATTTCTTGAGCCTTCTTCTGAGCTGATCGTAGTTTGCTCATGATCTTATCCATTGACGATGATCTCTTCTTTTCCAGTTTCATCTCAAGCTTCCGTATAGATGCTTCTGCTTTAGCTTTCTGCAGGTTCTCCCAAGCAGTAATTTTTGCTTCTTCTCGTTTAACCTTTGAGAGGCTTTTGGTCATCTCCGAAACTTCCCAATCTGCAGATCGAACCTCGAGGGCTTTTCTTTTCCAATCATCTACCATTTCTGAGCCAGACCGTCTACCTGGAATCCGAGTTCTACCTTTTATAGACCACCTTGACGGGACGATAATTCGGCGTCACTGGACTTGGAAACATCCCAGCTCTCCTACTCAAAACACCACTTTTCATAAAAAGCCATGGAGAAGAACTAGTCACATTCCTCACTAACGATGTTGGCCTTCTTCTGTCAGACTTCCTTAAAAGTATCTCAGATCTCGTCTTCCGGCTTTTGCATTCTTTAATAGCTTGTGAGAAAGAGCTTCTAGCTGAATCTATGGTTTGATTATTCTCACCATCAGTTTCTTGTGGTTTTTCAACTTTCTTAGTTCTAAGAATTGTGGAATTATTATTAATATTAGTAGTAGTGTCTGGATCTGGATTTGGAATGAAGCTACGTCCAGACAAATGCAAAGACATACCGGAGAATCGAGATCAAGTGCATCGGAAGCGGAAGAACATCAGTCAACGGAAGCTGATTGAAGCAGAAGCAGAAGAAGAAAATAAGCTGAAATTTGAGATAATTACGGAGTCAGGGGAAGCATCTCGATGATGATGATGGCTGCTAATGTTGCTGGGTGGGGGTCTTAATGATGTTGATGACTGTGTGATGTTGGCGTGATTTTTAAATGTGGTGTTTTGCATTGTGGTGTGATTAAGTGATACTCGTATGATGGGAAGGGATCAAAGCGGTGGTGAGTTAACGGAGAGAATGGCGGGCATCTTGGAGGATCCAGGACTTTCTAAGGTGGGGGCATAGATACTTACCTTAAGCGCAATTCTGCAACAAAAACACAACCATGATTCTGCACATAAAAACACCCACTTGTACAGCACAACATCCACAATTCTACAATAATTAACTGATTAACAGCAACAAAAAACAGCAATCTGCAGCAAAAACAGCGATTACAGGAATTCTGCAGCAAATAGAGCAACAAAAACAGCATTTAAAGCAACTAAACAACAACATCAGCAACAAAAAACCAATTGTGCACCATAAAACAGCAAAAAAACAGCAACTAAACAGCAAAATTAGAAACAAAAACAGGAATTTTGCATCAAATAACAGCAACAAAACAGAATGTAAGCAGTAAAAAAAGGCGAAAAAACATTGTTTCTTTCATTAAACCATGATAAAACAAGTTACAATCTACAACTTTCCTTTACGAGTAGTTAAGTACCCAGTTTGCTAAAGAGAACCATGACATTTTCATTTTTAAACAAGCACTCAAAAACTCATTGCCAATTCAACTGCGCAAATCCAATTTCACAAGCTTCTTATTCTCTGTCACGTTACTGTGTCTGATGTACTTGATCATCATTATAACTTGGAGGGAAACAAAATACTTCTCTATGCGCGTGTCTGAATTGCAAGGCTAGAATGCGATTATAGAATGTGGGCTTAAGAGGTAGGGGACTTTATTAAAATTTCGGTTGGGGCCTAACAAATTAAAAAATTCACTTGGGGTATTATTTTTTTTTGAGAGTGGGATTATAGAATGTGGGAAACATAATGTTTGCTGTACTACAATTAAAAAATTGCTATTAATACGGTGCTTTAAAACTTAGTTCAGCAATTCATATCATTGAAGCTTTAAACCTAACCCGCCCATTTTGCCACCAAAGTTAATACTGTAACTTATTTATCGAGTAGTAGGATATTTCACTTTTGCAAGAGTGTATCCCTTAAGACCATTAGAAATAACAGGTCTTCTTATATCATTCTATCTGCAACTCGTATCAAGCGTTTTTCTTTTTTGTGTGTTGAATATTAATATACCATGTAATGAACAACCCGGCAATAATAATTGTAGTACAGCAAACATTATGGCACATAAATCTAGTTTTGATTATGTACTTGTGTGTGATCATCAATCCCAACACTTCGAGAGTAATAAGTACGAAGCATCTATTAGGAAAACAAATCTGGTAATAAAGAGTCTGGCTGTTTTAGCGGTTAGATACCCCTGCATCATGGGGATCATTATGTCATTCCAAGTTAGCTAAACAGTTGCAGTAATATAAACAAGAAAAAGAATGATAATACCTTGATGGTGTTATCATCCCCACAAGTTATTTCACAGAGGTTATTTGGGTAAAAACATGCAAGCTCAGCCAAAGTCAGCAAATGGAACTTCATATACCTCAAATTAATGATGCCTTTAAATCTGCAATGTTGTTTAGTGTTGGCTAATTATTTGAACTTCATATATTCTTATTCCGGCTAACCAAAACGTTTTGTTACTACAATTTGCAATCTCATTAACGTTGGCTTTAATATTTTAACTTTCTAAAGCATTAATGTGCAATCTTTAAAACTGGACTTTCTAGCAATGTGCCACTAGGGGTGTTGACGGGTAGGTTGGATAGGTTTCGGGGTTATTATATGAGAACACAGTTAAAAGAGCTGTATGACAGATCCTAAATCCCTGTCCCCTAGATGCAAGTATAAAAGCCCGGCCACCAAATGTTACAATTGGTTAACATAAACCAATACCAAAGATTTTACTACTGCCCAAAAACAACACTAAAACTTTGTACCAGATGAAGTGTTGAACAAACTGCCTAACCCTTTACTGCCAAATATGATGTCAAAAAATTGGGGATGATGAACTTGCTGATCAAGAACAACTTGAAAATTCCCGCACACAAAAAGTACAGGTTAACTTGAACGACTTCAGCAACTTGATTTTAGTAATCATTTTTTAAGCGTTTATACTTAAAATGTATTTATATTACAAATTTTAGCTATTTTTACTATCAAGATAAGAGGGCCGACAATGTTGCATAGCTTACAAGTGTGAAATATCAACGAATGATGTAGTCGATGTAGATGGTGAGAAAAAACACATTTGAAGATGCTGTGTAAAAGCTTATTTAAAAGCTACCTCCTGGAATAGCTCGAGAGATTTTTACGCGAATATACAAGGTATGCTTTCCATACTTATTTAGAAGCTCATTATCGTTGAAAACCATGAAGGGTCTAATATTGAATTAGATTTTAGTTGGAAACATGTAAAGTTGACAATGGCTTACATAAAAGGTTGCAATTGATGCGTATGTTTCGCATGTATTCTACTATTTGAGCATAAATATTGATCTATAAAGTTATTGATCTATGCGTATGTTTTGCTTTGTGGTTCAAGTTTTGTTTTTGGGAATTTTAGATGGCTGTAGAAATTTGCGTTTCTATCTTTTGATTCCATGTGTAAGTCTTGGTCCAAATACATTAATTTTTGTGTCTCAAACTTCTGCATTATTATTTCAAAGGATTTGTCCCTGATGGTTCTTTTGTTACGAGTATTTCAATAATGCAACTCTTATATGCTTAAATGTGTAGAAAGTCTTGCAAAGCATTCACATATATAGCATGTATGTATGTAGGTAAAACATGAGATATGAATGATGAGAAGTTTGGTAAATCACTTATTGCACGTGCTTGTAGCCTTGTAGGTAGGTGAGACATTGTTCTTGTATGTGATTTGAAACTTGAAAGTAGAAGATGAGTGCACACTATAAAAGCTTACATCTTATTAAGTAAACACATACTACCTACTAGCTACATATATATAGTCACTTTAATTTGGTTAATTTGTATAGGTGTCTACCTTCAATACTACCTCTGTGCTCGATCCTCTTAATATTACCCCTATTGAGTTTCCTACACTTCTGTTACCTCGGTGTTTTAGTGTCATTTCTCCCACAAGAGAGTTCTGCTCTTCCCGTATCGCTTTGAGCCTGAACTGTGCTACCCCGGGTGGAGTTTCTATTCGAAGGTTTTTTTCCAGAACCACGCACTTGTAGCTTTTACCAACGAAGTGATATTGTTTGATTATTATATCACTCTTCTTCGGTAGAGGGTTCATGAAGATATATAGGTCTCGGTGATTCTCATGACGATGAACTTTGTTAGATGGTTAGGCAAAAGTACTTTGGGTTTAGCATATAGATTGGCAATTGACGAAGCCATATATAGTTTCACTAGTGATGCTAAGTGCCATTATCTGCTGGAATATATATTCCTGCCAGTTATTCTTTCACTAGCAATTGTTGGCGAGTCTTTAGAAACGTTTTTGCTTTAAAATTAGGCAAAGGTTCCTGGAAATCTTTTTGCCTTGCTTTTGGCATGTAACAAGAATCTTTTTGGTGCACTTACACATACTAGTACGTAGTGGTGAGGCTGCAATATATTATGGAGGTATTCTATCTTTATATATTTGACCATATATGGCACTGGGTTGGTTATGCATGATTAAATGATAGTGTGTGATTATAATGTTTAGCTGGCTATGTTATTATTTGTATATATAGCTGGTTTTAATTATATGTAAGACTTCAAACATGTCTTTAAGCACTTATAACAAGTTGTGGGATTGATCCAATTCAGTTGTACTATCCCGAATTTAGAAGCTCAATATTAAAGGAGTAGTTATATATCTCTATTTTTCTTTTTTTTTCAAAAGTAGCATGTTAGGTATGAGTTCATTTAAAAGAGGGTTATATTCATATGGATCTTTAAACAATGGTGGAAACCAAGGGACTAATCTAAGTCCTTGGATCAACCATCATCAAAATCCAATCAAACATTATTGGTTACTCCGGTGAATTACTCCGGCGACTGTGCAATCATATTTGATTGGTCAAGCCAATCAAGCTTGATTGGTTACTCCGACGGATTACTCTGGCGACTGTGCAATCATATTTGATTGGCCAAGCCAATCAAGCTTGATTGGTTACTCCGGCGACATTTTCTAATCATCTTTGATTGGTCAAGCCAAATCAAGCTTGATTGGTATAGGTGTTGAACAATAACAATAATCATCTCCAATTGTATTAGAAATTGAAATTGAGGGTTGTGTGGATGTGGCGGTGGCCGAAATTTTTAAGGAAGAAAAAGGGGAAGACTTTTGATTTGAAAACCCTAATCTCTTGTTTCTCACCTTGGAGGTAATGATTTCCCTTACCCTAGCTTTAATTGTTATTAAAAAAATTAGGGTTCTTAACCTTATGAATTTGGGGGTTTTGTTACTAGAGATTTTTAAGCAAACCCTAATTGTATAGATTGAGAATTTATAGTTGCTTGGGAAAGGTATTTTGATTATGAAAAACCCCATAGTAAGAACCCCATGTTTGTGGTGTTTGGCTAGTAATTATGACATGAAGTTTTATTATGAGAATTTGGTTTTGGAAAAAGTTGTGAGTAGCCAAACACCAAGATGTTAGAATTGATGAATGCATGTAGATGTTTGTAAGGAAGTTGAGTCATGGAACTCATAGATGTTTATGTGTTGATTTATGTATAGGTGTTGAAGATTAATTTGTCTAGTTTGTTAGCCTTATAGTACCTAATAGCCATTTGAGGTGAGTGTATATGCATATAATCATGTTCTTGTTAATAGAGGTCATAGGTGGGTAAATTCCTATGACCCATTTGTTTGTTAATGGCAAGAACTAGTAGGTGGTTCCTACTAGTCGAATTGTTTGTAAGAGCTAGTAGATGGGTAAATTCCTACTAGCCAAATTGTCCATGGCCATGTTGAAAATTAATGTGTGTTGTTTGTTATGAATGCAATGGCTAGCTTGCTAGGCTTTATGTGGTGCTTGATGCACATTGTTACGGTAACATGATTATGATTATATGTGTATGCATTCACTAAGCGTTGCTTATATTTTAGTTGTTTGACGTATTATAGGAGTTAGTAGTAGTAGCAAAGGCAAATAACCGAACGTGTGAAGTAGCGGAAGATTTTGAAAGACTTGGAAGGTTGGCAACTTGGGTAAACCTTGGGTAGATAATCTCCTTGTGACCCAATTGGCTCTTGATTTGTCTTGTTTGATGGAACAAATCTATTTTTGGTGTAAAACTTGAATTTATGTCATGTATCTAGTTAGTCAGTGTTTATGTATATTTTTTAGTTGGGTAATGGTTTGGGTAATCCACCCATTTCGTCAAGTCAGATAATTTAGCTTACGGGCCGTGCTATATTTTGGTCACATTGATGTGTATACATAACGTTTTGCAAATGCATATTTGGTTTTGAGGGGAAATGGTGTTTTAAGATGTAATGTGAGCCTAAGGGAAGGAAATGAGGATTTGATCAAGAGTTCCTGAGCAGTAATTTCCCATTGCGCCGCAGTGGGAGTCTTCCAGACTCACTGCACCGCAGTGAGGCCGTTGATCATTCTGGTCCGTGGGTTTCCACTGCGCTGCAGTGGGGTCCCTGTAAAAAAAAAAATTCGTTTTTGATCTTAAATGTTTTGGGTCTTTACACAATTTTACATTAATCGTTCAGTCTAACGGGTTACTTACATACAATGAACTAAATAAAAGTTACATTCACACAATAGGAAATGTATAAAAGTTACTTACACCTTCAGATATTAAACCCTAAACTAAAAGATCATGTATCCTTGAAGATCCTTTAGGTGGTGGGAAGAAGCGGTCACTTGACTAAGAAGCTGTAGTTACAACACTGGCCAATCTCGCACAACAATTTGGTAAAGGAGAAGATGGCATCTATGATCCCAAGAAAGCCTAGTAAAGCACCGTGGAAGATACAAGACCGGAAATGTGTCATAGCATTATTTGGAACGACCCAAGTTAAGGCTGGGAATATATTGAACGGTATGGTTGACACGTCAACCCTTAAGAATTATATCAAAAAGGAGATGGACATTGCAAGCCGGCCAGGTAAGCCGACCGATGGTAACTTCAAGTTCCACGTGACAACATTAACCACACTGGAGTGCCATTATTTCTTTACTTTAGGCTCGCCTACTACTTTTTTTTTTCTTTTTAAAGAGAATCCATTAGGCGTCACTTGAAAATGGGAACACCTAAAGAGTTAAACATGTTCTATGTAAGAGATGATTAACAGATCCCACAATGAAAACTATACGTCACAAGTTCAAAACTGGCGAAAGGCAAATGGAAAACTATATGTTATTATCCATGTGTGAGGATGATGACATACACCAGACATGCCTTCTATATGTAAGGCCCAAAATGAAAAGAGATTTTCAAATGGCAACCTCAATATGGAAAAGATGTTTTAAGAAATTAGATCGATAGCCTTTATATAGAAAGAAACATTGTTCGATAGAGTGGAATAATTGGTGTAATTTTGTTTTGACCTAATTTGATTGTGTAGTTTGTGCCAACCCACTAATTGGTGGGTTTCGGCCAAGTTAACTTCTTTAAAAAAATAGTGTACTCTTTATCGTAAGAACCTTATTGAAAATCAATACAAAAGAACCAAAGAACAACGCACTTCTCTTGATATGCATCTTCTTTTCTTAAATTTGGTTTGCCAATAAGCCTCATATAATTACTCTCAAGTGTCAAAAGGGTATCCCCAAGTACTGCAGGTCGTGAAATTGATCTAAACAAACTTCAAGGGTTCTTTGTTAAGCAAAAACTAGAAGCTGTTGCTATGAGATTTTTCATGTACATTAGTGTTGTTCTTAGTATAGAAAATTTGTTGTAAATAATACTCTTATCATATTTTCTACATTGTATATACTTTGACCTTCAGTTTTATGAAAATTTTCATTTTCCCGAATATATATTGTACTCTATCCTAAAAAGGAATTTACAAAAGTCAACGTTAAAAAAGTCAAAGAGAACCCATAAGAATACTCAGGGTCTTCAATGATCCTAATGTAGTGTTAGTATATATTTTCAAAGTATGCGTATTCATTGGTTTTATTATCATCAAATAGTCCTGAATGTGGGTTTTATTTGAGTCAAAGAAGGTGGTTTTTAGTAGCTTTTGGTGTTTCTACTGGTCACCGAAGTGGTCAGAGGTGATGTGGGTGTTTGGTAGTGTTGATTACGGAGGGTGTAGGTTTCGGTTCGGTTAAGTAAAACATATAAGAATGAGGGTTGATGAGTTTTGTATTGGTAACATGTATATAGTAAATACAGTATAGAATACGATGAGAATCTGAGATGGCATTATGATTTAGGACTATATATATGGAGGTTCAAAACTCTGAATATATATAGTCGCATCAAAGGTGTTTTATGTTGTGCAGCAGTTGGTATTCAGTGTCATAAAACCGCAATATAGGGTCAACTTATTGGTGATCATTTGGGGGATGCTTATTTAAATTTGATTCAACATTACAAGTATCCCATTTCTCATCAATAGCTTATTGTCTCCCACTTACGAAATGAAAGTAACATTTGCTTTCGGCTAACAAATTTACTTTGATAAGGAGACATGTTCCTTATAATAAGTATCGAATCTATTTTAAACATATTTAGACTTTAGAGACATGTATTTAATTTTCATCCGTGATTGGTGTAAGCGAGTTATTTTCATTTCATATCTCTAAGTGATAGCGGTTTTTTATCTAGGAAATTAAATTAGAAATTCATTCCTCATAGGGCTCTTTATTATTATGTTATACCTTCTAACATTTAGGAGCAATTTTATTTTATTTTATTTTAATCTTAATTTTATTTTTTATTATTTTTTTCTAATTTCAATATTCAACATTTTTTTTGTTTTTTTTATTTCGGTTTCTTTTAAGGTAATTAATTTAATTTTAATTTCGTTTATGGCTTTATATATGCTTATATTTTCGTTAGGTTTGATTAGCTCTCAAACATGATTATATCGATATTGATCCTTTGATCTGATGAACACATTAAACACTTGGAATTAATCAAATTTGTGTTTGTTATGACTCTAGTAATTGTTGTAACAAACAATACCATCAAGTGCTTTTCATGGTCTAGCATATATGGGCATATTGGTTTCAAAATTTTCATGAATAACGTCTCCCATCCTCGATCACTTTCATGCGAGATATTTATCTAACTTTGATGTTGCGATGTTGGTCAGTTGGCTGGGGTGTACGACACAAGGTGCTTCATTTAATTTTATGTCAAACTACATAGATGAATTAAATGTACACTGGCAAATGAGTCGTATCATATTAAATACACTAACAAATAACTCTTCATTTAATTTCACCCCACCAAAAAACCATCATATTCTACGAATTTTCCATCACTATAAAACCCCCTCCACAACCACCACAATTACAACCCTAAACTTTACTCACTTACATCCTCTTTTGAACACACTTTATTTTTCCTTTCTAATTATGGTAAACTTTAACAGACAAGAAGATCTCCAACGACTTCATCGATTTTAAAAGGAGGTACTTGCTCACATCTATTGTTATGTATCTTTTTATCTGATCATCTATTATTTATTTACTTATTTTGTTTTGTATCTACTACCAATTTTCTTTTATTTTTATGTTTTTCTTGTTCACTTAATTGTTCATAAAAATAAACTGATTGAGTTTTTTTGTTTTTTTCTCTCTCTCTCAGCAAACTCAGTAGAAACTTTACATGTTTTCAATAATAATTTGGTATTTAAAAACTTTTACATTGACTTTTAAATGCATTTATGTATGTTTTTGAAGTTTAAGTGTTTATGTGTTGTTTTATAGGAGCTTTATCACTAGGAAGATGAGGTTTGTCAAGATCCGTAAAGCAAACCTTCAATGGCGTGTTATTGAACATCATTGTGTTTTAGAGACTTCTCTTTAGACGTATTCTTAAGTTTCATAGAGGTATAACACAGATTTTCCTAGTTTTTCTCTTTGACCCATAAACTATGGAAAAGGAGGAATGCAGAAGAGGAATGACAGAATGATCAGTGGCGGAGCTTGTAGGGGGTTTGGGGGTGCCTAGCCCCGGCCTACTAGCCAACCTTTCATTGCAACCCATCACTCAATCGACGCTTAGCCCCCACCAACTAGTCAAACTTCCATTGGAAGCCATCACTCAATTGAAGATCTAGAAGTAGATCGTCAAAGATCTTGAACTAGATTGGAGATATTGGATCGAGTAGACCTAGATGTTGATCGGAAATAATGAAGTAGATTGATGGCTTTGTAATGAAGAAGAGCTCTGGTTGGTTTTAACAAGGGTGGTATAGTGGTTAACTGGTTGTTATGTCAAAGATGGTCTTTATAAGGAAAGGGAAAATATTTAATAGGGAGTGGGAAAGCTTTTGGAAGTAGTGTAATATACTTTTAATTAGCACAATTCAAATGATTTGTATCATTGATAATGTATCATTGATAATGTAAGCCTGTAAGGTGTATAATTTTGTTTATCAAACATGTTTCATATTTAATTTAAAATTGTATGCAATATTTATTTAGAAAGTAGATACATATTTTCTTTCTATTATTCATGATTTTATATAGTTTTAATTCATTTCAGCCGGTTGGACCAATGTATCAGTAAGAAAACTGGTTTGAAATCCGACTCAGTCATGAAAACGTTGGTGATCGAACCCCCCTCAACTTAAATTCCTAGCTCCGCCTGATGACATACCCCTCTATCGGTATGAAGGCCTTAACATAATGGCTGAGATACGAAGGACCATTCGCGACGAAGGCTCCTGCAACGAACAGCAAAAGATAAGAATCATTCTCTTATAAAGTAGGGATTGATCTTATCATCCCCAACTGATAATTAGGGAAATTATATCCCCGGCCTAAGACTTAGGAAACCCTAAGCGGCCTACTTGTTCCTCAAGAACACTTCTCCTATAAAAGGAAGAGCCGTAAGACCTACTAAAGGCATTCACGAAAATATAAAGAAAACCTAGCTGGCGTAAAGAGACCAACTCTACCTTCTAGGGAATCGCCAACAAACGAGTCTAATCACCTTTTAACCCACATCACATAAACCTTGGTTCGGTGCGCAAACACCGCCTCTCAGAATGATGACAATGGTAGATGCCGATCATATGCTCATATTGTTGATCTCCAAGTGTGCGTGGTCGTGCCAACCATGTGCTAGCTGTAGTGCATCAGCGTTGAGAAAGCAAGGATCGAAGCCCCAACATGACACGAGCCGTAATGTATTGATTGTAGACATCACGTCCTTCAAATCCGAAAGGCATATTGGTTCAATATGCTTAATTTGATATTAGTATGTATAAACAAATAATGGTACTCTAATTTTAGTTTTGAATATGTTGAAGCTTGTAATGTAATAAAGATTGACCTTCCAACTTGTAGCTTACATTTGTTTGACAAACAAACTCTTTTTGATCTTTTCGACAAACCAACTCTTGTTTATCTGTTTGTCAAACTCGAATATGTTCTCTTTATTTGCTTTTTTGCTCGTTGCCTATTTTATTTTAGATGTTCTAGTAAGTTTTATCTTTTTAGATTTTTCATGTTATCTTGTTAAGACTAAAGAGTTATTGATATCTTCCATATCTAAATGCAACACAATGTTAATCAAAGCACCAAATTTTCTCAACTTTAATCTTACCTTTATATTTTGTATTACAATTTTAAACTAGAAAGTTCTAGGTTTCGGCTCTTTTAAATTTAATCATAATTCGCTTTAATTACGGAAGGGTAATGAGGGAAACCCTAGCCCGGTATCACAATTGAATATCCATCGACTCAGCCTGTATGAGCCATATGATTGCCGGTACGAAAACCTTCATCCTAATCCCCACATGACCTAGGCACTACGAATGATCGAACCCACGTATTTAAACTTCTTTAGGCTTCATTAGTAACGGGTACCTTAAAGTAATTATTTTTTGTGTCAAGCGGGATCGAACCTGAGATATTAAGGTCACCAAGTGTTTGTCTTACCACTAGGCTAATTGTTTAATAATAATACTTGTATTTACATAAATTGTCATACCAACTCAAAATGACATTTAGATTCTTTGTATGCCTTAACATAGTTGTAGAAATTCCCGAGATGCAAGGATGAGGAAAATAGCTGCTCAAATAGGTGCAATTAGAGAGCGGAGACGCACGTTTGCTTAGCGACGAAAATTGGTAAAGTAAGTGTTAATAAAATAAATGTTTGTAAAATAAGTGTTTGACCAATTGATCATACACATGAGCCCACAAAAGACTGCAAGTCACATGTTCGAACTCTTTTCAAAGATAAATGAAAAAAATATATCTTATAATTTATGTGTGACAATAATGAGTTAACAGACATGAGTTCTATGTGGTGGGTACTTTAAGTAAAAAGGCGGTACATAAGACTAGAAGGTTCTCATCCATTTACTGTTTTTTTTTTAAATGCAAGTGTTTGATGTAATTTTACATTATACACTCGTGTGAATTTTTATAAAAAAAAAAAGTTAGTATCTTTTTGGTTTACATTGTTATATTCATTAGTTACCTCGGTTATTATCCAATGGTTGATATTTGTTGTTTGGAGGGCGTTAGTGAAATATTTTTTTGAACAGTTGGGCATAAGTCAATTGATTATCCACCCAAGGACAATATCAATGTATTAAATACGTATTCATTGATTGTATCATCTCACAAGGCCTTGGTTACTTGGTTATCCGTACAGAGAATCCGAGTGTGGTGATAAGAAGAGTGTGTATTAGTGATCGCAAAACACCCGAATTGCAAAAACAATGTAATTGGTGAGTTCCCATGATCATTGACTTGAAGTTTTGCTACCTAGACCAATGGGTTAATAGCCCAGTGGTACCGTACCCCTAACAATGGGGGCTTGGGGGCACACGTCCTGGGTTCGAATCTCGTTCCCAACCAAGTCTTCAGGGGTTTTCACCGGGCATGCGTATATGCGGTAAACGCGTTGAGTACCAATAGGTACATGGCTCCAGAGGGTGGCCACCCACTTACCCCTTTTTTTTTTAAGTTTTGCTACCTAGAATATAAACATCATCTAATCCCATCAAAAACTGCAAAAGGGTCAACAGTCGATTACGATAAGAATGTTAGCATTCGTGAGTCCTCAACATGTTGCAATTAACCTGCAAAATACTCTAATCTTACAATAAGCAATAATCATAACAAGAATAAGATTAACATGAATGCATCTGGGTCCTGGGATTCAAAAAAATATAGGGAGGCTTCTTGGTTATCATGAATTTGACTTTGTTCATATTTTTAAACAAGTCTTTGCAACTGTAAATTCACATATTCCAGTTTTATGTATATCATCTACGGATCAACTTTTATGATTTTTAGCCTAAAGTTAACCTCTTAATTCAATTCTATTTTTGTATTGGGTTTAGTATCCGGAGGTGTAAGTAACTATTACACTTTTTCTATTGTATGAATGTAACTTTCATTTGGTCCATTGTATGTAACTAACTCGCTAAATTGAACGATTAATGTAAAAGTGTATACGTGGCACACCATATGAGCTGCCACGTAGAAGTGTTTGATTGATCAACGTAAAAATTTTGCATTAATAGTTCAAATTTAGCTGGTTAGTTGCATACAATGAATCAAATGAAAGTTACATTCACACAATAGGAAAAATATAAAAGTTACTTACACTTCCAGATACTTAACCCTTTTGTATTTTGATTCACATACGCTTCATTCTATGATCAGTACTTTGTTCATATTTTGATTTTCGACAAGGGTGGTTTGAGTAACTACTGCATTCATTGATTCAAGAAGAATTCAAAACTAAAGATTGGGAAATAGGGGTTTAAAATACTCAGGGGATTCATATAAGACGACGACTACCAATCGGGCCTCCTCTGCATTATGCTGGTCTCGGTTGCAGAATGAAGGGAATACTTCTAGGAATACTCCGTAGTTAAATTGGAAATATGAATTTTGTAACAACATTATACTTATGATGATAACTTAAAAGAAAACAAAAGAATTTACTAAATTAAAAATTGCATAATTACATTCACTAATATCATTATTTGGGTTTGTCTTGGAGTTTGACAGCACCATCTAACATGTTTTCCTTAGCAAGATGAGGATGTCGCGGCAGACCCTTACATACACATTGATTTATTTCACAGATGGCATGATATGGACAATGGAGAATCCGACAGTCAGCGCCTGTACGACATTTTTGTGCACGAGAGAATCGTGGGAAACTCATCATACCTGTCACGACAAAGAAAATATTGTCCATTAGTTAACATCACATGAACAAGATATGTATATGTGTATGTCATAAGAAAAAACGAATGACTTACTGGAAATGATAATCAAAAGCATAAGAAGAGCGACTCGTGAGGAAACTCTCTCCATTTCTTATAAGTAAAATGTGTTTGTTTTACTACTCTGTTAGATAATTACTTCAGAAAACTAAAATTTAGAATGATGGTTTATATACACAAGGATTTTTCATGTAAAGTAATTGTTGGTATTTCTTCTATTAAGTAAAAAAAATCTTTCACATAAATGTTTTTATGTATGTATCTTTAACTTTAAAAGTTGAGTTAAACGTGATACTCTTACTATATAATTCAAAAGGCAATATGTTATGATAGTTCAATTCAGGTTGTATTTTACTTGTAATAATAATGGTCCAAAAGTCATTTGTGATGAATTTAATCGTTATTTAAATGATCTTATTTAAGATATATAGATTCTAATACTAACAAAATATATATTTTCCTGATCATATTAGTACATTACTTAGCTCATACTTTTTGCAACAATATTCCTATTCCAAAATTTTCAATTCTTCTGTTTTTCCAGGTTGAGTGGTTTTGTAAAAGCAGTATTCATTGCTTCTACAGTTCTACACAGTTTTTATTTTTCATTTGTAGCATATAGAGAACATAAAACCTATTGGACGACTTCAATCCATATCCTTTTAGTCAGGGTAATAAACTTGGGCCTTGGGGCATGACAGATCTACAGGGTTGCGTAAGGTAGGACTTTCGGTATTATTCAGGTCTTAGCCAGGCTAGTATGAGGTCGAGCTTATGTAGCTGCTCGATTGAGTCATTTACTTGACCTCTATTACTATTGCATCATGACTTGCGACACGAACAAAACTTAACCAAGGAGTGCTAATCTTGATAAAACTATCAAAGTATTTAGTTACATACGCAACAAAATGTTAAATTGAAAGAGATCTCATGAATTATAGGAAAACTGTAATCAAGTACAAGATCAAACTGACGTATCTAAAAACTGGGACATCGGTCGTCTTCTTTTTTTGCCATTTGTTTTTGCTTCTACATCACACGATTGTTGGTTTCCCTTTGCAACAACTCCTCTATCTAGCAATACAAGGCTTTCGGCATATGTTTCCATGTCAATGATACCTTCAGAAATATAACAGGGTGCCGGAAATGGGCTCTCTTTTCCTCTTTCTGCATTATAAACACTGAGCCCCAATTTGTATTTTTGGAGCAAGAAATCACCATCGGTCAGTCCCAAAACTCCACCTACTCGTTGATCAATTAGCAATCTAAAAACCATAGACCTAAAAGCAATATTATTATTTCCGTGTCTTCTCACCCAAATCCAGTCATTCCAAGATTTTCTATAAACCAAAGCTAACGAATCTTTGACGACCATCATTAGTTTTCTTCTATCACACCATGGTTCCGGGAACTCAACTGTGCCACAAACATATGTACTCAAATCAAATGTCATTATACATATTCCGTTTGGATTACGTTTAATCACCCAATACAATGTTCCGTTGACCAGACACGCCCGCCTTGACAAAACATTTTTTAGCATCATGGTAGGGGAATTAATGAGAGACCAAGTGTCTGTCTTCATAGAGTAAACCAATGGATCTGTTTTCAAGTATGAAATTATCACAATCTTGTAATCATCGGTGACTGGGTCGACCCCAAAACCTAGTGCAAGATCATGTCCTTTTTCTATATAATTTAGGGGTACAGGTATAGTTAGTTTGCGCCCAATTGAAGGGTTCCATAAACTAAATTTTTTTTCTTTGTCCACCACACAGAAAACTCCATTACATGAACCAACGATTTCAAAATCTATGGGCGTCGGGAGATCAAGTTTTGCTACATTCGTGCTCTGATCAGCTGTTCGATAATCCAATGATAATTTGTTTTCCGAAAACAATGAATAAATGTCTGTGCCACGATAAAACCAATGATGGTACTTGACGAGGAGTTTCCACGGAGTGTTCACGGATCGAAGTTTGTGGGTCCGTATGAAATCGGGGCTAGCAATACGAGAAAACCAATACTTGGAGAGACATCTAAATCGGAGGAGGGATTTGATGGGTAATCTTAGAAAGATTTCATCAGTCAATTCTTCACATAGATGATCTGCCATTCTATATACATAATTTTGCCATAAATTTTACGATTAGGAGTAAGATAATTTACCGTTCTAAATAAATAGATAAATATCAAGGCTTTAGATATTACAATATGGAGCCTTCTCTCCTGTTATTATTTGCAATTTTGCATACAGAATATATATATATATAATTATTAAGAGAGCAAAACACCGCAATAATCAACATTATAAGCACACACACATGTACATAGGGTTATTAAGCAGGGAAAAAAAAAAAAATCTATCCGCGATTAACAAAAGCACTCACCAGAAAGAATAAGGAATGAAGGAAGGGAAAATTGGCAATATATCGACCCGTTTGGATTTTAGGTGATCAATGCGGTTGTGACTTGTGCGGAAGGAACGTTTAGGGCTATGCACTGTCTAAAATATGGTGGGCCGGGCCAATTGTTTATGTTCTTTATCTATTGTTTTAGACGAGTACTAATAAAAATAGGATATCATAAATTTATGGGTAAATGAAGTTGACACGTTTTTCACTTTTGATCTTTAAACTTTAAAAATTACAATTTTGATCCTAAAGTTAGCCAATTTTTTCAATAATTGTTCTTTGGCCTTACGGCGTTAAAAAATGGCCGTTAATGTACGCACATGCTAGACACGTGAAGGCACTAATGTCATTTCACCTTACACCGAGGGCCGAAAAGTGATAAAATAACTACTTGAGAGACGAAAAATGGCCATCTTTTTTTTAATTTTGATTTTAATTGAAAGGGGGACGGTGGATGGTAGTGATTCTAGGTGGCGGCAGTTGGTTGGTGGTGATTCCAGTCGGCGACGGTTGGTTGGTGGTGAATGTAGACGGCGGTGGTTGGAGGTGACTGTAGATGGCGGTGTTCAGTGGCGGAGCCAGTAGGGGGGTTGGGGGTGCTCAGCCCCTGCCAACCCATCCCGTTTACTTCTGGCAAATATAACCAAATAAACAAATATTTAAAGTTTGTGTGAGCAAGCCTCCCCCAATCACCTAGCAAATGTAAGTGTAATCCCTCATAATCAATTAATGACATTAAACACCCACTTTCTCCGGTTATATTGACTTCCGGTGCCAGGAATAGCGTTTGCTTCATCTTCTCCGGTTAGTTGTGTTTTATATGTTTGAATCGGGACACTATTTAAGTATTTACCTTTATTCATTGGGAGTTGGTATCTTCATTATTTAAATAAAGGAAAATGGGATGTCTAGGGAACGGGACCGCCATTACGTCTTATATATATAGATATATATCTTTTTATTGTTTTATGGTGTATCTAATTTACTGGTACTTAATTTTAATTTATAACGGAGTATATATAGTATAGATATTTTGTTGTTTGTTAGAAGTAGTTTTCTAAGGCATTTGCTGAAAGGATTGAAGATTGCGTATCACATTCACATATGTTATCATGACCTTATCAAGGTCATCCTATAGTATAAATCTGAATTGTTATAGAAAATAATATATATATAACGGAAAAAGTATACTTGTTAAGAGTTTATATGGGAGAAGAATTTTCATTTTCTTTTAAATTGTAGTTGCTAATATGATGAAGTTATTAATATTTAGAGACAAGGCTGAGTTATCAAACAAAGATTTACATGGGTTCCTCATTAGGAAAGAAAGTAGTTTTTTATAACCTAAAATGAACCCGACAATCTTATACTATATCGGATACGATAATCATCACTAAGGATATAATGAAATACAGCCCCCTCCAAGTCAGAATCTTGGTTGCGCCTCTGGCGGTGTGGGTGGTAATTGTAGGCAGTGATTGCTGGTGGTGACTGTAGACGGCGGTGTTGGTGGTAATTGTAGGCAGCAGTGGGCTGGTGGTTTAGATTTGGATTCAAAGTCGAGTTTTTATTAGGTATTATGGGGAAATAAATGTCTAGTCGGAAAATTCCATCGAAAAAGAAAGAATGAAAGAATAGATTTATTTGTATGATTTTCATTTTTCGTCCCTCGAGTAGCTTTTTTTCACATTTCGTCCCTTGGGTAGCTATTTTTCAACTTTTTGTCCCTCGGTGTAAGGTGAATTGACATTAGTGCCCTTACGTGTCTAGCACGTGCGTACGTTAACGGCCATTTTTTAACGTCGTAAGTCCAAAGGAAGATTATTGAAAAAATTGACCAACTTTAGGATCAAAATTGTAATTTTTAAAATTTAGGGATCAAAAGTGAAAAACGTGTCAACTTCAAGGGACAAAAAGTGTAATTTACTCTAAATTTAGTAAGAAAGTGACAAACCGATTAAAATTTTTTCTTTTTTTCTTAATGAAAGAGGATCCCTAATTTAAACTCTCTTTAAAAAATTTCACGCATTGATCTTTAAGAAATTTCTTAATAGCACAGTATACATAATGGGGAATTTCAGGCATCTTTTGTAACTAGCACGTATTCGCACATCAACCGTAATATACGTAAGTTGGAACAAACAATGTTTTTCATATACACAATATACTTGAAATTTCAGTACAAGCGGTATATAACAGGAAATCTTGGTATCGAAACGAGTCTGATATCTATAGTTTTGGTTGTGAGTTTGCGGCAATATGTGAAACGCCCCAAGACTCAACTCAAGAAAACGACATTTTTTTTTAACAACAGAATAATACTCTGCATATATACTCCACAAACTTCTACACAAACCTTATTTTGACACTTAAAATCAGCTTGCAACATATCTAACTCAAAACCAAACTTCATTTTACGTCATTTCTGAGTTCAAACAAGTTTTAGACAGAGAAATAAACTTAATAAAAGTAAAATTAGTTATAAAAGACAATACACCAAAAATTAGAAATTTCGGCATGACCTTTTCGTAAAATCTACATCCAAAAACCTGTTACGGATAATGAATTCTTAAAATACAATTGATCATGATCTATACAATACTTTTATAAAAATGACCTATTATAAAATAACCAAAACTCCTTGAAAACTTGACAATACAATAATCATACCAAAACAATCAATGTATCATGAGCCAATAGTTCAAAGGGGTCTCTACGGGTCCTATCACTTTACCATTTACCGCTTTTAGCTAAAGAAATCAATAATCCATAAAGCAACTTCGAACTTCAATCTGTATATTACTTAACTTGCTTCCACTTCCGGGACAACCTATAAAAAGGGTAAACAACTAAAAAGTAAGCAAAGCTTAGTGAATAATCTTGCATACGTTTATACATACGAAGGAGGGCAAAGTACAAGGACTATTACATGTAACCTATGACACCGTCATGTCATATTTACATGTTCACCTTGTACACTAACAACACATATATGGATCCATATAAGCTAACAATCATATCAATAACATCTATCGGGATTCTTAGGCCCTGGAGGTTCTTAGGCCTGATATCATATCAACTATCGAGATTCTTGGGCCCCGGAGGTTCTTAGGCCTCATAATCACAATGCCCCACATGGGCTTAAGCCACATCAATTACCACACATGGACAAATAAACTTCAACATGGTGGTCAACACCACCATCGACAAAAGGCTTCAACATGATGTGGTCAATTGATCCAACATATACATAAAGGTATGCAAGAATATTCACCTCCTCCGCGACAACCAAAAATCATAAATCAACAAGACCGCAAGTACACAATACGTATGCTTCAACCTAGCAATGATTCACAAGTACATAGAATATCATCAATCACATATTAGGCCATCTAGCCATAATCACTAGCATTTCAATACCCAACCCCTCATTTACAATCTTATATTAATCTTGGGTTGGTTCATCAAACACGTATCTTTTATATCACTTTCATTTGACCAAAACTTACTTTCATACCAAAATCGTCATTTTCATATTTGACTAAGCAGACTTCAAACAAGCATAACTCAAGTTCTACTTACTCTTTTTACTTGATTCCAGTGGCCAAATTTAGATGACACATATACCTACATTTTATCTTTAGTGACCAATATGTGAATTGTCTTTCAAAGGTGACTTCTTGGTCGTTTTAAAAACCAACACAGTTGCTGAAAACAGCTTTGACCTTACTGACTTCTAATGACCATAACTTGAGTTCTACACCATATTTTGACCTCATTCCAGTGGCCACTTCGTCTTAACACATTTTAGTACATTTTATATTCAGTGACCAAGATATGATTTAACTTTCAAGAATGTGTTTTACACGTTTTAATGACAGACACAAAATCAGTTTTGCTGAAAAATCAGCATTGCGCCCCTGAATTCAAAAATTCATATCTAGAGTTCTACTTCGTCTTTTTAACCCATTCCAGTGGCCACTTCTTCTTAACACATTTACCTACATTTTCTTTTTAGAACTCAACAAGCGAAACATCTTTTATAGTAGAGTTTTACCCACGACAAGATCAGTAACCAAATCTGTCAAATTTCATTTTCACTAACAATCATCAAAACTTTCATGCAACCCAACTAAAAACCCTAAATTTGATTAAATTACAAGAACCCTAACTCATATTATAGCAATTTACTCAATATAAATGAAACCCCCAATTTCCAAATAAAATAGTTGCATGAACCCTAATTCTTGAAATTAAAATCAAACTAGGTTAAAAGAAATTGTTACCTCAAGAACGGAATAGATAATTTAGGGTTTCAATTCACAATTTCTCTTTTTCTTCTTTCCTTGAATTCGAATTACATACACCACACCTCCACCTACATCCCAATCTTCCAAGATATAATCCTTGAATATTATTAGTATTATTATTATTAAATTTACTTGTAACTTGAGAGCTTAATCCTCATAAGAATACTAGAATTCTTGTATTAGAGGTTGATAGAAAATGCATGAGAATAAAAGGGGGAGGAAGAAACTAGGTGGAAAGTAATATGGTGAATCATCAGGAGATGGCTCATCCTTTGGCCACGTTTATTTCAAAAATAGGGGTATTATATCCACTAGTCACTAAAGTTCCAACTAATTTAACCCCGTATCTAAAAATAAAATACTAGGAAACTATTTTAATGTTAAAACTATAATAAATGTTAATTTTCATTGGCCTAAAATATTAGGATGTTACAGTATGGTACCGAATACCATCCTTAATTACATTTATAAGTTGTAACTGTTAGTATATGATCACGTAAAATAAACGTATGTCCGGAAATGATTTAAGCCTACGGGGTCACACGAAATGACACTGTAACTTTATATGATTAATTAATTAATATATTAAAGTAGTATATTAATTAGTTTGATCACTAAATGATTAATTTAAATAAGTTAAAGGGTTAATTGTATTTGAATTAATTAGAAGGAGGTTTAATTTTGAAATAAGTTAATTAGGGTTGGACTCTAATTGGACTTAAGAGGGGCCGGTTTTTGAAGGCTCAAAAGAGGCCTTTGATTGCTTGGTCACCAAGCCAAAAACCCTAAAGATTTACCCTATAAATAGAGGGCTTAATCTAAGGGTTTGATATACCTTCACACAAGAAAACCTTCTCCTTCTCTCCTCTCTCTTTCGGCCGAGAATTCTCCTAGAGTTTTCGGTTTTGTGCCATTAAAATATCCACATGCAACCTATGTAATTAATGAATGGCATGACATTAATTATGGTGTGTTTGTGTTGACGGCAACAAAGAATTTCGATAAATAGGGATTTCGAAATTAGGGAGATACACAACGGGTTTGTGAGTTCGTGATCAAGGTACTAACATACGATATAAGAGGTGTCTAGTATGCACACGTAGAGGGATTTACTTCAAATCCTCATAAACGTTTCTTACTTTTTATCTTCAATTAAAGGTATATGCTATCTCTTTTGGTTAATTAATTAACTACATAGTTTTATCTTCCGCTGCGTGCTTTGTGATTTGATTTGATAAATTGTTATATATCCCAACAGTGGTATCACGAGCCTACTATGTATGTTTCTTGATTACCAATTAAATCAAAACTTGAAGGAGGGTTAGGGTTTTTGATTTTTATAATTTTCGAATATATATGTATATATTTAAATTAACTTTTGTAATTGAATTACATTATTTAAAGAAGAAACAAATAATGTTTAATATATATATATATATGGTTCGAAAATTTCCAGAAAAAATAAAAAAAAAATTGTTTTTTAGCATTCCTAATCCAAGTTTTGATTAATTACATGTTTATGTGATATATTGCATGTATATAATTGTGTACCTTTAATTTCAATTGTTAAAAAGAAGTAAAAATCATGAATTTTTCATGCAAATTATTCATGATTATTACTTAAATATATTGATATGAAATCTTGATCATTAGGGTTAATTATGCTAGATAATTGAATAAATAATTGTGTGACAATGTGATTATGTTTTGTGAAATTTCCTGTTTGACACCAGTTCACTAAAACGATCATAACTAATTAACCGTAATGAGTTGGACGCTCATTTTTTTTACTGTAGATGCTTGACTCATAGGGCTACAACTTTCGTGTTTTGTGCTAAGCCCAGTTCGGCCTTCTTCAGGGCCATTTTTGGTCGTGAAGCTGCTGGATTTTCCAGATCATCAACTTGTTTATTTATGGTAGATAATTTGTTATGGAATTTTTGGCTTACGCAATCAAGGCAACTTGATGTATGTGATCTTTTCCATATGGAAAAGGAGCCAAATCTTATACCATAGTGACCAAAATTAGGATGATTACCTTAATTGTTAAGTTGTAAATTTAGTAAGTTACCTTAAATCGTTAAGTTGTATATTTAGTAACTTACCTTAACTGTTAAGTTGTATTTTTAGTAAGTTTAATTTTGCTTATTTTATGAAAATTGTATGCAAAATTGTTTTTGGAAAAATAAACTTGACTAATTAATATCGAAATAATGATTTTGTATATAAAATTGGTGCCCTAAAATCAAAAGATACACCGGCTCACCCATTTAAACGAACTCTAAGAGAGGTATAAGTCGGAGTGCGCTAGCCTTCTAAAAGGGTGGGTTTTTAAAGGTAAACCTTTTCCCTTGCGCTTCTTTGTGATTTCAAATGGAGCTACCGAGCTCTTTTGTATTTAAAGGCAATAAAAATGAGTTTTATAAACACATTATGTTTAGAAGATATGCATGAATCTTCAAAAACATAACCTTTTGTCACACATCAAATTGAATGACCCAATAAACTTAAGTCATTTGCCATCCAATTTGTCAAGGACACATGTGGCTGTTGTTTTACTCACTGGTACACAGTGGTGAAATGGCAATTGCATGGCAAAACCCATTCACTGGTACACAGTGGTGGACAATTTTGTACGTTCTTAGTTGGACGACTTAAAGCGAGTTAAGCGGTGAGACCTTGACCCGTGGAAAAAGATGGGACAAAACATGACTACACAGGATCACTTGATGAATCAAGTGTCATACGTAGGTCCCATACTTACTAGGAATTGCACTAGTAATGCAATTACTGCTCTTCACTTACCTTTTGAGTGCAATCATTTCTAGCAGATCAACTGATGAAATGGTTGCATGTCAACTGGATGCTAGCCTTAATGAAATTAATTGTTTATTTTGTAAACGTTGGGTAATTAATTTCTTAAGGATTTATTATCGAAAATACCGATAATTGAACTTGAATCTATTTTGTAAAAGGCAACAAATCCTTCACAAAACATACACCAATCGGCTTTCAGGTCGATGCTAGAAAGAGAAAACTTTCTGAAACCAATTTCAATGACTGTTTTGTCAATAGAGAATTGTTCTAAGAGTTGAAAAGAAAACCGATGTCATTTGAAATTCAGATACCGCTATTCCTGATGCGAATGCCACTGCTTTGCAGTTGGAAGCATAAAATACTCGGTACAATAGACATATTGAGGTTGCTTATTTGATGCTAGAAACATGTCTCCTGAGCTTCAAAAAGCAATTCAGATTGCAAAATCCGTGTGATATGATCAAATAACTCAAGTCTATGTATGGAAAACAAGTTGGAGTTGAATTACTTGAGTTAATTGAGTCACTCCATAACTTGAACACGAGTATGGGAAACCGGTAAGTGCTCATGTACTCAAGATAAAGAGTCACTTTGAGCAATTATGGAAAGGTTAAAACTATGCATTTCTTCTGTCGATTCTTATGGGCATAAGAGACAATTACAAATTTGCATAGCATAGTTGGACTTCATATCAAGTTGATTGAGTATGAAGAAAACCTTTCAAGAAATCTGAGATACCCCAAGTTCTTATGATCAAGGGGGAAATGGTTTAGAAAGCAAAACAACCGTAAAGCTAAAGGCAAGAACTTTGGTAAGAGAAAACAAGGTGTTTTATCTCAAAACCTTAAAAGACCCTTTAGAAAAAGGAGCATACGGCTAAAGACCAGGCTTGTCATCACTATGCTATAGTGAGACACTGGAAGAAGAATTGTCCTAAGTATCTAGCTGAGTTGAACAAGAAGAAGAAACAAGTTGGCTTAACTAGTTTTTCAAGTATATTCTTAACTGAATTATAAGTGTTGATGAGATTCAAATGATAATTCAATAGCAAAAAAGTCAAGTTAACTTGGACTCTATCTTTGACATTGTCATCTTGTTTAAATTTTGTCAAGAAACGCATTTAAAGACTTCCATGTGAAGATATCTTACAAATAAAATGATGAATCGTTTGATAGATGTGTGTCTTTCGAATTACCGTTAGCAAGAAAAGCATTGAAAAACTTCAATGTGAAGGGATCTTACAATCAAATGATGAATCATTTGACAAATGCATGTCTTGTGTTTTCGGCAAGATGACAAGAATACCCTTTCCGCATAAAACCGGAGAGGGCTAAGGAACTACTTGGACTAATACATATCGATGTATGTAGCCCTTTTAGACATATGTCAAGGAAAAATGCTAGCTACTTCATTATTCTATGAATAATTTCAGTCGTTATGGTTATGTTTACTTGCTTAAACATAAACATGAAGTGTTTGAAACATTCAAAGAGTTTAAAAATGAGGTAGAAAATCAACTCGGCAAAACCATCAAGATTCTTCGTTCGGATTGAGGTGGTGAATACTTAAGCCAAGAGTTTAAGGATTATCTTAAAGCATGTGGAATTGTCCAACAACTTACTCTTCCATACACTCCTCAGCATAATGGAGTGTCTGAAAGGAGAAATCGAACCTTGCTAGACATGGTAAAATCAATGATGACCCGTTGATGTGACTTAATATATACATATTTCCCACATGGTTTTTAGGTCATTTTATGCTTAATTATTAGTTATTTGTATGTACTTTCGATGCTTTATGGTATGCGTGAGAGGTTTCAGGTACATGACATGTAAAATGGATGAAAATGGCTAAAAACGACTTTAGAAAGGATGAAATGATGTTTGTGGAAGTTACGGGTGAAGGAGGTGTGGAAAAAGATGTTAAAGTGAAGAAATCATGATGGAAGAAGTGTAACTCCGGTTAGAATGGTTAACTCCCGTTAAAAGGACCAAGTATAACCATTTCAGCATTTAACTCCCGTTAGCCAAATCATAACTGCCGTTAAAAGGAAGGTGGAACTACAAGGTCTCGCTAACTGCCGTTAGGGGTCAGACTAACGGCCGTTAGTCACTGAAGGACTGATGGTGCAACAAAATTCTAACGGGCGTTAGAAAAAAGGACCAAAAGTGCACAGATTTGCTAGATGACCCGTGTAACGGTCGTTACACCTCCCTAACGGCCGTTAGTCGCTGCTTTTATATATATATCATCTTTAATTGTTTATGGACGGGAATTTTTCACTTTTTAGCACTTCAAAACCCTAAAAACGCAAGGAACGAGTAGGAGGCTCTAGTAGGTCGATTTCCTATCATCTATTTGTTCAAGAATATCAATTTTTATTCAAGGATTCATTATTGCTTTTCAAATTCATCAAGATTAGCGGTACAATATGATTTCTTTTAATATTATTTGTGTTTTCTTGGTTACTATGAGTGGCTAAATCTTATTTGCACCCGCTTGGGTAGTAAGCATGTCATAGGGTCATGTTAATGTTACTCGCAATCGTTGAACAAGATTTATATGTTTAATCGTAGATCCACATTTATTTGGGTTTAAATATTGTTTTATCTTTTATATTAATTGATTGATAATTGTATTTAGAAGTTCGGGAGAAATCTATGTCATTGTCAATTGGTTTATGAAACGGTTAATCGGTCTATAATTAACCTAAAGTCGTTGAAGTTCGGGAGAAACTAGCGATAAAGATTTTAAACAATTAAACCCATTTTGAGTGTGTAAACGCTTATAAAGATTAAATCATAAAATCAACTCAGGTTTTTAATGCTTAACTGTTAAGAGTAGAAATTAAGTGCGGGAGCAATAATTATATTTTGAACAGTTAAAGTTTCAAGTATAACGGGAGTTCATCTTGTCTACCTTTTGAGTCGTTCAACAAATGCAAGTAATATTTAGACTCGATGATTGGCATGTGAGCTGATCCAAGTAGGTGTTCCTTTTAAATCTTTGTTAAGATTCAACAACCAAATATTCTCTTGTGATTAATCCTACGGGATTACTGACTTTTTCAACTAACTCTTGCAAAGTGGCAATTCGGCCATAAAACCCCCCTTTTTACTTGAATCACTTTATTTAACAATTGCTTAACAAGTCCTTGTGTTCGACCTCGTACTTACCAAGTCACTATATTGCATACGAACGGGTACACTGCCCGCAAGTGTGTAGTAGACAGTAACTAGGTATTTCGTGATATAAATTTAAGACTAGAAAATACACATCAGCCGTACAACTCTCCCATTTTCGTTTTGGGATTATGCTCTAGAGGTTGTTGTACGCATTCTCAATATGGTTCCAACCAAGAAGGTTGACAAGACGCCGTATGAATTATGGCATGGACATGTCCCTAATTTGTATTACTTAAGAGTCAGGGGATGTGAGGCACTTGTGAAGCGCGATACGCCTGACAAACTTGAACCCAGAACTACTAAGTGCATCTTTGTCGGATACCCTAAGGAAACGATGGGTTACGACTTCTATGATCCCGCCAAAAACACTGTTTGTGTTGCTCGATATGCTGAATTCTTTGAAAAGAAATTAGTTCAAGAGAACAGTGGGAGGGTTGTAGAACTTGATGAGACTCAAGAGGAAGATGTGTCACCTTCTGAAGCTCCTAGCAATCATCAACTTGGGGGTGGGGGATGTTCAAAGTGATGAACCTCAAGTCAATGATAATGAAGCGATTCCACTTCATAGGTCCGAAAGGACAAGACGTCCTACCGAAAGACTACGTCTGATGGTAGAAAAAGACGTTGTTGGAGATCTCGATGAGCCTCCGAATTTCAAAGTTGCATTATCAGATCCGGAATCTGACAAATGGCTTGAAGCTACGAAGGTGGAAATGAAATTCATGAAGGACAATCAAGTCTGGAGCTTGGTTGATCTTCCACAAAATGCTCAAACTGTTGGGTGTAAGTGGATCTTCAATAAGAAGAGAACATGGATGGAAATATACACACCTATAAAGCTCGTCTCGTGGCGAAAGGTTATACTCAACATTTCGGTGTTGATTATGATGAGACCTTTTCTCCGGTTGCGGACATTAGAGCTATTAGGATTCTCTTAGCCATAGTTGTGTACTATGACTTTGAGATATGGCAAATGGATGTTAAGATTGCCTTCTTAAATGGTTACTTGGATGAAGAAGTCTATATGGATCAACCTGAAGGTTTTATTGATCCAAAACATCCCAACAAAGTATGCAAGCTTCAAAGGTCCATTTATGGACTAAAGCAAGCATCAAAAAGTTGGAACAAGCGGTTTAATGAAGAAATCAAAATTTTGGTTTTATTCAAAATCCCGATGAGCCATGTGTATATCGCAAAGCTAGTGGGAGTTATGTTACTTTCCTTGTCTTGTATGTTGATGACATATTGATCATAGAAAAACACATTCCAATGTTGCAAGATGTTAAATCCCATCTTGGAAAGTGTTTAGCCATGAAAGATTTAGGAGAAGCGACATTTATTCTTGGAATTAAGATCTACTGAGATAGATTAAAGCGGTTGTTTAAATTAAGTCAAAGTGCTTATATTGATAAGGATCTTGAAGCGTTCTAAGTGTGGGTTTACACTTATGCAAGAAAGACTTAACTTATCTAGCAAGAACAGTGCTTCTACACCTTATGAGGTGGAGCGTATCCGAAAAATCCCATATGCTTCGGCTGTGGAATCTATTATGTATGCGGTAAGATGCATTAGACCTGATATTGCGTTCACGCAAAATATAGTT
This sequence comes from Erigeron canadensis, assembly GCF_010389155.1. Classification (NCBI taxonomy): domain Eukaryota; kingdom Viridiplantae; phylum Streptophyta; class Magnoliopsida; order Asterales; family Asteraceae; genus Erigeron; species Erigeron canadensis. Next base: position 3,344,758 of record NC_057761.1, read on the forward strand.
AGCCACTATCAACAAATCCTGGATAGGATCATTGAATTGCTGTAAAGAATATTCTTAAGTACATGTGTGCTACTAAAGAATTATTTTTTGTGTATGGTTGAAATCCCGATCAAAAATTCAAATGGTAATAGAATTTGTGATGTTGGATTTCAGACTGATAAATATGATTCAAAATATCAGTCGGGATACGTCTTCATTATTTAAATGAAGGCACGGTAGAATGCTATGAGCTAAAAACCACAGTTGTCATGTCTACAACAGAGTCTGAGTACATTGCCGCCTTAGAAGCCGCAATGGAAGCAATCTGGATAAGGAAGTTCATTAGCGGGCTTGACGTGATCCCCTCGAGTGACTTACCCACTGAGACAAAGGGATAATAAGGTATCTGAAATAAAGGGATAATAAATGCCTTAACCATTTAAATATACTTTAAGAAACTATACTTAAATTTTTTCGGGAGCATTGGCGTGTTGCTAGACGCTAACCAATGTTATTACCTTCATTTATTACGAGCTCAAGTGGGAGCTGTTAGTATATGATCACGTAAAATGAACGTAAAATGAACATAATTAAAGGAAATAGGAAAGGAAACACATTTCACCTCCTGTTAACCTTATGATGTAAAGACTTTTGGATGATCGAACAACCAATTCAAAGTTTAGAGTTTTGTAGTTTTCAATCACATGTAACACACATGAGTGAAACGGAACATTAATTGGCAGAATGTTTCTATAACGAAATAAACGTGCTAAAATAGTTGATCGAGTTAGTGAATTAATGAAGCAAAGGACCACAAATCTATGATAATCCTAAGACTCGGGCATAGCCTCTAGTTTCTTATCTCATAGACTTATTTAAAATCTTCCATATCCATATAATGTTAAACTAGTAAAATTCTTCCCCGCGTATTTGCAAGTTTGTTTCAAATGGTATATCTATTTAAAGGCAAAACCATGTTAAGTTACTTTTGCATATTTACGGGGTTTCAATTATTATTATTAGATTTTTTTTATTGATGATGTGTCGTTATAGATGTTAGCTAAAAGTTTTGACATATGAAATACATGTTTGTCTAAAGTTAATACCACAAATTTTCTATAAAGTTTATAATAATGAATACATATATATTTTATATGTGTAATAAAGCAAATATAGTTTTAATGTAAGTTTTCTAAATATTATTTAAAGGGGGGGGGGGGGTTGAAGGTGAGGTGGTCTCACACCCAACTTAGGTGAAAACCCCTCTGATCTTAATTTTTTATTTCATACAAATCATGAGGCTCAATCATTTATTAATTATAAAAAATATTTAAAAATTTGTATGTGAGAGGTTTTTCACCTAAGTTGGGTGTGTGATATCTCACACTTATTTTTCCCAAGTTTAAAATCACAAAGGAGAAAAGTGCGATAAAAAACAAAAAATTTGAAAGTTAGTTTTCAATATATTAATTAAAACCGCAAAGGTTAAAAGTGCAATTAAAAACAAAATAGTGGTATATAATGGTATGTGGTACATATTTGTACGTGATATGACAACGAAAAGTTGCAATATATTGGTTGGAAATCCAAAACGGTAAAAATGTGTAAAAAACCAAAAAGTAACCTGTTTTTGAAAACAATATGATAAAATCTGAATAATAGTTCAGGATGTGCGGTGGACGAATAGTAACTCGCCACGTATGCAAGTTATTATTCATCATGTCATTTGCCTTATATATATATATATATTAAGGATTTATTAAGGAGTTGGCAAAAGTACTTATCAATATACTAAAACAAGATTAAAGTATTATTTTGATGTGTATATGTCATCCTCCGTGATTGAACCAAACCTGCGTGACGAAACTACCCGCTATAAGCCTTATCTAAACATGATAATCTCTTCCTCCTGAATTATTGGGATTTGCTCTTATCTCGTTCTACCACATTAATACTCAGATCTAACATATTATTAGGGATATTCTCTAAACCCTAAACTTATTATCCAAGATAAACATCCCTATATATATATAGATGGGTTCTAACCCTTAAAGATCATTCCCATCCTCTACAGAAAACACACACATATTGGACATCTTCTCCTCTTTATGAGAAATGCTTCATTGCATTACAACGATATACTACACATATCGATAACATACCAATATATTGCGGGACAAAGACTAGTTGGTTTTGCATCTTTAGAGATCAAATCCAAACCTTGGTGTTAAATTAAGTGGTAATAATTTAACATAAAGTTTGAACTAATTGCATCATCAATTTCTATCATTGAATGTATTCATAAAAGTAGTAATAATCCATCAAAAATGATTTCAACCGTTTTACAATAATTAACATAAACTATGTGTTCATGTATCAAATGATCTTAACATACTATATTTTAACTAACATTATAAAAATGTCTTGATCGATAATCTTATTACACATAAACACAATTAAAGTATTTAATACCATTGCATATATTGGTAAATGAAATAGTATACATAATTTGATACTTGCTATTACAATAGATAATTGATTACAACTATGGGGCCGGCCTTGGGGGTGGGCCAAGCGGGCGACCTACTAGAGCATCACAATTTTAGTGGGCATCAAGCTAACGGTTTAACTGTTCAATTTATTTTATATTAGGTCGAGTTAGGCATCGAAACTATGTTTGACTAATTTCAGTTTGTCATAAAAGTCATCAAAAGCAAAGTTACAAGGAAAAACTAAAGAAATCCGATGTTTCAATGGGGAAAAAACTTGCGGGTGCTAAGATGTTGAAGATGATGCATCTATTTTATTTTTATTCATAAGTTTATGTATTGACCCCTGTTTTTTTCAAATACTACATAATAACCCTTTTATACAATATTTTTGCCGTTCTAAAAAAAACTACTCCCTTCGTCCTATATTAATTGTCATATTTTGACTTTTTGAGTCATTTTCATTTAACTTTGACCGTAAATATTTTTGTTTTGTGTTATATAACACTTGATATAATATATATGAATTAATTGAGTGTTAAATATATTTTTCATTGATATAACTTTCATCAACTAATATATAACACAAACAAAGTTATTTACGGTCAAAGTCGGAAGAAAAAGACTTGACCAGTCAAAAAAGTATAGTAAGTACATAATAACCCTTTATCTTTTAACCTTTATCCTTTTAATGTAAATTTTTAATTCCCTTTTATATTTCATACAATATGCCATGTTGTTGTTATAAAAGACGTGAGTAAGTACCCGTACGTTGCGGCGGTGAGATGTTAGGGATGATAGCAAGGTCATAGAGTGTGATAGGTCATAGAAGTTAATATGTCATAGAGTATGATAGTCAAATGCCTTAGCCGTACGGGCTCCATCCTCGGATTTAAAAATTCGTCGAAAGTATATCGAATGACATCTCTAATGAAAGAGCATGGAATTTTAAAAATACCCATACAACTTTTATAACTTATCGATGTACGGTTTTTGAGATAAAAGATTTTGAATGAATTGAAGTAATAAATGATTTATGGAGGAAAGAGAAAAAAAATGATCGCTGAGAGAGAAATGGTATTATTGTTATTTTAGGTAAATATATAATAGATAGAATGAATATTTTGGGAAAGTACTTAAAATCAATATTGAAAATTTAAGTTCAATGTTGAAAATTTAGAAGAAATCTGATTTATATTATAGATATAAATATAGATATAGATATTCCTTACGTTAGATCCCGATTAAGCAATAATTTAAATTTCTAAGTAAATTTGAAATCCACATGTATGTCCATAACTAATAACTCACTCCAAAAACTTTACAAAATTTTTAAAAAAAATCTTTATAAAACAAGATACTACAAATGCTAAGTAAAAAATATACATATATAAAACTATAAATAAATTATTTGATTCTATAACTACATTATTGATTTAAGCAAGGACATTATAGGAATTCAAAACAATAGCTTTGTATATGTTTATTATGAATATAAAATACATAATAATAATTATTAAATATACAATACATATTATATACGTGGCTTACAAAATAATTACTCACTTGGTATAAGTGGTTTAGCAGTCATCAATTTTAAGTATTGAGATTAATATTTTATCAATGATCCATTAAGTGAGACAAAAAATATAAAGTTTATCTATTCCTTTTACGTACATAACATGAGCATTTTAGACTGTCTTGCCGGAGCATCAAAAAATTCAAGGTCGGCCCTTATACTAGCCATTGATTGGGAATAACAATTAGACATATTACATATATTTTAATGTGTAGCATTAATTTTAAATATGTTAACCGTTATCATCGGACAAGAAAATGTATCGTTAAATAATACAATGTAAATCTTAAAATACGACACTTCGGTGTCGAAATAAAAAACTGCAACCTTTCCATTGAAGATAAAATTAGTATCATTAATCTTCAAAAATAAAACTTTAATGATAAAAATACAAAAGTCTTAAAAAAGATTTAGTAGTTAAAATGTGAAACATTAAAACATTACTACGTTAAAAATAATAATATAAATCAAAATAAAAAATAAAAATACAAAAAACAAAAAACAAAGAAATGAAAAAATGAAAAAACAAAACAAAACAGACTGATTAGCTATTGACAGCACCCAGTCAAATTGGTTGACTATATATCCACGCCAAAAAATTTTATATAGGTTATACTGGAATAATCTTCACATACTTATACTACGAGTATATCTCATAAAACACGTTTAAAACGGTTTATCGATAGTCCAATACAATAAGTACATGTGGTCCATGAGTCTTGTCTAATTAGTACATGTGACTCGTCCTTACTAGCAAGTAGCATGAAGGAGATTTGACATGTGGTTTGTGTTGGTAGTTGGTACATAAGACTTAGGCCTTAGTTAATAAAATTAATAATTAAATCATTTATTTATGTTTTTTTATTTAATAAATAAAAATAATCATTAACTAATAATATTTTACTTTATACATACAAATATTACTCAGCTACTTAATACATTCAACACTTAATAACTAAAAAATACGCACCTTAAATAGTATGAGGCTTGTTGCGAGAAAAGAGATTTACGCTACGTCATGTCACACCCCAGAGACCTAATAAAATAGTGAGAGAAAAAAAAAACAACTTGGTGGTGTAGACATATTGTGCCATGTGTCAAAAACAATTTTGTGGTCAAATAGGGAACTTTTACATTTAATTTTGTCATTTTAAAAACATTCTATAATTAATTATTTACTCGTAAACATTAAGTTTATAAAGAAATTTCATTTATCTAATTATGGTTACCTATTAATACCTTCATATTTTTTTAAGTTTACATATTTTATGTAACTTTTATATTATAGTTTCACCCTTTAGGTTTAATAATGAAGATACAACTATTTTATGACAATTACCCCCCAAAAATGCTAGTTACGACTCTAAGGGGCAGTTAGGTTCACAGAATATTTTTGGTGGAATTGAAATCTGTCAATGAAATTGTAATTTAAAGGAATTAAAATCTGAAAATTTTAAAATCTGTGTTGTGTTTGGTTAGCAGGATTAAATGGAATTCAGATTCCATTCCAGTGTTTGGTTTGCAAATTTGTTGAAGGAATTCAAATGTAATTTATGTTTAATGAGAAATTTAACCTTTTAATCAATTTTTTTATATGTCTTTTCTTAGCATATGTCGTAAGTTTTTTTATAGTTACTTTATAAATAAATTATAAAATATCAATTATCTATTAACTATGTACATTAACTAGTTTTTTCACGTGTAATATACCATTAATATATTATTAAACCACATGTTACAACATAGCAAGTCTTTTTATACATAGAAAATTGTTTCTAAAAAACGACATATTACAACTTACTAAGTCATTGTCATTAACGATTTAACGTACAAAAAAAGATTCAAAATACGTACACATGACTTCAACATAAGCTACAACTACCTTAATCCTTCCCTTAATTTTCCGACATCATAAACAACACCCAATTTTCCCTTTCTTCTTCTTTCAAATCCCAAAAAGTAAGCACGTATCAGGATCACTTCTCCGAATTGCCTTAAACCTTTCAAGTTGAGATAAGGAAGTCATTTTTTCGAGTGCCGAAAGTAGCATAGCGGTTTTCTTATTTAGATCAACTTCAAGTTTTATAGCTTCACTAAATTCAGCCGACGATTCTTTAAGAAGTTCACCAAAATAGATTATCGCATCGTTGAAACTTTCAACCAAAGAACTTGTTTGACTTGTGCTCTTCCTTTTCTTACTACGAACACTTGAAACTTCTTCAACTTGAACACTTGTGGTATGTGCCGTGTGGCTGCCTCATTGCTTCATCAAAACTATCATGCGAGTCAACATGTTGTTCCTCAACATTCACTTGCTCTTCCATCTCGATGGCAACCTCGGCTCTATTTCCTTGAGCTCGATCTTTTCCAAAAACTACACACAAATCTTCATAGTGTGGAAGCTTTTTATTTTTCCATTTTGCTGCTGATTTATGACTCTATCACATTGTAACAATAAATTATATACATCAAAAAAGGAAGTAAAATACTCTAAACAACAACTAAAAAGGTAATAATACCTGAAGATAAGCATCCAATACTCCTGGAGATGACGTGGTCACACAGTTGTTTTCCTTATCATAAGTAAAGCCACTTGTACTATTCAACATATCAAAGATGGCTTGCTAATCATTTTTCATTGTTTTTATTCTTGATTCAATGTGAGGTTTACCCAAATTCCCAAAAGACCCGATTCAGGAAGTGATACTTTCAAGGCTGCTTCAAGATGGGTTAAATACTCGGATCTAAATCCATTATCAACTTTATATCCTCTTGTGTTTACCATGGTTAGTAAAGCTTCCACCAGCTTTGCATCTTCTTCTATTGTCCACCCCCGATAGTTTCTATTTTGACTCATCATTCCTGTATTAAACAACAAAAATAGTCCCACAAAAAAACAAAACCAGGTCACACAAAACTGAACTCAAAACAGCAGTAAACTGCACTAAAAACAGCCCTTAAACTAACAGTCCTATAAACTATGCTAAAGTATTGTACAAACATTAGTTAAAGCAGCAGCGCTAAAAACAATAATATAACAACAAAAAGATAAGAACAACCACAAATAAAACATCATACAATGTGTTTAGAATACATAATAATATCAATGACACAAGGTTCAAATAGACAAGAGCAACACTTTACATCACAAAAGGTTCAATCAGCCTACATAAAAGGTTCAAATACGACTAGCATTCCAAGACTCAAACATAGTATTTGCTAAATTATTTCTAAATGTTGTCCACTCATTTGAAGTTTCAACAGAACTTATGTTACCATCTTCTACATATCCAACTCCATTTCCATTTCCATCTCCGGTTCCCTCATCCACATCATCTTCCATTTCTTGCGGATCATCTTCTATTTCTTGTCTTATATAATTGTGGGGGAGACAACATGCCATTATGATTCTAATCTTTGTATCAATAGGATAAAATGAGTTGTCCTTCAAAAATTTTCAGCTTCCCTTCAAAAGACCAAAACATCTTTCTATTACATTTCTTGCGGAGGAACATTGCATGTTGGAAAATTCTTTTGGTGTAGTCGGCTGGTGTCTATCACACCAATCATTTAAATGATATCTTTGTCCTCTATAAGGGGTAAAAAACCCTTTCCATTTGTATATCCAACATCTACCAAATAATAACCGGGTCTTGCAACTTTTAATCCATGAGGTCGATCAAGAGCATCTCATAACACTCTACCCTCAGTTGCAGATCTTTCCCAATCCAGTAATACAAAGATAAATTGAATATCTTGTGAACGCACGCCTAACACGTTTGTGGCACTATCTCCCTTTCTTGTTCTATATCCAGGCCTCTCCCCAAGTGGTACTAGACAAGTAGACATTGTATATATGTTCCATCTAAAGCTCCTAGACAATTCTAAAAGCAAAAAATAAACAACTTTTTATACATGTGAAGTTACTAACATAAAAACAGTTAATATGGTGAACACATATACCTTGAACCATTTCCATTAATTGTATGTAGAGTTCTCGGGAACAAGTTCGGGTTTCTTAAGGAAATGTGAATGCAATATGATAACCGCATTGCAAACTCTAGAAAAAGTTCTACTAATTGTTTCTCCCGAATGATGAAAGCTGTTAATCATGGTATGATTCTTAATATTATGAGCTATCATATGAAGAAAAATAATAACATGTTCTTCTATATCCGTATTTCTACTCTCTTTCAAACCACTAAACGTTACAAGCATGACACACAACTTGTCAAAACACCTCCGGGTCATCCTAATATTGTTATTGCTAAAATATTGCTCTCATAAACATATCTATTCAAAATTGAATGTCGACTTATTTTTGACAAAGTGTATTGAATACGTGGTTTATCACTTTGGTATGAGTTAAGCAACATGTGAAGACATACAATAAACCAACAAATAATAATATTCACTTTGTTCCACCAAGCTAAAATCAATGTTTGTCTTCTTTGTTTATGTTTTCGGACTGTTAAACTAAGCCGAGCCATATCCTGTCCAAAAAAATTTCATGTATTACACTTAAAAAACCAAGAACTTGATTCATATACCACTTTATTAGTTATATATATACATTGTAACATCCCGAGCTAGGGCTCGAAATATTACAAAAATTATATTGCACATGGTGGAATTAATGTAGACAAACTAAATGATAATAAGTGAATTCGGTGAATCCAACAATATAAGTCAAATATCTATACAAAATGCACAAGGAGCAAACGACCATCAAAGTTTACAAAATAATAGTTTAATGATGGCTATCGATCCTAAGCATAATGTAAAATGGGCAAATGAATCCTTGATCCACAAAAGTCCAAGCCTGAGTAAAAAACAAGTAGAAATCATGCATTACATTCTAGTTTCACCTTATTACTTGAAAAGTGTACTAAACAAGTCAACACGAGGTTGGTGAGTTCGTATTGATGGTTCACGATGGACCAACATCAATAATCACAATGTATATAAGTAAAGGCAATCATCACATACAAGTAGCCTTTGCGTGTCACACAATCAATGCAATAAGATTACACGATATAAGTAAAAGTGTGTAATGATAAGCACAAGTCATGTCAATATCAAGATATGTGCCGCATGCGTGTCAATGTCATAATGCGCATGATATGTGTGACTATCAAGTCATCATCGCAACAATACTCACAAAGTCATCACAATGAACAACGTGGCATCTCAAAATCATCGGCGTATATACTTCTATATACCCGGAGTGATGTGCGTTCATCAATTCAACACAAGTGAATACGTCTATACACTCGGATGTACTCATTCGTCTCATCAACAACCATATCATTATATGTGCATGTTTGTCTCAATCATAAGTCCATCAATCATCAAACCAACCAAAATGATACGTACATACACTTTGGAGGATTTTACTTTCAACGAGTTCTCGATGCTTATATATAGGGTCACCCGCAACCTTCCCACCACATCTCAAACCCTTTGAAGGAATAACTGACTTCCATGTATGCATAACTATCCTAATTATAACAATAGGTATCACAATCATGTACAAAATGAATCAAACATATCAATCAATCCATCAATCATTTAATCAAACAATCCAACACGTAATCACATAAGTGTACACTTTCCAGCCCGAATCTCAAATGAGTAGGGAGCTACGAAACTCACCTTGATCGGCAAAAGTAGTCAAGTATGATACAAGTCGTGTTAATGTCGCTCAACGTTTACTTCACGTCCAACACCTATAATTTAATATACATATTCATTAATAAATATATATATATATATACATATGCTTATACATAATATTTACGTTATTTATTCATGTCAAAACCCTAACTAGGGTTCTTTACGTAGTCCACAAATTTAAATGATTCTCGAGACTTGATTACGTCGATAAGGAGGTTGGAAACTAGTTTAATTATTTAACATTATCCAAAGGTTGTCAATTATTCACCTCCTAGTATTAAGTTTATTATGTAAAATAATTAGTTTCCATTGGACACTAACTGGAGTTTATACGAGCCACTTAACTTGGGGAACCTTAATGATCTGCACATGTAGACCCCATAAAATCTGATGGAAGGTCCATAGGAAGGCTGGGCCCAACCCAAGTAAATAGAACACAAGGCTAGAAAAGGATTGTAAGAAAGAACAATGGAAAGCAGCGTCTAACACGCCACCCCCACCGTCCCACACGTTGACTAGAAACTGCAGGCCGTCCCATACGGTGGTTGCAACCGTCCCAGACGGTGGCTGAACTTGGCAGAGCGTCTTGGACGCTGAAGATTGGCGTCCCACACGGTGTTCTGGAAACACAAGTTTTACCGTCTTGGGCACCGTTTTGTAGGCGTAAAACAGCAAAATTTGGCGTGAGGGTCTATCTTGCAAAGGAGGGCATTGTAGTGCATTGTGGCAGACGCCACCCTAGCACACAAACGCCAGTTACGATCATCCCAGACGGTGGTTCAAGATCAGACGAGCAACAACAGCAGTTTTTTGAGGAAAACATGACCCAATAACCTTAATAAACCCTAATCTAGACCTTTAGATCGATTGAAGATGTTTTATCAGTTGGTTTAGGACCTGATTACACTTAGTTAACACACTTTATAGTCACAATCCATTTCCAAAATCTAAATTCATCAATAAAACCCATTTGACCCATTTCAAGCCATGAACCCTAATTCTCATGTCAAAAACCCAAATCCGACCTGTTTGGGTCCTTGACCCGTCTGTGGCTTTGTAAAACCATTTTAAGCATACCCTAACCTATTTTAACAAACCTATTCTCTAATGTGTAATTTCTAGTCTTAAATTTATAAACACGAAATACCTAGCTATTGAGTACTACACACTTACGGGCAATGGACCCGTTCGTATGAAACATTGTTGACTTGGTAAACCGAGGTCGAACACAAGGACTTAATAAGCAATTGTTAAAATAAAGTGATATAAGTAAAAATGGGGTTTTGTAGCCGAGTTGCCACGTTGCAAAACTAAACTAAGAAAATGATTTAAATCCGGTGTAACCGGTCAGGGATCGTCCTCAAACGATATTGAAAATGTTTTTATGACAAAAGAGATTTAAAGGTCATCCATCTTGATCTCGCTCAACAACATATTCAGATTGCACATAAATGAAGTTCAAGTTCTTTTAAGTTGATAAAGATAATCGTGACAAAACAAAGATACAAACTGGTACCACCAACGTTTATAAAATTACTTAAATCACCTAATTAGTCAGTTCATTTGTAAAAGCCGGTACCACCAATGCTTAAGACAATTTCCCTAACCAACTAGTTTATTTGATTATCAAATTATCAATTGTACCTATGTGAAGATTACGTGGTACCACCAACCGCTACACAACACGTTGACCAAAATAACTCCTTTTATTAAAATGACATTCACTATCATACCATGAACTAGTGATAACTGTTTATAGACAAACAATTAATTGAAAATCACATATGTATTCAACTAGTACCACTAACGAAGAACACATATGTCACCAATATCAAAATAATAAGTAATAAGGAATTAAATCATCAAGATCTCGACACAACGATAATTGAAATCAACTTTGAATTAATAGAATAGTGCAATCCTACATATTGTCTCGCTACATCAAGATGGAAGATAAATTATTTAGCTACTCATATTAAAATAAATAAAACAAACAATAATATAAGAAATCATGTTATACCAATGAATTGAGAAAATCCGGTAGCAACAATGATTATGATCCAAAGCTGGAAAGATGAAAACCCTAACAGCTTGTTTGCTTTAAAATGCTAAGAACATTGAATAATGCTAAGAAAATATCTCCCAAAATTCGTCCATTAATTCAGAACCCTAATTGTGTATATATACAAAACTCGCGTATAACGGTCGTTAAGCATGTTACACCCGTTAGCTGACTGCATCCCGTGTAATGGCCGTTTCTAAGGTAACGGGCGTTACACTCCTTTGTATAACTTACGACCGTCAGCTATATAACGGCCCGTTACAGGTATTTCAAGATTTTTCCATGTAACGGCCATGACACGAGTAACGGGAGTTACGTGCTCCAGGATCCGTTTTCTTCGTCTTTCACTTGATTTCAACTGAATCCTTCTTTTGTTTCTTCCATAGTTCATCAAAATCAACCAATTTATCCGTCTAATCATTTTCCAACCTGAAACACTTAACACACCCTCAAAACATCGAAGGTTGAATATAAAACTGTAAAAATAATGAATAAATGGCTCTAAAGTCACGTGAGAAATAGTATAAAATATGTCACATCAATCTCATAAATTTTGCAATTTAGTTTCTTTTTTAACTTAATTAACCTAGTAAAACCATAATTTCACCTTTGACTCGATTTTGACCATAATCTTGAGAGTTAAACCTTTGAAACATGTTAATAAATGTAAAATGATTAATATGAGTGAAGTTTACTTACCAAAAATCACCACAAGCTCAAACTCGAAAATTGACCCAATTGGATAATTCTTGCACTTTGAAGACCCAATCTTTTAATATGTTACCAATGAGATTTAAATGATTATGTTTCCAACACTAGTTTAGCTCAAGAACATTAAATAATGCAAGAATTAAATGAGAGAGAGAGGGGGGGATGTGTTTGTGTGTGTTTTCTTGCAAGAGAGAGAGAGAGAGAGATGTGGGTGAATGGATGGATGGATAGATGGTGGAAGAAGTTGGTTGGGGGATAAGGTTGGGTATGGATTGAGGTTTATGAGTTGAGAGCGACCCATGGGTAACCCATCACCATTAACTAGTTACTTCATAAATCGTCTTGTATCATTTCACATAATAGTCGAACAATTGACCCGTCAAGGATATTTCTCATCAGAAATTTACGAAATGCACTTAATTATACTATTTATTAACATCGTTAGTCCAATTACATCTAAAGTCAAACGGTCAAATTTTACGGATGTTACATACATATAAGCTTTGCAAGTAGACAAAAGATGACGATAATTAAGCAATATTAGCTTTGGTAGATAAACGATAGTTAGGACGTTTAGTTTAACTATAGATATGTGGTTGTTCATTTTTCCAAATGGATTAGAGCTTAGACTGAAACTGTATGCGATTATGTTTGCCATAGTACATTTAACCGGACTTTAATATGCCTAGCAATCAGAGCTTTCTAGTTATTAGTATAGGTATATTAACTGGACTTTAATGACAAACGTGCTTGTGTAGGAACTAGTTTAGATGTATGGTTTGTCTTAATTCTTACACTATTTAATGTGAACTAGTTGCATGCGGAGTAAGTGTATGAGTCATCTGGATCTCTGATAATGTCTATTGCATACATAATGTAGTATATCTTAAGAAAGACAATCAGTAGATTAATAAAATTCAAAGAACTAATAACGAGTAAAATCTAAACACATCAAGTTATGTCGCTCTGCGCGTGGGGAACCATCGACCTGTCACCACTGTCTTGATGTGAACTTTTAGTTATGTCGCTCTGCACGTAGGGAACCACCGACCTGTCATCGTTGTCTCAACTATTAAAGATGATAATATTGTATAACTGCTTTAGTATTTAGCTAGTAAGCATAGCTGTAGTGTAGGAGTATATCTAAGTAGTGACTCACAGGTACACAAACCAATGAATATAAATGACTTGCTAGTAGCTAGTAGTTCTGAGTGCTATACAAACCTTAATTAAGTGCTTAACTAGTCCGCAGAAGGAAGTAGGATTGAGCTGTAGGACATGTAGAGTTATTGAACAGTTTTAGAGGTATTAACACAAATATAAGGTTAACTTTTAGTTTTGATTGACTAGTTATCTTTACCTCTAGCTATAGCTTACTGATTTTGTCTTAAAGCTTTCTCAAAAACAAATTGCATGACTAGCCTTGGAAGTTTTGAAAAGTAGAAAAGTATTGTCACTTCAGTTGTCCGCTCATCATTTAATGCTTTTAGTTTTCTTTTGGACACTTTGCTTGAGGACAAGTAAAAGCTTAAGTGTGGGGGTATCTGATGAGTGATAATTATATAGACTTTTCTCGCACTAGTTTTGGCCATTCTATAGTCATTTGAGTGAACTTATGATACTTAATGGTATGCATATGTGATTTCAGGTTCATTGCTCGTGGCATGAAGGAAAACGTCAAGAAATGATGACAATGGACTTAAAGTAAGATAAATGATGGTTCGATGAAGATTCGGGTCGAGATTCAAGACTTGGGACGAAGAAACGTGTGTCGACATGAAGCCTACGACTACGTGTTAGTATTTTGGGCATAAATTCTTCATACGGATTTCGTTTCTAACGAGTAAGCTATCCATGGAAAGGCAAGAGGAATATCTACAACTTTCATGTTAAACCTGAAGCGTCCAGCGATGCTCATTTCTCTCTAGCGCCATTGGAAGTGATCCTGAAGCTTACAAGCGCCGTTAGGACCTTACCAGCGCCGCTGGGGACCTCACCAGCGCCGCTGGGACTGCATGAGCGCTTGTGGAACCTAGCCAGCGCCGTTGGGACTTATGCCAGCGATGCTCCCAAAGTCAGTCAGATCTGAAACTTACCGAAAACCTATAAATCTTTTATTATACTAAAGCACAGATGCTTTAATAACTTATTGACCAATCACAACTCTCGATTTCTTTATGTTGACTTTTGTTTTTAATTTTGACTTTAATTTACACTTTTTTGTTTTCCATCACAAATTTACACTTTTTACCCACTAATTTTAATATAATAAATAAATAATAATTGCTAAAATATATATCTAATAGAATAATAGCTAATATTTATCCAATGAAATAAATATATATCCAATAAATAATAGCTAAAATTTATCCAATGAAATAATAACTAATATATATCCAATAATATGTTCTATCATATATATATATAATTGTAAATAAATTAAATTTAATGTAAATATATAAAGATTTTAATAGTAATTGTAGTATTTCATTTCATTTTAATTGTAATATATAATAAAAGACAATTGGACTAATGACTTATTAACCAATCATATCGTTTGATTTAATCATATTGACTCTTGGTGATGTCATTATTTAGTTTTTACATAATTTTATTTAATTAATAAAAAACAAATAACTAAAATAATTATTTTTACAATGTTATTAAAATTGGTTTCTATCTACAAATCCCGTTTTTCACACACGAACAATTGTACATTGTTGTTTCTCGAGCTAAGTCGAGAAAAGGGCTTTAAGGTGTTAATCTGTGACACCTTAAACAAGTTTCGTCTATAAAGAAGTCTTTCAAATGATGAAGGAGGGTATATACTTCCAATGTTCTTTTATTACATTAGTTTTTTTTTATTAGCTTAAGATTCTTGACATTTGAATTGAACACTTATTATCTATTTATATCTTAAACTTTGAACTTATACGCTTTTATGAGTTACATGCATTAATATCTAATATTAATAATGTCGTAAGTCTCGTGTCCAGTGTTGGACACGGGTCTAAAATCTAGTACCCCTCTAAAACCCTAGGGCCGAAACATACTTCCTCCAGTCGACTTTGGGGCCGTTTTTAGGGTATTTTCACTAGATAATAAAACATTAATACTTAACAACATAATCACCATATCATCAATCGAGAAGGAAGTGGTGCCGTATACGTAAGTCAGCCGCAGGTTTGATGAGCAGTAATTCGACATCAACAGTTCTTCACCTTCTAGTTTGATCTTTCTTCTTATTTATTCCATACTTGGATTATTATTGTTATTAGGGTTACTGTAGTGTAAGACTATTTTATTTGACAATTGTAATTATAGATTATCTTTATTTAATGATTGTTGGTAGTAATTGTTTTGCCATGAGTAGCTAGATATTTAATCATCTACTAAGATGATGTGACATGATTATGTGAAGGTTGCATGCTAGATACACTTAACGTCTTGTCGTGATCTTAATGAATTAATTTTTTGTAGTTTATTATTATTACTGTTAATGATATATGTATGTTTTGTGGTGGTACCCGTTGTGTGCGTATATGATTTAAATAGTTTATGGTATAAACGATTATCGCTAGGTCATGGTATGATAGTGAACAGTATAATAATAATAATAATTAATCTGTTAATGGATTGGTAATTCGGGAGACAAGATTGTTATTTAAATAGTTAAACAGGCTAATTGGGTAGACAACTATAGGTGGATAAGGTGATACTCACACTTGTAGCTAATCGGTTAGGGGATTTGGGTAGGACATACGGATTTGTTAGCGGAAAGGCTGGTACCCACGTGACCAAGTCTAGTGACTTATTTAGATCTCAACTATTGTATAATCTATGCAACCTGAAACATGTCATGGATATGATGTAACACCCTAATAAGGCGGAAACATGAGTGTTACACAAATAGCACAACACGACATGGAAATTATGTAAAGTAAATCTAAATGCATAAAAAGGATCAAGTAACCCATACGAACCATTCATTAATTCAAGCAACCGGATCACACATAAGCATAACCCCTAATAGGGAAAATGAATCACGGATCCAAGAAGTCCAAGTTTAAGTCTAGCATAATCAAGCAATCAATCTCCCAATACGCCTTTGAGCTAACCTGTCACCTGAAAAGTATACTAAAATGGGTCAACATAAAGTTGGTGAGTTCGTAGGGACATGTAATAGGAAACAAGTGTCGGGATAACAACCGTTAATGATATACGAGGATTAGAATGCCTAATCACGTTCCAAGGAAACCCTAAAAGGTTTCATGTTACCACAAATCATTACAAGTCAACTTTTACGTTCAATCATAGTTATAATGGCACGACTTACATAATAAATAATGCGCGATAAACCAGCACGACTTACATGATAAAGAATGCGTAAAATACGTTTTAGGCACGACTTACATATATTTCAAATGCGTAAAATACGTTCCAGGCACGACTTACATATATTTCAAATGCGTAAAATACGTTCCAGGCACGACTTACATATATTTTAAATCCGTAAAATGTCACGGCACGACTTACATATATTTCAAATGCGTAACATCAATGTTACGTTACAACTAAACATTCATATACAATATACAGGGTAAACAATATCGTGAACAACAACTTATGCCACAAATCGTGGACTTACCGTTATGCCATCAACATAGACTTAATCGTTATCACAACCACAAATCTATAATACGTTATGGCGGAAAATATTATCATGCAAGATCCTATGTCCCGTTCCATATTAAAACGTTTTCCATCAACCAACAACACAATGCACATACACTTCATACGATTCTACTTTCAAGGAATCATTGATGCTTATATATATAGTCACCCGCAGCCTTCCCACCACATCCACTACTCATTGAAAGTATAACTGTCTTCCATGTATGTACAACTATCCAAACCACAAAGTATATTTATAAACGAAAGCATAATCAACCGAGCAACAAGTCAATACGTCAACCAACAATCAATCAATGGATTAAGCAACAATCAAACAAGCACGTACACTTTTCAGCCCGAATCTCAATTAAGTAGGGAGGGTTTACGAAACTCACCTTGGCTCGAGCAATTACAAGTATAAGTCAAGCTATAAACGTCCAACGACCGTCAAATGTCCACAACCTATCAATATACACATGACAATACAAGTTAAGAGTCTCACTTTGTTCTAGCCATGACTCCCAACCAAGTACGACTCAAAAGACTCGAACAAGAAACCAATGGACCTGAAAGAATATGTACAAGAAGGTATGGCTCGACTCAAGGACCATTGACGATCAACAAGCTCAAACGATTCATTTGTAGACTACTCAACTCATTCGTAGACTACTTTCATACTTGTAGACTATTTTCAGTCTGTGTAGACTACTTTCAGTTTGTGTAGACTACTTTCAGTTTTTCCTTGCCTACTTCCAGTTTTGCAGACCATTTTTTGCACACAAGATGACCAATTGAGACAAAACTTAATTCTTAACAAATGTAGAGGGCTCAAAGACATTTTTCAGAAATATAAGTTTTGACTCTTGAATATCTCTAACAAACGAGTTACGACGTTTTCAAAAACAGGCCTGCACTCTTTTTGACTAGTTATAACCTTGTAACCAAACACACCTAAATTCGACCCAAAACCCCTTTCTGACCTCAAATTCGACTTGATGAACTTCTTGACTCAAATTGAATATGAATAAATGTAACTTAGCATGAATAAAAGTAACCCATTACACAAATCGACCCATAGTAACAATTCCTGCCTAAGAAACCATTTTTGACCCATTTCACACTAGTCAAACCCTAAATCGACCTAGAGTATGATTCAAAGGATTCCATGACATAATTTAAGTATTGGTTGACATATCTATTGTGAATAAACATAACCCACTCCAAATACTTGAATCAAACATGATAATTTAGCTTAAAAATCGTTTTTACCCATTTTGTAACTCTAAGAAACCCTAATGACTTCAGATTCGGCCCAAGGAACTTCAAGAACCATTTTCAAGTGTAAGTAACTAATTTTGGACATAATTAAACATAACCAATCTCATAAATTCATTTCGTTTAAGTCTCAAATTAGATCTTGACCTAATTATATAACCAAAACCCTAGTTTTTGACTAATTTGAGTTTGACCCGAAATTTGACCCAAGAACTCTTGTATAAGATCAAAAACATAATTACAAACATAAAATGATGAATTTGGGAGAGATTTAACTTACCAAAACAACCCAAGACTTGCAAATTCGGATTTAGGGCACATAAATGGAAGAACACTTTTTAAGCTTGGAAATTCTTGGATTTTGAAGATTATTATTACTTAAGTTACAAGATTTAGTTAGTTAGACCTTAAAAACACAAAATTATGGAGAATTAACGAAGTATTTATTTAGATTCTAGAGGTAGATGGAGAAGAAGAAGAAAATTAAATGAGAGGATGTGTGTGAGAGAGAGAAGATAAGATTTTTGGTTAACAGGGAAATGAGAGAGTGAGTGGGAGTGTATGTGGTGAGGGACGACCAAGGGGTCTCATATATGAGGCTCCACTCTGCTAACTTTGACAAATAGCTAAAAGTAAATCATTTAAACGCGTAACCAAATTTAAACTTAACGTCACATCAAAACTCAACAAAACGCTCATAGTTCATATTAATTTACGGAAATCGTTAACATATAATCACGTTTAATTACAAGTCAAACAAGGTCAAAAGTCACAAATGTTACATCTGATTCGAGGTAGATGACTTTTAATCTTTCTGTTTAAAACAACTCTTTTTCGATTAATTTCTCGTAATTACTAACTAAATCTTTTTACTAACTGGTTTCAAAAGCAACGTGACAACTCGGTCATAAAACCCCAATAAATGTTAGTATTACTTGATTCTTCTTAAGTTCTTAAACAAAGTCCCTGGGAACAAACTTGGTCTTACCTAATAGCTATATTACAAACAAACGGATCCACTGTCCGTGAGTGTGTGTTTAGTCTAGTATTTCCTTGATTTTATAAATTTAAAACTAGACTGCTTTTAATTATACGCAATCGACACATCAAGTTTTTGGCGTCACTACCGGGGACTATTGATCTAGGAATTTAGTGAGATTTTGTGATTCGACCCTTTTTCATGTTTACTCACGATGAAGTTAAATTTCTGTCTTTTATTTTTCATCTAGTTTAATTTAGTTTAGAATCTGTTTTCATTAATATAAAAAAAACCCCAAAAAGATTGAAAAAATTTTAAAATCCAAAAATATTTTACTTTTCATCTTTTTATTTTTTTTATTTAGGTTAATCGTGTTTTGTTATTTTTATCAATAAATTGTTGCTTTTCACGAGTATAGCTAGTGTTTGTTTTACAGGCTTAGTACTACCTATGGGAAACTCAACTCGAGTCTACTCTCATGTTATGTACTGTGATATGAGTCAGTTCAAGCAGTACGAATGGGAATCTTTGGAAGAAGCTTGGAAGAGAATGAAGCAGTTGGTTGAAGACTATCAACATGACAAACCTCAGTTTTATGAATATATTCTGTGGTATTATGATGGTTTGAATCGTGACACTCAGAAAGTCTTGGATAACGCTTGTGGTCACTACTTTCTCGAGTACTCACCAAGAAAAGCTTTCATTTTCTTGGAATGAAGTTCACAAGTTCTGATTCAAGAAGATCTGGCAAATGAAGAGAAGGTACGAGAAATCCAAGAGTCTGTCCCAACTGGTGCAATGGAAGATGAAGAGGAAACCGGATGCAAACAAGAGCTTAACGAAGAAGGAACAGAATCAATCGATGAGGCGGAAGCTGATTCGGAAGTACCAGCGCCGTTGGTGACCACCACCAGCGCCGCTGGCCGGCAGCTCCAGTTTGCACGAAAACTCGTTCTTTGTTCCACCATTGAATGTCGATTATGCCTGAGACTGTTACAAACATGAAATCAATCTACTTGCGATTGAATCGAGCAAAGGAGTTGCCGGAAATGAGGAAAAATGTGAAGAAACTCCGACCAAGAACGAGGGACTTGCCATTCCCTCATCTCGTCATGGGACGACAATGACGCGTGCTACCCAACCACCCGTAGGAGATCCAAAAGTTGTAGATCGGGTCACAAGTCATGTCGAATGTGAGGATTTCTCACCTTTCAAACGTAGACCACCCAACACTTTAAGTGTGGGGGAGTCTACGACCCCGCCGATTCGAGACAAAGTGAATACTATATGCACTTATTCAGGTAAGTCTTCTAAAATTTTTCTTAATTTTTTAATTTTACCTAAAAATACTTCAGGTCCCGATTTTGAAGTCTTAAAAGTCAAGAAGGAGATTGTAGAACCAGAACCTGGCCAAGACAGATCCAACGCCGCTCCCACACCTGGGGAGCGCCACTCGTGGCTCCTGGACAACCACCAGCACCGCTGGGAGACCACCAGCGCTGCTGGTGGCTTCAGATCAACACCCAGTGCCGCTGGGAAGAGCTCCAATGCCGCTCATGGCCACCAGACAGCAACCAGCGCCGCTGGGCAGCCTGGCGCCGCTGGGCAGCCTTGCCAGCGCCGCTGGCAGCCCCCAATTCAGACACATTTGCGTTCTAAGTTTGTTTATGGTTTTCGAGAATCTTGGCCGCCTAAACATGACAGACCAAATCAAGTTTCTTTTAAGTCTTCAACTGATTATTAATAAATTAATTTCGATTTTGTATACTGATTTTTTTTTAAAAAAACATTGTTTTTCCTAATTACTAATATCAGATATTAAATTAATCTTTTGGTCAATAAATAAGATGGGTGGCGTATGAGTTTTCTCATATTGAGTCTTTACAACGATAATCGGATATTATTATCAGTTATTATTATTAACATTATTATTATCAAATTTTAATCGTATGACAATGTTTATTTGTTTGATAAATAATATGTTTAAAGAACTTATCGTTCTTCAATATTTAAGATTGCTTAGAGCAATTTATGTTTTCGTAACATTAGTTATGCAATAATAAGAACTAATTGTTCTTTCGTTATCCACTAAAGTGAATCATAACTAAGGTTATGCATAAGAAACTTCAAGGTTTTCTCACTAATTGGTCTTTCGTTATTCACTAAGGTGAATCATAACTACGGTTATGGATAAGAAACTTGAAGGTTTCCTCACTAATTGATATTTTCGTTATTTAATAAGGTGAATCATAACTACGGTTATGCATAAGAAACTTAAAAGTTTCATCTTTTTGGATTGAATCAAAAAATAAGATGATCAAAGTCATTTTAAAAGAGCATGTAGTTCTTTGCTACTCTTTGAATTTATTCAAAGAATAAATAACTGTAGCTCATATAATAAGTAAATAACAATGGTTATTTACAATGATAATTGAATTCAACATAAGGCTAATAAACTAAGGTTTATTATGCAAGAGCTACAAGTGACTACATATTCACTTATTTTGTAGTTACATTGAAAAATCTGGCAAAGCTGGAAATAACTATTATTGATATATCGAATTCATCAATCATCAAATAATCTTGGAGACACAATGAAAGTTGGTGATAAGACTACTTTGCAAGAGCATGCAAAATCAATGATTTTTCTCCAATATCACCTCGATACATGAGGATTTCAAAAGCAAATACATAACGATGAAAAAGTCGTTGGAATCATGGGAACACTTGAATATTTAGCGGTGAAATACTCGTTGTAGTTATGAGAAATTTCAATGTTAAGTTGACAATTATTACAAATCAAAAGCTCTTAATGATTCTTTGTAGAGAATCATAACTACACGTTATGTCCAATGGACTAAAAATATTTTTGATTTTGTTGGATCAAAAATCGTATAATTTGCTAATAACATCAGTTTATTACGCAACATGGTTATCGAATACCATACAATTATGTCAAATAGTTAAAAGAAATATCATAACTAGAATTATGTTTATTTGACATGAAGCTGTTTTCAAAATTCTTCGTAGAGAATAATATGGATATGTCGTTGATTACTACTACTTGTAGTTTGTTTTTAATAAAGAACATGAAGTTCTTTGATGGTTTTTTTGCTGATATGCAAATGAAATATAACAATAAGTTATTTGGCGTAAGGGTCTATCTTGCAAAGGAGGGCACCGTAGTGCACTGTGGCAGACGCCACCCTAGCGCTCAGACGCCAGTTAGGACCGTCCCAGATGGTGGTTCAAGATCAGACGAGCAGCAACAACAGTTTTTTAGGAAAACATGACCTAATAACCTTAATAAACCCTAATCTAGACCTTTAGATCGATTGAAGATGTTTTATCAGTTGGTTTAGGACCTGATTACACTTAGTTAACACACTTTAATCTCACAATCCATTTCCAAAATCTAAATTCATCAATAAAACCCATTTGACCCATTTCAAACCATGAACCCTAATTCTCATGTCAAGAACCCTAATCCGACCCGTTTGGGTCCTTGACCCATCTGTGGCTTTGTAAAACCATTTTAAGCATACCCTAACCTATTTTAACAAAATCCATTTCAAAATCTTGTTCATCTCATAAATTATGCAATTTAATATCATTTTTGACTTAATTAACCTAGTAATATCCTAATTTTGACCATAATCTTGAGAGTTAAACCTTTGATACATATTAATAAATGTAAAATGATTAATATGAATGAAGTTTTACTAACCAAAAATCACCACATCCTCAAACTCGAAAATTGACCCAATTGGATAATTCTTGTACTTTGAAGACCCAATCTTTTTATATGTTACCAATGAGATGTAACGGGGTGTTTGGTACGAGTGAATGATAGAGAATGGAATCAAAAGAGAGAATGGAAAGAGAATGGAATGAGAAAACATGGAATGATTCTTTTGTTTGGTATAATTAGAGAATTATTATTACGAATTAGAAATCAACCACTTCTCTTGTTTGGTCAGGTTAATTATAGATAATGGAAATGAGTTTTTTATAAAAAAAAAATAAATTTGGACTTGTTTATAATTTAAATCTTATTGAAAAGGAAAATGAGAAACTCTAGTAGCAACTTATCCAAGATCGTGTTTTTCTGCTGCAAAGATTTCCTCTCAACAATATTATCACCAAGTCCAAGATTGCCACTGATAGCAATATCATGCATAGATTTCACAAACTGAAACCCATCAAAAAGATGTATATATCGAACATTGTAGAAAAAACAACAAAATATGATTTACCTGTGTCATGAAGATATCAGTGAGAGCATCATCATATAGATTTGAAGAAGCAACGAATGGATTATTAGATGAGATCCTGGAAAAAAAAATTTGAGCCACCTAATGTCAAAGAGGGGTTAGGTTTTCTAAAATTTTTTTAAGTTTTGATCATGTGCAATGCACATGACGTTGCATATTTATACCCTATTACCTTTTGCTCCATCGGTTGATTCCACCGCACAAGTGGCTCTCGTCTTAAATTTTCATTCACCTCCATTCTTTTCTATTTAGTAAAGAATCAATTAGGCGGAATGGGAATGGAATTTTAATTCTCACATTCCATTTTTAGTTGCAATCAAACAAGAGATACATCCTCAATTCCATTTCCTAGCATTTCATTCCCTCCTACCAAATACCCCCTAAATGATTATGTTTCCAACACTAGTTAAGCTCAAGAACATTAAATGATGCAAGAGTTAAATGAGAGAGAGAGGGATGTGGTTTGTGTGTTTTCTTGCAAGAATTAGAGAAAGAGAGAGAGAGAGAGAGAGAGAGAGAGAGAGATGTAGGTGAATGGATGGATGGAAGGTGGAAGAAGTTGGTTAGGGGATATGGTTGGGTATGGGTTGAGGTTCATGGGTTGAGAGTGACCCATGGGTAACCCATCACCATTAATTAGTTACTTCACAAATCGTCTTGTATCATTTCACATAATAGTCGAACAATTGACCCGTCAAGCATATTTCTCATCATAAATTTACGCAATGCACTTAATTATATTATTTATAAACGTCGTTAGTCAAATTACATCTAAACTCAAACTGTTAAATTTTACGGATGTTACATACATACTTGATGGTACTAGCATAACACATAATAACTAATAAACCCTAATTTAGAAATTATACTATAATTATAATCAAATGGTTAAAAAAAGGCAAATCAAGAACATGGATAACAGTTTTGCAAGAGAAAAAAGAAGATAAGATAAAGAAGTATTTTAATGACGATTTTTAAAAATAAAAAGAAAAAAAGGAGATACCTTTTTGAGAGAAACCAAAAAATAGTAGTTGTGTATTTTTGTTGAAGATCTTGAAAAACAATTATGGGGAAGAAGGATTTTTTGGACGAAGATCTAGAGTAGTATCAACAGCAGCCATGGAGAAGAAGACGTCTGATAAGAAAATAAAAGGGCAGGGTTTTTTATTGGCGGGTTTTTTTTTGGTCATAGATATGAATTCTGATGCAAAGTTATAGGTTCCATTTAAATATGGAAGGAATTTAACGATCTGAGTTTTAAAGAATTTGGGGGAATTTATTTAATTCCAATTCCATTCTTTTTCCAACCAAACTTAGGAAAGGAATAGAATTTAAGTCCCAATTCCTAAAAATTCATGGGAATTCTATGAACCAAACACCTCCTAAGGTTTGTCGTTAACTTGCATAAAATAATTGTATATTTCATAAATCAACTTCCTAAATCTTTTGATAAAAGTACAATTATATTATTCGAGTTATTAATAAACTTGATTTTAATTATTGACCATAATCAAAATAACTAAACATGATAATCAAAATAAAATACATAACAGGGTTGACAACCCACCTCCACTCCCTTTTTCACCACTCATTTTTAACCAATCATATTATGTCACCTCAATTTCACAACTCACTCACCACTCATCTAAATTTCATTGGCATCCGCCACTCACTTCACCACTCATTTTACAATTTTCATTTTATTTAAACATTAAATTTTCATTAAATTAAAAACATTACATAATAAATAAAAATAAAACATACATAATACTTAAAAAAATATTACGAAAACATTACATAATAAATAAAAACATAACTAACATAATAATTTTAAAATACATAAATACTAACACTTGGAATACTCCGAGTCCACAGTACCATCTTCGTCGTTACGATGAATGTAGCGGTATGGTTTAGGTGACTCGACAATGTCGCCAGGTGGAGGAGATTCGTACTCCTCCCCCGGGTCAGAGTAGTAAGGTACATCCTCACCATCACCGACATTGCCTTGCCAGAACACCCCGTGGTCTAGCGTGGATGTCAAAGTCGTAGAGGCAGTGGTAAGCTGAAAAATAACTTGATTCAGCCAATCCATCTTCTGACGAAGATACACGAGATACTCACTTTCGTTGCGGTTAAGAACCCGATTGGGAGCCGTCAACAGGTTGATCTAGGCTTGGTAAGCCGCCTTGTTTTCAGACACGCTCTGAATGACGTTGTTTACTCCAGTGCGGTGTCTGGAGTCGTAATTCAGGTGGACTTGGATCGCCATTTTAACATCACGAAGATTCATTGGATTGTTAGCCATGAAGAAGGTAGATTGTGGTACAATGAGATTTGTATTAGGAGGTAAAGTATTTAAAATTAGAGAGTTGTGTGTATAAATATGTAGGGTGTAGTATATATAGGAAAGATGAAAAGGTAAAAGAGAAAAAAAAAAAACAAACGGCTCAAAAGTTTCAAAATCCAACCATTGGACCTCCATATGCATGCAAGAATTGGATGGTCGAGTGCGTGGTGTGACTACTCGTTTTCATACCACGACGCGTGGTGGAGCGTTGACAGCGGCGGTGTTGAGTGGTGGTGCAATTTCAGTCCATTCACCCAATTTTTTATATTTTTTTATTTTTTTTAACTGTGTATTCTACAAAGTATAACTATTTCCATATTTGAAAATGGAAAAGGAGTGAGTGAGTGAGAGCCAAAGGTCAGCCCTTTTCTTGATTGTATCTCCACTCCAAATTCCGCTACCCCATCTTCAAGTACCACATTCTCAATTTCCACACATCACTTGATTTCAATCCAATCCAATATGAATCAATCACAAAATTCCAACTTTTCTTAATTACATTCCAAAAATCACATCACTCTCTGGGGTTATTCCATTACAAAAAACAATCAATCAAGACATTTATCGTACATACTATACTATTTCCCAATCACCAAATGTGTGAATATCTTTAAACCCCATGTGCCCCTGCTTTTCATTGCTATATATATGTGTGTATATATATAGTACATACTAGTTCCCAATCACTAAACCCCATGTGAGCTAGCTTTTCATTTTGCAAGAAAATGCTCATCTTGCATAATATTCATCCATGGATTTCCCCAAGATTTCAATATTTCTCAAAGGTTTCAACTTTTAGAAGGTTAGTTGCTTTTCTTTCAATGACTTCAATTTTTTTGATTATTGGTTTTACATTAAACATTTGGTGTGCAAAAAGTTACATCCTTTATGGTTTCTGTATTTTTAAAATATTATATGTTTATTTTTGAAAAGTGTTTTTTAGTACACATTCTTTTGAAGCACAAAAGGTGATTTCTTAAAGGTTTGATATGATAGCTTAAGGTTGAATTTGATAGTAAATTTATGGTAACAAAATGAACTTATTATAATAATTGTCTCAAGTCAAATGTCTTTTTGAAAAACAAAGATTTAAGAATTTATTATCAACTTATATCTTGTTGACAGTATCTTGTCGAATGAACAGTAAAATTGTAAAATCGATATAGGGCTTATTTTGCAAGTGGAACATGTTCTGTGACAAAATAATTCAAAAGTGTTTAGGACATTTAGTTTGGGATGGAGGATGAAGTGGATTTGGTCTAATAGATATTAGACGGCGGTTAGTGTTAGGCAATTTCTCGATATTCTATTCTGAATTCAATATAGTAAGTTCTTAAGAAAATGTTTTGAATTTTCTGGAGGCTGGGTTGGCGGTTGTGGTATAAGAGAGAGGATGGTGCGTCAGTTTAATTTATCGAGTAGGTAAAGGAGGTGATATGTCGCTCTGTGTCGGTGTTATAGTAATAAAGGGATGGGGTGTGCGTATTGTCTTATGCTATGGATATACAAGATGAAAGGTTGAGCTACTAAAACAATGATGATACATAAAGCATGATCTGTAATTAGCTTGCATAGTGTGATTTCAGGGGTGCTTTTCAATTGCATGATATAGTTTGTTTGAGATTTTAAGATGTTTTGTCTCCCATTCTGTTGGGCATTATCCGAACTGCCTTTAAAAGAAAACATTTCACGAGCTTTGGATTACTGACACAACATGTTTCCTGCCCATGATTATAGCACATTCTTCAGATCTAGGCATATATTAGCACTTTATACAAAATATATATAGATTAAATTATATAACCGATAGCTTACCTAGTATGGATTCTGGAGTTTCCATTAAGATTGCATAACAGTAACAACACCTCCACTTTTAAAATTTAATTATTACAAGCTGCAACAAAACCACAAATATTTTAATGGTTTCATCTGAATAAAGTTTTAGGACTATAGTTGAAGCTATTAGTATCCCACAACTTCACACTTATAAGGATGATGGATTGTTACAGTTGCTTTTACAAGTCTTGGGAACAAACATGAAGAAATAGGTGGATTTTTTTTGTGTATTGGGAATATGTGGTCCATGAAATATTGGTGTGGCTTTCCACATAAAATTTCCTCATTTTTTTCAGTGTTCCAACATGTAGGTCCCACTGCCAATTTACAGACTCACACTCACCCATCTTATCTTGTTTTCTTGATGTGTATGGTACTATGGTTGAACCTTTCTGAAGATGTATTATTTGTCATCATTCTTCATGTTCCCACTTAGTAGCAATATAAAATATAAATATCTACTAATATATCTTTCCCTTTCTGCATATTCCACTTAAAAGATACTCCAAGTGTATTCGAGTTTTTGGGTGATGTTGAGTAGATATCAAGTGGTGTACCTTATGAATTTCATTACTCCATTAGTAACCTATTGTGCCATATTGTTGGGTGGATATTAACACTTAGATTGTTTACAAGTGCAAGTCTGTTGGCTAGAAAATTAGAACACATTGATCTATTTTTACATAAAAGCATGTAAGTATGATTTTGTGATCTCATTTGTTTTAGTATGCAACAGAAATAGCATTTCGATAAATTATCCACGAGGTTATGACAAGTTTCCTTATTGATTAGCATGTTTCAGAAAGACACTATATATTGGTAATAAATTTTAGATGACAACTATTATTGTTAAATACATTGTAAAAGAAATGGAAAGAACACTAGGTAGTTATCTGTTCGGTAATAAATCAATCTGTTATTTCCATAGCACTCAAGTTAGCAAGGCGTTTTTTTGTGTTAGAATATGACGATTTAAATGTATTTTTCCAAATCTTTATTTCACTTGAGGCAGGCATACCTAAACTGTTTTTGCTAATATTCGTGTCTTGTAGCTTAAATCCCTGTATAAACAGGAGCAAGTCTATAAGCTTTATACGTTAATCAAATGTTATTGTTTATACTAGTTGTACTTATTGGGATGCATTAAGTGAATATTGGAAATTCGTTATACTTTTGGTTAAGTTTCCCACTTACTCATTGTAACTATCAAAAGTAGTGTTGTGTTTCCTGCATTTTGTCCAAAGTTGTATTCATACTTTTGCATTTAGAATAATTTTGGAATCTGAACCTGATCCTAATATGCTGCTTTCAGAGAACCAATCCCATTTCCATGCTGCTGGATCAATTCTTCAGCTTTACATACAAATAACATATTCATGAGTTCTCAAGGTAAAATCTCTAATCAATCTGTATTATAAGATTTCCATATTTAGTTATTTACTTCAGCAAAACCGCTCTTTTTCCCGATTGACTTGTTAATTTATTCAACAAAATCGTATTATCCAAATTGATATGCCATGTTTCACAATTAAGTTCATGTAAGTTTTATAAGTTTTATTAGAATAACTTGATTTCGAAAAACTTGATGAACCATAACTATAGCGATAACAGGAGTCAAGCAGTTTTACTCATGCCTTTTAATAATTGACATTAGATTTGATTTTAATGTTCTTGTTCTCTACTTGATTTTGATGTGAGAAACGTTGGAGATAGCTTTATGGCATTAGTATGATGAAATATGTAGTAATAAACATCCTTTATGTAGATAGCTAAGACGGGTAACATAGTCTGTTGGGATTTTACAGGGCTATTTAGTCATGACCTGAATGAGTGAGTTATAATGTAATATTTCCATTTCTCGATCTGTGCGTGTCATCCTTGCACATAGGCCATGTGATATTACCATTCTCAATTAGATTAACACACACACAGAGAAAAAAAAAAGTTAAGGCCACAGAATTGTTATCTTCCAACATTACATCCTTCTTTTCTTGACTCTGATTCATTTTATACGCAAGTGATTGCAATATCTTATTTAGCTACATGTAAATGGTGTTGGAAAGATTAGCCCTCGTGTGTACTTTAAAATTTATTTTATATACGCAACGGAAGACTGAAAATACAAACATGTATTATTTTTAAAACTTGCACACGATTAATATTTTCTCCAGGATCCAATTACACCATGATAGTTGTCATAATAGATAGACTAAAAATTATACCTTTCAAGTAGGTAAAATCTTATGTGAAAAACAATATTCAATAGTATGAATATCTCTACAGTTGATCCACACTAACACCTTAAACAATACCCAAAGGCTGCTAGACCTTAATCACCAAATACCAAAACTAAATAACCAAACTATTTTGGTATTCTTGTCCTAGCCGTAGACTATAAGTCCATAATATAAAAGGAGTAACTTTCCTTACTACTAAAGAAAGTGATATGTATGTGTGTTTTTTCTACAAGACCAAACACCTCCTTTTATACTTGAGTTTGGCCAGGATTTGGAAATCGAATCTTACAAGAAAGATCTAGGAAATTTCATATTAGATTTCATGGTGATTCCCATATACAACTTGAGGATAACGAATCTTCCAAAGATTTCATATCTTCAAAAATCTGTTTATATTGATGATTTAATATATGTATACAATATACATATATCCGGGTATCTAAGTGTTTATTGTGTGTGACCCCGTAGGCTCCTGTGTAAGCCGCAATATAATTTTGTGTTATGACATACACACTAATCCAACAAACTCCCACTTGTGTATGGCATAACATCTAGTAAATTACACAGACAATGATTGATGTCTAGCAACACGTCATTGCCCCCGAAAACACACGAGTGTGTTTTCAGTCGAAGGAACGATCATTATTAAAAAATAATGATATAATGATTAATTGTCTATTGTCCCTTTATTTCGGATACCCTGTTGACATGAGACATGGATCTAGTCATTCTCATTAGTCAACCAAATATGTTTCTCGATATAGAAAAGTTGAATCTGATCACCAAGTTAGATTTGATCAACAATCAATATAGCTTGGACACGGCCATGTAAATATCTATTCATTACCACTGTGGTATCATACTCTCGTAGAGGAATAAATTCCATCTTGATTTTATGCGTACATCATGCACTTCATATCATACCCAATGATGGCCTTTATAACTACCTTATTCAGGATAGCGTTTAACCATATCAAAGCATAACATGTCGTATATTCAGCAACCAACATAAAAATCTCAGGTCTAAGGACATAAAGACATAATCACTTCGAGATTCACTATTTACGTCGATCCATGTTGTGACATCTCGTGATTGGGCCATTCCAATATTCATCAACAATGAATACATGTGAATTTTGGCCTTATCAAGTTAACTATTCACCATCAGTGAATAAAGCCAAAACTTCACATTAGTCTTGATTCATGTTACTCCCATAACATGACCGACTATGAAGATTTTGAATAATCAACAATTATTCATGGATTAAACATGCTAATATAAAACACAATATAAATGAAAACGACCATACCAAGTATATCAATTCATTAAAATAAACTGCTTATTATTTTAAAATATTCAAATACTAAATCACAATTGAAAAAGATCAGTAGCATAGCGAAGTCCAATACTACTAGCATGATCATCATGCTTGTTGTGTCATTGGCTTCGTGAACGGGTCAGCTAAATTATCATCTGTGTGAGCCTTAAGAATATTAATCTCATTCCTCTCAATAACTTCACGTATGTAGTCAAACTTTCGAAGAATGTGCCTACTACCTTTACGTACACGTGATTCTTTCGCAAGTATAATAGTACTTGAATTATCACAGTACATTTCCATAGGAGATTCAATGCTGGGTACTACCCCAAGTTCAGCAACAAATTTCCTAATCCAGACAGCTTCCTGAGCTGCTTCTGAGGCAGCAATGTATTCTGCTTCTGTTGTAGATTGTGCAACTGTGCTCTGCTTTGAGCTTTTCCAATCAACTGCCCCGCCATTCCTGACAAAGACATAACCAGATTGGGATCGAGAGTCATATGGATCAGTTTGGAAACTAGCATCCATATAACATTTGATACTCAACTCTTCTTCCAAACCACCGTAAACCAAGAACATATCTTTAGTTCTCCATAGATACTTAAGAATGCTCTTAACAACAATCCAGTGCTCTTCACCTGGATTCTGTTGATATCGGCTCGTCAAACTCAAGGCTAACGACAGTGCTCTTCACCTGGATTCTGTTGACATCAGGTCTAGTACATAACATGGCATACATGATGGATCCTATAGCTGAAGCATATGGGATACCTTTCATTCGTCTTATCTCATGAGGTGTGATAGGACTTTGAGACTTGCTCAAGTTTATGCCCTTTTGCACAGGCAATCCTCCACGCTTGGAGTTTTGCATGTTAAATCTTCGCAAGATTTTGTCAATGTATGTACTTTGACTCAAACCAATAAGTCGTTTGGATCTATTTCTATAGATCCTGATTCCAAGAATGTAAGTAGCTTCTCCAAGATCTTTCATTGCAAAACATTTTCCAAGCCAAGACTTAACATCTTGCAAAGTTAGAATATCGTTTCCAATAAGTAGCACGTCATCAACATACAAGATCAAGAAGACTACTTTGCTTCCACTAGCTCTAATGTAAACACAGTCTTGGTTTTGAGAAAAACCAAACTCTTTGATTTTCTTATCAAACTTAAGATTCCAAGTCCTGGATGCTTGCTTTAATCCATAAATGGATGTATGAAGCTTGCATACTTTATTAGGATGCTTTGGATTAACAAAACCTTCTGGCTGAACCATATATACATCCTCAGTTAGGTGGCCATTCAGAAAAGCTGTTTTGACATCCATTTGCCATATTTCATAATCATGAAAAGCAGCTATGGCAATAAGTATCCTGATCGATTTAATGCTCGCGACTGGTGAAAAGGTTTCCTCATAATCAATTCCTTGAGTCTGAGTGTATCCTTTTGCTACCAACCGAGCCTTAAAAGTGTTTACATTACCGTCCATGTCAATCTTCTTCTTAAAGACCCATTTACACCCTACTGTCTTACAATTGGGTGGAAGATCAATCAAGTCCCATACTTGATTATCTTTCATGGACTGCATCTCTGCATTCATAGCATCTTGCCATTTATCAGATTCAGGATTCGATATGACTTAATGATAAGTAAAGGGTTCATTATAATCCCCTAGATCAGTTTCATCTAAATTAATTAAAATAATTATACCTCGCAAGTCGATGAGGAGTTCTATTAGATCTACGAAGTGCAGGTGCAACATTATCTGGCTCACCAACAATGTGCTCAGCTTCAACATCTGGATAGCTAGCGCTTGCAGAAGGTATGTCACTTTGTGGTTCTTGAATTTCTTCAAGATTTACTTTACTCCCACTAACTTCTTGTAAGAGAAGATCTCTTTCCAAGAACTCAGCAAACCGAGCAGGAAACACTTTGTTTTCAGCCTTGTAGTAAAAGTAGTGACCCATGTTTCTTTTGGGTATCCCACAAAGTTACAGTTGATACTTCTGGGTTCTAATTTGTTTAAAGTGTCGCGCTTCACGTAAGCTTCACAACCCCAGACTTTCAAGTAAGACAACTTGGGACTTTTCCCATGCCACAGTTCATGTGGTGTCTTTTCTACCTTCTTGATCGGAACCATATTGAGTATGCGTGCAGTAGACTCTAACGCGTATCCCCAAAAAGACGGCGGTAGGGTAGTCAGACTCATCATAGAGCGAACCATATCAAGTAAAGTCCAATTTCTCCGCTCAGACACCCCATTATGTTGTGGTGTGTATGGCGGAGTGAATTGTGAGACAATCCCACGATTCTTTAAGTGGTCCAAAAACTCTTGACTCATATATTCACCACCTCGATCAGAGCGAAGGGCTTTAATGGTCTTTCCAAGTTGATTCTCTACTTCGTTTTGAAATATTTTGAATGTTGCAAAAACTTCATGTTTATGTTTCAGCAAGTAAACATAACCATATCTACTATAATCATCAGTGAATGTAACGAAGTATGATTCACCATTTCTAGACATAGTTCTAAAAGGGCCACATACATCAGTATGTATTAGTCCTAAAAGATCTTTAGCTCTTTCACCTAAACCGGAGAAAGGAGCGTTTATCATCTTTCCACATAAACAAGATTTGCATACATCAAATGACTCGGAGCCAGTTGATTCCAAAAGTCCATCAGATTGGAGTTTTGAAATGCGTTGTTTGTTTATATGACCTAGACGACAATGCCATAGATAGGTTTTATTCAAGTCTTGCTTGAATCGTTTGGCAGTACAGGTATATACATGATTATTACTTGAAATGGCACCACACATCAATTTCAAAAATACCATCACGTGGACAAGCATTAAAATAAAAAACATTATTCTTAGAAACTGAAATGCCAAAGTGCGTAAATGCAAGTTCATAACCAGCATTTTTCAAAAGTGAAACTGAAATTACATTGCTTGTAATACTAGGAGCATAATGACATTCTTCCAATAAAACAATAAGACCACTTGGAAGAGTAAGCTCATAGGTGCCAATAGCTTCAACAACTGCTCGATTCCCATTGCCCACTCGCAAGTCCAGTGTCCCTTTTTTCAGTTTTTTACTTCTTCTCATTCCCTGGATATTGTTACAGATGTGAGTGCCCCAACCAGTATCAAAAATCCAGGAATCACTAGAAAAAGTATATAGTTGTATATGAAATATACCTGATTTGCTAGTCTCACCAGCTTTGCCCTTTTTCAGCTCAGATAGGTAGACAAGACAGTTCCTTCTCCAATGGCCAACCTTTCCACAATGGAAACATTCGACGTCTTTTGCTGGGTTTTCTTCCTTGGGAGGCGGTGGAATCTTATTCCTGGCAATTCCTTTGCCTTTTCCCTTCCCATAAGTTTTCGACTTATTCTTTTTAACCCTTCCATCCCTAATCATAAGGATGCTTGGATTGGAGGCTTTGGATGGAATATTCTGTTCAGCAGCTTTGAGCATCGAATGCAATTCTGACAGAGACTTATTCCAACTTTGCATGTTATAGTTCATGACAAAGTTATCAAACGATTTTGGTAGTGAAGCCAAAATGGTGTTCACAGCCAAAAGAGTCGGCATAGGAGTTCTAAGCTTTTCCAACCTAGTCAATGTAGCTTTTCATCTTCAAAGCATGAGAGCAGCATGAGAGCTGACTGACTGACCCTCCTCCATTTTGCATGTGTGAAGAAGCTTGTGAGTTTCATACAACTCTTGATTTGCCTGTTTCTGAAACATATTTTTGAGATCAGTGATCATATCATATGCTGTGCGATCTTCCATTTCTTTCTGGAGTTCAGGAGTCATACTCGCAAGCATTATTAAAGCTATCTTCTCTTGCTCATCAAACAAATTTTGATAAGCATCTTGTTGAGCAACAGTATCTGTCTCGGCAGGAGGATCGGGCAAGGGTTCATCAATGGTTTTCACCTTCCCTTCATACTTGAGGACAATCCTCAAATTGCGATACCAGTCTAGGAAGTTATTATCATTAAGTTTCTCCTTCTCCAACAAAGAACGGAGTGAGTTTTGGTTTACGTTTTGATTGTTTGCCATCTACATTAGAAGTAAGGTTTATTTTAGTATTTTCGATATGAGAACTTTAGTAAATTAACTACCCAAGCTTAAATATTATAAACAATTAATTTACAAAAGCCTAAGATCCACATAGGGGTTCCATAATTACATTTGTCGATCAGCTAGCAGTCATGGAGTCTATTGGTAGGTAGCGAGTACCAATTGCATTACAAGTGCAACTCTCAGATCTTTATGGGATCTTGAGATATGTGTAGTTCAACAAACTACTATTATCTACTGTCATGTTTATCCCATCCTTGCCTCGGATTCAGGTCTCACCGTGAACTCGATTAAGTCGTCCAATTTGTAAACTGTGGAAATTTAGCCTAGTCTCACTCGAAACTAAAAATCCACCTTGTGGGCTCGTGGCTATAATTTGATTAGGTCTTACCGTAACCAACAAATAACGAGGAGTGTTCACAAGCTCATTGGATGGCATGGCTTAAGTTTGACGAGTATATTTAAAAAATTGTGTTTATTATATAGTTACACTATTTGAAGTTTAACTTTTAAAATCATCAATTTTAAACTTTAAATTCATTTTATGTTTTTATTTAATGTTTCCATCAAAAACATTTTAGCATATTATAATCAACAATTATATTAATAAAAACATATTCATGCATCAAACACTTATAGCTTAGTCCAAAGTAAAACTCCCACTTAATTCAAGAACCAAGTGAGATTTTGTGTAATAGCTCATTGTTTTTAACTTGACTCCAAGTCTATCTTTTAAGCCAAATTAAAAACCCTTTTTGTAAAATTTAATAACTACATTATTAAAAGTTATATATGGCTTGTCCATGATTACAATGCATGGGTATAATCATGGATAAATTTAAATAATCAAGCCATAATTAATAAATTCAAAATTTATAGAGGTGATTTATTTTTCGATCTTATTTGTGCGCCATGAGGTTAAATCTGAATCAATCAAGTTGATTCTAAAAACCAAAAGATTTTATTAAATACCAATACGCCACAAAGCTAGATCAAAAATAAAATCACATGACAACTAAAAGGTGTAAAAGTGGCTTTGGTACCACGGTTGGAAAGATTAGCCCTCGTGTGTACTTTAAAATTTATTTTATATACGCAACGGAAGACTGAAAATACAAACATGTATTATTTTTAAAACTTGCACATGATTAATATTTCCTCAAGGATCCAATTACACCATGATAGTTGTCATAATAGATAGACTAAAAATTATACCTTTCAAGTAGGTAAAATCTTGTGTGAAAAACAATATTCAAAAGTATGAATATCTCTACAGTTGATCCACACTAACACCTCAAACAATACCCAAAGGCTTCTAGACCTTAATCACCAAATACCAAAACTAAATAACCAAACTATTTGGTATTCTTGTCCTAGCCATAGACTATAAGTCCATAATATAAAAGGAGTAACTTTCCTTACTACTAAAGAAAGTGATATGTATGTGTGTTTTTTCTACAAGACCAAACACCTCCTTTTATACTTGAGTTTGGCCAGGATTTGGAAATCGAATCTTACAAGAAAGATCTAGGAAATTTCATATTAGATTTCATGGTGATTTCCCATATACAACTTGAGGATAACGAATCTTCCAAAGATTTCATATCTTCAAAAATCTGTTTATATTGATGATTTAATATATGTATACAATATACATATATCCGGGTATCTAAGTGTTTATTGTGTGTGACCCCGTAGGCTCCTGTGTAAGCCGTAGTATAATTTTGTGTTATGACATACACACTAATCCAACAAATGGCACTTGTGTAGATGATAGTGTTGACTACGAGTAGCATGTATCATGCTTCTGTTACAGAATATTTAGTTTTTAGTGATGATTATCAAATGCTTTTTCTTTCTTTTCATTCCTTCAGTAAAGAAGTCGGAGTTTAATAACATAAAAGCATCACATAAGACGGGTTTCGAGTCGGGCCCCTTGAAGGTGAAGCTACCAGATTACTCTCAGGTGTGCATTATTTGGGAGGCATCCGTAATATAATGCCAAATATCCATTTGAACAGATGAATTAATAAAATGTGCAGGTGCATCTGACAAAGATAGTTCTTGCTGCAGTGACGTCTTACTTACTTGCTAAACTGATACAACAAAATCGTGGGAAAATAGTGATTGTTGCTCTACAACATCTAATATCTCGCGCATTTCAATCATTTACTGCTACAAGTTTGCCCCTTGCATGCATCTCTAATTCTATGAATAAACCTACACCTCTGGGATTGGATGTATCTTTTCCCTCCTTGCATGACATCAAATGGAATTTTTCACGTCTGGCGTATTTATTTAACATACAGCTTGAAAGAAATGTGTCTACGTAAGTTTAACAAATATAGACTTCCTCAAAGAAAAAGACTAGTTATTTTAGTTTATTCCTTTGATGAATCTACTAATTATGGATGCACTCATACACTATCTCTTTCTTTGAAATTCATTTTTTTGCATGGATTAGTGCTGATAGTCGTCATGGATGTTTTTGCAGGTTCTTAATTGTGCTTTCTGGAGCTTGTTTCTCATTTGTTTTTATTGGTGGTTTACTCTTTTATAAGTACAGGTACCTTCTTTAATATTATTGATAGATTAACAAGCAAATAACAACATTCTGTGACATCTAAAACATTTGACAGTCCCCCAAAACTAAACACTTTCTGTTTATTAGAAATAATATGGGATGCTGGTGAGATTAATGTTATCCAAATGTTTTCTAAATTATCTTATTCAAATGAACAGTTGTCGCATACGTTTATGAGTTTATCTAAGTACATCGCTACTCAATTTTGTATATAGTTTTAGGATAGAGCCATGGAGGGGATATACTTATGTCTAATCGGTAATTAGGAAGGTCTCCATCTCGAATAATGCAGGGGTAATACACAGTCGTTTGAGGACTGTCTTTGGGAAGCTTGGGCATGTTTGTGCTCTTCATCAACTCATCTAAGAGTGAGATTTTCTTTTCAAATTCAATATCACTTGCTAAATGAAATAAGTGTTTTCTATTGTGTAGTCTCTGAAATACTATTGGTTTTAATCTTATTGTATGCAGCAAAGAACTAGGGTTGAACGTGTTATTGGGTTTGTTCTTGCTATATGGGGCATATTGTTTTATTCTCGTCTGCTGGGCACTATGACAGAACAGTTCAGGGTAAGTTTCTAGAGTGTGTAACGGCTGTTTGGATGTGTGGTATGAAACTGAATTGATGTGACTTATTAATCGGTTTGTAGTCTGTGTAAAAAGTGATCAATTATGATCACCATTACCCACCCCTCTTTTTTCTCTTCTCATATAGACTTTCATTTTTTTATGTAACAAAATAAAGAAATTATTGGGCAAACAGTATACAATCTATAGAAAACATAATTATAGCTGATAAAAGATGATTATTACTTATGTTTTAAAGTTTTATTCTAAAGATGTTGGAAATTTCTCTTTTGGTCATCAATTAGCCCTTATATTTATTACTTGAATAATGAGAATTCGTCAAACTTACAATTCTCAAGCAGCAACAACAGTACCCAATCCCAAACAACTGATTCTTATTATTACAAGCTCAAAAAGCAGAAGCACATACAAATGCTATCTCATATAGCATGTGTTGTAAGAACTGATTATCCTATTTAAACGATATGTTTATTTGTACAGCATAACATGCAAAAACTTAGAGAAGGAGCACAAGTGCAAGTTCTTGAGAGTGATCATATTATTATTTGTGGAGTTAATAGTCACCTGAGCTTCATATTGAAACAACTAAACAAGTATCATGAGTTTTCTGTGCGATTAGGTACAGCTGCAACTAGGTATTGAACTAATGACTTAAATATTTTGACTTCCTATAATATTTTGTAAGCTCATTCAGGTGTAATATATCTTAAATTTTTTTATAAATAGGAGGCAGAGAATTCTTCTCTTATCTGATATTCCAAGGAAGCAAATGGACAAAACAGTTGATAATATAGCAAAAGATCTTCATCATATTGACGTCCTCACAAAGAGGTATGCCCACACTCTAGATAAACTCACATGCTATTTTTTTTTCTCATTATATTGCATAACAGATGGGTCTGAGTAATATGATTTCATGCATCTTCTATTAGATTTCTACCAGCTTTTCTTTCGTGCTTTCTGTCTTTCCTGTTAAACCTTAAGT
This sequence comes from Erigeron canadensis, assembly GCF_010389155.1. Classification (NCBI taxonomy): domain Eukaryota; kingdom Viridiplantae; phylum Streptophyta; class Magnoliopsida; order Asterales; family Asteraceae; genus Erigeron; species Erigeron canadensis. Next base: position 3,384,443 of record NC_057761.1, read on the forward strand.
TTCTTGTTATGCAGTTGCAGTCTAAGTTTAACAAAATCATTCCAAAGGGCTGCAGCAAATAATGCACGTGCCATAATTATTTTGCCAACCAAGACTGATAGGTAAGGGTATTTTGCCCACCATAATTATGTGCTTAAAGTTTCAAAGAACGACATCAAGTTTTCTGATAGTTTACTAATCTGGTTTTTGGAGTTAGGTATGGAATTGATACAGATGCATTTCTATCTGTCCTTGCCCTCCAGCCTATTTCAGACATGGAATCTGTTCCTGCAATAGTTGAGGTAAAATCATATTCCTTTCCTTTAAGAACTATATAATAAATAGTTAAAGTTCTAACCAAAATATTCACTTACTTGTTCCCAGGTTTCAAGCCCCAATACATGTGATCTCTTAAAGTCAATCTCAGGTTTGAATGTTGTGCCTGTGGAAAATGTTACATCTAAATTATTTGTTCAGTGCTCTCGCCAGAAGGGGCTCGTAAAGATCTATAGACATTTGCTTAATTACCAAAGTAAGCTCCAACTTCTGATTAGTAATATATTTCCAGAGTGCTAATAAGTTGATTGGTTTTAAAGAACATTATAATTATCATTTCATAGAGTATTAGAACCATGTACAATTTCAAGAATAGCTATTTAAATAAAAAAGAGTGAAAATCTAGAGCTGTTATTTTCCATTGTTATTCAGTGAATTTGTATATATCTGGAAACTGAAATGAGAAGTCCTTTCTGTTTCACTAAACTTAACAGCCAGTTTCTTATCTTGAAATGAGAAGTCTTTTCTCTAAACTTAATGGCCAGTTTCTTACCTTCTATGAGTATACGGTTTTATTTGGTTTTAACTCTCCTTTAATAGGTTTGGGTAAATTTAAAATAAAAAAGCTGAACTGGAGACATGATGAATGGGTCCAGTGGGTCGAAACTCGAAAGTTGCCCAAAATGTATTCGAGAATCAGGATGCTTAAAATTTATCTTTTTTAATTATTTGGTTCTAACTACTTAACTAGATTCTCATTGTAGTTTTATGGTTTTTCATTCCATGTTGATCACTTTAGTTATTTATTCATATAGAAAAGGCGGGAAGAGAAACAAAATGTTTGTAGGTAGACCCGGCGCAGTTTAACCCCTATAATATTACAAGTAACCCACTACCCAATTCGCACATATTATTAAAATACCTAGTCACAGATAGTCTTCCTATAAAACTTTTCAGAGTGTATAAGATATATCATTTGTTATGTCTTATGCCTATGGCAATGATCCCGGCAACACTTATACTGAACTCTTTGCAGAAAACGTATTCAATCTTTGCAGTTTTCCTCATCTAGCGGGATTGAAGTATTGGCAACTAAGAAATGGATTTCAAGAGGTATGTTTTTCTTATGTTTTAAAACTTGTCAACAGACTTCAAATTGAGGTTATACGAAAGTTTTCAGCATGTTGGGTACAATATTTGTTCAAGCTTAGCGTGCGATATTATAAGTTATAACTTATACTAGAACTTTATAGATATTCATTACAAGAAAATAGTTATACTTGTACCTTCGGTATAATTATGTTAATTACATTGTTTTAAGACCTATAAGTTGAGTTATGCAAAGAGTGTGCATTTGAGAACAAGCACTTCCGATCCTCTTTCTTTTTTCTTCTACAATATAACTGAATACATAATGTGTCACATAAATGAATACTCTAATCACGATTTTCCATTGTCAATTCCTATCTTTTTTATATATTCAAGCTACTATCATTCTAGCCATTGTAGTCTGTTATAATAGTCATGTCATTCTCTGTGTTTCTGTTTTGTTTATCCTTATATATATTTGAGTATATCTTTACAGGCTGTTGTTTGTGGTCTTTATAAGAAAGGAAAGATGAACTTTCATCCATTGGACAATGAAATATTCGATGAAGATGACAAAGTATGTACGCATGTGAAGCCTTCTTAAGGATTTTGTACAATATTTTATTAAAACTTATTAATTACAAAATTAAAAGTGGGATGGGACATGCTGGCCCTCCTTAGATCTATTGCTCAGATGGTTGACCAACTCTTATTTTGCATTCACAGGTATTATTAATTGCACCTGTTAACGGGAAGAAAGATTCACAGATTTCATATTTTAATTCAATTAAAGAACAAGGAATTGACCCTCATAACCTTCAAGTTTTGAAAGAGATTGGCGAAGAAGCTCCACATAACGCCCTTCATGTGGCAAAAGCACGATTGGAGAAAATTGTCAAACGTCCAGCAAAATCAGGTTCGAAGGTAAACTCTCTCTTTTGCACCAAGTTACTTGGGTTTTGGGGAAAATACAAGTAATAAGAGAGGACTGAATTATAAATGTAGGCATCAGATTGGAGCGTGGGACCAAAAGAATGCATACTAATGCTTGGATGGCGGTCGGATGTTGTAGAAATGATTGAAGAATATGATAATTACTTAGGACCTGGAAGTGTTGTGGTATGTCTTAAATTTCAATTAAATGTTCATGCACTCTGGTTATCCTTTTTTCATAAGCATAAGTGTATTCATGCAGGAAATTTTGTCAGATGTGCCAATTGCGGAACGAGAAAAAACATACAAATTTTCTGGTGGACGTAAATTGAAAAACGTCCAAGTCATTCATAAGGTATTGTTTCAGAGCAATCAATCTTTTCCCTCTTTCAATAAAATTTCATGAAATATTCTTCGTCCTTTGTTCTAAATCATAGCGGTGATAAAATGGGCGTGACGGCTGACGGGTCAGAAGTCTGGACCAATAAATCTTTTAAACGACCCAGGTTGACCTTTATGCAGTTTTTGTCCAAAATGTTTTTAATTTTTTATACGTAATTGTGCATCTTATATGAGTACTAAAAGTTATATTATTTATGTTGTAATCTATTTTCCGAGCAAACTGATTTTGGGGGTTTTAATGCATTAAAATTATACTGAAGCAGTATTCAACATGTTTGACTTTGACCTGTTTCCTGTCAAGCTAATTTTCTGGCTTTACCTATTAGACCCATTAATAGGTAAATAAGTAGAATTTCTTGTCTACTAAGTCATATATATCCAATGCACTAACAGGCTGGAAACCCAAGGAACTATGATGCCTTGAAAGAGACCATTGAACATACTCAAAAGTCTGTTAAGAAAGGAGAAGATGTTCCATTTTCTGTTGTGGTTATATCTGATAGAGAGTGGCTGCTTGAAGGTGCGGTTTGTTTTCTTTAATTCCTTTGGGAAAAAAAAACATGGTAAAAACCCTAACCCTATTGGTTATCATAGATCCATCAGGGGCCGATAAGCAGTCTGCATATTCTCTCCTTCTTGCCGAAAGCATTTGCCAGAAGATTGGTGTGAAGGTGGGTAGGTCTCATCTACATCATTTTCGTTCTCTTTAGGGCTTTTTCAGTTCGGACTTTTTTAGCGTATAAATTATAGCATTACAGTTGGAAAGGTAGGCTGGTTATGTAATGTGTCAATTTGGTTAGTGTCATAATGGGTAACTTCAGTACTAGTAAGATCTTAGCCGACTTATAACACGTCTTTTTTCGTCCAAAATACTGTTTTGTTTTTTTTTTTATTTTACTGTGAAATGTGGTTACAAAACTATATGATGGTATGTTGTATTTTGATCTGCTAGTTGTCATTGTATTGACTTGTTCAAATGTTGAATACAGGTTCATAATCTGGTTGCAGAAATTGTTGACTCTAAATTGGGAAAACAGGTATTTCTGTTTTATGTTTTACCAAGAAAAATGTGTTGTTTTCATTTCTATACATGTGCTGATAACAGATGAGTTATTGCCCTTTAGATTACTAGAATCAAGCCATCATTAACTTACATAGCAGCCGAGGAAATAATGAGCCTCGTGACAGCTCAAGGTTATATATGAACTATAAGCTTTTTTATAAATTTTTTTGTTTGGTCATGCATGAGAACTTATCCTGTTCAACTAATTGAATCATATTTCTTTCTTGAACATCAGTTGCCGAAAATTGTGAACTTAATGCAGTTTGGAAAGACATATTGGATGCAGATGGAGATGAAATTTATGTCAAGGTAACACCATTTGTGGTCTGTCCAGAAATAAGTCAAACCTTGGGTTGTATAGATTCAAACCTAGTATTTTCTAGTTTCATAGTTGGAAAATGGATGTGTTGGATATTTCATCGAAGGGGGTATCATTTTTGTGCGGTATAAAACAGGTAGAGTAGTAAGATGGATTAGATTCAGTTGACCTGCAAACTCATCTATTGTTTTTTTTTTCTTTATTTATTTTCATAAATCAGTTGTGTATTAGTTATTAAATATGATCACAAAACTGTTACTAAATTAATGATCCAGTAATCAATTTAGGTGGTCACTGAACACTTGATTTAGTATGTTTGACTTGTTAGCAATTTCAGATCAACCCAATTTCACATTTATGGGTTGAAATTGCTCCATCTAAGTTAATTATGCTTGTCAAATAAAATGGTTTCTGTAACTGTTGATAATTGATAGATGGTACCTGTGTCTAGACATTAAATAGTCAAAATTTAGACTAGTTCATTGAGACCCAGGGAATACAAACCAAATCGATCTAAACCCTTATAAATTGGTATGATGCATTGTGTTGCGCAGGATATAGGTCTATATATGAAGGGGGATGAGCATTTATCATTTTCAGAGCTCTCTGAAAGAGCGCGATTAAGGAGAGAAGTCGCCATTGGTTATGTGAAAAACAACAAAAAGGTGGCCCACCTTTCTTACCAATTTCTTATATAAGTGCTGATTTTGTCCCATTCACTTATGAATGATTCTAATTGGGTTATGTTCGAGCTAAAAGTTGGTCACACAAAAGAGAATTAGCTATTAGGGAAGGGGTTGAAATTCATCCAAATTATTATTCTAATGCATTTGTTATAAACCAACATATACAAAGTGTAGAAAAGTACTTTGATCATATTTAACACATTAAGAAAAAAGTGTTTTGCTCAACTTGATACGACCCATTACTCAAACCACCCGATTTCCCAAATTGCCTCTAGTTTTCTCTTGGAACTTAATAATATATTAGTATTTATTGATATGAGATTCTTGCAGGTTATCAACCCAGTTCCCAAATCTGAGCCTCTCTCCCTTGAACTCACTGATTCTCTCATCGTTATATCAGAACTTGAAGGCGAACAACCGATTCTCTTATAAAATGTGACTCGTTTAAGACGGCTCTCTGCTGCTTTTTTTTGTTACTGCATGGTGCCGCGGGTTTTACATGTGCAGGGCATAGATACACAACAATCTTCGTACAAATTGATTTTGAGTTGGAAACAAAAACCAGAGAAGATACCCTTGCTTTCAAGCATGGCGTAAAGCGTAGGCTTTTTACAAGGTTTTTAAAAAGAAAACAAAACCTCAGAAAATCATAAGTGATCAATTTTGTATAACTTGTTACATTCAATGCCTCAATGGGAAATGTATTTTTGGGTCTGGATATTTCCACACAGATTTCTTCCTTTGATGTTAAAAATGCGTAAATGATAAATGATAAGTGTAGGACAAAGGGAGGTAGCCAAAAACCCAAATCACTCTTAGCCTGGAGATATTCAAGTTTTTTTACTTTCTTTTCAATTGTGGCCATGAGAACAAAGTATCCCTTCTTGGCTGCCGGCTTGTACATCAAAGCCGGTTACAGTGTATTTTACCTCATTCAAAAGAAAATATATCATTGTTTTGTAGCACCAAAGTATTCAAAAACGTTAATCATAACAAAGCTGGTGTCAATTTTGGAAGGGTTTAAAATCTCGGAGTGTAAGTAAGTTTGCAACTTTTTCTATTGTGTATGCATCAAAAATTTTGAACATTTTATGATAGTATCTCGTTAAATTGAACACTTAATGTAAGATTTTTACGTTGACCAATCAAAAATTTTTACGTGGACAACTCATATAGTTGCCACGTATACATTTTTACGTATGTTCAATTTGGCGAGATACTTACACAAAATGTTGAAAAACTTTTATGCATACACATAATAGAAAAAGTTGTAAAGTTACTTACCCATTTTGGAATTACCTTATCAATGATCATGACAACATAATAGGCCAAACACTACTTTTAACTACTGACCATATTTATTCATTATTTGGATAAGAGGGGTATTGTTAAATATCTTTTACAACCTGTGTATCACACGGGCTCTAAACTTCAATGGCCAGTTTTCGTGAATTCATTTGAATACCCGAATAAATGGTTGTGGAAAATGTACACAGAAGATCACATATGAGACCAAATGGATGAGAACGCTTTGTTTTGAAGTCCAAAGTGAATTTGTGTCTCTCCTAATAAAGCCACAAATCCGAGGCATTTTACTTTATGCAATAAAATGGGAGAGAATTCAAGACTGGCCTCCAAGCAGCAATCCATATTACCGTAAGAACAAAACATATCTATTTTCATTTTGATTATTTTATTAATTTCTTAACTTATTTTTAACCTTCACCGATATCTAGAAAGGGAAGGAGAGTCATCTTAGTTGACTGGGTATTTGATTATTGGGAAAAGTATCTGTGTGTATGTAACTTGTGACCAGCTACTATTGTATGAAAGAAACTTTAGCTGGGTTCATTGTATGTAAGTAACCTGCTAAAACTGAATGAATCGTATAAGAAATCAACGTGGCACCACCAGGCATTGATAAGTGGCCCAATGAAAGACCTCCACCTCAGCTTGTTTACACGATTCATTCGGTTTAAACAGATTTATTACATACAATGAACCCGATTAAAGTTTCTTTCATACAATAGTAGCTGGTAAGAAGTTACATACACACACAGATATTTTTCCCTTGATTATTATAGAGAATTGTGCAAATAAACAAGATTGGTACGTGGAATGCACCAATATAATTTTATATTAGCTGAAAAGGAGATTCCGAGCTACATTGGTGAAACCTGTAAGTAACAAAATGAACATGTTGGGTTCGGATCAAACCTTTGACCTAAACCTGCTAGTTCAATTTGTCACCTATAGAGTCACCAACATACCTCAAAAGCCCCTTTCTATCACAATATAGAATTGGGATTATGGCACCGGAGTGTAACCAACTATGACTCAATGGTTATATAGTGTAGTGACCTTTTAAACAGGCTATTTGATATAAGTATCTTCCATTTTTGTTCTTTTAATATATCCTACCGGGTAACACCCTCTTAGTAACCGGTAATGCCACGTTGGACGTAAAAAAGAATGGAGATTTTTGCACCGGAGTATAACCAACTATGAGCGAATGGTTATGTAATATAGTAACCTACAAAAGTCTTAAATTAATGTAAGAACCTCTTTGTTTTGTTCACTTGCTGTATACAAAAGTGTTAAAGATAATAACAACCATTTTTCCATCTTTGACTTTTTGATCGTGACAAAACCTAATCCCCAAATCGGATTTTGTTATAATTACCCCATCATCGTTAACCATTAAAGATCCGACCGTCTCATCCCCACCACCGTCAACATCTATCAACGTTGGTTTACAATGTGGTAAAAGGGGGTGATTTTGACAAAGGATGACGATGGTGGTTGTCTAGGTGGAGGCTGACATTTGTTTATCTTATTTGTGGCAGTCAGCGGTGGCACATGTCTGGATGTGGAGATGGTGGAGAGATGGTCACACCTCTTGAAGGGAAGAAAAATGAGACCGAGACTACCCACTACAACCTCGTCGGAGTTCACAACCCACAACTATAACCATGACCGTACAACAGGTCAACTAGTACAAGAAAAGACAAAAATGAGAGGTTCTAACATCAGATAGCCAGTTTTAAAGATCACTACATAACATAACCATTCAATCATAGTTGGTTACACTCCAGTGCCATAATCTCAAAGTAAAATTAACATTGTTACCGGCTACCGGTACAACAGGTCAACCATTCATTAAAAAAATAAAAATGAAAGGTACTTACATCAGATAGCCAATTTGAAAGGTCACTACATTACATAACCATTGAGTCATAGTTGGTTACATTCCCCTGCCATAATCCCTATAAAATTACATTGGCACATCCCACATACCATTCTTGCTTATTTGCACAATTCTCTTCAATATCCAAATACTACATCAACTAAGACGACTCATTTCGATTTTCTAGATATTGCTGAAGGTTAAGAATACATTAACAAATAAATAAAATAATCAAATTGAGAAATTAGATTTATTTCGTTCTTATGGTCATAATGATCAATGTCTAAGGTCTAAATTCTTTCCCAGTTTATTACATACTGCCTTAGATGTATGCCCTGTTTTAGTAAGGACAAACAAAAATTTGCAAGGTAATCCGATTATAGATGTTGAAGCAATCATGCAGTTGGGGTTGAACCAACGAAGGTGGTGTTGAAAGTTTATTGCTGTTCAAGGTGGTTGCTATGGTTGTTGATTTTAGGAGTAGTGGTGGGTTTGAGTTTTAATAGTGACGGTGGTTGTGATGGAGCCTACAGGTGATGGTGGTGTTCTATGAGATGGTGCCTTGCTGGGGTGGTGATTAACATTGGAGTTTACCTATGGTTTTTAGGAGTGGTGATAATGGTGTTTGGTGTGACGATGGCAGCTCCGGTAAGATGGTATTGATGAAGTTTACAGGTCTTCTGTATCTAGTGTGATACAAGCATAGGATACATGTTGTAGGTGGTTGAGAATATTAATTTTCCTAAGGTACAACATGCAATTTACATGTGGTAGCTAGATAGGGCATAGTCTTCATTTCCAAAAGTACAACCTGCAATTTAATATGGTAGATGCTAACTATTACTACAAAATCGTAGAGACGGTTCTACTTAGAACCATATCTAGGTCACCCAGAAAATCACCCGTTACGAGAGGCCGTGACCAGGATGATTCGTCAGGATGCCTTGAAGATCTACAGGGATAAAAAAGCAAAATTCAAGAAGACTTGGTTCACTGACAGGGGTGGGTCACAGAGGCTGGCAGAACTGGAGGGTCAACCTCCGTATGGGATGCCTCCACAGGTGTGGAGTTATCTACTGGGTTACTGGACCAACGAGCCCCGGATGATTGCTGCCCAAAGAAACACGACAAACAGGCAGCAACAAAATAATTTTGTCAGTACTCACGGTCGACAGTCATACGCTCAGCGTGAATGGCGTTACGATGTAAGTTATACGTAATTATTTATATCCACGTATGTAAACATATATCTATACAGAGATACACATACAAATATATAACTTTGATTAATGAATATACAGGAAGATAATGATGGGCGACGTGAGGAGCCGCCTGAGTTTTATTTGCGGGCCCACACGAGACGAAATGGGATGGTGCAGGACGCAGTTAGGCCCATTTATGTAAGATCTTGCACAACACTTAAAAAAGATAATTTTTTGATAATTTTATATTAAGTATAACTAATTTTGAGTTATTAGTAATTTAATTTTCATGTGCTACAGGAGCGGCTTCTTGATACCCACCAAAGACTTTCCCAAGTGCCCAATACCCCGCCTACGCAGACATATGTGGACGCTTTAGGGACCCGATCGAGACATACTCGTGTGGTTGGGCGTGTGGTTAGGGGAACACGTGGACTGAATGTCCCCCTCCCAGAGGATATAGAGCAACCCTTCCCAACCCAGCAGTCACCGTCCTTTAACGTCAGTGATATGTTCGCCCAGGGTAGCCCTTAGAGCCAGCCATCATTCGAGGCCGGGCCTAGCCCGTCATCATCCCATGTTGGGCCTAGCTCGTCACGGGCCCCCACATAGCGGTTGGGTAGTGATAGTGATAGTGATAGTGATAGTGAAAGTGATTAGTTTTCCATTTTTTTATTGTTTGTATTCATCGTTTAACTGAAGTGTGATTTCCTTTTGTAATCTTGATTTGCGTGATATAATCATTTGTATTTTTTATGTTTTTATACATTTGTTGATAAAAAAATAATTGGTATCAACTTTAGAAAAGTATTATAAAATCAATGTATATACAACAGAAAAGTATGAAAAATTGTTGATTGAAACTTGTTTTGGAACAACAACAACTGAAATACATAAAAAATATATACAATAAAAAAAGTATACATACAAACAACCTATATAAAACATTGAACGGATTTCATCATTTATTACAACCAATTTTGATACGTATCTTCTTGATTTGCGTACGTTAATGCTAGTCGACGTGCAGGATCGGTTGCTTGAAATTCCCATTCCGGATTCTTGTAAGCCATTGGGTAGTCGCCTGCTAATTTCACTGCAAAAAAATAGGTTTCGTCGTTTATGAGAGCAATACTTATCGGTTGTTTGAATAACAGTTGATCTAAGCCGTGATGCATCGGAAATACTGTGCGGGGGTCACGTAGGCTAACGCAGTTGACTATTATACCCAGCTTATTGGCCAGGAGGATATGGAACCACACTTTAATCATGCAATGATCTCTGGGCCGGCTTCTTCCATAATAAGAGGTTCGCAGCGCCGACAACATTCGGTTGCCCTCTGTTTGCCCAAACTTTTGCATGTACCCATCGAGGTCAGATTCATACTCCGCGAGCATCTGCGTACGAACCCACTCTGCACCCATCTCCTCATCTAGCCCCCAAAGCTACAGCGGTAGCTCGAAATCCATAGTTACCGTCTCCTTTGACATTTTGTACGCCTACAACGTACGGCCTTAAGTACGATGGTATCTCACTTAGTACCCAAGCGTAATTTTGGGAAAGACTGGCGTTATACGGTTCCGCAACATACCTAACCCAACTGGCCAATGACTGTGCCTCTGACTCTGGATCTGACACCAGCTCCTGCGTTGTTTCATATATAGGTGCATTTCTAGGTTGTGTACGTGGTGGCCCGAAGATGTCATCAACTAAGTTGGAAAATGGTTGGTCATAGTTGAGCCAATGGTCTTGGGACGTTTCGCCGAATCCATATAATTTTTGTGTCACATATGGTGTTTCCCAGACCACGTAGGTTTCCGAAAATGTCAGGATTATCTTTGACCCATTCTAATTCAGGGTGGGATTGATCCTCGAACAAGTTTCGTTTCTCGGGATAACGACAGGACTGGGACGGCTCGTACATACTGTGTCTGGCGGGCTGCGCAGGTGGGGGTTTGTTCAAATTTGGCACCTTGTATTCCCTCGGTCGACTGGACTTGGATTTTCGAAGCCCAGGTGGGTTTTTGTTGAGATCCGGCACCTGGGCCATTAGTAAGAATCAGTTTCCTAAAATGAGGTAGTTATATATACTGTATTTATTGAATTAGACAAAAAAATTTTTTATGTATTATGTATACCTTTGGCGGCTTTTGTTTCGAGCCGACTGGTCTTCCGCATGTGGTCTTTTGAACAAGAGGATTTTTCACTTGTGTCTTACCGGGCTTAAACATGTCTTTAATTTTTGACAACCAATGTTTCTTTTGGGCCTTGGGTTGCTGATCCAAGAAATTCGTAAGACCATTAACGACTTTATGGACATCATCTTTTTCGTCTTCGTCTTCTACGCATGTCCACGGTGTTAAGTCAAGCTTTCTCCAAAACGGGTCTATGACATGAGGCTGTATACGAGTCCCTGCATTTTTTTGATATAAATAAGTGTACGAAATTATGTCCTTTTGATGAAAAAATACAAGTAATAAATCGTACTAACCGCGCTGCATGTACTCGGCAATCTTGCAGGCACATGGTAGCCCGCAACTGGACTGAACCTTGCACCCGCATTTTTTAACATGTCTTTTAAGGACTTTGTCTAAGCGTACAATTTCATCAGCCATGATGTCCAAAGCTTTAAGTGAAACCTTTCCCAACAGGTCCTTCATACAGTTGTAATTATGTTTCCCCTTCCGGGTCCCGTTGCTATACCCTAGTTGGCCCCTTATTTCTGTTTCTTGAGCGATCAGGACAGAATCAACACATTGCAGGATTCTAGTAAATGTGCATTTCCCCCTCAATTCTTTCTTCAGTAGGTGGTGTTCGGCCTCCACTCTGTTTGTGGTGTGGTTTTGGTAGTTAAGGTGTTCATCGACCCAACAGGACACAAACTGCTCTCGGTATGGGGACAACCAATTATCGGTCAGGTACATGTAGACGCCTGGGAAACCTGCAAGTTTTTTCTTTAACTCCTTTTCGTTTGACTTAAACTCGTCAAAAGTCCGAGATTGATAGACTTTTTTCCACCAGTCGTTAAGCCTGTCAATGTTAACATCTTTCTTCATCCGCAATGCCGGTTCGCAGTGCTTCATTATGTTTTGCCATATATGGTACCTACACAGCAGTTGTTTCGCTTCCGACATAACAACCTTCAAAGCTCTCATCAGGGCCAACTCCCTGTCAGTAAGAACGACACGAACAACAAAGCTATCAGCAAGGGTGGACTTGAGACATCGTAACACCCATTGATAATTGGCCTCCCGCTCGTTACGATAAACGCATACGCTAAACTGAAGGTCTTCCCCGTTGAAGTCACGCTGACGATCTCAACTAGCGGCATGTTATAGATGTTGGTTTTGTACGTGGAGTCTATTTCAATAACCCAGGGGAATGCGCGCCATAGGGTCATTGATGTTAGATGAATGAAAAACAGGTTCTCCAAGCGTCCATTTTTGTTATTTGTGGTAAACTGGTAAAAGTACCTTTCTCCTGCAACAGTGAGAACATTACCTGCGAAAAGTGACCAAGGTATAGTAAATAAGTCATTCCAACAACGTAGTACAATATAAATTTATGTTTGTACCTGCATTGGAGTACGCCCTGCTTGGCCGGACCTCCGTCTCGCTTTCAGGAAGTTGGTAATGTCTCTTTTCCGAGTCAGGTTTCCCGGAAATTCAAGTTTGAGGTTTACTAGGATCCGATGTGGGTACAAACCGCGATCCGATTGGGTCACCACATATTTCTTTTCTTCATCCATCATCCGTCTGGCGTATGCATTCCCTTGCAGATCGGTAGTTGGATCATGATTGTGTCTCCAATCCTTGACGGTTAACCTCCAACCACCATCACGCCCAGGGCGGCCTATTAAAGTGAATGGACAACCTATCTTACTGGACCGTTTGGGTGGGCCAATTAACCTTGCATCGCGCGCTCCACCGTGGTGACATATAAGTGTCACTTTATTGACCACCTCTTTTGAGTTTTTGTTCGTTCGCCGTATGACTAGAACATAACCCAAATCCATTGTTGTTCTTTGAGCCCACTCCGTTAATTCTTCAAAGGAACCGAACACCTCATTAGTTTCGAAGTCCCCAGCTTCGCATTCATATTCACCATCTACATCAGGTTGCTCAAACACATTATCCGGCACTTTAATACGTACGTTTTCTGGGTCTCCCCAAATATCCTCCAAACTATCCATCTGAAACAATTCAAGTAAACATCAACCACATTAACTATTAATGGTGTCCATACTATTTATATATATATATACAAATACGTATAATATATATATCTTTATTCATAATACATATATATATATAAACAATAAGCTTGAAAAGGAAAAGATACACAAAACCAGCAACTACAAATATGTAATGAAAACGATGATTCCTATATATGTATATATATATATATATTTACACATACGTATAATATCTATATCTATATTCATAATACGTATATATATATAAACAATAAGATTGAAAAGGAAAAGATACACAATACCAGCAACTACAAATATGTAATGAAAACGATGATTCCTATGTTTGAATTTTTTTTTTTCGATACACAATGATTTAGTATGAAAACCACGACTTTATGGTATTGCGTATCTTATTACTTGCTGTTTTTTCAAGTGTACGATATGTAGTTGGACATTCCATATATATAGGTGTTAAAAGTATGACATCTTTTGAAATCGATGATTCCTATGCGCTAACATCTTTTGATCCTATTGAACTACGTCAAAGAACCATTCCCGATATGTCATAAACCATTCCCGATATCTGATGCCAGACGAACGTTACAGACTGAGGTGGCATCTGCCACGTCAGTCTGTAACGTTTGTCTGGCACGCTGGTCAGTCTGTGTCGGGGGTCCCACTATTAGCGGCGACGTCGTCGCTAATACCCTGGTAGGGTTGACCGTTGACCTGGTGGTGTTACCCAATGCCATAGGATTAGAATATCCGATGATTGATACGTGACACAATATATAAGTTGTTCCTGTTAGAATATGAGCACATAAACATATAACAATTCACGAGTACGCAGCGGAAAAGAAACGTATATGTAATACTATTAATTAACAAAGAGAGAATCGAAACGTGTACCTTAGTGCAAAGCTTCCAATATAATTATTAATAATAAGATTATTATTATTGTAGGGTTTAAAATAAAACCCCTCTACAATCGCACACTAGACACCCTATACCGTATGCTAGTACTCCGATCACGAACCAAACAATCCTTTGTTTAAATCCTTATAGCCGAAAAACCCATGAACCGAAACTTAGATGGTTGTCGACAAAACAAACCAATGAACAATTAATGCTAACTATTAATTATTGAAGTTCCACATGGATTTTGAATAGCACAAAACCAAGAAACCTTAGATGGTTCTTGGTTCGGTTCAACCGAAAGAAAAAAAGGAGAGGAGGAGAGTTTTTCTTATATGAAGGAATGAGAAAACCCTTGAATTAAGTCTTCTATTTATAGGGTTTAATTTACTTGGTGAACAAGCTAGATTAAGGCTTACAAAGCCTTATCAAAACCAGCCCCCCATATGGATTTAGAGCCCAACTGTAATTTCCATATTTCACATTTTAATCCTCCATTTAATTAATTAAATATAATTAACCCCTTAATATATTTAAATTAATCATTTCGTAATTTAATTAATTAATATATTACTTTAATATACTAATTAATAATATAGAGTTACCGTGTCATTTCGTGTGACCCCGTAAGCTTAAATTATTTTCGGACATGCGATTTATAATAAAATGATCACACTCCTAACAGTTCCTCTTAGTCTATATTTTACTTTGTATTTTCCTTATATCGTACTTATCAAATATTTGTTATATCAATATAATCAAACTGATAAATTATATATATTTCGTTTTTATGGTCTTATGGATCGTTGTCTCGGATCTAAATTCTCTCTTCTTTAGTTACATAAAGTAAGTACCTTAGATGTGTGCCTTTTTTACGAGGACAGACACAAATTTGCAACAGTCATAGATGTTTGAAACAATCATGCAGTCAAGGTTGGGCCAATGAAGGTGGTGTTTGAAGTTTACCCCGCAGTTCAGGGTAGTTATTGTGGTTGATGATTGTATGAGTAGTGGTGGGTTTGAGTTTTAATTGTGATGATGATAGTGGTGATGGAGTCTACTGATGATAGTGGTATTCGATGAGATGGCGGCCGACTTGTTGGGGTGATGATGAAGATGGACTTTTACCAGTGGTTTTCTAGAGTAGTGAAAATGGTGTTTGTGGTGCGACAATGGATGATCTGGTACGGTGGTGGTGACGGAGTTTACTTGTCTTTGATATTTGTAAATACTTTCATTTGTATATGGAGTGTGATACAAGCATAATACATATTATAGGTGGTTGAGAGTATTACTTTCCAAAACATACAACCTACAGTTTAAATTTAAGAGATATGGCATAGTCTTCATTTTCAAATAGCACAACTTGCATTTTACAACTTCTCATCCAAGCGCTCATGTCGGGATCTTTAATTCGATCCAATAGATTTTATGAGTGAACTAATAAAAAGTCATGTTTAACTTGTGGTCTCGTAAAAAAATCTACCAATATATTAAAATAGGTTTAGAAAAATAAAAATGTATATTAAACAAATATGTAATGACCATATCCGTATGAGTATTTTGAGTTGATCATCACGGTCTTCGAG
This sequence comes from Erigeron canadensis, assembly GCF_010389155.1. Lineage (NCBI taxonomy): Eukaryota > Viridiplantae > Streptophyta > Magnoliopsida > Asterales > Asteraceae > Erigeron > Erigeron canadensis. The sequence goes on from NC_057761.1 coordinate 3,400,278, forward strand.
GTTACCCTCGCAGATCCTCACGGTCCATGAGTCGATCATTGTATTTTTTATTTAACAGTGTACATATTTGAGTGAGCACAAGACTTTCTAGTTTGTCATATAACCTCTCGGAGCCCTCAAAACAATCTTAAGGAGACTTGTTAATCAATTTGAAAGAAAAAAAGAAAGAATGATTATCTAGTCTTATAGTCTGAGAAATATAAGTTTAAATACGACCATTGAGTTAAATTTGCTTTCATTTATAAAAAATCATGTAGTTTTTTAGAAATTAGTAAACTATCTTGAATTTGTACGTGTTTGGTTTATCATTTTGAGAACAACCCTGATTATGTCATGGTGGAGTTAAATCGATCAACTATTGATAGATTACATAGGGGTGTATCTAGGGTTGTAAACGAGACGATATAATTTGTGAGTTATCCTGAATCGACTCATAAATTATATGGAGTCGAGCTCGAGCTACCCGAGTTCGAGTATAAAAATACCGCGCTCGTGAAACTTGCAGGCCTAATTGAGCATCTTTAGTATTATAATTTTACCATCTATATATAAATATTTAATGATAAATATAACTATTATTAATATTTATTATAATTATTATGACACACATCTTATCGAGTCGAGTCTAACAATTTCGATTGTGTCCTTTACTCGATTGAGCTCGAGCTCAAGCTTGTAAACAGAAACTTGATTGAGCTCGGTTTGAGTTTCGAGCTCTTGAGTCGGGTTGAGCTCGAGCCTAACACTCAGGCTCAGCTCGTTTCGTTTATAATTTTAGTTGTATCGTTATGATAACACTTGTTTCTCCAGCAAGAAGAACATTGTAACATTAATAGATTTTATAGATTAGTTTCATGGTTGGTGGAAATTTTAATAACTACTCCCTCCGTCCTATTTTAATTGTCACGTTGACCAACTTTGACTGTAAATAACTTTGTTTGTACTATATGTTAGTTAATGAAACGTATATGAACGAAAAGTACATCAAAAACCCAATCCATTCATATATTTTATACCAAGTGTTGCATGACACAAACAAAGTTATTTACGGTCAAAGTTGGTCAACGTGACAATTAAAATGGGACAGAGGGAGTAATAGACTACAATGTTGTCGTACGTATGCAACTAAAAGGTATATGTATTAGAAAACATTTAAGTATGATGATTAAGCCATTAGGGTATTTGTTTATAGTTAAATGATTGTGAAATTTAACCCCAATAAACTAAAATGACAAAATTGTTTTAATAAATAAGACCAGTTTTGCAAAATAAAGGAGCATAGTTGGATCAGTAGTAAACACCTTTACCTCTCTACTTAGGTAGAAGTAAGGTCTGCCTACATCTTAACTTCCCCCATACACCGTCGAGGTATTGAGCTCAAAACCCGCAAAAGACGTCATTGAACAGTTACTTACTTTTTTGACAGTTATGCAAAATAAAGGGACCAAAACTGCAAACATGTATCCACATTTTTTTCTCAACCTATAGATTCATACAATACGACTGAAACCTAGAAACAAAAATGGCGCACGGTGGCTACGATAAACGGCGAGTCGCCGGACGAAAACCGGCAAACAAAACCACCGCCAGCAACAAATCATCATTAGGTGTCGAGAAGAAACCTAAAGCCAAACTCATCTCTCTCAAACGCCAGATTCGCTCTACTGACCGTTTGCTCCGTAAGGTATCCATTCATACACACATACACATTTTATTTTTTTTGTATAATATATATATATATAGTTGTTTCTATATAGTTATTATTGTTTGAATATTGTTTTTTTTATTATACTTAAAATAAAAAAAGCCAATAAATTTGTGAAAGAAAATGAAAGCCCATGACTTTATCTTGGACGCCTGCTTAGTGTTGAATGTAGTGGGACCCGTTAAGATAACCGACTACCCTGGTTTGACTGAGCTCTCACTTTAGTTGGTGTGGACGTTTTCTATGATAGTTTCCGTTCCGAAAAAATGTTTTTCAGGTTATATGAGGGTGTTGGGCTTAGCTTTTTATTGTTTAGTTTTTGTGCATTTGGTGAGTATTTATACGATTCTATTTTTTCCGATGATATATTGAAGGACACGAGGCCTGAGGTCAAAGAAGCCTTAGAAAAGAAACTAGAAGGATTGAAGAGTCAACAGCGGACTCTAGATAACCTAGCTTTGGAACGTAAATTATCCTTGCGTTACAAAAAGATCAAGTTTTTTGGTATTTTTTTTATTGTATACTCTTTTTTTTTGCATTTATATCCATCACATGCTCTACATGTGTGTCGAGTGTGTTATCTATGTTTATAGATCCAATGCTTCTGTTCATCAGAAAGAAGGAAGTTAGAGCGCAATATAAGACGCTTGGAGAAACAACAGCGTACGTCATCTGGTCAGGCACAAGAAGTTGAGATTGCCGAGCAGCTTTCAAAGTTAAAAGAAGATCTTGAGTATGTTAGGGTAAGCTGTATTCTGTTTCAGACACTCCCTTTTATAGCACTCCTAAATATTAGAGTTAGATTTTTCATTCTGTTTACTTATGAATGGGCTATATTGTGTTATGTTTAATCTCAAAGGTGGTCAAATGAGAAACTAAAACAGCTTTAGTATAAAAGTGAACAGGGTCAAAAGTCACCAGCTGTGTATTTCTAATATATCTAGCATCCAAAAATCATTGTTGTTCAAACTTTTTGATTGCTATAGAAATATTATATTTTTCTCAGTCATGTACATTATCTATATAAGGTTAAGCAAGTTACACATACAAATGTTTTGGGTAAACTCATTCTGACTCAACCCTTATTGCAAATTCACCTGTTACTAAATTTGCCTGACCTTCCCATTTGCTACCTCTATTTAGTATACTTTTTTGTTCAATTCTTGCTTGGATAGCGTTTCTTGGTTATAATTGCTAGTTTATAATAATTGTAATAGTAACTCGGACCAATATGTATGTGTATGCAATATAGACACAAATATATTCTCTTTTATTCACTTCTAAAGATGATTTGATTTTCAATATGCAGTTTTTCCCCAAGACAGAAAAATATATATCTTTATTCAAGAAAGGTGAAAATACAGAGACTATTGATAAAAGAAACAGCTTACGCAAACAGATCAAGGAAAACATTGCTGCTGCTGTAGCCAGTGGCAAGGATTTGGAAGGTAATATCTTCACTCTGCTATTTTGTTCTTTTAAAGTTTGGCACTATTGTTCTGTACAATAGCAGGCCATTCATTGTCTTTCTTCACCCTTGTAATAAATTGTACATTGACTTCTATATCTAGGCACTAGTGTATTGTTAGAACAACTAGCTTCCCCCCCCCCCCCCCCCTTTCTCCTTTAATTTAGCTAGTTATGACCTCGATCTAAGTCACTCTGTCTCGTAAATAAGCAGGTGCATTTCATCTTATTGCTGTTTACTTTTGCAAAGCCGCATTCCTGTTAGAGCATTTTTCAGCTTTACATTTTGTTATTTATATAATAAACATGGTACTAATACGTGTCTCCCTCCAGTTAATATAAACTTTACGAGACATTGGATTCTTGATGGATAATGATAAGATTTTCTTACCCTAACATAAGTTAGTTGTACTTGATTCCAGTCAGAAGTGCTTTAGTTTGTTATTGAATAGACCAAATACATGAAATATCAATTCATCATCAATTGAACGATAAATAGATAAAAAAAAAAAAGGTGGAAAATCAAGTCTTCTAAAGCTCTATGTAAGTTGAATAATGGCATCGTGCCAAGCATCTTTTTAGATTTAACTGAAGCTGTTTGTTCATATGTTCAAATTAATTTTCTATGTTCATAACATACCAGTAAGAATGACTTATGTTATCATTGCAAACTAGCACGTGTCATGTTGAGCTAAGTAGCTAAGCAGGAGTTCAGCGTGTACACACACAAAACCAAAGACTATCTTGGTAATGCAAAGGCTACACCCACATTGTTGTGACTCTTACACACATAAGAATACTCTTCCTGGGGCAACATTATGCTTCGTATTTTTTTTATTGATACTGGCTTGTATTATCTTCTGATTTTATGACACATATTTTCATTCTACAATGCTTACATCTTTTTACGGGAATACACAGAAACTGGAAGTGATGATGATGGGGTGGAATTAAGTGAAGATGATTTTTTTTTGAGTTCAAGTGATGAGCCTGATGCAGACGATGAATTGACTGATAAAAGTGCAAGGTTTGTATTAGTTATTTAATCTGTGTGAAGTTTTTGCTGTTCTGTTGAATTTGTTTTCAGAGTTATTGGATTGTCATTGCATAGATACATTTCAAGCACCACAAAGTGAGGTTATTCTATCACTTTGATCTCAATATTGTTGCCGACTTGCTGGAAGCCTGGAATGCTAGTATAGCTTCAGGGTGTTTCCCTTATTATAATTGGAACCCTGTCTTAAAACTTGTTATATATCTATGTTTACATGTAAAATATATAAAAATCAAATAATTCATTCTTGCATTACAGGGAACAAGCATCTAGTGCTTCGGGGAAAGCAGCTTCTGAAATGTCAAGCGATGAAAGAAATCAGGTTAGATTACTGAAATTCCATATCGTTTAGTGTTTAATAAGCCTGCATTATACATCAGAACTTGTGGTTTCATCGAGTTGAGCTATGTTCATGTCAAACTATATAAATAAAAAAAATTAGCCCAAAGGGAAGGCTGGAAAAGGGGTCCAATACTCTAATTGGTCTAGGGATAACAAGTAGCCTGAAGTCTATGATTAGGACATATAACCTCTAAATTGCTTTTGTCAAAGGTTTAGATAATTAAAGTTATAACATTTTTTTGTAATCATAAATATCACTTCTATATAAATTATCTATATGTGGACAAAAGTGTTTGTGCTTCAAGCCTTTAACTCAACCCTTACTGAAAGTGACCCATTTTAACCTGAATTTCATTGTGCGCGGTTACCCAACCAGTCCGTCTTGCCACTTGTATTTTTGTTTGCTAATGTGCCTACCCCTTTCTGAATTTCTGTAGAGGCACATTTCGGCGCGTGCTCTTATGCCCCCTCCACGGGCATCAAAAGGTCCAAATGCAACTCATGTTAAACCAAGATCCAACTCGTTTCAGAAAAACTCATACTCTCGTAGGGCTGACATGTCATCATCCAGTAACACATCAACTAGTGTTGAGCGGCCTTCTTATAAAAACCGCAGACCGTTGGAGTCATACACTCACACAGGTAATAGCAGTGCTTACCGGAGACCGTTGGAGCCAGGCACACACACAGGTAACAGCGGCAGTAATTTGAGTTCAAACTCAGATGCGCGGAAACCAAAAAGAAAGAGGCGGCCAAAGAAGAAGAAACAACAGGCCTGATACTTGCGATGGTATCTAATTTTCAATGTTGTTTTTGTTGCTATAATTCGCGAGATTGTTTAAACCAACATGAAAGATTATATAAACGCAGTTCCTATAGTGTTAAACTAATCATATTCTGGTTTCCACCACTGCCCCCCCCCCCCCCCCCCCTCTTCCGGCGCGCGACTGCCGTGGTCCTCAAAATTCTCTTCAACTTATTCAGGAGCCATAGCTTGTTGTTATTCTCGGATCAACCAATCAATTGAATATACTACCTCGGGATACAACAAATTGGCTTCTATTTTGTTTTTCTCTAATCGAGTCATTAATGTATGCTTGCAAAACCCATTTAAAGTGGTATCTATACTTAAATACTATGCATGCATTTGAGGGCACAAAATAGTTGATCCAAAAGTTTACCATTTTCGAAGTGGTCACCAGATAAGAATTTAGTGAAAACCGTTGGATCTGATTAAGTCCCGGTATCACTGGAAGTCTGGAACTATATGTGGTTGATTGGATGAATGTATCCTTGACGTTTCTATTGTATCTGAAATCTGATATTGCTTCAAAAAGTGAATTGCTTAGTTTCTTTCTGGACGTATTTGTTTGTTGTTTCTTCTTTCAAATCTACGAACTTCACACGCTTAAAATGTTTTGGTTTGTGAAGTTTCTTGACGTTGGTGATATATGGAATATCCGAATACAGTACTCCCAACTCTGAAAGTTATATGACACAGATGTATTACATGGTGCTAGTCCCAATTTATATAACCATAATTCATATGCAAATAGTGAGGTCGTTACATATATCCTATCTGACAAACCATGAATACGGCATGGTATTAGGCTAATACCATCCCTGTGACTATGACGATGCACACATCACCACTGGTTTAGAGTCTACAAAGGGGATGCATGACCAGAATTTTCTTATTGATGTATTTCTGTTTTGTTTCGTCGTTGTAAAAGAAATCGCATCACAGAATATAAATTAGCATTTAGGGCCATGTCTTATATGGAACCACTGTTACTAGCAAAACTACCTAGCACTACAAAATCAGCTGGAAAGCTTTTCATTGTTACTCATAAAAATGCGCTTCGAGTTATTTTTCTTTCATCTATGATTCTTCGGTGGAGCTCCCTTATGCTGCACTTCTGGTTTAACTTATCAACATCCAAAAATAGACATTTTATAGAAATAGATGGAGCTTTGTCTCTCTTCTTGGCGACATTATCAGGCAAGGTTTCTACACCAATGGCATTTGCTTGTGGATGAAGTCGACTAGCCACCTCCCCACTGTCTACAACAATTTCCGGATACTGCTTGCCACAGAAGGCTCAACCTGGGGGGGGGGGGGGGGGGGGGGGGGGGGTGGGATACCTCTTTGGCTCCCTTTCTAATAAATTGTAGTAGCCTCAACACAAATATGGCACCAAAACAAAGTTTAAAAAGAACCTACACCTTCGAACTCCTCTCCCTCAACATGACTAATAACACCAGCCTTCAACAAAACATCCTCTGGATATAAATACACGGTCATCTCCTCTCCTTCCAACACCTCTAACAATTCACCAAATTTTTAAGGGGGGATACCATCAGCAAACCACTCCTTTTTGCGGACTACAAGATTTTCCCGGATATTCATCAGGGATCAGACTCGAATGCCTGTATATAAACTCATCCTTCCAATCACGAATATCGACACCTTTAACAATGGAATCTACTTTTGGCCTATTCGCTATGGTAATTCAGTCCCAGCAGGGCATACATTACACAATCTCTGGAACAGTGCGTTTGCCGGGTGGTTAGGACCGATCACCATGCTTTGCTAAATGGCTTGCTCTTAGATTTGGTTATGCATATCCTTAACGATACTGATGGACCCCAAAAGGACTACCCATCATGTTGGGTGCAAGGTTTCTTGAAAAGTCGAATGACCACCTATGCACAACCCGTGATTGATTTACTTATGTGATACAAGTCTCTACTTAATGATTAAAAAATGGCATAACCGATGATTGATGATTGAGATTGAAATTGAGATTGATAATGATGATTAATGAGATGATTGAAAGGAAGATGTAGGAATGATAACTTCCTATTGTGGTATTCGGTTGACATGCGATGATGATTTTTTTATGCTTGACGTGTGATGATATTCGTTATATGCTTGACGTGTGACGATGATTGTTATATGCTTGACATGCGTATGATATTTATAAGATTGATTTAACTTTCAACCTTTTTATAGAACTTGTGGTTATCTTACTCGGTTTTTTAAGCTGACACTTGTTTTGTTTAAAATATTGTGTTTTCTTAGGTTGGTGAAACATGGGTAGATGGTATAGTTTTGCCATAGGGTGAAACATTGGTAGATGGTAGCTTTGATGAAGACTTTATATTGTCATAGTTTTGCCTCATTTATTTATACATTTATAGCTTATGTCCTTGAGATTGTATTGTGATTTGGTTGTTGATTTATTGATGGATTTCTTAAATTATCGTTATGATGCAATAAGTAACGTCAAAACTGTGATTGACATTTTCGTTACGAAACTATATATGAATGTCATTTCTATTAGGAGCTCATGATTTTTTAAAAGCAACCTTTCCACATTTATTGATCGATTTATTTAGAAGATTTTGAAATTCATATTTTTGTAAAGTTGGATATTACAAGAATCTCTCATCCTCGTCGTTCTAGAAGCCCGGTTTGGTATACAAACACACAGTTTAAAAATGTTGCACATCTGATTCATGAATCTCAAAAGACAAAAACATCTTTTATCTTTGAAGTGGAAATGGTAGCCATAGACCAAACCTTAGTAGGTCTTTTAACCAGGGTTGGTTTTGGGATATATAGTTGTTTACTTTCGTAAGGGCTAAAAGTGGAATTTACTCGAGAAATGGTAACATCTTTATAAAATCCTTAGCATGTAAGTAATGACATGTTTCTCAGTAAATTTGTATTCAAAGCTACTTGTAATTATTTAGTAAATATCAAGCCGATGACCCCTAATCCAATTGGTCTGAGGTGAGGCCGAAAGGTTTACTCAATGGAGGTTTCTGACTAGGGCTTTAGAGTTCGATCATTTGTGGATGTGTTACCCCGATAGATTTTCAAAAGTGGTGGAAATTGGGATTCAACCGCGAGTTAGGTGCTACTTTAGTTAGGTGTGACATTTCATCTTTTATTCCTAACATTTTACTCAACCTTATATTTTATTGGACAATATGGTATTATCCGGGTAAAGGTTGATAAAGTCAAAAGGTTTCCTCGTAATCAGTGTAAAGTGTTGTAAGTACTTTACACTGAGATGCTCCAGTCTTCGATCAGGTAGAATCTTTCCTGAGCTATGCTATTAAGATGATTATCTTTCTCCAGTCTTCAACTTCAGATGAATGCTTTCAGTTTAGGCTAATCAGCTTAGTGAACATTCTGAAACTGAAACATTTCGGAATCTGTACAAGTATTTTCACTGATCTTCAACTATTTCCTGGACAAATTATACTTAGACGTTTTCGACCCAACATTACCATTATACAGTGAGGTTCCCATGATGTATCCCGACCGAATATTCAGAAAAGAACAATGTTGATCAATGTTTCTTAGATGTTCCATTGTTATGTGTCGTAATTAAACGTTTGACCTTTTAATGGTTAGGGATTATATAGACATTTGCGATCTCTAAATAATAAGGGGTTTACTTAGAAAATCTCCTATCTTAGTAAAGGAAATTTCACTTGATATCATTTTTTCAATGGGGAGTGATATATTTACAACAGCTTTTTGCTATTTACAACAAATGTACATCTTTTACTGTACAATATATAACTGTATAAAACATGCATTGTTGTAAATGGCTAAATGTTGTGGATTTATCACTCCTCTTTTCCAATGTGTCAACTTTTTATGCTATTCAAGTAGGCACCATGAAGGATCCAACTAAGCATGTAGGACATGTAGGACATCTCTACCTATCACCACTACTACAAAATTATATAAAAAAAATAAAGATCGCTTTTAAAAATAAAGATTGGTTGTTCTCTAATAGTATGATTTTTAAACCTATAAAAGGAATTAAGTATAGAGACCACTTAGTTATAAAAAACTGGTCTTTAAACTTTAAAAATCTTAGAGACCATAATTTTCATGAGAAAAGTAGTCTCTATGTATTCATATTCCGTATTATTAGATATTTTGTATGTCTAATAAATATCAATCACCACCATAGCCATCCACCATATCATTGTTTTTGTTTCTTTACGGATTTTATTATAGATATTATATATAACTACTTTTAAGATTGTAAATATTCTCTTTTCGCATGTTGTGATATTTTAGATCTGGTTGGTCAAGATTTAGAGTTACATTGCATAGTTAGAGGAAAATATTTATCTTTTGGTGGATGATAGAACATAAAGAAAAAGAGGTTAGTTTGACTTATACCTTTTGAAGTTATTATATGCCATATAACACCAATCTAATCTTAATTTTAATTTTTTTGGATTTCTTATGAATATTTGAAGTGTTAATACTCTCTTTGATTTTGGCTAAGAAACCATTCTTCTGTTTGAGAAAATATGACACAAGAAGTTTAAGACTCATTTTCTCGGATGTGGATCTTTGACTTGTTGGTTTTATAGGAGCAAATTCTTATTTTTGAAGTGTACATGATTCTTACACATTATTATCTAGTTTATATTTGATTTCTTACTTTTGTTTACATTATAAGAGCAGGTCAAAATATCCGTGTGTGTGAATTTCGATGAATGATTATAACTTTGTATTGTTTAGATTTATTAAAGATTGGATACGTTAAAAGTGAAATTGTTAGGATGTATGTATTGATTTAAATGAATATCAATTAATTTCTTTTATAATAAAAAATATAGAAACCGGTTTGTATGTCTATACAAGTTTTAGAGACCGGTTGACATGTGGTCTCTACTTGAGAGACCACTTGTCATTGAGAACGGTTGTAAAATAGGTCTTTATTAACCAAAACACTAATCTCTATTATTTTATTTTGTACTAGTGCAATATGTGAAAAGATGAATCTTATGCGTATACTGACAAAGCTCTCTACGTCAACTCTTATCTTAGATGGCATTAACATTAGCTTACATGTCGTCTTTAAATGGATCCTTGCATTTTGAATCTAAAAGAAGTTCAATTTGAACTATATGATTAAATTTTGAAATGTTTGCATTTTGAACTGTTTGAATTGTTAATTAGTTTACATTTTAAATTGTTGTTGTTGTTTAATATATTTAAATACATTATTTTTAAAAAATATTATATTTTTTTAGTCATAAAACTAAAAGACTTGCATATTTTACACACATCAAATTTTTTACCTTTAATATCTCAAAGTTTTTAATCCAAAACTTTCATTTTAATTGTAGTCATGGAACTTGATAGAGTGTATATAAAGTAACTTAACAATTAAAATTTTCTTATACTATCACAAAATAATAATCAAAAATATATTACCACAAAAATATATTGTATACCTAATGTATTTGTAGTTTATTGTATGGGGTTAACTAGTATGCTTCTAGCAACATGCTTCCAATATGATTTTCAAGTGGAAGAGATTTGTGAGGGAGAAACATGCTTCTTCCATGCTTCTAGCAGCATATTGGTTTTTCCCTTATTTTATATCTATGACTGTTATCTTGTGTTTATTTTAAAGCCATGAGAAACTCAAGGAATCAGATAGTCTCTTGGTCATGGAGGTGTGTGTTGGTTTTGCTTTCACGCTCCAAAAAACCCAAACAATGTCAACCTGTCTATACACAAGGCTTTCATTAAGATATTTATTGCCTCTTATACCATATGAAGAGTCATTGGCCACATCCTCATTTGAGACCACTTTTCATCTCCATTTCATAAAAGATGTGCTGATAATGTAACATTATATTTCGCGTTTCCGTAAAGTTTCATATATAATAGTACAGTTGATAAAACAAATTATGACACAAATTCATATAGAATAGTTTATGGGTTTCTTTGTAAAACTGGTTAAATTTAAGTTAGGTAGACATGTCAAAACGTTATTGATAGATTGGAATTTTATAAGAATTGTAATGAAGATAGGCTCAAGGAATCCAAGTAATGAGACAAGGGCATTTAAATGAAAAACTGACATTTCATATATACGATTACACATTAATAAATTACAATTATAACAACAATATCTAATTTTATTAAAGATAACCGTATGAAAAAACTGAGATGTACAATTATCAAAATTATATTGTAAATACAAATACATATAAATGTTAGTGTGCATGTATGAAACAAGAATAAGAAGTTAAGAATATAATAATGAAGTATTCTATAAGTCTATCGAAAGAGGAAAAAGATTTGAGCTGATTTTTTAATTGTTAACTTAAATTGAAATTCGAGTGATCAAAAATACACCTACATATAATCAGAGGACCATTAATGTAACTCACTCGAATCAAAGTATTTTTTTTCGTCCATGTGCTTTTTCAAATAAGCAATTTTTATCATCGTCGTTAACTTTTGGCTAAAATCGTCCCCGTGGTTTGCATTTCGTCCCTGCCGTTATAACTTTGCCGTTAACCACCTTACATGCAAGTCACGTGAGGGGCATTTTCGTCTTTTCGTAGAGTTAAGTGCAAAAAACGTCCCTGTGGTTTATCGTTTTTGCATTTTTCGTCCTCGCCGTTAACAATTCCAAGAAAAAATTTCAAAAAAAAAAAGAAACAAACAAAAATTACCGTACAAATTTAATCCAAACAAAACAAAAACCTATATACCTACATTTGAGGATATGCTCAATCACTTTCAAATGCAAACACGTACATACAATATTTAAATACCGGTAGTATACCCGTAATACCGGTATCGGAAGGTACCCCGCTACAACTATTTCCGATATTTTCGGTATTACCGTTCCGGTACTTCCGGTATTCACATTTTTTATTTTTTGAATTTTTTTAAAAATTATTTTTACAATACTTTAATGTTATTTTTTGTAATTTGTGAACTTTCTTGTAATTTGTTATAAAGTACCTATTTGTTTGTTTTTTTTTTGAGTGAATTTTAATTATATTTTGACTATTTTCGTTATATTATAGTAAGTTTTATAACATGTTTTAAAAAATAAAATAAATTAAATTAGTTGTACCGGTCGGTATTAAATTAGATCCTCATATGTAGGTGTATGTATAGGTTTTTTATTTGAGTTTGTTTTGATTAAATTTTTGTTTGGAAGTTTGTTAAATTCAAGGATGAAAAATGCAAAAATGACAAACCATAAGGACGAATTTTGCACTTAACCATAAAAACAAATAGGTAAAAAGACATATATACCCCTCACGTGGTTAACGGATCCAAGGACGAAATGCAAACCATAGGGACGATTTTAGCCAAAAATTAATGGCGAGGATGTAAAGTGCTTATTCGAAAAACCACATGGACGGAAAAAGTACTTTGCCTTTTTTTTTTTATATAAAAAACCACCCTATTTATCAGCAAAATTATAATAATAAAAATAAAAATAATAATTTCTGAGATAAAATCCATGGAACTCGGAAAACCAAGAATTGCATTCTTCTTGGTACTTCTAATAATTTCACAAGATTTGATCTTTATTAAAGTTTTAGCAGAAGGGGTCACTTTTGATGAAGCTAAACAGCTTAGAGATGAGGTATTTATTAATTTTTTATCCTTTTTTTTTTTGTATAATATGGAATGTACACATGTATTTGTTTTAAAGATTATATATATGTATACTTATGTGTTAATAAGGTTAAAGTTTTGATCTTTTATTGCATTTCATGTTTTTGTTGACATCCCATGTTCTTGATTTTATTAAATTAATGGTCTGGGAGGAAGTTTATTGAGTTACCCTATTTACCTTTTAGATTTGGGTAAAAGATGCATAATTTGTTTCATAAATTGGGGTTTTGGTTTGAGATTTATAACATTTTTTAGTTGCTTGTGTTATGCGAAATGGGGTTCTCTTATCAATGATCAAAAGGGGTTTTGGTAAGTGAGGTTAGGTGCATGTCAACCGCTTTCCGGGCCTAAAACAAACTTATGAAAATGATCCTTAATGATTATAGACAGTAAGCAAAATCTTTCTTTTTTCAAACACTTGAAACCGTTAAGAGACTACCTATGATCACTTCCAAAAATATACATCTAGACACAGCTCTTTAATTGGAGCTAAAGACGATGATGTAATGCCCGCTCTTGATGCAGGTTCGTGAAATGTTCTATCATGCATTTGATGGATATATGGATCATGCTTTTCCACGTGACGAGTTAAAACCTCTATCATGTCAAGGAGAAGACACACTTGGTGGCTATGCCCTAACATTGGTAACATTTCCCTTCTTATTTCATATTTCTATTTCACTTATTTTCTTTTATTTGTAGTCATGATGTTGCTATGATTCGGCCAGTGCAGATTGACTCATTAGACACCTTGGCTTTGCTCGGCGATAAAGAGCGCTTCACATCTTCTGTTGAATGGATTAGTAAGAATGTTCGATTTGATCTTGTGAGTGTGGACTTACTTTTTTGTGATCATTAGTATTTTACTATTTGTGGAAGAAAACTTACATATAAAAGGGAAATCTAATCTCTATAAGAATTGCATTTTAGCTTCAACTGTATATTATGTTTGAAGTTGGATTGAACTTTGAATATTTTCTAATTACATTTTCAGAACAAAACAGTATCCTTGTTTGAAACTACAATCCGGATCCTTGGAGGTTTACTTTCTGCTCATCTCATCGCAAGCGATTATTCTACGGTACCTCCTCTCGTTTCGTTGTTTATTCTAGAGGTCCCTATAGCGTAGAATGCATTTGTATATTTAAATTTGAATATTTTTACAACATGAAACATTGACAGGGTATGCGTATTTCTTCATATGATGATGAACTTCTTCATCTTTCTGAGGATCTGGCTCGTAGATTATTACCCGCATTTGATACCCCAACAGGTATGCTTCTTTTTTGGAATTTATTTACTCATAACTATCGAATTCTGTTAATTAAATAAAAATATTCAGAAAATATTTTGGGTATTTATTACTCTTTAATCCATATATCTAGTTGTACACACAATAGCTCAGTTTTCCTTATAGTTTCCACTAAATAACTCATTTTGCGTATTATTATATTTTTACCGTTTCGGAAGGAACAAATCATGATTCATGACCTATGATGATTTCCTTAAATTAATAATGAAGTTTCTGTTTCTCAATAGAAGTGGCTGTTTGGTACTATTACAATGCTTTCATCTAATAAGATAGAGTATGGCGATTAGTTCATGTATGTCAAGAGAAATTAATTATTAACTGTTATGGAATTAACAAATAAAACTGAAAATAGTTTTAAACATAAATCTGCATAGTTATCATCCTTTTGTGATGTTTCTAAGCTATATACATTAATTCGCATAATTATTATCTCTTTGTGATTCTTCTAAGCTATCTACTGCAGGTATTCCATTTGGATCTGTTAATCTGTTGTACGGAGTTGACGAAAATGAGAGCAAGGTAGGGCTTGGTCACTTTCTTAAACATTTTATATATTGTTCTTCTAACAATAACACGCATAAAGTATACATATTTGTATTAGAAGTCTATCAAAAAAGCTTATACGAAGCTTGCTATGTCTTGATATGGGACTCACATAAGAAAATTTAATATTACTAAAACTTTCGTTTTTATGGATTTTTTTTTTTTTAATTTACAATATCTACATTAGATTTTAACATTTCAGTTTAATTTATTTAGATAACATCTACGGCTGGTGGTGGCACTCTGACATTAGAATTTGGGGTGCTTAGTCGTTTGACAAATGATCCTGGTAAGTTCAAGTATACTATAGAATTTGGGTCATATATAGTTCCAAAGCTGTCATTATATCTTGTACTCGTGGGTCTTTTGTGTAGTTTTTGAGCAAGTTACGAAGAATGCAGTTCGAGGAATATGGGCTCGTCGTTCCAGAATAAATTTAGTTGGTGCTCATATAGATGTATTTACTGGTGAATGGACACAGAAGGTAACTCTCCCCACATTATTAAATGTGCGCATTTAAAATATTTGTAGGAGCTTACTTTGAACAGAATTTCGTGTTGCAAACTTCCTCATATTATAAAGTAGACGGCAATACTGAACGTGTGAATGGCTTTAGAAGAAAGATGTATAGATCGTTTAATTTCCTTTTAAAAGAAACAATATATCTGTATTCAGACATAAATCCAAACATTCTACATTCAAAGAGTATCACAATTAGTAGGCTACACTGCTACAGATGAAGCCGGTAACCAAAAGTCCAAAATAGAAAGTTGCACAGGGCATAAACAGATAAAGCTACAAGTTAATGCATGATAAGTTGATAACACATCTTGGTTGTAATACCCATCTGGAACAATCAAGGTGAAGCTTAATGCAACACCTTTTTTTTTAATCCAAAACCTAAAGGAACACTTTATTACACGTGAACTTGTTTGTTTGTGGGCTCGGCATAGAGTGCCAGCGTGTGGTGACTTCTGACCGCATATTGTTCATAATGACATGCTTAACTAATTCTATATGTAATTGTTGGTATAAAGTCGTATGAGGTTGCATTCGTAATATTTTACAATAAGTAGTTCCTTTATCTATACTTTGATAGTGGGTGGAAATGTCCACCTCTAGCATATAAGTTTTGCCCGTGAGGCTAAAATAAGCACACAATCAATGCAATATTAGATATCATGAACTTTTAGTCCATCCTAATTGTTCATGATGTGATAATTAAGTTTTAGATTCTTCTCTTTTATTGTTTGTTACAATAATTGAGGCCGGCATGTGATTTATTCAGATGAGTTTACCCTTTTCTGCTATCTTATGCAGTAAACTTACTTTTAAGTTTTTCCTAGGATGCAGGAATAGGAACAAGTATTGACTCTTTTTACGAATATCTTTTGAAGGTATGTTTTGTATAATGCACAAATTCTTACGAAAGAAACATATTTAAAGCCAGATAGGTTTATTTGGCAATTTGTGAAAGCAATAATCATTGTTTCTTGACATTGTATAGTTGTCTATAATCTAGTATACGAGTAAGCAGGTTTTTTTTCCGCAGGCGTATATTTTATTTGGAGATGAAGAATATCTTTACATATTTCAAGAAGCTTACGGGGCAGCTATGCACTACCTATTTCACGACCCTTGGTAATATCTTTGACAATGATATTCATGGACCCCATATTATGAGTTTTTCTTATGTCTGTTTATTATTAATTATTAAGCCCTGCATACAGGAACATGGTGACAAATTTTTAAGGGTTTGTAGGTATGTAGAAGTCAACATGAATTCTGCTGCACTGGTTTGGCCTTTATTTAATAGTCTGCAGGCATTTTGGCCAGGCCTTCAGGTATTACTATTATGTATATTTTTCTTCTTTTTTTTCTTTTTCTATACTATATAAAAAAGGGTAATATATACTTAAATCTTACTACTTTCATTTGAAGGTTCTAGCTGGAGATATTGATCCTGCTATTCGAACACATACTGCTTTTTTTAGTGTCTGGAAAAGATATGGCTTCACCCCCGAAGGCTTCAATCTTGCCTCCTTCTCTGTTCAGGTAACATCTTCAAAAATGTTTATTTCCGTTTCTGAAACCTTTTGAAGTTCTGTGAATGTTTTTTCCTTAATTGTCTTTGTCGTAAGATTGTTGACCTGAAATACTTTTCAATCGATGTGCAGCATGGTCAAAAAAGCTACCCACTTCGTCCAGAACTGATAGAGAGCACCTACTGGCTCTACAAAGCTACAAGGGATCCTAGGTTAGCACCTTAATTCTGTAAATTCTTGTAGGATGTGCTGAAATATCAGAGTCCATGTCAATCTTTAAATCTTTATTTTCTTTCAGTTTTGTGCTCTTTATGGAAATTAAATACAATGTAACTGTATTTATTAATGTATCATTACTGTAATATATAGAACTTGTTAACTCTCTTGTCCGGAGTTTGGTTAGAACTAGGGGTATGGTAAATTGGATCTGTTCGTCAAAGGGTCAAAACAGGGCATCTTTTGTCCAATCTTCTACCTTTTTTGCATACAATTAATGTGTAAAATATGACCATGATAACCTAATCTTTTGAAAAAAATGATTTAGGATTTTTACATTAAGAAACACACTTTTGGCAATTTTACCTGTTTCCTTATTGGCTAATCTTATTTTATTCTGTCAGTTTTACCAGGTAGGACAAATCATAACCAGAATTGATCCATCCATAAGTAAATAGGTGATAAATACCAATCAAGGGAACCATTGACAAAGTTGGGACTCATATGTGTGCAGGTATCTTGATGTAGGACGAGACATTGTTAGCAGCTTGCAGTATGGAGCCCGTTGCACATGTGGATATTGCCACATATCAGATGTCGAGTTTCACAAGCAGGAAGATAACATGGAGAGCTTCTTTTTAGCTGAGACGGTATGAAACATAACACTAACTAATTGATGCTTATGCATGTCCGTTTGGTTGGAGTAAAATCAGTTTCATACTTGAGGAAGAAGATACATATATGGTTTCCTTCTGCTTAGTATGCACATATGTTTGTCTTTGATGAGCCTTAAGGGGATGTTTGGCTGTTTGTTTTGGAAGTAGATTATGTAACTTTGAATCATCAGAATAAAAAATTATCAGCCCTGACAAAACAGTTGTAGGAGATGGTATATGGATACGCATTGACAAGTTTTAATGATTTAAAATTTTAAATACTTACTAATACATATCGTCACCAAAAAGCGCCGTCTTATAAGAAAGAGGTAGCGAGATGGGGTAAAAGTCCTTCAAATTGGGTTAAAAGAAAGGTGTAATCTTATAATTATTTTAACTTTTCGATAATCAGTTGTTTATTCGAACATTAAACACTGATTGTTGCCAATACAAGTTGACTTTATCACTGTTTATGTACTATGATGTACCTTATAAGATTCATGATAAAGAAACTAGTTTATATTGTTTAGGTCAAATATCTGTGGCTTCTTTTTGATTTGGCTGCTGGCCCTGATAACCTAGTCGAAAATGGACCATACAAGTAAGTTTTTTGAGTGTTTCTACTAATTATTTTATTAATCATTTCCCAAGTCAATTTGGGTCTATTTATTTGAACTCTGAAGAATGGTTTCATTTGCAGGTATATATTCAGCACAGAAGGCCATTTATTGCCCATGACTCCTAGAATTTCTCTAGTCGATGAGCACTGTTCATATTTTGGGGCATACTGTAAAAACAGTAACTTTAGAGGTAGTTCTTATATCTCCAAGGATGGTCTCCAAAGTAACAACACCCGATTTCAGAGAGGTCTGGGTTCTACAAACTACGTTTCCAAATATGCCTTCCATAAGTCCACTCCTAAATCTGGAACTATTAAGGTTAGCATGCAAAGCTGATTTTTTTCTGTCATGCATCTAGTGTCAGCTAGGCTGATCCTAAAGCTTTAATAAGAATTCAAATTGTTTTGTATGCAAGTAAGAAGTTAATTTTAGTATCTTACATTAGACTGGAGAAAAATATTCCAAGAGTAACTCAGCTCAGTGAAGAATAACAAACCTCTGATTAAATACTAGGTGGCAAAATCTTTTACTATTATTGGTGGAAAAAACTGCCTGTGAGATGCTTTGGGTGGCGGGTCTCTATGTGTTAAATTTTAGCAAGGTTGCAAAAATTACTATTCGGGGTCGGATCCGTTGGGGACCTTGGAAAGAGTGGTCAGGCTAATTGGCAGTACTCGGATCGGGGATTTTATATCAAAAATTAGTATATCTTGAAATTATGTGTACAGAATTAGACTAGAGACATAAACATAATTGTTCATAAGACCCTATAAGAATGTTTATAAACATTAACACAATAGTTTAAGTACTTCAAACTAATCCAAATTTT
Organism: Erigeron canadensis; assembly: GCF_010389155.1. Taxonomy (NCBI): domain Eukaryota; kingdom Viridiplantae; phylum Streptophyta; class Magnoliopsida; order Asterales; family Asteraceae; genus Erigeron; species Erigeron canadensis. Next base: position 3,419,549 of record NC_057761.1, read on the forward strand.
GACCAAATTGTGGACCATGTAGCGATTATTCGGATTACTCCACTCGTTTTAGTCTCTGATCTTGTAACAAGTACTAACCGAGTATTCAGCCTTGGAATTAGAGTTGTACAACACTGAGTTTTAGTGGGTCAAAATTTAAACTGTGTCTAGAGTTGGTACCCTGAGATTTCTTTTCGGGATAAAATATGATACAAGAATCAATATTTAAAAGTGAGGCAGTTATTTTTGGGGTAAATAAGTTTTTCGAGATTGTAAACATTTGATGACTTGATAACAACATTTAATACCGTTAACCGTTGGACCTGCTATCATTAGAAGCCCATTAAATCAATAATTATTTCATTTTATTTGCCTAAAATGGGCTGAAGTTAACATCCATGTAATATGTGTGGTATAGGGGTTTTGCCCGGGACTAAAACACGAGCAAATGTATGGCTTATCATATGTGGCTTCACCAGACATGGTCCATGAAGACGAGTCTACAGACCAAAATGAGAATGGTACTGATCAATCCAAGTCAGTGGTGGTGCTTTCTGATTCAATCTCGAAATGACTAATCAACAATAGTTAATCCTTTGTAGGCCATTCAAAACAGTTAAACATCATATGCGTTGTAGGTTGTACAGCGATTTTTATACATCAGGCTTTTTGGGTACATCAGATGGTGAAATCTACCCCTCATTTGTTGTACATTAGTAAATCTCATCTCATAAGATATGTAATTTGGTTTAAAAATATATATAAATTTTTTAAGTTCTTTTGAATTGTTAAGTTTTTCTTCAGTAAACAGCAAGCATAATTCCTCTTGCTAGTTGCTACTACTACTATTACTACAATGTCTGCTCAAAAGCTTATGTATCGTACTGTATATCATTATTATTCATCACATAAAATGCCACATTTTGATAGTCTTTGTAAAGCCAGGAACCTGTTTTATGATCACCTTTTTGTCAAGAATGGTGTAGCAGATGTTGCCAAAACACAATAGAAACAACTTTTACTTGAGGTCTTTTTATGTATCTCTCTCTCAAAAAAAAAAAAAAGATGTAGATTGATCTCTGTGGCTGTGCGCTGTTTGGCACTAGACATTGTTCATCCGATTCTGACAACTTTAGCACAGTAAGACGAGCTAGAGGTAATGTTTGGATCAAAGACCTTATTTTTCTTAAGTCCCTTCAGTGGGACATGTTTTTGCGGAAGTGGGTATGATTTCAAAGATACTCAATTGGCGAGGTCGAAAATCATATATATGATGAGATTACATTAGAGTAAGAAAAAACCAACTTGGTTGGATTGGAGCTCTTGCCTCTGGAGACAGAAGTCATGGGTTTGATTCTCATGCCCAGCAAAGCTGGAGGTCCTTATCCTTTCTACCCTTGGTAGATTCTAGCAGTTTCTCTATCTTTGGTAAGGGTAAGACTATCTACATCTCAACCTCTCTGGGAGTTACTTTACTTTACTTTTACATTAAAGATTACAATGGAGATAATAAAACATTTCAACATTAAAGATTGTAATGTAACATTTCATTTTCTTTAGACAAACTAAAGTGAAAAAATATATCACTTATAATTATATGGTTTCATTCTAATACATATGGCCCCATTACTACATCGAGTCGAATCATACCCACCCATTAGGGTTACGGGTTTACCATTATACGAGTACCATTTATCATACGCCTATAATTAAATTTGGCACCATGAAATGAAACCCCAAGTTGTAAATTATCTCCAAAATTGTCCAACCCTAAATTCTCTGTAATTTGCAAACCATCCATGCCCAGCTATTCGATAATCGATATCATACTCAACAAGATTATACGTCTATACTTTTGTTATGTGTCGGTCCAAGATGCCTACAAGGTGTTCAATAAAATTTCATTCCACGAACGTTATGGGAGATTAGTTTGATCAGCTAGATAGTCTTCTTCAAGTTCACATAGTGCATGATTGTTGTCCTTTATGGCCATGTTGTGTAAAATCACAAGTATACAGAATTTGTTTTAGTTTTTGGATGTTGTATGGTCGTGAGAGATTTTAAGGATTGACCATCGACTTTGAAACACCCTGAAGGATCGTTCAATGTCCTTTCTTGCAACTTCTTGTTAGACATTTTAGTAAAATTTTGTATCGAAAATGTAATAGCATACTGGAATTCTTAAAAAAAGGAAATAACTAAAACTATTATGACACAATCTATATAGACATGTATATGCATGAGAATCCACAATTTATATATAGAGATGTAGACGCATAGAATATAATTTGTACATTTAAGAGAAATTTGCCAACACTACAAACTTCCAAATTATACCTTGAAATCTTGAATTGCACAAAGCCATAAAACATTATCATGATATAAAAAAAATATGTTGCAAAAAGAAAAAGAAAACATTTGCAAAACATAAATACAAAATAATATAGGAACGCATCTTCATAACTTCGTCACAACATGTTTTCCAAGAAGAAATATTTTTGGTGACACGATGGAGACACTACCTAACCAACGGTGTCATGCCGTAACTAACCGGTGAAACGACTATGACGCACCGTTGAGAGCGGTCTCACGTCATGTAACATTTCATTTTCGTTGACATAATAAAGTTAAAAAAATATACACTATCACTTTAATGGTTTCATTCATCTTGTAAAACATATGGCCCATTACTAAATCCGGTCAAATCAGACCCACCCATTAGGTCAATGGATCCGGTACTTTATAAGGTTACGGGTTACCATATATCATACGCCTATATTCAAATTTGGCGCCATGAAATCAAACCCCAACTTTTAAATTATCTCCAAAATTGCCCAACCCTCAATCCCTTAAAATCCATCTATGCCCAACTGTAAACGGGTTTATTCGCATCATTCGATATCATACTCAACAAGATTATGCGTCTATTCTTTCTTATTGGGTCGGTTCAAGATGCCCACAAGGTGTTCGATAAAATTTCCCAACTAAATGTTGAAAACAAATTTTGTACTGAAGGGTTTTTTCTTTTTCCTAGAATGCTTAGGGATTCGGTTTTGCTGTTGCGTTTGACTGTCATTACTCTGCTCAAGGATTTGGTTAGAGAAGCAAAGGTAAGATTTATGGGATAGTGTTGAAATCGGGTTCGGTTTTGATGTGATGGTGCAAAAGTATAGTCTTGATTTGCTAATGGGATGTGGAAAAGCCGATTTGGGTAAACGTGTGTTTGAAGAGAGGAAGGAGAAGGATATTGTATCGTTGCTCGTGACTTCGTGAGTTATTTAATAAGATGCCGGACCTGAATGTGAGCCCACAAGTTTTGAATTCGCCGCTGGTCTAGTGAGAGGGATCTTTGGTTGTCCAGTTATGTTAATATAGGGGATCTTGATTCTTGTATATATGCTTTCAATACAATGCCTTACCGTTATGTTGGATCATGGAATTTGCTCGTTTCTGCTTGCTGTAAAATGGGAAATCTTGAAACTGCAAGGGATTACTTCGACAAGATGCCAAGTAAGAATGTGGCGTCTTGGACAATGATGATTGATGGTTACGTAGAATCTGGAAATGTTGATGATGCAAAGCTTTTATTTGATCAAATGCCTGAAAAAAGTGGCAAAATGTTGCTAAAGTGAGATTAATGATCTGGAACAATTGGGTGAGGAAGAATAAAGGTTCCAGTTGGATTCAGTTAAAATCTGTGGTACATGAGTATGTCATGGGAGACTCGTTTTTTTTTTAAATTGTGGCAGCATAAATTTTATATGGTATCTATTTCATGTAGAAATGAAGCCTACCAAATAAAGACATGTTTTCAACCGCTCGTTTGGACGATCTGTACGTACTTATTTGTCTATGCAAATCCTTAATAGTTTGCTGTTAATTGATAGCAAATGGATGTTCTAGCCATATGGTCTAATCAATATATTGTTCTTTCTTGTAAGATTTAGTTTAATTTTCAGGAGTACTATGATCCGTATATATTCGTTAAGTTCTTCATTGGGCATGGTGATGCTGACCATTTAATGTTTTATCTGTGTAGTAGGATGAATCTCCGTTAACTAGATATTACCTTGTCCTTCATGTTGTTAGCTTTAGGGGTTTGCTCAGGTGTAGCTGATAATCAACGTTAGTTTTACTTCGATTCTGCAGCCTTCTTTATCCAAATCCTCGTCCCACTAGGAATTAGTCTTCTGAAAAAAGTTTTATAACTTTTGGTAGAGTTTAATAGTTGGAAACTAATTGATGATATTTCTTCTTACTTTTCTAGTTTTGCCCACTGAACATTAGGACTTAGGAGCCTCAGATGCTTGCTGTTACTTATGTTTCTTCTATGATATGTGTTGAGAAACAATAGAATGTAGTTTAACTTTTAAATGATAGTCAATCCAATTTATCGAGACAACGAGGTGGTGTTGCCATTTCTTTTCAATGGAAGGAATAGGAATTTGACCACCTTTACGTCAAATTGGTTAGGTTAAAGAATAATTTTAATACATCCAATCCAGAATGCCTAAGCATGTTTTCTTTGCAGAACTCCCTCCTATTGTTATTGATGTCGAATTACAATGTAACATGTGAACAATGGATAGTCTAGCATAAAAGGTCTCTTGGTTATGCTTGAACGTAGATGTTTAGTACTTATCCATCTTCTTTCTCTGACGAAAAGAAATTTAAGAACTTTTTCCAATTAATTATTAGTTAGAAAAAAAGACTATCCAGAAAGGGATACCAATGAGCAATACTAATATTGAGCATCTAGGAACTTTTGATTTCGTGTTTTTAATGACGAGTACTTATTGGATCCAAGTCAGTGTCCATAAAACGAAATGGCCAGTAAGACGAAGACAGATATATCATAGCTTTCAAAAATGATAATACTTAAGTTCAACTGCGTATGTCTTTATACATTATTAGGTTTGGACAATCCAAAAAACTGGGGAAGGGGATGTCTGTTGATATCCTTGTCTAGTTACTTTTGTTATAATGTATTAAAGCATTCCCACTATTCACAGCTTGGAGGGCCTCTACTTTTGGTCGACCACATTTTATTGGAGTGCTACTATTAATGACGCATAAGATTACAGTTCATATCTGTGATTTGATATCTCATGTTTCATCTATTCCTGTTGGAGGCTCCTTGATGTATATAGGAAAGGAATTATTACATAAATATGCACACACATATACATGCATATGTAATGTATCGCATGCCTGTAGTTCGAGATATATGTGTGTCCGTATTGCGTATGCGTGATATGTCGTATACGTTCGTCTGTGACAACGTTACAGCGTATGTGTGTTGGCGATACAGTAGTAATTAGTAAGACAACATTATTTCCAACATATATAAGTAGTATATAATAAGGATAGACCTTTGGTATATCTATATATGGTTAATAAAGCTGTATTCCTTATAAAGGTAAAAAAAACATAAAATCTAATCAGGTTGTTGCTGTTCCTTTAAACCGCGTGGTCTAGCTTAGTAAGCCAGCCAAGTTTGAAGATTTTCTTTTCTGATTTTGATACATGTTTGAAGACGGATCAACGTGTTCCATCCATAAGTATCTCTATGAAGTATTCAAGCTGTATAATCCTCATTGTACATATTAAATATAGACTGAATAGAAGATCCTAGACAATTCATAGAATCATATAGTATCACAACAAAATAATACATTTGTGCAGGCAGAAGATTAGGTAAATCAAGATTTGGTGATGATTTAGATTTGCTACTTAAAATTAGTGATTAAAAGTGTTCCTGGTTTTGAGATAAGGTGGATAGAAAAATGCATAAGACCCACACATAATTAATGATTAGCTCTAGACTTAGGGGGCCCCTTTCCTTCCTGTAGGAATCAATGTTGGCCTTGCTATGGTTATCCCTTTATATGAATGCCTTGACAATAACTTTATTAAAGGAATGTTATCTTGTTTTTACTTTTTATGAATAGTAAAAAACTAGTGAACGGAAAGGTTTAACTGTTATTTTCATGGCCATTTCTTAGACTTTTTCCCCAGCCATTTCACAAGATGACACCCATAATTTTGAGTTTTGACCTTGTTGATATTTCTTCACAATGGTAATGAGAAACTGGTTATGTGTTCACGAGTAGAAGTTCGAGCCTTGATGGAGGCCCAAGTATAGAAGCCCAAGCCCTATTGTATTTAGAAGGCCAAAACATGATGAAAAAGAGGTCTTCATTAAAATGGGCATAACTTGAGCTACAGGGCTCCGTTTTGGGCGTATGACCAGTCAAAACAGAAACGAGACGAATCAACCTGCAAACAGCCTATGGCGGTTTGGGTCGACCTTCGAGTCATGAAACGGCATTTTTCTATGAATTTTGGACGTTTTATATGTTTTTCGGTTTTTTTGGACTTTGTTTTGCTTATAACTTTCAGCCCACTTGTATTTTAGGGCCCATTCGAAATTATCCTATCTATTTATATTTATTAGAACCATGGGATATGATTAGTTTATCATAAATCAAAAATTCATTTTTTCCCTATTCACAGTGTGTGTTTAGCGTGGGAATCCAGATTATTGGTATTCAATCTGAATCAACGATAGTTTGAAGAATTGTTCCTGAGTATTCTTAGAATCAACAGGTTCGATTTGTTATCCAAAATTTCCGTCTGCGTCAAGCCTTTTCTGTCTGGGGCAAAACACAAGTTGGCTATCCTAATTAGAAATTGGACCACAGTTAGTTACGTACTTTTTAAAAGTTCTAGTGTATCTGATTCGGATCATTTTCTCCATATTGTCAACTGTTCGTCTGTTCTCACATTAGTTCAAGAACAAGGCTTACATCCAACGTTCGGTCCAACATAATCAGGATGTAACGAGGATCGAGTTTCTTTCGAGTTCATTCACCAACATTTTCACCTTCCATGTAGTTGTATGTTGTTAGGGTGTTAGTTAAATAAAGCTGATAACGTTAACCCGGAATGTGGAAACACTGTATGCATTTTTTAACCAAGGAGTAAGTACGATTAGGTCCCCTAATGGGTACCAAGTGAAAAAGTAGACAATTAAATCCACAAAAACAGATTGTTTACTTCTTGGTAAACATATATATAATTGATTTTGCATATCAAAAATGAGATACTGTGAGTTACTTTCTGTCTAAATGTTTGCCAAAGTCCAAACAAATGTACTAATTACTTTGGTAAACACATCTTAAACATGTGCTTAGCCTTTGAAATCCACTGAACCTGTACATTGATTAAATACATAGACTTCGAAAACTTAAATTAGCTTTACAAAAATTAAAGACCAAGTAAAGTGAAACAAGATAGGAAATTATAAATCCCATCTTTAAAGTTGATAAAAAAATTAGTCACAAATCTTTTGTTAATAGCACAGGGCTCCAAAAGGATTATACTTTACAACTTGTAATATGCCTTTACATTATAAAAATAGTCTACAAAGAATAAATAAAGGTGCAAACTGGTCAATATTATAACTAATCTTAATGATAAAGTTAGTTTAAGGGTATTTCATGCCTACCAATTAGCAAGCATAATTATTAGGAATATCTTTAATTAGTCAAATAATAAACCGACACGTTTACTTTAAGAGACATTATAATTTTAATTGCGTTTAAAATTTAAGTTATATTCCATCCACATGAAACAATAGTTTACAGTTGGAATCTTTTATCATTTTTTGAAAAGGGAACAAGTTGATTAGTGTTCTTATTTAATTAATGTTTAAGAATATTCGGTATAAACAATGTTCTAATTTGTTAATGTATACACATACCCGTTTCTCTGCCAGCCTCGATCGATCTTAATTACCCGTGATCACCATTGACTATCTAAGCCTATGTAGCATGTGCATTTCTGTTAGTTTTCATATTCTGTTAGGAAGACCTTACTGTTAAAATAAGCATTAATTTCTGCAGGCCTGTCCCTTGTAACCATTAAAATATATATTTGAATAAATGAATGGTTTAAATTTACTAATTAACCACTCCAGGTTTAGCTGAGTGGTAGGGCTTCTTTCCTCTTGAGAAAAAGACCAGAGTTCAATTCCCGGCATTGGTGAATCTAGGAATATTAATTTGGGGTTCGTTTAATTAGGAGTGGGAGTTTACCTGTTCATTAAAAAAATTTACTAACTAGAGTTGGGTGTATCAACAAGATTTAACCATCTACAACAATATATGTTTTATACTGTAAAAAATGTTGTAGATTTATCATTTTCCATAACTTTTAAAGTATTTACTTTCATTATTTAGTACTGCATTTGAACTGTAATAATGGCCTTTGTTGAGACTGATCTGTATGTAGATATGCATTGATATCAGACATAACATGTTTACAAAATCTCTTCTTTGCTGGATATTTGACCTTTTCTATACACCTTTAATAATGCAATATTATTATGGCCTTCCTTCCCTTTTCCTTTATGATTTGTACGTAATACCCCATTATTAGTTGTCGAATTCGAATTTTATTTCAACTAGGTTTTTATTCCTAGTTCCCTTTTTCCTTATGATTTGAACTCACTCATATTGTTAGCTGTTTATGCTACTCGAACTCTTGGTGTTGTGGTCCATAAAGAGTTGCAACAAAGTTAGTTTGAAGTGTTTCGAGACTAGTCATGGATCGATCAACACGATCTATAGGAGTTGTCTTTTTCAGAATTTGATAAAACAGATTCTAGTTTATGATTGAAAATCTTACCACTATAATAAGTAGTAATTGAATGAAACAAATTGATTATACTCAGAAAAGAATTAATACAATGATTTATATTGATAATTTAGCAAGAATCATGTATGAATCAAACATTTAATCAAAGTTAAATAAATTTATTACAAACAAGACATATGAACATCAAGGAACCTCAAAAAACATCACTGATATTCCTGCCACAAATTTACAGAAAGCAAAACTATATATATATGGATTGACTTAGTATATAGTAAATCCTATAACATTTTTTTTTTTTTTGGTTTTCTTTTCTTCTTAAATCTTAAACTTCTCCTGTCAAAGTTCAATGATACAAGTGACATTCAAAATATGAAAAATATTTCTTGGAGAACTCAAGCTGAAAGATTCATCTTCTCTTCCACTCCATCCATCCAAGCTATACTTGATGATGCATGATGATATCCATCTTAATTTGGTTCACTTTTCATACATTGCATCCCAACCCTTTTGCTTCTGACCCTTTCATTATTCTCATTCTTTTGCATGACACTATAAACATTCTGCATTTATCACACCATAACATTCATTAGCATATTGTTCACAATATATATACTTACTTGTATATTTATATACAGAGAAAAGAAAGAGGACTTACTCCCAAGGAACATCACCAACAAGCATCCAATCACCATCTTTGTCTTCATAAGTAGGTGCAAATTCAGATCCTTTGTAACCATCTCTCTCAGAATAAACACCAATTGTGAGTTTGAACATATTTTCCAGAGCTTTTAGAAGCTCAGAGTAACCTTTATAAATTTTTAGATCAATCTTTCTTAGATAAGGTGCACCATCCATGCTTACTTTCACATACATCCCACTTTCTGTTTCACTCTTTTTTGTTTGAAAGTTGTTCCTCCTGTAGTTCCTCACTGGTGGCCATCCTACCACTTGTGATCTGTTTTTTCAAAACAAGTCCATTAATCACATGTAACTAGTTACATATGTGTACATAAAGTCATGGATTATGTTAAAATGACTTACTTGGATGCAGGTACAGTTTCCATGTCAGTTTCTTTGGCTATAGAACTGCCTTTTGATTCGCTACGGTCATCGTTGTTTTCGGGTTGTGACCGTTTGTTGTTCTTGAAGCACAACTCTTTATCAGACTCGTCTCTTCCAGGTAACCCAAGTGTAAGATTCAAACCATCTTCCATATTCATCTTGCTAATATATATGTATGTATCTTTTTTCTTCTTCAAAACCTGAATGAGATTTGATGATATTTGGACGAACTCAACTTTGGTTTCTCTTATATAAGAAGAGTATTTTTTTTGTTCCCTTTGTTAAATGGGAATGTTAGATAGGTTGGTATATTTATATATGTGTAATGAATGTGAATGCAAAGAAATACCAAGAGTGGTGGGGTAGGGGCTAAGTATTTTATGTTCCCTTTGTAGGGCAGGGAAGTTAGATATCTGTTTTTTAAGTTACCTTACTTTTGCTTCACCTAAAACATATAACATTTCTTATTAAGATTCTTTTTTCTTTTCTTAAGACTAAACTTTTATAGTTATGTACATAATACATTGTTATATAATATTTGTAACATACCAACAAGGAGTTAACCTAGTGGTAAAAGAATTACTTAATCACCTTAAGGTCTCAGATTCGATCCCCGTTTGACACAAAAAATAATTCCTTTAAGGTATCCGTTACCAATGAAATCTAGACCCACATGTGAAGTTTAGATACGCGGGTTCGATTATTCGGGGTGCCAAGATGGTGTGGGGATTAGGATGGAGGTTTTGTGCCGGCATCATATGACTCATACGGGGTGAGTCGATAGGTATCCAATTGTAGTACCGGGGCTAGGGTTCCTTCCATTATTTTTTTTTTAAATCTTTGTAACATTGATTTTGACATAATAGAGATTAGTATATAGACATGAAAGAAGAATCAAAAGGAGTATTAGGTATTGTATTTTCAAGACATTGTGCGTTTAAGATGTCATTTTATAGATATGTCTCAACTTACTTTCAAAACCGCTTCTTTTATAAAAGGGATAAGTGCCTAGAAATGCAGGCAATTAATGCTCAAAAGTTATTGTGTGCACAAACTCTAGGTTAGCTTTATTGTGTTCACGAAACTTTAAGTTTTGGTTATTGTGAACATAAAACGGGATTATGGCTATGTGGGACCGGTTACTTTTACGTTGACCCGTTGACTGCATACGTGGCATGCACACAATAACTTTTTGGGATTAGTTTATGCATACAATTAAAAAAAACAGATTATTTTTTTTCAAACTCGTCGGAAACCGCAAATACTCGCCGGAAACCTGAAAAATCTGATTAAACCTTTGTTTCTTCGAATTAGACCACGAAATTCGCACCTAAATACTCAAAAATCAGCCGCGAACAACCCTCAACAAAAGTTAAACCGATTGAGACTCGCCGAAAAATTCACCAACTCGTCGGAAAAATTAAAATCACCATAACTTTGTTGTTTATTCGAGTTTCGACTTGAAACCAACACCAAACTGCTCAAAATTGTTGTCCGAAACTCGAAGAAACAACAAATTTATGGTGATTTTAAATTTTCCGGCGAGTTGATGAATTATCCGACGAGTCTCAATTGGTTTAACTTTTACCGAGGGTTTGTTCGCGGCTGATTTTTGAGTATTTTGGTGCCAATTTCGCAGTGTAATTCGAAGAAACGAAGGTTTAATTGGATTTTTAAGTTTTCCGGCGAGTTTGAAAAAAAATAATCTGTTTTTTTAAGTGTGTGCATAAACTAATCCCAAAAAGTTATTGTGTGCATAAACTAATCCCAAAAAGTTATTGTGTGCATGTCACGTAAGTTATTGTGTGCATAAACTAATCCCAAAAAGGTATTAGATTAATTTTTAGGCACATAAGTTAGATTAATTAATTATCTTTTTATATAAAAATAGATATATGTTAATAGATGATGACATGTTGTAACTAAAAGTGAGTGGAGGAAAGGAGAGAAAGGGGAGGTATCAAAAGTGGAAGTGAATTAAGGACAAAGGCAAGCTAAGCTGTCGGTAGCATTAGCAGCAGCTTTGAGGCAAGTGCTGCTATTTTTAGGGGACAATATTTCGACAAGCTCAGCCGCCCATATGGAAATGTGACTCTCTTTCAACACTTCCCCTCCTAGCTAGCTTCATCCAACGGTCAACATTTAGTCTTGTACTAAGATCAGGACCGTCCTTTTGCTCTTACTTTCTATAGAGAGAGCATCCCATGTGAAAATATGTACGTGTAATCTGTATTGGTTCGTGAAGGTGACCCGTACATTATACATTTTAACCGTATATTACCAAACATGTTTTATATAATTACCGTATATTACCAAACATGTTTTATATAATTACAGTATTGATATATAACATCTTAATGCCTTTCAAAAAAAAAAAACATCTTAATATATATTTAGTTGATCTACTACTAAATAAGTGATATACTTCCCATTAGTATAATAATGTGCGTGAAACACCATAAACATGCTTTTAGTTAACAACCAGAATTTTTGTAAAATCAAGAATTTTATTAGTTGTTAATGGTCAAAAACTGGACATACTGACCTTGTTCTTAACTCATTCAACATAAGGTTGCACAATGCAATTAATGCTTATATCTAGATGCATGTATTAGTTCTTAAACGATGAAATACTATTAAATTAAGGGATTTGCTAAATACAACCTGTATTTAAGTTGCATAAATTATTTGTAAATTTACTATAAAATTTAGGGGTGACTTTTAATATGGAATGTGCAAATTTTTTATGCACGTTAAATACAACCCTTTAGATTGCATTTAGCATTTCTCTTAAACTAATACCGGATTAATTAAGTAATGCGTATACGACATCTGTAGCGCCCTAAGCCAATGGCCACTAGTATAATTTGATACATGAGAATGTAACAATGTATACACGCATTTTCAACAAGTGCGGTTGAACAAAGTGGAAAACTTATTGATTTAGTTTTGTAATTCTGATTTAATACTAAACTCCAACCAAATAGTACTAGACTGCAACTTAGTTTAAGGTAATTAATAAAAATAAAAGGGTTAAATATCTAGAGATGTATGTAACTTGTACTTTATTTTTTATTGTATGGAAAAAAAGTTTCATCCAGTTTCATTGTATGTAATTAACTTGCAAAACTGAACGAATCATGTAAGCAACGGGCTAGATGTGATGTGGGGATCCCTCATTGTGTCACATCTCAGATGTCAAATAGTACCACGTCAACATCCAGCCGGTTTCTTACACGATCCGTCCAATTTTGTAGGTTAATTATATATAATGCACTAGATGAAAAAAATTTCACACAATATAAAAAGTGTTCAAGTTACAACATCTCTAAATACATAACCCTAAGCGCGCGTTTGGTTCACAGCATGTTTTTGGAATGAATGAAATCTTTCGGAGGAATTGGAATCTGAAGGAATAAAATTTGACGGAATGTTTTTGATTTTTTGAGAATTCAAGTGATAAAAGGAATGAAATTCCTTCCTCCATCCCCAAGGAATGAAGATTCCATCAAATGATGGAATAATCCTACGGAATGAGATTATTCTTTCTTTGAACAACCAAACAAACTAAGGATGAAATTCAATTCCAATTCCATCAAATTCTGTTAAACAAACGCGACCTAATAATAATTCAGGCCCTCATCTTTCAAATTCTTAAATTCGCCACTGTCCTCATTCCTTACAAAATGCCTGAGAGTCATTCTGAGCAGTTTCTTTTATCTTAGGATAAGGGTCTTTGTGTTTTTTTTTAGTTACCGTGTACATGCATTTACGATCAATCTTTTGGGTACTTGTATAGTAGGAGTAATACAAGTTATATGTATATGGCTGTATGCTTATAAGATAGTTTTCACGTTAAATGTCACGCTTGGTAGTTACATTTAAAATAAAAGGACTACCCTTTATGTGGAATATATTCTTTTTCAAGCAAATTGTGTCATAAAATAGCTATTAACTTTTGCACTTTTGGTATTTTCCTTTGTGTCCGTTTAAGCGTTTCGATATTGACGTGAAAAAGAAGCGAATAATGGTACAAAAACGTATTGGACACATCAATCACAACATAGAAGGGAGTCATATCACATTTGTTTTGGTTCATATATGTATTGGATTATGTATTTTTAGTAGTGGTTTATTTATGCATTTTAATATTTTATCATTGTTGAGTTCATTTGACGGATTAAGTTGGGAGATTTGCTTGTAAATTACACGGACTTCATTTACAAACTTCCCACAAATGGGTAGATGCATTAAATTGCTTTTAGATTTGTATATACCGCTTATTGCTATGTTCACATAATAAAGTTCATCGCTGGTTGAGTTTAAGGACTATGTATGTTACATACTCCGTAATATTTTACTGAAATGGTCAACTCTGTATGAGCACCTTCAAATGGGGCGCATTAATAACCTCATCAGTTATTACTATGTTAACCATTTCAACACCTAGGCGGTAAAGATTTTGCCTCTTGAGAAAAAGACCAGAGTATAAGTAGAAATAATGTAATTAATATGTGTGTCATGTTTAGGGATGTTAATTCGGTTGGGTTTTTGGTGTATAGAGCTATTCGGTTTGAGTTATTCGGTTTTTTAAGAACGAAAAAACCACCTAATACCCAATCCATACATATGACCACCCAATCCAAACCACACAAATAAAGTTCGGTGATTTAGTCGGTCTTTGGATTACCCAAATAAAAAACGCTTTTACAATTTTATTTTATATATTTGAATTGTCATTTAATCCGAATGTCAATTTACATCATTTTATTTATTTATCCATATACGGCTATTCAAATTACTCGGTGCATTTTGGTTATTAAGATTTACATGTTGAAATAACTAAAGTGGTATTTATATCATTTAGATTAGGTTATTATAGTTTTTATTAAACATTAAATGCTTAATTGGGTTTTGGTTGAGCCCCAATTGAGAATTATCTAAACCAAAACCGAACCGTTTAACGACTTCCTTATTCGGTTCCAACTAAACACCAAACCAAATCCAAATAATCCAATCCAAATAGTACATATGTCAAATGAATTGGGCGGATTATTCGGTTAATCCGAACAATGAACACCCTTAGTCATGTTAGCATGGACGGTATCAGTAGGGGGACGGGAGACGCCTTTCTTAAAAATTTGAATTTTGCTATAAATTTTTAAATTTTTCTTATGAATTTTTAAGTTTGTCTCTTTCGAATTTTTTCCTAAAGATTTTTATGATCTTGTCCTCTTTTAGATTTTTTTTTTCTAGTATCGTCTTTATCACATCTCTTTCCGACATACAGCTGACACAATATATTGTCAATTAACCTCAATCATATCGACATATCCTCAATATTTCCGTCCATCACTTAAAGTTTTATTAATTTATACACACGTGACACATATATAAATCCATATGGATATATAAATGAAAAGGAAAAATATCATACGCGAACACATTTTCTTCCTCACCAGCACACTGATTAACTAATGGGATCAAACGGATGCACCCACCAATCACATGATGCCAATGGCATCAGTGGTGAATTGGTGATGAGCTTTAATAAGGCAACTGATGTCCCCGTTGGCACCATTCTAAGGTACAATTGGTAAGGTATAAAGAAAATATGACAGTTTTTTTAATATGGCTTTTATTTAATTTTGTTGTTGCGAAATTGGGATAGCCAGTTGGTAAATCGTGTGGTTGTACTCTTATAAGTTATAAGAGTCCAAAATTTCTCTTTTTGTGAGGTGTGGTTCATTTAAGACCATGATATGTGATATGAATTGAAGGCCAGTTGTACACTTTGTTGAGTTTGACCTGTCCACTATATTAGGAAGTTTGGCCTTATAAAAAGGGGGGGAAAATTAAATAACAATAGATACATACAAAGCATAAAACTAACAATTACCAATTTGAAACAATTTTTCTAGCTCTGTCCGTGTAAATAATAAGGGTATTCAAAATTGGGTTGTCATAAGCAGTTATAAGGCAGGGAAAACACGACAATAGACGATGTATGGCGGAGACGGTAATATTTGTGGGATCATCTCATCTTTGTTCATGAATTGATTGCAAACCTAGAATATTGTAACTCAATTACCTTATAACATCATTTTCCAGCATCTTACTAGCTGCTAATGAATTTTTGTTGTTAAAAAATATCTCACTTTAGTTGATTGGTTTGAGAAGTGAAATAATATACATACCTATTCATTGTTATATTTAACACATGTGTTTTACCGAATTATAATTAGATGAGTAATACTTTATGATAAATAAATTAAAAATTGTGATATGAATATTATTTCGCCAAAAGAGACTAAATTGTCGTGTTGATATAAGTTCGTTATAAAATTAAAATTGCGTTGGATCTACAACTGTCTAATTAAAACTATTTTGTCATGAATAGATTTGTTTAAAATAAAAAAAATTTGGTGTCCAAATCAAAAATTATAAATTTTGAAGTTTCATGTTTCAAAATAAAGAAATCCAAATTTTGTGTTAGTGTCCAAAATGTGAAAATAAAAACTTTGATGTTTGTTGTTTATAATGAAAAAATTAATTGAGACTTTGTTGTAAAATGAAAAGTTTAAAATTTTTGATGTTATTGTTTATATTAAAATATTCAAACTTTCTTGTAAAAATGAAAAGGTTTTGAAAGTTTACTATTCTTTTCATTTGTCTTAATACAGTAGATAAATAAGAAACAACGAGGCTCATATATGTTGGTTTAATATATGTTGGATCGGATATTGAGCATATGATTTCGAGATTTAGATTATGTATTTGAGATTGAGAGTTTGAGATTGAGATTGTTCATTTCCGGTTAAAGATCTACTCCGGTGGATCTAACCCTTTTTTTTACTCTCTTTGGGCCGGAGATCCCTTCCACTTCGGCGGATCTGGAAGCAGTCTCTCTACTTTATGTATGGGTAAGGTCCTGTCTACATCATACCTTCCCTGTACCCCGGCTTATGCCGGGATTGGATACCGTTGTCGTCGTAATTTCATTGTCAGAAAATACGAATAAGAATCGACCTAAAAAATGAAATTGAATTCCTACACCGTTTATCGGTTAGAACAAATCAACAACATATATAAAACCAACATGTATTAAATGTTGGGTCTAAAAGTTCATCCAATTGATCTCGTTGGATTAAGGGGAAAAAAAGCAACTGATCTTATCGGATAGATTTAACCACCAAAAAAAATTAATCGGATTTTAAGAGAGTGACCAATAAAGCTCGTCCATTATCGTCAGTCGCCAATAGACCAATGATGGAACTAACGAAGCCAAACAACAATTTGGTGCCAATGGCGTCGCTTAAGTGAGCTTCAACCAATGATGAACCACTACTAGAAAAATGCATTTAATGACACCGATTGCGTGTCATAAAAGGAGTCAGATAACACATTTTTTGGTGTCATAAATCGACCTGTTATAAGGCTTTATGACACGCATTTCGCACGTTATGAATTTATCACACGCTTTTATGACACTATTTTCTGACACCTTTTTTGCGTGTCATGGTTCAAATTTTTAAAAAAAATTTTTTGTATATAAAATTACTAATATCCACACATTAAATAATAGTTAATCTCATAATACAAAAAAATACACAAATAGCAAAAGAGCAAATTTCATATATATCAAAATAAATGTTTTTCATACAACCAGAAGTTAGTAACAGGTAACCTAATTGTATCTAGCTTGACATTGTTTCAGTGAGTTAGATTCATATCACGGGCTTTCTTTGAGTTTCTTGGCGACGGTAGCAATGTGCTTAGCCTGATGGAAAGCTTGCTGCAACTGTTCACGGATAGAAGGCACAAATCTGTATAATGTATTGAGGGTCAACTTGGATGACCCTACTGGAGTGGAATGAAATACAGTGTCTACGTTTCTTATTAGGTCCACAAGTTCCTTGGACAATGTTAATACATTTACTACCTGCAGAGGACAACCCAAAACAGATATTAGCCGAAATTAAAATTATGCTTAACTTTGGATCTTAGCTGTGCATATCAGTTACCATACATTTCTTAATCATGAATAATATTTTCATATACCTTCCATCCCATAACTCAATAGAATGCACAAAGAGACCAAGGTTACAAATTGCGTACTTCAAAAAGGATTAATAAAAACGTTGATTTAACATATAGTTTGGAATAAAGACTTATCGCCGCCATGCTTATTGCATATGTTTATATAGAACTATTACCCTAAAAACATATTACTCCCCAATGCATGAAGCTTTAAACGTCTAAACATGTATTACTTCGAGCTTAAATATCATAAATCTTCATATATGCAACAACAGAACCTAAATATCATAAATCAAAAGTATTACTTCGAGCCTTAAACAAAGTAACAAACAGGAACTTCATTTCATCCATATAAGGAAATTAAATCAAAAGATGTAACAAATAGCTAGACTAATTTATTAAAGCTCGTTGCCAAGTAAAATGAGTCAAAATTGCTGCCTATAAGTACACCATTATATCCATATTAAGAAACGACAGAGTGTAATAAGCTCACCAAAACAGTGTCGAGGTTGTATATGGCCCTATGAAAATTAAATTACAAGTATATCGTTGCACAAAACTGCAATGCAAAACAAAGGATCTTATAAAGAGACAATATATTAACACTAAAGGCTATAGAATATACCAGATGTAACATTTACAAGAAAATTGACATATCTATCTATTTGTAGGCCAATGGCAATATTGCTGTTACCTTACTGATCACACTTTTTTACAATTGTCTGCTTTTCTCTTGCAGGAACGATTGCACACAGTTCCTGAAGCTCCAAATAATGACATCAATTAAAAATTTAATGTTGGAAATAACATACATTAGGTTCTTAAGATAATTAAATAGGGATTATGGCACCGGAGTGTAACCAACTATGACTCAATGGTTATGTAATGTAGTGACCTTTCAAACTGGCTATCTGATGTAAGTACCTTCTATTTTTGTTCTTTTAATGTATCCAACCGAGTAACATCCTATTTGTAACCGGTAATTTCACGTTGGACGTAAAAAGGAATAGCGATTATGGCACCGGAGTGTAACCAGCTATGAGCAAATGGTTATGTAATGTAGTGACCTATGAAAGTGTTAAATTGATGTAAGA
This sequence comes from Erigeron canadensis, assembly GCF_010389155.1. Classification (NCBI taxonomy): domain Eukaryota; kingdom Viridiplantae; phylum Streptophyta; class Magnoliopsida; order Asterales; family Asteraceae; genus Erigeron; species Erigeron canadensis. The sequence continues at coordinate 3,438,385 of NC_057761.1, forward strand.
ACCTCTCTGTTTTGTTCACTCGATGTATGCTACCGTGTTACTCCGATGACTTTATACTCCGGTCATCTTCTCCAGATAGTTTCCGATACTATCTTCGGTAACAACAATTTTTCTGGAGAGCAAATGTGAAACTGTAACTCAATAACTAACTTCAATCCTGAACACAATTCAATACTAGATATAGATGGATACATATATACATTTATTGATTTTAGAACACGATTCAATAATAATGATATAACTTCCATTTCTAAACTTTGAAACTAGATATAGAATGGTGTATACATTTATAAATGCACTGAACGTAGCTATGGTCCCATTGTTTCCTCTTCGAGAACAAATCCCAAATCTTGTTCCTAAAATCAATTTAATTTAATTTCTTTAACTTTTTGATGGTGACAAACCCTAACCCCCAAATCAGACTGTGATATGATCACCCCATCATCGTTAACCATATAGATCCAAACTTCTCATCCCCACCTCTATCAATATCCAACAAGGTTGGTTTACAATGGGGTAAAAAGGGGGGGATTTTAACAGAGGATGACGACGGTGGTTGTCTGGGTGGCGGCTGACATTTTTTTTATTTTATTTGTGGTTGTCAGCGGTGGTACGTGTCCATATGTGGAGACGATGGAGAGATGGTCGCACCTCTTGAATGGAAGAAAAAATGATACTGAGACCACCCACTACAACGTCGTCGGAGTCTAATACCATTCACCATCCATCTCGTCGAAGTTCACAACTCACAACCGTAACCATGACCGTATAACAGGTCAACCGGTACATGAAAATAACAAAAATGAGAGGTTCTTACATCAGATGGCCAATTTTAAAGATCACTACATAACATAACCATTAGGTCATAGTTGGTTACACTCGTATGCCATAATCCCAAAGTAAAATTAACATTGTTACCGGCTACCGGTACAACAGGTCAACCGGTACATTAAAAGAACAAAAATAGAAGGTACTTACATCAGATAGCCAATTTGAAAGGTCACTACATTACATAACCATTGAGTTATAGTTTGTTACACTCTAGTGCCATAATCTCAATTAAATATTACAACGTATTTATATTTAAGAAACTAGAAGCACATGTAAGCACTATTTACTCACCTATCGACCCTGACCCATGTAAGATCCACCACCATGTAAATGCACATACTGTTTTGATTTTGCCATATTTTGAACACTAGGGTCGCGTTTGGTTCACAGAATTTGATGGAATCTGATGGAATTGGAATTGAATTCCATTCCTTAGTGTGTTTGGTTGGTTAAAGATGGAGGAATCACATTCCGTTGGAATGTTAACATTCCCTCATTTGATGGAATCTCCATTCCTTGGGGATGGGGGAAGGAATCTCATTCCGTCCCTCACTTAAATCTTCAAAAAATCAAAAACATTCCGTCAAATTCCATTCCTTTCAGATTCCAATTCCTTTGAAAGATTCCATTCCTTCCAAAAACATTTCGTGAACCAAACGCGCCCTAGCTTTCCTGTAATGTGTAATTCCAAGAGAGTTAACACAATGAAAACTGAAGAATTCCGAACCATAATATATTTTAGGTAGAGAAAGCTTTATAAGATAACAAGATCGGGATAATCAGATAACCGATTAAATCAAAAGAAGCTCAATGTTACTCATCCAGGTTGGGAGCCATCAGAAGTTTCATTCTTTTGAAATATTCGACTTTAGTAGTTGAAATAGGTTGGATACGAACCCAATCTACCAAACTATTATCCATGTATTCAGTTGTTGGATCAATCGGCCTCCTTCCTATGAAAATCTCCAACAACATGACACTAAATGAGACGTTAGTGTCATTCGTAGTGCTAGTCTAGCCAATCCAAATTCAGCCACCTGAGTTTTACCCATTTATAATATGCGCAGGTATAATAAAAAATGTTACCTGGCTGTGACTATATGCCTCGGTAGGTCTTCCAGGAATTTAAAACATCATAAATTTTTACCTGGCTTGCAAGTCTTGCTGTAATTTCTGTAATGCATGAACTTAAAACATCATAAATTGATCACCCAATAGACCACCTTATGTCGAAACCACCCCATTATACAACACAAATCAATACATTACCTGAGCCAAGGAGACAATTTCACCACGAACAACATACTCACATTTCAATACCTGGCAATTAAGGCAAAAACATGAGTCCAAATGTCATTCTAGCTAGCACTTCCAAATGTCCTGCAATTACTTCAAAACCACTATTATAGATACAAATCTCTGAAATCTTTTATTATACTAAAGGACAGTTGCTCTAATAACTTATCGACCAATCACAGTTCTCGATTTCTTAATGTTGACTTTTTTTCAATTTTGACTTTAATTTACACTTTTTTGTTTTCCATCACAAATTTACACTTTTTACCCAATAGTTTTAATATAATAAATAGATAATAATGGCTTATATATATCCGATAAAATAATAGCTAATAATTATCCAATAAAATAATAGCTAATATATATCCAATAATATTATCTATCATATATATTAAAAATTAATTATATAAAAATAAATTAAATTTATTGTAAATATATTAAGATTTTAGTAGTAATTGTATAATTTTAATTTTAATCTTCTATAATACTAAAACACAGTTGCTCTAATAGCTTATTGACCAATCATATCTCTCGATTTTTTTAAATTCTCAATTTTGACTTTTCTTGACTTTTTATTATATAAATTAAATAATAAGTATATCTAAACATATATGTCAATGTCGATTTAACTAAAGATAGGTATTGCATTAGTTATAATTATTAGAGTAAATTACACTTTTCATCCCTAAAGTTGACACGTTTTTCACTTTTGATCCTTAAACTTTAAAAATTACAATTTTGACCCTAAAGTTGGCCAATTTTTTCAATAATAGTCATTTGGCCTTACGGCGTTAAAAAATGGCCGTTAACGTACGCACGTGCTAGACACGTGAGAGCACTAATGTCATTTCACCTTAAACCGAGGGACGAAAAGTGAAAAAATAGCTACTTGAGGGACAAAAAATGAAAATTATACAAGTAAATTTATTCTTCCATTCTTTCTTTTCCGGTCATCTTTTCTAATTAAATTTTCCGACTAGACATTTATTTTCCCTTTACCCCCAAGCCTCTCAAATCACCACCACCTAATAACCACCAACAACAGCCGTCGCTACCAGCCACCGCCGTCTGTAACCAGCACCAGCCACTGCCACCCATAGCCACCGCCGCCTATAATTACCACCAGCCACCGCCACTACAATCAACACCAGCCACCACCGCCTATAATCACTACCAGCCACCGCTCCTTACAATTACCACCAAACACCGCCATCTACAGTTACCCCCAACCACCGCCATCTACAGTCACCTCCAACCACCGCCGTCTACATTCACCACCAACCAACCGCTGCCACCTAGAATCACCACCATCCACCGTCTTCCTTTCAATTAAAATCAAATTTTAGCTAAAGAAAAAAAAAAGATAACTGACATGTTTGAACTATAATTTGTTTGATTGGTTGTGTTTTGAATGTCATGAATTTCAGTAAATGATTTTGTTTGTGGTCTAGATTTGGATTCAAAGTCGGAAAATTTCACCGGTAAAAATGATCGGAGAAGATGATCGGAAAAGAAATAATGGAAGAATAAGTTTATTTGTATGATTTTCATTTTTCGTCCCTCAAGTAGCTATTTTTTCACTTTTCGTCCCTCAAGTAACTATTTGTTCACTTTTCGTCCCTCGGTGTAAGGTGAAATGACATTAGTACCCTCACGTGTCTAGCACGTGCGTACGTTAACGGCCATTTTTTAACGCCGTAAGGCCAAAGGACGATTATTGAAAAAATTGGCCAACTTTAGGGTCAAAATTGTAATTTTTAAAGTTTAGGGATCAAAAGTAAAAAACGTGCCAACTTCAAGGACGAAAAGTGTAATTTACTCTAATTATTATAATTCTAACTAAAGATAATAATTATTGTGTGTTTAAATTTTGTACGCCTCATACATTTATTTAATAACAATGTAGATAAATAAATCCCACTAAATAATATATTTTTTAGGCCCGTGTCTAATACATCGGCTTACGACTTTATCACTATTAGATGTTAATTTATTATGATATATAATTCAGTATATTATTTTTAGTATTAAAAAAATGATCTATATTAGTGATCATTTTGAATTTTGTTCGTTTGAACGCATCAACGATTTTGTAAAAGATGAAAGATGATATATGCTTCTAATCTAATGTAAATATATCACATTGTTTTGCTTTTTATTTGCTATCATTTGAATTAACCAGTTAATTTTTACTTATATCTTCAACTTTGAAATTACAAACTTTCATAAGTTGAATGTATGAATATCTAATATTGATAATTTCAATAGTCCCTGTGTCCAGTATTAGACACGGATCTAAAATCTAGTATATACTATATAGAATTTATTTATTTTTACAAAATATAGGTTTCAACTTTCAATCCAGTTATACGAGTAATATAATTTCGAAAAAGCTCATCCAAACACTTGATTACAGGATTTTCTTATATTATTAACAGCAATTCTTTATATATGCTGTTAAGGATACTTCCAAATAATTACTACATCCACTGAGTTTATTCACAACTTTTTTACTTATTTATAAACAGATTCAAAAGCATATATCTATAACTTTATATATGCTGTTAAGAATACTTCCAAATAGTTACTAGATCCATTAAGCTAAAATATTGAAGATGAGCAGATTAAATTCTAAGAGCAAACCGAAAGGCTAGGAATCTAAAAGTAACATAATAAGCTTATAAAATAACTAAAATGAAAAGGTAATGAAAGACCTTAGGGTTTAATGATTCGACGGTGACCAACGGCGTTGAGTGATCGGAGGCCATGGACGGAGGTGTATCGGATTTCAATATTCACTTGGTTGTTGCCTTGATTGTTGTTCATAGTTGCCTTGATTGTTGTTCAACGAAAAAAACTGTAACTCAACGAAAGTATAGGTTCTGGATCTGATTGAAATTTAAAGATTTTGACTATAAAGCGAACGATTTTGGGGCTTCGAAAGTTCTGGATCTGATTGGAAAAAAAAAGGATAGGGATTTTTTTGGGGTTTTTTTGTAGATTTTATATATGGGGAACAAAATTATAAAACAACACTTGAAGATGACACGTAAATGTAAGTGTACCTTGCGTTACACTACAATTTTTTTATGATACCAAAAATTGTGTATCATGACCCTTCAGATTTTACAAGTTATGGTAGTTTTTTATGACACGAAAAATTGCGTGTCATCATATATTCATGTGTCATAATTTAGGTGTTATTAAAAGTTATTTTTCTAGTACTGAACGTACTGATGAGGCCATTGAAATGAGCCTAATATTATTAAATATAATCCTACGATATGAAGCCAAATTTAAATAAAATAAAATTCAAATTGAATGTAGCATGTGATCATCACATTTTGACTTGAACTTCCTTTAGCAATTGCATAAGTAGAGATCCCACAATGTCTAACGGTCTCCACATATTAGCCATGCGTTAAGTATCTCTTGTATTAACATTAGGGTCCTTTGATATTGATACTACAGACATCGGGATGATAGCTGTATTACTTTGTTTTTTGGATCTGAACTATTGTGGATAGATGCTGCGACCATCAACATGTTCAAAACATGTTCAAACATTAAAAACTAACTAGTGAGTTTAATAGCCCATACGGGGCTTAAAAATCGTGTTTACGATTGTTGTTGATATAGCTAGTTTCATTATATTATATTGATGTGGTTTTGTAACTTTGTTATGTCAATACAAAAATCAAAATAGATGTCATAACCAAGTTCATACATTTACGTATAAAATTAAAAAATATATATATATATACACACATATATATATTGTTTAAAAAACACAAAACAACCACCACGAAAAAGAGTGGCAACATAAAATATGTATGTGTTGGTATATGATCACGTTTCTCAATATGATCTTTGAGAAAATGATATCTCACATCAATATGCTTTGATCGAGAGTGGTTTACTGAGTTGACAGCAATAGCAATGGCACTATGAGAATCACAATAGATAAGGATATGATCATATTTCAGACCATAATCAGTTAGTTGCGTCTTCATCCATAACACTTGAGCACAACAACTAGCCGCAGCCACATATTCAGCTTCAGCCGTTGATAGTGACACACAATTTTGTTTCTTGGAAGACCAACTCACAATTTTATCACCTAAAAATTGTAAAGTACCGGAAGTGCTCTTGCGATCAAGCTTAAAACCTGCATGATCTGCATCTGAATAAGCAGTTAAATTGAATCCAGTATCCCTTGGATACCAGAGACCTAAATTGGGTGTACCCTTCAGATAACGAAATATTCGTTTCACAGCTTGAAAATGTATATCAGTTGGAGCAGCTTGATACCTAGCACACATACATGTTGCAAATATTATATCTGGGCGAGATGCTGTGAGATACAACAATGAACCAATCATACTTTGATATCTTTTTTGGTCAAATAGTTTTCCATTTTTTTTCAGCATTTATGTTTGTTCGAGCAGCCATTGGGGTAAAAATTGACGAACATGAAGTCATATCAAACTTTTTCAACATATCATTTATGTATTTACCTTGTGATATAAAAATACCATTTGGTAATTGTTTGATTTGAAGACCCAAAAAGTAATTCATTTCCCCAATCATACTCATTTCAAAATGATTAACCATAAGAGATGAAAAATTTCGGCAAAGTGTTTGAATGGTTGACCCAAAGATAATGTCATCAACATTTATTTGGACAAGAAGAACATGTTTACCTTGTTTACGAATGAACAGGGTAGGGTCAATTGTGCCTTTGGTAAAGCCAACTCTTAATAAGAAAGTAGTTAAGGAATCATACCATGCACGGGGTGCTTGCTTAAGACCGTAGAGAGCTTTGTCTAACCTGTAGTCATGGTTTGGCCTTTTAGGATCAACAAAACCTTCTGGTTGTTCAACGTAAACTTCTTCTTTGAGGTCACCATTCAAGAAAGCTGTCTTCACATCGATTTGAAATACCGTGAAGTTTCGAAATGCGACATAAGCTAAGAAAATCTGAATGGCTTCCATTCTTGCAACTGGAGCAAAAGTTTCATCGAAGTCAACACCAAGATGTTGGCAATAACCCTTTGCAACAAGTCGAGCTTTGTTCCTTACTACCACTCCATTTTCATCCTTTTTGTTCTTGAAAATCCATTTTATTCCAATTGGATCATCTTTTCTCGGATTTGGAACTAATCTCCATACTTTCAGTCTTTCAAACTGTGCGAGTTCTTCTTGCATAGCCTTAACCCACTCTGGATCACGAAGAGCTTCAGAGACAGTTTTGGGTTCGATGTTACTGAGAGAAAGTGCAACACGACACTCGTTTACTGAAGTACGAGTAGTTACTCCGGCTTGTGGATCTCTAATAATTTGATCAGTAGGATGATTTTTCAGCATACGTGACCATTTGCGATCATGAGAAAGAGGATCTTGTTATTGAACATCAACATCATCATCATTAAAACCTGAGTTTTGTTGAGAGATGGAATCATAGCTTGGTAGAACAGCTCCCTCATAGGATGGATGATCGAAGTCAAGTGGCACATACACATTTGGAGTGTTCATCGGATTAGTTGTCTGAGTGAATTGGGTAGGTTGTTCTTGAACATTCACTTGAGAAGAATTATCAGGAGAGGGTGGTGGAGAAGAATCATTTGAAGAGGATGAAGAACTACTACTAGAAGATGTAGCACCTTGCTCAGAAGAACTTGATGATGATTCATGATTGTTGTCAAGAACTGGATTATTTGTCTGAATTGGTTCAACGATGACTTGAGGTTCTTCATCATGAATCGGTTTGGAATTGTAGAATTCTTCAAAAAGAATATCTAATTCATCACTTGTTAGAGTTAGAAACTTCTTGAATCTAGATGTTAAAGTAGAAGTCCTTGTAGAAGTACTTGAAGCACTTGCATCATTATTTGTTGGTAGCAAACTTTCTTGTTCAAAGATCATGCCTGACATCTCATCAAACCAAACATTCATTGTTTCTTGAATTGTATTTGTTCGGCGATTGTAGATTCGGTAGGCAATTGAAGTCTTGGAATAACCAACAAAGTAACCTTCATCACCTTTCTTCTCGAACTTTCCAAGATTCTCCCGATCATTTAAAGTATAACAAACACACCCAAAGATATGAAAATAGTTGATGTTGGGTTTGCGTTTGTTAACAACCTCAAAAGGAGTCTTTTCGAAACGCTGATTGACAATGGACCGATCCTGAGTGTGACAAGCAGTGTCAACAGCTTCAGCCCACATATTGGAAGGCAACTTGGAATAAGCAAGCATTGTTCTTGCAGCTTCCACTAGCGTTCGATTTCCCTTTTCAACGACACCGTTTTGTTGTGGGGTACGAACTGCAGAGAATTGGTGAGTAATGCCCTTGGATTTACAAAACTTATCAAAAACGGCATTCTTGAACTCGGTACCGTTATCCGAACGGATGTAACGAACTGGTAGTTGAAGATTTACTTGAGTAGAAGTGATGAAATCAATCAAAATCTGAGTTGTTTCATCTTTGGATACAAGAAACTTGACCCAAGTATATCTTGAATAATCATCAACAATAACCAAGATGTATTTCTTCCCATTTCGTCTTTGTACTTTCATCGGTCCACAAAGATCCAAGTGAAGCAAATGAAGCGATGCTAACGAATTTGGAGATTTCTTAGGTTTATGAGAAGCTCGTTTAATCTTCCCAACAGCACAAGAAGGACAAACATGCTCACTCTCATACTTATAGTCTGGCAAGCCTTCAATAAGATGCTTGTTGACCAAAGTATTGATAGTTGGAAAATTTAGATGAGAAAGCCTTCTATGCCACAATCAAGAATTCTTTGATGTAGCCTTGGAAATGAGACAAATATTATCGGGTTGGTTGGTTATCATCGAGATTAACGGTAAAAAGGTTATCATCACGGTCGCCACAAAGAATATCAACTCCTTCTAGAGTTTGAACTTTGCAAAGAGATTGTCGAAAAAGAACTTGAAGATTGTTGTCACAGAAGTGTCCAACACTGAACAAGTTATGACTTAACCCTTCAACATAGTGAACTTTCTTGATGACAATTCCATTACGTTCAATGTCTCTATAACCTAAGATAGGAGCGAAATTGTTGTTCCCAAATCGAACAGTTCCCATGAATCGTTCAATAAAGTTCTTGAGCAATGCTTTATTGCCAGTCATGTGTTTTGAACACCCGAAATCGAGTATCCAAACACAGATGGTTATTTCCTGCAATCAAAGAAATTTAACCAACTTTAGGTACCCACTTGAAGACGGGTCCTTTGTGGTTAGTTAACACAAGCAGGGTATATAACTTAGGAATAGCATAAGCATTAACAAGCACATTATCAACAAGCATATTTGGATAAAAAGTACGAACATTCACACGGGAATTAAAGGTAACATGTCTATTAGCATTCAAATCATTCACACAAGCACAAGAATTAAAATTGTTTACAGACCCACAAGGCATTGCCTTGGCATTATTAACATTGTTTTTCAAAGATGAATTGTTCAGATCAATAGGAACTCTCTTCTTCCTATTATGACTCTTTCTCCTCCTCCTCTTCTTCTTTTCCTCAACATGCTTACTAGTGATCTTAGGTACTAATGACTTAGCTACCCATTTAGTATCACTATTTATGCTCTTTCCACCTGTTGAATTGAAACTAAGAAGATTAGAACGATGGGATTTAGACACTTTCATCTTGTTAGGAGCTTTTGGAGGTGGGGAAACTTCTTGCTTCTTTGGTTTATCATGAGAAAACCATCCATATCTATCCCTATATCTAGTTGAACCATTCGATGTAACCTTGTTTAGCAACCCTGAGCTAGACTTAGACACCTTAGGTAAAGAACTAGATTGAGAGTTAGATGGAGAAGCCTTAGGATAGTCTTTCGGAAGTTTCACTTTGGTGTACTTAGGTCTGGGTGCGGTCTCAGCTTGTTCCTTTTTGACATGTTTAACTGGGGTAGGAATTTTTGGTTCTAATTTATTGGTCTTTTGTTCAGTCTTGACGAGTTTGGTCTTAACTCGTTCCTTTGAGTAGTATGAAGTTGGAGCTTTGAAAATTGAATTCTGAGATTTAGATTTCTCTTTTGTTTCAACTTTGATTTTGGTAGATTCAATCTTTTTCTCTGTTTCTGAATCAAAAACATGTTCTCCCTCCATGAATTTATCAAAATCATCTTTAGTGAAATCATTTGAAAAATTAAATTGCACTGGAGAGTGATTTGTTTTAGATTTTTTCAAAAGTTTTGAACAATTAGAAATCTTGGTGTCCAAATTCACATCACGGGTAGTCTCGGAAATTAGGTCAACTTGAACTGACACATCTTCGGTCTCACAAGAAAATTGAGTAGAAGTATCAACACCTATATTAGTACTAAGCTTAGGGTGAACAACTAACTCATCAAGGGTATTGCATGTGAAAAACCTATAAAAGTACCATACCAAAACTAAACTATGTGCAAGTTCTTCATCAGATAAATCAGATTGCACATCATCATCAGCTATAAAGGTAGTTGTATCTTGATAAGTACTTCCAAGAGAATCAGTCAAGGTCTGAGTGGAGGAATTTGTAGATGAAACACAAGTAGTTTGGGTTGAATGTTCTACTAAATCAATTAGGTCAGTTTGAGTAGAATCATTCTCACAAACTTTCTTAGCATGTACAACAACTAATTTATCCTCTGAATATGGATTTTGAGACTTGAGATGATCAATGACTTTTTGTTGAAAATTCACCTTTTGTTGTAAACCTTCTATTTGTTTTTCCAAAAATGTTGATGGAATATACATTTTAGTTGGTTTAGGTGGAGGACAAACAGATTCTTGGTTTTGAAAATTCGATGCAATTTCTTCTAATTTAAAAATTGAAGACTCTTTTGTTTCGTAAGAAGCATTTAGAGCATCATAATTAACCAAAAATTCTTCTTTTGGTTTCTCAACTTCATCGGTCTCAAATTCGTTATCCAATGAACGAATAAATTGTCGTACCATACCAAGTCGAAGAAATTTTTCATCATACAAAGGTTCTATTTCATCCTTGGCTTTTTGCAATGGTGTAATATTCTCAAATCCCAACCCGAGAAGAAGATCATCTTTTGCAATTTTTGACTTGTTAAAATAGGCAGTGAAATCCAAGAGAGGGTTTTGTTCAACTTTATATAACTTCTCTTGATAGAAAAGTATATTCTTTTTAAATTCCTCAACTTGTTTTTCAAGATTTTCAATCTCAACGCCTTTTAGAAAACAAGTATGATTTAGGTCAGAAATCTTCCTTTCAAGTTCAACATTGTTTGGTTTAGCTTCTTGAAGCTTCTTATTGAGAATATCAACATCCATTTGTCTAGCATTTGCCCAAAGCCATTCATTGGTCTTTTGAATTCAAGATCTTGATTGGCTTTTTCAAGATCTTGAATGGTCTTTTCAAGATTATGACATTTTTGTAATAACTTACAATAAGGAGAGGCATTCAACTCACATTCTTTAACCAACATCTTTTCTTTATATGATTGAAAGTCTTGTTTAATAGTATCATGATCAAAAAGTAATTTTGAATGTTCTTCAAGAAGTTTTGAAAATTCACTTTTAGAAAATGAAATACTATGTTTCAACTTTTTGTTTTTGTTGGCTAAAGTCTTAATATGAGTTGTCAAGTTAGACAGAGCTAAATTGACTCTTTATCTCTAACTAATGAAAAAGTAGAGTTAAGATTTACCTCATCATCCGGGTACTCATCATCAGTGCTTTCAGCCTCAAAAGCCTTGTCCTTGGCCAACCTCGCCATAAAGCAAACATTAGCAGAAAGATCTTCATCTTCATTATCCGAGAGCAATAGCCATTTGTCATCTTCAGCAAGCAATGCATGATCGGCTTCCACTTGCTTGGCTAATAACATCTTCTGCTTGTAGTACTCATAGTTCCGCTTACGAGGTTGCTTGCAATCAATAGCAAAATGACCAAGAATTCCACAGTTGTAGCACTTTTTGTCTGATGTTTTCCCCTTCTCAACAACTGGTTTCTCAAATCCTTCTTTCTTCTCACCATGCTTTGATCCATTTCCTTCACCATGCTCATAACTCTTTGAATGATAGTGTTCCTTCTTTGGAAATGCACTTGTAGAAGAAGTGTGAAGATTGTTGTTTGTTGGCCTCGCTTTGTAGAATTTCTTCTTGAAATGCTTAGTTACTGCGGCAAGAGCTTGATATAGTTCATCTGAAACACCATCTCTTGTAGCCATCATATCATCTCCCTCCTCATCAGATGAAGAAATAACTACCATTTGCCTTTTAAGAGCTTCAGAAACCTTCTTTTCAACAATCAATGCCAAAGGATCATAAGATACAACTTCTGGCATTTTGCTTGATGAAGCTTTGTTTAGAACTTGATGTTCATTGAGTTTGAAGGATTCATGAAGATTATGGATGGTGAACTTGGTCAGATTTTGATGTTGCTTAATCTGTGTTCCAAAATCTTCCCATTCTGGACCAAGAACTTTGATGAATTTGATGTTTAACTCAATCTCTGATTTCTTGAAATTGTTCTTCCTAAGTTCATTTATGACATTGCAGAACCTACAGTAGACAACTTCTAGAGATTCATTTGGCAATTTGCTGAAGCTGTCAAACTCAGTCAATACATTTGTCAATCTTATTGTAGAAGTCACGTTAGATCCTTCCATTTGTCTTGCCACCTCATCCCATATCTCCTTGGCTGTATCATAAGAATCAACAGAACCATAGATTTCATCTGGTAGTGCTTTGTATAAACATGATCTAGCTCTGTTATCAGCAGTTGTTCGATCTTTTTGTTCAGCATTCAAAAGATCAAGAGTGAGTATTGCACCAGTAGTGGGATGGCGATGAACTGCAAGTCCATTAAGGATGTAATTTTTAAGAAGGTGACCATTTGGTTGACATTCCACATAGTCCATAAATCTTTTCTTCCATAGTCCATAGGAACCACGGTAGAGAACTAGAGGTCTTGTATCTGAACCCAATGCCAATGCTTCACGAGAAGCCATTTGAAAGAGATTTGATTTGAAACTTGAAATGAAATAAGAGTTGTAAAAATCAGGAAATGAAACGATCTTGGTTGAAGATCGTTCTTGGAGAATATCGTTTTGGAAGATAGTCCTGGATTGAATTAAGAAATGAGACGATTTTGAAGTGAATCGTCTTGGAGAAATTGAGTGGAATTTGGTTGAGTATAAAAAGAAATTGAAATTGAGGTATGATTTTGGATTTTTGGAACTGGAATTTTGAAATTGAATTAAAGGAAATTGTAATGAAATTTGTGAAATAAGAGTTTTGGAAATGAAACGATCTGAAATTGTAAAGAAAATGAGACGGTCTTGTTTTGAAGATCGTCTTAGGTTCTGAGTACTTGAAGAAATTCTCTAAGTAATTTTTGAAAAATTGGACAGAGTTTCAGTATGAAATGGAGTGAAAGAAATTTGAGCAAAACTAATCAATGAGATTAGTTACCCAGTAAGTGTGTGATTCCCAATCACAACGACTTCAAATTATCAATCAAACCACACCAGCTTTCAAAGAAACTGAGACGATCTTGTTAGGATCGTCCTAGGTTTCAAGAAGCCGAGACGATCTTGTCAGGATCGTCCTAGCTTTCTGTCACAAAACTTACAATATTCAAATACTTTTTAAGTATTTGAATTGACCAAACCGATCCTTTCTGATTAGTTAGCCACAAACAAACACTTCAAACCACAACCACTTGCCAGAACGATCTTGTGAAGATCGTCCTATAAGCCACAAAGCTTATTAATCTGGAAAATGAAAGTTCAAAGGCTGAGACGATCTTGTGAAGATCGTCCTAGCGAAGATTGTCTTGTGGTCATCTTCTTCAACATCTCATCAGCTATTTTCAAAAACTCCATTGATGAATTCTAAAAACTTCAATATCTTTCATATTACTGAGAGTTAGAACTTGAAATCACTTGCAAAATGTTTGTTTTCACCTCCGCAACAAATCCTTAAACAAAATTCAGCAAAAAAACACAACATAATCAAATCCCAAATTTTAGCGCCAAAAATTAAAAAATTCAATCTCGAGTTATAGATTGAATTGGAACTTGAAACTTGACAGGATTATGTTTTAGACTATCAGGAATCTATTGGTGAACAAAAATCTATGATTTTATGTGATTTAAGCGGTGAAAAATGATGAAACAGTGGACGGATAGAAAAACGGTTTTCGAATTTGATTTTTGATGAATTTGAGATCGAATTCAGTTATGGATCGATATCAAAATGATGTTTTTCTCTGATACCACATGTTATAACACGATTTCTCGCTTGAATTCGAGCTTAACAATGATGGATTTGATGTGTGTGTTCTTGATGTAAGTGTGTGAGTTGAGAGAGAAAGTGTGTGTGTTGAAAGTCTGATTTTATTCAATGTGTAAATGTAATAGGAAAATGTTATGATTATCTAAGGTATGGGGGTATTTATACCTAAATACACAAATATGCTAATTATCACAATTAGCCCATCAACCTTAGTAATCATTCACCTATGACCTAACTACAAGTAAGTCCACTAATTTAAATTACAATTTATCACTATTTTTGAATTTTTAACAAGTTTGACTTTGAAATTTTAAAAGTTGACAAATTTAGTGGGACGGAGGGAGTAACATTTTTTTTTTAAGGAATATTTGTGATCTTTCAAGATAATTTAAAAATATACTAGATTGTATCTCGCGTAATACGCGGATAAACATATCTATCTACCAATAAACTAAAACAGGATTAAGATTTTATTTAAACGACACGTGACGTAATTTCTTGATCGATACTTGTCTTTTTAATTTATTTATTTTATTAAATTAACCTTTTTAATTGCATATGGATTCAATTTCCTTATTAGACTTAGAATTTAACTTTAACTCTTAACTTATAAATGCAAAACACATTATAACCTTATTTGATTAATCGTTTTCTTATTAATAAAATTGTTTTTTTTTCCTTTTCAAGTCTTCAACTTTTATTACTTCTATTACTTATAATAAGTTAATAACATGAAAACTTCAATTTGAGTTTGCGATCTGAAATCACAAGGCTATTTGCCGTCATTTACTATATTTACAAGTTCTGAATTTGATGTGATAATAAAAATTTAGGGTATATCTAAAACTCTAAGTAAACATATATTATATTTATCATTACTGTTTATTATAATTTAGCTTCGATCATTGGCTTACTTTAACCATAATTTATTTCATACTCACGAATCATGTATGTGACATATTCGAACTTTTTTATGATATAAATTATATAGATGTCGTACATCATACGAGTATTAGGACTAATATAACTAATAAAATACTAATATTTCATGATAATGTATTGACAAATTGTAAATAAAAGAGGTAAAAATAATTACATGATGTAGATATAAAGAAAAAAGAAGAGGGATTTTAGTGATCAATTATCCAGATATTTAATCTTTATATTATATTTGTATCATTTTATTAATTTAAGAAATATAAAAAAAAAGATGTTGAAAATTTGACGATGTTGTCCATTTATAACTCTTTATTTTTTTTATTATTCTAGACACTATATATATTAGATATATATTTTATTTAAGTATCATAAGATATTAATAACGTAAAGTTAAATACTTATATTATAACAAATAATTATTACGTTATATGATAAAAACATATATAAAGTTATAGTTTAATAACACTTAAAAAATCAAAAAAGTTATTTTAAAAAAATAAATAAAATTTATGAATTAATTTTCATAATTATATAACTAAATTAATTACTTTCTATAATTATAAAATATAGAAATTTACTTTCGATAATCAATAACCAGATTTAAATTTATTAAATTAAAAGTAAGTTTAAATGGAATTATAAAAGGTAAATGACATCATCAATCTGATTTAATGGTTCTAATTAAAAGTTGAGTTTTATTCAAGTATTCAAACTTTTTCATTTTAGAATTAAAGTTTCTGTTTTATACATATTTAACGATATATATATATATATATATATTGAAATAAATTAAATGATTTAATTCTAGTAATTAAAACTTTGACTAAATATATAAAATAAATATCAATTAAAATTTAAACTATATTGATATATCGGTCATTTTGTATATTGAATTATATTGAATTTGTATAACTTTTAATAACTAGGGTGTAATTTTTATTAAGTAGTATAGATATTTAAGAAAATTACATAGACTCTAAAATAAGTCAAAATCAAAAGAATCTGCATTATATGAAGAGATAATATTATAGTAATAGAAACAAATTAAAAGGTATAAAGGTATAATATTCATGAAACAACATATTGGAGCAAGTAGTTAAAAAAATGATTAGTGGAACAAGTGTAAGATATACTCAAATCTGGGGTCCAAAAAGAAGGAACGCAAAGTTGCTTTGTGCATGCTGTGAATTATCTCCCTTTGGCTGGCATATACACATATCGATCACCAGGCCATAATTCATAAACTTTACTAATGATTCTTCTTCTTCCATTAATACTTGGATAGCAAAATGTTAGGCAGGTTTATATGTCCATCTTCTTTGAGAAATGATAGTAGTATCATTCTTTTTAATCAACTTACCATTAAATACAATATATGTAGCAGACTGTACAAGTCAGTAATGCAGTGTTGTGGTAATAACATCAAAACAAATGGTACGATTATCACTTCCCATCTTCTTTTCGTGTGGGCTAACCATGCCTAGTGAAAACTTTGAGTTAACTTCTTGTTGTAATTATATATAATAAGATCTATACTTTACAAACCAATGATTTCACATTTTCACATATAAACTACATTGTAATTGTAATCTTAATTAAAAGACATACATTAAAATTTGTTCTATGTTTTTTTCTCTAGATACTTTTAGACAATTTAAAAAGCTCTTATTTTGTTAATACCTGAAAATGTGTATAAATATTTACATTTACAAGTGCAAAGACAATTTTTCACGTAAAAAAAAATAAGAGTTTGCATGTACAAGTGTGTAAAAATATGTACAAGTGTGTACAAATATGTAACTTGTAAAATATTTCAATTTTTAGAAATCAATTTATAACTCCAAATTTTTTAACGCAAAAAAGGCACGAAAAAATGTTGGATTATCAATTATAATCTATACACTCTTAAGTGTAAATCACATAAATAGTTGTTCATATTATTCTTAATATAAATCTGTTATTAGTCATTATATTTTTTTTTCACATGCATTGTATAAATGCCAACAATTTAATTATATATTTCAACACTCTTTCATGTCAACAATTCATACACTACTACTATGCCACTTTAGGCCCCATACGGCCATACAGGCGATACAAAACGTGGTGGATGTATTACTAATAGTAATAAAAATGGAAGTACCGGAGTGCGTACATATTATTTTATTCGAAACTAAAAACGTATATATAAAACCTATGCCAAATAATTTAACAAATGTTAAGTTAGTTCAGATGGTAAGGTGCGATGCCCCTAACATGTTTCATGCTGGTTTGAATCCTAGCCCCCTTTTTATTTTCTAAACATTTATTTCATTTCCTTTCTCAATATTTATATTACAGATCGCTTAATTATATAAATATAATCTACCGCAAATAAATAACAAATGTTTAAGTAGATGACTTGGTAATTGACATTGCCTATTATAGAGTTGATAAGGGTTTGAGCCCTGTCAATTGTTTTTTTTCAAACATTTTACTAATACACAATTAATTCAATGTTTTCAATTGTTTTTAACATCAACATTTTTATAATAATTTGTATATTTTTAAATTTATTATTGTGATTGCTTCACAAGAGATTTAACTTTTTAATACATATACTTTTATTTTTCAACTTAGTTTTTAACAAAAACATTTATTTTCTCTTTAATATTGCATTAAACATAATAATTTTTATAGTTTCAACGTTTTAAACCTTTTATTAATAATTCAATGTTTTTAAGCTGAGAAATATACATTTATGTGTTGATAAAAAATTTTCAAAAAGTTTTTATTAATATGTTATTATTAACATGAATTTTAAACATATTTATTTTTTCTTTTACGCCTTTTAAAATGTAATGCTCATTAAGTTTTAAAAAATTCGTTACGATTTGTTCATTTTATCTACGTTTTGTTATAAATTAATTCAAAAGTTAATCAAATCGAGATATTTTAGTTATGATATATGTAAATTTTATGATTTATTTAGTAAGTTTGTTTGTCATGTGTTTTAAACGAAATGTTTCCCGGACTATCTTGCTATGTGTCACGGGCGAAGCCTGGACACAAAAACTAGTTTATTTACAAATTAGGTGTATCCTCCGCAACATTAATTCTTTTTTTTCCTCCTACGATAGTGTTTCTCAATTATGCCTTTTTATTGTTTTAGGTTTTAAGTCCCTAATAAAATGCTACAGGATACCTTTTAAGTCCCTAATTACTTTTATATATCTTTTAGTAACAGACTATTTAATTATTTTACCATATATGTATTTAATACTTCTACTGTGTGTAATAATATTTTTACATTGTGATAAAATTTTAAAAAAATAATACAAAATTACAAATACCACACTTCTTATATGAAAGGTGATATTAGTATTACACCATCTCTATATATAATAAAACACAAGATTGTTTTCTATAATTATTTTTAGAAATTTTTGATGTGGCAAATCTATATTTCACCATAAATTTTTATTTATTTAATTATGATGTCATTAATATATATATAAGTAAAATAGAAATAGCCCTTTACATGTTTAATAAAAGATTTAATCATTTATTTAAAGGAAAAAACATTTCTCATATATAATATTACAAACAAAATGTCTTTTTTTATTTATTTAATGCGGTAGTTATTTCTGTTTTAAAATTTTTTATTTTGTTAGTTAATTTATTAGCTATATAATTATTGTGTTAGTTGAATTACTAGATTTATATCAAGTTATAATGTTTTCATAACAAACATTATATATATTTTTAATATATTTTATAATTTTAAATTTTAATTAATAAGCCCGGGTTAAACCCGGGTTAATTAACTAGTTTGATTAATATACCAATATACCACAAGTCCACAATCATGTATTGGTAACTTGTACCGTTGCATTAAGAGCTGTATGTTTGATAAATGAATCAAAAATTATGATAATAATATCACCACTCCTTTTATATTTGGTTAGAAAGATTTATTATTTCTTATTTAAAAATGAGGTGTGTCGTCATCAACCCTCTTTATTTCTCCACAACAGTGTTTCTCTATTATATCTTTTGTTTTTGTACCTGTGTGCATAATGTTTGTAGAAGACGACGACAAGATGTATAAAGCATGTCAGAAAATGTTACATGTTCAATCTTTTCAAACATTTAAACCTCGAGGCATTATGTTATATAATGGATTACAACAAAAATAGACCACTAATTTTCATGCTTCATTCTCCACCTTTCATTATCGTTTGAGTACGTGTGTCTTCAAACCTATTGCACCCCACCCATCAAATTTTGACATTGATGTATCTGTATTCGGCTCATCTTAAATGTCTTCTTAACTTTTTTCTCTCTTATTTTATAATATTTGTGTAAAAAATGGGCAGTGTGTCGTCGTATTCAGTTTTATGCCAGAAGCTCGAATTTTTAAAGGATAATGGTATCTGAATATAAACAACTATGACTAAAAGTTATGTAATGTAACCAACTACTCGATTAGCTATGTAGTGTAACCATCTTTGTTTTTTGGGTTATGTTGTGTAAGTTACCGGCTAATTCAAGTTTCCATCCTGGTAAGCCAAAAATAAAGTTATAGATAATGGCATCGGAGTATTACCAACTATGAGCAAAATGTTATGTAATGTAGTGAACTACTTGACTAGTTGTGTAGTGTAACAACCTTTGTAATTCCACTAACAAAAATAAAGTTATAAAATTATTCATTTTTTTTGCTTCTTTTATCTTCTTTCATTTCATCACACGGATTATGCAACCCAAAATGAGAATCTAAACCCAAATATATTAACTCACCCAATTCATCATATTATCATCAATCAATATATCTTCTTCTATTTATCACTATATATATATATATAAATTTCTCCTTCGCCGTCGTAAACAAATGGTTTTACTATAATATTAATCACTACACTATACCATGATCTGATACCTCAATGGGTTTTGCTTTATAGGATTCCACAACTATTGTCAAAGATCCGAATGACAATGGCTCAACGAAGAATGCAAAAGCTCAAAAAAAGTCCGATCATTTCACCGAAATATGTTGATGTTCTTCACTGTTGTCGGAACCTGATGCTGTTCTTCACTATCGACGGAATCTGGTGTTGTTCTTCACTGTTGTCATTCACCATCTACTCGATAAATATCCATGTATTAATCTAGTCACTTACACACAAATTAATCTAGTCGAGTAGTTGGTTACATTACATAACCTTTTGGTCATAGTGGATTACACTCCGGTGTCATTATCACTAAAAATAAAAGTGGTATTCACATAACCCCAGCAGGGATAATATCAAGGTAAATCAACCACTTAAATTCAATTCTACCTCTGATAAGATTCGAACCTAACTTGCTCCTAGAAAATGGCAGCTTATGACCGACTCTTTCTACGAAGAGTTGGTTTGCGTAGCAATATATTGGAAGTGATTTTGACATAAACACGAGTATATGACGATGGACAATACGATTTTTTAATCAGATAATTACATATATAAACCTGCTTTAGAAGGCTAACATTATTCATTAAGTGACTCCTAGATCCCTTTGTCTACCTGGTCAAAAGTTATCAACATTCTTTGAGTAGTTTAATTTGATTAAAATTATAGCAAACATAGCGTAAATATTACTGTGTGATATGAATTGTAAAAATGGATCGTAACCTACACAACGCTACCTGGAGTCTCTTAAACGACGGTAACTGACGAAGCAAGTGACGAGAGTACTGTTGGTAGCTTACTCAGTGTAATATTTAGTGTTATCATGAAGATTTTTTTTTTAATACTCTTTAAATTTAGTATGAAAGATATTTTTAGTGACAACCTTTTACTCTTAAATAAGAAGAATATAAGGTAGTGATTCTAAACGAAATAATCATAAAATTGTGAAAATGTTTCATGTGCCTAGAATGTAGAACTAAAAATATGTCTAATTAAAAAAGATTTACACATAACAAAAATAATGATAAAGATTAAGAAAGAGAATGTGAAATCCATGTGTTAAAAATCGAATGAATTAGGCATGTATTTAGACTCATTTATTAGGTATATTTATCATCATTCCTGTAATATCAAGTTTGTATTAAAATGGTGTAAATGGATTCCAAATAAGCAATGTATATATGTGTGGGCGACCATTAATCGTATTCCTACCATGGTGACTCTCCGGGCTCGTAAATGTGGATACTCTGAGACGAATTTAATTGTGTTTTATTCAAGAAGAGACTGGTTTTGGTGCTTATAGGTATATCATGACGAGAAAGGGTTATTTAAGAATTTACAAATAAAAAAGAATGCGACAATAATTCTAAGCCACATATTTTCCCCTATGACCTATCACTCTCAATGACCTATCTCCCCCACCAGCTACCCTTTATAAATATCCTTAAGAGTGAAGCCCATTCCGAATCACAATTTTTGTCCAACTTATACATGTGTAGGTTATGCGTAAGTATCAAAAAGAAAACAAAAATTAAAAAGTCGTCAAAAGTATATTAAATTGCATCTCTAATTAAAGATGACAAAATTTTAAGATTACCCATACTTTTTCTTTTATCTAACGATTTACGGTTTGTGAGATAAAACATTTTGAATGATTTAAATGAATTTTTCTTATTTAATTGAAGAGAGAGAAAGCTGGAGAGAATATGTGGTCCAAAATTGTTCTCAGAGAAAGGTAGGGAGAATATGTGACCCAAAATTATTCTCACGTTCTTTTTAATTTGTGAGTTCTCAAAATAACTCACCTCATATCATAAGTGGTCATTGGTGTATTTCATAATCAAAAAACGATGAGAAATTTGCTAACGCTAATGTGAATGTGCACGCAATCTTTGTAAGCATCACTCTCGGTTTTCTTTGATATGGGAATGAAATGAATCATAATAGCTTTACTTGGAGCAACTGGTGTAAGTTATATTTGATGTAAGTTTTAATGTATTCAGGCATATGTGCTGTTGGCAATTTGCCAGAGCAAGTGTGAATAAAAGTTATTTTAAAAAAAAAAAGTAAAATGACATAAATTGATATCATATAAAATGACTATGCGTAACATCCCAAGCTAGGCCCGGAATATTACCGAAATTATATAGTACATAGTGGAATTATCGTAGAACATGAACTACATGAATAAAAAGGATTCGGTGAATCCAAAACTACATTTAAAGTAAGGGAATTCAAAACAAACATAAAGTCATCAACGAGTTCAAACAACAATACAAAAGAATCTAGAAGGTCCTAAGCATAAACCCTAAGAGGGCAAACGGATCACGAATCCATGAAAGTCCTAGTCCAAGCCCTAGCAAGATCAACAGATAGCCATCAAGTCTCCAATTTCACACGAATACCTGAAAAGTGCACTAAACAAAGTCAACACTAGGTTTGTGAGTTCGTGGTGATGGAGCACAAGGAACTATCATCAATAATCGAGATAAGTATAAAGAAAAGTAAGAAATGCCTTAATGAGGGATGCGTATCATGAATATGCATAAGTGTTGTCAATATCAAAGAATATGCGAGACAATAAGGATGTATGAAGTAAACATGCATGAGATATGACCAAGAAACGTATGAGTACATAACATATGTGTCTCCCAACATCATCAAATGCAAGTATGTGTGACTACATACTTGTGGTCTGTGTGCGTCCCACACAATGCAACGATACTCACATGTCATCCCAATGACCAATGTGGCATCTCAAAAACATTGATATATATATATACGTTTATATACTCGAGGTCGGTGTGCGTCGCGCACAAATATCAAATACTTGAAAGTATGAGGCTCCCCAACGGGGTGATAGTGTGTATGTGTGTGTCCAACTCAATCTCACCAAATAGTCTACCAACTGACTACCATAGATCGGTTTCCCCAAACCCAACCACAAGTCCAATATCCACCAACTCAACCAAATCCATCAATCCAACCAAAATCCAATGTACACACACTTCATACGACTTTACATTTAATGAAATATAGATGCTTATATATAGGGTCACCCACAACCTTCCCACCACATCTATAACTCTGTAAAGATCTCATCGTCTTCCATGTATGTATAACTATCCTAATCACCATATATAATCATAAATGAATGCATAATAAATCAAAGAATCCGATCAAACCATCAATAACTCAATCAAAGAATCAAACACGTATGTGTGCACTTTACAGCCTGAATCTCAATCGAATAGGGAGCTACGGAACTCACCTTGATCGGCAATCGCTAGTTTAAGTCAACTTATTATGGAGCTATGATCGTTCAATGATTCGCCTCGCGTCCACGACCTATAATTTTATACATATGCATATTAGCAATAAAGTCAAAACCCTAATTAGGTTTTAAAAGTGATCTAAGACTTTGAATAACTCTAACCTCTAGGGACTCGACATGGTCATTAGAGAAGTCATGATATAGTTTAGATCGATTTTAAGTAGTCCAATGTTCGTCATACGCCCAAAAACCTTTCATTAAATTAGCATATATATATATATGAGAAAAGTGAGTATGGGGCGGTTATGGATCCAACTTAGGTGAAAATCCCTCACATACCAATATTTTAATAATTTGAATAAATGTTTGGCCCCCCATGATTTTTATGGTTTAAAAAAGGTATGTGAGGGGTTTTTGTAACACCCGTCATTTTAAAAACCTAGATTTACAAAAACTTTGCCTAACGGTGTTCAAACTTTGCGGAAAACGTATATATAAAACTGCCACATTCGTAACCGGATGGTACCTTTCATAAAAATGGTGTTACTAAATCGTATTGTTACAACAATAAATGATAAATCCAAGTTATGACACCAACATAAATGTCATACATCAATACATAAAACATAAGTCATTAATAAGTAGACAAACAATGGCTAATGGGGAAGTCTAAGCATCGGGAAACTAATGCTAATCTTCCTTTATTCTTCTACCCATTTCACGATCCACACACTTCACTAGCTTATACCTGCTTATCCAGAAGGACACAACATTTTCATAAAAGCAAGTGTTGGCTAATAAATTAGCTAAGTAAGATACACACAATTTGATAAAACTTTCTATTTTACTTTCATAAAACTTCTTCGTATTTTACATATTAAGACATGAGCACATTACATATCATCCACAAACATAGTAAGGTAATCCCATCTATACTTAATCCCACATCCCAACACACTTCAAATCATATCATCATATACATACAACTCAATCATCATGTCACGTCTTACATATCTCACATAAACGTATCATACGTATACGTATAGCACATGTAGAGTAATTACTCTTAATTGTGCCTATCAACGATTATATCACACATATCAACATATCTTACTTAAATATCACGTCACATTATAATCCCACGTCTTAAATTACATGTACATCTTTCTCACATATATATTCTTATAGTTATCATAATCAACTTATTCTCAGGTCTTACATCTTTACATATTACGCACTAGCTTTTCAACTAGCACGGTTTCCCATTATAACTAGCACGATTTCCCACGTCTTACGCACTAGCATTACATCTAGCATGATTTCCCACGTCAATCTCACGTATTTAGCTATAACATTTCCCACGTTTCTATATCTTCTTACTTTTTACGCACTATCACACATTTTACCTTAACATTAGGTACAATCATCACCTAATTAGTCTAACATCTACTTTAGCGTTTAATCTCAGTAACGTGCACAACGCATAGCAATTCCTATGTGTATCTAGTAAACTAGACATATCATACTTAAGTCCCACATACAAGTCATCACATATCAACATTAAGGCATATCAATGACATTATCAACAACACATATCTTAAACATATCATGGCAACGTTATTATAAGCATCATACTTCATATGCACATATTTAATTCTACTTTAAACATCATCATATCATAATAAGCCACTTCATCATACATACATTCCCACATAACCTCCCACATAACCCAGAAAACCCAACACACATAAGATAATCCAGTTAAGAGGTTAATTAAAGAAAACTACTTTTGTTGTGCCTCCAGCGTGATAAAAGACATGTATCTTACCTGGTGACGAGCACAACGATCAATAAGCAACATTAAGGTATCTTGTTTGTGATCCTGACTACCTATATCGAGTTCATAGTCATTAAACTACTATAAACTCATCCTAATAAAGTTACAAAACCATCCATTAACTTAGTTACACTTAAAGGACCTTTAAACGCTTGTTTTGGACCTCAAACGGAATTACAGACACTTTATGCGGCGCATGCTTTGAATATGCATCGCATATTTGCTTCGAAAATCACCTAGAACCCTCCCAGGCCCGATATGTGCCACACATAAGTTGCATGCGCCGCATACGGGGTGCTGGTTGAAGGACTTTGCGTTTTTGCTTCGTTTTTCGACTCGTAAAAGTATTCGTGACACCCTCAGGTCAAATAAACACCTTAACCCATTAAATTAACATTAAATAGGACTCAATTAAGCCTTTGAAAACACCAATTGATCCTTGAATCAATTGCAAACATGAATTTCTTTTTTGATCATCAAAACGACTCGAAACCGCAACGTTTTATACAAAAACACAATTGAACGCTTATGGATCTAATTAACCACCTGGGATTTACTCATAAACATATAAATAACATAATTCAACATTAAAGTTTACATCTTGATGTAGTTAAGTGACTCAATTAATGATTTGATTCACGAAAACGTCGTTTTTAACCGAAAACATCAACTTTAATCCATCCCAACCCTCATGGTCGAATTTATAGAGATAAAACCTGATTTAAAACTTAATCAACATTATATTACTGACATATTACCTGTAGGGATGATTAATGGATCGAAAAGCTAGCAAAAACCTTCCGAAATCACCCGAAATCAACGAGAACTTGAAGATTTAACCTAGGTTTTGTGTGAAATACTTTTCTAGGGTTTTGATCTATTTCTCCAGCCTTTAGGTCGATCAAGAGGACATATATATACCGGGGAAACTTTAAAAACTGTACATCTAGTCCCTCGCACTTCGTTACAACTCGTTTCGGCCCTTAACGACTCGTTTAACGCATACGAAAACACTTATCGACCCTTATATCTTATCGGGAACATTAATTGACTTTGTTTATCATTATCAACTTTAACTTCATTACTTTAAATCACTTTAACACATTTCTCACGTAAATCATTTAATTCACGTAAGCACATATAAAACACATAGTAACTAACGGTCGCTAATGGCAAGTTAATGGTCAACGTCAAAAAGTTTTGGGATGTTACAGTTTTCACCCAACTTAGGTGCCTAACAGTCTCTTATTCCCTTCTCCCATATATATATGACACTAATTTTTTGTTAGATCCTAACTTGAGTTTTAGAATTGAAATTTTGAACGACCCTTGCGATTCATATATGACTCAACAAAGTCGAGAAGGACCCATTCGAAAGCTTGACTCGTCCCAAGTCTACCACCTACCATTTCATTCAATATATATGTTAATATGTAACAATTTATTTACTCTTTTAGTTCTCATATATATGAGTATCTTGGACTACGGTGAAAGCTCTACTCAATCCTAGAACTCTAAATGCGAAGTTGGACCAAACAAGAGAACACCAAAACCGTGGCACTGTCTGGTACACTGGACCCCAACGTCTGGTACGTTGGCCCAGCCTGGCCTAGCGTCTGATATGGTGGGCTTTGGCATCTGCTATGGTGATTGAAGATCAACTGGCGTCTGGTACGATGATGTCACCGTCTCAGACGGAAGTCTGGTTTGGCTATTTTTGGCGTCTGCTAGCTCATTTCTGGTGAGCGTCCATTTTGTGATTATTTCCTATATCATTAGGTCGTGTTTTAATGTCTAAGTGAGTTAAAAAATGTGAACTTTTGGTACTTAATGGAACGACATGTTATGATAGGTCAAGGTGTGAAAGTGAAGGAAAACATCTCTACTCAACTTAATACGGAGCCACAAGACCTTGGACGATGACTAGCAAGCGGAAGATGAAGAATTCGAGGCCAACATGAAGCATACAACCACGTGTTAGTATTTTGGGCATATCTTCTTCATACAGACTTCGTTTCTGAAGAGTAAGCTATCCACGGAAAGGTGAGAGAAATATCTACAACTTTCGTGTTGGAGCTGAAGCCTCCAACGCCGCTCATTTCACTCCAGTGCCGCTGGAAGTGATCCTGAAACCACCAGCGACGCTGGGACGATCACTAGCGGAGCTGGAAGCCAACCAGCGCACCTAGGAGCCAGCCAGCAATTCTGGGACTTCTCCGGCGTCACTGGGATGGTCAGCCAGATCTAAGGTTTTCCCAAAAACCTATAAATAACCCCTTAAACCCTAAGATTCGTATCATACTTCCTCTAAGTGACTTTCGGGGTCATTCTAGGGTATTTTCATTAGATCTAAACCCTCGTAACACCTCCATATCATCCGGAAGATCAAGCATCAATTCTCAACAACAATCATCATTCAAATCATCATTAATAGGTCAAATTAATTAGGGTTTGTGGTGTTGATTCGAAGGAGCGGCCAAGAAGGATACTGACTGCGTGACTTTGATATCCCTATTAGTTTGATCTCTCATTTACTTTTATTATTGTTATTAGGGTTACAATTGCAAGACTATTTGTTTGACAATTATTGTTATGGATTTATTTATATTAATGATTGTTAGATTTATTTGTCTTGTCATGAGTAGCTAAATTAATATGCATCTGTTTGGATAATGTGATCATGTCTATGTAGTGATATTGTTTGCTTGTAGTTGTTGAACCGTTTTTATGTTTAACCTAGTTAAAGTACGTTGGGGACTTGACAGGAAGCCAAACTGCTTGGGTGACTTAACAGGAATCCCGTTATACTATAAAGGTTAGGTCATAAAAACAGACTTAGATTATAATCTTGATTAAGGGACTTAACATGAAGCTTAATCAAAGGATTAGGTGACTTAACAGGAATCTTGACCATTTAGACCGAGGGACTTAACAGGAAGCTTGGTCGTGATTAGTTGTTCAACAGTTATAAGTAGTATGGTATATGATCTATGTAGCATGTGAACTGTTTCCAAGTAGATGTACTGTTTTCATTATTATTGTCTTCTGTTTACTTTTCAAAATCTTTTTCGTTGTGTCTTCCGACACAGTCTGTGCCGGTAATACCAGATTTAATTTCAAATGCATGCAGCCACATATATATAAACTGGCTTTCCTTATTTCTTTTTTTATTTTAAACGCTTAAAAAAAACTTTTCTCTCTCTCCTAGGGTTTCTGGCGTATTCCTCTTACGATCGCTTCGTTAGGTACGTTCTTTTATGATTTAACTTTGCCATTCTTGTAATTATTCTGATCTCGAAAACTGGTATTAAAGTTACTGAATCGACTGTGATTCTTTCAAAGTTGGAAAAATTTGTAAATAAATACTTTCCTGGTAAAATAGCATCTTTTAGGCTTCCTGTTGATGGGGAAACAATCCTGACCCCGCCTGTGGGGTATGTTGGTTTTTATATAAAGTCAATGTCTAAGGGGAATGTGAAATACCCATTTTATACCTTTCTTCTTGAAGTATTAGATTACTTTGATGTGCATATCTCGACTGTTACTCCATTAGGTCTGTCTAGGATAGTGGCCTTTGAGGTTATGTGTAGGGCTTATGGTGGAGAGCCATCGCTTGATCTGTTTAGACATTTTGAGCAAACATGTCCTTCCGGTGAATGGGTCACAGTAGGAAATCGTTCAAAAAGTGGTTGTTTTCGCAGAGGTGGGTTGGATATTCGTAATTGGAAAAGTGACTTTGTGTTTATGGAATCGTCTCTTTTTCCTCCTGGTTATGAGTCTGTTGTTGACAGAGGTTTGCTATGTATTCATAAGAAATATGAGAATCCTGATCCCGAGTACACTGTTGATGATTTTTGTTAATACATTCGATCTAATCCTATAAGGGTGGTTTTGTACCCTGATGTCATTTTGTATAAAGCAAAAGTGCTTGGTTTTCTTCCTGGTGGTGTAGACATTGATGGTAAGGCTTATTGTTTTGTTTATTGTTTGGACATTTGGGTGTTGTGTGTTTATGCATTCTGTTTTTCTTTTTGTAGACATGACTTTTAGGAAATTTGTGAAGAAGGGTGTGAAGGAAGTGACTGTGGTACTTTTTGTTGGGGGTCAAAAGAGTAATGTTGCTGGCAGTCCTTCCCAAAATGTTGATGCTTCTGGTGCTCATAATGATCCTCCCAAGATTTCAAGCTCTGTGAATCTTTCTGGCCCTGGTGCAGATACTCTTGACGTGGAGATTTTAGAGGTGTCTGTGACTGACAAAAAGAAGAAGAAGGCTGTTGCTGGTTCTGATGTCCCGAACACTGTTGCTGGTCGTGTGAAAAGGAGGAAGGTTGGTGATGACGTGAAGGCTTCTGAGTTCCGAAGGCCTTCTGACTCCAAGACAGGTGTTTTATTATTCTTCCAGGTGTTGTTGTTTAGCTCTTCTTTTTTCTCTTTTTCCTTAGTTTCTTCCTGCTGGTTCCCATGGGATGTTTAGTTGGATGGAGGGGGAAGACATGAATGCTGAGGATGTGAAGAAGATAGATGATATGGATAATGAGACTTTTTTGTGGGTATTCAAGAAAGATCACCAGCTTCACACATATCTGGATTCCGTGGCTGCAAGGCGTTTTTTAAGGATGTCTTTGGACCTCAGGTCAAAGAGTTTAGAGGTGCATTCTCTGTCAGCTACTATTGATGATCTTAAGGCCTGGTAGGCCAGGTTTGTTACTTATGTGGAGACATCAGATATTGTTCAAGATTTGAAGAAAAAGGTGGATTATCTAAAAACAGAAAATGTTGCTCGTGGGGAAGCTGTAGCTAGGGTTAATCAGGAGTTGGTTGTGGAACAAAACACTTGCTGAGCCTTGCGTGATGAACTGAATATGTTGAAGGAGGAGAGAGCCAGGCTCGTGACAGAGGTTATCCCATATGTTTGCAAATCATTGTTATATTCTGATGAGGTTGGGCAGCTTTTGGGAGAATTGACAACTGCTGAGAGGGCTGAGGAAAGAGCCACTATTTTGGATGAATTTACAGCAGAGGGGAAGTGTGATGTCAGGTGCAGAGCTGACTTTGTTGTTGATGCTGCCACCGGTTAGACCTTGTGGACCAGAAGTGGAAGGATGCTGTCTTTCCTTACCTGACTAAGGTTGTTGCTGATCCGACTGCTGCTGTGGATGACCTATTGAAGATTGCTCCTGATACCATTGTCCCCAAACCTGAAGTCGACCCTCAGTGAAGAACTTATTTTCCTGCATGCCTTGATCTGGCGTCTGTGCCCTTTTAAACATCTTTTAACTATGCGACTTGTTTAAACAATTTACTTTTCTGCGTTATGGATATTTTTTCTGCTTTATGTTGCCAATGAACATTTTGCTAGTCTGGGGGATAACCCCATCTAAATATGCGGCTGGTTTGCCATGTTTTTTGTTCCTATTTTGCAGATGAGTGCCTTACAGCCTTGACATGGCTTTGATTTGCAGCTTTGTAACTGCATATTATTGGTGCTTATCGCGTTTTTATGGATACCTACGAATTTTAGCATGTTTTTTTATGGATATATATCCGGTGGTGGTGTAGATATTTACAATGGGACTATATTCTGGAATTCCTCATGAATTCTTGTCCTCTTAGAATTTTCCTCCAGAGTTTTTGAATCATATGGGCGTCCCCATTTGGGTGCTCTTAGCACGCATTATTTTAAAAAAAAAAAACAAACAAACAAGCCTTTATTTAATAAAGAGGGGGTTACACTCTAGGCTTTTTCATAAAAAGGAAAGGAAAGAAAACACATTTTTCGAAGTAGAAATTACGCATTCAGTCGTCCATAGTAGGGGCCTTCGTTCCATGAGAACCAGTGCGGCCCGTCCTGTCCCCCTTCAGTCATCCGTTTAGCTTTCGTTGATAGGATTCCAATACCTCCGTCCGAATGGTACTTGATCACTCCATGCATCACGGAGGGGATTATCTCAAACTTCTGGATCCCGGGTCTTCCCAAAATTGCCTCAAAGGGCGAATCTCCTTGTATCACAAGGAACGATATTTTTTCTGTACGTTCCCATCGGCCTTTTCAAATGGTTACCTTCGTGGTTAGTTTCTCGATGGGCCTTCCGGTTTCTCCTGAGTGTCCTTGGACCAGGGGGTCGGTTCTTTTGAAATTCATTCGTGTCACAGGATGCAGTTTCCAGAAATCTTTTTCATAGAGGACGTCACATTCGCTTCTTGTGCCCACGCATATTTGCTTCACCTTTGAGACTTCGAGTATTGCCGAGATTACGAGAGGATCCCTGAAGACTCGAGTGTTGCATATTGAGGGGAATGTGATATGCATTGTGTTTCCACGATGTATCTTCGGGAATGGACGCTCTTCTCTTCCCTTCGTTTTGAAAATTGTGTAAATAGTTTTTTCCGGTGCTTTCTTCTTTTCTTCCATGCAGTCTTCCTTCTTCTATTATTGCCATACGGTTTTGGCCAGATGCGACAGCTTCCCTTCGTTGATCGCTTCCTCGATGGCCCTTCGGAGCTGCCAGCAGTTGTTGGTGTCGTGCCCGTTGTCCCTATGGAACTCACAATACTTTTCCGGCTCCTTCCTGTTCCTTCCGCTCAGTTTGGATGGTGTTGGGAAGGTCTTCGCAATGGATTCTGTGAGCAGGATTTCCCTGGGGCTTTTATACATCTCCGGAAGGTTAATTTTGACTTGTCCCCTTTCTTCTTTGTAATAGGGGTTGTATCGGGAGGTTTTGCCATCCTTGTCATTTCCCCACTTCCCTCTTTGTCCCGCAGGGGCCTCTTTGTCCTATGGAGAATTGGCATTTCCCTTCGAGGCGGTGTCTCTAGCATCCAGGTATACGTATGCCCTCTGCTGAACCGCTTCGTAAGTCTTCGACATGTCTTTATATAAGAACTCAACCAGTCCTGGGCTCCGAAGACCATGCAGCAGAGCCGAAATCCACTAGGACTTAGGCAAGTCCATTATATCTTCGGTTTTATGGGTGAAACTATCCAAAAATGTCCTGCTTGCTTTGGCATCTCCTTGCTTTCTCCCGTGGGCGGCCACGTGAAGTTTCTTATGCTTCATTTGCTGGCTGAAACGCGCTCGAAATTTTTCTTTGAGGTCTTCGAAACTGGTAATAAATCCTTTCGCCACGCTCTTCAGCCATTCCCTGGCATCTCCCTTGAGGAGATGTTTAAATGCTCGACACGCAATGGGAACGTTCTAGACTTTTACCTCTAATACCCCTTCGAATTCTTCCAAGAAATCATCAGGGTCGGTCTTCCCGTCGTATGTACCCAAGTGCGAAGGATATTTCAGATCTTTCGGGAGAGGATAATTTTGTATCCATGATACGAACGGGGAGTCTTCGACATGGCAACCAACCGTCTGTAATTCCAGGGGGTTCTGAACGACCTGGACCCTTCGTCTCTGAGGGTAATAAAGTTCTAAGTCGGCTGCAGATCTTCCTGCGGCACGAGATACTACCTGGGGCCTGGGTAGCATAACCTTGACTGTAGTCTAGATGCCCTCGTAACACTCCCTGTGGGCGATTGGCTAAGGACAGCGCCTCATACGCTCTAGAGCCATGTCTACGAATTTCTTCTTCAGGAAGCGGGCCCCGGAGATCCGAGTATCTTCCTGTTTCACTAACGGCATCATCCCCTATCGCGGCAGATCTTATCCGAAGATTATCATTCTGAGGGTCCCCGAGGTTTCCCCGTCCCCGAGGGTTCTGAGGGGGCGTGGCCTCTCTTGAGAGGACGGATCTTTCAGATCCGAGGAATTCGTTTATCTGAGAGGGCCTTCGATTCGGAGGAGTGCAAATCCGGAGGCCTTCGTTATTGACTCCGAAACCATTGGGGTTCCTTAATCCACCTTGGAAGAGCCTTCGGAGTCCCCACCGTGATGTCACCGGGTCGTATCCTTCTTCCATTGCTTCATTGAAGTCTAGTACCCTCCTGGTACTACCAAGGGCCCCAATTTTTCTTAGGTGCCTCACGGTTCTCTAGATATGGTCATAATTTCGGAGGATGTAGTCTGGGTCGAATAACGGCGGGTCTCTGCAATGGGATCCTTATGAGAGTATCCCTCGTTCTCCCCTCGTTTGTGTCGACCGGTCGGAGTTCTGATTAGCCTGATGATCGGTTTGCTGATCACCATTGTGGGGTGTTTCATTTGCCGATCCTGTCCCGGCCGGAGTGTTGCCGGCTGGAACATTTTCGACTGTTTCTTGGGCATTTTTTTCAGAACTAGGTGGAACATTAGCCTTTTTTTCTTAAAACTCGATTCGCCGTAAAAAACAGAGTGATGGTTTTGGGATCTGAATGTCGGGTCCCACGGATGGCGCCAAATGTTTGTACACCGAACCGAGGTTAAGATGAAATGAGGGTGATGAGCGTTTTTGAGGTTGTTCATTGGCGATTCCCCGAAGGTAGGGTTCTAGCCTCTTTACGCCAATGAAACAAGATGGAGATAATGCGTATGTGTAAAGTGATTTTTTTTGTAATGCCTTTGGGAGGTCTTTTGATCTCTTATTTATAGGGAGAAATTGGGCGGGAAATACTTGGCGCCATATGGACTTTTCCCTAGGGTTTCCTAGGTCTTCGATCCTTCTCAACCATTTCCTTAATTATCTGATTGCAAAGGCGTAACTAAATCCCCGATTTATATGTGATTAGCCTATTTCCTTTTTATCATATACAGATGTCTGATAACCCTTCGTACCACAACGCATTTTGTTGATGCTGTGTTTGGCAGGATCTGTGTAGCGTAGGAGGGATATACTATCAGTTGTGATTGTTTAGCCGACTTAGCAGCTAGTATTAATCTGATGCTTTGGAGCATGTACACTAAGTTAAGTAATGCAGCACTAGATACCACCATGATGACTATTAAGTTAGCAAACCAGACCTTTCAACGTCCTTTAGGAAAGACCCATGTAGAGATAGTAACTGTAGGAGACCTACATTTTCAGGCAGAATTTGTAGTTATGAACATACCGGAAGATAAGAAAGTACCAATAATCTTAGGAAGACCTTTCCTAAACACAACCAAAGCCGTAATAGAAGTAGCTGAACGAAGGATCACAATAGGAAACGGAAGGAAGAAGCTTAGTTTGACCATGGAAGGAGACCCAGATCTAGGTAAGGATGATATAGGAATTTGTGCTGAAGAAGTTGAATTAGTAGATGTAGATAATAGAGAAAATCAGGAAATTGAGGAAGAATTAGGAATAGGATCACCAGACCGTCCATGGGATTTAGGAGAATTAGAAGAAGATGAATTCGACGAGACCTTACCGCAGACACCAAATTACCTCATCACCTCATTAGAAGAACCGCCAACCGATCTTGAGATGAAACCATTGCCAGAAGGGCTGGAGTATGCTTACCTCCAAGGAAAGTCACAACTCCCGGTTATCATTTCATCGAAGCCGAGTCAGAAGGAGAAAACAGCTTTGATGAAGGTCCTTTGGTCGCATAAGAAGGCATTTGCTTGGAAGATAGCGGATATTTGAGGTATAGATTCATCGTATTGTAACCATAGGATTCACCTAGAGGCTAACTCGAAGCCAGTAGTTCAGAGACAGGGACGTCTAAACCCTAATATGAAGGAAGTAGTGAAGAAGGAGGTGATTAAGTTATTAGATGCAGGAATTATCTTTCCCATCTTGGATAGCGAGTGGGTAAGCCCTATTCAATGCATACCGAAGAAAGGAGGAATGACAGTAATGGCTAACAAGGACAATGAGATCATAGCAACTAGGACTGTGACAGGATGGAGAGTTTGCATAGATTATATGAAGCTTAATGAGGCTACTAGGAAAGACCATTACCCCTTACCCTTTATGGACCAGATGTTAAAACGCTTAGCAGGGAATGAGTATTTTTGTTTTCTCGATGGATTTTCAGGGTATCTTCAGATTCCCATTCATACGGAAGACCAAAGGAAAACAACATTTACTTGCCCCTATGGAACTTATGCCTATAGGAAGATGCCATTTGGACTTTGTAATGCCCCAGCAACTTTTCAGAAGTGTATGACTACTATTTTTCAGGATATTTTAGAAACGTCGGTAGAGGTATTTATGGATGATTTCTCAGTTTACGGGAATTCGTTTAATTCGTGTTTAGGTCATTTAGATAAGATGTTAGCTAGGAGTGAAGAAACTAATTTAGTGTTGAACTGGGAGAAATGTCATTTCATGGTTAAGGAAGGAGTAGTATTAGGACATAAGGTGTCTAAAGCAGGAATAGAAGTAGATAAGGCTAAGAAAGATGTGATGTCTAGATTACCGGTTCCGGTTAATGTCAAAGGAGTTAGGAGTTTTCTAGGTCATGCAGGGTTTTATAGGAGATTTATTAAGGATTTTTCCAAGATAACTAGGCCAATGACCAGACTTTTAGAGAAAGACGTTAGGTTTGATTTTGATAGGGATTGCATTAAGGCATTTGAGAAACTTAAGAAACACCTTGTAGATTCCCCAATAGTAGCATCACCTGATTATGCTTCACCTTTTGAGATAATGTGCGATGCTAGTGATTTCGCTGTATGAGTTGTGTTAGGACAGAGGATAGATAATCATTTTAGGCCGATATATTATGCTAGCAAAACCCTTAATGAGGCCCAAAGGAACTACACAACTACAGAAAAGGAATTGCTGGTAGTCTTTGCCTTAGATAAGTTTAGGAATTACATAGTGTTGCAGAAAGTGACCATATTTACATACCATTCAGCCATTAGATATCTCATTAATAAGAAAGATGCTAAGCCTAGGTTAATTAGGTGGGTGTTACTGCTTCAAGAGTTTGATTTGGAGATTAAGGATAAGAAGGGAGCAGAAAATGTAGCTGCAGATCACTTTAGTAGATTAGATAACCTAGATGAGGAGGAACCTGATCATGAAGAGATAGATGAAGCCTTCCCCGAAGAGAAATTGATGAGGATAAAGTAGATGATAAGGAGGCTGCACCTTGGTTCGCAGACATAGCTAATTACAAAGCTGCAGGAGTTTTGTCGTTGCATTTAGACTATTACCAGGAAGAAGTTCTTTTCAGACCTTAAGTATTATTACTGGGAGGAAACATACTTGTTTAGGATGTGTGCAGATGGTATGATTAGGAGATGTGTGTCGAAAAGTGAGAGTAGGAAGATATTAGATTACTGTCATTCAGGACCCGCAGGAGGACATTATGGCCTGTCGACTACAGCTAGGAAGGTATTTGAGGCAGGATTTTACTGGCCTGGAATTTTTCAAGAGGCCAAGACTTTGGTTAAGTTATGATGGATGCTAGCGCCAAGGATCGATCACCAAGAGAAATGAAATGCCACAGAGGGGCATACAGGTTTGTGAAGTATTTTATGTTTGGGGAATTGATTTCATGGGGCCATTTCCACCTTCTCATAAGTTTAAGTATATTCTAGTAGCAGTAGATTATGTGTCAAATGGGCAGAAGCCAAGGCTTTTCCCACTAGTGATGTTAGGGTAGTTGTAGATTTCCTTAAGAACTTGTTTAGTAGGTTTGGAATGCCTAAGGCTTTGATTAGTGATAGGGGTAGTCATTTTGTAAATGCTCAATTAGAAAAGGTACTTAAGAGATATGGAGTCAGCCATAGGTTTTCAACAGCTTATCACGCTCAGACTAGTGGTTAAGTAGAAAACACCAATAGGGCACTTAAGAGAATTTTAGAGAAAACAATTAAGGATATTCCTAAGAATTAGCCGAATAGATTAAATGATGCACTTTAGGCATTTAGGACAGCCTATAAGACACCCATAGGAACCACACCCTATAAGTTAGTATATGGAAAAACTTGCCATTTACCATTAGAGATAGTGAATAGGTCCTATTGGGCAATTAAGAATTGTAACATGGATTTATACGAAGCTGGGAAGGAAAGGTACTTGCAGCTAAATGAATTAGAAGAACTTAGACAACAAGCCTATGAGAACTCTAGTATCCACAAGGAGAGAACAAAGGCATGGCATGATAGGAGGATTAGGATGAAAGAATTCAAGGGAGGTGATAAGGTACTTTTGTTTAATTCCCGCTTTAAGCTCAAAGTGCCAAAACTCGGGTGAAAATGGGCAGGACCATTTGAAGTCATAAAAGGTTACCCGTCGGGACATGTAAAGTTACGTGGCAATAGTGGGGGTAGTTTTATAGTCAACGGGAAGAGAGTGAAACACTACTATGAGGAAGATATCTATGAGGACGGAGGCATAGAAATTGGCCCTTATGCCGTAGATTAATAAGTAGTGAATGAGTCTAGTTTAAGACTCCTAAATAAATTAAGCGCTTTTTGGGAGGCAACCCAAGTTTTGTTTTGTTTAGCTTTTTTTTTGATTTTTCTAGTTTGATTATGTATTTGTTTTTCATTTCATTTTTAGGTCTTAGCTTGTTATTTCCATTTTGAGCATCAAATCGCTAAAGAAAATAGACTTCAGAACACGTGCAAGAGTCACGAGCGCCGCTAGAACCACTCCAGCGCCGCTGGGCCTGCATCAGGGCAGCCTAGAGCCGCTGGTAACATCACCAGCACTGCTGGACCTGCCCCTGTACAGATCCAGCGCCGCTACACACCACCTCAGCGCTGCTCTCAGTTCAGGAATGGCAAGCAGCGCCGCTAAGCACTTCACTAGCACCGCTGGTCCTCAGCCAGCGTCGCTACCCACTCCACCAGCGTAGCTTACAGCTCCGTTTTGTGCACCAGATCACCAAAAGCACAGTAAAGAAATCAGAAAAACCCAAAAATTAAAAAATTGGAAAATACCAAAAAGAAAAGAAGATGGAGACGCAACCATGGATCGCCATCAAATGGAAACGATTGAAGTTATCAGAAGCTCATCATGTTCAAGTCGCTCCGCAAATGCGATCTTCAATAACAAACATGCAATACTAGACCCAGGAAGTTTCGTTAATCCTGTTTCTATTTACATTTTACGTGTTTTTCCAATCACCCTTTGGTTTATATGTCTAGTACAACAAGGACGTTGTACAATTTAAGTGTGGGGGGATGGAATAGGAAAAACCTTTGGTCTAATTGTATGATTTTAACAAGTTTTCTACTACTTATTTCATGCAAATTTAAGTTTTTAAGTGTCTAAAAACTACTTTGAGAATATAAGCTTTGCAAATAGACAAAAAATGACGATAATTAAGCAATTTTAGCTTGGTAAAATGAACGGTTAGTTAGAACTTTTAGTTTAACTATAGATTTGTGGTTGTTCATGCTTCCAACTGGATTAGAGCTTAGACTAAAACTGTATGCGATTATGTTTGCCATAGCACACTTAACCGGACTTTAATATGCCTAGCAATTAGAGCTTTCTAGTCATTAGTATAAGTGTATTAACTGGACTTAATATACGTGCTTGTGTAGGAACTAATTTAGATGTATGGTTTGCCTTAATTCTTACACTATTTAATGTAAACTAGTTGCATGCGAAGTGGGATTATGAGTCATCTGGGTCTCTGATAATGTCTATTGCATGAAAATGTAGTAAAATCTTAAAGAAAAGGCAATCAGTAGATTATATAAAGTTCAAAGAACTAATAGCAAGTAAAATCTATAAGCATTAAGTTATGTCGCTCTGTGTGTGGGAACCACCGACCTGTCACCGTTGTCTTGATGTGAACTTTTAGTTGAGTTATGTCGCTCTGCGAGTGAGGAATCACCGACCTGTCACCGTTGTCTCAACTATTAAAGATGATAAGTCGTATAACTGCTTTAGTATTTAACTAGTGAGCATGACTGTAGTGTGAGTATATGTCTAAGTAGTGACTCACAAGTACACAAACCTTGAAATGTGAATGCCTTACTAGTAGCTAGTAGTTTTGATTGCTACACAAACTTTAATTAAGTACTTAACTAGTCAGCAGAAAGTAGTAAGATTGAGCTATAAGACATGTGGAAGTATAGAATGGTTTTAGAGGTATTAACACAAATATAAGGTTAGCTTTAGTTTTGATTGACTAATTATCTTGCCTCTAGCTATAGCTTACAGAATTTGTCTAAAGCTTTCTCAAATCATTTTGCATGAACTAATCGTTAATTGTTTTATAAAGTAGAATATCTTGAACACTTAAGTAGTCCGCTCATCATTGATTTATTTTCTTGGACTATTTGCTTGGGGACAAGCAAAGACTTAAGTGTGGGGGTATATGATGAGCTTCCATTTTGTGATTATTTCCAATATCATTAGGTCGTGTTTTGATGTCTAAATGAGTTAAGAAATGCGAACTTTTGGTACTTAAGGGAATGACATGTTTTGATAGGTTCACAAGGTGTGCAAGTGAAGGAAAACATCTCTACTCAACTTAATATGGAGCCACAAGACTTTTGGACGGAGACTAGCAAGCGTAAAATGAAGAATTCGAGGCCAACATGAAGCATACAACCACGTGTTAGTACTTTGGGGATAACTTCTTCATACGGACTCCATTTCTGACAAGTAAGCTATCCACGGAAAGGCGAGAGAAAGATATACAACTTTTGTGTTGAATCTGAAGCCTCCAGCGCCACTCATTTTACTCCTGCGCCGCTGGAAGTGATCCTGAAGCCACTAGCGGTGCTGGGACCATCACCAGCAGAGCTGGAAGCCAAACAGCGGAGCTGGGAGCTTGCCAGCACCGCTGGGAAGGTCGGCCAGAGCTTGGGTTTTGCCAAAAACCTATAAATAACCCCCTAAACCCTAAGATTCGTATCATACTTCCTCTAGGCGACTTTAGGGGCCGTTGTAGGGTATTTTCATTAGATCTAAACCTTCGTAACACCTCTATATCATTCGGAAGATCAAACATCAATTCTCAACAACAATCATCATTCAAATCATCATTAATAGGTCAAATTAATTAGGGTTTGTGGTGTTCATTCGAAGGAGCGGCCAAGAAGGATACGGACTGCGTGACTTCGATATCCTTATTAGTTTGATCTCTCTTTTACTTTTATTATAGTTATTAGGGTTACAATTGCAAGACTATTTGTTTGACAATTATTATTATGGATTTATTTATATTAATGATTGTTAGGTTTATTTGTCTCGTCATGAGTAGCTAAATTAATATGCATCTGCTTGGATAATGTGATCATGTCTATGTAGTGATATTGTTTGCTTGTAGTTGTTGAACCGTTTATATGTTTGACCTAGTTAAAGTACATTGGGGACTTGACAGGAAGCCAAACTGCTTGGGTGACTTAACAGGAATCCCGTTAGACTATAAAGGTTAGGTCATAAAAACAGACTTAGATTATAATCTTGATTAAGGGACTTAACATGAAGCTTAATCAAAGGGTAATAGGAAGCTTGGTCGTGATTAGTTGTTCAACAGTTATAAGTATTATTGTAGATGATCTATGTGGCATGTGAACTGTTTCCATGTAGATGTACTGTTTTCATTATTATTGTCTTCTATTTACTTTTCAAAATCTTTTTCGTTGTGTCTTCCGACACAGTCTGCGCCGGTAATACCGGATTTAATTGTCTTTTATTATTATTAGTTTAAGCATCGTGACAACTCGGTCACAAACCCCCAACAATCTTAGGATTACACCTACCTGCATTCTTTGAACATAGTACCTGAGAACGATCCTGGTCTTACCTATTTGCTATACTATAAACGAACGGATCCACTGCCCGTGAGTGAGTGTAGAGAGAAGTTAACCTTGTAAAATAAATTTAAAACTTGTCTGAAAATTTAGTTAAAATTCTAGCTCATCAATTTCCGAC
Source organism: Erigeron canadensis (assembly GCF_010389155.1). Lineage (NCBI taxonomy): Eukaryota > Viridiplantae > Streptophyta > Magnoliopsida > Asterales > Asteraceae > Erigeron > Erigeron canadensis. Next base: position 3,479,489 of record NC_057761.1, read on the forward strand.
GTAAGACAGAAGGTAGGGGCGTAAAGGCTTAAATTGCAAGTTTTAGGCCACCGTCTCATACGGTGTACATACCGTATGAGACGCCATTTGTTTACAAGGAGCGTCTAAGACGCTGGAAAAGCTTTAAGTCGATCAGTAGCATTCCACACCTCCAAACACGACCCATTTTGAATAAAACCCTACTTTTGACCTTTAAATTCGTTGGGGAGCTTAAAAACCCGTTTTTACACATTACTAAGCATTAGTAAACATGAACAAACATAATTAGGCAAGACCCACTTCAAAATTCGACCCTTAACAACCAATTTATCATGCTTGACTCGAATTTGACCTAGTTCATCCACCTAGGGGGCCTAATTTGCCCTAGGATCGGTTTTGACTCGAATTGTGGCCGGAAAACGTTTTTTTACCACTAGAAACACGTTTTGATGTGAAGAATTTGCCCTAATTTAAGGTAGATTTGACTTACTAAGTTCCTCCACGAGATGACACCCGAATTTAAGTTGGATGTGAAGAATTCTTGCACTTGAAATGCCAAAATTTTGATATGGTGAAGATTGAATGATGGAGATGATGTTTCTATGATTAATATAACCCAAAAACATTAATTGATGCAAGAATTTAACGAGAGATACAAGTGTATATGTATTTGTGTGTGTGTTCTTGAGAGTTTTAGAAAGGATAGTGTAAGTGACTGAGTAGAAGAGATGGAAGGTTGAGTGGATAGGGTTTGGTCAAGTTCATGGGTCATGGGTTGTGGTCTTGGGTATGGGTGGTGGGTTTGACTCATGGGTTGACCCGTTTAAGTTTTTAGTTAAACTCTCGTGTCGTCTAACGTTGAAGTCGCATAATGAATCTATAAATTGGCTCATCGAGTTTATTAGTTGTCATTAAGTCTCAAAAATGCCTTCAGTTACTTCACTAATTAAATTTGTTAGTCAACTATCACATAAAGTCAAATTAATGATTAATTTTCACGGATGTTACAATATGTTAGTCACAGTTTCCTTTGTATTAATTAATTGTATACTCTGTATAAAATATTGTATCCTAAGGAGCTTATTTAAGGAAAAAATTGTGAAATCTTTTTTATTTGAACTTAATACTTTTTGATGTAAACGGAAACTATGATACCTCCTTATGCTATATAATCTTGAATCTTATCATGCAAGGTTGGTGTAATGGTGAATTTCGTTCCTTGTAATTGAGATATTCAATAGCAATGAAGGACTAAGCCTTAAATTCGATCCTAAGTCACAAGAGAGGGTTTATGGACTCCACCCAATTGTGCAAATAAGGGATGATCTTGGGTTCCCTCGTTGTGAGGTTAAAACTCGATACAACGAATAGGTGCGAAGTAACCCATCTTGACATAATGCTAAATCAGATCCAAAAAGATATACTTTTCTAATACTTTATTTTGTTTTAAAAACATTTAATATAAATTCTAGTGTATAATTCTCTATGTAGATATAAAAGCATTTATAAAATTTCGGGTGTCACTCTCCTTTTTTTTCTTTTTAATTTTCTATTACGGAATTCCGTGCAATTTTCTATTTTTTCTCTTTTTATTTATTAAACTTAGTTTATTACAATAATGGTCCCTATGGCATAAGAACTTTTGCAAGAACGTTTCTTGTGGTTTCAACATTTATACAAGAATTTTATTATTAATATGAAAAGATTAATATCCAGATACTAAGAACAAAAGCAAATATTAGATCAAAATCTGATCGAGTATTATTATTAATATGAATCAAATGAAATAGAAGATATTACAGAAACAGAATCAATATCAAGATGATATTGAAACAGAATTATTAGAATGAATATAACTTCCTGAATATAATTTCCCAATTGGGATTTTTGATCAAAATAGGAATGAATATCGATTATGAATAATCATTCTGGATTTTAGGATTAAACCCGTATATAAGGTCTTCTAACTTGAACCCACCGACTCTAGTTACAGCCCTTCTTGAATCTCTTTGTGCAACATTATTCCCTCCTTGTATCCAAGTATACTTCTGTAGTCCATAAGTACGAAAGATCACCAAGAATAGTACCTACACAAAGAGACTAATCATACAATAAGTCCTAGATATAAAAACATGTTTAAAACTTAAAACTGAATATTTATACAACTTAATATATACAACTAGTTTTCTTTTTTTTCATGTTTATTAAATCACATGGTTCTTAAATTCGAAACCTTTAGCAACCATAATCCAACTTAACAGTTTCGTTTTGTTGTCATCATGTTTCTTTATACTTGCAATCAACTCTCTATTTGCGTTTACGACACAATCATCACAAAAATTTTAGGTTTATTTATTACGCTGACTAGTATCACATGCACATTAGATGAATGTAATTTCGAAACAGGTATAAAAGGACTTCAATTAAAGGGTTAATCGTAGGTTATATTATTTACTTTTGACTATTTGTGTAAGTTTTTTTTTTAGGTTAATTCTTTAAAAATAATAGTTGTTCTTTCATCATTTTTTTCTTTTTATAATTTATTATCCAACTAGGTTATATCCGGGCGTTGCCCCGAGCTATTTTATTTCTCACTAATTTCTCATAAATTATATATAAGAAAAAAGATGGCAGAGCTACATGAAGACCAAAGGTGGTTGTAACAACCCTATAGTCTGTATAAAAAATTATATTTTCAATGCTATTTTTTTAGTATTAGTGTAATTTAAAGTTAACTAACCTTCCACCAAAGCATACATCTAGAATCTCATCTCAATTTAAGATTACTAGTATATTTTATACACTAATTCACCTAAAATTATGTCTTTGCCTCTAATAAAAATATTTTATAACGAGTTTGAGTTGGGTTGAAAATACTATAAAAAAAACATTAAATACCCAACATGAATGTGTATACATGTATTGTATATACCCGGTGTAATTTTCGGGTTTGGTTTTTTTTTTTTTTTTTGTTTTCCAGTTCGGTTTTTCTAACTATATACCCAACATGATTATATATACATGTATTGTGTGAACTAATCATTTATAAATATTTGATGATGGAAAGACGATGAATCTATACTACTTTATATATTAAAAAAAATTAAATTATTATTAAAAATTGTAAATTCAAACTTAGAATAAGATTTCTATTTTTAAAAACTGACAAACTTTATAGTTACTAACTCGGTCATTCATGTTATCGAAACCATTTGAACTATGTGTATAAATAGTTTTCTATTTCGTAAGCATTTACGTGTACTTTGTTATTTTGTTATAAAGATTTCTACTAAATAGAAAATATATTATACAAAACTATAACATAAGCTTATGTGAATAAAAAGGATAGCGTGAATAGCACAGATAAACTAATAATCAGATACTTTTAGTGACAAATGCCGAGTGACTAAAAGTTGTAACTACTACGCTATCCATTTTGTTCACATAAGGATAGAGATCTAAAAGTATAAGTGGTTATAGATCTAAAAAAAACTCACATGACCTCAAATATTATACATAATTTAAAATGATAATAACAATAATGATGATATGGCCCTCGCAGTAGAAATCTAGCAGTTTCAATTCCTTGAATCTTGATTCGCCCCCACCTAGCTCCAACATCACCACTAAAATCATTCCATAAACTATGAGACAACTTGAATGCTATTCCTTTAACAATTTGAAAAGGATCAAGAATTATTTAAGTTTCCTTTTTTTTAATTTACAAAAAAAAAAAAAATCTTTAATCGCCATGATCTACAACTCGACATTTATCTATATCTATACCAAAGAACAATTAAATAAATAAATAAACCGATTAGTGCAAAAAGCATATATGGTAGTTTAGGCTTTAGATGAAGAGACATATTAGTAGCATTATTATGAAAGTGTTTGTATGATACAACACAAATTAAGAATAGTAATATAATATTATTTAAGAATAATAAAATTAACTAATTTAACAATGGCATATATCAAGAACAATAATATTATGAAAAAAAAATAAAATAAAATATTGTTTAACAATATAGAATGATGAACCCCAAATAAAAAAAATAAAAACTAATCTCCGTTCAGTATAACGATAGAATTAAACTGCTAACCATAGATATGAATTAACCAAAATCCATTAATATAAACACAAGAAACGTTGATTTTTTTTATTAAAAAGAAAACATACATCCTCATGATATTGTTAGGGTTCGTTGTTGAAAAACTGTGATGAAATCCATTTAATGAAAAACCTTTAAATCTTACGGGATTTGAGTTATCTCTTGTGCATTGAAAATCGGAGTATGGTTTGGAATGCAATCCATGCAATTAATGTGTTTTTGTTTGCTTAGTACAGTATATTATTTGACATTGCAATCGCAATCGCGTTCAAAAATTAAGGAAATATGACATTGCAATAATTAATAAATAATCAATGGATTATCTTGTTTACTATTATGTTTTCTCAAAAATAAATCAAAAGTATTGTGGTTCAAGTTGCAAATCCTAATACTTGCTAAATGGGAGGTTGTGGGTTCCATCCCCACCTCTTGCATTTTTATATAATTTATTAAATTTATACAGATTACATACTTATGTGGCATGTGTAGTGCTAATGTGGCACGCTGACTTGTCGCTCGAACTAATATGGTGATGCCACGTTGGAAAAAGCTGAGATAGCGAGCTCAGAGAATGCCACATGAGCACTTGGAGATAGCCTTATATATATATATATATATATATATATATAAGTTAACATGTTGTTGGCGTTTTTGGTTTTCTCCTCTACAATAAATTGTATGATATTTCTTTTTTGTGTTATCAATATAATACTATTTTCATATTTTCCCCATTTTGTCCGGCTTTCATTTTATTCTTTCAACTATTTATTCAATTGATCGTGTAAATGATTGCTATTTACTCAGTAATACATTTTTTTTGACCCATTTTCAAATAAAAAATGTGTCGTCTAGGAGAACACCCGAATACATAACTGTTTGAATAAAATATGAATGAACATATATATGATTACTAGCTAATCAACCCGGGTTTAATCCGGACCTTTTAATTAAATTTGTAAAAAATAAATGTAAAAGAATATATGTAATTTTTGTTATTGATAAATTATAATTTGATATGAAAATAGTAAATTGACTAACACAATGATACATATAATAAAAATATCTATTACGTTAATAAAAAGACATTTCATAATATTATATAAAAGAATTTAAAAATTTCTTTGTTTCAAATAAAAGATTAAGAATTTAAATAAGTATTATGTGCGGTTGAAAACCTAATGCTATACAAAAATGAGAGAAAACTCCTTTTTTTTAAATATGATATCATAAATGAAATAAAAGCTTTTTTAAAAATTATGTGCTTTTAACACATAATAATATTTCTAAAAATATATCTAAAAAACAATTTTTTTTTATTATATAGAAAGATTATAAATATAGATATATAATTGATCAAAAGATATTTACTTACGAGTATTTTATAGGCCTAGAGGTGCCTTTCGGAGTTATTGTAATGACACTATGACAGTATGAGGTCCACACAAGTAAATGGAGATCTGGACCAACAAAAGGTCCAATGGACCATTTCTTTGAACACATATATTCCAACTTATGGGCCAAATATTTGGTTTATTCTAGCAAAGGCATTTTCAAATCAAAATCAAAATTTAAATATATGACAGAAACTTAAAACGAAAATGATACATATCAAATAGAGTGAATTTTTCTTTAATACGCACCTACTATACTAGTGGCATACAGTCAAAAGAACATCAATTCGATATTCAATCAATTTTTCAAATTCCCAATCACGATCGTAAAATATATGCCAACCAATATTGAAAAGTTTTAAATGATACATATATAGAATATTGATTTTGTAGTATATAGATGATATCATCATAAAAGATTATAACAATACTGAAAACCAGCCGATTCAAGACACATACCTTTTCGGCTAAAAAAAATCTGTCGGTTCGAACTAGCCAACCCTAAAAACCCGTTTCAATGGGTCGACCAGTCCAACCGGTTTTTAAAACGATAACTAACCATCTATCATAAGACTAGAAATCATCTTATACCATAAGGGCATGCATCAAATGAAAATTTTGAGAGGAAAAGACTAGGCCTCATGTAAGATTTTTAGTGAGATTTTTGTACAAATCTGAGAGGAAAAGACAGCTAGATATTTGAACTTTCATGAACATCTTGTCAAACAGCGGCTTTTAATGAGCTTTGCTACAAAAATTAAATACAAAACGCATTAACAACAAAACTCGATGAATTTGGAGACATATATGTGCGTTAAGCCATAAAAGGCGAAAGAATATATCAACATCATTAAGCCTTTGTTGAAAGTGCAACGTAACACCATATAAGGAAGAAAAAAAATGACTTTAAATCGATAACAACCAAAAAATATATACCACTTTTGGTAGTATTCAATTCTCAATATTCATTTGCATAAATAATCTCATAGAAAAATGTTTCAAAAGGTTAGAATTAATTATATTTGACTGATGATTTATATGTTTTAGACCCGAAGCACCAAATTTCTTATAAATTTACACAACATGGGTTAGAGTGGTCTGCCCCAAAGATATGAAATATGAGTTGATACAATAACATAGAAATTACGTATTGTGCTTAAGTGAATGTGACATGCGTTAGAAAATTTACATTAAACAGGTATAGATTTTTTAAGATAAGCAGAATTTGACCTTATTATAGGTTACAAAGATTTTTTTATTTTATAATTATGCAATACTAATGTTTTAAGTTAGGCACACAAAAGAACTTGATTGCTCAATAATAATTTTATAACCTCAGACACAACTGAGCTGGAAGTTATTAGAATGCATCCAGTTTCACTACAAAACTAAAGATTAATTAAGTGCTATCAAACCACATTTCGAACTATCCAATAATTGTTTTGAAAAGGTTCACGCAATTACAAGTTTGTGGGTCATGTTCCTGCGATGTCGGCAAGAATGCTTAAACACGACGTCACTGTGATCAATGTGGTCGCTAATTAGTGTGGCTCTCATCGACATTTCCAACGTACCAAGTTAATATCCCTAATTAGTAACATATGGGCGAAGGGGGTGCCCAAAAAATGCACTATATTTATTTGGGGAGCATGGGATGAGACAATAGATCACATTATATGTTACTGCCAATTCGCTTCAGGCTTATGGGACAAGATAAGCTCATAAGCCAGTGGTGCAACGGAGACGGATCGTCAATTTATCAGTTAAGGAACTTAGCGATCTGTATACCACCAATTTTTGGCAATGCACCACTAACTGTGCTTTATAGTGTTGTATTGTACAACTCAATATAGCATATTTGGTTGTGTATCGCTAAAAACTGGTGATGTACAGATCACCTCCCATATGATAAGGTTGGTCTTGTCAAGAACACCAGAAAGGTCTTAAAATGCAATATATTTGTTACATGTTGGTGTTTGTGGAAGACTATTACATGTTCGTGCTTGTGGAATAGTAGTAACAAAAGATATTTGATCAAACTCCTATTGGTATCGATAAAGTTTTTTTTTAGGTTAATTAAGGCCATAGGATTTTTATGGTATAAAAGTAGATCGAAAAAAGATAGTATTACTTGAGAGGATTAGTAACTTTAATCTAAGTTGATTATTTTGTAATCTTGTACACTATTTTGTAATTGCGGGATTGTGCGATATATATAAATGATATACTCAATTTTTCTTTAAAAAAAAAAGAAAAGCAACATATTCTGTTCATAGAGAAGGATTTAAGTATTTAACCTTTAAAGCTCATTGATAATGGGTTTGCAATGCTTCTTTTGGTATATTGTTAGTGGATTACTTCAAAGTTGGGCTGAAATTCAACCACGAGGATTTTGGGCTGATATATTTGCGTGGCAGATATCTTATATTGGTCCACGTTTTGGCCTGACAAGAGAGAGTGTGGTTTTTTCGCCTTGTTTAATTGGTCTTTATTCACATTTGAATTTCATCCATGATGAAGAATCAAAATTCAATCAATTTTAATTTGTGTACCCATGTTACAGGTAGTAACACTTATAGTACATGAAATGAGCTGCTAAGAGAAACACTTGTTAGAGAGGTTTCCAAGAATCTTGATTGGATTTTGGCAATGATACTTTGGAATTAAGTGATATACCTCTAGGATAGAATGCTCGAGGAAGTAATTGGTTTTATGAAGTCAAGTTCAAATTTGATGGTTAGTTAGAAAGCTTTAAAGGCAGATTGGTTGTTCAGCAAATCAAAAATAAGAGGGTATTATTTTTTTTATTTTTTATTTTTTTTTTTGTATTATTTTGGCTTTAGCTGCTAATTCCAAGCATTGGAATATTCATCAATCGGATACATATAAGCTTTTTGCTTCATGTAGGCCTTGATGAGGAAAAATCCCTAATTCTAATAATTAAATTTGTCGACTTGGGTAGATTTCTTTATGGTCTCATAAAAACGAGCCCCTCCCCTTTTATTTTTAAATTCTTATTTGGAAATAATCTAAATATATATAAAAATAAATACAGAATTTGAATATTATTTTATAGTTTGAAACAGTAACGGCTAGTTCTCAAATTTCTACTTTTTCACCTATAAATACTCTCACCATATCATTCCAAAAACACAAGTAAAAATCAGGATGCATGAGACGATACTCGTTTAAAGCAGCTTCGAAAACCATCTCGTTTTCTCCATTGTTCAAACAAGCATAGATGTGCTCGAATGTGTGAATTGAGTAGCGCATCTTCCGTCATTTTCCTTGCAATCTCTTAAGGCTCCTATGCTCGCCTAGATGATTTTCTAGATTAATAAAGACTTCCCATACACGGCTTTAAAATGTTCTTTGTTGTTGGTAAATCTCTACATTTGGATCTTCTGTTACCTCAAGCCAAGCTCTCACTATATTCGTAGTCTCACCTTTAGTCAAAGCTCTAGCCATTTGTTGTTTGAGTGTAAAAAATTAAGAGAAGAATGAAAAAAATAAGAAAAGGAAATAAAATGAGGAATGATTTGTGAAATGGTAATGGATGTGTATATGTAGAGTATAAATGTAATGATTAAAAAAAAAGAAGGTTGAGACGGTTATAAGGCATAAAAAACAAACCCACTTCTTCAATTTGGACGCGTTATGGATCCACCGGGGAACTCATATTTAAAAGTCGGAACGCCCCCCGTGACCGAGCTTTGGCATTTCGGGGGCATTGCGGACGAGAGTTTTGAGAGGGAACAGGCTACTCCACTTAGTCTTAGACTATGAGGAGGAGCCCGTCTCCTCTCCTTTTTTTCACTTGGAACGCCCCCAGAACGCCCAATCTTGGTCCCCAGGGGGCATTCCTCTTCCTTAAGTCGCGAGCCCAGTTTGTTTTTGAACGCGTCGGAAGTGTTTGGACTTTTGTGGATTCATCCGTTTGACTACCTTGGAATTGTGAAAAGGAGTAAATTAAATTATTATTTTTTCCAACTCGTATTAAAATAAAATAAAAGGAATATCTCTAGGGGCATTACTCCACTCTAAGGGAATGGGGGAATGTCCCTCTAAATGATTGGATGCCACATGTCAACGTTTGATAGGTGGGAGGGCGTTCCCTTAAAAGGCTACTCCTCTTAGTCTTACAATCCGCGAGAGGCCGAGTCTTTTGTGTCAGATTTTTGTGACTTAAGTAGCCAATTGTGTGCGTTTTCAAACTTTTTCGGTCTTTCCTAAACACTCAACAAGATTAAAACTTAAGATTTCATATAAAAATAATAAGATGTATAGTATATATATATATAGAGAGAGAGAGAGGTTAGGGTTTATGTGGCTATTAGACACCCAATATTGGGTGTAGATACCCTCATATCTTATTTTTTTAATCCATAAAAAGCATGGGGGCCAAGCATTTATAGATATATTAAAAAATTAGTATGTGAGGGGTTCTACACCCAAGTTTAGGTGTCTAACAGGCACAAACTCTATTTTCTCATATATATATATATATATAGAGAGAGAAAGTTATTTTGATAACCCTTTTTTTTGCGAGAACCTTTGAGAACTTTTCAAATCAAGCCCAACCGATGATTATTCTTTACATGAAAATTATTTTTTGATTGTTTTCTGAATAACTTATGTGTAATTTTGTAATTTATAATTGTGTGGAGGCATGGATTATCATCCGGTATACAATTATGTGAAGATTTGGATTCTTGATCACATATGCACGAATAGTGCTATGATTACATGTGATTGACTTGCATACATGTGATCATAGCAATATTCGTGCACATGTGATCAAGAATCCAAATCTCCACATAATTGTATAACGGATGATAATCCATGCCTCCACACAATTATAAATTTCGAAATTATACATAAGTTATTCAGAAAACAGTCAAAAAACAATTTTCATGTAAACAACAATCGTCGGTTGGACTTGATTTGAAAAGTTCTCAAAAGTTCTCGCAAAAAAAAAGGATTCTCAAAATAACTTTACCCTATATATATATATATATATATTAGATGACGATATATTCAGCTTAGCTATTTTCAATATTAAAAGTTCACTCTTTGAATTTTATGGTAAACATATAACTATTTAATGCACTTTAACAAAAACCGTTAAGGTTTTATTTAACAAAACCCATATTATAAATTTATAATTCTAATTATATTTTTTTGTTTACGATACATTATAATTATAATTATATTGTAACTTTTTAATTAGTTTAAATGGTTTTTGACAAGAATTCACTATGAAATTATTATTGTACTTTTTTACACTAGCTATATATACAGCAATACGTCTATATGACTATCTGCTTTGGCCAAATCTACGAAAAACATCTACAGAACATTAAGAATCCCAAGCCAACACATACATGTGCATGTACCATTGTACCCACCTTCATAAATCAAATAATGACACAGTTGGAAATGACTAATATAGCCATCATATCATATCATATATCATATATATGAATTGGTCACATTCATATTTTCATATATGCCTACAATAATTGATCATGCATCCATAATAAAGAATAGCCATGAACAACAACATGCACATGCCCTTGTTCCCTTCCCCCACCATATACAATCCCATGCTTAATTATTTTAGTTATAATATACATTAATTAATAATTAAAAAGATATCCAGAATCTTGGGCATCAGAAAAGAAATTGAACCATAATGACATGAATAATTAGAAAGAAACTTTTTTGACCCAATAATATAATATAAATCCAAGAAAGTTTAAAAAAATAAAAAATTTAAGAAAAACATCATCACACAAACCAAGTCATTGTTAATTTATTGTTGATTACATATAACAACTGTCACAAATTTTGATCATGTCTATACACTACCAAACTTTAAATAAATAGCAAAAAAGATAAAGAAAAGAAAATTCAGACTCATTTAAACATTCAATTTCTTTGAGTTTATGATGATCTTGAAATGAGATCGATTTGCATGTGTTTTTAGCACCTGTTCTTACATTTCTCCATCGCTCGTGGGGCTGAAATTTCGTAAACAAATTAAAGGATAGTTAATAATGGTAACAACAAATTAAAAATATTGACGCAACGAAAAATTTGATCACAAATTATGGAATGAAATCAAAATTCCACAAATAATTCACAAATCTATAATGAGCCGTATTAAAATGGCAAATATTAGATCAAGTGGATTATGCTGTCAAAGTTATTTGAGTTTTTTAACTAAAATGAAAAGGAGGGAAAAAAAAAAAGGAAAGGACAATAAAAAAAAAAATTTTGAAAAATAAAAGGAAAAAAAGAAGCATGTTTTCATTTTTGTGGGAGAAAAAAAAGAGATTAAATATCTAAACCACTTTACTACTGATGAGCATAGCGCTTGCGCGTTGCGGCAGCTAGAAAGTGAAAACAATATAAAAGGGAAGCGGTGGTAGAGATCGAGGGAGGCAGTGGAAAAGGAGGACGGCGGCGGAGGGTGATAGAAGGTCGATGAGAGTATGTTATGATTAGAGAGAATTGAGAAAAGAAGGGTATATAAGGATTTTATGTTTAAGTAGAGATATTTTGGGAAGAAAAAATATGCTTAATGTCTTAATCCTATTTTCTTTATAAGGGATTATAAAAGGGAGGGAGTGGAAAAGGAGGACGGCGGCGGAGGGTGATAAAAGGTCGATGAGAGTATGTTATGATTAGAGAGAATTGAGAAAAGAATGGTATATAAGGATTTTATGTTTAAGTAAGGATATTTTGGGAAGAAAAAATATGCTTAATGTCTTAATCCTATTCTCTTTATAAGGGATTATAGATATAGATGTAGTTTTAATTAAGACTATATTGTCTTTGATATTCACTTAAAGAAAATGATTAATTCTCTTAACAAAATAGCCTAAAAATACTCCTAACACTCTAAGAGGATGACATGTGGTATCCACTAATTCTCTTTCTAATCTTACCCCTTAATTTTTCCACATGTCATAATCCAATAGTTAGAAAAATTTTTAAGTTATTTTATTAAAATGATTAATCATTTTCCTCGAGACTATATTTATCATTTCCATTAAAATATATATGTAACTAAAATTTTCAATTAGAATTCAAAAACTTTTTGAATCAAGTTTTCCCTTAAATGGTTCTACTAATTATGTTATTGTAATTACCAAGTCCGATTGCATCAGATCCTTTCATTATTCGTAGCCGTTTGCATGAGTCGACAAACATCCTGCAAAAAAAAAAAAAAAACCCAAACAATCAAAGTAGAAATCGATTAAAGAATACGATCGCGTGAAAGTAGTAAGTTTTTGAACGGTCTAGGAGTAATGAAGAATTAACATGTTTTATTTATGTTTGAATTTGACTACTCTGAAACTCATCCCAACTCAAATTATCTAAATCAAGGGTATATATACAAAGAGAAGGTTTTTAAAGAAAAGAGTGAAAAGCTTTGTTTCTGATATCTTTTAGCTTGGTTTATTTTTTATTTTTTTATTTTTTTTAATTAACTTAATCCATAAAAAAAAATATACATATATAAAAAAAAATTCTAACCCGAGTTAGTGAGTTATACATATAAGGGTACGGTACGTGTTTCACTTTTAAGGATGCTAATAAAAGGTAATGGTGGGAGTGATAGATCATATATAATAATAGGTCATAGATGGTGATAGGGTAATCTATTGATCTACCTAAGAGGCTCCACCTTTAACCATCATGACTCCGTCATAAACTGAGACGTATAGCTTGCCCTTTGAAAAAAAAATATATTTTTTAATTTTTCAAAATTTTTCCTTGGAATTAGTTGAATAAAAAGAGGATGACAAAAGTGAAAATAAATAAATAAAAAAAAACAATCTAAAAAAAGAAAAACGAACTTTCTTTCCCTTTCGCTACTGAATACTACATGATAAACCATTTGACCCCTCCCATTATCTTAAAAAAAACCTAATCTATCTAAATTACCTTTTTTTTTAATTACTAATTTAAATATCTCTTACCAATATATGAACATACATTTTACCCTGAAATTATTTACAATATATTTCTCTCTAACTCTTAAAATAACTATACTACCCTTTACATCAATTATTTTTATATTAATAACCAAATCGTCGTTCCACCACCACCACCGTTGCTACGGTACCCCGCCACCACTACTCATCACCGCCATTGCCATCGTTACATTGTGGCATCGCGCAAACCTATTCATACTAGTTTATATTTATGTATGAAATGTATGTATATATGTGCATGCATATAATATAAGAAGAAAGAGAACATGAACATACTGCCATGGAACATCCCCGACAAGCATCCAATCACCATCCTTATCTTCATAGCTGGGAACATATTCCGAACTATTCAACAGATCCATCAACTTGCTTTCATTCATGAAATCTATCATTCCTTGTCTCCCATAATTTCCTACAAAAATAATATACAATTAAACATATTATTATAAATATAAATTCTGAAATAACCACAACTTTTTTACCATGTACATAATACGTAGATAAAAAAAAAGATAGAAATGCCCCGATTTGAGATCATTAATTATAATGTTTATCATTTTCTTTATTTTCATTTTAAAAACCCATTATTTTATTTATGTAACTATGATATTTCTAAGTGATTCACTTAATAACACATGCATAATTTTTAAGTTATGAATAGTTGAATACCAACTAAAATCCATTAATTTAAATATGGTATAACTTTATCAAAACTTTAATTCATTTTTAATATTAACAACTAAAATACTATATAGCATAGGTATGGAAGAATGTACTTGATATCGACTTTTTAAATGTAATACTATATTTATACCCACTATATATATGCACTAAAATACGTACGAAACTTCCCATTTGCATTATAATGATTCTGAGATCCACTTTCCACATTCAAGTAGCAGTAGTTATCGTACGTGTCCATCATTATATCAGAAACTCCATCATTCATTATTAATTAGTTATTAGATTAGATGTTTTTATATTCGTATTATCACATCAAACACATTATATTTCTTTAAACATTTAAAAATAATTGTGACATATATATAAAAGTTGTATATCGTGATTATTAATTATGACCATAATCGCCATGCTTCACTAGAATCTATTTTCTTCTTTTCATATATCTCTAATTAATATGTTAATAGTTAAAAATTAGAATTGTAAAACAAAAATAAATGACAGTGTACAAATCACCACCCATATATATACAAATATATAGCTAGGTAGATATATGACTCATAAAAACACCTAAAAACGCATAAGTGCAATGATGGAGCTATATGAATAAATGAGGTGACCAGCAACATGGTCACCTCACAATGCTGACTGGAGAAAAAACATACACTTAAAATTACATAGTTAAAACATTTTTATATATATCTTTAAATGATTTGAGGCCTAGACCCAAAATCCTTTCCACCCCTAGACCTTAATTAATAAATCTTAACTTCGCCATTGTTTGCATAATTAATGAGGTTTATATATGGACATGATCGAGCTAATTAATTAAAGTACCTTTGGTGAAGGAACTAAACATCTTGGCCAAAGCATCGGATAGTTGTTGGTAGCTCTTGTACATGTTTAAGTCAACCTTTCGAAGGTATGGCGCACCATCCATTGAAACCTTCACGAAAGCTGCACTACTACTGGTGGTTGCAGATCCTTTCTTCTCCGACTCGTCGGTGTTGCTCTTTTGAGCCATTGCATTTTTACGAAAGTTTCTCACAGGTGGCCATCCGACTACTTGTGCTCTATTAATTAATTATATCAACATAGTAATAGAAGAAGAAAGCTTAATTACTTTAGGGAAATGCTCTATTAATTAATTATATCAACATAATAATAGAAGAAGAAGAAAGCTTAATTACTTTAGGGAAATGCTAAGGGTTGTATTTAACGTGCATAAAACAACTTATACCTTTGATATTAAAAGCCCACCCTCAAATTTTCATGATAAATGTACAAATAATTTATGCACCTTAAACACAGCCCATAAAACTGTATTTAGCAAACCTCATTACTTTATGAACCAATAGATGCATGTTGCCCATGTATATATAGTTCTTAAATACTAAGATTTTTTGTATGCCCATGTATATATAGTTCTTAAATACCAAGATTTTTTGTTTCTTGGCCAGAGATTTTAAAATCGTATTCTGAGATAAAACTTTTTACATCTCATTTATTTAACAGAGTTAATGTTGTATGTTGTAGTTTGTACTACGTTAGCAAGTTCCAATTATGGGTCTCATTAGAATTTAAAAACCAACACAAAAACAAAAGTTAGATAAAGGTGTATGGATTTTCTTAGGATATACCTTAAAGTTCATGAGTAACACCTTAAAGTTGTTGAGTAACAATCTTTTACAATTAAAAATGTAACAAATAATTTTACCACTTTGATATTATATATGGTTGATCATCATTAATTAACATCTAGCTCTAAACTAGAGTATAAGAAAGTTTTTTAAAATTTTTACTTGGAATTAAGTTTCACTTACTTGGATGGTGGCTTGACATGAGTAGTTGTGGTGGTGGTGTTGTTCTTGGATGATGAAGATGATGATGAGGATGCATCATTTGGCTGAAGATTAAGCTTAAGATCAATGGTTTCCGAGAAACCTCTTTTTCCTGAAATCTTTAAGCTCTCCGCCACTTCATTGCCACCACCACCGGGTAAGCCAAGGCATAGCTCAGTCTCTTTGAGATGCATCTTGCCACAAACAAGTCACCTATTCAGCACTAGCTAGCTAGTTGTTGACTTGTTGATGGTAAATATTAATTTATCTAATGGCTTTGGATGTGTGAGAGAGAGGGAGAGAGAAGCTAGTTTGGTGATACTAGTTTTATCCAATTGTTCAGCACAAACAAGCTAGTGTACGTAGAGGTTCATGTGGTTATATATATATTACTTAATACTCACAACCATTGTGGGAAAAAGTAAGTATGAGGCTATTATGCATTTAACTTGTGTAAAAAACCTCTCACATATTAATTTTTTAATATTTTGAATAAATATTTGGACCTCATGTTTTTACCTTTTAAAAAGAGGTATGTGAGAGATTTTTCACCCAACTTGAATGTCTAACAGCCTTATATTTCCTTCCCCCTTATATTATATATATACTACTACTTAGAAAAGGATTGTGAATGGCGGGTTACGATTCGTCTATGTCATACCTCGTTCCACTATTTGGTTTTTGTTACATCGCATCCCGTTTGAGTGTTTTTTATGATGAGTTACTTATTGGTTTTTGTCACATCGCATCTCGTTTGAGTGTTTTTTTATTACGGGTTACTTATTGGTTTTCTTCACACATTTTTCCTTTTAAGTCATTCAACCATTCTGTGGCAACACCATATACGTATCACTACTCGCATTTTGTTACATTGGTCTCGCTTGAATTCTCAACTAATGTATTGAGAATTTTGCAAGATCTCACCCTGTTTTGGTTTTCTACTAAAACTTACTTCTAGGTTTCTTGCATAGTTTTAAAATACTTGGGACAAGTTATGATTTGTCTACGTCACATCCCGTACCACAATTCGGAATTTGCCACATCGTATATTGTTCGGGTTTTCTACTACGAGCTATTTCTTGGTTTTTTCATATTTTTCTCCCTTTTGAGTTATTCAACCTTTTTATTCCCACACCACATACTACTATTCGGATTTTATAAAATTGCATCTCGGTTAAATTCCCAACTAATATATTAAAGATATTTTTACATTGCATCCCTTTTGAGTTTTCTACCACGAGTTAATTCTTGGTTTCTTACACACTTCTAAACAAAACATATGAATGACAAAATGATTTTTAGTTAATTGGTTGAAGATTTAATCTAAATACAATGATAATGTACAATTTCAAATAGACAATTGAGATCCCGCAACGCGGGACGTGACCGTGACCTTTTCTAGTTAAAGTTTATATTTAATCTAATATAGTACTAATAACACAAATAAAAATGTCTAGTATCTAATAAAATAACCCAGTGAAGAAAACTTGAATATTGTTGAAGTCCTCTTACATACTAGCTAATGGATGAATTACCAAATTCTAAAGAGTATGTGGGGGTAAACAAAATTTCTTATGTCGGGATTTTATTTCGATAACAGGCAATCCCGGGCCCGATATTAAAATGTGGTATTGAATTATATCAAGCAAATTGTTGGCGCAGTTAGCATTTTACAATGGTTTTATTTTGGAAAATATTAATTTTTTTAAACATTAGCTTAAAAATCTTTTAAAATCACATGAATGTGATATATGCGTTCCATTACCTAATTTTTTTTTAAAACTTACCCATTAATTTATTTAAAAAGACTTTTAGACTTATGAATTAAAAAATTAATCATTACCCTTTTTCTATATACGAGTACTAGATTAAACTCGTCCGTTGAACGGTAATTTTATATAAAAAAAAAAAGAAGTACATAAAAACTCGTAAACAAACACTTGAATTTAATAGTAAATTAATTAAAAATATTATAGAAAGATTAAAAAATATTTAATTTCATATTATACGTATGGCTACTTGTATATAAAATTCATAAGAACTTGTTTAAACATTCACAAAAAGTTAAATAATCTATTCCTTAATGAATATATAAAATAAAAAGTTTTGTAAGAATCTTTGTGCATTAACTCATCACAAATATTAACAATAATCTCATCATAAATGAGGTATTTGAACTGTTCGGGGAAAAAAATGAGGTATTTGAACATGTAGTTATACTACATTAATCAAAAGATAATCTTTAGTTGAAACTAAAAGAAAAAAATAAATAATAAAATAATAAAATTAATATCTACATAGTTCTTTATAAAAGATGCTTACGGAGCTCGTCTAAAGAGTATAAAGCTCATCTAAAATATACCAAATCGCTTAGTAGGTCGAGCCACTTTTTAGAGATCAAATTAGAAATCATTTACAAAAGATCCACAAGTATGGAAATGATAATAAAATATGCCAAGTTGAAAAGGTCAAATGTTCAATAAGAACCAATTTTCATTTATGGTACACAAAACATTGAATGTAAATTATGAGATAACCTTACTTTTATTTTTCTTCGTAGAGGAAGATGTAAATTTAAAATATGGATAATTGAAGTTTTTGCTATTAACCATGAAATCAACTTTGGGTAAGAGATAAAAATTTAAAGGCATTAATATGTATAATAAAAAAAATATAAAGCTCATCTAAAACATACCAAATCGCTTAGTAGGTCAAGCCACTTTTGAGATATCAAATTATAATTCATTTAAATGGCAAAAAAAACCCGAAATCTGAAACCCGACACTTTTGGGCCGGGTTCGGGTTCGGGTATGTGGGTCTTGAACCGGGTATGGGGATGCTATTATATTTTTTTGCGGGTCCGGATCCGGTATTAGATTAAAACCCACATAACCGACCGGTATACCCGGAACCCGCCCCGAACCCATATACCCGATTCATATATATTACTACATTATATAATATTTAATTTTTATATTTCAAATAGTTATTTAAATGTATAAAATGCTAGTTGATAATCTAGAAATTAATCACAAATATTTATACTTCTTGAATTTATTAGCTTGAATGTGATTGAAAGTGCCAATATTTGGCTACTGTCCAAAACTTTGTTTGCAGTGTCACCAACAATTTTGCATATAAGTCCTGACCTTTTGTAATTACGAATTTAGTTAATTAGTGCATTAGCTAATCAAATAAGTTATAGCTCAGTAACCATCACCTAATATATTATATGTATAATTAATGGTTCCCCAATTACCCGTGAGAAAACTCATTACCCGACGGTTACTAAGTAAACGGGGACCCGTCGGGTCCGGTTCCGAGTTTGGGACGTGGATTTTTAATCGGGTTTGGGTCCGGAATTACTTAAACCCGGACCATACCTGACCCGTTGCCATCACTACCGGTATGTAAATGATAATAACCCAACTAAATATGCCAAGTTTAAAAAGGTCTAATATTCAATAAGAACCAATTTCATTTATGGTACACAAAACATTGAATGTGAATTATGAAATACTTTTTTTTTTCTTAGATGTAAATTTAAAATATGGATAATTGAAGTTTTTTCTATTAATCATGAAATCAACTTCGGGTAAAAAATAAAAATTTAAAGGCATGATATGGATAATATAAGAAATTTATAATAAAATTAATAGTAATAATAATAATTTACAAATTAGTTTATTGATTATAATTTAGATTAATAAAATAATACTTATTACTTAAGTTACCAAAAAATATGGATATTTTTTTAAATGATATACATGGCAATTGTTTTAGATGATTCTTTCAATTTGTTACCTAAACTTATTCATAGGGATATTTAAGTTTGACAAACTAAATTTATCTAATATTTTAAAATTAAATATGATGACTTGGTTATACAAATAGCATAAAAATAGAACAACAACACAAAAAAGATGACAACTAATTAAAAATCCTAGGTGTCAAGTTCTTATAAATGCCACTTAAGATAAAATATATCATCTACCAGTTATATAGAGAAGAGATCTAAAGTTGTAGTTATCATTTTATTTTTTATTATGATATATGCCGAAAGGAAACCCATATTTGTACCACATATTTTTGATAATGTACCAAACTGTCTAACTGATATAGCAGACAGTACAAACATATGATGCATAGTAGTGGTAGATTGATAAATAAGTGTGATACGATTATTATTTCCCATGTGGAAAACCTATAACCATATCCTATGAAAGAAAGTAAGGTTGGTTACACAAAGGTGCGGTATCATAATTGAAAGGTTAAAAAAAAGGCAAGTAAACCACAAAAGGAGGTAAAGGTAAAAGTGAGTAAAGTAGAAGGTGTATTTGAAAAAACAAAAGAAAAGAAAAGGAGGAAGTTGGATAAGAAGAAGATAGGGGAGTGAGAGAGTAAAATCACTAGAAAGCTTTTGGGGATGGCGATAATGATGAGCTGCTCCTCCATTTACTCTTGTTGTATAACCTCCGATGTCCCTTCCATCTCTCTTGAATCACCAGTAAGTTTTTAAAACTAGCTATGTCGACTATCTTCACTTTTTGTAACGTAAAGATGTTAAAGTAACTCCCAATACCGTCTTCCACGCCCCCAATACGGTCGTTTACGGGTTATGGACAGGTTTGAGATGTAGACAATATTGTTCATACATAATATAAAGAGGCTGTTTCTGGTTCTACGGTTCTACCTAAGGTAGAAAAAAAACTTTCGGCCTTGCAAAAGGGACTTGACCACAGTGTTAACCACTTATGTAACGTGTTATTTTAAAAATAAAAAATATAATTCCATTTTACACGGGTTTTGCATCCCAATACTGTCTTTGACGGTGTATGGAGAGACTGCTTCCAGGTTCTACTAAAAGTAGAAAAGGACCTCCAGCCTTGCTGGGCATGAGGATCGAACCCTTTGACTTCTGTTTCCAGAGGCAAGGGCTTAGCCACTTGATACAAGCGAGTTAGTTTAGAAATAAATAAATAGATTGCCACAATGCTTGACCATTTGTTTGTAAAATTACTCTGTTTCCTTGGACCTTGGCTTATAAGTAGTATTTCCAAGAGGTCACAAGTTCAAACCTGAGCGTGATTCCGTGGTTCATGGAGCTGACCCGAGACAGGGTTAACATTGTGTCTTGGACTCTGGCCTCACCAGTTTGATTTACCATTTAAGTTGTAATGACGATAGTCGCAGCAAGAGTATTCAAAAAGTAATTGTTTTGAATCCGTTAACAACTTTAATCAAAATTTGTAACACTGGCGAGTCCATTGACTTGGCTTTAAACAAAATGAATATATTACATTTGTAAAAAAGCATGTACGAGTAACCTGAAGTTTCTAAACAAACAAAATGGGTCTAGCTCTAATGTAGTAGTTGCAGAACTCCTAAAAAGTTCTATGCGTCTTCAAAAAGGCTGTAGTAGTAGATGAGTATTTTATATTAACATTATTATGTGGGTTTCGTTTTGTGGGGTTTTAGATCTTCATTACTATTGTTGTTCTGATTGCTTTTCAGATTGGTGGTCGACAATATATAGTTTTCCCTGGACGCTTTTTGTACAGACAGAGGCTCAAGGGTGCAAATGTAGGTGTTCTTTATTTCATTTTCTTCAATTAGTATAATATAATATATTCTATACTCTATGTTTTTAGCTTACTTGTCAGAATAGGTAATTCTGAGTTCACTTTTCGTTATGTTTACAAGCACTGGACTTGGTCTCAAGAGTTCTGGAATTTTGAGTTACAGAGTGTTCATCATGCTGATTTTTTTTTAATGTTAATTGTTGCTTCACTTAATGCCTATCATAGTGGTTTGAATGTTTCTTTATGTATGCATTTTTCACGAGACCATGAAACTGCTGTTAGGTTAGTATTTATAGGAAAACTACAGATGGAATTTCAAATTCACATACTAATGAATAGGTTTATTCGTGTATTATGGTTCAAACAGGTTTTAGAATTTTTTTTTTCTCTCTTAAAATAAAGCAGGTTAAATGAGGGTCAAACGGGGTGAGTATCAATCAAAGTGTATATTTAATTCATAAAACATAAATAGTCGTACTATCCCTATATTACATCACAATTGAAATAAAATGATTATTAAAATTTATCCCATTAATTATTTATGTTCAACCCAACCTGACCCGACATTTTCCAACCCCAACCAAATTGATCTTTTTCCTTGACCCATTTTGACCTGCTACCGAACCTTCCGAATCTGCCACCTCTATGGAATAGAAAGATAAGGCTCCTCACAGTTACATAATTACGTATTGTAGCATTGTACTCGATTCTTTTTACATCTACTAAGTAGGATCAGGATGCTTCGGCAGTGTTATTTTTAAGCAGCTTTCTTTATGTGATGGCTATGAATAGAGGTCATCAATATATAAGTTATTCCTGTATGCTATTTCATTTCATTAGCATCACTATCATTAACTTATATAAACCTGGTGTTCAAGTTACCATATTAACCGAGTTTTAACCAAAATAGATGACTGTGCATACACATAAAATAGCAGGGACTTAACGCTACAGAAACTTAGGCTTAGTAAGGTGATTTTATAGCTTAGTGACCGGTTCTTGTTTACAAGTGAAAAAATACACTTACAGCTTATATATATTTCATCTAATATATATGATCTGAGCAAAATCTGGGCTAGTTAGTTGTCGGACTTTGATCAATAGTCTAGGATTTTTATTAAGCCATGTGCATTTATGATACATGCCGAAAACCAAAAATTACTTTTGCTTTGAGAAAGGTCTAAAGATGTTATTTGGAACTCAAGTCACTAATGACGTTTTATTTTTGGGGTTAAATAGTTCACTCTGTGACTTACGCTAAAAAGGGGGGGGGGGGGGGGTAACTGAAGCACTGAACTACTAAAGATTTTAGGATCATTTTGATTCAGGGTCTTATATAAGTTGAAGTTTGAACTGAATGATATTTTTCTTTTTCATTATTGTAGAAATTGAAGTTATTTATTTTAAAGTTCATATTGTTCCTGCGTCAAAAATATGTTTTACTGGCTGCGATGTATTATATTGTAGAAAGAAAGTTATCTTTAACAACTCCTAGTACACAAATAACAAAATTCCACTTTAGCCAGTGTGGTTGAAATATGTAGTAAGTATTTTTTTTTTTTTGTCAAAGAACAACAACGGATAAGAAGTAGAAGAAGGAAGAAGAAAGGATGATCCTCCTCTAATCTACTAATAGAGGGGTTGGATCTGCTGTTAAGAAGCATCAATTTCCATTATTTGATAATCATCATCAACACTACCACGACAAACCACTTCAACTTAAACTCCCATCATCATCATCATCATCCTCTGAAACACCTCTCTTCTCATCATCATCATCATCATCAATCATCATCATCCTCTGAAACATCTCTCTTCCCATCATCATCACGTTTCAAGCCCTAACTTGACTCCAAAGTTCATCACCATTCCATTCCGAGTACACTAAATTAAATACACTCTTATTAGTACTAAGTTTCATATTACTATTATAATGAAAGGGCCTCTTGCGTAGCAGCCCTTCCTACTAATAGATTGGACCGATTGGTGGATAATTTGTTAATATGTCACATACTAATTGTCTTTCTAAAAACAACATGTTGATGTTTTCATATTGCTACAAGAATATTAATTCATTATCAGTTTCCCGATTGATGTTTTCATATTACTACACGACTAACAACCTGTTCGACCAGTCTCTTTTCCTTGGATTTTGTGATTTGCCACGATTGATGTTGCTAATTTGAGGGGTTTTGGTGCAATGATTTGGTGTAGATATTAACATTCATCTCTTATACATTATAACAGTCGTGTAGAAGAGAACTGGGAGCTTTTCAGACACTTATCTCTGCAAAACTTGATGGTAATTTCATTTTTCCCTGGTGATTTGTTACATTTGCATTTGTATATGCATACCCAAGATGGATGATTTGATTATTAAATAATGTCAAAATGACCATAGCGTATGTACAGATCCGAACCTACTCCATCTGCCACAAATATAGTGTTGCAACGCTTTTGTTATTTTAAGTTGTCGCTGACACGCCAGTTGGTATACACCGAAAACCAAAAAACAAGAAGACAAAGGTCTAACGGTGGTATTTGGAACGCAAGTCACTAATGGATTTTTTTAAAGGGGGGTAAATAGTTCAGTCTGTGATGTATATTGATCGTTCAATTCAATAACTAATTCAACATTCCAAACTTGCACAAAGTCATATAAGCGGGGTAAAGTTGAGGGCATAAATTATAACTGAACTACTAGAAATGAAGTTGAAGTTTGAATTGAATGATGTTTTTTCTGTAGATCATTGTAAGTAACTTGTTTATTTTGAACTCAATATTATTCTTGTGTCAAAGATAAGTTCTATTGGCTGCAATATGTTGATATGCAGGGTCCCGAAATTATCTGATGCCCTGGGCGAGATAGCTAGAATATGCCCCTACCAACATTTTATTGGGAAGCAACACAGGGGTTTATAACATGATTAAATTAAGAAAGCTATACGTTAGCTTACAATTTTGATAATGTGTATATTGGGAATATAATTATCCAGAAATCTAATGTAGTTATTCTAACATACCTATGTGTACACATATTTTAAAAAATTTAACAAAACTTGGTAAATAAACTAACTATAATAATAATTAAATTAAGATTACATATCTTTATAAATAAAAACATTGGGAAGTCTTTGCCAATGAGGTGGAGCATGGGGGTTTTCTCTAGCATTAGCTAGTTTCTTCCAGAACAGGTAGTGGGACTTCCACCGCCAGTCATGCCCTCGGATTGACTGTGCTGGTGACGTGGTCAATCTCTACCGGACGATGAAGAGGCATGCCGCTGAGTCCAATCACCACTGCCGTTCAAAAAAAAAAACATTGTGTGTATTTATTTTTAACCTATTAGTTTATAGCCTCACTTAACTTATTAATTTAAGCTCATTTATTATTTTAGATGGGCTAATGATATACATACAGGCCTAATAAATTTGATGCCCCCACTTAGATGCTGCCCTGGGCCGACCACCTGCTTGTCCGGCACCAGGACCGAGTGCTGTTGATATGCGACGTGTATCCTTGGCAGTCAGTGGTAGAGGATCCATGCCAGGTAATGTAATCATAATTTAGTAAGTGTCCAGTGTCTTGCCTTTTTCTTTTATTTCTTAGTATCAAGTTTTAGCCTAAAGCAATGTAAAATACCATGAGAGATTATTTGAATTAGTTCCAATTGTCTGTTAAACGATATAGAAAAAATAAGAACTTGTTCGTTTTTGTTAAACAAATTTCTTGTAATAAATGTAAAACCTCTAGGTGGCAGTTTGATCAAATTTTTTCTAGAAAGGGTCGCTTCAGGTGTCAAATGGTTAAGCAAAGTCAAGTAAAATGGAAATGGTCAAAGGGATAAGTACCCTAAAATGTAACAAACTATGGTCCAATGTCTATAGTAGGAACCAAGTACGGCTTTTGGATATTGTATGGTAATAACTTGTTAAAATGTCCAAATCATGTGTGGGTTAACTGTTAGACCATTAACCGGTAAACAAGTCAATTTCATTTGAAATGAAGACTACGTCACTTGATATAGATTCAAACAAACTTACAAACATTAATGATTAATTGATATATTCTATTCTAACACAATCACACACACTTTCAGAGTTTCCATGAAACATAGTTCTGATTATGTTCTCCATGCACTTCCGGTGAGACATAGTTCCGATGAGACATAGTTCGAACAATAGTATAAGATAGATCTACACACTCCCTCCTCTCTCATCCGGCGATTATCTTCTCCCCCTTTCTCTTCCAGTGACCCCCACTGGGTGCCGTAATCCTTGCCGCTTCTTTTAATCTGTATTGTCAACAAGCACCGCCCCTCACCTCCGATGGTCCCCCTTCCTTTCCCTTTCCCTTCCCTCACTGGACTCAATTCAAACACCAGTTTGTAATGATTTGCAAATGAGTCAACGGGGTGTAAAAAACCATTAATCTTTGGTTCAATAATTAAGGCAACATATATGGAAGATTATGAGATTTACTTGCATTAATGTTTGGTTGTTGTATTGGGTTTGAATGATTTCCCATTTTTAGATTTGGGGGTTCGAGATTGTGAGAAGGTTTTAGCTATGGTTTGACGGGGAATGTTTTGATTAAGGGTTCTTGACCTACTTAATAAACCGGTTCTACATAAGCAATTAGCAGGTTGCATGCATGGTTTAGACATTTTAACAAGTTAACCACCATAAAATATCCAAAAACCATAGTTGGTTCCTACTATAGACATTGGACCATAGTTAGTTACATTTCAGGGCACTTATCCCATGGTCGAATGGGTCCAAATTTGCCCAAAGTTAATTTCTTTTCCTTACAACCTACATAGCTTTCTTTTTTTTTTATATATAAAAGTATCATTGTAACTATACTTAATACACATATTGTTATTTAAGAGTTATGGGGCTGTTCAAAAGTAAATAAAACAAATACTTAAGGGAAAATTTGGACAAAATATGTTACAGGTCAACCTGATCTGTTCTGTTTTTGCCGTACGAAACCTGTTTTGAAGGGTTAGTTTCCTTGTAAAATCTCACACAGAACCATTTTCTTCTGTTGCAGAGTTACCAAGTGAAAAATATTCGAGAAACTTAAAAATTGATCTGGTTAGGACAGCAGTGTTTACAAGCGGATCAATCATTTTGTTGACGTGTTCGGACCCTGTAGCAGCAAGTGAATATTTGAAAATCAATTCCGTCTACGAGGTTGGGGAGTTATTTGAATTAGGGATACAACTATCCTACCTTCTTTTGCTGTTAGGCTTGCTTGGTGTTGGGACCTTTTTTGTTATCCGTCAAGTTCTTGTCCGCAGAGAACTTGATCTTTCTGCAAAAGAGTTGCAGGTACACACATATTCTATTTCTGTCTCTTCTATACCCACTTTTCTGATTTTAATTATAATTTATTGCTTATGTATGTCATCTTCAAGACTAGAAGTTATGAGCCACAATGTGGGTGGTTGTGCTAATTGGGTAATAGATTTAGGGATCAAAACTAGTCACTTTTTGGCATGGTTACAAATATCGGCCATATCGACTGACATATCGGTGATATATTGGATATCGGCCTTCGACTGATATGAAATATGGGTTATCGGCTGAACTTATCGTTTTGGTCAAATGTCAGTCAATATCGGTCAATATCGGCCAATATCGGTCAAAAAAAAGTTTACTTTTTTTTTCCTTTTTTTTTTTTTTAAAAACACGGGTTAAAACCAAAAATAGGGTTTCTGACTTTAAGATTAAAAGGTATGTAAACTTATGTCAAATTGTATATATTGTTAGTGTGTATATATATATATATTTTAGATAAATTCCTTTACAAATTAGGGTATCCAATATATCCGATATATCGCATATCGGGGGTCGGCCGATACGATACCGAAAGCGATATTTAGAACCTTGCTTTTTGGAACATGTTATATCTGTTGGGTTAACCTGGATTTACATTTTGTAGATATAATGAATTTTTCATGAACTAGTGTACTTTTCTGAATTAAATGATTCACAAGGTTTTATGCAATTTTATTTTACATTTATACAAAAATGAGGGGAAGCGACAACGTTTTGGACATCAAACAAAACGGTTATGAACTATATATTAATTGTGCCAACTATTAAACAAAAATCTTGCAGCTCCATTGGTAAAATTGTAGCCCACAACTCTTTCGTCACGGGTTCGATGACTTCTATTCCTGCAGCCTTCATTCTTTTTATCCCATTTTCTTTTTCAGTTTCTCAACCAACCCCTCAACTTTTATGTACTACTGAATAGTCCCTCAGCTATAACTTATTATGAATAACCTAACACCCTCAAATTTACTTATAACTCATGCCTTAGTTTTTATACCCTAACTAAAAAACTAACATATTAAAAAATACAATACAAAACCATTTTTTATTTTCTTTATACACCAATTTTAAAGTTCTAATTTACTATCATTAATATTTTTAATAATACAAAAGATACAATCTAACAAATTATTATTTTATTAGAAAGCTACATTGATAGTTAAAATCCACTGACATAAGCTCCTTCGCACGTTTCCATATCTGCTACAATGTGCGGGGGAAATAACCTTGTTAAGTACATTTTGGATGAATTTCAATCTGTTCAACTCATTTGTCTATTTCTCTTCTTCCTGTTTACCCGTCGGAGATCTAAAACGTGAAATGATTCAGGCCTTTCATATATAAAAAGGTCAGAAGCACAACCTCAAAGCCAAAGCTTATTATGCCATTTTTTGATAATGCATAATGTCCTCCATGTGAAAACTCTAGTCTATGTTTGTTTGTTTTTTTTTTTGTTTTGAAGCAGTACCTTCGGGTTGGGAATGGCTGTCTACATCTTACCTCCATCATACCCCATATACCTATGGGATTGGGTATTGGTGTTGTTTTTATTTGATATCTTATGACTGAACTTTTCAGAGAAGTCAGAAAAGCTACAGGGGTGTGTTTTATGACTTTTATCTAAATTTCCGTATCTATTTTAAAAACTGGAAATTGTACTTCATCTCTAAAACCATTTACATATGTTGAAAAGGCTTTAATTTTTTCATTTTCTGATTTAGACGACACAATGAGTTTTCTATTACTGGAGAGGACAATAGTGGGTTTTCTCTTTTCTATGAAGTATTTAAATCGTTTACTGCCTTTCAAGACTTCAAGTTTTCTTAAAAGTGTTTTGAGACTAATACCTATTTCTGCAACTAATCACACCCTGTGTTCTCCACTTTTGGAGTTACAGTCTTGTTCTGTGTCAAATGGGAGGTGGAATATTTTCTGTAGTTTGTTGGCAATGGTCATCTTCATTGACATGAAGTATGAACTAATTCAATTTTAGTAGGTTTTTTAATTGTTGGGAACAAAAAAAAATAAATTCAACTTTGACTTTTGATGGTCAAATTAGTTCCAATTTTGAACTCCAGGAGCCTAAAATTGAATTACATTAGCTGTTGACCAAAAATTAGATGATTAATGATATTTCATTCTAACTTCATCACATTCAAAAACTCAATTAATTGGCATAACAGCTTCTGTTACTACTTATGAAAGGTTTAGTGATTCATTTATTACAAGATTAAAGAAATGAAGTTGAGATGGCAATTTCGACATATTTGCTTCTAAATCCATCAATTTCTGGGTTGTATTGTATCTAATGGGTCATATGGTTTAAATAAAAAAGAAGATAGCAAAAAAAGAGACCGGGTGAAGTAGTTCAATTAGGTTGTTAGACCACCAACTAGCATTTTTTATTGCATAAGATATAGCCTGCTGTATTCTGTATATAATGTATACGACACTTTCACCTTTTTGTCAATGTATAGTGCATGGATTTTTTTTCCCCTCTGATGTATAATATACTTGCTGTTTGATGCAACTGTAATTAGTACCACTTGGTAAAGAAAATTGAAGTATGTTGCATACAGTGGAAAAGACATACTTTGTTGTATGCTATGATGAAAAGGTGAAAGTATGCTACATTTTGGGTCAATGAACTTATTCTTGTAATATCATTTTTCTATCATCATGTTCTACACAAAAACAATTACTACACAAAGAAGTGTTTTAACTGTTTTGACCTGTCACCCAACCCACCCTCTAGTCACCTCTATTTTATACTGTTCTTCGGAGCTGCTGAATATTCAACTCATTGATATATAATTAGAATGGTAGTAGCTAATGAGTTGGAGAGGTTGTGAAATCCAGGAAGAAAGCCTAATCAAAGTGGGCAAACAAGATCTGTGATTTATTTGATTCTTTAGCAAATTCTCATGGAACGTCGCTGTTTAACCCTCATGGCCTTATATCTAATGTTATCATTTGGTGAAACTCTAAGCATACTATGCAAAGAGGTAAAGAAACTTAGAAAGTAATGGTCTTTATATTGTGCCTGAAGCACAAGTAAGGCAGTCCAACTTGATGGTTAATATATTGTAGCTAGCACCCTACAAAGTGAAAAATAAGACGACCAAGTTGCAGATTACTTCCCATTAGATCCATATTCTCCGGATTGCATGCACACATTAGAGCAAACATCATTCATTTTTGAACGTTATAACAATTACAATAAGACGACCAAGTTGCAGATTACTTCCCATTAGATCCATATTCTCCGGATTGCATGCACACATTAGAGCAAACATCATTCATTTTTGAACGTTATAACAATTACATATGATTGGTTTTTTTGCATTGATCATTTCATAATATTGTAAGAATACAAATGTGTTGTGTGGTATGTTCTTAATATTATAAATCTCAGGAACAAGTGAGGAGTGGTGATGCAAGTTCAATGGAGCTTTTTGAACTCGGGGCAGTGATGTTAAGAAGGAAATTCTATCCAGCTGCTACAAAGTACTTGCTCCAGGCAATCGATAAATGGGATGGAGATGACCAGGATCTTGCTCAGGTATTTTAACCTTGACTTTTAAGCTATAAATAGAGCTTGCAATTGCGATAAAATTGGTTATGAATGAGTCAACTGAGGTTATGATTTACGATTGAGTTTTAAACCTTCTGAACCATTCTATCTAAACAGGGTTAAAGTAAATTATTGTTGATCACACACAAGATATTTACAACTTATTTAAAAGATTTGGACAAAAAGTGTTATGGTTCAACGAACCAATTTTGACTCGTACGGAAAGTTACTCGCTTTTGTTATCATGACCAGCCGACCTGCACATTTTGGCACCTCCAGAGTTTGGTTGAGAAATATAGAAAGACCGCTCATCATCATGAGCCCAACTTTGATGAAATCTATTGTGATTGATATATTTGTATCTAAATTTGTCCAGGTTTACAATGCGCTGGGTGTGAGTTATGTTCGTGATGGGAAAACCGACAAGGGAATATCTCAGCTTGAAACTGCTGTGAAGATTCAGCCAGGGTATGTCACTGCTTGGAACAACCTGGGTGATGCGTATGAGAAAAAGAAAGATTACAAATCTGCTCTAAAAGCATTTGAGGAAGCTCTGCTATTTGATCCAAACAACAAACTGGCTAGACCAAGGCGAGATGCGTTGAAAGACAAAGTGCAAATGTACAAAGGGATTCCTCTCAAGGGCAAGCAAAGATGATTTATCCCAGTTTACTTTTTCTTTGTTTCCAGGTTATTATATAATGAGAATTTTGTTGTCATAGTGAACTTGTTTAATGTTCGTGAAATGTGTTTATAAGAAGATTTTCAAATGCATATTCTTCTTTTGGCCAAGCACAAACCCGTAAACAGGGAGAGATCCTTTTCGGCTATTCAAGAAAAGTTGATTCTTTCTTTTTGTGTGGTTTGGTGGTGATTTTCAACTTTTTTTTTATAGTAATCCCAAGAAATTTTTACTTCAAAATTGGATCTCTTCAAGTCTCCCCTCTAGGTTACTAAGTTACTTAGATAATTTAATGTTTTTTTTTATGTTCATTGAGTTGAAGTAACCGCATGAAGTCTTGATAGTACAGTATATAATTTGAGTAAAGTTCACGGATCGTCACAGTGGTTTTCAATAAGAGAAAATTGCGACAATAACCAAATTTCATTGCAATTGTACCAAAATAGCCAAGTTTTTTCTAATTATCACAAAATAGTCATATAAATCGCAATAACTAGACAAAATCGCATAAAGAATCTTAAAATCGCTACAAGATCTCTAAAATCGCCACGAGATTTTGCATAATCGCTACGAGATTTTGCAAAATCGCTACAAGATGTTGCATAATCACTACGAGGTCTTCAAAATCGCTACGAGATTCTGAAAATCTCTACGAGATTTTGTAAAATCGCAATATGTTGACTCTGGCCTTTTTTTTTTTCAAAATCGCAATGTGTTTTGTTGTAAAACCACATTCGTATATCGTCTATGGGTGAAGAGAGCAAGACAACAACATGCAGTCGTCGTAAAGAACGTGATCATACAAGGTTGAATTGTGGTGCACCCATGTCATCACAAACATCTTTTCCTCCATCGAGAGGGCATGGATCTTCATCAAGAACAAAATCAAAAGGGAAATCAAAATCGACTTAACACTCTTCGTTTTTCGGGACTGTTAGCTTAGGAGATTATTAGCATGTTTCCAGTATGTTTAATAGTATTTAAAGCTTTGTATTCATGGCCTATGTAATAAATTAGTATGTTTAAAAGAAAATTTTAAAATCTAAATAATCGCAACAAAACACATTGCGCTTTTGAAAAAGAAAAAAAAGTCAAAGTCAACATATTGCGATTTTGCAAAATCTCGTAGAGATTTTCAGAATCTCATAGCGATTTTGCAAGACCTCGTAGCGATAATGAAGATCTTGTAGCGATTTTAAGGTTTTTTATGCGATTTTGTGCATTTATTGCGATTTATATGGCTATTTTGTGATAATTTGAAAAAACTTGGCTATTTTAGTACAATCGCAACGAAATTTGGCTATTGTTGTGATTTTCTCTTTCAATAATTGCATTAATCTCTAACTATGTACCTCATCTGTCTCATTGTTTGTAAACTGCTTTATGGATGGTCCAAATCATATTCTATTACTACATGAGTCTCTTAAGTGACTTAAGTGTTCGTTCTTTTTTTTTAGTCATTAAGTTTTGAATATATTAAGTGGCTGATGTGTGAGATCGAGTCTTAAAATTTATAAAAACGAATCACCTAGCGACTTACTATAACACACTCACATGCAGTGAACTTGTTCGTATGTAGTATAGTTAGCTTGGTAAATCTGAGGTCGATCACAAGGACTAAAGTAAAGTAATTGTTCAAATGAAGAAGTTAATGGAGTTGGTGGTCCACTGGTAAGGTTTTTGACTTTGGGAGAATCCACCTGGTTCGAGTCTTACTTCCCACATATGCGAGGGTGGATTAATTGAGGGTTTTTCGAGAGTCTTAATTTCCAGGCATACGTGTAATTTAGTAGTAGGAGTAGAATAGAATGCTGTTCAAAAAATATTACAAAAAAAAAGTAAAAAGGGGGTTTTCGTGGCCGAATTGTCACTTTGCAAAGGTTAGTAAAATAAGTTAGTAATCCCTCAGGATTAATCAAAAAGAGAGAGTTTGTAATTGAAAACAATAAATTAAAAGACATCCATCTCGAATTCGCTCAACAACATGCTTAGATTGCACATAAATGAAGTTCAAATTCAATTAAGTTGACAATGATAATCGTGACAAAATAAAGACACAAACTGGTACCACCAACGTGTGTAAAATCATTTCAATCACCTAATTAATCAGTTTCTTTGTAAAAGCCGGTACCACAAATGCTTAAAACAATTTTCCTAACCAACTAGTTTGTTTGATTATCAAATTAAGAATTGTATCTATGTGAAGATGACGTAGTACCACCAACCATTAATCAACACGTTCACAAAATGATTCTTTTTATCAAGATGACATTCACTATCATACCATGAACTAGTGACAATTGATTAAAGATAATTAATTGAAATTACATCTATATTCAACTAGTACCACTAACGAATAACATACATATCACCAATACCATAATAATAACTAATAAAGAATCAAATCATCAAGATCTCGACACAACGATAATTTAAAACATCTTTGAATTAATTAAAACAGTGCAATCCTTACATATCGTCTCACTTCATCAAGATGGATGGTGAAACGATTAGTTACTTATATTGATATAATGAAAACAATCAATAAATAATGAAAACATATTGTACTGATCGAAGAAATCAATCAGTAGAATGTTAAAAAGCATAAACGATAGTGAAATAAAACTCCAATCCAATTCGTGGCCTTCAAAGATGTTTGATTTGGTGAAAAGTGCCTTGAAAAACCTTAAATTCGGTTGGAGAGGCCAAGATCCCCGTCCAAAGCAATGAAAGAAAGTATATATATATATATATATATATATATATATATATATATATATATATATATATGTGATTAGCATGTAATGGCCGTTACATTTTGTCATGGCCATTACAAGGCTTCATCCCGTCTAATGCCTGTTAAGTATTTAACGCCCGTCAGCTTATTTCATGACATCATCAGTCCTTCAGGTTTTAACGGGCGTGACACTTTCTAACGGCCATTACAGTGACAAACACATCACGGCCATGACAAGCCTTAACGGCCGTTGGAGCTGATGATAGTCTTTCACTTGATCCTTCTAACGGGAGTTAAGCATTGTAACGGAAGTTAAGCACATCTAAACATAGTTTCCTTCATTTTAGCATAGTCTTTCATCACATCTTGCATCCGGTTCAAACACAAGCTTCACTTCATCCCTTTTAAGTCACTTTTAGCCATTTTTATCCGTCTTGCGTGCTATAACCTGAAATAAGTTACACATACCATAAACTCACCAAATATATATGAAAACGACTCTAAAAACACTTAAAAAAACTAATATCGACATGGGAAAATGATACAAAATAAGGCATATCAACCCCCCCCCCCCCCACACACACACTTAAGCTTTGCTTATCCTCAAGCAATTCCAAACTTCAAAACCTTAATTACCTTGGTACATCAACTCGAATAAATTTGTCAGTAATAAAAAAGAAGCTAAAACAAGAATGATAATGATAAGATATGGTTAAGCAATTTTAGTCTTAAATGAAATCTGGAATGTTCGACAATACCTGAATGATTCACAAGCCTCAATAACACGACTAAGCATTGATCAATCGAAATAATGATATGTCATCTATCTTACTCCAACCAACTTACTACTGGGGTTGTATATTTAAATAATCACTCAAGGCCTAGTCGTGATGCATAATCTTTTACCATAGGCTTGTAATAGAATCATTTCTGCAGCGACGTGGCGTAAGCACTAGGACAACCATCAGAAGAGGTCTTTAAAGGGTTGTAATGAACTCTGGAGGCTAAAAAGGGTAATTTACAAAGGGTATGGAAATTTGGGATATCAATTGGTGTTAAAAAGAAATAACACAAAAATTAACAAAGTTTTCAAAAAATAGTCTGATCCATAGAACCCATGTCATTAGTTTCCAATGGTCCAAATCCTTAAGAAGTTGTCCCGACAATACCCCCCCCCCCCCAATAAAACGATTAAAAACCGACACCATTGTGGTGTATAAAATTCAAACTACTCAATCAACCATGGCAACCATGTTGGCTTTAATGAACTTGCCAACCCAAATATGATAACCGAAGAATATAGCCTTACAAAATCCTTTTGTTGGTTGTAAAGATGTACCAACTCAACTCAATAATTTGTAGAAACAATGAAGCTTTTGTTGGTGTAATTGATGAACCAACTAATAAAAATGATTTGACCAAAAGTAAGAATTACCAACTGACAGCCCAAACTTTTTTTTCATTTTTTTTTCTATTTTTTTTTCTTTTTGTTTTTCAATTCTTTTATTATTTTTTATTCATTTTTTTTGTGAGCTATTTTCACTCTGACTAATTAGTATTCTCTAATAAATATCGAGTGACAAATCATGTAATAATGTGTTAATATGAATAATCCAGACTTGATCCAACAATCATGACGAAATCAATCTATCCTCAGTAACCGAGAATATCCTAACCCGACATAAAATGACAACCCCAAACCATCCACTAGCATAGGCAACTAATGACCCACCAGGACTTCGACTATCAGCATGGCTAGGAAAGGTGTATATTTAGGGTGGATTTAATAACAAAGAACAACCTAATGACAACATGTTTTCTATTGTTTTTTGCACTAAAAATGAGTGCAACATAAGGTTTCACAGGTGGTTCACTAACCAGTGTAGTTAGCTACTAAGCACATGAACAAAACATGCACATAACAATTTACAAAACAAGGGGTGAACATACAAAGAAAAAATGTTTTAATCCTAATTTTGCATCTTCCTCATCTAAATATACGGAACGATCAACCAGGACAAGTTCTATAATCAACGCAATCACCGGCACACTCATAGCAAATGAAAGTATCCAGGAAATGGAAAAACTAACCTCAAACTTGCACGTCATAGTTCAAAGTTCTAAGTCGAACCCTTACTCCTGAATAAATTTAAAAGCCTATGAGAGGAATAAATTTACAAGGCCAAATTATCCAAATCCGTAAACACCTAGCATATCTAGCAATGATCAAGAATCTCACATATTTGGTGTTTTGGTGCTATAAGCATGCTAGTAATGTTATTAATCTAGAAGGGATTGCCTAATTAATCAATTAAGACACATTCCACCAATTAAATTTTGTACCAAGGGTGTACTTAAACTGCTCATTAATATCTATAATTAGGTGACAAAAGCAATTAGCTAACAAGGACAAACATGCAAAAGTTTAAAAATTCCACTAAAATACCCGACTTTTCCTATCCCCCCCCCCCCCCCAACACACACACACTTGAGTTGGACAATGCCCTCAATGTCCAATGAACTAAGGCAAATAATGGGAAATAGGGGAAAATAAACAAAAAGCAAAATCAAGAACAAGAAAAACTTGTCGGGTATGTTGGGTGTTCCATGCTTGAATGATGCCATCAAGAATATAGCGTTGAACTTACTTCCAGCATATCCATATGACAAAACTTGCTATTCAACATGAACACACTAATTAACGCATAACATGAAGTCCAATCAAATAGCATAACCACCACCATCATCAAAGAGTTTATTTAAAAACACAAACAAAAAGGAAAAAAATGCAAAATTAAAATTTAAAAAAAGACACGGGTTGCCTCCCGAGAAACGCTTAATTTATTAACGAGTTGTAAGCTAGACTTCTACCTTGAAGAATTACCATGGTTGGGTCTCCAACGCCCCCACACTTAAAGTGTTAGGCGACCTACCCTTAAATGGTGAAAAAAAATTACCTTTCACCTTCGTCAATATCCAATCTTTTAGTCGTCAAGAAGTATCAACCACCATCATTAACTCTTCTTTCACCATTGTTGACAAATTTGAGCACAACTGTTCAGATAACCTCATGTTACCATGAGACATAGCAGACTTCAGACGACTATATAGTTTACGAATCTTAGCATATGGGCCATCCGTTGGTTTAAAAATAGGCATTGCTGTTGACTTCAACTCAACCTCTTTTTTCTCTAGGTTCTTGTCCAACCATTCATCAATCTGTGAATCCAAAGAACTAACACAGGAAGTTTCAACAGAGTTAGCAACATTAAGTAAAGAAATAGAACATGTGTTCTAAAATGTCACTGACTCATTCTGTGCTCTCAATGTAAGCTTGCCACGACCAACCTCAAGTTTAGCATCGACCGTAGGAAGGAACGTTCTTCCTAGAATAAGGGGCACATTCAATGCTTCATCTGCATCAATAATTACAAAATCTACAGGAAAAACCAAACCACCCACCTTGACTAACACATCTTTTAAGATGTCTTATTTCAGATTTATCGGCCAAATGGATTTTCATGTTAATCGGTTTTGGTTCTACTAAGTTCAGCTTAGAATAAATGGATGAAAGCATTAACTTAATACTTGCACTTGAATCTGTTAATGAACGTTTTACAGATAAATTACCAATCTTACAAGGGATAGTAAAACTACATGGATCCTTATGTTTCTTGGGTAATTTACTTGTCACTGCTGCTGAACAAACATCCTCAAGTGCTGTAGTTGCCACCCCTATCAAATTTTTCTTATTCATCAAAATTTGCGTCAAACACTTTGCATAACCTTTCATCTGCACAATTGCATTTAAAAATGATATATTAATATGCATCTTACTTAGATGTCTCATAAATTTCTCCATTTGCTCCTTCATCTTATCTTTCACCAATCGCTGAGAATACATTTGACGGGGTTGCACGTTGGGACCCGTATGCTCATGTGGAGAAAATTGAAAAGATTTGCTGGCTATATCAGTATGGAGAGAATCAAGCTAATAATGTGAAGTTAGAATTGTTTCCCCAAGATTGGCCAAGGCCTCACAAATAAAAGCACCAAAAGAACAAGCAATGAGAAAACTCTCTAGATCTTCTACTTTGGGAGGAATATGGTTCTTGATAATTGCTGAACATTTGGCACTAAGAACGGTAGTCGTTGCCTCTTCAAGATTCCTTTTATCACTGATGAGCTCATTGAGAAACTTAGCATAATTCGGCATCCCTGCAATAAGATCAACTAAAGGAACGGTTCTGTTTACCGACTAAATAAGTTCAACAAACTTCTTGAAATGCTCCTTAATCTTCTCTTTCCTCAACCGTTGGGGAAATGGGATCTTCGGTTGATAGGGCTTCACCGTTGGTTCTCAACTGGTTTAGATGGAACGGCCGGTGTCTGCACGACTGGGTTCGGCTCCATCTCAATCTATCATCAACCGTGTCCTCGTCTTCATTAACCGTGTCCTCGTCTTTATTAGCATTCCCTAGCCTCCAAGATTTCCTTCCAAGTCCTTAATTGTAGCTTGGTGGTTCTTTATTCCTTGATCCAACTTGCACACGAGTCCATCCAATCGAGTAGCCAAGGCATCCAAAGTAGAATTCACCTTCTTTGACTCTTCTGCAACATGCCCATTAGTTGCTCTCTGGGTACTTATAAATTCCTTCATTATACTCTTTAACTCTGAATCCTGATCTTGTTGATTCTGCTAAACCTATTGCCACTAAAAACAGAATTGTTAGTATTATAAGACGAAGATGAGGGATTGAAGTTTCCTAATTGCTAGTTTTGAAAACCAGTGTTACGACTGAAGTTCCCTTGTTGTTGATTCTGACCAAAATTAACATCTTCAGCTGGCCTATGGGGACAATCCTCGATGTAATGCAAATTCCCACAATTGTCACATCCATCAGCCATAACCTTCACATCCCTTTCAAGGCTCTTGAACCTACTTTCTTGACCATCAAACCTCTCATCCATACGCTTCGAGAGAGCCTTTACTTCAACAACCAGTTTTGATTTTTCGCTACTTTCAACTTTAGCGACAATATGTCTACCAGTTCTCATCGGTCTTCATCCCGAGTCTAGCTCTCCTTGGCCATATCCTCTAGAAATTTATAACCCTCATTCGGAAAAATGTTATCGAGGCTTCTCCAAATGCATAACTGAGCTCCCTCTTAGACCTCCTATCTAACCCATCATAGAAAATATCAACAATAAGCTCAATATCCATGTTATGACCCGGACAATTCCTTATCATTTACTTGAATCTCTTTCATGCATCAACCATATCTTCTTCCGGATCTTGAGAGAAACCCTTAATCTGATTTTCCAGCTTCTATTGAGTCCTTATCGAGTAGAACTCACCAAGGAAAGCTTCTCTCAATTCGTTCCAAGTGGTGAACGAATTTTCTGGTAATTCCCTAAACCATGAAGATGCTTCCCCTACAAGAGATATGGGAAACAATTCCAACTTCACATTATCGGCTTAATTCTCTCCATACTGATATAGCCGACAAATCTTTTCAAACTTCTCCACATGAGCATACGGGTCCCAACGTGCAACCCCGTCAAATGTATCCTCAGTGACACTCTTGAGATGATTTCTTTTCAAGGAGAAATTAGCCGAAATCTCAGAAGGGCGGATAGCTGTGCCCCAGTTAGCTGGTATGGTTCTCCTTCTTTCCCCAAAAGGAATGTTGTTCCTATCTCTCGGTTGTTCATCACCCATTCTGTTTACCCTTGTTGATTTTGATTTCTGTTGATATGAGGGAATACAGTTCTATTTTGTTCGGGCGTTTGAGCTTTTTCTTCTATTACTGAGTCTACTCCGGTTCGAAATACTCTACCCGCTTCTTCCAACTTGTTAATAAGTTGATCTTCTGATGTTGAAGCTTTCTTGGTATATTACTCGTCTAAATCAATGTCTTGTTGGACTTGGTATGTGGTTTCTTCATCTATCTTGTCTGATGTGGATGTTTCAGGGTTGTTTCTTAACACCAGTCGACGTCTGACTTTTCCCGGATTAAATAAAGGACTAAGCATGGGTCGACCAGAAGATCTAGCGTTCATCAACTAGCAAGAACCTGCATAATCACCACAAAACAAAACGTCAACTGCACCTGTTACAAATGAAACAAAAATGAAAATGAAATAAAATCTATCTAATAAAGCAATTAACCTTCTCACAAGTAAATGTGAGAAAGGGTCGAACTACAAAATTAAACAACTACTAAAACAAAAGTACCCGGCAAAGGCGCCAAAAACTTGATGTGTAAAATCGAGTCTTAAATTAAAAAACAAGAACTACCTAATTACCGACTATTACACATTTGTGGGCAGTGTACCCGTCCATATATAGTTTAGCTAATAGGCAAGTCCAGGATCGATCACAGGGACTATTATTTAGGAAAAATGCAAGTCTAATGTAATTCTAAAAGATGATGGGGTTTTTGAAAACAGTTAGTAAATTGAGCAAGTTAGTAATTCCAAATAATTCCAAAGAATTAATCTGAAAGAGTTTAGTTTTAAACAGAAGAACGGAAAGTCATCTACCTCGAATCCACTCGACAACAGTTCGGGTTGCACATAATTAAGCTCAAATCCAATTCAGTTGACAAAATAATCGTGACCAAATAAAGACACAAACTGGTACCACCAACGTTTGTAAAATCATTTAAATCACCTAATTAATTAGTTCCTTTGTAAAAGTCGGTACCACCAATGCTTAAAATTTTTTCTCTAACCAACTAGTTTATTTCATTATCGAATTAAAAATTGTATCTATGTGAAGACAACGTGGTACCACCAACCGTTAACCAACATGTTGACAAAAAGTTTTAAAATGACATTCAATATCATACCATGAACTAGCGATAATTTATTATAGATAAACAATTGAAATCATATATATATATATATATATATATTCTACTAGTACCACTATCGAAGAACACACATATTATCAATATGAAAATAATAATTAATAAAGAATCAATTCATCAAGATCTCGACACCTATAATTGAAATCAACTTTGAATTAATAAAATAGTGTAACCGTCACATTATGTCTTATTTTATCTCGGTAGATGATGAAAAGATTAGCTACTCATAACAAAACTAATAAACATGAAAATAAAAGAATTCATATAATCAAAGTCTTGAATTATTAAATAATTTAATGCAAAATAAAAGTAAAAGAGAATAGAACAGTGGCTGTTGTGGACTTGTGGTGATGATCAAACAGTAACAGAAGCAATTTAATCTTTCTTGGTTCCTCTTACATCGACAAAACTCCTCACTAGGGATGTGCACGGGTCAAAACCCGGACCGAACCGGCATGACCCGTGACCCGAGATTGCATGAAAACAAGAAGCGTGACCCGGCCCGTTGAACCCCCAGGCGGGTCGGTTCGGGCTCAGGTTTTACCGGGTCGGGTTCGGTTTGTAAGGCTTGACCTGGATGTAGAAGAGAAATGTGAAGAAGAACAAGAATATGACTTACTTGAAATGTAAAGCCTTTGCTCTCCTCCATATGCTCGACAACAGCCAGGTATAAATAGTTACAGGCTATGTCCATCCATGGTGAAGATAAGCTCTTTTCTTCTCCTCCTGATGCTCGACACTGCCACCTTCTTACGTAAATCATCTCAAACACCAAGATTTCGATGGTTAATATAAATATCCATATTTTTGCAGCTATGTCGGGTTTTTCCGAATTTGAACCGACCCGACCCGAGAACCAAAAATCCATAAAAAGCTAAATCGAAACCCGACCTGTTAAGCACTCGGGCGGGTCGGTTCGGGTCGGGCACGAGTGGGTTTGAGGCGGGTCACGGGTTTGCGGGTCATTTACTCATCCCTACCCCTCACCAAGTAAGGTTCTAAATTGGCGACTGTCAATTCTCACCGAAGCCCCACCAGCCGACCTCCTCTCATCACAATGATATATATATATATATATATATATATATATATATATATATATATATTTATTTATTTATAGGGGTGGGTTATTTTAGTACTACCTCTTATTTTATGACTAATTAGTACATGTGCTTTTTGTAACTTACAAGACTTTCCGGCGACGAGCCCACCGGAAAATCATGGTGGTGGTCGGAGATGATCATGGTAGTGTGTAAGTTACAAAAAAACACATGTCTTAAAATTGGTCCTAAAATAAGTGGTTCTAAAATAACTTGCATATATATATATATATATATAGGTTTTAGGTAAAATCAAACAACTATTAAAGTAAAACAAATAAAACAATATGATTCTCTTCACTGAACATCACCGTGCATCATGAAAATCATCGTGCATCAATTGCTTTGTGAATCTTCATGCATCAAATTAACCATGATCTAAAGGTCAAGATCTTGTCTTATTTGTTTTTACTTTAATACTCGTTTTATAATACTCAACCCATATATATATATATGAAATTATAGGTTATAAATTTTGTGATAGCTGATAACCGACTACAACTCTTCTTCATGAAATAAGGAGTCTTAAGCCCATTCTTTTGCATCTTACGGCTTTGTAGCCCACCATCAAACTCATTACAAAGGATAAATATTAATATCAAATGGGAGTAATTCGAACTTAACATAAGCATTTTCCGTCTAACTTCAAAATAGGAGTAATTCGAACTTAACATAAGCATTTTATTATACTCCACCGTATGGACCTATAATTAAAATAAAACATATATTAGTATAAAAGTCCATCAAAACAAGCGCAGAAATAAAAGAAATGATATCTATGTAAAATAAATATGTATAAAATAAACGATATCAATGGTATAAATAATGTCTAATATGTATTAAATAAAATATAGGTAATTGACGGTTATTTTTATTTATTAAGTAAAAAAAACCAAAAATTTGACTGAATGCATTAAGTTGTTAACTGTTAAGTCTAAGGGGGTGTTTGGAATTGTTTTTTTAACAAAATTATTATATTATTGTATTTTGAAACCACAAATAATCTATTTTTAGTGTTTGGTAAAAACCCTCAAAAAAAATTGATTTTCCACGTTTTTACAAATTCAAAACGCAAGAATCCAGAAGTAAGTCTTCCCCTATTGTTACAAAACGGAGCTAAAACACTTCGTTCTCCCACTTTAATTTTACTATCATATCCCTTTTAACTTTTTAAGCAACTGTCACTTTACACGCGTATTTATAATTTCATAGCAGAGCACATGTAGGAGCTTCTAGCAATTCTCAATACACCAACAAAAATAATGAATTTGTTAATTATTTTAATATGAGTATTATCTTGAACTTATTCATTAATTCAAAGACAACCAAAACTTAAGATTGACAATTAGTATTTTTCTTGATCGATAACAAAGTTTGAGGATTAATTTATGCCTATTAATTGTTTGCTTATTGACTTTGTAAATTTCTTAGTGTATACTTTTTACAACATTATATACTTAATGCTTGAATAATTCTATATACTATGATATAAATATCAAGTAAACAAATTTAGATGATTTTATCATAGTTGATGTTTATTAATGATATATATATATATATATATATATATATATATATATATATATATAGTAGAGATCCTGGAAGAAGGTGTCTTAAGGAGAGAAGCGAGAGAAGGTCCTATGAACCAATCAGAACACGACATGTGTCAAAATGAAAAAAATGCGCGGTGGTATTTTGGTAAATAAATCAAACTTTTCTGAAGTGATCAGCCTGAGTTCCGATCAGCTTGGGTCTGGGTCAGC
This sequence comes from Erigeron canadensis, assembly GCF_010389155.1. Classification (NCBI taxonomy): domain Eukaryota; kingdom Viridiplantae; phylum Streptophyta; class Magnoliopsida; order Asterales; family Asteraceae; genus Erigeron; species Erigeron canadensis. Next base: position 3,523,157 of record NC_057761.1, read on the forward strand.
TTGGGTTCTGATCAGCTTGGTTGGTCAGTCTGGGTTCTGATCAGCTTGGGTCTGGGTCAGCTTGGTTGGTCAGTATAATCAGCTTGGTCAGCTTGGGTCTGGGTCAGGTTGGGGTCTGTTCAGGTTGGTTCAGCTTGACACAATTTACACATAATCTACACAAATATAGATTATGGGTTTTGGGTCAGCTTGGGTTCTGGGTTGGGTCAGCTTGGGTTAGGTTTGGGTCAGCTTGGGGTCTGGTCAGGTTGGGTCAGCTTGGGGTTGGGTTAGCTTGACACAATTTACACATAATCTACACAAATGTAGATTATGGGTTCTGGGTTTTGGGTCAGGTTTGTGTCAGCTTGGGGTCTGGTCAGGTTGGGGTTGGGTTAACTTGACACAATTTACACATAATCTACTTAAATTTACACAAATGTAGATTACGAGTTTGGGTCAGGTTGGGGTTCGATTGGGTCAGCTTGGGGTTCGGTTGGGTCAGCTTGGGCTGAATCAGGTTAAGGTGGGTCAGCTTGACACAATTTACACATAATCTACACAAATGTAGATTATGGGTTTTGGGCCAGCTTGGGTTTTGGGTTGGGTCAGCTTGGGTCAGGTTTGAGTCAGCTTGGGGTCTGGTCAGGTTGGGTCAGCTTGTGGTTGGGTTAGCTTGACACAATTTACACATAATCTACACAAATGTAGATTATGGGTTCTGGGTTTTGGGTCAGCTTGGGGTCTGGTCAGGTTGGGGTTGGGTTAGCTTGACACAATTCACACATAATCTACACAAATGTAGATTAAATCTACACAAATGTAGATTACGGGTTTGGGTCAGCTTGGGGTTTGATTAGGTCAGCTTAGGGTTCGGTTGGGTCAGCTTGGGGTTGGTCAGCTTGGGCTGAATCAGGTTAAGGTGGGTCAGCTTGGGTTGAGTCAGCTTGGGTTAGGTCAGCTTGAGGTGGATTGGGTCAGCTTAGGTTTGAAGTCAAATTATTTACAAAAATGTCACCGCGCATTTTTTTTAGAGGCGACGTGTCACACTCTGATTGGCCAATAGGACATTTTCTCATTTCTCTTCTTAACATACCTTCTTATTTGATCTCTCTCTTATATATATATATATATATATATATATATATATATATATATATTGTTATATCGCTATTTCAACTTTTTATATGCCGTTAATTTATTCAAATTGTGTTTTAGTGGCTTATTTATAATATAAGTTTATTGATATATGATTATATGTATTTTATTTTAATAATATAAACAAATGTTCTTTTTGATCATTTGATTGGTTGAGTCACCAAATTATATATATTTACCAAACACTAAAAACTAATTATCTGATTATGACTTTATTAAACAACATAATCAATTCCAAACACTATAATTTCATATTGTGTTTTGTTATATCTAATTATCCGATTCTGATTATACAAACAAGATAATCTATTTTGAAAACGCATTCCCAAACACCCTCTAAGTAAAAGAAAGGGGTTAAAGTCACATAGGGGACAACTTTGTCCTTTCACTCCACAAGGTTTAATTCACTGTATGTTTTGTTGTTCGTTTATGCTTTAAATAACCATGTTGCACGCAAAATCGCAAATGTGTAAATACTAAAGTGATCATTATAATATGAATTTAACTAAACGTATACAAAATAAAGAATACCAGAGAACTTGCTTGGAAAACGAACTTAGAATGGACAAACAAACTTGTAAGCAAAACGAATTTGAAGGTCAATTCGTTAAACTATTATAAAGGTCAACCGATTTAAGATGCAAAGTTTAACTTCGTATAAACGAACTTGGAAGTCGAATACTTATTGCAAATTCTTTCAACTAAAGCAATGTAAATTTCCAATGTGTGAATTAAATCTCCACCGTCCCACTAATGGTTATTTTGATTGATGCAAACTTCAGTGTACCCGATGACTTTAATAATCAAAATTTCATAGATGTATTACATGTGATTAAGGATTTGGTTTCTATGTTCGGTTAAAGTTTAGGTTTCCTCTGTAAGATAGATACTTAAATAGATTAATGGTTTGTCAATAATTTCAATTTGTTGAATACGTGATTGTGACTTACACCATCACCAACCCACGTTGATTATATCAACTATCAACTAATAATAAGTTTAGAAATAAATATCTCTGCAAATATATCCCAAAATTGGACAAAAAAGAATAACGTGTAATCAAATTATACTAAGGTTTTCTAAATCTAAGTTTGAGCAAATTACATTTGTTTATTATTGTCAGCTACATGGAAAATACTGAATTCATTCCAAGTAAATGACTTTGACTTGCAAATTGTTCCTTATAAATATAATAAGTTCCTCCAATGCAAATCATTCATAGCTTCAATTCTTTAATGGCTACCATCAAGCTCAATTTTCATTCCAATGGCAATACTCATCATCTCCACAATCAAACCTTCACCAAGATTTCAACCCCATTTTACTTCAGTTTACGATATCAAAAAATGTTCCGGGCCTTCCGTGTGAAGTGCGGTGTGTCAGCCACCTTTAAGTCCATAGAAAAGACTAGTTGTGTTCATGAACAATGGAGGGACATACATGGTCAAGACAATTGGTCCAAAATGCTTAACCCAATGGATCCACTCCTACGATGTGAGCTCATACGCTACGGAGAAATGGCCCAAGCGTGTTACGACGCATTTGATAACAACCCGTATTCAAAGTATTGTGGAAGTTGTAAGGTTCCACCCAAGACTTTTTTTCAAGATCTTGGGATAGATAATGTGGGATATGATATCACAAGCTACATTTACTCAAGTAATACAAGTAATCTCATTCCCAAGTTTTTTACGAAGTCCATCCACTCAGACGGGCCATGGAACCCAGTCGTGAATTGGATGGGCTATGTAGCCGTCTCAAATGATGAGACGACTGCTAGATTAGGGAGACGAGACATCACAATATCGTGGAGAGGTACCGTCACAAAATTAGAATGGATGGAAGATTTAGTGAATTTCCTGAAACCTGTCTCGACTCAAAAATTGGCAAGCCAAGACCCGGGCATCAAAGTCATGGCTGGTTTTTTGCATATTTATACCGATAAACATCAAAAATGTCTATATTCCATGTTCTCTGCCCGTGAACAGGTAATGTTTTTATCTTCTATCTTAGTAGGAGTATTATTTACTAAATTTTCAACCAAATTTATATCATATCATTTAATTAGTATTTATCTTTTTAAAACAGCTTTTAGCCGAAATAAGGAGACTAACAAAGATATATGGGCAAAAAGGCGAAGAAATGAGCATCACAATCACCGGTCACAGCTTGGGGAGTGCTTTGGCGATTTTAAGTGCTTACGACATAGCAGAATCTGACTTACATAGAATCGACAAGCAAAAAACACCCATATCGGTGATATCGTTTTCAGGACCGAGGGTTGGCAACACAAGGTTTAAAAAGCGAGTCGAAGAGCTAGGAATTAAGGTGTTGAGAGTGTTTAACGTCCATGATAAAGTTCCTAATGTACCAGGAGTACTTTTAAACGAATTCACATCATCTTTGGCTCAAAGTATTGCGGATTGGACTACAATTTTCTACTCACACATTGGGGAGGAAATTGCTTTGAATCACATGAAATCTTTTTATGTTAAAGAAAAGTTAGACTTGGCTTCGATGCATAACTTGGAACTTCTCTTGCATCTACTAGACGGGTACGTTACTAAAAACGCCTTTGTTTGACTATTAATTATACACACAATTAACAAGAATACCCAATCTTAATTACTATTTCCGTACCAATTTAAATATGCTATTTTGACTTTTGAAGTTTTTTGTTCTCTAAACTTTGATCGTAAATTGTTTCGTGCGTATTATACAGTAATCGATGTAAAATATATGGATAGAATATGTTTAGATATAGTTTTCATTGATATAATTTTTATTAGGTATTATATTATACAAACAATAATAATTACGGTCAAAATTAAAGAAGAAAGTCTCAGCAAATCAAATTTGAACATTTATATTAGGATGGAGGTTTCTAAAGATGGTATACTATGAAAGATGATATATAGATAGATAGTAATATATACCTCTACTCGGGGATAGAAAGACTGTTTCCGGGATTATCATACACCATGATATAGACAAAACAATTGAATATCTCATATTATGAATCGTTTGAAATTTTCATTCAGGTACCATGGTAAAGATGCCAAATTTTCGCCAGCAACAGGAATGGACAAAGCATTGGTTAATAGAAATGGTGACATTTTGAAGCACGAATATTTAATTCCACCGAATTGGTCACAAGTCGAGAACAAAGGGCTCCGAAAAAACGCTAATGGCATATGGGAGTTGCCAAAACAAAATGGCATCGAGGATCATCTACGACTAGACGAAGTCGAACTTCATCTTAGAAATCTAGGTCTCATATAGCTTGGAAATCTATGTCAACTACAACTTCGAAATTCATTTAGATAACCTTTTTTAGAACGACAACTTTCGAATTGAGACTTGGCCCCCACCATCCAAGGTCATACCAGAACAGTCGACTGTTTAAGTCTTAACCGGACCCTGCTACATCCAACTCTGAATAGACGTTCCATGGAAAAAAGACGAGGCTCCCCACACATCTTAAATGGTATTGGGTTCTTACCAGGATTTGAACTATCATCTCTTGCGTAAAATCTTGGAGACTCACCACCTGAATAGCTATTCTATCATTAGCTTTTAGTAAATTCTTTCAATTTAGTACATCTTGTACATAAAACTAGAACTAATTCAACGAACATTATAATTTCATCTGTATATAATTTAGAGAAGACATTTTGGGTGACGTTTAGCAAATTCGCAGCCGTAATAAATATGTTTCATTTGTTTATGGCTAAATGTTAATTCGATTGTAGCCATCTTTCAGTTGCATCAACAAACTAGAATCTTATAATAAGTAATTAGACGCTCATAACGACTATAGCCGCCTTAAGCCAAATGTTTTATCTTTCACGAGCATGATACCCGCACAATGCGGCGGCGATGACATTAGTTGCGATGTGGTGGCGTCGGCGTCAAATGGTGTTGGTAATTGATACAAAGATATATGATTTTTAGGCATAGTGAATATCTTTTAAAAAATTATGAAACGGTTGTGTAAGTTAATTAATTAAGGTTAAAATGGTAATTTTACATAAACCAAAATAGTAAACTTTTCAACATAGGGGTATAATTTTTATATAGTAATATAGAAGTATATATAGATGTATTATAAAAAGTACAAGGGTATTTAAGAGATTTTAAAGACAATTACTTAAAATTAAAAAGAGGGCTTTCTCTTTATTAGTTAGTATAAATTAGCCCTTAATATGAAAGTATAAAAGAGTTAATGATAAAGTTGGGTTCTAATCCTTTTACTATATTTCTTGTGATTTTAGTTCTTGTTTGAGATACTATACCATCATACTTCACCATTTGGCGACCGTTTCTTGTTTTCTTTCAATTACATTTTAACATGTAACATACAATTTTCATTTTTCATTCAAATTAAGGCTAACATGTTTGTATACTTTAGACTTTCATTAACCATTGACAATTCACGAGTATCAAAAAGATGATGAGGCAGTTTAGTATGGACGTATACACTTGGATATATACATATCCAGTTTTCACGTTATCTTTTTGCTACACAACGATTGCTATGATGTTAATGAAAATCGACATGTATAAATAAGTTTGTTCATGGACCAATGTGTGAATGTAGGATTATACCCAGTAATTCCCTAAAGCTACTGGAAAATAAAGGCCCATTTGCAAATAACTTAAAACACAAAAAACAAAGAAAACATTGTTTTTTAGTTAGAACAAATCTTACTCCGCGTATTCAAAATTTTCTAATACATGTTGCATACATAAAAAATAAAAATAAAAAAATCTATATGTATGATATGACAAGTTCGAATAATATTTTAATCTAGTATAGAACATGATTAGGTAGAAACTTGTCTTCTTCCTTACACTTTCATCGTACTTTCTATTGGGTTGGCAATAGGCATATAACAATGCAAGTTCCAAGTCAACTGTAATTACATGCTATTTTCTACTAATTTAAGTCATTGTCATCATTACGATTAACAGAACCTTATTGTATTAACTAGTAGTACCGACACCACCTTGATTTCACTACTTCCATACATTTGTGAGGTATTATGTGTAATCTTTCTTAGCCTATAACTATGAGAAGGAAAACAAAAAAATGATGCCTAAACAGAACTTGTAAGAAACCAAGATTAGTCACTACCTTGCCCTTGATCAAATCAGTTAAAACCATGCACAAGACGAATATGTTCTCTGTAATTGAACCCGCTTAATTTGAAGCAAATTTGCCACAGCAGAAACTTCCCATCAACCTAAAAATGCTGTAGTTATAGGGCATGCCACAAGATTGATCTATTTGCATTCACACTGTTATAATAGCATCCAATCCTTGGCCATCTAAGTTTATCTCAAACTTCTATGGGGTATTTAGCTTCAGACCTGCCAAGTCCTTTGTCGATTTTACCAGCCAACAACACATATCTTTACAAAATACACGATTGTACAAGGACTACAAGCCATCTTGGAGCAAAAGTATGTACAACAAGAACACCATAACCTGAACAAAGTTTTTCATTTCAATAGGAAGACAGCCAAAGTTTTACTCTTAAGCTTAAAGTTAATGAAAGTTAGAGGCGAAAAGAAAGGTTGGTAGGCTCTATAACGAATGAATATGGGTTATGCTTGAATCAATATGAAGTAGTTGACTCATTAGATATAATTACAGTAATTATGTTGTTTTAATAAGTGATTATGATGACAATCTTGCTACAAGCCTACAATAATTAATGATCTATAACTAGGAAAATGAACTTCACGAAAGATTGCATTAAAAATCAACTTTGGGTGACATTCAGCCCGTTCTGCCCAATCGACCCTTCCCTTTTTTTAGTAAAGTTGTTATTTGACCCTTTGAGATTAATAATTATCCACTTTGACAACCTTATAAAATAGTGGGTCGAAAATTCAACCTCTACAAGAACTATTGACACTGGAGGTATATCAATGCTACTGCTAAAATCCAAATAAAGCAACCAAAAGTTCAGACATACCAATGAGGGATGCACCAGATACTACAAATGTAAGAGAAGCTAAATAACTAAATGCTACAAATGTAAGACAACCAAAGTTTTACCAATGAGGGATGCACCAGATATTTATTTCAAGTAGTATACCATCCAGGTTACAATAAGCATTATGTCCAACCTCAAGTTTGTATTGCTTCTCCTATTTCGTCTTGAAAAAAAGGAGAAGGAGAACAAAAAATCAAGAGACTATAGAGTCAGTCTATACTCAAGTATTAGTACTTTGTACCTGAAAAAAGGATCTGCAGGAGTTACAAATTAGTATTCCATATGACTTCAGCGACTTCCTAATTCGTTTTCAAGATCCAACGAGCCCTTTAAAACGAGCATAGGAAACAATGAGAAGAAAAAGGACTGCAGAAAAAACACCAGACACGATCACCACCTGCCAAAATTCACAACAAGAGAGGTCAATGTTTTGTAGAAATTATGATACTCTGAACTACAATATCCATTTTACCAAGGTGGCAATCTCAACCCATTTAGTTATCAATGTGACATCTATGTTATGGTTATCCAACTGAGCCAGATCAAGATATTTAGTAAAACAAAAATAGCACAAAGGGTATACGGAGCAAAAGCCAGCCCAAGATGTATTTTATAACGAATACAACCTCCTGATACAAGAATCTGCCAGTTTTAACAAACAAAAATATTGGATGAAACCCTGACCTGACCCATTTCGACTAATACAATAATCTGTCGGTTTTAACATGTTGAACCACCCACTTTGCCACCTTAAGCATTCAAAAATACTACACTGACCCATTTGAACATGTAGCCATGATCATCGTTCCATGTATAAGGTATATTCATCCCAAATATCCCAGTCACCAATGCATAGATTGACATGCATACGGTTCCTGAACTTAAAAAGAGCTCCAGCTGTGGTCATGAATATAAACGAAATGAGATGATCCTCAAAATAGAAGACAGCAGCCATAAACAAGAAAGCTTAGGATACAACTGACCTGAATTAGCTGATTTCTATGATTGTCAAGCTGTAGTAAGAATAATAATAGTGGTTTTAGAATCACACTACATACATAATCAAAGAAATAAAATAAGAAAGAAACCCATTCAAAGCTTCTGGGTACCTGGATGTTGATGTAATCTTCGGTATCATCAATATATTCACGTAGCTGCAGAAATATATGCTAATTGGTTAATTGTGATGTCTCATTCTAAGATGCATTTTTCATCCAGAAAAGGTTGTAGTGTTAAAACAGGAGTGTTGATAATGATTTAATACCACGAACATCTCTCAATAATAGCAAAACGGAGAAACCTTGTGAATCAAAGTAAGTCAATGTTATCATACTTCATGACCAGTGACAATTCTAGATTAGAACTTTGAACAAAGGAAAAGTCATGTTCATTCAAAGCAATAAAGCATACTAAAAAGATAACAATTGTGATTATTCTAGACATACATTATATCAAGTGAAATGTTCATTTGAAAACTAAAATTTCTATGAAAACTAGAAAACTGGTCAAAACACACTGAGATTTGAATCTAACACGATGTGTTTTTATTGTGTTTTCTAAAAACACATTGTGTAAAGTGTTAAATCACGATGTGTTTTTGATAGCATACGTGAACATCAAAAAATTGTTCAAACATACTGTGATATGAACTTTCTAAAAACACATTGTGTTAAATTCATATCACAGTGTGTTTTGGCCAGTTTTCTAGTTTTCACAAAAATTTTATTTTTCAAATGATCACAACCCTCATATCAACGCCTTGGTATAAATTCCATAAAGATGTACTTACTTACAAGGCCATAATAATAAAAGAAAAAACTAGAAGTGTACCCGCATGATGCACGGTGGTGGATAAGTTTTTGTGGTAAAATTCAATTAGTACATGCGGCAATGGGTAATGGTGGCCAGCTTCACCAACCGTTGGCTTGAATTGTCAAACACATGGGTGCATAAAAGTTGTGTTATTATTTGTTAGTAGCATATTAAAAGATGCAAATGATTATTTCCATTTTATAGTAAGGGTATTATAGTATATTCCCTGATCTTAATATTTCAAACTTTAAGACCATAGACCATCTACTTTGTATAGTGGTATAGATATACTGATTTGTAAGAGCAAACGCAAGCATATATTTATACACACACACACACATGCATACGCTTATAATTAATAAAATATTAGCATCACTCACACTAGTTAACTTGTTTAACGTTCCATCAATCTGCATGAAGTAGGCCTGAAACACATCCAGAAAACCCATTAGGCATTAATTCTTTTCCATTTAGAGGAAGAAAATGACAACTTCAAAAAGGAGATAGAACCTCCAGAAGCATCTCAAGCTCTTCAACATCATTCTCATCTCCATGAACCGTCATCACACTAGCCCTGCTAGCTCTAGAAATCTTTGAACCAATAGTAGGTGACCCAAGAAACCAACTAGCAGCACCAGACCCACTTACTGGTGAGGCCGAAGATAGCTTCCGTGATAAGTAAAGATCTGCCATATCATCGTCGTCGTCCAAAAGTCGTTCAAGTTCATCCCTAACCTGCAAGACATTAAACTAGTGACCTAAGATTGAATTTGCAATGTACTCGAATGAACTAGGTTACTCTTGTAGTGACTAGGAAGGTGTTTGGATGTGATTTTAAAAGTTATCAATATGAGTTGAATCAAAATCAGATGATCTGATGATGAAAGCTAAAGATGGGCAACTAAATTTACATATGTATAAAGAACCATTTTTTTTCAAAAAACTTTTTACACATGTCGGTGGCTGATTATTGTCATCAAATCTACACGTGTATACCTTTTGTACACGAGCAGTCAACCTTGTCATTGCACTTTTCAGTTTACGAACCCGGTCCAAGTTACGACTACTTATCTGCGAAAATGAACCGTTAGATCATATGCACAAAATATGGACAACGTTGCAACACCAAAAAAACAATTATCGACTTGGAGTTGGAACTGAAAACAGAGTTCAGTTTTATTACAAAAGAACACATTAATCTTCCATTTCCATTTCATTACAATAGTTCAAGGATTACATTTTACACGAAGATAGAAGGCAATCTGGCAACAAAGTTGAATTATGTAGATACTAATGAAGGGGATGCACTAAAATAATTAAATTTGATTCTTAAGATGTCCTCACAAATGTGGGGTTTTTCATCCTAATAAAATAGAGTTTGGCAAAAAAAAAAAAAAATTGACTACTGTTCTTTATTATGAAGCCCAGTTAACTATAAACGAGTCTTATTTTCTTCAAAGTTCATTGACACAGTTTAAGCATATATGTTGATCTTTCAAAGGAACTTTCTTAAAAGGTTACATGATGGTAATCATCGAACTACAGATTTTACTTTCAAACTTTGTTTAACGTGAGAAGATAAACACGGGAATATGCAAATAACTTGTTTATTTATAGCATTCCATCGTTCACACAAACAAAAATTATATCATTTCATAGTAACCTTTATATCGTCTATTAATTTTCTAGAAGAGCACATACCTTAGACGTAAGCTCGTCCAACGCTGGGTAAGCATCAGTTTCTAGTTCTGTAGTACGCGCCGCATGAAAGCTGCAGATGGCCTCTAGGAAAACCTCTAATGCTCGAAATTCAAATGGAGACTCTGCATGCATTATCAAAAAATGAAACAAAAAACAAAATAATGATAATAATAATAGAGAGAAAAAATTAATATTATAAAATCATACCATCTTCTTCGCCAGCATCATCATTCTGGCCACCCAATTCTCCATGATTAGAATTTGTAACAGGCAATCTCCTCCTTAGCTCTTCAACAACTGGTATTACATTATCATCTGAAGGATCCCGAAGCAAGACCTGCCCGAATAAAACAATATGAAATAGTTAATATAATATGGTCAAATTGGTTAACTGAAGCACCATTGCGGATCATATATTAATTTAACAAATAAGAAATATTGGCTAACTTAAGCATCCTGATCATTTACACATTTGATAAACAAGAGGACAAATCCAGTGTCAAGGACTCCTTACACCTAAACATAATTTTCAGTTTCACATATTATTTGCATTTATTTACCCTGAAACAATAAAACTACAAGAAAGAGACATAGAAATTAACCAAAACGTTTCGCCTCATTATACTAATTTAGTCAAAACCTTTAGAATGTCACTCCAGTTATAAGAAATGTCTTCCATAGCAACGGGAAATGCATCAAATTATAATATATGCTACTAAAGAGACATCGGGAACATATTCCAAAATTTCATATAGATAGTCAATGATGTCTAACGATTCCAGGGAGACCTTACGTAAAATACAAGACAGACTGATAACATGAGTCTAGCCAAAAAGATATTGTTTAAAGTACAATTCATCAAGGCTTTGGTTTCTATGCATAACCTGCTAGCTGAATGTTGTTATGCACACTCAATAAAAAACAAATTTTTGATGGTTATTGAGAGTTTAACATATAAATGTAAAAATAAGTGAGACCCTTAATCACAAGATCCCAAAAGTACAAAACTGGTCACCAAATATACACATAATGTTACAAGTCAATTATCCTGATAACGAATTCTTATACCGTCCAAATATAAGAGATGTTGATTAAACAATTTGAAGATAAAAAGAAAGTATCCTAACCTCTTCGGCAGTGATAATAGCCTTGATATGCTGCAACACACCGATAAATCACAAGAAGCCATAATTAGTATACAACCCAACAAATAAAACCAAAAAGTGTGTTTAGTGAGATTTTAATAGCTAAACGAACTGTATAACAAGACCAACAAAACAGAACATGTGTTCTGATATACGGCTATACATTGAATGTATAAATTCATACCAACTTTTTAGAAATTTTGACGCATCTATTTTGTTGGCACAAAGTGAGAACTGAATGTTTAAGGCTTTTGTTTTTTACGGAGAAAAAGTGAAGTTAAAAACCAAAACAAAGAGATTTGAAAAAAAAAATGTTTTTTGAGTTAACTGGAAAAACACAGTTTGTCAAGTAATATTCGAATGTCCAAGATGCCACACAATAAGACAAACATACACATCTAGCCGACCATGCTTAAAATCACCACTAAAAATAAGTAGTTTTAGCTAGAAATATACAAATAAAACAAAAGAAAAGCTGCATTTAGTTCGAGACAAAACCGCAACTGTCTGAATATTACTTTCTAGTCAAACACATCACACTGGCAGGGCAGATAAGGATTATATTTAATTACGTGATAATGTAATATGGAGTAACACATTTGAAGGCTTATGAACCATAATCTTTTCTATCAATAATTCAATACTTCCAAGTTCCACACATTAACCCAAGACAATATTTAATCTTATTCTTAGCTCACAACTTTCGTGAAAAACAGGAACCAATAAGTTCATTTAGAAAAGAAAATCCGTGCACATGGCAATAATTCGCACCAAATATGTACGTAAACTAAAAAGCTAAAAAACATGTGTTTCTGGGGCCAATAAGTACCAAACTCTGTAGACGGCAAATACACATTACAAGCCAAACAGCAACCGAACCATCTCCCCTCCAAATTATGCACTTTTTTAAAAATATATTTGTACACTACAAGATTGAATCTAAACGAATTTTATCCCCAAAACAAAGAAAAATTCAGTAAAAATATAATACCTTTGCTATTGTATGTCTCCAATGATCGTTTAACCAGCCAGTAAAATTTCAACTTCGTAAAAAAATTTCGTATGTGTCACCATTAAAAGTTGCCGCGTGATCGTATATCCATATCTATACTTCTATACTACATTATAATTCATCTGGTTCCCTCCATTTTTTTCAACCAAGTTGTTGATAACCCCAAAATGCACATACATTTTATTCACTATTTTAAACATCTTCACTTTAGATATCTATATCTATACTTTCTACTTTAGATAACCCTTTTACATTAATAACCATCACTCCTCGCCGCCGCCGCCGCCACCACTACACCGCCACATCGCGAGGGAATATGACTAGTATATATATAATTCATATCTATCGAAACTTTCATTTATTGCTATTGTATGTATCTAAACACTCATGATATATAAACCAGTGACACGTCACCGGTTTCAATAACACATATAATCAGATAAATTCATACATAATTGAAAGTTTCAATACTGTAAAATAAAAAAGTTTTAAATTCTATTTTATATTATATGTATATGTATATAATATAAAATAATAAGAAGAAAAAAAAAGTTACTTCGAGATTGAGAACGATAGCACGGTCACGGCCTAAAATAGTAGAAGGATACGAAAGAAGAGGATCGAGAATTCTGAGATCACGCGCATGAATCTGAACTCTATGCATAATCGCATACTTATCTATATCCATCACACTTTCATTCACATTTGTATCTATTAATATCCAACTTCTCGCTTTTTTCTTCACCACTAACGACGACGTCGTTTCCATCTCCGATGATGTCACTTCTCCTCGACCCATTATTCTTATTATTATTCTTATTCTTCTGCCTGTATCTTCTATCAATCATTCCCCGAGTATTTTACTAATATTTTTTTTTTAATTTTGTTGTTGCATGAATGAATTATAAATTGTGAGATTATAAAAACCCTAATTAATTAATTAGTTAATTAGAAGGGAGGTATTAATGGGATTTTAATTAATTAGGGTTTGTTGAAAGGAAGGAATTGAGAGGGAAATTACTACATTTTATTTGGAAACAAAGTGAAGGAATGAATTTGGGGTGAGTATTAAGTTGTAGATTTTGTGCTTCCCTCTAAATATGCTGACATGCTTTTGAGATCCCTTTTTCTTTTCTTTTCATTAAAATTAAAAAATAAATGATAATTTATTAGTCATTAAACAAATGTTTTGTAGTCAATGACGAATTCCAATTTGCACTTAAATATTATTATGGGAAATTTTTTTTGAAAGATGCATGAAACTTCATGTCGTGATTCGATAACAAAAAATTTAGCATATATTGTCTTAACTGGATCCACGCTAAAGAACTTTCCCAAAGTAAAAATGTCTATTACAAATATCCGATGGGGAAAAACCCCCTACTAGTCCGCTCGAAGGCATGACAATTGATAGGAGTAAACTTTGTCCCCTCAGACTTGAACATGGGTAAACCAAAGTCAAGCCTTCAAAAAGGGTCTTAATTCTTATGTCTTCCCCAAGGCTTGAACACAAGACCTCATGTAAAGAGGAATGGTCTTTCAGCCATTGAGCTAAAGCTCAAGGACTAATATTATTATGGGAAATAATTAATCCTTCTAAACTAATAGACTAAAAATTCTCTTAACTATTAGATTATGACATGTGAAAAAATCATGAGCAAAATTATGAACGAAAATTAGTGGATACCACATGTCACCTTCTTAAAGTATTAGGAGAATTTTTAGCATGAAGGACTTAGGCATAGGAAGAAGTGGGCAATCGCACAAGGCCTTTAAAGGCCCAAGTTTTATATTTATATCGGCTTAGCTTGGATACAGAGTACTACTTCAAGCAAGAGTCGTCTAAAGGTTCAAGCTTGTGACAACGAACGGATGGTACCTTGAAAATCAGGGGGCACTTTTGTAATAGATCAATCATCTATATGATATGTATGTGTGACTTCATCTATGAACTTTGCAGTCAATTGCATATCCGATTTTCCACATATATATAGGTTCCTGGTAAACTAAAACAAATAAAATAATATGTTTCTATTCACTGAAAATCACCGTGGATCATGAAAATCATTGTGCATCAATATCTACACTTGTGTTTCGTGAATCTCCGTGCATCAATGTTACCAAGATCTAAGGGTCGAGATCTTGTATTTTATGTTTTACTTTAATACTTATTTTACAATAACCAACTCTCTCTCTCTCTATATATATATATAGATAGATATATATATACGAATGGTAATATAAGGATGTTAAGTACCCAAGTTTAGGTATGGAACACTCATATTATATTTTTTAAATTCATAAAATAATGGGGGCCCAAACATTTATTCATTAATCAAATAATATTAAAAAATTTGTATGTAAGGGGTTTTACACCTAAGCTTAGGTGTCGGACAACCTTATATTCACTTTTCCCATATATATATATATATATATATATGGGGGATGGTTATATTATTATATAAGGTTGTTAGGTATCTAAGCTTAGACACTTATATACTAATTTTTTAAATTATAAAATTTATGGGGCCGAAGGATTTATTCATTAATCAAGAAATACTAGAGTATTAGTCTGTAAGGGTTCCACACCTAAGCTTAGGTGTCAGACAACCTTAAATTCCCTTTTCCCTATTTATATTTATATTTAAATAATATCTATATATATATGAGATAACACTCCGGTAAGAACAATCTTAAATTAAAAACGGTAAGAACACTTAAAAACATCATTTTGATGTATTAACAGTCCATAAAACGAACATAGTGCATAACTAATTATCATTATTTAAGTGTTTAACAACACATTGATCCGTCAAAATTGAAAAAAATCACGTTTTTTGTTGGATACATCATTTTGATGAGTATGCATCCAAGATAGATGCACAAAACAAAAAACATGATTTTTTCTCGATTTTGACAGACCAATGTCTTGTTAAACACTTAAATAATGATAATTAATTATACACTAATACTGTTCTTATCTGTTTGTCCCCCATATATATATATAATATAAGGCTGTCGGGTATTTAAGCTTAGGTGTGGAACACTCATATACTAATTTTTTAAACCATAAATATCATGGGCCCCAAACATTTATTCATTAAACAAAAAATAATAAAGTATGGGTATGTGAAGGGTTCCACACCTAATCTTAGGTGCCGGACAGCTTTATATTCCCTTTTCCCTATATATATATATATATATATAGAGAGAGAGAGAGAGAGGTTAGGGTTTATGTGACTGTTAGACACCCAAGCTTGGGTGTAGAATCTCTCACATCTTGTTTTTTTAATCCATAAAAAGCATTGGGGGACCAAGCATTTATAGATATATTAAAAAATTAGTATGTGAGGGGTTCTACACCCAAGCTTAGGTGTCTAACAGCCACATACTCCATTTTATCATATACATACATACATACATATATATATATAATGGTTTTAGGTAAAATAAAAGGAAAAATCCATAAAAAGGTAACCTATTTATACGAATTTCCTATTAAAGGTAACCTATTTTGTTTTCGTCTATTTAAAGGACTCTATTTTCAAAAATTTTCTAATAAAGGGTATCTCGTTAATTTTTGACAGATGATATCCGTTAAGTGTCACGTCACCGATGCCACGTCATCAGATTTGCGGACGTGGCTGTTGACTTTGACTAGCTTATATTCGTTTGGTGATGTGGCAAATCTGATGACGTCAACAAATCTGATGATGTGGCATCGGTGACATGGCACTTAACGGGCATCGTCTGTTAAAAACTAACAAGATAACCTTTATTAGGAAATTTTTGAAAATAGGGTCCTTTAAATAGACGAAAACAAAATAGGTTACCTTTAATAGGAAATTTTTGTAAATAGGTTACCTTTATATGGATTTTTCCCTAAAATAAAACAAGTATTAAAGTAAAACAAATAAAACAATAGGATTATCTTTACTGAAAATCACTGTGCATAATGAAAATCATTGTGAATCAATTGCTTTGAATCTTCATGCATCAATTTAATCATGATCCAAGGGTCAAGATCTTGCACTATTTATTTTACTTTAATACTTGTTTTACAGTACTCAATCCCTTATATATATATATATATATATATGGGGGGAATCTAATGCGAACGGAATTAGAATGCGAACAAAAAAGAACATATCTCGACGGTCCACAATTTAGATCAACGATCAGATAACTTTGACCGATTTTTATATTAAATTAAAATAGAAAAGGGTACACTTGGAATTAAAAAACCAAATTAATTTACTGCCACTACCCCACTTTTGCAAACCCCACGAAACCTAACCCACCTCCTTCCTATTATTCCACCATATTCTTTATTTTTAGGAAACGCATCACCAGAATTATATTTCTATTTCCCTCTTTATTTGTTTATTTATCATTACATTTGATGAAATATCATTCCTTTAATTGGGTGTATTATGTAATATCTGCTCAACTTTCAAAGCATATCGATCGAATATACATGGTTTACATATTATGATATTTTAGGCAGTTCTATTTATGTGCATCCATTTTTTATTTGTATTATTCAGACTCTACATCTTGTTTTTCTTCATCTTCCCGGGTTAGCTGCATAAGTTTGGTACAACAACAATATTAATGGATGCAAACTTTTCTCATATATGTATATGTACTTCCCTTTATAGCTCAATGGTTGAGCACCAGTTTTCATATACATTAATAGGAACTTTTCTCATATACATATCCATTAATGGATGCAACAATACTAAACCTCCATGGTTGATAAACTTTGTTTCTTTGAAAAATAGCGATCACACTATCTTTAAATATATATAAAAGAGAAACTTTAATTCATAAATTGAGAATATATGGACCTTTAGATTAAGTTCAATTTTTAATTATAGCCATTTTATCAAATGATAATTGTCATATATCTTTTTTTTTTTATAACTTTTTTAGATTTGGTTTTATTGATAACTTTAGATGATTATTATTTTTATATTTAGATTTGAAGACATTAATAATTAAAAAATTTTATGATACAATTATGGAAACTAATATTTCTATATTTGGCATCATTTTTCATCTTTAAAATCAGTTTTTTATTTTTTTTAAATAAATATTCTTTTTTAATGTAATACATTTTTATTAATTTATGTTTTTTAGAATTTTTACCATATAACTTAATAAAATTTTTTAAAAGTATTTAGCGACATATCATTAATATCTTATTATTTTGAAATCAATGTTTTGAAAACTATAGCAGATGTCAATCCGATCTTCTTAAAAAAAACTAAAAACAGTTATAGAACTTATAGTAAGCTATTACAATTATATATCAAAAAAAAAATTGTATGAAAATTGAAATAATATTATGCATAATTTTAAATTAGATTAACTCAATATACGATATATAGATTGATAATTAAATTACTTAGTAATTTCAGTAGATGACTAAATTATTTGAGCAAAACTTTAACACAGAAGTACAATGACAATGCAGACTTATTCAGATGAATGAAAGACATCCAAACAAACAAAAACCTTACTTAGTGAGGCCTCTAATAGATGATGTATCTATTTTTCAAATGTTTGGTCAATGTTAACCGGAATCCTACGACCACTAACGTAACTTCATGTTTTTTAGTGGTTTAATTCTTACCCGATTAAATATTTGTCAACTAACATGTCATTATTTATATATGTTTCCCGCGTATTACGCGGGTAATAATCTAGTACGAGTATTATTACGAAGATATAAAAAAAAATAATTAATTCACTCATCTCAACAATGTGTTCAGCTTTTAACAATTTTTGCAAGTCTTTTTGAGGCCAAAGATCGATGTTGTAGCAGCATTACATAACTTGGTATTGTTGTAGCAATGGTATCGTCAACGTAAATACTTTCCCCATTATTTGTACACAATGAAGATGAGGCAATGATCAATTGCACATGACAACACTGATTCCCGCTATTACAAAAACATTTTTTCTCCCTTTCAATTTTTCAAATGTAAACTTCATTTTTGCTTTTTGAGGATGGCAAACTAGTCGGGTTTAAGTTGACCGATTAAAAATATCTAACCTTAACCCGACTTGATATTATTAGGTTAAAAAGCCTCAACAAAAAATTGTCAAACTTTTAGGGACTATTATATAAACTTTTATTTATACTCCCTATATAAACAAACTACCCCTTTCCAAATTAAATACTCTACCTTTAAATTCACTATTTTACCCTTTTAATTTAAACTACCACCAAACACTTTAATCCTGAAATATCGAAAATACCCTTAAGAAAACCTTACGCCCAATTTGTCTCCATTTTCTTCCCCTGAAGCTGCTCACATATTATACCAAAAAACACACTCATACATCCGCCGGAACAAAACACACACAAACATCCCCTCAAGCCGCCTCCCTCTAAAATACACATAGCCATCGCCCCCCAAAACAGCCGTCGTCTCCACTGTCAAAAACACACATAGCCATAGGTATGGTGATCCGCTAATCGCGCAGGTACCGCTAAATAACCAGTGTTTTTTTCTTATGTCCCGCCGCATCGCACGGGTACAAGACTAGTATATTAAAAACATTTTTGAGTTGATTAAATGTCCAACTTAGGTTTGACCATAATAATAATTTGGGCAAGTTTAACATGTCGGCAAGTTGAGAATTCACAACTTCATTATAATTTTTGTCAGATTAATTTCAATCAAACTTCAGGTTAAATCGAATATTGTAAACTTTACATTTAACATGATAGGACTTTTCTTATATAACAATATAGAAGATAGAAAAGGCTTTAAAAGGGATTAGTTTTCTCGAATGTAAGAAACTTTGAACGAATGTTTATAGTAGGAAATAACTAAAGTTGTGTGTATTGTATGTAAACAACTTTGAAATAATGTTTATTGTATGTAAAAATTTCGTTTCAACCAATTAAAATCTGACAAGTGGCACCTGTATATGGTTGCCACGTATGTTTTCTTACATACAATAAACATTTTTTCAAGTTGCTTACATACAATACACATAACTTTAGTTTTTTCCTACTATCGACATTCGGTCAAAGATAGTTACATTCCAGGAAACTAATCCCTTTTATTTTTGGGTAAGAGGGTAAGTAGATAGAAAAGTTAGATAAAATGGGATAAGTATTCTAAAATGTAACAAACTTTGAACGAATGTTTATAGTGGGAAATAACTAAAGTCGTGTGTATTGTATGTAAACAACTCGAAATTATGTTTATTGTATGTAAGAAAACATATGTAACAACTATATATAGCTGCCACTTGTTAGCGTTTCATTGGTCGGATATATTTTCTTACATACTATAAACATAATTTTGAGTTGTTTACATATACAATACACGCGATTTTAATTATTTTCCACTATAAACATTCATACAAAATTTGTTACGAGTGTATTTTAAGATATTAATCCTTAGATAGAAGTGCCAAAAGGCATGAAAAGAAGCAAAAAGGAATATGTTAACCACTTCTATAAAAACAACAAATGGCAAAACTTCATCTTTGGCCCACACCTAAAGTAGCAACACGGCAACATCCTTTAAATTTAACTAGGAGGTTATTCTTGTAATGCAGCGAGGTAATTACGGTGGTGATGAAAAATGGGAAGTGAGTGGTGACTGATGGTGTTGATGATGGTGGTGATAAAATGGAAGTATTGTTAATATTTTTGATAATGTTAACTTGTTCATTTGGGGATTACGGTGTGACAACATCCTGACTTTTATTAATCTTTTTGCAAAAAGAATTGATGTGGATTCGTTTCTTTGTCCTCAATGAGAGACTAATGTGAAATATTTTGACCACACATTTCTGCAATGTAAGTTTTTTGATGATACCAATACTGTTAGAAATAAATCATGATTCAGCAAGAAGATTTGCCAGCAAGAAAAGGATTAGCACGAATTGAATACCTTTGATTTGTTTCCAAAATTAGAAGATCTTTTTCTTGTATAAATAGACGTATTGGCTCAATGTATTATTAATTAAGATAAAAACATTAATAAAAACATCTGTTCGTTTCATATTGCGTGACATGGTATCAGAGCAGGACGACCCTGCCTTCATCATCTACCTCTAATTTCTTAAAACCCAAAACACCTAAAACCGAAGCCAAGCCACCATGGCTGATGAAGCCGGCGACAGTGGTTCCGATTTGGCATTACAACTGATCAATCTGTTACAAAACAACACAAATCAACAATCACAAAATCCCAAATTATCAAACAACCTTCAGATAAATCTGAAGCTGACAAGTCAAAATTACGCTTTATGGACTCGGATGATCCGAGTCGCCATAGGCGGCAAATCAAAAAACCTATTAAATCATTTAACCGAAAATCCACCAACAAAATCATCAACAGAAAGATATGAAGAATGGGAGCAGGAAGACCTGATTGTCTTTTCATGGCTTATCCAGAATATTGAACCAACCTTGGCTGGGAATTTGACCGAGTTCTCCACGTCAAAAGAACTTTGGGATGCCTTGGCAACCACATATAGCAGTGGCACGGAGAAGTTACAGGCCTTTAATCTGCACGTTAAGGCAAATGAACTCAAACAAAATGATAAATCCCTTGAGGATTTCTGGATTTCACTCCAAGGTGTATGGGGTGAAATTGACCGTATAGACCCAAATCCAATGAAGTGTCCCGATGATATCAAAATATACACAAAACTCAGATCGGAACAGAAATTGTTCCAATTTTTAAATGGGATTGACCGGAAGTTTGAATCGGTAAAACGGGAGATACTTCGGGTCAACCCGCTTCCTACCATCGAATCCGCGTATGCAAACATTCGCAAAGAAGCCGCTCACCAAAACATTTTGGGAGCAACTAACAAAGAAAGCGAAGGTATTGCCACCGGATTAATCGCCGGAAAACCCGACGGCATAGGATTGGCAACCAAAGGTTTTCGAAGGCTCGACGGCAAGAAAAAATTTGTCACAAAAGAGGACAAATCCAATCTTAAATGTGATGAATGCGGCATGAATGGGCATACCAAAGATAAGTGTTTCGAACTAATCGGTTATCCCGATTGGTGGACCGAATATCATCGATCCGCAGGAAAAAAGGGTTTTTCAAAGTCCCTTCCCTCTCCTACCACCAATACCAGCAGCTCCATCACCCCAAAATAAAGAATGATCGGCAAGATAAAGGCGGATCGGGGGGGACAGCAGCAGCGGCGGTGGCCGGAGATAACGGGGGAGAATTTTTTTTTTCAGTAGCAGGTAATGAAAGACAAGAGGAAGTTCCAAAAATAAAAACATTTCCTTATTTCTCAAAACCTAAAACGTATCCTTTTTTTCCTTTGTATTCGGACCGACTCAAAACTGGGCCCAAAAGACGTGGGCTTGTTAATCAAGCTAAAGTATGGAGCCCGTATATATCTTATGGATCCGCATATATGGCCCAAAACCAGCATAAAAGATCCAATGGGCCGTGGATTTTTGATTGTGGGGCCACCGACACAATGACATACGAGATCTCTGATTTTTCAAAATTCTCGACACCTAGGAGGACTCACATCGAAGCTGCAAATAAACAAAAAATGGATGTAAAGACCGGAGGAACCATTGAAATTTCTCCAAACATTAAATTGCCAAATTGCCTTCATGTTCCTTCTTTGTCACATAAACTTTTATCCATAAGCCATGTGACAAAAGAGTTAAATTGCTCAGTACTTATGCATCCAACTTTTTGTTTGTTACAGGATATCAGGACGGGACAGATCATTGGGCGTGGCACTGAAAAAGATGGACTGTACTATGTTGATGAAGTGACTCCTAGTGGAAGTGTAATGCTGGCTCATGGAACTAGTGAAAGAGAAGCCTGGTTATGGCACAGAAGACTGGGACATCCTTCAGTTAGTTATTTACATACCTTATTTCCTAAACTTTTTCCGTTGAATAAGTCAATTTCATGTGAAACTTGCATTCTTGCTAAAAGCCATAGACAAACCTATAACCCAAGCAATACTAGAACTCAAGTTCCTTTTTCATTGATTTATTCTGATGTGTGGGGCCCTGCCCCAGTTCCTGGGGGTCAAAATTTCCGGTATTATGTTATATTTGTCGATGATTGTACCAGGATGACTTGGATTTATTTTCTAAAAAATAAGTCTGACGTTTATGATAGGTTTACTGTTTTCTATGCTATGATTCAAAACCAATTTCAACAGTCAATTAAAGTTGTAAGATCAGATAATGGTGGAGAATATGTAAATTCACAACTGAACCTATTTTTCCAATCAAAAGGAATAATACATCAAACCACATGTCCACACACCCCAGAACAGAATGGTGTTGCCGAACGAAAAAACAGGTTTTTATTAGAAATGACTAGAGCTCTAATAATTGTATCACATGTTCCAAAATATTTTTGGCCGGAAGCTTTAGCCACAGCCACCTACCTGATTAACCGACTCCCAACCAAAATCCTCAAAATGAAAACTCCTCTAAAAACCTTAAATGAACACCATCCACTCCCACCAGCACTTACTCTTCCACCTAAGGTGTTTGGATGTACTGTGTTTGTTCATATTCCAAAAACTTTTCGTGATAAGCTTGATCCATGTGCGGAAAAGTGTGTTTTTGTGGGTTATGGGGTCACTCAAAAAGGTTATAGGTGTTATAAACCAAAAACTCGTCGTATGTTCACTACGATGAATTGTGATTTTCTGGAAACTAAGTTCTTCTACTCCCTACCACACAGTGGTCAGGGGGAGGAACAACAAGACACACTGTGCTGGCTGGGATATTCTTCAGAAGTAGGCTCCCAAAATCACACAGTTGATTCTATCTCCACAGTTGAAGAACCGTGTTCGGTTGATGAAGAACAGTTCCCTCAAGACATCAGTGTCACCGAAAATGTGAATCCTAACCTGACATCCGAGGTATGTAATCCTTCTACTGAAACTACTGATATTCCAGAGTCTCTAAATGAAAGTATGCAGGAAAATGAGGAACATACTGAACAAATTGATACAGAGATACCCGAAAGATATGTACTCCCAGCGAGATCAACCAGAGGAATTCCTGCAAAGCGTTATTCTCTAGAAAGAACCTCCAGAGGATCCAAGTACTCTATGGCAAACGTAGCAAGAGGATATCTGTCTAAAGAAGCAAAGGTTTTTTTAGCAAACTTATATTCAGAAGAAATTCCATCAAATGTAGATCAAGCTTTGAAAGTGCAAAAATGGAAAGATGCTATGAATGTTGAGATGGATGCACTAATTAAAAATGAAACATGGGACAAATGTATTTTGCCTCAAGGGAAGAAACCAGTAGGATGCCGGTGGGTTTATACAGTGAAGTACAAACCAGATGGTGAAGTCGAGAGATATAAAGCCCGATTGGTTGCAAAAGGATATACTCAAACATATGGAGTCGATTATTCTGAGACATTCTCTCCTGTTGCAAAACTAGATACAATAAGGGTTTTATTCTCTATAGCAGCAAATCAAGGTTGGCCTCTTCATCAGTTTGACGTAAAAATGCATTTTTACACGGAGAACTGAGAGAGGAAGTATATATGGACCCTCCACCTGGATTCTCTCAAGACTTTAAGTATGGAGAAGTTTGTAAGTTAAAGAGATCGTTGTATGGATTGAAGCAATCACCAAGAGCATGGTTTGGAAGGTTCACACTGGCAATGAAAAAATATGGGTACAAACAAAGTAATTCTGATCACACCTTGTTCCTTAGTTGTAAGGAAAGTCGTATAACATGCTTAATAATTTATGTTGACGACATGATTATCACTGGTAATGATGAAAATGAAATCAAGAAGCTTAAAGAAAGTCTATATGGAGAATTTGAAATGAAGGATTTGGGGGATTTAAAGTATTTCCTTGGAATCGAAGTGTTGAGATCCCAACAAGGGATATTCATTTGTCAGAAGAAGTATATATTGGACTTCCTAGCAGAGACCGGCATGATTGACTGTAAACCAGCAGATATACCCATGATCGTTAATCAAAAGTTGTTTATGAAGACAGATGATAAGGCTGCTGATAAAGGTCAATATCAACGGATAGTAGGGAAGCTAATTTATTTGGCTCATACTCGTCCAGATATAGCCTATGCTGTTGGAATAATAAGCCAGTTCATGCACCAACCACAAGAAGAACACATGAATGCAGCTTTAAGGATTATTAGATATCTCAAAGGAACCTCTGATCATGGAGTACTATTTAAAGCAAATGGCCATCTTAATATCCAGATATATACAGATGCTGACTGGGCTGGTGACAAAGGAAACAGAAGGTCAACTTCAGGATATTTCTCCTTGGTGGGTGGTAATCTAGTCACATGGAAAAGTAAAAAACAGAAAGTTGTTTCTCTGTCAAGTGCTGAAGCTGAGTTTCGGGGAATAGCTAAGGGATTAGCAGAAGCCTTATGGCTTAAGAAACTTGTGACAGAATTAGGATTCGCTCCTGAAAAAAGTATTCAGATTTTAAGTGATAATGAAGCAGCTATCCAAATATCAGAGAATCCCGTACAACATGACAGGACTAAGCATGTGGAAGTTGATCGGCATTTCATAAAAGAAAAACTTGAAGATGGAATTATTAAATTGCCGTTTGTCCGGTCTGAAGATCAACTAGCTGATATTTTGACAATAGCAGTAGGAACAACTATTTTCAATAAGTGCCTGAGCAAGTTGAATTTTGGAAGTCCCACTATTCAACTTGAGGGGGAGTGTTAGAAATAAATCATGATTCAGCAAGAAGATTTGCCAGCAAGAAAAGGATTAGCACGAATTGAATACCTTTGATTTGTTTCCAAAATTAGAAGATCTTTTTCTTGTATAAATAGACGTATTGGCTCAATGTATTATTAATTAAGATAAAAACATTAATAAAAACATCTGTTCGTTTCATATTGCGTGACAAATACAAGACTAATGTGAAATATTTAGACCCCACATTTCTGCAATGTAAGTTTTTTTGATGATACTCGAAGGCTTCTAAGTTCGTGGCTCATTTAAAAATTCTCGAGGCATCTCCTGATGATACTCTAAAGTGGTATGATAATGTTAAACTTCTAGTTAAAATTTGGCATAAACTCGAAGCTATTATTTTTACGTGGTGATGGACTGGTGGTATACGTGGAAAGCTAGAAACAACAAGCTTCATAATAACGTACAGGAAGGATAAAATATCATGGGAAGATTGGTATGAGCGTCCGGTTAAAAATGTATAAGTTAGTAATGCTTTTAGAAGGGGAATGATAAATCTACGACATTATTTGGACATTTACGACAATACATGTTTCATACCGTTGTAAACTGCGCAACATAATATGTACATTTGTGGTAAATAACCAAAATATGTCGTAGATATATCACTGCCTTTTAGAGGGACTGCAGTTTATTTTACTTTGGTATTATTAGTGGTCGACTTCAACACGAGTTATCAATAATTGTTCATTTCTTGTCCAATTTTTATTTTGTATATGTTCTAATTGTACCGTGGTTGTATTTTTTCGAGACTTGTATGAGATTGCAACTAAAACATATTGAAGTGAAAACTGGTGACTCGACCTCCGTAGATAGGGTTGTTGAAATATAACATGATTCAATTCGTAATATACACGTACCGTGAGATCCAGAGGAACCTGTAAAGGCATTAAACATATTTGCCATTGATTTCGGGTTTCCAAAATAAGATGATTGATTTAGGATGAAGTGATGATTTTGTTCTAATGAATTCAACAGAGAAGATGGACGAATTTTATGATATGGGGGGCTGTGATTAATTTCGTGATTAACCTTAAATTAGGGTTAATTACTCTCTCTATATATAAGGAGAGTATTTTCATATTAAGTCCCTCTGGTGTTTAATTCGTGCCTCATTAGTCCTCTCAAGTCTAATCACCTAATAGGAAACCCTATAATATGTCTTTAAGAGTAAATACGTCCATCGAATATTTACTTAGACATAGGGATTTCATTATCGTCAATTATCATATCAGGAATGACACATGATCAGTGACGGTCACACTAACGTGGTTCCAACATTCTCCCACTTGACCGAGCGATCATTTATCTATGAGTATTCAAATAAGTTCCGGAATAATACTCATTTGTTTTAAACCGAAATCATAGCCAATAAGTACAGTCGTAGAGAAGAACATCAACTCAGGACCCCCACTAGTCAAACTATGACTCAAATTTAAAACTAATAAGCAATGATCAATTGACTAAGACAAATTTTGTCACGATAATGTCAACACACTAATACGAGTACTCAAAGTGCGATTAATAGACAAACAAAATCAGAATAAGGAGGAAAATTTTTAAACAGTAATACTATTGACCAAATAAGCACAATATGCTATTAAATTAAACAAAGTCTTTAGTAAGCCCCATCTTCGACACGTGTCCTACGAAGACATTAGAAGGAAGACCTTGGGTCATCGGATCCGCTAGCATGTCATTTGTACTTATGTACTCAATACAAAGAACATTTTCCTCAACCCGTTCGCGTACAAACAGATACTTTGTATCGAGATACAGCCCAGCGCCAGTTGAACTGTTACTGTTCGAGAAAGTTACGGCAGCTGAGTTATCACAGTAAAGCTTCAATGGTCAAGAAATGGAGTTGACGACTTTGAGTCCACTGACCAGATTCCTAATTAACATCCCATGGCAAGTAGCATTATAAACGGCAATGTATTCAGCCATCATGGTGGATGTTGCAGTCAGTTTCTGCTTATGACTCCGCCTAGAGATAGGTCCGCCAGCTAACATGAAAATATACCCAGAAGTAGATTTCTTATCTTCCTTGCTTTTGGCAAAATCAGAATCGGAATAGCCTACTACTTCTAGATTGTCACTTCTTCTATACGTTAGTTTGTAGTCTTTGGTCCCTTGCAGATATCGTAGAACTTTCTTAGTCGCTTTCCAGTGTGCTAATCCAGGATTAGATAAGTAACGTCCTAACATACCGGCGATATAAGCGATATCTGGACGAGTACAGACCTGAGCGTACATAATGCTCCCAACTACTGATGAGTAAGGTATCACCCTCATTTGCTCCTTTTCAATCTCAGTGTTCGGACTTTGGAAAATGCCGAATACATCTCCTTTAACTATTGGAGCCACAGTGGGTGCGCAATGTTGCATGCTATAGCGTTCTAAAACCCGCTCAATATAGGCCCTTTGAGAAAGACCTAAAATACCATTATGCCTATCTCGATGTATTTCGATACCTATAACATAAGAGGCATCACCGAGATCTTTCATGTCGAATTTCTGCGAAAGCATCCGCTTCGACTCATGCAACATATCCAAGTTATTACTTGCTAGTAGAATATCGTCTACATACAAAACAAGGATTATAAAATTACTCCCACTGATCTTGAGATAGGTGCATTGATCCACTTGATTCTTTATGAAGTCTTGTTCTTTAATGACTTCATCAAACTTAAGGTACCATTGTCTTGATGCTTGCTTCAACCCATATATGGATTTCTTTAATTTGCAGACCATGTGCTCTTTACCTTTTGGAATGAATCCTTCAGGTTGCCACATGTATACGTCTTCTTCCAAGTCTCCATTTAAGAAAGCTGTTTTGACATCCATCTGATGTAACTCGAGATCAAAGTGAGCTACTAGTGCCATAACGATCCTTAAAGAGTCTTTACGAGACACTGGAGAAAAGGTCTCTTGATAATCGACTCTAGCCTTCTGAGTATAGCCTTTCGCAACCAATCTGGCCTTATGTCGTTCGACGTTTCCTTTCGGGTCTAATTTGGTTTTGAAGACCCATTTGCAACCAACAGTTTTGGATCCTTCAGGAAGTTCAACCAATTCCCAAACGTCATTATGTTGCATGGAATTAAGCTCTTCAATCATGGCTTCATTCCACTGAGTGGCCTGATCGCTATTAATGGCTTCTTTATAGGAGGTAGGATCAATAAGCTTTCCAACATCTTCAACTTTAGTAAGATAAGTAATGAAGTCATCAAAATTGGTGGCCCTACGTGACCTCGATGATCTCCTGAGTTGATTTTCGGGAAGTGGTCTCATGATTAACATTAGGAGGAGTTGGATCAGTGACATTCGGAGCAGCGTTCTGTACAAGAGGAATTATCGTAGGAATAATACTAACCGACGAATCGTTTCCCCCCGCTTCTTGTACTTCTTGCAAATCGAAGTTATGATTTGTCGTGCTCCCACTGATCTCTGAGTTCTCTAGGAAAGTGGCATTCTGTGTATCACTGATGCGAGTAGTGTGGGAAGGACAGTAAAACCGATAACCTTTTGAGTTATCCGGATAACCGACAAAGGAACATGTAACAGTCTTAGGATCAAGTTTCTTTAAGTTAGGGTTATAGAATTTAGCTTCGGCAGGACAGCCCCATACTTTCATATATCTAAGACTCGGTTTCTTCTCTGTCCAGATCTCATGAGGAGTTTTTGGGACAGATTTAGAAGGAACTCTATTGAGTATATGAACGGCTGTTTTTAAGGCCTCAGTCCAAAGGAAAGTAGGTAAGTTAGTGTTGGCAAGCATACTTCTCACCATGTCCATTAGGGTTCTATTTCTCCTTTCAGCAACACCATTTTGTTGAGGAGAACCAGGCATGGTGTATTGGTTAATTATGCCATGTTCCTTAAAAAGTCATGGAAAGGACCAGCGGCTTGACCAACATCAGTATGTCTACCATAATACTCACCTCCTCTATCTGATCTTACAACTTTTATTTTTCGTTCAAGTTGGTTTTCAACGAAAGTTTTAAAATCAGTAAAAGTTTGTAAGGATTCAGACTTTTCCTTAATCAAATAAAGGTGCATATAACGTGAATCAATAAATGTAATAAATGAAGTATGTCCTGTAATGGAAGCGGGATAGGGGCCACTAATATCAGTATGAATTATTTCCAACAAGTTGGAACTTCTTGTGGCTCCTTTCTTATTCCCTTTAGCCATTTTGCCTTTGAGACATTGAATACATGTTTCAAAATCACTAAAGTCAAGAGATGGTAAGATTCCATCCTTTACGAGTCGTGTCATGCGATCTCGTGAGATGTGGCCAAGACGTTTATGCCACAACATGGAGGAATTCTCTTGTTGCTTAAGTGATTTTGTCTTTGTCTTAGCTATATCATCAACATTAAAAGACAACAAAGATTGTGAGAAATTATGATCTAGTTCTAATTTATACAGCATTCCATCCAAGAAACCACGACCAAGCAATTCATTATTAAGAGTAATAGTAATCTTGCCGAAACCATGAATTATTACAAAACCTTCAATGTCTAGTTTAGAAATAGATACGAGGTTCCGAGTAATTCTCGGTACATATAAGGTATCTAATAGTCTAATACATTTTCCAGTACTCATATGTAAAATATAAGTTCCCATGGCTTCGACATCTAAAAGATCACCACTTCCAACTCTAAGTTTTCTTTGGCCCTTTTGTAGCTTCTGGATTGTATGGAATCCCTGCATTGAGTTAGTCACATGGACTATAGAACCAGAGTCACCCCACCATGTATTAACAGGAACATCAGTAGTAAAAGAATCAAATATTACATAAAGTACGTTACCTTTCTTAGCTAGCCATTCCTTGAACTTAGGACACTCTTTCTGAAGGTGCCCTTGAGTACGACAGAACTTACACTTGATGTTCAAGGCATTAGAGCTAGAGGCAACTGCACCAGGACTCATCTTTGAAGCTTTCTTTCCATTCTTGTTACTGTTGTTACCCTTCCTCTTCTTGGAATTAGCAGTGGTAGTAAGGTGAACAGCTTCAGGTTGCTCGAGCTTAAGGCGATCTTCTTCTTGTTGACACATTGCAATCAGTTCACTCATCTTCCATTTGTCATCCTGAGCATTGTAGTTAATCTTGAAGGCATCAAATTGAGCAGGCAATGATGTCATTATGAAATGCACAAGAAAGTTGTCAGAGACTTCCATTTCGAGAGTCTTAAGCTTGTTCGCCATGTCGCTCATTTTCATTATGTGTTCACGGACACCGCTTTTTCCATCGTATTTCAGAGTAAGCATCTTTAGCATTAAGCTGCTTGCATGAGCTTTAGACGATCCCTTGAAGTAATCCTTAACAGATTTGAGGTAATCTTTCACTTTATCAGACTCGGGAATAGCTCCTCGGAGACCAAGAGGAATAGAGCTCTTGACCGTCATAAGTGACAAGCGATTCGCCTTGTCCCACTTCTCAAATGCCGCTATCTGCTCTGCAGTAGAGGTTGCAGTAATGGCAGCGGGTTCATCATGACGAATGGTGTAGTCCAGGTCATAGTACCCCAGAGTAAGATCTAACTGATCTTTCCATGAAGCATAGTTTTCACCGGTAAGTGGCTGAATGCCAATGGGAGGTACTACAGTGGAAATAAGGAGGATATAGATTTAGGATACAAGTAATAGAAGATTAATAACATAATGCCTAAAACTAAGGGCAATGAGATTATAGTGACATAATTAGCTATCTAAGGCAGACTAAGTAATATCTATAAAACTAATGGAACTAAAGTAATGCCTAAACTTAACTAAGGGCTAACAATAATGTTCCTTACGTAAGAGGCTAAAGTAATGTTCCTGAAGTAATGAGACTAAGACCATTATACTAATGAAGCTAGTGATAGGTAACCTATTGTAAACACCACACCAATAAGTTAACATAAGGCTCTACTTAGATTTACATCACCTTTGGGTAGAAATAACTAATATCTAAGTACATATGAGCATTAGGTTCATGCGTCACAATGCTTATCTTTTGACCTTTGGGCACAAAATTAAGAATCGTGTATCTTATGCATGAAAAATGTTCCTTTCAGCACACAGAGTATATTAAATCACCTTTGGGCAGAATCAATATACTTAGTGTTCATTATCTAAAAGGAAAAAGAACACACCATGAGAATCATATTTGACCTTTGGGCACAAATGATGAAACCATGTACATTAGTGCGAAGCCCCTACACATTACGGGGGTCCGGGGGCAGCGCCCCTGGGAGTGGGGTCCAAGGGGCAGAGCCCCTGGCTGGGCCCAAAAATTTTTACCCTTGAAGTGCTATGGTAAAAATGCCTCAGAAAACATTATTTTTCGAAAATAAGAGACAAATTTAGCCATCGAAATTATAAGGTAAAACTAGTAAGCACGAACATGATAATCAACTAAGTTAATCAGTAATCCATGAAAATAAGCACGGTACGAAGATAGCTAAGTTCGTAGTAAGGATTAACTTCGTAAGTAGTGATTAAATTCGTAAGTAGTTGACTATCTTCGTAAATAGTGATTAACTTCGTAAGTAGTTAACTATCTTCGTAAGTAACAAACGAAGATAGCTTACGAACATAAGCAACGAAGATAGCTTACGAAAATAAGCAACAAAGATAGCTTACGAAAATAAGGTAAGTTCGTGAGGAAGTAAGTGCAAAGATGAGCAGAAGTTCTGTACACATATAAGCCTTACGAACTTAGAGTGTTCTTACGAACTTAGTGATTTTGTTTACGAACTTAGAGTTCGCAAGGTAGTTCTCACGAAGTTAGAGTTCTAACGAACTTTAAGTTCGTAAGAGGCATACGAATTTAAGCTTCAGTTCTAACGAACTTTAAGTTCGTAAGAGGCATACGAATTTAAGCTTCTGCTTTTGTCAGTTCTCGAATTAGGGTACAAAAACGAATCAAATCAAGGGATAGCTTCGTAACTTGGCTCTGATACCACAAGTTGAAATATAACATGATTCAATTCGTAATATACACGTACCGTGAGATCCAGAGGAACCTGTAAAGGCATTAAACATATTTGCTATTGATTTCGGGTTCCCAAAATAAGATGATTGATTTAGGATGAAGTGATGAATTCTGTTCTAATGAATTCAACAGAGAAGATGGACGAATTTTATGATATGGGGGGCTGTGATTAATTTCGTGATTAACCTTAAATTAGGGTTAATTACTCTCTATATATATAAGGAGAGTATTTTCATATTAAGTCCCTCTGGTGTTTAATTCGTGCCTCATTAGTCCTCTCAAGTCTAATCACCTAATGGGAAACCCTATAATGTCTTTAAGAGTAAATACGTCCATCGAATATTTACTTAGACATAGGGATTTCATTATCATCAATTATCATATCAGGAATGACACATGATC
Source organism: Erigeron canadensis (assembly GCF_010389155.1). Taxonomy (NCBI): domain Eukaryota; kingdom Viridiplantae; phylum Streptophyta; class Magnoliopsida; order Asterales; family Asteraceae; genus Erigeron; species Erigeron canadensis. Next base: position 3,556,108 of record NC_057761.1, read on the forward strand.
AGTGACGGTCACACTAACGTGGTTCCAACAAGGGTTTTTTCTTGTGTGTTAGTTTTAACTATGGGGATTTTTTTTCAACTTTTTTTGCGATCTTTGGAGTCAAAATCTAGGATTGTATCTAGATGTATAATGTTTATACTCTAGATTGTAATTTTTGTATTGGTCTTTAGTATCTTGCTAGATGGTTCTCATTGATAAATAAAATTTATGCCATTCTAAGAAAGAAAAAAATATTGGTTTGATTAGAAAAAGCAATTATATATCGCAAATACCTTATAAAATAAGGTATTTGTTCAAATGAAACCTTAATTTTCATTGAATCCTAAGGGCTTAATCTTAGCTCTTGGATCAATCCCATAAATGGTTGAGATTAACACTTACCCCCTAATAAAATTAAAACACTGAGGGGTATTATCGTAAATTTGTTAAATAAAACAAAATTCTTCTTTTCTCATTGCTTTCTTCCTGATGGACACACACACACACACACACAGAGGAACACATAGATACACACAAACACACACTCTCTTCCTTTCTCCTCTCTACAGATGACGGCAACAACAACCACCACCGCTTCTGCCATCATTCTTGCACTCTCTCTCTCTTTGTGGATCTCCATCTCAAACCACTAGCAACAACAACAAATGGATGATGATGTTTTAGATATCACTAGAGTGATATTTTATGTAGTTTGTATTTTTTATATAAAAAATGGATAAACAAACCATTTTTATCCATGATTTGTAGTTTTTTTCTATCATTTTTGTTTCTTCATATGATAAGAAGTTGTATCTTTGGTTGTTATTGATTAAAATTTTTAAATTGAGTTTTGCCCATAAAGTGTTTGATGAAATGTCTAAACTAAAGTCTATGTACTGAATCAAATTTAATTATATAGACGTATTTACTGATTATAAAACCAATCATACTTGATTTTAAATAGATCTATTCTTGAATTTGTTTAATTTTATTAGTATTTAAGTGACTTTGTTGTTTGATACAATACTTGTGAAGTCCTTCACTCGATGGTTTAACCCACAAGTGTAGAATAACAAGGTCAAGTATGCACTAGATTGAAATAGTATTGATTATGATATAAATTCAAGTATATAAATAAAGCAATAAAGACTTAAGCAATAAATAAGTAAACAAATATGTAAATGGTGGAACACAAATGTAATTTTCAAATATATTTTATTTATTGATCTTAAATAAAATACAAGGTTGTTGCGCAACAAAGATATTACAAAGTAAGTATCTAAACAATCTTATGAACTACAAGTGATCTATATTTGCTAAATAAACTCCTTGATCGAAATACTTAAAGTTGTGAAGTATAACTGTTAAGAACGAGAGTATTTAGGCAAACACACCAAATTGCAAAAGTAATTTGGACGTGGGAAATTACTTGGTATTTATAGGAAAAAAGAATTAATATTTAATTCTTTTTGTCGTACAAATAAAGTTTTATACATTTAAGGATATAATATTTATACCTTAAATGTGTTGATTAAAGTATAAGGATAAAGTCACATTGATGTGACCTTTCATACTTTAACCAACCACTTTTACACGCGTGTAAGACTTTTAACAAGGGACAAATATATTATCCGGATAAAAGCGTGTAAAGGTAAGCAAGTCAATTCCTCGTAATCAGTGTTCAGACTTGTAAGGTCTAGAACACTGACAAGGACTCCAGTCAGGAGATCTGGTAAGTCTGCCAGTGGGCTCCGCCATTTGTCAGACTTCAGTGAGAATATTCTTCAGTGGGATGATCTTGACTGGAGTGAAGTCCAGTGAACCAATCTGGTGGAATCCAGATTCCTGTACAAGTAAATGATTCACTGGCCTACTCATAATTTCTTGACAAATCTTCAGAGGACTCTAGTCTTCACGTCTGGAGTAAGTCCACTAAATCCGGACCTAACAAATTCTCCCTATTTGTTTAGAAATTATGCAAGGATTTTCAAGCTTCTATCTATACAAGTTTGTGCTTGAAAAATCCTTGAAATTTTGATTAAGTCTAAATTTTAGTTACTGGAAAACATTTTATAGATCATCAGTGTTTCCAGTTTATACATTTTAATTTGCTAGACCTACTCTGATCAAATACTTGTGTAAATAAAACTTGCACCTTATATATACAGACATCAACTGGTGAAAAGTTACAAATTTTACTGAAGAAAAAAATTACATATACAAGTAAATGATAAAAGAGTTAGGCTCTTTTGTCAATTTGCCCAGATGTATCTTCTTCAGCCTTTCTCTTGAGTTGAGATGGTGAGCTTTGTTCAGATTGTATTCCCAGTTCAGCTTCCATTTGTTTCTTCTTGATGAATTTGTTCTTGATTCTTTTCATGAAAGCTATTTCTGATCTGGTGAACGAAGTTTTTCCTTTGAAAAACTCACTAATCTCCTTTAATTCAATCATTCCAAAAGCATGAATCGTCTCATCAGTAAAGTTTTCTTCCATGTACAACTTCACTGAAAATTTCTCAAACTTGGGATCATCAGGGATGCCTTCAACTTCAACATCTATAATTTTTCAAATATTAGCTCTGCCATGTATGAAGGCTTCATATCTTTCCTTGGTCTTAGCTTGATTGACTAGAAACTGGAGATCACCTGAACCAATGCCATGTTCAGATGACTCCGTTGGTTTGTTTTCAGAGGGAGTCTCACCAGTTTTTCTTGTTACAACTTTGGTCAGAGACTTTGAAGTGTCCATAGGAATGAAAGTATCAAGATCAGCATCTCTTAAGGCCTTTGTGTTTCTTCCACCCTTTTTCTTCCTGGCATATTCCTTTTCTAGAGCAATCATATTTCTTTTAACTTGGTTCTTCAGACGAACCAATTATTCCTTTCCTTTTTCAATCAGCTCTGGAATTGGAACACCATGAGTGAATGAATCCAGTTCATGTTCTTCTTTTAAATATGCACTTCTTAATTTAATGTCATCCAAAGCTTCAAGACATTTGACAACTCTGTGATCTTTCTTCATTTGTAAGTACATATCTAACTTCAGATTTAAGGCTCCTGCATTAGCACTGTCCAGTGTACCCATTTGTTCCATTTCTTTGTAATGCCGGACAAGTGCCTTTTTGGCATTTTCTTTGTGTATGTTAATGAGGATTTCAGCTTGCTGAATTCTTTTTGATTCTTCCTCAGTAACATTTGGCCTTTCAGGAGACTGCACATCTTCATTTTTACCAGATGTGCCCTTTAAATTTTTCTTGGGCTGAGCAACATCTTCAAACTCTTAAAATTGTGGCTCATTGGCATCAGTAACAATAGCATCACTTTCATCAACACCAACAGTATCCAACTTACGTTCCTTCAATTTATTAGCAGCAAATGCAACAGAGAACCTGGATTGGCACTTTCCCCCTTGGAATAACCTCCAGTCTGGATTTGGAGGTGATTCCAGATCTGCTCAAGCATTTGCCTATCAGTGGAGTCAAAAGTACGACCCGCCACTGGCTTCATCTCAGACACATCCTTCTTAAGTTTCTGGACTTGGGTTTTCAAATTCTTGATTTCAATAACCAAGTCCTTGGGAATTTCCTTGATAATCACGTCAATAACCTTAGGCAACATAACTTCTTGCAATTTGATCATAACAGAGTCAAACACATCAGTAGAGAGCTATTTGAGAACCAAATTTTTAAGTTTCACAGCAGTCTGATCACTTACATTACTGATGACTGAACTCTGATCCAATGTTGGCCTGCAGTCTAACTTATCTACCACATGATGCAAGTTCTGTTCCTGAGTCTTCAGTCCTTCTAAAGGAGTGTCAACTGCCTCTTTTACAACAGATTGCACAGAAGAGACTAACACTAGAGCTATTTCTTTTAAGTCCTGGACTGCCACTTTAAAAGATTCCTGAAAGCTGTTAGTGGCCAGTACGAGCTCATTCAACTTCTCGAACACCAGTTGCTCATTCCCAGATAAGGTGTTCAATTCTGACCGAAAAGAGTTGTTCATTGCAGATTTGAAGTCAGAGATAACCTGGGTAGATGACTGAAGAGATTTCTCCATGTCCGCCACCTTATTAAAAAGGCCTTAGACTTCGGTAGAAGATGAAGAGGAGAAACCTACTGGTGTGGAAGAGGGTCCAGATGCATTTCTTTCACCAACTGAAATGAGTGTCTCGACTCTTTCTTGTATAAGTGGTTCAGTATGGGCAGCAGTAGAATCAGGAACACTTGAGACTGGAAGATTTATGACTTGAAATCTCTCAGTTGATGGTGGTGGATTTTGTGATGATTGAAGTGAAGGAAAAGGATTGAGATATGTTGTATCTGAAGAAAGTGAAACTGAAGTTGGTGGTGGTGGTGGTGGTGCAGTTCTTTCAAACAAAGGGTGAAATGGAGATTGAATTTCTGAAGGAATGACAGGGATGGAAGAAATAATGGAAGTTGGTCCAGGAACCACATTTTCTACTTCCATAAATTGTACTTCTTCACCAAAAATGTCCTGAAATTGACCAGAGTTAGACAAGTCCAGAGATGACTCACCTTCATCCTAGAAAGTGGATGGTTCCATAGTCGAATCAGGTATGTCTCTGTTCAGATCATTTTGAGCAGAATCTGGCATATTCACATTATCCTCACCAAGAGTCACAACTGAAGTTTCCTGAATTGATGCAGATTCAACATTTGTATCCATGATTAAAGTGCCATCTGCATTCATAATATCACCTGCCATAGAATTGGAAACTGTGATTACCAGAGGTGAGGCTCCAGTAACCCTTTCAGTTTGTGCAAGAGTTGTGTCAGAAGTTTGGTTTTGTACAATAGTTTGTGCAGACACGGACTCTAATAAGGGTTGGGCAGTCCCTTGATTCTCTTCACCACTCTCCCTAAAAGAAGTTTCGAGAGTGGAAACTTGTAAGGTTTCCCTTATGACATCTCCAGAATCCTGTTGGGAGGATTCTGGATGGCTGGGCTGGGTACTATGAGGATTGACTAGTTCCCCTCTTCTTCTAAGACGTCTGGTATTATTTCTTGGTCGTGTGGAGATGTTTGTTGGAAAAACAAGAATTTGATGTGGGTCAGAAGTCACCTCGGTTTCTGGTGACTGCTCTCTAGCAATGAAACCTCAAGGAGGACCCACATTGAGTTGAGAGCCACCTTGGGTTTCTTCTGAATCAACTGGTCTTGTTGCATCAGTTATATGCATTCTAAACTTATGAATCATGGCCTCTGGGATCTCAACCTCACAATTACTGGACACCAAATTGTTGAGATCCCTTAAATATTCAGCCATAGAAAATTGACTGGTATCATAATCATACTGATTTCCCAAAGCTCTTTTAAAAATTAAAGATAAAAATCAAATAAAAGGAACATGAGCTTTTCTTTTATGGGCTTTTATTCTTTCAGCCAAATCATTCAAAAAAATTTATGCAAAATCAACTCGAAGACCATACCACAAACAATAACCTATCATCAGTTGCGTCTGATTGATCTGGTCCAGCCCTCCAAATCCACTTCCAAGGCACTCAACCAGATGAGTAAAGAAAAATCTCCATGAGTTAGAAAGTTTGCTCATATAAATCGTACCTTTCCTTTTCAAAGCACCATGCTCATCAATAATATCAGTGTGACCCATTTCCCTACACACTTCCCTATGATTAATGCCAGTTGGAAGTTGTAGAGGCAACTCATTTTCAGAAAAATAATTTAAATGAAGGGCCTCTCGAAGAGTATCAACAATTAATTTGAGAGGGCGAGATCCCTTTTTAAGAGTATAATGAATGGTATTATCATCACCAACCTTGAAATGGGCAGTGTACCAAAATTCACAAAGATACCCATGGTACATTTTTCCTGGGTTCATTGTGAGAGCCCCATATAAAGGACAACTGGGAAAGAAATAGTTGAGTCGTCCGATAATGGTTTGAGAACCATGAGTTCCGGCAAGCTTTGCCATCCAGTTATGCATGTTGATACGAATTTTCTCGGGATCAATGATGATGTCATTGGGTTTTTCAACATCAGCAGGAGGAGTGTAATTATTTGTGAGGAGATTTTTGTAAGAATTTGTTTGTCTGGGTGCCATTGAAACTGAAATTGAAAAAGTAGGGTTTATGGAGATTTAATGAAGAAAGAGATTGATGATTGAAATTAATGAAGAAGAGAGTAAATGAAAGAATTGGGGAGTAAATGACTTTCGAGATAAAAAGAAAAGTGAAAGTAAATATGGGTATTTATAGAGGAGAGAGAATATGGAATTCAAAACGGTAAATTTGAAATATTTCAAAACAATTTTGATCGGTTTTGACATCCGCATTTAATGTTTCCCATCACACATAAATGTATGATGGTTGACAGCCCACAAAGTTACCAACTTGCACCTTTTTGTCTTCCCAAGGTAACAAAACCATCATTTTAAGTTAAAAAAGTCATGCCACGTAAGATGAACAGTAACTATCCATTTAAAAGGTTTATATGTATGGCACGCACTAACATTAAGTATTAAAATATTATGACTGACATATCATGACTCATTTCAATGCATCTGGAGGTTAACTGGACACTCCAATATCACTGGTGGATTAGGCCAGTGAAATATGTATTGATGGTACACTGGAAGGACACTCTAGTTGTACCCAGATTAGACCATACTGGTAACCTCAAACACGCACATCAACTAATATAGACAAATGAAAGGGACACATTTACAAAGCGACTGAAGTCACCTCAAACATGCACTTCAACTTATCCAGTATTAATGAGAGGGACACATTTACAAGGTACCAGAAATATTTTCAAGAAAATTTGTCAAGTGAGAAAATAAATTAATAAATTCCCCCTGAAATTTAGACACAAAAAGAATGTGATCTGAGTCTTCCCCCTAGAATGGTGATCCATAAATCTATCAGTGTAAAGATAGTATCACAAAGGCGTTCGATAGTTTTACTGGTATAGATTTACAGATCTGCAAATCAAAGAACCAAGCCAATGTCACAAAGGCATGGGTTCAACATTCCCATCTCACCAATAAGATGTTCAAATTAAAGTAATTACATCCAGAGGTTTAGTAAAAATTTCAGCGAGTTGTTTGTCAGTGAGAATAAAATGGATTTCGATGTCATTTTCCATAACATGATCTCGAATAAAATGATACCTGACATCAATGTGTTTTGTCTTGGAGTGCATGACTGGATTGTTGGAGATAGCAATGGCACTGATATTATCACAAAATATTGGAGTTTTTGAATATTTAATACCATAATCAAGCAACTGGTTCTTCATCCAGAGTATCTGAGCACAACAACTGGCTGCAGACATATACTCAGCTTCAGCAGTTGATAATGAAACTGAAGTTTGCTTCTTACTAGTCCAGCTGACCAGTTTGCCACCAAGGAAATGACATCCACCAGTAGTGGATTTCCTGTCTATCTTACAACCTGCATGATCTGAATCTGAATAACCCATTAGATCCATGCCTGAGCCTTTGGAGTACCAAAGACCCAAACTGGGGACACCTTTAAGGTATTTCAGTATGCGCTTTACAGCAAGCGTATGAGATTCTTTTGGATTAGACTGATATCTGCCACATAAACATGTTGCAAATATTATGTCAGGTCTACTGGCAGTTAAATACATCAGTAAACCTACCATGCCTCTATAGACAGTGGAGTTCACTGGTTTTCCATCTGGATCTGAGTCCAGAGTGAGTGGTGCAGAAATTGGAGTGGGTTTAGATGGTGAAGAGTTCATATCATATTTCTTTAAAAGATCTCTAACATATTTTTCCTGATTAATAAAAATACCATCATTTGTTTGTTTAATCTGGAAACCTAGAAAATATGTTAATTCACCCATCAAACTCATTTCATATTCAGAGGACATGATTTTTGAAAATTTCTTGCACATTTTTTCATCAGTAGACCCAAAAATAATATCATCAACATAAATTTTTACCAGCAGAAGATTACCTTTTTCACGAAGAACAAATAAGGTATTGTCAATTGCACATCTTTTGAAACCATGTTTCAACAAATGTTTAGTCAAAGTATCATACCAGGCTCGTGGGGCTTGTCTTAGACCATAAAGTGCTTTGTCCAGACGATACACCTAGTGAGGATGCTTTTCATCAATGAAGCATGGTGGTTGCTTGACATAAACTTCTTCTTCCAATTTTCCATTTAGAAACGCACTCTTTTGCATCCATCTGGTAGACCTTGAATTGATGATGAGCAGCAAATGCTAAGAAAATTTTGATCGCTTCTAGTCTAGCCACTAGAGCAAATGATTCATCAAAATCAACATCTGACTGGAAGTATCCTTGTGCTACCAGTCTGGCCTTATTTCTGATGACGTGGCCATCTTCATCTATGTTGTTCCTGAAGACCCATCTTGTTCCAATTGGTACTTTCTTGCCAACTGGGAAAGGGACCAGCTACCATACCTTGTTCCTTTCAAACTGGTGTAACTCTTCTTGCATAGCTATCACCCAGTTTGGATCTTCCATAGCCTCGTCAATCTTTTCGGTTTTACCAGTGATAAGAAGCTGACATATAAACATTGTTCACCAGAGGCTCTTCTGGTCTGAACCCCTCTACTTTAGTTAGTTATGATCTGATCAATAGGATGAGCTTTTGTCCACTTAGAGTAATGACCAAGATTGTTTCGAACAACAATATCAGTGCAAGTATTTAGTTGATTTCCCTCTAAATTTGCTTCAGGAGAAGGTCTTGCCAGACTAGCTCAATATCTTCATCTGAATCAGTAAGATCACGATTTGCATCATGAAATTCTTCAGTTGAGGGTATTTCTTGAAGTACTGGTTCAGTATCGACTGAAACTGATACTGGAGGAGTAGTACGGACATCTGATCCAATAACAAGTTCAGATGGTAGTTTGAAACTTATTGAAGGATCGAAAGGAATACTACTGGGGTTTTTCAGATAAAACAGGTTCCAGATTAGGATGACTAGAAACTTCTTCAGATGAATCTTTATTGTAGTTGATAGGATCTGATTCACAGAAGATAATTGGATTTTCTGGGGGAGAAATAAGGGTTGGCTTTTTATTGATTGCATTGTTTGATTCATCAAATGTGACGTGAATTGACTCCTGAACCCTTTCCAGTCTCTTGTTGTAGACTCTAAAGAATTTGCGAATGGCTGAATATCCTAAGAAGTATCCTTCATTAGCTTTGGCATCAAAGTTGCCTAACTGATTGGAGTCGTTAAGGATGTAGACTAGACATCCAAAAACGTGAAAATAACTAATATTTGGTTTTCTATTTCTTAACACTTCATAGGATGTCTTTTTGTGTCGCTTCACATACACAGATCGATTCTGCGTATTGCATGCAGTTGCAATTGCCTCAGCCCAGAAACTGGTAGGAAGACCAGATTTAGCGAGCATACTTCTGGCAGCTTCTGTGAGTCTCTCGATAGCTACAGATCGCTCTCGAGATCGTCTATTGTTATGTCGTGAGTGCGGAATCCTCACGAGATAACTAGTTTGATTAGTTATTGTGTATATCGCTAATTATCAAGTAAATAATCAGCCGTATGATGCTATATTCGTTTCTATAAGCTATAGAACGAACTTAGTCGCCTGGTGTATGTGTATGTCGAATGTGATACCTCAATTTAGGGTATTCATTCGTATATATATGTTTCAGATCGAAACTGGGCTTGCTGGGCTTTGTTCTTACGAACCTAGTAGCCCAGCCCATAACGAAGTTAATCTTCGTTTGTACCAAACGAAGTTTATCTTCGTTTGCCTCTAACGAAGATATTCCTTATCTTCGTTAGATGTAAGACTTGGTTATATTCCTAAATGTTTCATCAACAAGGAATCCTAACACATATTATGTTTCTACTTGTATAACACACAACAAACATCATACATAACATATATATAACACCAAAACATGTAATCGATCATTACCAAAACATAAAGTCCATAATCTATCAATTACATATATATAGATACGACATAAAGTAACATAATGTCTTAATCTAAAAGACAGATCAAATCTAAGTTGCTGTTGTCACATCAACGTGCATCAACAGCTTCTATCAGAGTTCTGTTCTTTCTTTCTACAACTCCATTCTGCTCTGGAGTTCGTGTTGATGAGAAGTTCTGAGAGATGCCAGTGTCAGTACAGAATTTCTCCAGAGTTGCATTCTGGAATTCTATTCCATTATCACTTCTTAACTGACACACTTTTCGCTTATATTTAAGTTCAATTTGCTTGATAAGAGCGATGATTTCTACAGAAGCTTCACTTTTTGACCTAAGAAAGATTACCCAACAAAATCTAAAGTATTCATCAACTATCACCAGGGTATATCTTTTACCAGCACGAGTCTGAACATTCACTAGACCAAACAGATCCATATGAAGCATATGAAGAGGTTCAGATATGCTGAAATTCTGCTTGGTCTTGAAACTGGCACGTTTCTGCTTTCCCATCTCACATCCTGGACATGGCCTTTCCTTTTTGAAGGAAATAGAAGGTATCCCATCTGCAAGTTGTTTTCTGGACAGCTTATTGATATTTTTGAAATTTAAATGGGATAACCTTTTGTGCCATAACCAGTTTGTGTCTTCATCAGACTTGGTATAGAAACACTGCTCTGAAGGAGAGTTTTCCATATCCATCACATACACATTCCCTTTTCTGGGAGCAATCAATACTACATTCCAATCCTTATTAAATACGATGCCTTGAGAGATGTTAAACAAGTCTTTAATTTTATCATATTTTTCAAAATAGTATCAATATTAACTAGTCTTTTATCCTCTTCAGACCAGTGTTCCTCTCTCTTTTCCCTTACAGATCTTACTCCAGTTGGATCAAGAAGTGGGTTGAGAGGACTTATTGGAATATAGGGTCCTTCATTTAGAGTTTTTATCATGTTCCTCTCAATTCCAGTAACATGTAATATCATCCTAGCTTTCCACGTGCCAAATTCATCACCATTCCCACTGAATTTGGGAACGGGAGTGTTTGAGTAATGCACATGCATGTGTGAAGAAGCAGGAATATGAGGTGGTGGGGGGGGGATTATTGTAAATAGGTGGGGGTTCATTGGTTTCAGTATTAATGGGCGGAGGTTCATCATTTAAAGGATTTCCTTGAATATTCTCTGGGTTGGCCATCAAGAAATACGGATCTAGGCAAGTATGTTAGCCTTCCGCTCTGATACCAATTGTGAAGTCCCTCACTCAATGGTTTAACTCACAAGTGTAGAATAACAAGGTCAAGTATGCACTAGATTGGACTAGTATTGCTTATGATGTAAATTCAAGTATATAAATAAAGCAATGAAGACTTAAGCAATAAATAAGTAAACAAATATGTAAATGGTGGAACACAAACGTAATTTTCAAATGTATTTTATTTATTGATGTTAAATAAAATACAAGGTTGGTGCGGAACAAAGATATTACAAAGTAAGTATCTAAACAACCTTATGAACTATAAGTGATTTATATTTGCTAAATAAACTCCTTGATCGAAATACTTAAAGTTGTGAAGTGTAACTGTTAATTCTTGGTAAACACACCAAATTGCAAAAGTAATTTGGACGAGGGAAATTACTTGGTATTTATAGGCAAAAAGAATTAAAATTAATATTTAATTCTTTTTTTCATACAAATTAAGTTTCATACATTTAAGGATATGATATGTCGTATTTTATGCCCATTTCCCATAGCTTAAGTAGTCGATTATCGATGTTTAAGATTCGGTTTCGTATACATTTGGTGCGTTTATGGTATTTGTTAGTGTTTCAGGTTGATAACAGGTACCTAAGCGATAATCTGAAGAAAATAAGGTTTCTGGAGTAAAACAAGTGCTTACGGATGTTTTACGGGGCAAGAGCGTGTAGATTAGAAGAAAGTCAAAGAAGTCAATGCTGGTCAACGCTTACTGCGACGCAGTTATATGATGCATCGCAGTTATTCTTTTCGAGGATAAAATTGCTTCGCAGTTACCCGAAATTGCGACGCAGTTAGACCATATACGCCAAAAGACCAGTCAAGGAAGTCAAAGTCAATAGAAGTCAAAAGTGCATAACTGCGACGCAGTTTGGCGCCGAACCTGCTGAATTTGGGCAGCATATAAATAACTTGCAAAAACATTCTTGAAACCCTACCTTCACTTTCCAAACGATTTTTAAGTGCTTTTTAAGGGTTTTTCTTGTATTCAACCATTTGGAAGGATCTTAAGCTCGATTGGAATCATTTCGTTAATCGTTTTCAATTCCTTGTATTCGGTATCGATGAATTCTTCTATTTTGATTTGTTCTTTCATATTTAATATGATTGGCTAATCGCCTTTTCATCCATCTTGATGGAGTTAGATAATATGTAAGGATTGCACAATATTTTATAATTCAAGTGATTTGATTTAACGTTGTGTCGTGATCTTAATCTATTAATTCTTTGTCATTTAATTATTGTTTGAGGATAATTTGTATTCAAGCTTAGTGGCAACTAGGGTTGGGTAGAAGTTATTTTGATTGCTTGGTTAGAAGCAATTGGTTCTATGACGGGTACGGTAGAAGGTAACTAATAATTAATAAGAATTAACGTGTTGATGGTTGGGTACAATCAATAGACACAATTGTTATTTGAAATGACCAAAACCATTGTTGAACTAGAGAAGTTATAAAAAGGCGTCTCGGGGTACCGGTCTTAATAATGAAACTAGTTTCTACAAGGGAGTCAAATAAGTTGTAAACTTGATGGGTACGGGGTTGGAGATTAATTTGAGTCTCGGTCATTTAATCACTAATTGAATTTGAACTTCATCAAATGTGCAATCTTAACATGTTGTCGAGCGAAATCAAGATGGGTGACCTTTAAACCTTTGTTTTAAACAACAAACTCTTCTTTCGATTAATCCTGAGGGATTACTAACCAATTTTACTAACTACTTGCAACGTGGCAATTCGGCCACAAAACCCCCCATTTTTACTTGAATCACTTAATTGTTACAATTGCTTATAAAAGTCCTTGTGAACGATCTCGGCTTACCAGTTTTTAATATACTGCATGCGATCAAGTACACTGCCTGAGAGTGTGTAGTAGTCAGTCTTTTGGTAATTCGTGTTTATAAATTTTATTACTAGATTTCACACATCAGGATATAATATTTATACCTTAAATGTATTGATTAAAGTACAAGGATAAAGTCACATTGATGTGACCTTTCATACTTTAACCAACCACCTTTACATGCGTATAAGACTTTTAACAAGGGACAAATATATTATCCGGATAAAAGCGTGTAAAGGTAAGCAAGTCAATTCATCGTAATCAGTGTTCAGACTTGTAAAGTCTAGAACACTGACAAGGACTCCAGTCAGGAGATCTGGTAAGTCTGCCAGTGGGCTTCGCCATTTGTCAGACTTCTTTCTTCAGACTTCAGTCTTTGACTTCAGTGAGAATATTCTTCAGTGGGATGATCTTGACTGGAGTGAAGTCCAGTGAACCAATCTGGTGGAATCCAGATTCCTAGAGTGAAGTAGGGTTAGCTGTTAGCTAACCCTAGCTAACCCTACGACTTCAAACCCTAAACCCTTAAGCGTACTCTATACATCCGTCCCTCTCTTGTAGGCTTTAGCATTTTAGGGTTTAGATTTTACGGCGTTTTTACATTGTAGCTTAGGGCACGGCTAACCCTGTGACTTCAAACCATAAACCCTTTAGTGTACCGTATACATCCGTCACCCTTCTGTAGGCTTTAGCATTTTAGGGTTTAGCATTTTAGGGTTTAGATTTTGCAGGGTTTTTACATTGTAGCTTAGGGTTTAGGGTTTGAAGTTGTAGGGTTAGCCATTAGGTTAACTCTATGATTTTGTATAGGTTTTCCCCAATGTATGTGTAAAATCAATTTTGATTTTGAATAGGTTTTTCACAATGTATGCGTAAAATCATTTTTGATTTTGAATAGTTCATTATATCAACAAACACATACACAATCAAAGTTGATTTAGAATCATAAAGATGATTAAATCATATTATTAATCTTTGGTTTAGACATTCCATCAAACACATTGTATGCAATACTCAATCAAATATGATTTAATACTAAATCATATGTAAGAAACTTTGATTTAGACATTTTATCAAACATCTTGTAGGCAATATTGTACCAAACAACAAAATCAATTAAATGAACAATAAAATTTACAAATTTTTATTAAAATAGATCTAATCACATGTTATCTAATTACATGTGATTATCACATGACAATTTCTAATTTACACATCAAAAAGCCATATATTTATATTCAATAGATCCTCCATTGTTATTAACATCTTCAAGATCAATTGATGATGAATGATGGAGATGACGACGATGATGGAGGCAACGTGGTTGTGCCATCTTGGAACGCGATGGTGACTTGAACACGGTTGTGGTGGTGGTGGTGGTGGTGGTGGGTCTAATGGTGGTGCTTCTGGTGGTGATTTTTCAGGAGGAGAAAGTGAGAAAGAGAAAGAGAGGGATATGGATATGGACAGGAAGAGGGTTATGTGTGTGTGTTTTTTTGCAACTAGAATGAAAATGAAGGGAGTGAGATAATGTGCAAATTTACAATACTACCCTTCCGTGTTTTTTTTTCTTTTTAACATATATCGTTGATTGCTTTTGATCCAAGGGCTGAGATTTAGCCCTTGGGTTTCACCAAATTATTTAGTTTCTCCTTATCATAACTCTATAAAACAACCCTTAAGGACAAACAACGCAAATGACCTAAATAACCCTTATTTTCTAATACTTCACTGACATCTTTAAGTGACTTCCCAATTCATATTTAAATAATTTATAAAGTTTCTCCCCAACTCTTCAAATAATTACACTACGCTCTTTTACAACAATTACATTACATCAATAATCTATACTATTCGTAGCTGCCATTGTCGTCACCACCGCCACCGCCAGTTGTCGTTGCCGATGGGCACTATTCCTCGCTGCCATTGTCATCATCACCGCCATCGCCAGTTGTCGGCAGCGGCGCAGCTGTTGTCTCTGCTGTTGCCCCCTCGACGCCACCACCATTGCCACCTCAAATCGCCACGGTCAGTCGTTGATGCCACTACCATCACATCGCCAAATTCATCATCGCCACCGGTCGTCGCAAATTGCTACCGTCATCATCATCCTCACCGCCAATTGTTGTTTCTAATGTTTTAAGTACCGGTATTTTAATCGCACCGATATTATTAGTACACCGGGCGGTATTACTGGTACGATTAATTTATAAATTACTTTATTTGTTTTATAAAAGTGCGATATACTTCTACAAAAATAGTCAAGATATAACTACAATTCACTTAAACATAATACTATTCATAACAAAAATAAGTTTTTAAGTTTACAAACAACAAAAAATAACATTAGAGTATCATAAAAATAATATATTTATAAAAAATCAGTAGAATAAAAAATTAAAAAAAAAACGGTTTTACAATTGCGGAAATATCGAAAGATACCGACGGTATTGACTAATGAAAATACCAGACAAAATATCTGGTTTGTCCGGACGACTAAATGGCCCGGTATTACCGGTAATACCAACCGATACGTACAAGTAGTTAAAACACTGGTTGTTGCCAACACCACCACAAGTTGCAGCCGCTACAACTACATGGTTGTTGTAACACCCCAATATTTTAAGGTGATAGAAAAATTAACCCTTTTTATAGTTTTAACATTAAATTAATTTCCTAGTATTTTGTTTTGAGACAAGGGGTTACTTTAGTTGGAACTTTAGTGACTAGCGGATATTATACCCACAAAAATAAAGATGGAATGTGGCAGGAAGGGGAAGTGCCCAGCCAATTTCAAATGGTGATTCATAATATCACTAAGTCTCATTTTCCCAAACCCCCAATTCTTCCATTTCCTATCTAATCTATCAAGAGTTACATGCAATTCACCCTCCCAAGTCCAATTATCTAATTCATTCAATTAATAAGAAAAGTGAGGACTTGTGGTGGTTAGTGGGGGCCGAATTTATCGAGAAATAAAAGGGGAAAAATCTGGAAATTTAATTGTGATTGTTCTTGAGGTAAGAATTCCTCCATTCTTCAATTTCTGAATTTAGGGTTTTTGGATATTGAAATTATGGTTCTTAGTTGGAATTGGGAAATTGGTATTTTGGGGATTTTGATGATGAACCCTAATGAAATTTAAAAAAGAGAAGCTTTGGGTAAATGCAATTAAGTTTTGTAATGAAACTCAAAGTAATAAACATTATGTATTGGATGTTTGGCTAAATTGTGATATGAAGTTGATTATAGAAAATTGTTAAAATGTTTTGTAATTGCCAAACACCATGATAATAGAATGCATGATGAATTCAAATAGATGTTTGTGAAAGAGTTGAGTTTATGGAACTCATATATATATATATATATATATATTGTATTGTGTATAGGTGGTGAAGATTATCTAGTTGAGCCTTTAGCCATAGTATCTAATACCAAGTTTAAGGTGAGTGTATATGCATATAATCATGTTCTTGTTAATAGAGGTCATAGGTGGGTAAATTCCTATGACCCATTTGTTTGTTGATTGTAAGAGTTAGTAGGTGGGTAATTTCCTACTAGCCAAATTGTTTGTAAGAGCTAGTAGGTGGGTAAATTCCTACTAGCCAAATTGTCCATGGCCATGTTGAAAATGAATTGTGATGAATTCTATGCTTATGATTGATATGAATGAAATGGCTATCATTTGATAGGCTATATGTGGTGCTTGATGCACATTGCTATGGTAACTTGATTATGATTATATGTATATGCATTCACTAAGCGTTGCTTATGTTTTAGTTTTTTAACCCTTTTATAGGAGTTGGTAGTAGCAAGAGCAAAGATTTGATTGGGTGAAGTTAGATTTGAAGGTTTTGACCATCTTGAAGGTTGGCAATTTAGGTAATTTCGGTAGATAATCCCTTATAACCATTTTGACTCTTGATACGTGTTCTTTTGGTTAAACAAGTCAAATTTGGTATAAAACTGGTGATAACGTCAAGCTTTTGGTTATTTGGATTGTATATGGTTATGTATACGTTTAGTAGGTTAATGACTTGGTTAAACTACCTGTTGGGTCATACAATTATTTTTGGTAACAACGATGATTGTAAGTAGTAACTTTGGTGTCATGTGTTTGTTTGAAAGATGAAATGATGTTTTGATGTATGAAAGTTTGAGTTGCAAGTTGATTTAAGTGTCTAGATGTGTTTTTGAAAAATCTGGACTCCCACTACTGCTCAGTAGGGGATGAACACTCCCACTACGGCTCAGTGGGAAATCTCTGGAAATTTTGGTTTCTGGCCTCGGCTGTGACTGCGGCGCAGTGAGAAAAAAAAATCTTATCACTTTTACATATATTTGACGTTGTGGTTTGGTTGTTACAGTTGTCGTCACCATAACCGTTGTCCCTGTCAATGTTTTAAATACTGGTAAATACTGGCCGATAATACCGGTATTACCCCTACCAGATGGTACTCTGATATTTTAAGTTCAGTATTTTTCTGGTATTTTCACTATTCAATACCGGTCGGTATTCCCGGTAATACCGCTCCGGTATTTATGGTATTTTAATTTATTTATTTTTTTGAATTTTTTTAAAAATAATTTTTATTATACTTTAATGTTATTTTTTGTTATTTATAAACTTAAAACTTATAAATCTATTTGGTATTATTTTTTATTGAATTATTGTACTTTGACTATTTTTCGTTGATTATAACAAGTTTTGTAAGACTTTTATAAAAGAATATAAAATAAGTTAAAATAGTCGTTCCGACCGGTATTTCCGAGAAACTGATAGTACCGGAAAATGTTTTCATACCGGTATGATTAAAATACCGGTTTTTAAAACATTGGTCCATCTAGTATCTCCAAATATGTATTTTCCTTATCACATGTTTAGTGATACAATTTTTGTTTTCTATTCTTTTCTATTCCATTGTTCTATCTCTTTTCTACTTTAATGTCCCTTCCAAGAAAAATGCCCAAACGATCGGATGAAATTTGATGTCAACCCATCTTTTTGTTAAGAATCAATTCCTTAGCTTTTTATGATTTTATTTTAATAGAAATGTTGGATGTGAGTAGTTGTCAATGGTCCATAGTTCAAGTGATAAGTCATACCGGTTTTACTCATGATGTGGAAGATCATTTCTTGCAAGTGTAAAAATATATATATTTTTTTGATACCCTAGTTGTTGGGTAGCTTAATGGGGTTTTTCCATTAACATCATTGCTTGGCTTGTGATAACATGATCAGTTAAACAACCGACTATCAACTGTCAAGTTAAGATTTTACCAATTAATGGTGAAATAATCTATTTCTATTCTAAAGTCAATTTATAAAGAAATGTTAGTTGTTAGTTTCCTCAAACCTATCAAACATCAATCCCCGAGTTTAAGCTCGGGACAAAGGCTTCCAACTCCTACCCGGAGACCTTTTATTAGTAGGTTATTCTCAAAATTTTTATGTATATATAAAATTAAGTTAAAATACAATTTTTTTTCCAAACAACTAAGTTAAATACGTCTAATATTTAGAATCCGTGTTATATTCAATCTTATTTTGGTTTATATAAATTCAATTTAATAAATCATAGATATAGATATTTTTAGAGTATAAGTCCATAGATACTTTTAGAGTTTAAGTCCAGGCAGTTAAATTTAACCTAAGTTTTATAAAGATATAGGGAAATTTGTTACTGATAAAATTGATTTTGACATATATATATATATATATATATATATTCAAAAATAGCGAGTTAGTAATTATTAGTTAACATTTTGAGATGCCACATTGACATCCATTAGGATACTATGGTGCGCTTGAATCACGCATGCTTGAGATGAACCCCTTGACTCTTAAAAATCCCCCATAATAATTCACTTCTACAAATGTAGAAAATGAGATTCGAACTCTGATAGATTTTCTTGTGGTATAAAATCTTATCAATGAGCTACCAACCCATTGACGACAATTTTATAAATATCAAGGTATTAAATGGCCTGATCGTGACCCGGCCCGACCCGCGAAAACCCGGTCTGGCCCGCGACCCGCAAATACAAGAAAATCGGAACCGTGACCCGACCCGTGATGGTTCGGGGGGGTTCGGGCGGGTCACGGGTTTCCTTCACCTTTTTTCGGTTTTTGGTTTTGCCCGACCCGCACAACCCTGACCCGAAAATGCAACAAAAGCTTGACCCGTGACCCAACCCGTTAGCCCTTTGGGCGGGTCGGGTCACGGGTTTCGGTTTTTTTTTCTCATCCCTAATCTCACTACATCATTTATAAACATAGTATAGTAATGTATCATCATATTGATAACCCACACATGTGTAATAAATTGATATCACTGTGTCATTAACTTATTTGATTGTCTTCATTTTTCATAGGGCTTAACATGGAACTCTATTTTGTTTTTCTAATTGTATACTCGTAGGAATGAGATTCCCTGAAGTTTCCCCAACTTGACTAGTCAAGTTGGGAGGATCTTGACCCTTCATTGAATCTTGGCTCTTGATTTTCATCCAAGGGTCAAGATCCTCCCAATTTGACTAGTCAAGTTAAAGAAACTTGAAGGAATCCTCCTACATACTCGTATTAGACTTAGAATCATAACCTTTTTAACACTCAATAGATATCTCACTTTAACCATTTTAACCAAGAATCATTTGTATTAACATTTAGGGGATTGTTATATGCAACCTTATAGGTTGTAGATAAAAAATAATATTTTTAAAAAAATTAATCAATAATAAATCAAAGATTCCCCTAATTAATTGTTACCTAACTAAATTGTTGTGATTTAGTTATCAAACTTGCCAATCTTTGCCAAAAGAAAAAGACAAAGCAAGAAAAAGCCAAAAAAGTAAACTTTTCACCTTGTCAATACTTGCCAATCTTTGTCACAATCGGCCAAATATGTTGATCCAACTTGCCAATACACATGCTATAGTGTTGCCAAAGAACCAATGCTAGCCAAACCAACTTGCAGATAGAACTTACTGACTACACCCCTCCCCCTTAGCTTGAAATTTTGCCGAAAAAAATTTTGGTTGTAAGGGAGAAAGGAGTGGTTCACGAGTTGCTCGAGTGGTTCAGTTGTGAGGGTTCTTAACCAACAGCGGGGTGGAGAAATGGGGGAGTAAATATGACCGTTGGAGCGTGTGGGGGTGAGGTGGGCTGCGCAAAAGGTGACAGTTGGCACAATTATTTAAACCAGACCAAAACTTACATTAGAAAAAAAAATCTGTTGAAGAAGAATGAAGAGCACTAGAGCAGCGAGAAGGGAGATTGGAAGAAGCTACACCAGAAATTCATCTTTTTATCTATGTTGTTCACACTTTCCAATTTAAACCTTACATTTTCATGTTTATACAAAAGGTATCTTCCTATAATGTATTTTAATATTATTATCATCTTTAGTTATATTATATATATATTGTTATTTAAATATATTATGATTATTATATAAAGTTATTAATAAATGAAAATAATATTTAATTTAATTCTTAAAAAATAAATTTGTAAGGGTTGAGAAAGTGATAAATGCCATAAAAAATGGTTGGGATGGTTAAAAAGAAAAATGAGTTAGAGAGTGATTAATGGGTTTTGGGAGAGTTGAGATTTTAAACCACATGACTCCCTTTTCCTCCTCCATCTCAAAAGCATTTATTTATGTCTTTTATTGGAAGGCTCAAAAGTTGAGGATCGCTTGATTGACTTTCAAGGTTCAACGTTTAACATGTCTTTGTGTACCTTGCATTTACTAACTTATTAAGTCATTGGTTTTTCTTCCAAACATGGGTTGAAGCTTTTGTTGATGTGTTTTAGTAGGTATTTTTTCTTTCGAAAATCCATTTTGTTATAACGCAAGCCCAATCAAGATAATAATGTAATTTACATTGAATGATCTTTGCATGGTGAGTTGAAAGTGATTCAATACACACGATTTAATAAAAAAAAAAAGTCTTTTACTAGTAAACGAGCATGATACTCGCGCAATACGGTGACGATGTCAGTAAAAGTGATGTGGTAGCGTTAAAGATATTTGATTTAGAAGAGTAGTGAATATTTATTAGAAGATAATGAAATAATTGTGTAAGTTAATTCATTAAGAATAAAATTGTAATTTTGCATGTCCCAAAGATTTTAACTTTTTGATATAGTCATATATATATATATAAGAGCGTTTGGAAGGAATTGAAGATTCATTCCGGTGTGCACTGTGTATGGCAAGTTCATTCGCGTGTGGATCGATCGTGTATTTTGTATATGTTTCCATGTTTTTAATATAAACTTATTATAAGAATTTCTAGTCATCTATGACACATGTATTTATTTTACTACCAACATACAATTATATAAATCAATAATAACGATATATGGTTAAAAATCGTTTAAATTTTTATCCTTGTCAATTGTCATCATGACGTAGATTTAAATTAAGCCCAAACGTAGGTGTATGGTAATCATTCACCGAAACTGGCGTTTCAAATTTGCCAAAATTTTAATTATTGCAAGAAAGCTTACATAGCATCGAAGACCAAAAGTTGCAACTAGCGTGAGCGAGCAGAATTTCATTACGTTCCTTGAGTTTGTTAAATACCACTGTATTGTAGAAAAGTGTCCATATGACATACAAAACATGGACCAAATCACCTCTTGCCTCATTAAGATTTATGGAAACCATTGTTTCCCAAGTGATTGAATACTTTCACGAACATTAGCAAATTAGCTTCTCATATTGCCCCGTTTAAATCATTCGGTATAATTAGTGACGGAGTTGAGATTTGACATTAAGAGGCCCAGGGGTTGTTTAAAAGGGAAAGACTGATTATATAAAATTAAACTTATGCCCACGTAATGCGGCGACGGTGGGGTAATAAATAATGATGGCGGAGGTGGTGGGGGGGCTGCAGTGGGGACGATAGTAGGGACGATGATGGGGGCGACAATTGTGATGAATGTAAAATTAGTTGATGTTAAATGTGGTATTGTAGTTATTTAAGTGTTAGGGAATCTATATTGTAAATTATTTCATTAAGGATATTATAGGTATATTAGATGAAGATGTTTAAATTAGTGAATAAAGAATAAAGATATTTTTGGTTTTTCAAAGATAAAAAGTTTAAGGAAAGAAAAAAAGTGGTTTATTTTATTAGATAGTACAGATAATATTAATTTTTAACATTTAGAGTGAAATTCAAATAAAAAATTGTGTTAGTTGGAAAATACCAAACATTCTCTAGTACTCTGTCTGCCTATGAATATCATCTGTAATTTTTTATGCAACTTACAAAACATTCTCTAGGACACATCATGTGTAATTCTTTATGCAACTTACAAAACAAATGATCAAGACTCCACAACATGGACTTAGTATGGGTTAGTGCCTAGTGGTATAGTTTAAAAGTGTATTATCAGATGACTATATGTTTTTTCAAAAACGGTTTGTTAAATACAGCCCTAAGGGTTCTGTTTAAGGTGTATAAATTGTTTGTACATTTACCATGATAATCAAATGGCGTACTTTTAATATGGAAGGTACAAGTTTTTTTATATACGTTAAATACGGGTTGTATTTAGCATTTCTTTTTGCAAAAAATATCAACTTCTTACTATTTGTTAGATTCATGCTTCTATAATTACGTTTCATATTCTCTATATAACATATACCTTGTAATTGCATACAATGAAATAATGAAATATAGATGGACATTTTCTACTCTCAATCTCCTTAGTCTTTATTCTTTACTTTTTTATATCATTGTATAATAATGGGTTAAGTGTACGAAAATATAATCAACTAAGGTCGAAAAGTTATTGTGTACATTAACTTACAAAAGGTTTATTGTATACATGAACAAAATCAAAAATGTTATCGAATACATGATTGACCTGCTATTCCCTTAGCCAGTAACCTTTTGAATTCTTAACTATCGGGTGAGGTCAACATGACATCAGCAATTTTGTCTTATTCTTATTTTGTCAAATACACGATTGACCTGCTATTCTCTTATTTTTTTTTATTTTTTTTTTACGATTATATATTTTTACTACTTAACTTTTAGGTTTTATCACTTTAGTCTAACTTTTTATATACAAGTATAATTTATTCTTAAAGTTTTTAATTTTAATCAATTAACTTTGGATTTTAACATTAATCATCAATTTTTATTTTTATTTTTTTCTACTTTCTATCTTTTATGTTAACGCTTTTAACTTATTTATACCACTTAACTTATTGGTTTTTTAACTTGTAACACCCCAATATTTTAAGATAAAAGAAAATTAACCCTTTTCATAGTTTTTGCATTAAATTAATTTCCTAGTATTTTGTTTTGAGATAAGGGGTTAATTTAGTTGGAACTTTAGTGGCTAGCGGGTATTTTACCCACAAAAATTAGAATGGGATGTGGCTATCAGGAAATAAGCCAGCCAATTAATCCTTATGACTCATAGTTTCCCACTTCAAAATTTTACTCTTCACCTAACTATCTTATTTTCTCAATTCTTCCAAAGTACATGCAATTGAACCTTCAATCTATAAATTAAAGAACCTTAATCTTTGAACAATAACAACAATCACCACCAATTGAATAAGAAATTGAAATTTGAGGGTTGTGTGGAGGTGGTGGTGGCCGAAATTCTTCAGAACAAAAGGGGGAAGAATTGTGATTGAAAGCCTTAATCTTTTGTCTTTCACTCTTGAGGTATTTATTTCCTTAATCTTAGTTTTAATTGTTATTGAAATTTAGGGTTCTTAGCCTTAGAATTGGGGGTTTTTGTTATTGGAGATTTTCAAGTAAAACCCTAACTAAATTTGATTTATAAATGGATAATTTGATTAAAAGAGATGTTGTTAATGAAAATTCCCCATGGTAAGAATCTTATGTTTTATGGTGTTTGGCTAGTGATTAAGAAATAAAGCTTTATTATGAGAATTTGGAATTTTGTTGGAAAAGTGTTGAGTAGCCAAACACCATGATGTTAGAATTGAGAAATGCTAAGTAGTTACATGTAAGGCAATTGAGTCATGGAGCTCATAGATGATACGTGTTTATTCTTGAATAGGTATTGAAGATTGAATTGTTGAACTTGTAGCCTTATTGTGTCAAGTAGCCAAGTTTAAGGTGAGTGTATATGCATATAATCATATTCTTGTTATTGAGGTCATAGGAGGGAAAATTCCTATGACCCATAGTTGATTGTTTGTAAGAACTAGTAGGTGGGTGAATTCCTACTAGTCATGTTGTATGTAAGAGCTAGTAGGTGGGTAAATTCCTACTAGCCAAAATATCCATGGCCATGTTGAAATGAATGTATGTTGTTTGATTTGTATGAAAAGGCTAGCTTGCAAGGCTTATATGGTGCTTGATGCACAAAGTTGAAATGACATGATTATGATTGTATGTGTATGCATTCACTAAGCGTAGCTTACATTTTAGTGTTTAACTCTCTTATAGGAGTTGGTAGTAGCAAGAGCAAGGAGGTTGTAGAGTGAAGTTCAAGTGAAGTCTTTTGCCATCTCAAAGGCTAGCATCTTGGGTAATTTGGGTAGAACATCCCTTTGGTACCTTTTGGCTCTTGATACATGTTATTTTTGGTTAAACATGTCTATTTTGGTATAAAACATGTGATAAGGTCAAGTTTTTAGCTATTTGGATTGTGTATGGTATTGTAAGCATCTAGTAGGTCAATGACTCAGGTAAGCGACCCGTTTCGTTGTACATTGATTTTTTTGGTCGAACAATGGTTGTAATTATCATATATCATGTCAAATACTTGTTTGAAATCTGAAATGTAGTGTTATGAAGCTTAGAATTGTGTTTGGAAAGATTACAAGTTGAGTCAAGTGTCAAATTGGGTCTTTTTGTTGTTCAGCCCTAATATGTGGCACGTACAGAAAATGTATGTGACACATTTTAGGTTCTGTTCAGATTTGGGTCATTTGTGTGGCACATACACTATGGATGTGGCACATGGAAAACTGAAAGTCAGGATATGTGGCACATGAAATTTGGCATGTGGGACATATTTGCTTCTGTTCTAGTTTTAACTCAAAAATGTGGCACATGTATATAAGTATGTGGCACACCTGGGTAAAAAAAGAAAAATCTTATAACTTTTATATTATCATACACGGAGTTTGGTCGTTACATTTTTGGTATCAGAGCCATGGTTCAAGGGATTTAGGTTTCGATCTTTTAGTTAAGATGCCTAGACTTGAACCATAGGAAAATTTGACTTTAACCTTAGGTTTGAATGTTTCATGTTTGAGAGTTGAAGTGTTTCGTAATATTGGTTTAAAATGAAATAGTTTATGATAATAATAGAGCCGGCCTATTATCGATCATAAGCTATTATGTTTTAAATTAAACTTACTAAATACGGAAATGATCGGACATGAAGGTTTGGGGGTATAAGAGACTAAATAGTGAATGAAGTGTGTTATTGATAAGCTTCTCGAATTGTGTAGTATGGCTTTATCTCAAGATGAAGACGGATCGAGTCATGGCAAGAACAAAAGTGTGTCGATTGAGGAACTAAGTCATGATTACATTAGTGAGCAAATCGGGAAGGCTTTGGAGAATTTTTCTCCATTTATCGTTAAAAAGTTAAACGAGACCCTTGAGGGCGCAATGAGTGATACTATCGCCATCAAGATAAGGGAAGAAGTTGCCTCTGCGGTACAAGAAGAATTTGATAAACGATTCCCAAAAGAAAAAGTACCGGAAAATCAAGACGCTGAGGAACGTCCGAAGCCTAAGAATGAGAAGCCTTATGATCTTAAGAGCTTCACCATTGCTAACCCACCCAAATAAATTGGGGATCCCGACCCAATTGTGAGTACAAGATGGGTAAACGAGGTTGAGGGAGCCTTCCGCATCACAAAGACTCCACCGAAAGATAAGACCTTGTATGGGTCAAGCTTGTTATGTGATAGGGCTAAGTTGTGGTGGGATGGTGAAATTGTCAAGAAGGGTGAGGAGGCAACGGTAGGAATGGAATGGGTTGATTTCAAAGTAGCCTTCTTTAAAGAGTTTCGATCAGAAGCCGATGTGACTAGGCTTAGGAGCGAGTTCATGAATGACTCTCAAGGTACTTTGAATGTTAATGAGTTTCGGGTACAATTTCTGGACAAAGCTCAATTTTGTCCGGAATATTTGAAAGATGATCGGTTGTTAAAGGAGCATTTTTATCGTAAACTTCGCAAAAACATTCGAGAGAAGATTACGTTACTTCAAATCGAATCATTTACACAATTGGTTGATGTGGCTAGGTGGCATGAGGTTGAACAAGGCATGCCGGATGATGAGACCTCCAAGAGAAAGACGGAACAAAGTAACTCTCCAAACAAGAAGTTCCGGTCTAGTGGTAGTTCGGGGGGTGGTTCGAATATGAAAAACATTCCCACTTGCAATAATTGTGGGAAACATCATTCCGGAGTTTGTTTATTACCATCAAAGAAAGGATGTTTCAATTGTGGCCAACCGAGTCACATTAGCTGAGATTGTAAGTTCTCTCCAAGCAAGCCTACCGTGTGTTTCAAATGCTTCAACGAAGGACACATGAAGAGTGCTTGCCCTTTGTTGACGGAGGAAGAAAGGCAAGCCGAAGCAAGAAAGGTTAATGAAAGAAAGTTGGCGAAACAAGTAGGGAATCCGAGGGGAAGATCGTTCCAAATCTCGGTAGCTCAAGCTAAAGAATCCACCGATGTCGTGTCAGGTACCTTTCTAGTTCATGACACACCCGCTAAGATTTTATTTGATTCCGGAGCAAATCGTTCCTTTGTTGCTACTCGATTCACTAAATGCATCCCTTTACAATTGTCTTTTCTTGAACCCCCTTTGTTGGTGGAGGTAGCGGGTGATCAAACCTACATGATTAAAAATGTGTATCTAGGTTGTAGTTTAAACATCAATTTCGAAATTTTCAAAGCTAATCTTATTCCGATGGGTTTGGGAGAATTTGATGTGATTTTGGGTATAGATTGGCTTGGCCAACATAAGGCAAATATTTGTTGTACCGATAAAAGTGTTCACATCAAAGCTCCTAACGGTAGGGATATGGTCATTTACGGTGAAAGAAATCAAGACTCATTGCCCTTGTGCACCTTTGCTCGAGCCCGTCGACTTATCTCTCGAGGGTGCAAATCTTTTCTAGCTCATGTTGTTGATTCCAATAAGGAATCTCAATCGATGTCCGAAATTCCTATTGTGAACGAGTTTGTAGATGTTTTCCCCGATGATTTACCGGGTCTCCCTCCCGAAAGGCAAATTGATTTCAAAATAGACCTCATTCCGGGTGCTACACCTATTGCCAAGGCTCCTTATCGTCTTGCTCCAACTGAAATGCGAGAGATGATGGATCAACTCCAAGAACTACTTGATAAGGGTTTTATTCGCCCAAGTAGTTCACCTTGGGGTGCTCCCGTCTTGTTTGTTAAGAAGAAGGACGGTAGTTTACGTATGTGCATTGACTATCGTGAACTCAATAAGGTTACTATCAAAAACAAGTACCCTTTGCCGTGTATTGATGATCTTTTTGATCAACTTCAAGGAGCTTCTTATTTATCAAAGATTGATCTTCGATCGGGGTACCATCAACTTAAAATTTGTGAAGAAGACATCCCAAATACCGCATTTAGGACTCGATATGGCCATTATGAATTCATGGTCATGCCTTTTGGGTTGACAAATGCTCCGGCGACCTTCATGGATCTTATGAATCGTGTATGTCGTCTTTTCCTTGATAAATCCGTTATCGTTTTCATTGACGACATTTTGATCTATTCGAAGTGTCCTTCTGAACATGAGAAACATCTTCGTGAAGTTCTTGAAACCCTTCGTCAAGAGAAGTTATATGCCAAATTCTCGAAGTGTGAATTTTGGTTGCGAGAAGTTCAATTTCTTGGTCATGTTGTCAATCAAGAAGGAATTAAAGTTGACCCGGCAAAAATAAGTGCAATCATGAGGTGGGAATCTCCCAAGTCCCCGACGGAAATTCATAGTTTTCTTGGTTTGGTGGGTTATTTCCGTCGATTCATTCAAGATTTTTCTAAGTTGGCTTCACCTCTTACAAAATTGACTCGGAAGAACGAGAAGTTTGATTGGAAAAGTGAACAAGAAGGTGCATTTCAAACACTAAAAGAAAAGTTGAGTCAAGCACCTATTCTTACCTTGTCGGATGGAGTTGAAGATTTCTCGGTGTATTGTGATGCCTCGTTCAATGGTCTTGGGTGTGTCCTCATGCAAAAGGGGCGAGTTATCGCCTATGCATCAAGACAATTAAAACTCATGAGAAGTCTTATCCCGTCCACGATTTAGAGCTTGCGGCGGTCGTTTTTGCGTTGAAGATTTGGCGTCATTACTTATATGGTGTTAAATTCTCCATTTATTCGAATCATAAAAGTCTTAAGTATTTCTTTGAACAACGTGATCTTAATAATCGTCAACGGAGGTGGTTAGACTTATTGAAGGATTACGATTGTGAAATTTTGTATCACCCCGGGAAGGCCAATGTGGTAGCCGACGCCTTGAGTAAAAAAAGCTCTCATTTTTCAATTCATGTTTCACCTCTTTGGGTAATGCTTACAAACGATTTCTTCGAACGAATAAGGGAAGCTCAAGAAGAAGCCTTGAGACGCGACCCCAAACAAGAGAGAATTAAAGGGCAATTGCAACATCTCTCTAAGGACTCTCGTGGTCTCATGGTTCGTTATGGGAGAATTTAGATTCCATTCTCGTGCACGATGAAGGAAATTCTTCTTGATGAAGCACATAAGTCCAAGTACTCTATCCACCCCGGCGCAACGAAAATGTATCAAGGTTTGAAGGTCAATTATTGGTGGCCGGGCATGAAACGTGACATTGTCAAGTATGTGGAAAAGTGTTTGACTTGTTTACAAGTTAAGGCGGAGCATCAAAAGCCATATGGGAAGCTTCAACCACTTGATATACCCCAATGGAAATGGGAGCATTTGACTATGGACTTCATTACCAAACTTCCCAAGACGCCCAAACATCAATTTGATTCCGTTTGGGTAATTGTAGATCGGATAACGAAAAGTGCCTTGTTTCTGCCCATCCGTGAGTCATCACCTTCCGAAGTTCTAGCTGATATATATGTGAAAGAAGTTGCAGCTCGTCATGGCATCCCCGTCTCTATTGTTTCGGATAGGGATACTCGATTTACCTCCCATTTTTGGAGGAAGTTTCATGAAGATATGGGTACTAAGTTACATTTTAGTACTGCATACCACCCGC
Source organism: Erigeron canadensis (assembly GCF_010389155.1). NCBI lineage: Eukaryota > Viridiplantae > Streptophyta > Magnoliopsida > Asterales > Asteraceae > Erigeron > Erigeron canadensis. The sequence goes on from NC_057761.1 coordinate 3,585,399, forward strand.
AAACGGATGATCAAAGCGAAAGAACCATCCAAACATTAGAAGATATGTTACGTGCTTGTATAATTGATTTTGGGGGACCATGGGATGCATACTTACCTTTGGCGGAATTTTCGTACAACAATAGCTACCATTCTAGCATTAAAATGCCACCGTACGAAATGCTTTATGGTAGAAGATGTCGAACTCCCATTTTTTAGGGAGAAGTGGGTCAACGGGAATTAGGAGGAACTGGTGTCGTTCTTGAAACTACGCAAAAGATAAATGAGATTCGTGAGAGACTTAAGGAGGCTCAAGATAGACAAAAGTCGTATGCCGATGTTAGAAGAAGGCCCATTGAGTTTATGGTTGGTGATCGGGTTATGTTAAAGGTATCTCCGTGGAAGGGTTTGCTACGATTTCGCAAACGTGGAAAGTTGAGTCCACGGTTCATAGGCCCATTTCAGATTATTGCTCGTATTGGCAAAGTGGCATACCAATTGGAGTTACCCGAAGAACTATCTCGTATTCATAACACTTTTCATGTATCTCAACTCCGGAAATGTCTTGTTGATGATGCAATGTGTGTTCCACTAAATGAAATCGAGCTAGACAAGAAGTTAACTTATGTCGAGGAACCGGTCGCCATAGTTGAAGAAGAGTTGAGAAGGATAAACAACAAGACGATACGCACTTTCAAGGTACAATGGAGGCATCATAAGAACTCCGAGTATACGTGGGAAACCGAACATGACATGTTGGTGTACTATCCGTCCTTGCACATGGCATGGATCACGGGGATGTGATCGATTCTAAGTGGGGGAGATTTGTAAAACCCCAATAATTTAAGGTGAAAGAAAATTAACCCTTTTCATAGTTTTGGCATTAAATTAATTTCATAGTATTTTGTTTTGAGATAAGGGGTTAATTTAGTTGGAACTTTAGTGGCTAGCGGGTATTTTACCCACAAAAATTAGAATGGGACGTGGCTATCAGGAAATAAGCCAGCCAATTCATCCTTATGACTCATAGTTTCCCACTTCAAAATTCTACTCTTCACCTAACTATCTTATTTTCTCAATTCCTCCAAAGTACATGCAATTGAATCTTCAATCTATAAATTAAAGAACCTTAATCTTTGAACAATAACAACAATCACCACCAATTGAATAAGAAATTGAAATTTGAGGGTTGTGTGGAGGTGGTGGTGGCCGAAATTCTTAAGAAGAAAAGGGGGAAGAATTGTGATTGAAAGCCTAATCTTTTGTCTTTCACTTTTGAGGTATTTATTTCCTTAATCTTAGTTTTAATTATTATTGAAATTTAGGGTTCTTAGCCTTAGAATTGGGGGTTTTTGTTATTGGAGATTTTCAAGTAAAACCCTAACTAAATTTGATTTATAAATGGATAATTTGATTGAAAGAGATGTTGTTAATGAAAATTCCCCATGGTAAGAATCTTATGTTTTATGGTGTTTGGCTAGTGATTAAGAAATAAAGCTTTATTATGAGAATTTGGAATTTTGTTGGAAAAGTGTTGAGTAGCCAAACACCATGATGTTAGAATTGAGAAATGCAAGTAGTTACATGTAAGGCAATTGAGTCATAGAGCTCATAGATGATATGTGTTTATTCTTGAATAGGTATTGAAGATTGAATTGTTGAACTTGTAGCCTTATTGTGTCAAGTAGCCAAGTTTAAGGTGAGTGTATATGCATATAATCATATTCTTGTTATTGAGGTCATAGGAGGGTAAATTCCTATGACCCATAGTTGATTGTTTGTAAGAACTAGTAGGTGGGTAAATTCCTACTAGTCATGTTGTATGTAAGAGCTAGTAGGAGGGTAAATTCCTACTAGCCAAAATATCCATGGCCATGTTAAAAATGAATGTATGTTGTTTGATTTGTATGAAAAGGCTAGCTTGCAAGGCTTATATGGTGCTTGATGCACAAAGTTGAAATGACATGATTATGATTGTATGTGTATGCATTCACTAAGCGTAGCTTACATTTTAGTGTTTAACTCTCTTATAGGAGTTGGTAGTAGCAAGAGCAAGGAGGTTGTAGAGTGAAGTTCAAGTGAAGTCTTTTGCCATCTCAAAGGCTGGCATCTTTGGTAATTTGGGTAGAACATCCCTTTGGTACCTTTTGGCTCTTGATACATGTTATTTTTGGTTAAACAGGTCTATTTTGGTATAAAACATGTGATAAGGTCAAGTTTTTAGCTATTTGGATTGTATATGGTATTGTAAGCATCTAGTAGGTCAATGACTCGGGTAAGCGACCCGTTTCGTTGTACATTGATTTTTTTGGTCGAACAATGGTTGTAATTATCATATATCATGTCAAATACTTGTTTGAAATCTGAAATGTAGTGTTATGAAGCTTAGAATTGTGTTTGGAAAGATTACAAGTTGAGTCAAGTGTCAAATTGGGTCTTTTTGTTGTTCAGCCCTAATATGTGGCACGTACAGAAAATGTATGTGACACATTTTAGGTTCTCTTCGGATTTGGGTCATTTGTGTGGCACATACACTATGGATGTGGCACATGGAAAACTGAAAGTCAAGATATGTGGCACATGAAATTTGGCATGTGGCACATATTTGCTTCTGTTCTGGTTTTAACTCAAAAATGTGACACATGTATATAAGCATGTGGCACACCTGGGTAAAAAAAAAAAAACTTATAACTTTTATATTATCATACACGGAGTTTGGTCGTTACATAACTTTAGTCTAACTTTTTGTATACAAACTTAATTATAGTTTAGTTTTATACGGAGTAGTTTTTAATTTTTATCAATTAACTTTGACTTTCTAACTTTAATCATCAAATCTTTTTTTTTTCTTTACTTTTTATCTTTCATTTTAAGGTTTCCAACTAAACTATAGTAATTTTTAAGTGTTCAAACTTTTAGGTACTGTTATATGTATAAATGCTTGCATGATGTAGTGTCGATCCTGGGTAATGTCACCTCGGGGTCAAAAAACAAGTTTTAACTACACATATTCATCAAAATTTAGAACCATACGAATTTAAAAACAAAATCGGATCTTATATCTTGATGATGAAGATGTCAAATAAATGAATAACAAAACTGATGAAAAACGATGTCAAACCACCCCACATATTCCTTTTTACTGTATTTTATCATGAAACCGACAAACAAGTAATTCATTTTACACCCCGCCGCCGAGAGATGTTGTGGGAGATGTTGGTCGTCAACTGTTACTGTCTTTTGCTTTTTCTTCTTCTCTTTGATATTCCTTTTTCTGTATTTCATCATGAAACTAACAAACTAGTAATTCCTTTTACACCCTGCCGCCGAGAGATGTAGTGGGAGATGAAAAAAAGTGGAAATTGTAAAAATCTTGATACAATAAATATTTATTATAAGTTCATGCACGCAATAACTTTTTGGGCATAGTTTATTACATTTTCATGCACTTAACCGGCCCACATCAAGCTTTTAGCCGGTTTCGGTATACAATAGAAAATTAGCAGGGTTCATGTATACTACAAACCTTTTGTAAGTTCATATACACATTAACTTTTTAGCCTTAGTTGATTACATTTCGGTGCACTTAACCCTATAATAATCATTACCACTATCTATTGTAGTTTATTCAATCGATCATAAATTTTATGACAGTATTAATAGTTATAGGCGACTTGCCGTTAATGAAAATAAATAAATAAAAGTTATAGGCGACTTTGTTTTTAAAAAAAAAAATAGCTCAAATGTACAGTACATTTTTAGATGCGTAGCCTTTAAGAATAATGAGATATTGTCATAAACTGGAAATACAACACCGTCACAAGTACTTACATACGAGCTTGATACTTACACTTGACCTAATACATAACAGTTCACCAAATCAATATTTTATCTTATGTCATGCATTATTTATTACTGTCTCCACAAAAAGAAAAAAAACATAATAAATAAACACGAAAACCAAAATGAAATACCATAATTAACGAAGTTGTTATTCGATAAAAAGTCATTTTACTTACTTAAGGCGTATCTATCTACACTCTTTTATAAAAGTTATCACACCCTCTATTTTTAGAAATAATTAACCACTATTATTACATATGGAATTACTAAATTACCCTTAATAAACATCTATTATAGAAACAGTTTTTATAAAATACCAAATTTGCCCTTAATAAATTAATTTACACTCTAGCTTTTATTTTAATAATTAACACTTTAAACTCTTATCTTCTAAAAATTTTCACTATCACAATTACATCAACCTACACCACTTGACACCGCCACCACCACCAATAGTACCATCACTGACACCACTAAACCACTTTTCCCACCACCGTCGTTGCATTGCGCGGGTACTATGCTCGTACTCCTTTATAAAAATTATCAAATACTCCCCCCCCCCCCTTTAGAAATAGTTACACAATAATTAAATACAAAATTACTAAATTACCCTTAATAAACATTAAGTCTTAGTTTACAAAAAAATTTCGCTAGCACAATTATATCAACCTATGTCACCTGACACCATCACTACCATCAATAGTACCATCACCGGCACCACTATACCGCATTCCCCATCACCGTCGTCGCATTGCGCGGGTACCATGCTCGTTATTAATAATGGTAATTTATTAAGAGTTTAACTTTTTTTTATCAATCATAAATAGATGGAATTGAAATTTTGAGGACTTCAAACCTTGAATTTATAAATTCAAATTTTTGTATGAGCAAAATACTTTAAAGAATGAAATATGAGAGACGTACTGCTCACCCCAAACGTAATCTCAAACAGATTGTAAATTGTTATTTAAAAAAAAATATACTTGTATAATAGTGAATATTTATTTTGAGACAAGTAATAATATTAAGATGGATAATTGACAGGGAACCGATACCATATACATCAATATTATAATTTCACTAGTTAACTTTAGGTATGATTAATTGACAAGTAACTAATCCATCTTAAAACAAATTCATAGAATATCCAATTTTATTCGGTGATAACGATTGTTCAAATGGAAAATTTCGTATAACAATACATGACTACACTTAACCACGTATTCAACAGCAAAATAGTAAAAATATTAATATACAAATTAATAAGTTTCCAACTATGTAGCATTTGACCCTAAACAAATCGAAACTCTTATGTATTTTTATTTTCTCCTTTTTTAACATAATCTATATCTATATCTGTTAAAGAACATGAGGTATGGGTTCGGAGTGGGTGATGTACAGTTTGACACATCGTAGTGTTTGGTGTAGAACCTCGTCCTGAAGCCGCTCGAGGTGGAGGCGAAAAGTGGGACCGCCTTTCCAAATTCTTCCTTTTTTCAGACTTGTGACACATTTAAATTAAAGATGTCCGGGAACGTTTGAGGTGAGGATGATGGATAACAAGATAAACTTGTGCATCGGTAATGAGTTGAAAAAAGTGATCTTACACTCACATTGTAAGTTGTAACCAAGATCGTCCTAGATTGGTTCTCGCATACCTGATCTTCTAAAAGGTTGTAAATTGATCTCGCATTGTCGGGATCTTTTTTTATGCATTCGTTGACACATAAAATCGCTCATAAACATAGATGACTAGAACCAAACACTATGTACAAATTTGCAGATGCAAGAGTTCCTGAAGCATGGTATGGTAATTGCAATGCTAGAGGAAGATATCAACAAACCAAACAAAACTATATTTTCCGATAACAAAGTTGCCTCAATCGTAGTCATTGTACACACTAACTCCCTATATGATGATTTTACTTCATAAAATCAACACCAGCACAAAGAAGAACATATCTACAAAACCAGAACCAACAATGGAGATGGTAACTCAATCAGCCTTGAACTGCCAATTCTTGCAAATGCTCAATAAACACTTGTAAGCTCACATCATCGGTCATTATAACCTCTGACCCATCCACATAGCTCGACTTATGAGTAGCCGAAGGGTTCAACTTGGCCAAAAGAAACCTAGCCTGACTACTATGCTGCTCACACTTCACAAGCTTTGGAACAGGGATCCTTTGAGCCACGAGCTGCTCCGCCTCAACTTCTGGTGCTTCCAATAGCTTCCTAAAGCTTTCATGGTTTGGATCCCGGTCATAGCCCAGCTTCTTCCATTGAGCTATCTTGGAACCGTAATGAACAACAACATAAAAATAGGAGTCAAATAGCAGAATTACATCGGGTGATAACGAACAAACATCTAGAAGAGCAGGTTCGGGAGGCCCGTCAAATGAATATCGGGAAAGAGTCGGTTGTATCATTATTAATGACCCCACAACTCCTTCACGATTTAACATTATCTGGAAAAACGCAGTCTCATCCGGGCTGCTGTTGAATACATCAATAAACTGAGACCTTCTTAAGTGATACATGAACTGCGGGTATAACGAGAAATTGGTCGAAAGACGAAATGATGCGGGGTCTTCCGGGATATAGTCACCAAACTTTGATGCGAAACTGATTAGCTCCTTATCGAGCCATCTCACCACCTCCCTTGGGAAATTCGTCTTGGTTTCATGGACCGCAAGTCTAGCCATGACTGCAGCTGCAGTTTCTTGGTCAAAACCTGCAGCGATTTCAGGTGCACCACCACTAACCCACCTTCTAGCTGCTGTAGTTACCCGTTTCCGAAGTCCCATGTTTCCATGTCTATACTTTGTTATGAACTGTATAAAAAAGGCGGACCCGGGCTGTGGTTTTTGGTCTGCACTCACTTGAAAAAAGAAGGCTATGCAGGTTTTATCAGTTATTGTTCCAAGCTTCCACGTGTTGGTCCCGCCTTCACCAATCTCCTTATCACTCACTGACCCATTCTTTTTCCCAAGTGAGATACACGGTCCAATGGCGCCACATATTTTCACATCTTTTGTGGTAACTATCTCAATAGTCACATCAAAACACATATTCAAAATACCTAACTCGTCACGACTGAAAATGTGACGTAAGCATTTTCTAAACTGATCTGATTCGAAAGATTCTGCCAGCATTATGAAGCCACCTGATTTCTCCACTGGCTCACGCATCTCGGTTATTCCAACTTGATCCAGAGAACAAGCAAACAGATCAAGAACCATGGACAAATCTGTTAGCTTCTGCGATATTTGTTTGTAAAAATCACAAGACTTATCGTAAAAAGGAGCATGACCACTGTTTATGTCTCTGTGAGTTCTAATTGATTGATTTAGATCTTGACTCACAACCACCCCTGGTCCCATGGTTGCAGGTCCAGAAGTGAAAACCATTACACGAGACCCATTAGAGACTGAGCATCCTTCTAAAAGCGCTATGGCAACTTGTATTGCAGCACCTGTACATCGAGGAGACCGGTGACCTGGTGTGAGTGGTGATGAATAGCAGATATCTTCAATGGCAGTGGTAATATTAAATTCACATTCGGAAGCTGGTAATATAAAGCTCTGTTTTTGCACCCCTTGTGTTTTCCCAATTAGATGCTTAGTTGGATGGATTCCCAGTAAATCTATGATCTGATAATGAGGAAAGTGAACAGGTAAATGTGTTAAAACAACACCACGAATTCGTGATAATGGAAACATTAACTGGACGCAAAATGGAAAATTCATCAAGGTTCCGATTTTTTAACCATTTTACATAATTGATAGGGGTCCTTTATTCTGTGTTTTATCGGTGATTATATGATATTTCAACAATCAAAATTAGATATCACTGGTAATAAAACAAGTGATGTGGTAGAAGATTGTGTTTGGATGTGAATGAAGTTCTTCTACTAAAATAATAATCAGATGTTAAAAGCGCATGCCAAATGGAATTATTAAGGTAACAGTTAAAAATCCCATCGCTTCCCATATAAGATGTACAATCAAATCAAGTGCTTAAAGTTATAAAACAGCATAGCAGAAGTAACAAAAGAAATTGGACCTCAAACCAAAATCTGAACCATTGGTTCACAAGTCATACATTACGTTTCTGAGATTATAAACTGATGATAAGGTGACCTTTTATATTAGATAAAAGAAACTGAACCTGAGTTTAAAGACTCAGCCGCGCGCACGCACCCCAGAGGGGGGGGGGGGTCATAAATTATAACCACCTTAGTGAGCAGAAAAGGATACCAATGTGTTTCTTTAATAGAGAATCTATTTGAAGCTGAAAATAAGCATGTACCACATACGTTACATGTAGAGATCTGACTGTAGTGGTGATTGTCTAAAAGGATTGGTCTCAAATGTTTAGCTAACCTATTTCATTTTTTATTGCGTCTTGTTTGGTGATATCATGCTTCTCTTTTTAGTTGCAAACTTGGGCCATCATCAATTACAGAGTCAAACTAAACATATTAAATTCAGCATTTATAGAAGTCATTGTCATCCTGTATGTCTTCCTAAAGCACTTCCAAAGACTCTCAAGTTTAATCTAACTATAGCTATATGCCTATACTAAAATGATTTTGATACTGGGGGTTGTCGCCAACATGCTTAAAATTTTGAACCTAATCTTCAATTATCAAGCATTTAAATTTTCTAAACCATATGGTACAAATTGAACATGTAATAAACATATTGGTGAGAGCCCTTAAGACTGTCAATATCAAAACCCTGCTAAAATAAGGAAACATATATCTGAGCATCATTAGTTCTATAGTGATAACAACGAACCCATGAGGTCATACAGCATTTCCTTTTTCCTCATCAATCCACCACATTACTTCTTTTTTGCATCATTCTATATAGAGTCCATACCAACCCACAACATATCCAAATCCTCTCAATGTCCACAAGTCTAGTGCAAGAAATACTTTAATACGGAGTATTACTCGTCAAGATAAAGCCATGTTAGATTTTGACAAAATGACACCTAGCTTTTTAGTGTTTTCTTGAATATAACCTGCTGGCTGCTCCCTTAGTTTCACGATACAATTCATACTGATAATAAGCTTAGTACATCAACACTTTGCATAAATTCAAGTATCACATTTATAATAGTATAACAAAAGCGAGATCCTTTATCACAGATTGCCAGGTACGGTTTTTAATATCTCTTCTATTTTTGTGGGCTGAATAAGGTAGTCCTCCTGAAATCACCGGGCACAAGTCTTAAGAATCCTTTTAAATAATCTAGTGTTCTTTAGGCCCCTATAAAACACCATTGAGATGTAGACCCTAAAAATTCTTCTACAACCCCCTTTCTTACCTTTTAGATGCAAATTTACTAGCATCAAGAGCTTTATCCCAATATATTGTTTACAGATTTCTTTAAAGCTTCAGCTCCTGATTATAAAGTGTTACCCAAATCTTACACAATGCCTACACTGAATTTCACAACTAAAAGCCTATGTAATGCCAATAGACACTCCTAAAGCATGAACTCAGAGTTTGAAAGGCATCCAATTTTGTTTACTTGTAAAAATTCAGAGTTTGAAAGGCATCCAATTTCGTATGCATGTAAGAAAAATGTTCTACTAAAGATTTTCAGTCAGTTTCCAGGCTTCCTCAAATAAAGTGTCCTATAAGTCTGGATTGAACGAACGCATCAAATACATGAACACTTTTAAAGTGGGTCAAATGGGTGATACAGGTCGACTCACCAACCCTCTTTCTGTTTAACCTTCCTTTAGTAGCTAATATTGATATTGATGTTAGAGGTGATTACCAAAACTATTATAAGACAACTATTTTTTTAGGGTGTTTGAAAAGGTTTAACACAATTTTGAGTGGACACTTTGGGTCACTCTTGAACAATTTGCAAGTTGGATCCCTTCAAATTTAGCTACACTCTTTTGCTTCTTCTAATCTAATCTAAATAATATATTTTTCAGATAGACCGGTTACTAGAAAAACATGCTGAAAGTGTCTTAGGGAGTCAATGTCAACAGTAAAAGATTGTGTTGTCACACTAGACGCTTTCCCAGAAATTAGAAGTCATGCATGACATCCAATCTCCTTGCCTTCCAAGGAGAGCATTTATTTGGTGAGCTTTGACTATCACTAAATGTTATTAACTTATTATGCAAGAGCAACATTTAACGACTATTTGTAATCAAGGACTAACATCTACATTAACACTTTCTTATCAATTCTTATTACCATACCCAAAACTCAATTATTTTAAAGCATCTACAATCTCTTCTTATGTGACCAGTAATATTTCCAAAAAAAAGGTTTATTGCTCACTGAGACACTGACATCTTCCTCAATGTCCTCTTTCATTCATGCATTCACTAATGCATGTGCCCTGCATGGTCAACAAAGCATATATGATTGCATGTCTTGTACTCGGATCCCAGTTATACTAGTCATAGACTCATAGGCTCTTATGTATCATATCTAACAAACTTCAAGCTCTATCTTTTCCTAATAATCCCAGAAACCTCTGATTATTGCTTCATTTGCCAGCAACATACTTAGTTCCGTAAGTGCATGCAATGTTTGCTGCCAATCTGAATGTGTGCATATAGCTCCAGCAGCTTTTAAGTTGACCACAATCAACTCAATTTAGCTACTCATATTATACTGTTTATACCAGGGTTTGTATGCTTTTTCAAATCTCCATTAAAGCACAAAAAAACACTAACTTTTTTCCCCTAATAGTGATGATAGACACCATTAAAGTAGTAGCAACAGAACTTTGACCATTCTCACTACAAATGAATTTAGAAGACCTGACTTTCAAATTATAGTTGGTTTCAAATTCATAAAAATAGCTACATAACATGAACCCAACTCACAAGACCTCAATCCCTCAAACAGACCGACCCTACTCTGTGATTCTGACTGTGATCATTTTATGAATATAGAGAGAGTTGGTTGAGAATGAAAAAGTTGAAACAATTAAAGTTTGAGTAGCATAAAACTCTTTGATCCTTCATAAGTGGGATATTAATCAATTACAACAGTGAAAGCTAGTAACAAAGTGATCATGCTTGCTAGGTACTTCATATACATGGATTTTCTATCATCATATTTTGTGTAGTGGTAATCTGTCTTCCCACAACCTCTTCGCATGACCAAGCTGAACACATCAGCAAGCCACCTTTTACAACAATTCCTCAGAAGGTTCATATTCAGTCATATATCCAAAAGTTATCTATTAAATAATTTAACATACTCAAATTCCAAAGGTGAATGATCTATAGCCAGTCCTTAGTTACATATGCAAACAGGAAATTAAAGCAGAATTTGTCTTCCTTCCCTGCTTCCTGTGATGATATACATTTTTCGGTCTATTGGTTACGTGTTTACAAGGGTGATGGCAAAAAATGATAAGAAAACTAGAGTTACGGCTTATCATCAATCACTGGGATCTTAAGAAATGCCCGGTGATTCTGACATGTAACGAAATAGAATGCATTTCTTGGATTATGCAAGTCTAATATAGTGGAAGTCAAATCAATCACTAGAGTGGGATTCTCTCCATTTCATTCTAGATAATAGCATTCATACCTAAGGAGACAAGAGGTACACTGAAAAGCCTATTAGCATCAGCTTGTAACTAGCGTAAGTATTATGAGATCACGTCACCGATTCAATTTGAAATATAACTAGAACACAAAAAACCTAAAGCAGCCACTGAAAGAAAGGGATGCAAGTTCTTTTTAAATGCTTTAAAAGTAATACGCTAAACTTCTATAACCCGTCACGCATTTATTCAAACCATGTCACACAAATATATCCCAAAATAAAACAAACATATATAGATAACATCAAAAGCAACCACCAAATACAATATATATATTGAAAATAACTCAATAACCATTACCTGGTTAGATGAAAGCGTTCGTTCTCCATGAAACACAACCACCCGTAAACACTCTGAAAACCCAAGATCATACACTTTCACCATCGAATCAAACACGATCAACCCGACCATCGCATTGTCAGGCAACTGAGCAACAATCAACAACAACTCATTCTTAAGCACTTGCAACTCTTCCTCACTCGAACAACCATCAACCACAAACACGAAAACCGGCCCAACCCCCCCCCCCATTCCCATTCCCCTCCCTCCACTTCCCCCTCTATCCAAACTCGACAACGACGACACAGAACCCATTAAAGCACCCGACTTTCCCAACCCATTAGCCCCATTAGCCCAATTATGAACCGGGTTCGAACCGGGGTTCATGACCAAACCCTGATGACCACCTAACTGATACTCAACAGTACTATAAGTAGGGAAAAGTTCAGCAGGGATATTGTTTTCGCCGATATCGGCATAAGATCTTGGAAAAGAATTCTTGTGATAACAAAAAGGGCAGACCCAGATTCTAGATTGGTAATCTACACGAGCATATGGGTTTAAAATGGACCCACAATGAATACAAATTAAAGGATCATAAGGTAATAATGGAAGTTCATTAAATTTCATTAATGGGGTTTGCATTATTGATAATGGGATTACCAGATCTGCTGATGGTTTTGATGAAATTGGCCATGAATTCCATGACCATCTTAACCCTTCTATTGCTTCCAATTCTACAAAATCCATTTTTTTTTTTTTATTTTGATTTTTGTGGAGAATTTTGAGTTGGGGTTTGGTGTTTTTCTCATCTCATTTGAGATGATTATTTCTTTGTGTCGATGGGTTTCATATTATGGAATATGTATCTATTTTGTATTATATTGATTGTTTGAGGAAAAGCTGATGAAAGTGACGCACGTGCTAACAAAAGTCTTTAAAGTTGGTATCGCTCTAGTGCGATTCATAAAAGATCTAGCGTTATTGATTCTTTGATAGAGATATAGATTATGGGTGTGATCTTTGGGGTTCTTTTGGAAAAAAGAAAGAGATTCAAATAATCTTTAAACAAATTAATTTTCTAAGAAATTTCTAAATTTAATTTTTATTTGAGCAAAATGTCATTAAAAATGGGACAAAAAATTTTCTAAATAAGTTTTCTCTAAAATTAGAATTAGATATAATTTAGGCCTGTCAATAGGTTCGGGTTTGGGTTGACGGGTCAGAAATATCTGATCCTAACTCAATCCACTAAGAGTTTCGGGTCAGAAATTTCAACCCTGACTCATGACCTGTCAACCCAAACCCAACCCACCAACATGAAAAGATATCGGGTTGATGGGTCAAGTTTTGGGTTGACGGGTCAAATGGGTTGATGGGGTGACGGATTGACGGGTTGATTTCAGGTCAAATGGGTCGTGGGTTGGTGGATAAATTTCAAGTCAAATAGGTCATGGGTTAGCGGTTTAGTGGATCGACCTATTAAAAAAAATTATATAAATTTAAAATCTTTTCAGGTTGGCGGTTCGATCTGTTAAACCAATGGGTCAGCCCGAACCCAACCCGAAAAAAATCAAGTTAGTGGGTTAGCAGGTTGACGGGTCGAAATTTCACAACCCTAACCTGATTTTCTTCGGGTTGGGTCAAGATTGACAACCCTATACATACATAGGCTTAGCGTTATTTTAAATTTGACTTTCAAAAAAAAAGATTATATATAGAAAGGTATTCACATAATATAATGGTCTCAAAATTCTATACTTAGTTATTATGGCTCGATTTGATGATGATGATTCGTGTCGTTGTATAGTCTTATATAACTAAGATATAAGTCAAATATAACAAGTATATCAAGTAAATTCGACTGGTAAGTAATTCTGAAGTAGAGAAGTGACTAGTTCAGAATATGATCCAAATTATGGATATAAACAAGTAACTGAAAGTAATTATAAGAAACTAAGTGCTGAAACTATACAAATAATACATATATAATCAAGTATGTGACATTGAGACACGATTTACTTTTCAATGTATTTGATTTATTGATATAAACAAATACAAAGGTTGTTGCGGAACAAAGATAATCACAAAGGTAAAAATATCTAAACAACCTTGAAATACAAGTGATCTAAATAACTAGGAAATACTCGTAAGAATTACTTAGAGTATATCTCACACGTTGCAATGTCAAAAGTTCCAACAACTTGCAATTTGTGAGAAGCCTTGTATTTATAGACAAAGTCCAAGCTGATGTGGACTTATCCGTACAATATGTGGTTGGGATACATTTTAAGGAATTTAAATTGATTCCTTAAAAGTGTATGTTATGGTTAAGTGTGAAAGTCATTGATGTGACATTTCACACTTTATTCCCAACCTTTTACTCTATTTATCACTTTTCCAGGTGTTATGAAAATAACTGGATAAAGAGAGATAAAGTAAAAAGGCTTACTCGTAATCAGTGTAAAGTATTGTAAGTACTTTGCACTGAGATGCTTCAGTCTTCGATCAGGTAGAATCTTCTCTGAGCTCTACTTATGAGATGATTCTCTTTCTTCAGTCTTCAGTCTTTGACTTCAGAGTGAATGTTTTCAGATTTGGCTGATCTTGAATTCTGAAGTGAAACTTCAGTGAACTTATTCTGAATGGTCTCAGAATTCTGTATAAGTATCTTCACTGAACTTCAGCTATTTCTAAATAAATCATACTTGGTCGATTTTCGACTTAACATATATATATATAGGAAGAATTATATATAAAAGAATATCCACACAATAAGACGGTCTCAAACTTTTATACTTAGTTGTTATGGCTAAGTCTAATGATGATGATTCCTATCGATATATAGTTTAAGGGAAGTGATATTCGTACCATTTGTTTTGATTGATGTACCACACTTGTGCAATACTGGTTTGTACAGTCATCTGTAAAACTTGTACATTGTGGTACATCAATCAGAAAAAGTGGTACGAATATCACTTCCCATAGTTTAATACTAGTCCTAATACCCGTATGATTTACGGTAACTATATAGTAGATTGTATCATAAAGAAATTCAAATATGCCGTATACATGATTCATGAACATGAAGTAAATTGTAATTAAAGTAAACGATGATCGGAGCTAAGTTATAATAAACAGTAATGAGTAATGATAAATATAATACATATTTAGTTAAAGTTTTGGATTTACCTTAAAATTTTACAACCACACCAAAATCGGAACTTGTAATCATAGTGGATAACGACAAATAGCTTTGTCATTTCGGATCGTAAACTCAAAATTTTGAAGTATTCATGTTAATAACTTATTATTATAAGTAATATAAGTAAAGGAGATGAAAAATTGAGAAAGAAAAAAAGACAATATTATTATTGAGAAAACGATTAATTAAATAAGGTTATAATGTGTTTTGAATCTATAAGTTAAGAATTAGAGTTTAATTTCAAGTCTAATAAAGAAATTGAATCAATATACAATTAAAAAAACTAATTTAATGAAATAAATAAATTAAAAGAACACACGTGGATCAAGGATTTACGTCATGTGTCATTTCAAGAACATCTCAATCATGTTTTAGTTTATTGTACTAGTACTAATACCCGTACAATGTACGGATTTATTAATTTATATACGAATATTTTTAAAAAGTTTAACTTTAAGCATAATTTATTTAATGTATATTTTCTTGATGAAAACTAATATACAATACATGGATCATAAAAGTGTTAATAGTAATATGATGTTAATTATTTTGTTAATAATGAATGTTATGACCCATGATACTAAAATATATATATGGGTGGCATTTGTTTTTAAGTTTTGTAATCCTCTTTTTTTTGGTTAGATTAACTGATATTTCATTTAGAAAAGGGTAACAACTCTTTTAATTGTTACACTTTTTATTAAATATAGACTTATTTGTATTTACTTATATTATAAAAAGTTAATAACATCTGTTTATTTTATAATTCACTGTAAACATAAAATATAAAAAAATATACATAAGTACATAACTAATAAAATAGAAACATACATAACTACAAAAAGTTAATAACATCTTTTTGTCTGATAGTTAACTATTGAGAATATAAAAATAAAAACATGTATGAAAGTTGGAAAGTATACATCCGAAATTTCGAATTACTATGTCAATTCGTTATGAGTATTATTAAAATATTTAAAGATATATACAGAGACTATGATATTTGCCCCGTGTGATGCACGGTTCTTGAATTATATTTTCAAAATTTTTAGTATTTAATAATAAAATTTCTAATAAGCAACATTTAAATTAAAAATTATATAAAACTAATTGAAAGTATTTAAAAATCTAATATTTAAAATTTTCTTAATATTAGATCCACTACATTAAGGAGTGGAAAAACAAAATATTAGAATACATACATACATTTAGCAATAACAATTTTGTGAAATAAACTTGATATACTGACTTAGACACTTCGTACAAAACACATATTGATATAGACGTATTTATAGGTTAGTAATTAACAAACTTATATATTGAAAAAAGGTGCTAGCAATTATTATTTGGAAACAAATAAAAAGTTGAGTATTTTATTTAACATATTGTTATTTTATTTTATTGATATTGTAACGAAAAAGGAATGTAGTATATATTAAATGGAAAAATTCATGGAAATGACACATAGAAAAAATCTTATGTGGCAAAGTATAAAGATAGTTTTAAGTTGAGTTGGATGGTTTTAGAATGCTATGATAACTACTGTTTTATTAGATATATAGATATAGATATAGATAGATATAGATATAGATATGAAATTATATCAAATACTGTAATAAGGTAACTTAAAATTAGAAATTTAAAAAAGGACACATGTCATGTAAATAATAAGCTAAGTGTCGATCAATAAAATCTTCAATCCTGTTTTAGTATATTGGTAGATTGTTATTAGATATGCATACCAATTACTTCATGAATTAGACATATAAATTATTATTTATAAATTATTATTTGTGGGTACCAATAACTTTTTTAAAAATTAATTTTTGTTTGACCTTTAACTAACTGTTTTCTTAAAAATATGTAAACTTGGATTTTATTTTAAATATGTTTAAAATACTTGAAAGTTTAACTTTTAAACAATTGATTTCTTAAACAACTAGACATGTTTTCATATGATGCGGCAGAGATGGTGTTAGCGACGGCGGCGGAAGTGGTGGCGTTGAGGAGCGGTGGCAGCGGTAACGACGACGGTGGTAATGAAGGTGGTGATGGAAGGGGCGGCGGTGGTTGCAGTTGTGGTGTGTGGTGAATGTGAAAGTAATTGATGTTAAAAGGGATAGTGTAATTATCTTAAGGTTTGATGAATTTATGTTGTAAATTATTTTATTAAAGGTTTTATACATATATTATGTGAAAATGTTTAAATCATAATAGTAGGATGAATTTAAATTTATGTCAATTATTTCTTAGGCCTTAGACTAGAAAACTGAAACATTAGATTCAATAATCAATGTCAAAATATGCATGTTTTTGTTTGCTTATTCAGTTATTTGTATTACGAACCATATTGATAGTTCCTATTCATTAGCCTTTTTGTTTAATTTAATACATGAGATAATGAAGTCTTATGTTTTGGACAACCGTAATTGACATGAGTTTTTTCCAATCTTTTTGTAGTAGCAATAAAAGTTCCGAATAGGATTTAGATGTGTAATTCTTGTACAGTATAAGCTCTATAAGTTAATAATCGATAAATTAAAACCTTGCTAAAATTAATTATTTGTCAGGTCCCAATTTAAGAAAAGTGATAAATTAATAGCTCGCTAAATTAATAAAATATCTCAGTTCCAACATTATCTATCTATGATATACCAAAAAGAGGAGGATGAGTACACTTGGCACCTTAAAATTTCTTTTTAGGTCTAATACAAATAAAAAACACCATTTGCATTGCATATGAACTTAACAAATAAAAACATTATTTGCATTCGGCAAGTCTATCAAGAGTATTGTAATCAATTCTGTATCCGGATTTTAAAGGGATTCTGTGTGGGAAAACATTGCTGGTATGAAGGTCTTACAGTTTCATGCTTAAATCTAGGCATTCGTCAGATCATACATGATTAACTGTCAATTTCTGAGCTGACATGAACTCTAGAGTGAGAAACTGAGATAAACATACACATAGGCGGCGATTGACATGAACAAGGAGAAAAGTTTGGAATTTTATCTTTCTTTTTGGTGCGGCAGATTTCGTGCCTTTGTTTTACCACGTCTAGAAGGTGATAGGGTAGAGATGGACGCGGCTTGCCTGCCTGTATTTTTGGTACAAGTTTTGTTCCAACTAATTCAATAACTCGGTTACAAGCCGCTAGATATAGATTTCACCATGTATCATGTACACTGTTATAACATGTATACATTAAACGAGCAATTACATAATTTTTAAGCAAAACTTCACCCATCAAGAAAAGATCACAATCTTGATTGACATTCCAGAGATGAAATCGCTGTCAATAAATTCTGTAGATCTACTCGTAGGTCACGCATGATTCTTGGCAAACTAGCAGTACATTAAACTTTGTAACTAGTAGTTGCACCCTTGTTGGGTTCTAAGTGGACATCAACATGGGTGTGCACATTGAAATTTTCGAAAAGGAGGAATATTGCATGCATTAACGAAAACAAATATAACAGGAAAGTTTCCAAGGGATATAGATATCAAACCTTGTTAAATAATGTTACAAGCAATTCAAATTTCCAAAGTTTCATACCTCAATGAGGTACTACAAACTTTAAAATCAATCCCAAAGCAGACAGATACATAACCACCATTTGCGCTACAATCGAATTTACCACACATCCAATATGTAGATAATGAATGTCTGTGGTATCTTTATGTTTATCAGTAAAACTAATGGTAGTTATAAAATTACTAAATTACCTCAAGGGTTTGTAAAAATGATCAGTAGACTTCAACATGCCATTGCTTGTTCTTCTTCAATTGAGAAAGTTTGGCTTCCCAGCTCTCCCCTCGTTCTTCTGCAACCCTTTTAAGCGTCTCTTGGATCCCGGGCATCATTCCTTTAAGCCCACAGAAATAAATGTGTGCCCCTTCATCCAAGAGTTTGAATACTTCATCACTGTATTCTTCAATTTTGTCCTGAACATACATCTTCCCTCCATTTTTGTTCTTTTGCTCTCTGCTAAGAGCTCTATCGTATCTGAAGTTACCAGGATAATCTTCAAGATATTTGCTAAATTCATCGTCGTATAAGAGACTGTCGCTGTTGGCTACCCCAAGGAATAGCCAAGCAAGACCATTGAATTTGTATTTAGGTACAGATTCCATGAACATGCGTCGCAGGTAGCCCCTGTATGGAGCCACACCAGTACCAGTAGCAATCATGATGTGGGTGGCTTTTGGGTCATCTTCGGGCAAAAGCATAATCTTTCCAGATGGACCTGCCAAAGTAATTGTTCTAGTATTATAATGAACGATGTTCATATCAATGATGAAATAAGTAATATGCTGCGACCATAATTTGATAGAAGTGGCAATATGGCCCGGTAGATTGGGTAACAGGTAATTTTTGGTACGGGGTGAAACAGGTCAGATTGACAAGAAACACTCTTATTGCAGTATTTTTAAGTGAATACAATTTGGCAATTTCCCACATCATTTTCACCAGTTTGACCGTATGAGCCGTTTACTTTTGATATGGATGCTTCTCTTTTACCCATTATACCATAAAAGATACTCGTAAAACATACTTGAATCACTTAATGAAAGTAGCAGAAACTGTACCTGTTATTTTAACCTTGTCTCCAGGCTTTGAGTTGCAAAGAAAGTTACTGCAAACACCATTCTTTGAAGGATCCTCTTTTCCTGTCTCGGGATCATAATAGACAGCACGGCGAACACACAAACTAGCCGTCTTTCCATCAAACGAGTCACCATACCTCGTTGAAGCAATTGAATAAAGACGAACATTATGAGGAGCGCCAGGTTTCTTGGGGTTTTCACCCTGTTATGGAAGTATAAAGATACGTTAACGCAACAATAATTTCCCAAAAATCGTCTTGCACCATAATTCATTCGTTTGTATACATCAGTGTATATGTAAAGGTATAGCTAGTAGTGGTTTCAACTTCGACCCATGTACTTAAGATTGGGTTGATAATTTCACATGTGTCAATTGTGTTTTAGAATAGCTAAACGGGGAACAAGTTGAATGGGCGGAACATGTTAATAGTTGCCTAAAGTCTACCTATAATACATAAATACATAATTACGCATATACTATTCATTTGATAAAAAGGTTAAAATGAATAAATAAAAATGTATTAATAGTCAAACCAACCGAGCCAAACAGTTTGAAGACTAATAGGTGACCCGTGACCCACTTAAATCCATACAAAATTTGACGGATTACCCAACCCTCCCATCTTGCCATCTGTGAAGTGAAGAGAGCTTCGACTTACAGGGGGAATAACACCATAACTTTGTCCCTCCCAATAGGGAACGTTACCACCATGATCAATGACAATATGACAAGTCTCTCCCGGAGCTTTTGGACCAACAAGCCTTTCAACAGATACAATAGTTGCGGTATATGGCTCCTTGGGCTTGTATGTGTTCAAAGGAGGTTCGTTTGCATCTTCAAGATGTAAAGGTGAAACTGAAACCTTAGAACCAGTGACAGTTGGGGTTGACATACAAACTATGGATTGATATCTTGACGGTGCAGTTCTCATATTCAGCTCCAGAGGTGAATAAGACATCCATGGTTTGTCTGTAAAGCTAATCTTTTGGGTCTGCAATGATATAAAATACAGCTTTTTCAATAAATAGAAATGACATCAAAAAAAATTTTCGTTAGGAGTTCACTGGTGGTGGTATGCGATAGACTAGTGAAAAATGGTCATGCAATAAGAAGATAACTTACATAGAAAACAATATAACATAACCATGTTTTACTGAGCTAGTATTAAAAATATAAACTCATATAGTAAATAAGTGCTTGAGTGACAAAGGATCAGCAGCCGTGCATTCAACAAGACAATTAATCTATAATGAGACACTTTCAAAAGAAATTAAATCCAGAAAATAGTCAATAAATCTTCTTCATTTAATATCCAAAAACTGCTCAGCAAAATTTAAACTAGTAGGAAGGGTTCTATACGAACTGGATGATCTTATTTTGGTCAAATACCCAACGAAAACCTCCTATCTTCCTTAAATTAAGTTATTTCTAAACAAGTTCTTGGATAACAATTCTCAAGGTCATGAGGATAGTTCCGCTGAATATGAAGTATCAAAGGGGCACTATATGCTTTACAAGACATAATAAAATAGACTTTTTGTAATCCACACCTCCATTTAACATTCAGTTTGAACTTAGATTTCTAAACAAAATAATATACTTTTGAAGTTCTTAATTCTGGTGACATATATTACCTAGGCCTTTTTTTATATCTCTACATCTGATGCTCGGTGTATTAAAAACTGAACACTTAAACACCGAACAACTTAAAGCATACACCAATCTAAATGATAGATATCCATGTTCTTCACCAACGTCCAATATTTAAAGCTATGGCCCGATGTTCTAAACCACGGTTTATGAGAGCTTGATCTTTCTATACACACAAATAACACGGAAGACTAGCATGCTACTACCTACCAACCGACCTATAATTTTTTACATTTAGTGTAAAGCAATACCAAGATACTCATTAATTGAAACATCTTGCATTATTAGATACACATGCATCGAAATTAAAAGATTAAAATTTAAAAATCATCAAAAACTTTCACTTTTCAAAATCAAAAGATCAAACCTTGAAAATCGATTTTTGAATCGATGTGTCACCGTTAACAGGAGCAGTAACTAAGCCCTGCAGATTAGTAAATTTAAGTTAAAAAACACTACTAATATACAGTAAAAAACAGTAAGCAGTTAACCACTAGGGTGGTGTCTCTCAGTGTAAGAGCTCACAATTTCTATCCTTGGCAAAAACCCGTTTCACCCGTTATAAACCCGGGCTTGAAAAACGAGTCTTTTGGATTAGTCTGCTTGCAAAGCGAGGAATCACCCAAGCTCGTATGACGGCAAAAAATTTTTTTAAAAAAAAAGTCAAATTAGAATCATAGTAGTTTTAAGTAGATTACCTGAAGTCCGAAGGCAGAATGTGTAGCAGCCATGATCAGATCAAATCAATCACCTTTCTGCCCAATTATTATTATTACTAAAAATTATATAAGCACATCATAATAAAAACATATATTTATATGTATGTAAAATATAATGTCATTTACTCATTCTCATAATACTAGTTTTTTTAAAAAAAAATTAAAATAAAAAACCACACAAAAGGTCAAGAAAAGTGGACATGAAATAAGAATATGGGGTTGGTGTCACACTGTCTCATATAAAAAACAAAAACATAATAATAAGTATTATTGATAAAAACAATGCTAGTTAAATTTTATCAATAATATTTGTTTGAGAATAATTGCAGTAACAAGATAATCGGAGTAGTTAGTAATTTAATTACCTGAAATGAACGGAGGAGGAAAATTAAGAAAGGAATATGATCGGATGTATTAATTGATCAGGATCGAATATATATATATATATATGTATAGATGTGTGTGTGTATATATTGAGAGAGAGAGAGAGAGATGGTGAGGAAGGGAGAAGAACCCTTGGAACGGAGCAAAAGACAATGGCTGATGGTGCTTCTCAATGCGTACACTCTCGAGTCTAAACTACTGCTGTGTAACAACGACTTTTTTTTTTTTTTTTTTTGTATTAAAGAATATTACTCGTACTACTATTTTATAAGGAAAAACAGCATGTTTAGATTAATGGTAAATATTTTTGTCTCTGGAGACATGGATCTTTTCTACCATTTAGGTAGAAAGTGGAAGCTTCTCTATTTAGGTAGAGGTAAAGTCTGCCTACATTTTAACCTCTCCCATATACCGTCGAGGTATTGAGCTCAAAACCCGCAGAAGACGGCACTGAGCAGTTACTTACTTACTTTTACTATTTTATAAGGGTTTTGTTATTTTGTTAATGACAATGTGACACTTCTTTACCTGTCATTAAAAAATAATTTAGTATATATTTTTTGAGAAATACTACAGAAATAAATAAATTACAAATAAATATTTACAAACTAACTTGTCAAATGATATGAACTAATAAGAATAATTTGTATTTTCTCTTTCATGTTTTTCTTTCTATGTTTTATTGGTTATATTTGTAAGTTTTTGTTTGTAATTTGTTAGTAACTCTAATATCTCTTTTATTTTTTTCCTATGTTGAAGGTAATATTAACCAGAATTTTTTGGACCTTCAAACCTCTTCTTATAGATAGTACCTTAAGATATATGAGGCTATTTGAAGTTATTTGTCGAATTATTAAGCTATTTATTAGGAAAAAATATATCATTTCTCATTATTAACCATTAGTTATGATAAAATTATCTAATTATCTATATGACTATATAAGTTATTTGAGAGCTGAAACTGAATTTTTTTAAAAACAATTAAATATATATCATTAATATATAATAATAGTTTACTTAAGTTATCAATATCAAAAATATTTTATTGTTTAAACTAGCGTTAAGCCCGGCCGTTGGCCGGAGATATCCGTGAGACATAGACTCGAATTTAGGCTTTAAACTTTAACATGTTAATAGTCATCAACCATTTACTTTAATACATATAATTAAACAAATTGTAAATCTTATAACATAACTTTTTTAGAGTTACGATATCAGTGCAGATTATATTTTTAGCATTAGATTTGTGTGAATTTTTGTAAAACTAAATATATTACCAAAAGGCTGTTCATAGAATAAATCTTTCTCTATGTATAAATATAATACCAAAAGTTATTCTATAGAAATAAAATTAAAAATAATATCATATGTGGCTAAGGGGAAATTTCAAAATCAATAGTTTGATGAGTTTCATCAGTGCAAATCAACAAAGTAAAAAAGGTAGAAAGTTACTTTTTTCAAAAAGTACATAATGTATGGGCGTGGGTTCGAACTCCCATCCTTCGATGAAGAAAAAAGTAGCAAGCGTTTTAATACCTATTGATCTATCATTACTGTGGTTTATAGTTTCCCTACATAGTTATATAAATCTATATGAAAAGTAATACATAACAATACCACCATGCACTGGATTATTGTACTTTATGTTTTAAGCAATTGTATTTTACTGTTAACGTGAAATTAGTTTAAATAGATTATATTATATAAATTTCAAGATATCAAGATAGGTCACTAGATTATTAATTTTAGTTTAATCTTTGTGTTTAAATCGTACTAAAGGGGTATTCACGTAATGCATCGGCGATAGTGGAAACGGGTGACGGTAGCAACGTTAGAGGTGGCACTTGGCGGTGTGGTTATTAGTATAACAGTTATTGATGTAAAGTGATGATGTAGTTATTTTAAGTGTTGAAAAATGTATGTTATAACTAATTTCGTTAAGCAGTGGCGAAGCCAGAAACTATACTTTGGACGGGTTGAAACTAAACAACGGGAAATAAAGGCTAAACATGGTTTTAAAAAAAATCTAATAATATAGTATGTTAGGTACCTAAGCTTAGGTTGAACACTTACATATTATTTTTTTAATCCATAAAATTCACGGGGGCCATGTGATTTATTTAAAATTCAAAAAATATTAAAAATAGCTATGTCATAACAATTATTTATTTTATATATTTATGAATTTGAAATAACAAAACCCACAATAACTAGGTCAAAACAATGTATACTAAACATGAACGACACTATCAAAATACAAATCAATATATCTATGAACACACATATTGATTGTTAATGTAATAGATTCAAAAGGCTTAACAAATCTAATTACATGATCAAGAAATTAATATATTTTTGTTAGATAGAGCTAAAATGGCATAATGAAATAAAAATTTTTAAACTTTTCTGGAGAAAATGTAACAACCGTCTTAGAAATGTTTTATATAAGTTCCTTGAATTGTGCTTTCACCATTAGGACGGCTAGACAATTCAATTTATTTAAATTCTTGACGTGTTTTAGACCAAATTACGTGCTTATATGAAGGTTAATTTAATCTTAAATCTTGGTTTATATGACGAGTATATGAGTAAGTTCGATAAAATATTAAGGTTCGGTTCGTAAACGTTCGTGTTCATGAAAGTTCTAGTTCAAAATGTTCGCAAATAGTCCTTGCATTTGTTAAGTTCATTTATTAAGGGAAGACTATAAATAGAAGAACTTAGAGAGAGAAAACCTGATTTCTTCATCTTCTTCATCCCCTCCACTCTCTCACTAAAAGACACACTATCACACCATAAAACACCTACAAAAGCATCTCTTGATTTTTGATACATTCAATCAAAATCATTTGTACTTTTAGCATCCTTATGATAATCAAAACACATTTCTTGAATCATTTCACAGGTAACAACAACATTTGATGGGTTTTTAATCTAATTAAAAATGTACTTTTTCAAGTTTATGTTCTTGATGATTTGGTCCAATTTTTGAATGAAAATCGTGTTAATAGTTAATGGGTTTATGTCTAAATGTGTTTAGTAACATTTTTATGAACAAATTTGGGCCATAACATGCTTTAATCCACAAAACCCATTTTTGAATATGAAGGCACAACTTGTTCTTGAGTGCCACGACTTGTTTATGTTATATTTGATCTTGAAATCAGTAAAGGTATTATGAGATAGTGTTATCGCGTATATATGTTCTAGTGTTATGTCCAAACAAGTCCTGAAATCGACCTAGACTTTCCTTGTGTGCTCGTGCTTGTTGAGGATAGAACGATCTTGGCAATGGGACGATCTTGATCACCAAGATCGTCCTAGGGCAGCCTTTTTTTTGTTCTTTCGTGCTTGCTCGTTGGATCTCGTTGGATGTTGTGTTGTGATGTGTTGTTGTTTTGGTACACCTCTGGGTAACTGATCTTCTAAGATCGGTTTCACTCAATTTGTGTACTTGAATCAAAAATGATCTTGTTCTTGTTCTTAAGTCTACTGAAACGGTCTTAAGCCTTGACACCTAAGATGATCTTGACCTAGCTTGAACATGAAACGACCTTGAACCAAGTAACCTTGAAACGATCTTGCGTATAAGACGATTTTGAGCCATCAGGTGGGACGATCTTGAGCCATCAGGTGGGACGATCTTGAGCTAGCAGATGGGACGGTCTTGGACACTGGAAACCTAAGACGACTCTGAAACCCTAAAATGATCTAGTACCTATAACCTATCACACTTAAAAAGATCTAATCATGTACTTAATCACCAAATCAATTCTTAACATCGTTACCACTTGATTAATCACATTCAAGACTATATTTTGATAGTAAAGCTAGTTCCTAAAACGATCTAGAACTACGTACATTGTACAAACCCTAATCGAATACAGTAAAGTTGTGATTTATCGTAATCATTTAAGTGCAAGTTCTATGAGCAATCAAATTAAGTTCTTAAAGCTAAAGTTCATTATTAAAGACACGATCAACTAATTTACATTATAATTTCATGTGTGTGAGTTCAAAGACATTACGAGTCCAATTCAAGTACTTAAAGTCCATTTAAATTCTTTTTGAGTCAAAACGTTCAAGGATCTTTAAGGACCAAATCATCAGTTCATCAAGGGCTTTTCAATGGTTAATTAATCACAAGAACTAATACGTGTGCTTATCTATGGGCAATGACTCGTATATAGGTTTCCAACAAGACGTACTTGGGTTTCGATAGATAAAACCTATCTATCTCTGTGCTTGTTCTCTGTGCTTATAAACTACGCTTGTACCAGATCACTGTGAGTTTTCGTAGCCCCTTTTTACTTATGTTTTGGGGTGGAAGGATACCCATGCCTTTGTGTCTATCATCATTTATGGCTATTTGACTATACTGTATGATGTGCACTGTGATACTTGATACTTGATACATAATATTTGATACTTATGTTGGAGTTTGAGATGCTTGACACTTGATACTTATGGTGGAGTTGGAGGCACCAGTTGAGATACTTGATACTTCATACTTGCACCTTAGGCCTGGTATACCGTAAGTGCTGGTTGCATAGAGATACTTGATTTTTGCTGTCATAAGTAAGTTGATAACCATATTGCTGTGTGGATCTTGATGATATTTCGACCTGGCACCATACTTGATACTTGTAACACCCCACCGTTGGCGGAAAACATGAGGTGTCATGAAAAGTACAGCACGACATGGAATTACATAGATACTGCTATATGAAATAGAATATAATGAATATATTCCCAAAAGTATGAGTTCAAGTCATGATAGTGCTAAAATAGCTTATTACAACCAAGCTCAAAAAGAAATAATCCAAGGCATGTAGCCTTAAAGTCTGACAATTAATAAGGAGCACTAATCTCCGAAGTCCAGCCTAGCATAGCAGTCTTTAAACCTGATTAGCCTGAGCACCTGAAAAGTATACTAAAACGTGTCAACACAAAGGTTGATGAGTTCGTAGGTTTTAGTCAAAAAGTCTAGTCATAGATAAAATTTATTTGTCGATTCTTTTAAGTCTAAACTAGCATTTGTTCAATATAAACGAGCAGAGTTACGCCATATTATGTCCCAAGTCTCAATGCCTCAAAGTCTCAATGTCTCAAAGTCTCAAGACTTAAAGTCTCAAAGTCCGGCCTTACGGTACCTGCCTTAGTCCAAGTCTCCAACACACACAATAAGCACATCCAATAAACACGTCATAAAGCACGACAAATAAACACATTATCACACACATATAAGCAAGATTCAAGAACGTCAAATGACACATGTAACTCTATACGCACAGGCTCAATATTGAACATAAACAGAAATCGACAAAACTGTTTGAAAATAAGTATACTTTCCACCCCAAAACTTGTAAAAAGAGGGGCTACAAAACTCACCTGAAAAGTGTTATGAAAGTATAACGGACGAGCACGACAAGCACAATCAAAGTCCACGACAATCAGCACCTACCAATAATACATGACAAGTCACAATGACAGTCTTTGGTCTTACGTCTTAGCCTGTTAGAAATGCCTTTGAGTGCACATGTCTTTATTTAACTTCTAAAACGACGTTTGACAAATTTCGAATAAACCGAACAAGAGTCTGGATTTGACAACAAAGTCCTTTATTAAGTTCAAACACATTATTATATCAATACAACCTCATTTGAAATCATTGTATAGTTAAAAATAAGTTTTACTCGAATTTACTGAAAACTAGACAAAACCGGAAATTTTAACCGAAAAGCTTACGAAACCGAAACGAGTTGAGGTTGAGCTCAACCTAATGGTTGAACTCGACCAACTAAAGCCCAAATATGTTATTTTAAAATCTTTTATTCATGTGTTAGCCAATTGGACCAAAACTACACCTTTTGAGAAAACTAGTCAAGTTTAAGAACCGAATAAGCGCGTATGGACACGATAGGCTAATGAAATCGACTATATGAGTAGGGAAGTTGTTGAACTCGACCATGGCAGGTTTAGTTCGACCTGGACAGACGTCAAAATGATTCTTTTCTAAGTTTTAAAGGTCCGAGAGTTAAAACAAGTCATTTCGGGTCAAACTAGGAACCTTACGAGTCATTTAAGCGACAAAAGTCAACAGAGGGTCAACCTAGACCACCAGAGGTCGAGCTAGACCAGGTAGAGGTCGAGCTTGACCTGCCTAGGTCGAGCTAGACCATCCTAGGTCGAGCTAGAACTGGCCGGGTTCGGATTCATACGCGATTTGAGCAAAAGGAACGATTTTGACGCGCTTTTGTTAAAAATAACGAGATCTAAGGCTAGCCAATTCATACCCATGAGTCTTGATTGCACAAAAGTGTCACAAATCAGTACAAACAGGGTGAAGTTCGACCAATTTTATACATCATGTGATCGACAATTGCACAACCTTAATCTTGGATACGGAATCGACTAGTTTTAGAGTCTTTTAGCCAAGTAAATGATATCTTCAATTCTTGTAGTTTCACAAAATCCAAATTACATGAGTGCATAATGTATCAAATCAAAGCCTTAATCAAGGTTCAATTCGTTTCTTACACACAAATGTAACCGAAATTGCACAATCAACAATCAAAGACATGATTCGCTTAGCTTTTGATAAGAACCGAAAGAGTAAACATATATATACATATAAAAACGAATTGGAGAGATTAAGAACAGGACTTACACAAGTTTTTGATGAAGAGAATGATAATATTCACTTGTTTCTTGATAAAAGATCGAAGCCTTGATTGATTGAAAGCGTTTGGAACTGAAATCGAGAGAATGATTTAAGAGAGGATTTGAAAGACAAACTCTTTTCTCTTCTTGTCTATGAAATCTGAATTTTTTGTGAAGAAAGGGTGTTTTTCAAAGAAAACCTTAGAGAGAAATCTTATGTGTGTAAACCCTTTTGATGGAATGAAAGATCAAGTTTATATAGGCATGTATATGGTTGAATTCAACCATAGTCGAACTCAACCAAGTCGACCTCAACCAGGTTGAGCTCGACCCATATCTGTAAACTAGACTCTTTTACGAAAACGTGGCCGCTTGAATCGTCAAAAACGACGTTACGGTTTAAAAGTTATGACCAAAACAAAATCAATACGTTGTTCTGTTGTTGATTCGTTTAATTAATTAAAACGACGCCATATACGGCAAAGGTAAATGCTATCCGTTGATTCGCTTAATGTTTTGAAATTTCATTTTAACTTTATTTGGCATTTCTATGAGACAACTAGTCTTCCTCAATCATTTGCTCCAAGTCTTAAAAAGTTAAAGGCACTAGTACTCAATAAACATGTCTTGTCTTATTCATACTCTAATCCATATAGCCACACGTCTAAAGAGTTAAATTGATAGTTTATGACCTTCTACAAACGGAAAAGTATAGTCAAACGAACGCTCAGGTGACGGTTGTCACAGCATTACCCCGTTAAAAGAATTTCGTCCCGAAATTCAACTCGCACCCATCCCATTAAACAACTGGGGGTATTTTGCCATGAAATGATCTTAAAATAGTCTTATCATTTCCAAGTATATTCAGTCCCACGCTTTAAATTCCAACGAACCTTAACAAGGGTATACTTGGTTTTCTTGAATTTCCGCACCTTACGATCTTTAATCTCCAAAGGCTCTTCAACGAAATTCAAGTTATCGTCAATTTGGATTTCGTCCATAGGCACATGACATTCCTCTTCGGCTAGACATTTTCATAGATGCGACAATTGAAATACATAGTGAACTACCTCAAGCTCTCCCGAATGTCTCAATCGATAACCCACCTTACTAACTCTTTTCAGTACCTCAAATGGTCCAGTGTACCTTGATCCGAGCTTTCCGCTCACAACAAATCTAAGGGGAAACCTTAAGAAGTACACGGTCTCCGACACTGAATTCTAAAGGTCTACGCCTGACGTCAGCATACTTCTTTTGTCGTTCTCGTGCTACTCTAAGTCGCTCTTTAATCTGAATTATTTTCTCGGCAGTATCTTCAATAAGCTCAGGCCCAACCAATTGGCTATCGCCAAAGTCAGACCACGCGACAGGTGATCTACACTTCCGTCCATACAATGCCTCGAAAGGAGCTATCTTAATACTTGTGTGATAACTATTGTTGTAAAAGAATTCTATCAAATGTAGGTGATCATCCCAGTTACTACCAAGGCATAACACACACGCTCTCGACATGTCTTCTAAAGTCTTAATCGTACACTCGCTTTGACCATCGGTCTGAGGATGGTACGCCGTACTCATGTCTATCCTAATTCCGAAAGACCTCTGAAATCTTCGCCTAAAATGAGAATTGAAACGAGTATCATGTCTGAAATGATCAGAACTGGTATACCATGCTTCGACATGATTTCCTTTACATACTTCTTCACCAATTCCTCTGTGGAGACTTTTTCACGAATGACCAAGAAATGAACAGACTTTGTCAATCTATCGACAATCACCCAAATCATATCCTGACCTTCCTTCGTCCTGGCAAATTTGGTAATAAAATTAATAGTCACACACTTCCACTTCCATTCAGGAATCTCTGGTTGTCCGAGTAACCCAACAGGCTTCCGCTGTTCCGCTTTCACTCGTAAATACGTCAAGCATTGCCTTACAAACACAACAACATCCTTTCTCATGTCAGTCCAAGAATACAACTCACGTATGTCATGGTACATCTTGTAAGTATCCGAATGTACCGAATACATTGAATTATATGCTTCATTAATGACCGCATTTCACCAGTGAAAGGAACCCATAGTTTGTCCACAAAACACAAGCCGCCATCGTCTCTTTTTTCCAACCCATACCTCGTAATTCCTTCTTAAGAAGTTCTTCATCATTAATAACCACTGACTGTGCTTCTATGTGCTAGTTGGCAATATGCCTAACCATTTCCCCTGCGTGGGAACTCATCTTAAATTTTATTTGAAAGCTATGGAATTTATGTTTGTGAACTAAGTTTTGCTTATTTGAACTATGTAATCGACTATTTATGCTTAATCTATGCACTCATTTAGTTATTCCTATGTAACATCCATGTGCGCGTGTACTTTATCTAGTATCCCGAGTTTTCCGCCGTAGTCGGGGTGTTACAAAAAAACTGTGTTTGTTATCAATTAAGAGAGAAACAACAATACAAAATTTAATTTGTTTTGCAAATTAACCATGCATCTGATATATTCGGATTTCTAAATAAGTTAGTGGGCCTCATGTAGTCAAATATGAGTTTGCATTGGATAGGCCAAGTACACTACATGAGTAAAAACCTTGAAAATTTATACGTATAGCTATAATATTATTAGTATGTTGGGATGGGCCATGGCCATGCCTACTTCTAACGTAGCTTCGCCACTGTCATTAAGGTTATTATAACTATATTTGGTGAATATATTTAATTTATATCTTAAATAAAGTAAGATCATATATTTAATGGAAGAAAATTTACCAAACCAACCATAGTTATGGAGTGATAAGATTGGTGTTTTAAAAGCCACTCATCCCATGCTCGAGTTTTGACTTTTCAACATTTTAATAAATATGGGGATATTTATGACTTTTCAGATGTTGAAAAGTTAAAAGGAAAAGAATGCTATTTGCTTTGTAAGGGTTAAAGATAATTTAACATATTGTACACTAAATCAATTCTCTCTTTTTTCTGCTATCTCTTTAACGACTCCCTTTCTCTCACTCAACTCTCTTTAGATATTTAGATTTGATATCAAGAGCATGAGATTAAGATCAAGAATTTAGATTGAGAGTTTGAGATCAAGTTTTCTTCTTTTTGACTTTACCTTTGCCTTGGGAGTAAGGAATTTTTTCAAGGATAAAATCTTAAGGTAGAGGTCCTTCTAAGAGCAATATTTTCTATCTTTGGGTAGAGATCAAACTGTATTCATCAAACTCAAGCCCCACTTTACTAGGATTGAATATTGTCATTGTCGTCGTTTTTAAAAATTTCTGATTTGATTATAACCCATTTTAATTTGGTTTATAAATATAAACTTTTGATGGAAAAAATCATTATTCTATGAAACTTGTTTATCTATACTATATTATAAAAAGAATAGCCCACATGTTGAAATACATGGGGAAATGTCTAAGTATTTAGCATTATCAGCCCTTTATCTTTTAAAATGTCTCTATTAACCATCTACATCAATTACTTTTACATCAATAATATATATCACTCGACGCAATCTTTACCACCAATAATTGTCCCCCATCACCACACCACCTTCGTCACGAATACCGTCGCATTGCGCGGGTACCGTATTAGTCTTGAACAAAAAAATGAAAACACATGGAAAAAGTAATGGGGTGTGATCATTTGAAAACTAAAATATTTGTGAAAACTAAAAAACTGACCAAAACACACTGTGATCTGAATTTAACACAATGTGTTTTTATTTTTTTTTCGAAAATACATTGTGTCAACCTCATATTACAGTGTGCTTGAACAATTTTCTGATTTTCACACGCTTAAAACTTAACACAATATATTTTTAGAAAACACAATAAAAAAATATTGTGTTAAATTCAGATAACAGTGTCGTCAATTGTTTAGTTTTTACAAAAATTTTAGTTTTCAAATCAAATCAGTGTGGTCAAGGTTTGATGCATGCCGGAGGTTAGGGCTGTAAACGGTTCGGTTCGGTTCGGTTCGGTTCGGTTAGCTAGAAATTTCGAACCGTTTTTCAGATTTCGGTTCGGTTAGTTAGAAATTTTGAACCGTTAAGTTCGGTTACCCGAAAAAGTCAGTTAATTTCGGTTTTATTTCCGGTTAACCATTTATTAAAGTTATGCTAATATAAAGTTTAAGTTTTAATTACAATAGTCAATTTACATTGCATTAATTAATTTTTTATATATATAATAGTTATTTAACTACATTAATATTTTGTTTTATAAATAAATATACATTTTATCTAATTGTGAATTACTTTTTTCTAACGTTTTATTTATACAATGCAAGTTTCTATCTAAGAGTATCATGATTTACTACTTAAAATGTCTTTTATATGATATTACTAATGTTTTTCATAAATATCTTAAACAAAGTTAACAACTTTTCTTAAAAAGAGTACGAGCATGGTACCCATGCAATACGGCGGTGAGACGACGATGACAGTGGCGGCGACATCTATTGGTATAGGTAAAAATATATTTGATTTAAAGGGGTTAGTATAGATATTTTATAATATAATGTACTAATGGTGTAATTTAATATTATGAGTTGATGGTGATTTAATTCATTAAGGGTATTTTGGTCAATTCACATGTCCAATTTATGTAAACTTTCAACATAGGGGTTATAATTTTTATATAGTAGTATAGATATATATAAGAAAATTACTTATAATATTCAAAATTAATTATAGATTGTGAAAGAAAGTTAGTAAAATTGTTAATATCTTAGACAACAAATACAAAAATTTAGCTAAAGAGATATGTAAATGATGTATTTATGGAATACATATATGTATAAATATACATATATATGATTATATGTAGGTATATATCAAAATTCGGTTCGGTTCGGTTCGGTTAACCGCGGGTAATGAATATTGAAAGCCGTAACCGAACTGTTACACTTCGGTTTTTATGTTTTCGGTTTTTGTTTTTTTCCGGTTTTGATTTTTTCAGTTTCGAATCACGCAGTTCGGACCGATTTTTTGGTTTTCCAGTTCATTTCTTACACCCCTACCGGAGGTACTTCTCACAGCACAGTACCGTGGAGTATATAGAAAAAAGTAAGTCAAACCAAGCAGGCTTTACCAAACTACAAATAATCAAAATCCCACTATTAAAAGTCAAATTTAAGGTAAATTATTCTCATTACACTACATTACTATTTACTAAATACTACTAATTACTTCATAGGTTTAAGAAATATTTTGCATTGCATTGCAGTTCTATGTTGTTTAGGTTTCATAATTCTCTGAACTCCAAGATTTTTGGAAGACGATCTCTGTCCAAAGATGCAACCTATAAGAGTTTCTTAGAGTAAGTGTCTTTTTAAATAATAATCTTGTTGTAATTTGGTAGTGGTTATGTTCTGCACACCAAGTGTTTGATAAAAGTTTCCTATATATATGTAGTATAGTATTTTTGAATGTATCCAAGAAATGCTATAATATATGTCATATATAAAACAAAGGACGTTTTTTAGTATGGTGCGTTTCGATGAAGCTGAAAATGATGAAATGTTTCATCTTTTATATGTTTCGTTTTAAAAAAATCCGCTCTCAGATATTTGTGTTTATCTGAAGGGTAAATTAACGGTTTTTTGTAATTTCTAGCTGGCAATTGTGAAATTTTTCTATATAGCATAAGTAGTTTACTTTATTTTCCTTGATGCAGGTTCTATCGGAATATCGGCAAACGAAATATGTCTGACGATCGGAAGGCTATCACCCGTGTTCTTTTTTGCGGGCCTCACTTTCCAGCTTCACATAACTACACTAAAGAATATTTGAAGAGCTATCCGTTTATCCAGGTTTTTAAATAGATGAAGTACTACTACACATCAGACACGATTTGAAAGTTGCTTAGGTACAAAAATCTCTGCACCTTTTGTTTTGTAGGTTGACGATCTTCCATTTGATACTATACCTGATGTTATCGGTAAGTATGATATGTGCGTGGTAAAAAGCATGCGGCTTACATCAGATCTTATTGCTCGGGCGACCCAAATGAAGCTTATAATGCAATATGGTGTTGGCTTAGAAGGTCTAATATTTTATGCTTAGTATTTGAGTACAGAACAGTTTAACTGAAAATCCCGACCTACTTTGGCTCCAAAAGTACAATTCTAACTGTATTCTGATGTTTAATAAAGGTGTTGATATAGCTGCTGCTACAAACCTTGGAATTAAAGTTGCTAGAATTCCTAGTGGTGAAACAGGAAATGCTGCCTCATGTGCTGAAATGGCCATTTATTTCATGTTAGGTCTTCTTCGTAAGCAGGTAGGTTCCCATAGAGATTAATGCAGTATATTTCTTGCTACAAGTTTCTAATGTAGATAATTAATATTGTATAGTTGAAAAGTGAGTTTTGTTTGGGATTATTTAATTCCTTAACGTAGAGGAGGTTGGCTTAAGAGGACTAGAATGTTATGACTAGGAATCCTAATGCTTATCTCTTTCTGCCAATAGCTGTTCTTTATTAGT
Organism: Erigeron canadensis; assembly: GCF_010389155.1. Classification (NCBI taxonomy): domain Eukaryota; kingdom Viridiplantae; phylum Streptophyta; class Magnoliopsida; order Asterales; family Asteraceae; genus Erigeron; species Erigeron canadensis. Next base: position 3,620,830 of record NC_057761.1, read on the forward strand.
TCTTTTTTTCTTATTTGTTAATTACAACAAGTATTTCATGTACCCTTCTTGTGGACTTCTGTGTAACTTACATTCGTAGTGCAAGCATGTGAAGTAGATGTCTAGACCATTTTCAGTAAACCTAGAAACATATATACATTGTTGGGTTCTTTTGCAATGGAGCCTAGAGGGTGGGCTTGATGCGCCAATAAACCCTCGTTTGAAGACCTAAAAGCAGAAACATTATTGGATTTTTTTTTTTTTTTTGCAATCTATAAATTCTTGTTGCAAGATGAGTTTGAGATTTTGAGGGTAGGTTTGAATGCCCATGTTCTTCCTTGTGTTTTCCCCCTTTTTACTTCGCTTTCTGTCTCTGGTTTTGTGCGTGTGTGTGTGTTGTGTTTAGTTATGTAAACCTAAATCTTGGCTGCAGAATGAGATGCAAATTGCTGTGAGGCAGAAGAAAGTTGGAGAACCAGTTGGCGATACATTGCTCGGAAAAACAGTAAGCTCGGTCAATTAATTTGTCATCTATGTGTCTCATATCTAGAATAACGTGCCTCATTATTTATTTATGATGGAAAATGATTTGTTATAAAATAGAAGAGATACTGAATAGCGAATGAACTCCTGCTCCCTACAAAAATAAGTAAAGGTAAAATAACCCTGCTAAGTTCGGATGAAGTACAACCTTGGCTGTTGCCGTTCTAAGGATACTCATTTATATTTATTGAGGGATCTAATAGTTATGCATTATTATTGAAAAATAAAAAGCTTTTTAAATTTAATGCATATTAGAGAAAAATTGAAATTTTCACTGGTAATTCCAAAAAAGCCCATGTGGTTTTCCCAGGAGTCATGAAAAATGTGTACAGTATAGGTACGTGAGAATGCACAGGTCAGGTTAAGTTGCACACCTTTTATCATATATACTGATAGTCCATCTTGAGTATCATTATAGAACTACACAACTTTGCACATCTCTTGACACTGTCCTGGATAACTTTTGTATAATTTGATGCATTTTTAAGGTTTTCATTATGGGCTTTGGAAATATTGGCATTGAATTGGCAAAGCGTCTTCGTCCTTTTGGAGTTAGGATTCTTGCTACAAAACGCAGTTGGCCCTCGTATGTTCCAAATACGTTCAGTCCTACCGGTATCACATAACTTCTAATTTGCTTTAGTTAATTTTCTGCTGTGATTTTCTATTCACTGTTACCATCGTTCTGCTTCCAGAACCAACATCTCAAAACGGCACACATGAGGATTTGGTTGATGAGAAAGGTTCTCATGATGATATATATGAGTTTGCAAAGATATCTGACATAGTTGTCTGCTGCTTGACGATGAACAGGGAAACTGTCAGACACTTTCATCCTCTGTAACATCTCTAATTATAATTCTTTCTAAATGGGGCTGAACTTCTTGTGACTAACCCTATGTTCATCTATAATCAGGCCGGTGTTATAAACAAAAATTTCATTTCTTCAATGAGAAAGGTTAGTTTTTATAGATACACTCATAGTCTACAAACTTATCTATGGTAGTGAGTATTATAAAACTCAATTTCTGCTTCTTACAAGCCAGTCATACATCTAGTTTGGTTGCATTGAATACTAGTAGTTTTGGAAAGTGTTAATTTCATCTCCGTTTGAAGTTATGTGCATAAAAAGAGGGGCATCTTTGTTTAGACTACCTGGGGAGAGTCAAGCACTCGAGCCTTTGGGGGATTTACGTGGCCTAATCGGTATTCCCGTGGCTGTTGTCAGACTCTTCCGTGGCTATGCAAAGATGTTTACCTGGTTAAGTTCTGCGTGCTTTCTTACCGAACCTTGGAGATGTTATTAGTCACCTGTGTTTAATTTTTATACATTTTTCTTGATTCTTCATTAGCTCCAAGCTTCCGATCTATGTGCTCAAATCACCTATCTCATGGCTAGTATTCGGAGGCGTAATATTTGAATTTTTACCTAGTTAGCTATTTTTGAAAATAATGTAGCTACAGCCTACAGAAGACATGGTAGATAATTGTGTGTGGATGAACTGAATGTGGCTTGCACAAAAATAGGATCAGATGAGAAAATACCATAACTTTGATGTTTGCTTACATTGGTTTGGCAAAAGTCAGTCAACTGTGCGGATAGATTTTCTTAATTCTGTTAAAGATGATCAGCTTGATTTTTTAGGGTGGACTACTGGTCAACATCGCTCGAGGTGGTCTCTTGGATTATGAGGCTATTCATAATGGTCTTAAGTCGGGTCATTTGGGAGGCCTTGGGATTGATGTCGCATGGACAGAGCCTTTTGATCCAGATGATCCAGTGTTGAAGTTCCCAAATGTACTTCTCACACCTCATGTTGCAGGCGTTACGGAACATTCATATAGATCCATGGCCAAGGTATGCCTCTTGTGGTACTTTCTGAGTTAATTTTTTTGCGAAGGTATAATATCCTATTTTCTGTCTTCCAAAAAGTTATTTGTATGACCATTGTCATTAGTATTAAAGTTGAATTTTACACAGTTGACATAATGCCAACCATTTTTTTTCTAAACAAACTACTTCCCAAGTTAACCTTGAGAATTTTTGGCATGGTGGTTTTATATAATTTGTCTGTTTTTGGTTATAAATCCATATGGTGATTATATGAAAGGGCTTTTTTCAACTTAAAATCATGACCTGAGATGTATAATTAAGGTGAAATTACTGATATATGTGTTAGCTTTTATAACAAAACGTCAATACTTGAAAAAGGCTAACATTTCCATCTCAAATTTCTTATTTTTGAGACGAGGTTTTACAATTCTGTAAGATTCATTTGTTCTTAACTAATCTTTACTCAAATGGATACCCTTGAGTGGGAATATATCTCGGACGTAGCAAGCTTGTAATCATCTTTATTTTCATAATTCAACAGGTAGTTGGTGATGTTGCCCTTCAACTCCATTCAGGAAAACCTTTGACAGGGATAGAGTATGTCAACTAATGTTACCCGGTTAGCGATTGATTGAATGTCAATATAACATTTTGCAACCTAGTTATCGTTCTTATTCTTGCACAAGAAGAATTACTTGGACCATTCAGTATCTTGAATTCAGTTGTTTTGATAATTCATGTCTAGACGGTGGCTATCTATATCTGTTTCCATTTTCCATAACATATAACATTCTTCATCATTATTCCAACAATTATCATGGACTTCAGATGAATGACTAAGTTGAAGTTCAAAGTTGAGGTTGATGACCAATAAACAGGAGTCATCAAGTCTGCACACTGTGTCAATCTTAGCATCGCAGAATAAAGGAATGTGTGCACCACATCAAGAGCTTATCAATCACATACGTAATTACATAATAATGCGGTAGTTGCAAAGGCTCCATTTTCAGGTGGTGGAAAAGAAGTTGCATTTTGCACCTTTCTGCTGCGTATTTCTGGCTGTCCGGGCAATACACTTGTTAATCTGTGGCCTTTAGTGATTAGTTTCCTATGCAAAAGTTTCAATACGTACACCTGTTTTGTGTTTGAGAAGTTCTTTAGTCACCATTCAAGGTTTACTTGGACATTTGACTAATAGTCAAAGCTTCATTTGAATATGTATAGTCAGATTCTGCAGCTTTATTTAATGAAATCAATCATTTAAATACAAACTAAATAACTTGTAAGATAGAAAAATTCAGTTATGATTAACTAAAGTATAACTAAATTTAATGAATTGTATGTTAATTTTAGATAGAAATCAGAAAAGATTAATTTTATGTAAGTTGAGTTTAAATTAAGTTTAATAAAAGGGAGTCTGCGCATTGCAAAGGCAACGGTTTATAACGCGTGAGATGCCGTAACGGTAATATAAGCTGTTTAGGTTACTTTCATGAGATGTATCGATGAGACATCTAACCGTGGTTATCATTTTGAATATAAGTCGATGATTAGATGCAAAAAATAATAAGGTGCAAAAATTAACAATTTTAAATACAGTACAACCTTTATAATTTAATACTCGATAAATTAATAAGAGAAAGTTACATTTTTAGTCCCCTAAGTTGACATGATTTTCGGTTATTGCCATTAACTGAATTAATTACAGAAAAAACCCTAAATTTGTTCAATTTTTTCACTTTTCACTCCGTGACTAACAATCGTCTATCAGGTCCGTTAAGTGAGGGGCCGATTTATCATTTTACCGTGATCCCTTCTTCTTCTTCCAAACTCAAACACATACCCAGATTTTTGAAGTAATCACTTCGGTAAAATAACTTTTTGGCTTAAAAATTTTTCTAAGTGATCACTTCGAAAAAATAGGATTTGGTGATTTACTGAATTCGAGTTTGGTAAATGAATTTTTACAGACAACACGGTGGTCGGAAAAGTTAAACAATGTGTCAGAAAAGTTAAATTCGCAATATCTCATTCTTTTCTTCGATTCTGAACACGAAATAGGTACGAAAAAGGTCATAATAGAAGTCCGAACAAACCATAACCAACAGATTTCTGATTTAACGATCGCCAGGAAATTCATAATCTCGGCGGAAGACTAAAATTGGCGATTACTCGCACGTTTTTTCGAATCTGGACCCAAAACAAGTTACAATCAACTCAAAATTCAAACGCGCAGAAACCCTAGCCAAGAGAAATCTGATTTATAGTTTGCCGACAAAACTTGACTTCGGCGGAAAAGTGTAACTGTTAACAAAAATCAACTGATCGAGAAATTGAAACCATCATCATGATCAAAATTCAAACGTGATTAAAACTTGATGAATTTCAATTTGATTTGACGAAAAACGACGATAAGATCTATGAAATAAGTTACGAAAAACTTGATAAATCTAGGTTTATGTTTGAGTGTGAAAGAAGAAGAAAAAATGATCATGGTGAAATGACGAAATTGCCCCTCACTTAACGGACTTAATAGACGGTTGTTAGTCGTAGAGTGAAAAGTGAAAAAATTGACCAACTTCATGGTTTTTTCTGTAATTAATTCACTTAAGAACAATAACTGAAAATCCTGCCAACTTGAGGGACCAAAAATGTAATTTTTGTTAGATCTCAACTCGGGACCAATACAAAAATAGTCACCACTTGATAAATAATAAGATAATAACTTTTTAAAAATCATAATATATTTATTAGTACCGACGAAACTATAAATTAATAACTCTAAAAAATTCCAAATTCTAAGATTGTCCAGTAACAAATGAGTTTGTAATCACTTGTTTGTTGTTGAATTTAAAGTCTATATAAGATCTACCCACTTTACTTAAGAGTTGGAATACTATCTTTTTTTAGTGAGTGGTTCCAAAACTATTGAATTATCATTAACTTCTTCATCAATAAGATTTTGAATGGTACTCATCGTATATTCTTTAATGCTTTGAGCCTCATGACATTTATTATTTTCACGAGGATAATCTAGCAAGTGATTCACATATGTTGTGTTGATAATGCATACACGTATTCAAAAACAATAAACTTGACAAATTCAATAAATTCTTGAATTTACATTAGACTTGAAAATTTAAATGTTATACGTAGAATCTCTTTAAATTAAAATATTATCAACTTATCGATATAATAATATCTCATAAATTAATAAAATATCTCAGTCCCAACATTATTAATTTATAAAGGTTTTACTGTATATTTGTTAAGGTTATTTAGGGGTGGTTGGAGATATTAAAAAAAGTGATGAATTTCCAGAAAAAGAAGAAGGCCAATTTGTTTTATAAGGGACTAGAAGGGTACCCACGTAATGCAACGACGGTAAAGGCGACAGTTGGTGGGGTGGAGAGTGGTGGCGGTGATGGGTGGCATTAGTAACGGCGGCGGCGACGGTGGTAGCGGTAGCATGTGATTATTAATGTAAAAAAAATTAGTGTAGTTAATAGTTATATATGGGTTGAGAGATGTATGTTGTAAATAATTTCATGAATACTGTTATAAGTATATTAGATGAAAATATTTAAATAAATAAATAAGAGAGAGAGAGTTAGTTTAAAAAGATTGATGAGTATTTTAAATATATATAGTGTGTGGGGTTGAAAATGTGTTGAAAGTAAAAGGTATTTTAGATTTTTTAAAGATAGAAAGTTTAAAAAGGAAATGAGTAGTTTGTTTTATAAATGAGTAATATATTAGGGATGTTTAAGGCTAGGGTATTTTGGGAATAAAAAAGTGCTAAATTTTTTAAAATAGATCTAGAAGGGTACCCGCGCAATGCAGCGGCAGTAAGCTGACGGTTGGTAGCGAGGGTGGTGACGATGACGATGGGTGGCATTAGTAACGCCGGCGGCGGTGGTTGTAGCGGTAGTGATGTAATTATTAATGTAAAAAAAGATAGTGTAGTTAATAGTTATTTATGGGTTGAGAAATGTATGTTGTAGATAATTTCATTAAGACTTTTATAAGTGTTTCAGATGAAAATATTTACCATTACTGACTTGCTAGATAGAAGCATTGAACTGGAAGGAGGCAACGATTTATTGTATGCAAAAAGACGGGACCTTATGCTAGAATTACATTCATATGAGCTGCTCAATAATTGAGATTTGAGGCAAAAAGCTAAGGTGAAATGGGATGAAAGAGACGGAAATTCGAAGTTCTTTCATGTAATGATTAATTCAAGATGAAGAAATGGGACGATTAACGGGATCAAGAACAAGAACAATGGAGTTTGGCTGGACAATCCTTCGGAAATAAAAAGTTGTTTCAAAAGTTTTTTTACTAACTGATCAGTGTCGTTGAAGCGATCAAAAATAAAACTAAATACCAATAATTAGTACGGGTAAGTAGAGTATCGTATCCACAGGGAATCAAGGGAAAGTGTTAAACAAATTACAAGAGTTAATTGAACTAGACATAAACTTAAAACGATTTGATTGATTAAAACTAAAATTGAGCATAAACTTAACAAAATACTTCAATTAAATAAACGGGATCATTCTCATGCTTCAAATTATGTTTTCAAAAGTATAACCTAACTTATGTTCGTTGGAAACCATATAGACATGATTCGTTATATGCTTGGATTGAATGAATACTAAGAACTAATCAATTAGGTTGTGATAAGTCACGATAATGAAAACCGGGGAATTGACACAACTAAATTATCTATTCATTAACAAGATTACAAGTTCACAAGAGATTTTTTCAATAATAATTGATTAACAAAAAATTGAAATCAAAAGATAGATGGAATTCATTCAAGGTTATAAACTAGTAATCATTCAAACAATCCAAACAACATTAGATGTTAAAAGACTAATGGGAAATTAAACATCTAATCCAACATGAACATAAGAAAAATTGAATACAATTGTCTTACATAATTGTTCACATGAGAATGATCAAAAGAGAATTAGCCTAAAATCTTCATCATTGATTCTTCAATTAGGGCTTGAATCTCCATGGAATTATGAATTGATGATGAAATTGGGGTGTTGTGTGTGTTAGAAAACTGCTCAGGGATGAGAAAATATGAAGTGGTAACTTCCAAATTCGTGTATGAAGGTTATATAAATTGAAAATTAATAAAACCCTTTAAATTCGGAATTTTGGTGCAGCTATGGTCGTCCCAGACTGCCTCCTCGCCGTCTGAGACTGCCCTCCAGAAATGGCAATTTTCCAGATTTTTGCCTTGACACTTCTTGACTTGATTCTTGACTTTGCTTGACTTGTTTATGATCCATTTAACTTCAATTTGTCACCAAAGACCTGAAACACTTAAACAAACATAAAAACGCCCTAATCCTCTATTAACATTCACAAAACATGTCCGTTTTCATACTTTAAGATTAGACGAATTAGGCGTTTATCACTAACAAGTTTGAAAAATTTGTAGGTGTGCCCTTCTCTTTTCGGGAGGAGTCTTTTAAAAAACTCAATGTTACACAAGGAATTAGTCTTGAAGCCCCATTTTCCATGGAAGAGATCAAGTCGGGAGTATGGAGTTGTGGGGGAGATAAAGCGCCTGGTCCTAATGGTTTTTCTTTTGCTTTAATTAAGCGTTACTAGATATTATGAAAGATGATATTTTCAATATGATGGATACATTTTTCTGGTATAAATGCAATTCGGAAGGTTGTAATTCTTCTTTTATTATGTTGATCCCCAAAATTCATAACCCTACTTTGCTTAACGATTTCCGGCCTATTAGTTTAACTGGTGTGCAATACAAAATTTTGGCTAAGGTCTTGGCAAATCGTCTCGCGAGAGTTATTGATTCTATTATTAGCCTGGAATAGCCGACTTTTATTAAAGGCAGACAAATCTTAGACGGTCCTCTTCTTCTTAGCGAGATTATTGATTGGTATAAAGCACGTAAGAAAGGGTTGATGATGTTTAAGATTGATTTCGCGAAAGCATATGGTTCTTTTGCTTGGGAGTACTCACTTTCTGTCCTCATGGTGATGGATTTCGGTAATAAATGGATTGCTTGGATAAAATCGTGTCTTTCTTCTGCTAGATCTTCGGTTTTGATAAATGGCAGTCCTACTGAGGAATTTCCGCTACAGCGTGGTCTTCGTCAGGGCGACCCTATGGCTCCTTTTCTTTTTATAATTGTCATGGAGGGTCTTCATGTGGGTATTAATAATTTGGTTAGTAATGGTGTATTCCATTGTGCTAGGATTAATCAAATTTCTGTCTCGCATTTGTTTTATGTTGATGATGGGAGAATGGTCAGAATGGAACTTGATTAATACTTCCAACGCTCTTAGATTTTTCCATTGCGTGTCGGGTTTGAAAATTAATTTTGAAAGTCATCCATTATTGGTATTGGAAAGCATACTTATGAGGTTAACTTTTTGGCCAACAAGGTTGGATGTAAAACCGAATCTCTTCCCTTTAAGTACCTGGGTATTCCGATAGGTGGTCGACTTGGGAGTGTCTCTATTTGGGAACCAATTGTGGCTAAGTTTCATAAAAAGTTGGCTGATTGGAAAAGTGGGTTGCTATCCATGGGGGGTAGATCCACTCTTGTGTCGTCCGTCAAGGGTTCTCTTGGTATATATTTTATGTCATTCTTTAGGATGCCGAAACAAATTAACTCGAAGTTGGAATCCCTCAAATCTTTTTTTTTTGGGGAGGTTCAACTAATAAAAGAAAAATGGCATGGATCAGTTGGAAATAAGTTTTGGCTGCGAAAGATGATGGGGGTGTGGGAATTGGTAGTCTCAATGCTATGAACTTGGCTCTTCTTTATAGATAAAGATGGCGTGCTATTGCAAAACCTATGTGTCTTTGGTTAAAGTATTGATGGCTATTCATGGTGATAATTGTTTTACTGATTTTAAGGCCTCGACTAAGAGCATATGGTCTAAGATTGTTGATTCCATTAAAAGTATTCATGTCATTTCCGATCGGATGCTTTTCCGCGAGTTTACGCACTGGAGACAGATAAAGATTGCAAGATAAGTGATAGATTCGTTGATGCTCGATGGAGCTGGTCTTGGAGAAGAAGTACCCGATCGGGCTGTGAATAACATCAATTGGAAAATTTAGTGAAGTACTCCCGAGCACTTTAGAATCTGATGTGGAAGATAAATGGATGTGGACAATGAATAACAAATCCCATTTCATTGTGGCCCAGGTACGTACACATATTGACAACATAACTTTGTAGGTCAATAACATCTTCAAGAACCAACGGAATCCTTTGGTTCCAAAGAAAGTCAATCTTTTCATATGGAGGTTGATTCGTGATGCCAATCCTACTTAGTTGAATTTGTTTGCAAGAGGGATAAATGTTGATACTTTTCGCCGCCTTTATTGTGAAAGAGGGATTGAAACGTCTCTACATGTGTTCAAAAATTGTAAGCTAGTGATTGAGATGGGAAATAAAGTGAGGCAGTGGGTTAAATTGAATTTTCCAATGATGTCACCAAAGGCTGTTCTTGACTGGGTGGAGGCGCTCCAATTGCCTCCTAATATATACTCCAGATTGAAAGCTATATTGTTCATCTGGTGGTGGTTTATATGGAAAGCTAGGAATAATTTTGTTCATAATAACATCCGGGAGAAAAGGGATGAGGTTTTTAATGCCGTTGTAGCGACTTCTTTTTTGTGGATTACGAATAGAAGCAACAAACATAACAGTTCTTGGATGGATTGGATAGTAAGCCCCGGGACTATTGATTGAAGACTCCAGTGCAACTTTTTGATCGAGCTAGTTAGGTTTATTTTATTTTATCTTATTAAATCTCTTTTTATTGGTGATTTTATTGTAATTGTACTTTAGTTGTGATCTCTAGGAACGGTTCAAATTGGACACTTCATCAATTTGGACCCTTTTAGAAATCATCCAGAAAGGATTTGAGAGCACGGTCAACACTGATGCAGTAACTCCGGTAAGTATATAACAGAACTGTAAAAGCTCATTCAGAAAACCCACTTCGATGAAAAGGGGGGTTTAGAGAAGATTGCTGGTTTTAAGGGTGGACCCAAAAATGTTTTATACCTTATGTTTGTAATGCTTTCAAAGATGTAGCAGATTTTCCGATGAAGTTGTCGGAGAAGTTTTTTTGTGGTGTAGGAACTTGAGGTGATTTTTTAGATTTGGATGTGGGAACCTATATGGTGCTTTTTTAACGCGATACGTATCCCGACCATGGAATTTTTGGTATCCCAACCATGACTATTTGGAGCGACTGTCGTTGTTATGAATATATACTTGTGTTTATAAATATAGCTTTTAAGAATGTATATTCTTATGATAAATTGATGTGCTTATAGGTTCATAATAACAAAGACGTAGACTTGGTGGATTTGTACGAAGCGAAACACAAGAAAAAACACGATAAGAAATGGGAACACCCCATGGCCGAAGAAATACATGTAACTGTCTCTTTTTAAGCTTATATATTTTTTAGTATAAAATGTCCATTTAATCAACCTTATATATAACGTAACGTGATTCAAGGCAAGCTGAAGCAGAAGAAGGAGGACGCTGCATCGAACCCCATTCCAACACCCAGCCTAGCCTGATGCAGGCAGCATAGGGCGGATCATTCGGTGTATGGGTACCCAGACATATGACTATACGCATTTGACACAGGGAGAGGGTAGTCAGCCTCATCACGCAGAGTGGAGCCATAGTCAGCAGCCACATGCTAGCCAGTCACATTAACTCCGCAACGGAAGGTAGCCAATCCTGGGTTGATGGCTCTCCCCGGATAGATGATGTCTTTTATTTTTGACATCCAGTTTTTCCTCTGGGACTTTGGTTGTTGCTTCATCTGTACCTTAACATCCTTTACTAAATCGTCGATATATTCGTCATCGTTGGACTCTTTTCGATGATCATTGTCTGGTAGGCACGTCGACGGTGTTAGGTCTAGCTTTTTCCAAAAGTCATCTATCTTACCCACCTCAACACGTTTGCCTACAATTTTTAAAACTAAGTATAAATTTTTTGCATTTTTAAAAAATACCATCAACCCACAACTAATCTGAACCTTACACCCGCACTTTCTCTGGTCTTTACCAATCTTATTTTTGAATCGATTAATTTCTTCACCCATAATATCCAGAGCTGTCACACATACAACACAAAGGAGGTATTTCAAACATGAGTAGTTGTATTTACCAGCTGTATCAATCTTGCTCTCCTCCTGTTGTCCCTTGATTTATGCAACTTGTCCGAGGAAGATAGAATTAACACATTCAATTATTTTTCTGTGAAATGTACATCTCCCCCGTAACTCGGATATTAGGAATGAATGAATAGTTGGAGGGAGCTGCTCCAACAGGTATGGAGCCGGAGGACTGGATGGCGTTGTTGCGGTACTACGAGAGGGAAGACCTCGTGAAAAAGGTCAAAACCAACAAGGATAACAGGGACCGACAATTCCTTTTGGGAACCCACGATCGGCAATCTTACTCTCAATATGTCCCGATAAGCGGTAAGTTGTTGTTTTGAAATATATACTTGTGTTTGAAATTATAGTTTGATGAATATATATATTATTATCACAAATTGATGTGCTTATAGCATGATCATGGTAACCCCCCCAATTTGGTTGATATGTACCGGATAGACACAAGCAAAAACATGGGAGATGGGAACACCCGCTCGCTGAAAAGTGACATGTAAATGTCTCTTTTTTAAGCTATGCTTTTAGCATTAAATGTCCATTTTGTTGACTTTATATATATACTGTAACGTGATTCAGGCTAAGCTTAAGCAGAAGGACAAGCGTGCATAGGACCCATCCCAACACGTGACCCTGATCTCTTTTTGGATGCATTTGGAAACCCAGTCGGGGCACCGTCGTGGAATAGGGAGGATCGTTCGTGGTATGGGACCCCAAGAGTTGATTATACTCATTTGACAGAGAGAGGCCAGGCCGGCAGTCAACAGGCATAGGGTATCCAATTGGTGATGCATGACTCGGAAAAACAGTAAGCTCAGTCAAATTTTGTTGTCATATATGTCTTTCATATTTAGAATAATCTGCCGCATTATTTTCTTATTGATTTGGATGAAAAATGATTTCTTATAAGATAGAAGAGACACTTAATAGCAGATCAAGTGCTCCCTACAAAAACGAGTAAAGACAAACAAACCCTGATAAGTTCAGGTGAAGTACAACCTTGGCTGTCTTCGTTCTAAAGATACTTCTTATATATGAGGGATCTAATAGTTGTGCATTATTAATAAACAATTAACAAGTTTTAAGTTTGATGCATATTAGAGTAAAATTGAAATTTCTAACTTCTGGTTCGTAAAAATATCATACAACCGAGTCTCTTAAACTCGGGATTACTAGTTTTGCAAAAGCCACCTTTGATTCTCTAGTTTTGCAAGTTGTATTGGAAAGATTACTATTCTTCCAAAAAATTCTGTAACTTCTTATTTGCTTTAGTTAATTTTCTGCTGTAATGTTCTATTCACTGTTACCTTTGTTTTGTTCCAGAACCATCTCAAAACGGTATACATGAGGATTTGGTTGATGAAAAAGGTTCTCATGATGATATATACGAGTTTGCAAAGATATCTGACTTAGTTATCTGTTGCTTGACGATGAACAGGGAAACTGTAAGACATTTTCATCCTCTGTAACATCTCTAAATTAATTTCTTTCTAAACGGGGCTGAACTTTTTTTTGATTAATCCATGTTATAAATAAGAAATTCGTTTCTTCAATGACAGTTTTAGTTTTTATAGATACAATCTACAAACTTATTTATGGTAGTGAGTGTTACAAAACACAGTTTCTGCTTTTCACAAGCTAGTCATACATGTAGTTTGGTTGCATTGAATACTAGTAGTTTTGGGAAGCGTTTTGTTAATTGTTGGGTGAAGTTATCAGACATAAAAAGAGAGGGATATTTGATGAGCCTTGCACAAATATAGGATTAGATGAGAAAATACCAAATTATTTTGATACATTCTTAGATTGGTTTCTCAAAATTCAGTTAACTGTGCAAATAGAGCCCTTAATTCTATTAATGATGATCAGCTTGATTTTTTAGGGTGGACTACTGGTCAACGTCGCTTTAGGTGGTCTTTTGGATTATGAGGCCATTCATAATGGTTTGAAGTCGGGTCATTTGGGAGGCCTTGGAATTGATGTCGCATGGATGGAGCATTTTGATGCAGATGCTCCAGTGTTGAAGTTCCCAAATGTACTTCTCACACCTCATGCTGCAGGCGTTACGGAACATTCATATATGTCCATGGCCAAGGTATGCCTCTAGTGGTACTTGCTGGATTATTTTTGCGAAAGGATAATCTCCTATTCTCTTTGTTCCATGTTGAAGTTATTTGTATGACTATTGTCATTAGTATGAGTAATGCCAACTATTGTTTTTTAAACTACTTCCCAATTTGAACTTTGAAAATTAATGCCAAGGTGAATCTATCTGATTTGACTGTTTTTTCCTATAAGCTCCATATGGTGATTGATATTAAAGGGCTTTTTCAATTTGAAATCGTGACCTGAGCTGTATAAGTATGGTGAAATTATATATCTGTGTTAGCTTTTATAACAACTCAATACTTGAAAATGGACTACATTTTTAAACTCAAAATTCTTAGGATGAGGTTTTTCATTTCTGTAAGATTTCATTTTTTCTGAACTAATCTTTACTCAAATAGATACCCTTGAGTGAGAATATATTTCGGTAGTAGCAAGCTTGTAATCATCTTCATTTATTTAAATTCAACAGGTAGTTGGTTATGTTTCCCTTCAACCCCATTCAGGAAAACCTTTGACAGGGATAGAGTATGTTAATTGATGTTACCTGGTAAGCGATTGTTTAAATGTCAATCTAAGATTTTGCAACCAAGTTCTTGTTCTTATCGTTGTACAACAATATTACTTGGACCATTCGATATCTTAAATTCAGCTGTTTTGATAATTTGTGTTCTTTTCACTGTACAAAAATAATACTCGTATTATTACATTGACATACCTAATAGCAGCAAATGCAAGAACACAGTTGCAAACTAAAGGCACATATAGGAAAGTTAGATCGCATGTATGCCGCTGGGCATGTGCAAGTCTAGCATATCTATAAACACATCTTTTCCCAACCTGTTCTGTAAGGTATCTGCCTTTGACTGCTGGAATATTCTTCCACATTGAAGTGACATCTGCTTGCTATGTATTGTTGATTTGTTGCTATGATTAACAAGCATGTCTAGATGGTGGCTATCCATATCAGTTTCCATTATCCATAACATATACATGCATAATCATTATTCGGACAATCATCATGGACTTCACATGAGATGCGGAGTTGAAGTTCAAAGTCAAGTATGATGGCCAATTGATTAGGAGTAATCAAGTCTTGCACATTGCGTCAATGTCTAACCATAAAACCGCACTTTAATGTGAATACAGGAATGTATGCACCACATCAAGAACATATCGATCACATACATACAAATGCAGTATTTGCAAGGCTCCATTTTCATGTGGCAGAAAAGTCTCACTTTGCATCTTTCTGCTATCCGGGCAATACCCTTGTGAATTAAAGTGTCCTTTAATGCTTAATTTCCTATGCAGAAGTTCCAATACGTGCACCCCTGTTTTGTGTTGAGGGAAGTTATTTTGAATGTTTACTTGGATACATTTAAATAAGCGATAAGTATCCTGGAATTTAACAAACTTTGGACGAATGTCTATAGTAGGAAATAACTAAAGTTTTGTATATTGTATGCAAACAACTTTAAAAAATATTTATTGTATGTAAGAAAACATATGTGGCAACCATATAGAGGTGCCACTTGTCTGATTTTAATTGGTTGAATACATTTTCTTATACACAATAAATATTATTTTCGAGTTGTTTACATACAATACACACAACTTTAGTTATTTTCTACTATAGACATTTGTTCAAAGTTTGTTACATTACAAGATAATTATCTCTTTGAATAATAGTCAAAGCTTCATTTGAGCATGTAAAGTCAAATGCTATAGGTTTATGTAATGAAATTAATCATTCAAATACAAACAAAATAACTATTTATCTTATATTACATTATAAAATATTTGATCTCCTCTCAATTTAAAAAAAAGAGTTTGATCTACTCAAATTATCCTTCTCCTTTATTCACTAATTTAAATATCTCTACATTATATACCTGTATTACACTTAATAAAATTATTTACAAGATAGATATCTCAACTCTTAAAATAATTAAACAACCCGTTTTCATCAATTACTTTTACATTAATTACCACATCTCTACCGCCACCGCCGCTATAGCCGCTACCACCACTCGTCACTGACGTCCGTCATTGTACTGTCTCATCGTGGGAGCATATGACTAGTTATAATGAAAAGTATATATACAATTACGTTTACATAATGACGTCGTTGTAGATAGAATTTTTGCTTTTTATCAGTTGTGATATTCTAAACATGCATATACATCATTTAGTTAATTAAATTTGTTAATAGGCTAATGGTAGAGATATTTGTATGGAAGGGTTTGGATCTGTGGAGACTCAAGTTTGAGCCTAAGGTGATAAGGTTCTCTCCTAATATATTTTGTGCTTTTTGGGTGGACTACAAGATTTATAGGAGTATTCCTCCTAGTATGTATTGGGTGAGAGAAATTTCTAGTGTAAACCCGATTAAGACAAGGTAATCTAAACTTGTAATATTTGATCTGGCCATTTATAAAAAAAGAAGTTATTCGAAACTTAAACGCAATTTATTTGTGTTCAAACTGATTGGAACGTGTATAAATTGAATCTACTATATCGTAAATATTTTTAAAATAGGAAAATTCGATCATGATTAGCTAAACATAACTTTTAATAATTTGAAGTATGTTGACTTTAAATTACGTTAATGAACGAGTATTTCATGTACGCTTCTTGTTAACTTCTGTGTAACGTGCATTCGTAGTGCAAGCGTGAGCACTAGATGTCTAGACCATGTTCAGAAAACCTAGAAGCGTATATACATCGTTGGGATCTATTAAAATTTGTAGGTTCTCATTACGAGAAAATTTTGAGACTTGGAGGGTGGGTTTGATGCATGACGCAACGAGAAAAAAGGGATAGATAATTGATCCTGTTGATTCTAAGAATACCAGGAACAACTCTTCAAATTATCGTTGATTCACAATGAATACCGACAACTTGGAAAATTCACACACTAACACACACTTGTGATAGGGAGGAAAAACGAAATTCATATATTGATAAAAAACTATTGAATAACAAGACTTACATCCCAATTTATAGTGGGAATTGTGATAAAGAAATCAAAATATTAAATAAACTATTAAATATTTTGGAAACTAAAAGGTTTGTAACATATAATATTTTGATTGTTCCATATTATTCTAGATTATTCCATTCGGGTCGAGTACCGAATCGGGTCTCGACGAGTCCAAGTCTTACTACTGCATCATTCTCCCCTCCTTAAAAAAAACTCGGCCTCGAGTTTTGCATACACCTGGGTTGAATGGAACCAAGCGTCTCTTGTTTAATTGTCGTTTAAGCTCACAAGTTGTCCTGGTCCGTGTCAAGTATATACAACTTGCATTGACGGGTCCCACGTCTATCGGGTTGCCGGGTGGATTTGCTCCAACGTCGAACAAGAGATCAGTGATAACTTGGCAAATCAAATCTTTTCGCTTCGAATCAAGACCAAGTTTAAATCGTTTGGAACAAGCGCAACTAATACTAAAATTTTCAATTAATGCATTAGTTAATGGCTTGCCTTGAAAATCTCTAGTAACTTCGGGGTTACTTTTGGAATGTAACTCTTGATTTTCCATAACAATTAAACCCCATGAGACACCTGTATTTTGAGAAAGAGTCATTTTATCGTCATATGCAGTTCCATAGTATCCATACTCTTTTTTCACGTGTGATAAGATGATGGGACCTCCTTGTGATAAATATAACTTGTCTTTCTTCATTATATTCACAATAAGAGTTGTGAAGTTCTGCCTATAATGCAACAGATTAGTTTTAGACATGAGTATTTTATGCACTTGCAGCCCACCGATAACAACCCTATTGTCTTCACCCATACATCTGATCAAAACGCAGTTGGAGTTGACAATCTTATTTGGATTGAAATTGTTGATTTGGATTCTATTCACATCACCGGTAGCCCAAGCGTACCAATCTTCATCTCTGTATTCGTCAAACACCGGTGGATAATCATAGATTATACCATCAATTGAAGACATCTTGATCAGGATATTCGTCTCTGGTACCAACTGACACAGCGAGAAAAAAAGGATAGATAATTGATCCTGTTGATTCTAAGAATACCAGGAACAACTCTTCAAATTATCGTTGATTCACAATGAATACCGACAACTTGGAAAATTCACACACTAACACACACTTGTGATAAAGAGGAAAAACGAAATTCATATATTGATGAAAAACTATTGAATAACAAGACTTACATCCCAATTTATAGTGGGATTGTGATAAAGAAATCAAAATATTAAATAAACTATTAAATATTTTGAAAACTAAAAGGTTTTGAACATATAATATTTTGATTGTTCCATATTATTCTATATTATTCCATTCAGGTCGGGTACCGAATCGGGTCTTGACGAGTCCAAGTCTTACTACCGCATTCTACCGCATCAATGCATCACTAAACCCCCTTCTGAAGGCCTAAAAACAGAAACATTATTGTTTTTTGTTCTTCCTTTTTTGCAGTTTAATAATTTATAAATTCTCGTTGCAAGATGAGTTCGATATTTGGAGAGTAGTTTTTAGTGCTGGCATAATATCTTCCTTATGTTTTCTCCTTTGTACTTCTCTTTCTGTCTTTGGTTCTGTGTGTGTGTTGTCCTATTTAGTTATGTGAACCCAAATCTTGGCTCTGCAGAATGGGATGCAAATTGCCGTGAGGCAGAAGAAAGATGGAGAACCAATTGGTGACGCATTATTCGGAAAAGCAGTAAGCTCGGTCAAATTTTATTGTCAGTTATGTCTTTCATATTTAGAATAATCTGCCGCATAATTTTCTTATTTATTTGGATGAAAAGTGATTTGTTATAAGATAGAAGAGACACTTAGTAGCGGATCAAGTGCTCCCTACAAAAACGAGTGAAGATAAAGAAACCCTTATAAGTTCAGGCAAAGTATAACCTTGGCTGTCGTCGTTGTAAAGATACCCATTCTTATATATGAGGGATCTAATAGTTGTGCATTATAAATAAACAACCAACAAGTTTTTAAGTTTGATGCATGTTAGAATAAAATTGATATTTCTAACTGCTGATCCCAAGAAGTCCGGCCTGGGTTTGCCAATCTCGGTTCGTAAAAATATTATACAACCAAGTCTCTTATACTCGGGATTACTAGTTTCGCAAAAGCCACCTTTGATTCTCTAGTTTTGCAAGTTGTATTGGAAAGATTACTAGCTTCCAAAAAATTCTGTAACTTTAGTTGTATTGGAAAGATTGCTTTAGTTAATATTCTGCTGTCATGTACTATTCACTGTTAGCTTTGTTTTGCTTCCAGAACCATCTCAAAAAGGCAGACATGAGGATTTGGTTGATGAGAAAGGTTCTCATGAAGATATATACGAGTTGCAAAGATATCTGACATAGTTACCTGTCGCTTGACGATGAACAGGGAAACTGTAAGACACTTTCATCCTCTGTAACATCTCTAAATTGATTTCTTTGTAAACGGGGCGGAACTTCTTTTGACTAACCCATGTTCATCTTTGACGACGGCGGTGTTATAAATAAGAAATTAATTTCTGCAATGACAAAGTTTAGTTTTTATAGATATAATCTACAAAGTTATCCATGGTAGAAAGTGTTACAAAACTCAGTTTCTGCTTTTCATACATGTAGTTTGGTTGCATTGAATACTAGTAGTTTTGGGAAGTGTTTTGTTAATTTTTGTGTGAAGTTGTCGGACATAAAAAGAGAGGGATTTTTGATGAGGCTTGCACAAAAATAGGATCAGATGAGAAAATACTAAATTTTCTTGATGTTTTCTTACATTGGTTTCTCAAAATTTAGTCAATTGTGCAAATAGAGCCCTTAATGCTATTAATGATGATCAGCTTAATTTTTCAGGGTGGACTACTGGTCAATGTCGCTCGAGGTAGTCTCTTGGATTATGAGGCCATTCATAATGGTCTGAAGTCGGGTCATTTGGGAGGCCTTGGAATTGATGTCGCATGGTCTTTTGGTCCCAGATGATCCAGTGTTAAAGTTCCCAAATGTAGTTCTCACACCTCATGTTGCAGGCGGAACATTCATATATATCCATGGCCAAGGTATGCCTCTTGTGGTACTTGCTGGATTATTTTTTGCTAAAGGGTAATCTCCTATTCTCTTTGTTTCATGTTTAAGTTATTTGTATGACCATTGTCATTAATATTACAGTAATAAGCTGATAATATTGATTTCGGTCCATATCAAAGGGCTTTTTCAATTCGAAATCGTGACCTCAGCTGTATAATTATGGTGAAATTATATATCTGTGTTAGCTTTTATAACAAAACTCAATACTTGAAAAAGGACAACATTTCCAACAGGTAGTTGGTGATGTTGCCCTTCAACTCCATTCAGGAAAACCTTTGACATGGATAGAGTATGTTACTTGGTGTTACCCAGTTAGCGATTGGTTAAATGTCAATCTAAGATTTTGCCACAAAGTTCTTGTTTTTATCATTGCACCACAATAATTACTTCGACCATTCAATATCTTGAATTCAGCTGTTTTGATAATTCATGTTCTTATCGCTGGGGCTTCATTGAAGGATGTCTCGTATGAAGGGAATCTCAGCAATAATTATCTTGAGCATCCTGGGCAGATTATTAATACTAATAAGGCTGTGACTAAGAAAAACTGCATCTAAACAATGAAATTGACATGCCTAATAGCAGCAAATGGAAGAACACAACTGCAGACCAAAAGGCATGTATAGGAAAGGTAGATCGCATGTATGTTGCTAGGCATGTGCTCGTTTAGCACATCTATAAACACATCTTTTTCGGACATGTTCTGTAAGCTACCGGCCTTTGACTTCTGGAATATTCTTCCACATTGAACTTACTTCTGCTTGCTATGCATTGTTGCTATGATTAATAAGTGTGCCTAGACGTTGGCTATCGATATCTCTTTCCATTTTTCATAGCATATACATTCCTAATCATTATTACAACCATGATCATGGACTTCTGATGAGATGATGGCCAATAAAATAGGAGTCATCAAGTCTGCACATTGCGTCAATGTCTAACTATGATTACTAGAACCACACTTAATGTGAATAACGGAATGTGGTGTTACTGTCAAGAAAGGAATATGGTGCTAAGGTGAATAAAGTAATGTCTGCACCACATCAAGGGCGTATCAATCACGTATATACAAATTCGGTAGTTGCAAAGGCTCCGTTTTCGGGTGGCCGAAAAGAGTCACATTTTGTACATTTCTGCTGTGTATTTCTGGCAATACCCTTGTTAATTAAAGTGTGTCCTTTAATGCTTAGTTTCTTATGCAAAAGCTCCAAAACATGCACCCTGTTTTGTCCTGAGAGGTTATTTTGTCACCAATACCATTGATGGTTTACTTGGACATTTGACTAATAGTCAAAACTAAATACGAGTATAACTTTTATAATGAAAACTGAAAAGCATACACACGGTTAGGTTAACATAATACATTGTTATATATTAGACTTTTTTTTTATTTTTTTATTTTTATGGTTTGTGATATTTTAGACATGTATATACATTATTTAATTATAAAAGTTTTCACCTTCAATCAAAGACAATATCTGAGAATTAAGCACAAAATTATTTTGAATTCAAATTTTATATAAACTAAATATAATACATTGTAGATATTTTTAAGAATAGGAAGATTCAAACTTATACATTGTTTGATTTTAAACTAAATTTAACGAATTGGATGCTTTTTTTAGATCGAAAAGTTTAATTTTAAGTAATTTGAGTTTAAATTAAGTTGTATAAATTTTCAGATTTTTATATTTTAAAATAAGTTACTTTTGTATTCTATAATAAAGTTTTATTTTTCATTTATTGGCTTGGATCAGAATAGGAGAAAGTATTAAAAATGAATACTTTTATAACTATCACATGACTATGACCCCACCTCCACATGCATTGCAGACACTTTTTGAAAATTCATAGTCATTCACCCTACATCCTACAAATAAACATCAATTACTTTTTTTTTTTTTTTTTACTTTCTTAATTTTTTCCTAAAATTAAACCGTATTTGCTATTTGACCTGTCATCAAAAACAAAATACCAAATCTTCATTTTTTAAGTTGAAAAAGAAAAAAAAAGGTTCCCAAGTCTGTAGGTATGAGGTTTGCTCAGATCTGTAAAATTGCACATCTTCAATGGCGCATGATTCATCATCATCATCATCATCTTGTTTTTTCCAGACGTGTTTTTGAAGTTCAGAGGTAATATCACTTTTTTCTTGTAAATCACATGAGGTTTAGTTGTATTTGATGGATGATGAAAGTTGTTTCCTTTTCTTGTCGTTCTTTAAAATCTGTTTATCCATATAGCGTAGTGGCGGCATTATATTTTTCTTTGAATCTGTTTATGAACCACAATGTTCAATTGACTAGCCTACAAATTGACCATGTTCTTTTTTATAACAAACAAACATCGATATATTTTGTTGGTTAATCTGTTACATAACAAATAAGTAGCAGTGTCAGTTTAGCATGTTGTAATAATTATGGGGGTAAAATTATGAACTCTAAAAGATAGTTTTAGGTCGGTTAGAACATTCACATTGCCCCTCACTCATTCTTCAAGGACTAGTTAGATATGATATGATAGGATTTTATTTTACTAAATTACTAAAAGAAAATACCAAATGTTAACTCAATATTCTGGAAACTATCTTTTAGATCAATATGTAGATTGGTTAACTGTTATATCATTTTGAACATATAATGTCAATTCCAAATGACAACAACATTAGACGCATTGTAATTCCAAATGTTGTTGTTGTTGTAATTCCAAATGAACAAAATTATGACCCTGTGTACTTTTACTCAAACCTTAAGTCAATTGGCAAACAATTGAATCCAAATTGTGGATATATATAGGGGACGTGTAGGCCTACCACCCCATATGTAATCCGACCACCCCTTTTGGAGCGGCTGTCGCTCCTAAAGGGGTAGTAGGATACGACAACAGGCGACAGCATACGACAAATGTTATGTACGATTCGAACCTACCACCCCTTTAGGAGTGACTGTCGCTCCTAAAGGGGTAGTAGGTTCGAATCTAACTATTTGCCCCTATAATGTTTCTGTTTCCCCGTGACGATTCATATTCCCTTTAAAAGTTCGATCGATCGAGGCATTTCATTCGCTCACTTTTACACTTCATAATCTACACATTCCTCATTTGAATTTGCTCACTTTTACACTTCATAATGTTTCTGTTTTCATTTATTCAAACTCATTCGGTCGTTTTTGGATATAAAGTATAGTAAGTATAGATATTACTGATAAGTGTTTTTATTATTTTAGATGGATTGCTTGGAGGAAATTTTCTTAAATCCAAATGCGCCGGAAGGTGTAAATGACGAGTTTGTGTACGAAGAGCCCGATGACGAATTTGAATCCCCAGATGTCCGTGCTAATTTGATTACGATCACGATGTTTTTTATACCAAGGAGGTATGTATATAATCCAACCTTTTCATTTTTTGTGTTGTTATTTTGTGAGTAATTGTATTTTGTTATTATTCATTAGATTTGTTGCTATAAAAGCATGTAAGAAAACTAATTATTAAAACTACGGATAAAAAATTGTTTATAAAAACATATTAAAAAATGTACGTAAAAATGTAGATTAACAAAAGCTATTGAAAAATTGTTAAAAAAAAAGTGTATAAAAAAGTGTATTATAAAAAAGTGTATAAAAAGTGTATTATAAAAAAGTGTATAAGAAAGTGGATTATAAAAAAGTATATAAAATAGTGTATTAAAAAAATGTATTATAAAAAAGTGCATATAAAATCTAATTATAAAAAAGTATATAAAAAAGTAAAATTAAAAGTGTATAAAAAGTGTATTAAAAAAAAGTGTATAAAATATTTCAGGTGTTTGACACACACATAGATTTGGTAGACTGGGCTCAAAGAACGGCAAAAGAGCTTGGTTATGTGTTAGTAACACGAAGATCAAATGCCACAAAAGGCGGAGAAGTTAAAAAGGTGGTCCTTATTTGCAACCGTGGTGAAAAAAAAGATAAGCGGTCAACCGGGGCACCCAAAGGGAGTACCAAAATTGACTGTCCATTCAAATTGGTAGGCCGTCTCACAAAGGACCATAGTTGGTGGGTTGAAGTTATAGATCACCGACATAACCATCCATCAGCTCGTAATTTAGAAGGTATTGCGTACGCAAGACGACTAACCAATGTTCAAAAAGAATTTGTGGACGAAAAGGCGTTGCTAGGTTTTGGGCCAAATAGCATAAGGGACCAATTGAAGGATGCATTTCCCGGCATCTTGACCCGTTCACAAGATATTTCTAACTACCTGCGGCAACACCGGCTAAAGCACGCCCAACAACGAGGGGAAACTCGAACGCAGGTGAAATAAGAAACATACCTGCATGTGAATCGTATAACTATATGTTTATTTTTTAAAAAAATACGACTTCCTTATACTTTGGTTGTTTACCCGTTGCAGATCGTGCTCCAATTACTATCTGACCATCAGTACACGTATCAGTACACGACGGATAGCAAAACCGGATGTTTGACCAATCTCTTTTTCGTACATCCTACATCACTTGACATATGGCGTGCATTTCCTTGGATCATTGAAATAGACGCCACGTATAAAACCAACGTTTACAACATGCCGCTTGTTGAGATTGTGGGTGTCACTCCAACTGGCAAGACATTCAGCATTGCGCACGCACTTATTGAAAATGAGCAACATGCGGCATACACATGGGTGTTACAGTGCTTGAGGTCGACGCTCGAAGAAGGGTTCGTCGTGCGTGTGGCACTCACTGATCGGGATCTGGCCCTCATGAAAGCGGTTAAGGATGTGATGCCGGAAACGAAGCTGATACTGTGTAGAATACACATTTGGAGGAATATTGAGTTACATGCCAACCCATCGTTTGGGTCAAAAAAAGATTATGGTTCGTTTAGACACCGGTGGGATAAACTCGTAAAGTCAATCACGGTTAAAGAATACGCAGAGAATGAGCAGCGGCTAAAAGTATTCTTGGCAGATAAACCAAGTATATACATCCCGTCCCCATACTGTTTTTATGATAACGCTTACGATGTAACCATGTAGCTAAATCACTTTTTATTTTCCTGCAGATCTTTATAAGTATCTACAAATACAGTGGCTTGCCTCGTACAAGGAGTTATTTGTGTCATGTTGGGTCGACCAACACCGCAACTATCGTAACTATACTACCAACAGGGTTGAGAGCGAGCAACTCAACAGGGAAATCATGGGATCCGAAACCCCTGAGAATCCTCCCTAGTCCGCGCTGATGTCCCGATCGCGATCCAAACGCTTCCGGGAACAACTGGGTTGGAGGTGTT
This sequence comes from Erigeron canadensis, assembly GCF_010389155.1. NCBI lineage: Eukaryota > Viridiplantae > Streptophyta > Magnoliopsida > Asterales > Asteraceae > Erigeron > Erigeron canadensis. The sequence continues at coordinate 3,645,845 of NC_057761.1, forward strand.
GGTGCAGGATCCTGTGAATGTCTCACCTGCACAGCTTCCAGAAGGGACTGCATGTAAATAGTAAGGTAAGTTTAATAAATGGAGCAGTAATTAAAAGTAATTTAACTTAAAGTTATGTATATACCGCAACTTCTGGAGGTTGTAGTCTGTGGGTTGCCGCCCAAGTCGACTCCCACGTGGGCGGTAGCCCCTCCTTCTTTTCGTTATGGTGCTTGGCCTGCAAACAAGTCAAATAATTAGCATAAAAAAAACACAAGAATTGTATACTTTTGTTAAAACCAAACGTACCAACGCCCGATCGTGGGCAAGAGAAATAGATCGCCGACCCTGAGTCCCCACCGCCTGTTTGGACCGGTTTGTCTTGTTTGTCTCGGCCCGCTTGACCCGGTCATCCCTCGTATAGAAACGCAATAGTTTTCCCCACTCTTCCGGGTCCATACCAGTTGGCGGTGCTGTCTGCAGGGTATCTGCTGCGCCTACACCGCCCCGTGCTGTAAAATGCTGAGATTTGAATTTTGACTTTCTCTGCCTATATATGCTAGCTGCATCAGCACGGAAAGCCTGTTTTGCTGCCTTCCGGGTGGGGTCGTCTTCATCAAGCTCTAAGTACTGGTCCATCGCAAACCAGCGCTACATTGTTTACAAATACAAGTTAGCATTTTCGGGGTTATCATTGTAAAACATATTAAGTAAAAAAATATAAAAAGAAACATATTCTAACCTGTATTTCCTCCAAGATATTGTCCCTTAGAGACTCAGGCACATCGTCCCATGACTCGTAGTACTGGGGGATATCTCCGATCAATGAGCCTAACAAAGATTTGTACATAGCCCCGTAGTCCCCGATCGACTGAAAGGTCTTTGATTTGTAATCGAAGTACATGGGTAACGGGCCTCCATTTTTCTTGAAGGCAGCCTCAAGGTTTAGATGTTTGGCTGCCCCTCTTGGTGGTGGTGGTGTTTTCTTTGACCCTACAAAACCAATAAGTAACAATAACATAAATAAGTTACTTTAAACGATAAGAATACAATTATTTCAATGCATAACTAAATTTAATGTAAAGTCAATTTTCTTACCGCTGTTTTTGCAGCCTGTTATTTTCTTCCACCACGATCGGTGCGGATCGTTTCCATCGTCGTCGCCGCCGTGAGCTCCTAGCATTTTTCTTATATCTACATAAATAATACACGTATTATAATACTTTTTATATCAACTTTTTTAACTACTTTTTTTTAACTTAATTTTTTATATGACTTTTGTACTACTACTTTTTCAATATATGTTTTAATATCTTTTTATACTTATGTTTTAATACCTTTTTTATTTATACATTTTATATTTTCTAATACAAACATTTTCTAGTACAAACTTTTATAAACTTTTTTTAAATATATTTTTTATATACTATGTAATACACTTTTTTTACATTTTATATTTTTTACACTTTTTTACAAACATTTTTACATAACAAAAACAAGAACAACAACAAGAACACAAGAACAACAATACATTAAATCTATGGGCGTATACAATACGTTAAATCTATGGGCATATAAGATCGATCCTAATACATCTATGCATAACAAGAATAACATCAAACTAATACATATACTATATAGTAAATTAATAGATACGAAATAAAAAAATAAAAATAAAAACTTACTTCAACATTGGGTTTATGAAAGGGGTAACGACGGATCGCTCCTAAAGCCTCACTGAAAAACTGGGTCGCTCCTAAAGCCTCACCGGAATATCTTGGCCGGAAAATATGGGGGAGAGGGGGGTTGGATCGGTTGGAATGGAGAAGAGAAAGGGAGAAGGGAATGAATAAGGGGATGGATCGGTACAGAGAAAGAATATATTAATTTTTTCGAGGCACCCCTTTAGGAGCGACAGTCGCTCCTAAAGAGGGGTTTGACGGGTCAACGGTTCCAACGGGTATATGCATAGGTATCCGCGAGCAATAAATGGGTTGACCCTTTAGGAGCGACAGTCGCTCCTAAAGAGGGGTGGTCGGGTTACCGAACATTCCGTGGTCGGGGTATGTGGCCTGTATATATATAACATCAATACTATTATGAATGTAGCTCCAAGTTAGAAGTCCATTTCATTTACTATAAATAACTCAAATGAAACCAAAGTTAGTAGACAAGCTACTACACGACAACCAACTAAAAGGAACAAAAATCTATTTGATATCAAGCAATATCCTCCTATTGTCAGACAATATTCTCACAATATACCTTCTTTCTTTAGTTAACCATAAGACCTTGATAATATTCTTAAGTAAAAGATTCTTTTGAACACATTAATACACAAAGCAGCCCATTTCCCCATTGTTTCCTTTAAGCTGATCGGTTCCAAGGAGGAACCATGTCTACATTTGACAAAGTCCAAAACTTACTTTCAATTTTAGGAACACAAACCTCTTAGTTTAGGCAAGTTCTCTACAGGAATTTTTCCACCGTGGAGCCACCCTTCTTGACCACTAATGTGACCAGTTTTTGGCCTCCTCCATCACCTCTCCAAACCATCCTCAACCTTCTATAAATACCACAATGTATTCAAATTGCACAACATCTCTACTCATACAACACTAAAAGACTCCTTCAGAATATGTTACTTATCACTATCTTGGAGCAACAAGAACAACCTGGTACTCATTACGAGTTCATTACCCAATACGACTACAATGCTCACGGGTCCAAAGGTAGTAGGGGTTATCTTTTGTCGATCTTCGTTACGGTTTCGGGTTCTATTTTCAAAGGCACAATCACTCTCGTAAATATCCATGTATTCTTCTTATGCCATTCGAATTCTCTATGTTTCTAAATATGTCATTAAACTCGAACTTCCTTGTTCGTCAGCCATACGTTTTCAATCACCACAGTCCAGGAGCTCGTTTCGTCTTAGAATCATCCCTACGTTCTCGATTCCTGTTGGTGTAAGTCTTATTACCCTACATACGGATGTATCGATCTAAAAACTCATGTCACGATATCCCTTTGTCAACACCATGAATGAACTTATGAAAAAATGGACTAAAAACATGAAATGCTAAGTGATACTCTAAAACTTGTTTCACAGGACCTTAGGTAAATCATATAAGCAAACCTTCACTAAGTAGTGTTGTACTCACAGAGATCAAGAATCATGTATGTAGAAATATAAATGTGTCAACACGATATATGGATATCTAAAGAACTGTTGGACTAGACTTCTTTTTTCCTGTCAATTAACTGTTAGTCCTACACTCTCTAGCTGGTAAAAGATTGTCGACCTTATAGTCATGTCACGTACAATAGTTAACACCTAAAATGAGTTATGGAAAAAATATAAGATACGAAGCGCGTAACACGACCAGGTCAAAAAGGGTATCCCCACCACCCACTATTAGCGGCGACGTCGCCGCAAATAGTGGGTCCCACTGACAAATTGTAGCCATTCAACGCGACCGTTTCATGTGCCATGGACCCCACTATTTGCGGCGACATCGCCGCTAATAGTGGACCCCACTGAAACTACATAGATTTAAACGCGCAGATCTCTTCCTTTCTTCTTCACACCTCCTCCGGCCATCTCTTCCTTCCTTTCATCTATTTTTGAGGCAATATATCCTTTTTATTTGCATAATCCGGCCATCTATCCCCTCATCCTCGTTATCAACAATCTTATTTGTTTGTCCCACGTTTTCCGGCGTCCCGACCTCCATTTTCAGACGCGGTATTAGCGGCGACTGTTTTCTGGCGAATAAGTTATCCGGCGAACCAGTTTTACGAGGAACGATTTTTCCGGCGATATCCGGCGAACCAGTTTTTGATTTTTCCGGCGATATCCGGCGAACCAGTTTTCCGGCGAATGGATTTTTTCCGGTGACCCAGTTTTTCCGGTTTTCCGACTACTCATTTTTCCGGTGAACTAGTTTTCAGACGAGGTAACACTCGTTTACCTTTTAAATTGTTTTTATTTTAATATATAAAAATGTTATAAAATATGTATTTGTTATAGAAATTATTAGTTATAGAAAATAAATGTTAGAAAATATATGTTTGTTAGAAAATATATGTTGAAAAAAAATGTTAGAAAATATGTGTTAGAAAATATTAGTTATAGAAATGTTATAGTTTAATGTTATAAAATATATGTTTCTATAGAAAATATATGTTAGAAAATAAGTGTTAGAAAATATATGTTAGAAAATATTAGTTATAGACATGTTATAGTATTATAGTTAGGAAATATATGTTTGTTAGTTTGATTGTAAAAACTTTGTAGAATATGATTGTTAAAATATTATGTTATTATAGTTAGAAATGATATGATTCTTAGATATTAATTGATTTTTAGGAATTATTGGTAGTTAGAATTATTGTTTAAAGTGTTATATTATTATAGTTAAAAATTATATGATTATTAGAAAATTTATGGTTATTGTTAATATGATTGTTAGTATTATGTTAGAAAACACTTGTTAGTATGATTGTAATTGTTAATATAATTGTTATTAGGTTAGTATTAATGTTAGAAAAGAAGGTTTGAAAAATAAGTTGCAAAAATGTGGTCATTTTAGGTATAATAAGTTTGAAAAACAATTGTGTCCAAAATATGTTAATTTAATTTGCGCCTTTTTTTTTGACATTTATGATTGTTTTTATTATTTTATAAGTTGTGTATAACTTATGTAGGTTAAAATGGCTGCCCTTCATGGCGGAGATGGTGGTAATGACCCTCCAAATTGGGGGTGAAATCCCGAATGGGGCTGTAGGCGTACGGGTGGTAAGTATATATTGATGTATTAAGCATATAAATATATTATATATGTATATATATTTGTTATTTTATTTTGTTTTGCAGGTATTAGCACAGGGAGAGCTGCCGCTGTTAACAATGATCTGGAGCGGGAGTTTCAGAATTTCGAACGCCGTATATCTCTTATGCTTAATAACAATCTTAGTAGGTGGCAGGCCATCGGGGACCACGCCAAATGGTACAAGAGCTATTTGGGGACCTATGTCGCTACCGTCCCACATAATTACGAGTCGTGGGATCAGGTGCCCCAGCCCATCAAGGATGGACTTACTGAATGGCTTGTGGTATAAAACATTAATTTTTACAATTTAAATACTTCATTAAAAAAATAGGGTAGATGCTAACTATTACTACAAAATTGTAGAGACGGTTCTACTTGGAACCCTATCTAGATCACCCAGAAACTCACCCCTTACGAGAGGCCGTGACTAAGATGATTCGTCAGGATGCCCTGAAGATCTACAGGGACAAAAAATCAAAATTCAAGAAGACTTGGTTCACTGACAGGGGTGGGTCACAGAGGCGGGCAGAATTGGAGAGTCAACCGCCGTATGGAATGTCTCCACAGGTCTGGAGTCATCTACTACGTTACTGGACCAGCGAGCCCCGGATGATTGCTGCCCAAAGAAACACGACTAACAGGCATCAACAAGATAGTATTGTCAGTACTCACGGTCGGCAGTCATACGCTCAGCGTGAATAGCGTTATGGTGTAAGTTATACGTAAATATTTATATCCACATATGTGTGTATATATATATAGAGAGAGATACACATACATATATATAACTTTGATTAATGTATATACAGGAAGATAATGAGGGGCGACGTGAGGAGCCGCCTGAGTTCTATTTGCGGGCCCACACGAGACGAGATGGGACGGTGCAGAACGCAGCTATGCCCATTTATGTAAGTTCTCGCACAACACTTAAATTCGTAATTTTTTGTAAATTTCTATTAAGTATAACTAATTGGTAGTTTTTTGTAATTTTTTGTTCATGTGGTACAGGAGCGGCTTGTTGATACCCACCATAGACTTTCCGAAGTGCCCAATACCCCTCCTACGCAGACATTTGTGGACGCTTTAGGGACCCGATCGGGACATACTCGTGTGGTTGGGCGTGTCGTTAGGGGAACACGTGGACTGAATGTCCCCCTCCTAGAGGATATAGAGGAACCTCTCCTAGCCTAGCAGTCACCCGTCGTTTAACGTGAATGATATGTTCGCCCAGGTTAGCCCTGGAGCCAGGCATCATTCCAGGCCGGGCCTAGGACGTCATCATCCCAGGCTGGGCCTAGCACGTCACGGGCCCACACACAGCGGTTGGGTACTGATAGTGATAGTGAAAGTGATTAGTTTTTATTTTTTACGAACTTGTTCGTTTATGTTTGTATTCATGGTTTAACTGAAGTTCGATTTCCTTTTATAATCTTTTTTTTTTTATGATCCGATCATTTGTTTTTTTATGATTGTAACAAATTTGATGCTAAAAAAAAATATTATAAAAATATAATCCGATGCACTTTATAAAAATACGATGGATATCAACTTTACAACAAAATTAATGATGGTAAACTTGTTTTGGAACAATGAAAACTCGAACATAAAAAATATGTACAATAAAAAAATACACAAACATACAACCTATATACAACATCGAATGAATTTAATCATTTATTACAATAGGAGGCCTAGGTGGTACTCTTGGTATGTTTGCATACATCCAATTTTGATACGCTCGTTCTTGATTTGCGTACATTGATGCTAGTCGACGTGCAGGACCGCTTGCGTGGAAATCCCACTCTGGATTCTTGTAAGCCATTGGGTACTGGCCTGCTAATTGCACTGCAACAAAATGGTTTTCGCCATTTATGAGAGCAATACTTATCGGTTGCTCGAATAACAGTTCATCCAAGCCGTGATGCATCGGGAATACCGTGCGGGGGTCACGTAGGCTTATGCAGTTGATTATTATACCCAGCTTATTGGCCAGGAGGATATGGAACCACACTTTACTCATCCAATGATCTTTGGGTCGGCTTCTTCCATAATAAGATGTTCGCAGATCCGACAACATGCGGGTGCCCTCAGTTTGCCCAAACATTCACATATACCCATCGAGGTCAGATTCATACTCCGCGAGCATCTGCGTACGAACCCACTCTGTACCCATCTTCTCATCTAGCCCCAAAGCAATAGCGGTAGCTCGAAATCCACAATTACCATCTCCTTTGACATTCTGTGCGCCGACAACGTACGGGCGTATGTACGATGGTAGTTCATCTAGTACCCAATCTTAATTTTTGGACAAACTGGCGTTATACGGTTCCGCAACATACCCAACCCAACTGGCGGAGGATTGTGCCTCTGACTCTGGATCTGACACCTGCTCTTGCGTTGTTTCATATATGGGTGCATAGTTAGGTTGTGTCGGTGGTGCCCGGAACAAGTCATCGACAAATTCAGAATATGGTTGCTCAAAGTTGACCCCATAGGACGGGTCCCCGAAGCCATATAATTTTTCAAAAATGTAGGACGTTTCCCCGACGCTATATACTTTTCCGACCCCATAGGATTGGGTTGGGTCCCCGAATGTATATATATCATCAAGACCTGGATATGGGTGTAGGTTTTCGAAAAAGTCAGGATTATCTTTGACCCACTCTGCCTCGGAATGGGACTGCTCCCCGAACAAGTTTCATTTCTCGGGATAACGACAGGATTGGGACGGCTCGTACATACTGTGTCGCGCACCCTTTAGGTCATCAAAATAATCATGTGTGTTGTCGAACCGTGATGTGGTGGGGGCGTACTCACTTTGTTTGGCGGGCTGCGCAGGTGGGCGTTTGTTCAGATCGGGCACCTCGTCTTCCCTCGGTCGACTAGACTTGGATTTTCGAAGCCCAGGTGGGTTTTTGTTGAGATCTGGCACCTACACCATTAGTAAGAATCAATTACCTAAACTGAGGTAGTTATATATGATGTATTTCTTTAATCAGCTTGAAAAATTTATGATGTATTTTGTATACCTTTGGCGGCTTTTGTTTCGACCCGACTGGTCTTCCGCGTGTGCTCTTTTGAACAAGAGGATCTTTCACTAGTGTCTTACCGGGCTTAAACATGTCCTTAATCTTTGACAACCAATGTTTCTGTTGGGCCTTGGGTTGCTCAACCAAGAAATTCGTAAGACCATCGACGACTTTATGGACATCGTCTTCATCGTCTACGTCTTCTACACATGTCCACGGTGTTAAGTCAAGCTTTCTCCAAAACGGGTCTATCACATGAGGCTGAATACGAGTCCCTGCATTTTTTTGATATCAATAAGTATACGACATTATGTCCTTATCATGGAAAAAAATTGTAATAAAACATACTAACCGCGCTGCATGTACTCGATAATCTTGCAGGCACATGGTAGCCCGCAACTAGACTGAACCTTGCACCCACATTTTTTTACGTGTCTTTTAAGAACTTTGTCTAAGCGTACGATTTCACCAGCCATGATGTCTAAAGCTTTATGTGAAACCTTTCCCAACAGGTCCTTCATACAGTTGTAGTTATGACTCCCCTTCTGGGTCCCGTTGCTGTACCCCAGTTGGCCCCTTATTTCTGTCTCTTGACCGATCAGGACAGAATCAACACATTGCAGGATTCTAGTAAATGTGCATTTCCCTTTTGATATGTCCATTTATATGCATATTCCCATATCGTTTATAAGTCGTTTTAAGCTTAATAATGTGCAAATTGTATGTATATTCGATGCTTTGATGGTATTGTTAGTGATTGCAGGCTTAGAACAGGTACATTGGTTAGAAATGGCATTTGGAAGGTTGAAAGATGCATTAGGATGATTCTTGGACGAGTACGAGTGAAGACGAGTTGAAAAATACAAGTTTCGTGAATTCTGGAGCTTTATGCGGCGCACAAAAGGTCTATGCGGCGCACAAGAAGAAGGAACTTTGATCAGGGAATTTGGCAATAGTTCCTGTGTGGCGCACAGGAGGGGCATGCGACGCATATCGGGCGTCCAAAAATAAGGAAAGTAAGGTTTGTGCGGCGCACAGACCATTTGTGTGACGCATAAACTAGGTCGGCTGAAGGGTTTTTGATTTTTCACTATAAATACAAGACCAAAACCCTCCCATTCGATATATAATCAACTCCAGTCGATTTTAGGGTTCTTTGGGGCAATATTCAGCAGCTTTTTCGTCCATCAAGGTCTAGGGGTTGTTCGTGAGCTTCAAGGCATTCGGTTATCGATTTTCTTAGCTTCTACTTGTTTTCTACACATTGGTACAATATGTTCTCTTATACTTTTACTCTTTGTGCTATGTTTATGATTATGAGTAGCTAAATAATTCGTCATCCACTGAGATGAAGTGATACATTGACTATGGTTGCATATTTTTAATCCAAGTTGATTTTATTAATGTTATGTCGTGATCTTAATGAATCGTTTTCTTGTTCTATATTATTGTGCTTGTTGGTGATTCTTACATGCTTTGTCGATTGTGTCGGAAGTATATAGACAAATAATTGAAATCAAAACAAATTAATTAATTGGGGTAAATCTTATTAAACGTTGGTGGTGCCAATTTTTCTAGGATTGAACTAGTTAGTTAATGGGTTTGAAAAGAGTTATAAGCTTGTTGGCCACCAAGTGAGTTTCTTTGTTCGAGTCTAGGTTATCTTGTCAACAATTTTGGACTGGGTCTTAATTTAAATGCAACCGGAGTTAGTGTATCACGGAGTCGAAAGTGGATGATCTTCTCATCCTATTTGATATAAGACAATTTTCTTTTCGATAAATTCTTAGGAATTTCTAACTCTTTCAATCAACTAACTTTTAATATAAAATCAAGATGACGTGGTGTCTTTAAAAACCAAAATCTTTTTAACTACTTTAAACTTGCTAGCTCTTTGTAGTCTCCGTGGAACGAACCTTTACTTACTTTAATCTATATTGCATATGGACGGGTCCACTGCCCCATTGTATGTGGTATTCGATTCGGAGTATTTTTTAAGGATTTTAATTTAACTAGATTTTCACACATCAAGTTTTTGGTGCCACTGCCGGGGATTAATTAAGGAGCTTTAGGTTGAGATTTCGTAGTTGATCCTTTCTTGTACTCACGTGCAAGAGAGTTACTTGTTTTTTTAGGTTAATTTTCGATTTTTAGTTTTAAATTTTCTGTTTTGTTTTGTTTGTGTAACTCGGTGCGTTTTACGGTTTTCTTTGTTTGTGTTTTCAGGTTGTTTCTTAGTTGATGACCACAAGGGCTGCCGGTGTACCACTAGTAAGTCCTCAATCTAATCCGGGAAAGACGAAGAGACGTGGGAAGAAACCTTCTAAAACCGTTAACCTTTCACTTAGCAAAATAGATTCCTTAAACTTAAACGTTGAAGCTGAAAGTTCCATCCACTCCACACCACCGGAAAATAAACAACCAACTCCATCGAAAACTTCACCTAAAAATTCATCACAATCAACACCAAACTCCACTCCACCCTCTACACCTCCTACTACACCTAGAAACATGGCCGAAGACATGGTTCATCCGTTTGATAGGACTATTGGGGAGAGTACTCGAGTCATTGCACCTAATAGGGGCTCGGCTATTCGTCCTCCAACCACCGCTCCGAATTTCAATGTCAAGGGTAATCATTTGTCTCGGGTTGAGAAAAATCAGTTTGACGGGGTTGTTAAGTGGGATCCGTATGATCATGTGGAGAAGTTTGAAAAGTTTGTCGATTGTTCAAGTATGGGGAGACTCAAATGCCACATGTTAAGCTTGAATTGTTTCCGTTGTCTCTCACGGGAGAGGCGGCGACTTGGTATAAGAATCTCGATGAAAACATGTTTGAGACATGGGAAGAGTTGAGGGAAGGATTCATTGAGCGGTTCTTTCCAGCTCAATTAGTTGAAACAATGAAGTTGGAGATCCGGGCGTTTAAGCAACATAGAGGTGAGGATTTGGTAGATGCTTGGAAAAGATTGAAGGAGTTGATGAGGAATTGTCCCGGGCATGGTATTCGATTAATTGAGCACATTCTTATTTTCTTCCGGGGTTTAGATAGCCGCACTCAAAGGGAATTGGATTGGGCTTGTGGAGGTAACATTAATAATGTCACTTACAACGAAGCCTATAAGATTATGGAAGATATGGTTCGTACAAGTGTGATTCAAGAAGCGGGTAGAATTAAACCGGATCTTATGAAAATGGGAAGAAGAAGTGTGGCTCGGGTTGATAGTAGTGGAAGTAATGATGTTGTGGCTGAAATTAAGGCATTGGCAAGTCACATGGATAAGCAATTTGCAAGTATGGATGGTAGGCTTGGATTGATTGAAAAAGATTTGAAGACGGCCGTTGCGGGTTGTGATATCTGTGGTGATAGGCATTACACGGAAGATTGTGATTAAGCACCACAAAATGAAGAAGTTGATTATGTTCAAAATCAATATCAACCACCGTTTGCAAATCGAGGGCTGTTTCAAAGGAATGGAGCTTATCAAAACCGGTACCAAGGTAATTCAAATTCTAATTTTAATTCTAATGGTGCAGGAAATTATAGGTCTACATTGGGAGCTTCATGGCAAGGAAGAAATCAAGGAGGTCTTTCGGTTCAACCGGTTGAAATAGTTGATCCTAATGCCGAGCTTAGGGATCTTGTTAAGAAGTTTATGGTTGATCAAGAAAAGAAGAATGAGAACTACCGAACCGATATCACCGCTTTGAATGATAAGATGAATCAAAATATCAAAAGTCAACAAGCGGCGATCAAGGATTTAGGTGTGAGGCTTGATAGAATGGGTAATTCTAATCGTCAACAAGGATCTTTGCCAAGTCATACCCAACAAAATCCTAAGCCTTCCGGTTCAAATGATGGAGGTAATAAGTATCAACACCCGAATGTTAGGAATGAGCATGTAAATGCCATTACTACTCGGTCCGGTAAGGTAGTTAATTCTCCTATTTCTCCTCCTCTTTCTAGTGCTACTAATGTTCCTATGCAGGTTGATAGTGAGGATGAAGATGAACAAGTTGATGAAGAGATTGTAGTGGAGCCGAACCAAGCCGTGAAAACACCGGCCGTTCCACTTACATCTACTACACCGGTTGCTACACCGGTAGCTAAATCGGCGGCTGTTGAGCTTCAAGTAAAGCCATATAAGCCTAAAGTTCCTTTCCCTCAAAGATTGAAGAAGGAGAAGCTCAAGGAACAATACGGTAAGTTTGTAGACATGATTAAATCGGTTTATATTAATGTGTCTTTGGTTGATTTGCTTTCAGGAATGCCGAACTATGCCAAGTTTATCAAGGATCTTATAACGGACAAGAGGAAGCTAGAGGAAGCTAAGGCTACTTTCCTAAATGCGGAGTGTTCGACAATTGTGCAAAATCAAATCCCTCCTAAGCTTGAAGATCCAGGGAGTTTTTTGATTACTTGTTCTCTTGATGCTAAGCTTACTTGTGATGCTTTGGCCGATATTGGTGCAAGCATTAATTTGATGCCTTTTTCAGTTTATAGGCGATTGTCTTTAGCGGCTTTAAAGCCAAGTCGGATGAGCATTAGGCTCGCCGATCATTCATTTCAGTATCCTATGGGGATTGCTGAAAATTTGTGTGTTAAAGTAGCCCATATCGTTTTTTTTGCCGATTTTGTTATCCTTGAGATGGAAGAGGATGCCAAGGTGCCTCTTATTTTAGGCCGACCTTTCTTGTATACAGCCGCTGCCATCATTCGTGTTAAGGATAAGATTATTTCGTTGGGTATAGGAAATGATAGAATTTCGTTTTCAATTGATAAAGCTTTGCAACATCCTTACTCTACCGATGATTCATGTTTCAGGATTGATGTGATTGACGAGGATGAAGCTTTTGAGATAGAATTGATGAACTTCTTAGACACGGATGAAGGAAAAGCTTTGCTAGCTTGTAGTGAAGAGGAGCAAGTAATGGTGGCGGATATGGTAAGAGAAATCATGGAGTTAAGCACGGATGAGTCACCACCGGAGGATGAGACTTTTGAGGAGATTGAGAAGGATGGTTTGAAGATTGAAACTTCGGTGGACAATCCACCAACCGATTTGGAGCTCAAGCCACTTCCCGAGCACTTGGAATATGCATTCCTCGAAGGTAAGTCACTTCTTCCCGTTGTCATATCATCATCACTTTCGGATGATGAAAAAGGTAAGTTAATGACTATGTTGAAGGCTCATAAAAGAGCCTTTGCTTGGCGTACAACTGATATACCCGGAATTAGCCCCGAATTTTGCAAACATAAGATTAATTTGCATGAAAATTTCAAACCAAGTGTTCAAAGACGAAGGAGGCTAAATCCTAATATGAAAGATGTTAAGAAAGAGATAATAAAACTTTTAGATGCTGGAATTATTTATCCTATCTCTGATAGTCCATGGATAAGTCCGGTCCATTGTGTACCAAAGAAGGTGGGAATGACCGTTGTCACTAATGAACGTAATGAACTTGTACCTACTAGAACGGTTACCGGGTGGCGGGTGTGTATTGATTATAGGAAGTTAAATGATGCAACCCGTAAAGACCATTTTCCCTTACCCTTCATTGACCAAATGCTCGAACGGTTAGCCAGAAACGAGTATTTTTGTTTTCTTGATGGTTTCTCCGGGTACTTTCAAATACCCATTGACACCAATGATCAAGAAAAGACGACCTTTACATGTCCCTTTGGCACGTATGCTTATTGTAGGATGCCATTTGGATTGTGTAATGTTCCCGCCACCTTCCAAAGGTGTATGATCGCGATATTCCAAGACATGTTGGAGACATCTATGGAGGTTTTCATGGATGACTTCTCGGTCTTTGGTGACTCTTTTGACAAGTGTCTTTCCAACTTGGATAAGATGCTTAAGCGATGTGAGCGGGCACACCTTGTTTTTAATTGGGAAAAATGTCATTTCATGGTTAGAGAGGGCATTGTGTTAGGTCATAAGGTGTCTAGTGTGGGGATTGAGGTAGATAAGGCTAAAATTGATGTCATCGCTAAGTTACCTCCACCAACTAATGTAAAGGGCGTTAGAAGTTTCTTAGGTCATGTCGGGTTCTACCGTAGGTTTATTAAAGACTTTCCTAAGATAACCCGACCTATGACTCGTTTGCTTGAAAAAGATGTGCCTTTTGAGTTTAATTCGGATTGTTTGAAGGCATTTGAATTGTTAAAAGATTGTTTGACTCACTAACCCATTATGGTTTCTCCTGATTGGTCTCAACCTTTTGAATTAATGTGTGATGCGAGTGATTTTGCAGTTGGAGCTGTTTTAGGACAACAAGAAGGTAATCATTTTCGTCCGATTTACTTTGCTAGCGAAACTCTTAACAGTGCTCAACAGAATTATACCACTACTGAGAAAGAGTTGCTTGCGATTGTGTATGCGTTTGATAAGTTTAGGTCGTATTTGGTGCTTAGTAAGACCATTGTTTTTACCGATCATTCAGTCCTTAAGTACTTGTTTGCTAAACAAGATGCTAAACCTCGTCTCATACGTTGGGTCTTGCTTTTGCAAGAGTTCGATATTGAGATAAAGGATAAGAAAGGGGCTGAAAATTTAGCGGCCGATCATTTAAGTAGGTTAGAGGATCCTCACCGTGAGGAACCAAAGGGGGATGATATTGATGATACGTTCCCGGATGAGTCTTTGATGAGTATTGTATCTAATGTTCCATGGTATGCAGATTTTTGCTAATTATCTTGTTGTAGGGGTACTTCCAAAAGGATGGACACATCAACAAAGGAAAAAGTTCTTATTGATGTTAAACATTACTTTTGGGAAGACCCATATTTGTTTTGTGTTTGTGTAGATGGAATGATTAGAAGATATGTTTCCGGTGGCGAAACCCGGAAAATCTTGGATGAATGTCACCGAGGGCCAACCGGTGGTCATTATGGACCATCTATCACCGGTAAGAAAGTTTTTGATGCAGGATTTTATTGGCCAACAATCTTCAAGGAAGCTTAAACTTTGGTGGAGACTTGTGATGCATGTCAACGCCAAGGTACTATCACAAGAAGAGATGAGACGCCTCAAAATTAAATCTAGGTTTGCGAAATTTTTGATATTTGGGGTATTGATTTCATGGGTCCATTTCCACCTTCAAATAAGAATGTATATATTTTGGTGGGGGTAGATTATGTTTCAAAATAGGCCGAAGCAAAGGCTTTGCCAACAAATGATGCTAGAGTTGTCATAAATTTTTTGAAACAATTGTTTAGTAGGTTTGGTTGTCCTAGAGCCTTGATTAGTGATAGAGGAAGTCATTTTGCTAATTCACAAATTGATAAAGTACTTAAGAAATATGGGGTCGAACATAGGTTTTCTACTTCGTATCATCCTCAAACTAGTGGTCAAGTTGAGAATACAAATAGGGCTTTAAAAAGGATTTTGGAGAAAACCATAGGGGATAACCCGAAAAATTGGTCTAGTAAGTTAGATGATGCTTTATAGGCATTTCGAACCGCTTATAAGACTCCAATTGGGACTACACCCTATAGGTTATATGGGAAAACTTGTCACTTGCCAATTGAGATAGAGCATAAGGCATATTGGACTCTTAAAAATTGCAATACAGATTTGATAGAGGCGGGTGAGTTGAGGTTTTTACAATTGCATGAACTTGATGAATTTCGATTGCAAGTTTATGATAATTCTAGGCTCTATAAAGAGAAAACTAAAATGTGGCATGATCGTAAGCTTAAAGATTGTAAGGTTGGTGATAAGGTGTTGTTGTTTCTTTCTAGATACAATATTAAACAACCTAAATTGACCTCTAGATGGATTGGACCGTTTGTTATTAAACATGTTTATCCTACGGGGTATGTGTAAGGTGCCCTATTGTTGCGTGGATCGTAATAAGATATGATTCGTTATGTCAAGAGTGCGGAATCCTCTTGAGATAACTAGATTGCTATTGCCTTTTGTTGATTAATAAGCAATTAACCAACTCAAGGAGATGCACAAGGCTTGTGGTTTGTGTAGGAGGTCACACGAAGGAACAAATAACCTTGATCCGTGTATAATCACTAAGATCTAAAAGGATTAGAAACGATTAACCTAATTCCGTAGATTAGGTCTTGTATTTATACTAGTTAAGTATTGGATCGTGTGGGCTTAGGCCTTAATCGCAGATTAGGCCCGAAACAATAAGTCAATCGACTTACCTCGTGCTGACGTCAGCACGAGGTTGTTTCTACATACTGATGACGTCAGCACGAGGGACAACCTTTGACTCTTTGTTTAGCTTCGTTTGGCTCGTACATAACATCCAATCATTGTTCAAGTGTTCTACGACACTTATAAACCTTGATTCTATGTTCTTGTACCTGCAAAACAATATATAACACACAAACACAATACAAAACACGAACAGATATAATATTGAAGTTCAAACGTAATCATTAAATATCAACACAAGTTCTTATTTAAATGATTACAAACATAGTTCCTAAAACATAAACGATAATCAAATCTATGTTGCGATTGTCACAACCAATCTGCATCTACAGACTCCCCCTTGACGATTGCAACTAGATCTTTTTAAAGTCTTCAAAACTTGAACTTCAAAGCTATCCGTTAAATAAAAGTCTTGTGCTATTCGCATGAATTCTCTCTTGCAAACAATGTGCGAGAATGTTGCGATAGCGTCTTTCTTCAATTCTCCAAAAATCCACTGCTGAACAAGGTGTATCCAAAAGTCTTCTCTGATCACCTCTTGACAAATTGACAACCTGCATTGGATCATACATGCGTAGCAACATTTGTTTTTGTGAATCATCAACAAACATCTGAGCTTCGCCTGACTTGATATCTATTTGCCAAAATGTCATCTCTGTCAGCATATCTTGATCCCATCTGATAGCGGGAACTTTCTTAACACATTTAATCCTTCGTTGGACAAAAAGAAATGTGCCATCTTGATTCTTAATCTTCTTCAAAGGTGTCGGCTTTATCAACCTTTCTTCTGGCTTCAGACCTCTATCACTGAAATACTTAATCCTTTCATCTCTAAATCTATTCCAGTAGAAATCTTCAAGTCCATTGCTCTGAAGATTAACGAACCATCTTCTCCCCAAATCTATCATGTCAGAATCACTAAGAGAGTGGAAATGTCTTTGACTCATCGACATGTACTAGCATCCCTCTTTTCTCTTGATAACAAATAAATCAATTCTCTGATCATTAAACCAACTTTGTATCACTGAGAAATACTTGGGTGCATCCTTGTCTGAGATAAACTCCCAAAACATCGATGGCTTATACGTATCACGTATTATCAAACCAGTATGTCCTCTATAACCTGGAATCAGTCTATTAATAATAAACTCATGATCTTGCTGCAGCGGAGGTATGTTAAATCTTCTAAGATCAATCTCTCGTGTAGCATCTATATTCCAGTATAGATCAAAAATATTATCATGTCCTTCATCAACTATATTTGCATATACAGCAAACCTCAAACTTGCAGTATTCTTAGATTCATTTGGACTGTCTCTGATTGGATTGAGATTGAGATGTTCCACTTCAGCTATTGGTTCAACTTGAATGACTTCATCTTCATTAAAGACACGATCAAAGTCGTTTTTCTATCAGCTTCCGAAGTAATGAACTTCCCTTCTTCGATATCTTCATCATTGATACTTTCTAAATCTTCTTCAACATCAAGATCGTCCAACGCACCTATCCTTTGAAGCTTATCTGCAATTCAAACGATTTACATATACAAAGATAAAGAACATAAATCATAAATCAAGACATAATAAATAGTATAAATACATAAAAGAAATTAAAATAAATAATACTATATCATAAATATAATGCAACAATTACATTAATATTTATCTTATAATCTTTATCTATTTTAACTTACAATAATGTTATATCATAAATATAATGTAACAAATACATTCATATTTAGGTTTTAGGTAAAATAAAACAAGTATTAAAGTAAAACAAATAAAACAATAGGTTTTTCTTCACTGAAGATCACCGTGCAGCATGAAAATCATTGTGCATCAATTGCTTCGTGAATCTTCGTGCATCAATTTAACCATGATCCAAGGGTCAATATCATGTCTTATTTGTTTTACTTTAATACTTATTTTACAATACCCAACCCCTTCATATTTATCTTATAATTATTACAAAAACAAAAATCATTAGCACTAAGGTTCATAATTTGAATCCGAATCTGACTCTGACTCTGACTCTGAAGATGTATGAGTTAACCCTGACTGTTTTTTCATTTGATCCCTAAGTGATCCTGGATCATAATAATCATCATAGTCCATAATCTCTGCTCTAGCTCTCATATGAGCTTATGGATCATATCCCAATCTCTTTTCTAGTCTATGCACAAGTAAAGGGTGCAAATCTGACTCTGTAGAGGCATTGGTAGTAGAATCAGTCTTAGTTGACTCACTATCCTGAGTAGATTTTCCTTTGCTAGGATTTTCTTTTTCTGTATGATTATGAGGATCATTCACTAGCTTTTCTCGAATCTCCCTTTCTATTCTATCAAAATTAGAATTGGAGTTACCTGAATTGGAATCCTCCTTATCATCATTATTTGGATCATCAGGATCTGCATCTGGAGCGGCCATCACAACTTTGCCTTTATTTTGAGTCCTAGAAGTACTAGCACCAGCTGTACCAGCAACCTTTGACTCTCTTTGTCTTGATGACTCCCCCTGAACATCTGCAGTCTCTGTATCCATAGCATCATCAGCAGCATCTTGATATTGACGTCTATTCTCTGGCTCACCATCTGTTGGTTGTTGTTGATTTAGATCTTGAGCTCGATCTTGATCTTCATGATCATCATCTCTAGTCTTCTTAGCAAGCTCATCATCTTTACAACTACTTTTATCTTCCCCTTGAGCCAAGCATTGGTCAAGTCTAGATCCAAGAGAATGAACAAGAGCTGTCATTACGTCCATCTCTTCTTGATGCTTAACAGCTTGGAGCTGTAGCTGATTCTCCAAAGTTGTAACCCTCAACTCTAACATCTTCTTTTCAGAAAACAAACGACTCAGCTGCACTTGAACAGGAGCAACTGGACGTGACGTAGAAGCAACATCAGATGTAGAGGCCTGACGTGGCATCATAGCTTCAAAAGAAGGCATACAAGCATTGAAAGTTCCTGTCGGAGGCATCTGAGGTCTTTGCAGAGGAGCCAACAGACGCCCCATGACAGTAGAAACAGGAACCGTTGCCTGAATAGGAGCAGACGAAGGCCTAGGAGCAACAAGTGTCGGCTCTGGCTCTTGACGAACTGTAGACTCCGGAGCAGTAGGAATCGTAACAGTTGTAGCCTCAGTAACAACTTGTGCACAAGAACCAATTCCTCGAATAATAAACTTTGGTCTCGACCTTCTCTCCCCAATAACAACATCAGAAGCAGAAGTAGCCGACACAGAAACAGGAATCTCAAAAACAGAAGCTCTTAAAGCAGCAACCAATGGAGTATCACCAACAGTAGGTGCATGAGACCTCTCCATGGCTTCATTATAAGCAGCAAATTCTCTATCAACTTGAGCTTGAGATCTTTCTAGTCTTCTTCTTCGCTTTGGTAGCCTTTCTTCCTCTTCTTCATCTGATTAACTAGCAATTCAGAAGGACCAACAACATCAACACCAACTGGAGCAGAGGTAGAAATAGAAACTCCAGAAGTTGGTGGAACAAGATTTGCAGGATCATCAATATCCTCCATAAGAGCATCCATATCCGGATCATGCTCCAGATCTCCAGCATATAAAGGAACATCATTAAGTCCTTCAAACTGATCAGCTCGTTCTTCTTGAGGATCATCTTGAGCCTGATCATCACTATCAGCAGCAACAACGGGTTCTTCATCTTCCCAACCTTGTCTAGGTGCAACATAGTTAGGATCAATCAAATGTCCGAACAAAGGTGGATTATCAACATGTACTGGAACATCTACCCGACAAGTGCTTCATACTTTCAACAAATGCCTTATAAGTAAGACGACCTAAATTGAACGTAGGTCCGTCAAATGGCAATTCAGTTGCAAAGTGACGAATGATTATCATCACAAATCTTGGAAACAGAAAGAATTTATTGTCTGTACGAAATGACCTCAACTGCTTCTCCAAATGATAAAAAACGTACTGAGAAAAGCTATACGGCTTGTTCAGCACCAAGGCAACCATCTGAGAAGCATTCTGTATATTCATCTGGTTATAGCCTGTACTCCGATGACTAACGGACCTCAACATATAATAAGCAAGCAGCTTCCATTTGCCACGAAGATGATTCCTGAAGTATGGGTGAGAAATAGCACCAGTATACCCCATACGACGTAGAGCACCGTCAGAAAATTCCTCTGAAAAGTCAGTCGGACCTTGCTCTATCTTGACATCAACTAAGTGTAATATTGTCCATAAGTCTCCAGCCGAAAACAAGAATGAACGTCCTCCAACAGTAGTGTGAATGTACATATGATCACCCATCTGCACTGATCGGGCTGAGTTCCAAAAATCCTGAATGAGACTTATTACCAACGGAGGGTTCTCTGTTACTGCAAAATGTACACGAGAACGTGCAAGAAACTGTAGGACACCGTGAAACTCTGGTGTGCACCCCGTCTGAGTAATACTGAGATCGAGTGCAGCATTGTGCTCCTTGACGAACACACGAGCATTATTACCTTGTCCTGCCATACCTGCACAAAAACAGACAAAAACGACAAGAAAATGAAAAATTAGAAATTAAAAATCATCTAAAAATTTTCTCAGTATCACGACTGACTTCGTGGTGACGTCATCACGGGAGAAATCCTCTTCGTGTGACGTCATCACGAAGTGTTCTTCGATAACCCAGAAACACGAGGCATAAAACACCTCCATTCGACGATTCAACCAAATAAAATCATCAACGTGGACTTGTTTATGGATCGTGTTAACCCAGAAAATCAACAATCGAAACAAATTCAATGTATATGAACACGAAGTAAAGTGTTCTTCGTGTTCTTCATCTGCTTCGTGTGAATAGTAAACGAGCCATAATTTCTTCAATTAATCTTGATTTTAATCATGATAATATGAACTTTTGTTAGATTTAAAGTGTACAAACATCAATTAATCCAATTTTAAGTCCAAATCATCAAAAATTGAAGATCAAAATCTTGGTTTGTCCTAGTTACTGTTCACGCGAAGAGGATTCAAAATTTGGCCATTAAAACGACATGAAATCGTTAGTTCTTATAGTCAAAACATCAATAATCAATCATAGATCGTGAAAGTACCAACAAATCCAAGTAACAAACACGGAAAGATGAAATCGATCGAAAAGAGCTACGAATGAATAGTGCGCACGAGGGAGGCAAGTTCGTGTGATTTACTTAGGGTTAATTTTCGATTAATGGTAATTAATGAATGGTAATAACCCATATTTATATTCGAATCCTCATGGGCCGGGCTGAACACTCAGTTCGTAGGCTTCGTGATGACGTCAGCGCGAGGCATGCTGTCAGCACGAACGAAGTTGAATTTTCAGTTTTTAAACTCATACGAATTGCTTTCCTTAGCCAAATTTTGTCAAATTTTCCAGAAAACTTATTTAGGAAGACTACAAAAATTCCAAAAACATAAACCTGTAGACACTCGTTACTAAAAACCTGTATCTACTTGAATATGCAATCGTAGATCATCCGTACTAACTTGTCATCACAATAATGTATGAAATAAATCTTACATTATTATCTTGACATAAAATCGATCATTTCTTCATTGATGTTTAACTCAACAATGCAAACTTACATTAAAACATATTTAATGTATAATACATTACAATAGATCAAAATATCATATCAACAACTTATCACATTACATCTTAGGTTGTGATCTTAATAATACAATGGTAACCTATCACACTAAGTCTTAGATTAAATACAAGGCAATCCATCCTTGTAACACAGTTCTTGTAATTTCTGAGCAACTTTTATTGTCCGTCGCAATGCAATTCTAATAAGCAAGCGAATACAATTTTGCCTTCAATCACAATCTGAAATTTTTGATGCCAATTTCATTATAAAATGAGTGTATCATCTGTAACCTGCACACTTAACAAACTTCATCAAAGCATCAAAAACAATAAAAATATCATAAATATGCAAAACAACCAAAATCTTAACCTAGCAATCATTACAAGATGTAAGGCAAGTCCAATCTTTGTCAAGCATACTTATCAACCAAAAAAATTGAAATTTCAAAAATTTACTTGAAACACATTCAAAAATTTTTGACTTTTCAATTTTCAAAACATTTCATTTTCTAAATTAAACAACTTATGTATTAATTAGAAAATCCATCTTTTAAACATTTATACCGTAAGCAACAAGCCTTATATAATTCACTAAGAATTATAACATTTAATGCTTATCAAATCTCTCGTGCAATAAGAACTAGTTTGACACACAAACTGACACTTATTACAAAAAATAAAAATAAAAATAAAGACGAAACAAAATAAAAATAAAAATAAAAACAAAACACTATGCTACTTTATTTATTTACAAGAAATCTTAAATTTCTACAGATTAGATCAGATTAGCATTTACATAAGTCTGCAAGTGAGAAATAATTCTCTTATTATTAATTATGAACAGTGATTCAACCATGATTACCGGTATATTTGTCCTCTTAAACACTCGGTACTTCCAGTTTCCTTTGAGTTATGACACTTTCGACATACCCTGGCCAAGGACAGTCACCATGTAACCCGAGTAGCCTAATATGCCACTGAATAGTTTGCGAACTTATGTGACCCACATTCAGATATACTTCCGTAATCGATACAAGCACTAAGATAACAAATATTCAATATATATTCAAAAACATCCTTAAACAAATCATGAGACACTTTTTAGATAACTGAACTTAATTACTTTGTGATTTAACTTATTTGCTTTTGCATTTCATTATTTATAAGGAACCCGTGATTTTTTGTGAGACCCATGTAGTGAACTTTCTGACAACCTAACCCAAGTTGGAAGCTTTAGGTAAGCTAGGTATACAAAGACACCCCGAGGACATACTTGTCCGAATCTCAAAGACTACATTAGCCCCTTAGTTAACATTCATTTCATTTGCATAAACAATATCACATTTAACTTTTATGCTCATGATTGGTAGAGATTTTTGCCTGTACATTGAACAAATCTTATAGTAATGCTAGATCTTTCACAAAATTTAAGGACTAAATCAGTTCATTACTGAAAAGCAAGCATTCTCAGCCATATATCTGAATATGTTTCCCACAAGAACATTGTAAAAATTAAGTTCAGATTAAGGAAACCTTGCTACTTTGTGTCTACCAATATATCCCAAATTGTAATCACTGAACTAAGCAGTTATATTACGATTAAGCAGACTTAAAAGCTAAGTATCCTCACTTCTAATCATCTGACAGCATTAACTTAAATCTCTCCCATATTTTTGTCATTTTCTCATTTTTCACATTTTTATGGTTTTTATGACACTAAGAACTCTTTTTGTATTTTTATGACTCTAGCTATTTACAGACACAAACTTACAAAATTAGTTCTTTGAGAGATTTAATATGAATCAACATTCTTCATCCCATTGAGAAGAATTAACTTCTCAAATCGAGTCTTATCAAATGCTTTGGTATACAGATTAGCTAAATTATCATCGGTTATAACCTTTTCCAAATGAATTAACTTCTTTTGGGCACAATCACGCAAGAAATGATGTCGAATATCAATATGCTTGGTGACCTTATGCATGACAGGGTTATTTGTAATGTCTATAGCTGACTTATTGTCTATTCTAATAGGAGTATCAAGAAAATCCATACCGTAGTCACGAAGTTGTTGCTGAATCCACAATACCTGGGAACAACAGCTACCAGCAGCCATATACTCTGCCTCACACGAAGACTGAGCAACACATGTTTGCTTCTTGCACTGCCACGATACTAATCTTCCTCCTAACAACTGACAACCTCCAGTCTTAGACTTTCTGTCATTATTAGAACCGCCAAAGTCCGAATCAGTATATGCAACAAAATCAAACGTTCCTCCCATAGGATACCATAGACCAAGCCCTTGGTTTCCCTTAAGATAATGTAGAATACGTTTTGCTGCAGTCAAATGTGACTCTTTCGGACTAGCTTGAAATCTAGCGCAAAGACAAACAACGAACATAATATCTGGACGTGAAGCAGTCAGATACATCAATGAGCCAATAATAGCACGATAATAAGTTGCATCCACAAGTTCATCTTTCGGATCAAGAACCCCTAAACCATGATTTTGTTGAATAGGAGTACCATATGTCTTGGATTCTAGCATTTGAAACCTTTCCAAGATGTCATCGACATACTTAGACTGGTGAATAAAGAATCCATCTTTCCTTTGATCTACTTGTAGTCCAAGGAAAAATTGTAATTCCCCCATAGCACTCATTTCAAATACATTTTTCATGCTCATTTCAAACTCTTTGCACATCTTTATATTAGATGAACCAAAAATGATATCATCTACGTAAACTTGTACAATTAGATAATCTCGCTTCTTCCACTTGATAAACAATGTGCTATTTATTGATCCTCTTGTAAATCCATTTGTCAACAAATGTGTCGACAACTTTTCATACCACACTCTGGGTGCTTGATGTAATCCATAAAGAGCCTTATCCAAACGATATGCTCTTCTTGGATAATTCGGATCTTCAAACCCCGATTGTTGGTGAACATGCACTTCTTCTTTAACTTCACCGTATAAGAAGGCACTCTTAACGTCTAACTGATACACCTTTATACCTTTGAAACTTGCATAGGCTAAAAATAACCTTATAGCTTCAATCCTAGCAACTGGTGCAAAAGTTTCGTTATAGTAATATCCTTCTCGTTGTGCAAACCCCTGAACAACCAAACGTTCTTTATTTCTAGTAATGATCCCTTTGTCATCTCGTTTGCATTTATATACCCAACGAGTTCCAATTGGTTCTTTACCTCTAGGCACATCTACTAACTCCCAAACTCCAAGTTGTTCAAATTGAGCTAATTCTTCTTGCATAGCTTCAACCTAACATGGATCTGGAAGTGCTGCCTTAACATTCTTAGGTTCTACTTGTGAAATGAAACCTGAATATAAACACTCAGTTATCAATCCAGTGTCTTTCACTTCACAAAACAAACTAGTCAGATCCTTATTCAACTGATTTGTAGTTCGAACAGGTTCTGTAGCATTTCCAAGAATATTTTCAACTGGATGATCCTTATTAATTCGATATTGAGGAACCGAATCAACATTCAGTCTTTCTCCTAACTTTGTTCTAATATGAAACTCAGGAGAGCTAAAATCATCTTCCGATTCTTCAGAAATAGGATCATCATCAGGCAGTGTAACCTTTGATGGAGTAAGTGGTGTAGTGTTCGCGGGTTCACTATTATCTGAATCTGGTGTCTTATTCTTGTCCTTACCACTTTCATCAACATCAGTAGTCGACAGAACGTTGGATGGAGTAGTATCGACATTTCGAGTAGGCGGAGATATAGGAGTATTATCCATGTGATCTCTTAAAATAATCACATCATCAACTGTCTCAGGATCTGAATAAGAATCAGGACCATGTAGTGAACTAAACACACTATCATAGTCGAAGTTTTTACCACTTCCAGAATGAATAGCGGGCTTATGACTGACAATCTTGACATTTGTTCCCAAATCAACTTTGCCGGTCTGTTTGTTGTAAACCCGTCTAATTGATGTTCCCGGTTTATAACCCATGAGAAATCCCTCTTCAACCTTTGAATCAAACTTTGACTGAGGTAGAAACTTCAAGAAAGTACACGGTACACCAAATGGTTCAGCATTCTGTAAATTCGGTTTCTTCTTATGTAAAAGCTCATAACATGTCTTATTATGACGCTTAACTACAGTAACCCTATTTAAAATATGACAAGCTGTATTCACCGCCTCCGCCCAAAACATAGTAGGAAGCCCTGAATCTGCAAGCATAGTTCTGGCTGTCTCGATTAGAGTCTTATTCTTTCTTTCAGCAACTCCATTTTGTTGTGGTTCTACGGAGAACTGTATTGATGTTGGATTCCCTTTGACAAACAAAAGACATCCATCACATTATTCTTGAATTCAGTTCCGTTGTCACTCCTGATTCTCTTAACATGAACTCCATAAATGTTTTCAGTTTCAACAAAGAAATTTATCAAAATTTGCGGAGTTTCATCTTTCGATTTAAGAAAGAATACCCATGAGAATCTCGAGTAATCATCAGTAACCACCAAACAGTAGTACATCCCACCGATACTTCTTACATTCACTGGACCAAATAAATCCATGTGAAGTAACTCAAAAGGATTAGCAATAGAATTTTCTTATTTCGGTTTATGTGCAGACATTTGCTGTTTACCTTTCACACAAGGTACATATTTGTCTTTTATTCCAAACCGTTTCATGGGAACGCCTTCAACCAAACCATGTTTGACAATGTCATTCATCTTTCGGAAATTGATTTTTCCCATTCTTCTATGCCATAACAAAGATTCAGATTCGTTTGCTTTTGATAACAAGCAAACAGACTCCTTTGGATCATCAACACCTAACACAAAGCCATAGATGTCTCTCTTCCTAGGAGCTTTCAGCAGGATCCAGTCTTCAGGAATAACATATCCTGGTTTCAAAATAAGTGCTTCTTTCTCATTAAAATGGACATTGTTACCCTTGTCACAAATCTGAGAAACACTTAATAAATTATGTGCTAACTGTTCCACATAATTGACTTTATCCAGTGTAATCTTCCCATTGACAACATCACCTTGGCCCGAGATGTTGCCGCCCTTGGGACCAGCGAAACTAACATATGAACCATTTACATCTTCATAATTGGACAAGACATTCTTGTCCCCTGTCATGTGCCGAGAGCATCCACTGTCAACATACCAAAGATTGATAGGCTTCCTTGGTTCTTCCTGCACATCAGACAATAAGATGGTTAGTTTCTGAAGGGAACCCAAACCTTTTGAGGTTTAGGTTTTCCGAATTCATCTCTAATGATCAATTCGATCCAATATCCATTGCTCTGTAATGGAGCCTTGGATGAAGATGGTGTCACAGACTGTTTCTTAGGTGAAGTGAAATGAGTCTTAGGAGTAGAATTCCTTGGTGAGTGAGTAGCAAATCTAGGTTGACTCCCTAATCGATCATAGAATTTAGACGAACTATTAATTCTAGAAGGAGGAGATCGATTTTGTTGAGCCATCTTCCTAGGTGAATAACTCCTTTGAGGTGTACGAGAACGACTCGGACTTACACTACTAGAAGTAGTATTCTGTGAAGGTCCTTGTCGTTTTGGAGTCTTAGATCTATTATTATGAGCAACATTATCTGAGTCACTAGATCCTCCAGAACACATACCCTTTTCTGGACATCTTCGTTTCCTATTTGGACAGCAAGAAGAGGTCGTGGTGAAAACGAAGACTCTGGTCAGGGTCGTGGTATTGGTCGAGGAACTGGACAGGGTGGAGGCCGTGGTATTGGTCGTGGCACTGGGCCTGAGGTAGTTCAAGGTGTTGGTCGTGGAAATGAAAAGGTTGGAGGTGGAAGTGCTGGCCGTGGCGTTGGTCGTGGTGGCGGCCGAGGTAGTGGTCGTGGAAACGGTCGTGGTGGAGCTGAAAATGAAACTACTAATGAGCAACCTGGAATGCAACCAGACCCAGCTATGATTGCCATGATTACCCAAGTGGTTAATACTATACTCGCACAAAATGCTCAAAATGCACAAAATGCAGAGAATGAAGATGCTTGGTATGAGGATGCTCATAATGAGTATGCTCAGTATGAGGATGCAGAGGATGATCATGGTGGTGAATACTATGAAGACGTTGATCAAGGAATTCGTGTTGGAAATGTACCGAGAGGACTTAGAAGTGGCGTCAGGACCTGTACTTACAAAAATTTCAAGGACTATGGTGTGCAAGAGTATGATGGTAGAGGTGGAGCAGTCAAGTTTATCCAATGGTTAGAAAATATGGAGGCTGTGATCGGTATTAGCGAATGTACCCATGAACAAAGAGTTAAGTATGTGGCAAACTCTTTTACTAAAGATGCTTTGTCTTGGTGGAACACTCAGTGCTTAATCAGAGGCAGATTAGCGGCAGAGGCGATGCCTTGGTATAACTTCAGAGAGTTGATGATGAGAAAGTTCTGTACAGCAACCGAACTGGTGAAGCTAGAACGAGAGTTTTTGGAACATAAGATGGTCGGTGCTGATCATGCTGGATATACTACCCGTTTTAATGAACTCTCAAGGCTCATTCCACATTTGGTTGAACCTGGAAACAAAGGTATAGAGAAGTATCTTAGTAAGTTAATACCTCAGGTTAGGTCGACTATGGCTGCTGTTCACCCACTTACCCTAAAGGAGGCTATATTGAGGTTTGAAGCTATGACAGAGGAGTTGGTTCAGTGTGGAACTATTACTGCTGTTAGGAGGAAAAGGAAGGAAGGCAGTGGGACGAGTAGTAGTAAAAAAGTTTGGTGATCTGATGGGAAGAGACAGAACAGAGGCAAGGTATTTGCAGTGACTGATGCTAGCAAAAAGGAATATGTGGGTTCTCACCCTAAGTGTACCAAGTGCAATCTTCACCATGCAAATCAGAATTGCTTAACATGCTACAACTGCAATAAGACTGGGCATTTGGCAAATTACTGTCCGGAACCAAGGACTCAGGTGGAACCATTGATAGGGCACCATTGAATGTCGTACCATTGAATCAAAGGAGACCTACCGGAGTTCGGGGAGGATGTTATGAATATGGGGCCACTAATCACTATCGGAACATGTGTCCTCAGTGGGTTGGGCAACAGGTTCAAGTGGCAGTTCATCCTAACCAGCTACAGAATACTGGACCCAATCAGAATAGGGGCAATCAGGCTCCAGCTGCTAGAGGTCGTGCTTTTGTTCTAAATGCTGCTGAGGCTCGCAACGACCCGAATGTTGTTGCAGGTACTTTTCTTCTAAATGGTCATTATGCTATTGTTCTCTTTGATTCTGGAGCTGATTATAGTTTTGAAATGACTAGTTTCGTTCCTTTATTGAGTGCTAAGCCGAGCCCTATGTATTTATGTTTTGAAGTAGAAATGGCTAATGGTAGGTTAGTCAGATTAGACCAAGTCATCCGTTCGTGCACATTAGTTTTTAAATAAACACGCTTTCTTTATTCACTTAGTACCTTTTGAAATGGGGAGTTTTGACGTTATTATTGGTATGGACTGGATGTCTTTGGTCGATGCGACGATTCTATTTAGTGCAAAAATTGTTAGAATTCCCTTACCAGATGGCGAGATTTTAGAAGTTCAGGGTGAGGTGTCTAATTCTTTTGAGGGTCGTGTCATGAGTGTGTCTGGTAAAGAGGTTAGCTTGATTAATGTCCTCGTCGTTCAGGACTATCAGGATGTTTTCCCTGATGATTTACCCGGCTTAC
Organism: Erigeron canadensis; assembly: GCF_010389155.1. NCBI lineage: Eukaryota > Viridiplantae > Streptophyta > Magnoliopsida > Asterales > Asteraceae > Erigeron > Erigeron canadensis. Next base: position 3,675,179 of record NC_057761.1, read on the forward strand.
CTCCGTCTCGACAACTTGATTTTCGCATTAGCCTTGTTCCAAACACAACTCCTGTAGCAAAATCCCCCTACAGATTAGCAACAACTGAATTACAAGAATTGGCTACACAATTAAAAGAACTTCAAGACAAGGGATTTATTAGACCTAGTCAGTCACTGTGGGGAGCACCTGTCTTATTCGTCAAAAAGAAGGATGGTTCTTTTCGCATGTGTATCGACTGCCGTGAGTTGAATAAGTTAACAGTAAAGAATCGTTATCCCCTTCCTAGGATTGATGACCCGTTCAATCAACTTCAAGGTGCAAAGCGTTTCTCAAAATTTGACTTACATTCAGGGTATCATCAACTGCGTGTACACGAGGACGATATACCAATGACTGCCTTTAGAACGAGATATGGACATTTTGAGTTCACAGTGATGCCTTTTGGATTAACTAACGCACGAGCAGTATTCATGGATTTGATGAATAGAGTGTGTCGACCGTATTTAGATAAGTTTGTAATTGTGTTTATCGACGACATCCTAATTTACTCAAAGACAAAGGAAGAACATGCTGAACATCTGAGAAAGGTACTAAAATTACTGAGGAAGGAAAAACTGTACGGAAAATTTTCTACATGTGAGTTTTGGCTTGATGAGGTACACTTTTTGGGACATGTCGTGAGCAAGGATGGAATACACGTAGATCCTAGCAAGATTGATTCAGTCAAGAACTAGAGAACACCAGAGACACCGACTGAAGTCAAACAATTCGTTGGTCTGGCTGGCTACTATAGAAGGTTCATCGAGAATTTCTCTAAGATTGCGTTTCCGCTTACGCAATTAACCCAGAAGGATAGGCCGTATGTCTAGGGTGAAAAACAAGAAGCAGCGTTTCAAATCTTGAAAGATAAGCTATGTAATGCGCCGATTTTGAGTATGCCTGAAGGGTCTGATGACTTTATAGTGTACTGCGATGCATCGGGTCAAGGATTAGGTTGTGTGCTCATGCAAAGAGGCAAGGTGATTGCATATGCCTCACGACAATTGAAAGTCCATGAGAAGAATTACACAACTCTTGACTTGGAATTAAGAGCAGTTGTTTTTGCATTAAAATGCTGGAGGCATTATTTGTATGGAACCAAGTGTGTAATTTACACGGATCACAAGAGTCAACAACATATTTTCAATCAACAGGATTTGAATATGTGACAACGAAGATGGCTTGAGTTACTCAGTGATTATGACTGTGACATTCGTTATCACCCGGGGAAAGCCAATTTAGTGGCCGATGCCTTAAGTCATATGGAAAGGGTTAAGCCTAGACGAGTACGTGTTATGAGTATTATAGTGCAAAGAAGTGTTAGAGATCAAATCATAGAAGCACAATTGGTGGTTGTTGGAGATAAAGATCTTCTTAAGAAGGAACTACGAGGAATGGAACAACATTTGGATAGAAGAGACGATGACGACTTGTATTTCGTGGACAGACTATGGGTTCCTTCCGCTGGTGATTTACGAACATTGATATTGAACTAAGCTCATAATACAAGGTATTCGCTACATCCAGGCACCGACAAGATGTACTATGATTTGCGTGAGTTATATTGGTGGCCTGGCATGAAGAAAGAGGTTGCTGAGTTTGTAAGTCGATGCTTGACATGTCTACAGGTGAAAGCGGAACATCAAAAGCCTGCGGGATTACTCAGACAACCAGAAATTCCTGAATGGAAGTGGGAGAACATAACTATGGATTTCATTACCAAGCTACCTAGGACGAAGGAGGGTCATGATATGATTTGGGTGATCGTCGATAGATTGACAAAGTCCGCTCATTTCTTGGCCATTCATGAAAAAGACCCCACAGAGAAATTGATGAGGAAGTATGTAAAGGAAGTCGTGTCGAAACATGGCGTACCAGTTTCGATTATCTCAGACAGAGATACTCGCTTTAGTTCTCAATTTTGGCGAGTGTTTCAAAAGGCCTTTGGGACTAGGATAGACATGAGTACGGCGTACCATCCTCAAACTGATGGTCAGAGTGAACGTACGATTCAGAACTTAGAAGACATCTTGAGAGCATGTGTCTTAGATTTTGGTGGCAACTAGGATGACCATCTACATTTGATAGAATTCTCTTACAACAATAGTTATCACCCAAGTATTAATATGGCACCTTTCAAGGCATTGTATGGACGGAAGTGTAGATCACCTGTCGCATGGTCTGACTTTGGCGATAGCCAGTTGGTTGGGCCAGAGCTTATTGAAGAGACTGGCGAGAAAATAATTCAGATTAAAGAGAGACTTAGATTAGCACGTGAATGTCAAAAGAAGTATGCTGACGTCAGACGTAGACCCTTGGAATTCAGTGTCGGGGACCGTGTACTTCTTAAGGTTTCCCCGTGGAAAGGAGTGGTTAGATTCGTCAAGAGTGGAAAACTCAGACCAAGATTTATTGGACCTTTCGAGATATTAGAAAGAATTGGCGAGGTAGCTTATCGATTAAGACTTTCGGAAGAGCTTAAGGGAGTTCACAACGTATTTCATGTGTCGCATCTTCGAAAATGTCTAGCTGAAGAAGATCGTCATGTGCCTATGGACGAAATCCGGATTGACGATAAGTTGAATTTTGTTGAAGAGCCTTTAGAGATTGTGGATAAGAGTCGAGTCGATCAGGCTCGACGACCGGGAGAAGCAAAACGAAATCAGGATTTGGCCAAGGTGCGGAAACTAAAGAAAACCAAGTATACACTTGTCAAAGTCGATGGAATTCAAAGCGAGGGCCTGAGTATACTTGGGAACGGGAAGATCATTTCAAGACAAAATACCCCCAATTGTTTAATAGGACTAGTTCGAGTTGAATTTTCGGACGAAATTCTTTTAACGGGGTAATGATGTAACAATTGTCACCTGAGCGTTCGTCTGACTGTAGTAACCGTCAAACATAAGTCTAAAGACGCGAGTTTCTATGGATTAAAGTATGATTAAGACATGTCATTTTATTGTATACTAGTGTTTTAGACTTTTTAAGACTTGGTGTGAATGTTTGAGAAAGACTAGCTGTTTAATAGAAATGCCTAAATAAAGACTTAAAATACTTTTGTGAGTCAAATATGGTCATGTGACTAGTCGTTGTGTTCGTAATTCAAAAATATATCATAAAATATGGTCAAATCATTTCTATGACATTCGGTGTTCGCTCGGTAAGCAAAAAGGACTAAAACTGTCAGACGTTCCGTTAGTCTGACGGACCCCCCCCCCCTCTCCCTTGGCCTTGCCTATAAATACAAGGCCAAGCCTTTTGCTTTTCTTTTCTTGTTTTGGTCGTCCATATCACCTCACACACATAGAATTTTGCTTTCAAATTCTATCTTGCAAAAATCGCTTGATTTCGGTTCTTAACGCTTGCAAATCAATCAAGGCTTCAATCTTCAATCAAGAAACTAGTGTGTGTTATCATTTTCTTCATCAAAAACATAAAAAGGTACTGATTTCCATGTTTTTAATTCGGACCTTAACATATTTATGTAATTAATTTTCGGTTCTTATCAAAAGTTAAGCGAATCATGTCTTTGATTGTTGATTGTTCAATTTCGGTTACAATTGTGTGTAAGAAACGAATTGAACCTTGATTAAGGCTTTGATTTGATACATTATGCACTTTTGTAATTTGGATTTTGTGCAACTACAAACATTGAAGATATCCTTTACTTGGCTAAAAGACTCTAAAACTAGTCGATTTCATATCCAAGATTAAGGTTGTGCAATTGTCGATCACATGATGTATGAAATCGGTTGAACTTCACCCTTTTTGTACTGATTTGTGACACTTTTGTGCAATCAAGACTCATGGGTATGAATTGGCTAGCCTTAGATCTCGTTATTTTAACAAAATCGCGTCAAAATCGTTCGTTTTTGCTCAAATAGCGTATGAACCCGACCCCGGCCAGGTCTAGCTCTACCTAGACTGGTCTAGCTCGACCTAGGCAGGTCTAGCTCGACCTCTACCTGGTCTAGCTCGACCTCTGGTGGTCTAGGTTGACCCTCTGTTGACTTTTGCCGCTTAAACATCACGTAAAGTTACTAGTTTGACCCTAAATGACTTGCTTTAACTCTCGGACATTTAAGACTTGGAATAAACTCATTTTGATCTCTGTCCAGGTCCAACTAAACCTGTCTTGGTCGAGTTCGGCCACTTTCAAACTCATATAGTCGATTTCATTAGCCTTTCGTGTCCATACGCGCTTAACCGGTTCTTAAACTTGACTAGTTTTCTCAAAAAGTGTATTTTTGGTCCAATTGATTAACTTATGATTAAATGGTTTCAAAATAACATTTTTGGGCAGTAGTTGGTCAAGTTCAACCATAAGGTTGAGCTCAACCTCAACTCGTTTCGGTTTCGTAAGCTTTTCGGTTAAAATCTCCGGTTTCGTCTAGTTTTGATTAAATTCAAGTAAAACTTATTTTGGGCTATGTAATGATTTCAAATCAGGTTGTATTGATAAAATAATGTATTTTAAACTTAAGAAAGGTCATTGGTGTCAAATCCAGACTCTTGTTCGGTTTATTCGAGTCTCGTAAATTTTAACAAAAGTCGTTTTAAAAGTAAAATAAAGACATACAGACTTAAAGGCATCTCTAATAGGCTAAGACTTAAAACAAAAGACGTTCATTTTGACTTGTCACGTATTATTTATAGGTGTTGATTGAAGTGGACTTTGATTGTGCTTGTCGTGCTCTTTCATTTTAATGTCATAACACTTTTCAGGTGAGTTTCGTAGCCCCTCTTTTAACATGTTTTGGGGTGGAAAGTATACTTGTTCTTTTTAAACAGTTTTGTCGATTTCTGTTTATGTTAAATATTGAGCCTGTGCGTATAGAGTTACTTATGCCATTTGACGTGCTTATGTCTTATTGTATGTGTGTAATTATGTGTTTGTTATTGTGCTATATGACGTGCTTATTTGACGTGCTTTTGTGTGTTTGGTAACTTGAGACTTTAGACTAAGGCAGGTACCGTAAGGCCGGACTTTGAGACATTGAGATTTTTGGACTTATTATGGCGTAACTCTGCTCGTTATATATTGAACTATCACTTGTTTAGATTTAAAAGAATCTACAAAAGACTTATTTCTTTTACTAAGACTTTTGACATAAAACCTACGAACTCACCAGCCTTTGTGTTGGCACGTTTTAGTATACTTTTTAGGTACTCAGGCTAATCAGGATTAAAGACTACTATGCTAGGCTTGGACTTCGGAGATTAGTGCTCCTTTATTTATTTTCAGACTTTAAGGCTACATGTCGTAAGCTATTTTAGCACTTTTATGACTTTGAACTCGTGTATTTGGGAATATATTTATTATATTCTATTTCATTTAGCAGTATCTATGTAATTCCATGTCGTGCTGTACTTTTCATGACACCTCATGTTTCCGTCAATGGTGAGGTGTTACAATGCAAGAAATGTTCATAACCATACATGTTTGCAAAAATAATATAAATTAAAATGGCACTTATACATAGTATATGCAAACACTCATAAATAGCCACCTACATAATGACAAACATATCCAATCATATACACAAAGGCAAAATTTGGGTTGTTAGCTAGATCATTTTAATTGTATATAAAATGTTTTCAGTTATAAATTTGTAAGAGACCGGGAATATTCGGGTTTTAAATTTAGGTCACACGCGTCAATGTGGGTTAGCCTATATATTTGGTATAGTCTTAAAGCTTTTGGGGATTATACCAAGATTCAAATTTTGACATAGGCAAATTGGGGTAGTTAAAAAGGTCACAGGCAATTGTACTGATTCACACAATAAAAAGTATAGTACCAATAAGCTGTTTTGGACAAAAAGTACATGTTAGTTGTTTGTTACCCATCTTCCTTGATGGTCCGTTTGCCAACCTTTACTTAACAAATCGTACATGAAACAAAATATAGTTCTTAGTCAAGTCATATATATGTCACCTGATAAGTGATTATTATAAATGTATTAAGGTGGTCTAAAACTGATTAAATGAGTTATGTGTATTTCAGGTTTGAGTTAAAATGACAAAATTAATATGGCTTAAAATGGTGATAAGCGGATCAAAAGTCCATAGGTGATTGGGACTGCCATATTACAAATCAATCAAACCATGCATCAATGTACAAGTGGATAAAGGTGGTGTACAATTCTTCAAAGGATAAACCATAGAATGCTAGTTGTTATATTTATAAGCATGGAATTAGTTCCACCTGCATGTTCACGAGAGCAAAAATAAAGCAGCCATAACTGTTTTGGGCCTTAGCTGCGAATGGACTACATCACAAAAGAAAAAATAAACCCAACTTTAATTCTTGATTTTTGGTTTTGTTCTTTTGCGGCTGGATATGAGACGAGGAAGTCAACAACCCTTTTTATTATGGGAAAGCATAAATCCTCTATAGAAAATAGCCTAATTATGTGTATAAATCAATAGATAGAATTAGAAAAAAAGTATAAGTGGATAACACATGTTATATTTTATTGTTATTAGGAAGATTATTATGCTAACTTTTAAAAAAATCTATCATTTCTTTTTAATTATTATTCCCATATCACATTCGAGACATTCTTGGGGAGATATTATGGACAAATGCGGAGCCAAAATTTTCAGTTGGAGGGACTAATGATGATAAATGTACAATTTCAAAGCTAGATTTGAAATTACAAGGCGCCGGCATCTTTTGTTCTAAATTTGTATACCATGCTATTTTCATAATATATTAAAAAGTAAGAACTAATTTTATCTAGAACTAATTATAGTTAATAAGTTAATTAAATCTACATGAAATGTTCTATATATTTCTTAAAAAATGTTAGTGCATCAGTTTTTGTGACTCGTTAATAAAAAAATCCATTGCATTCATAAAATATTTTTAAGTGAATAAAAATAATCTTCAATGGGCTAATAATATACTTGTAATAGTGTAACACTACACACTCACTTCTATCTCTAAAAAATCACACAAACAAATATTACTCCGACTTGTGTAACTCTCTCTGTCATCACCGCCTTCTTCACTCTTTTCAATTCCCTTCTTCTCAATAGTCAACACCGTCCAAACACCCCCACACCTCTGCCAATCTCCAACGCTTGCAACGATATCTTCCTACCCTACACACAGCGGCGGTACCACATGGGGCAAAGGCGGCGGTACCACATGGGGCAAAGGGGCAAATGTCTTTTTCAAAATTTAGATTTTGTCATGTATTTTCAAATTTTTTCATCGATTTTAAAAAACTTCTTATAGGTTTTTAATATTTTGACCCCTTTTATATTTATAATTCACGGATTTTTTAATTTTGCCCCTTCTGGAGTTTTTTTCTAATACCGCCTCTGCCTACACATACACATCCGTATCATCTAATCTCCTACGTGAAACACCCATCGGCCACACCATCGCCGTATCACCGTCAATTCTTTTATCTAGCTCGTTCACAGGTAAAATCAATTACTATGTGAAGGCTGAAGTTTATATGCAATTATTTGCTCATCGATTCATCATTCATGTTATCTTTCTGATTAACATGACCATATATTATTGGAGATTGGGGGTGGCTCGGTTCATTAAAAGCCTTTGTAGCAGTGGGCTATGGCTAGTCTACCAACGGAAACCATGGATGGTTAGCGGGGGCTAAGCACCCCCTAGCCCCTCCCCTAGCTCTGCCAGATGGAGCGGCAACAACACACGCACACCTTATCAATTTCGACCAGACGGAATAAATCTTATCAACCCTTGGTGATTTGAGGATCACAATGTCCGGCTAAATTCAGGTTACCTCTTCTTATGAACAATTATTGACTATTTTACTTTATGAACTTTATTTTTAGTCGCATAAACATTGATCTTCTGGATGATTGGTGTGGGACCGAATGATGTCGTCAAAAATCAACAGGCCGCAGTCAATAATAATGGAGGTGGAAAATGAAATGATGGAAAGAAAGTCAAAAACTCGACCAAATACAAAGTATATGGCAAGTATGACTCGAGTGTCAAACAAGGAAGCGATGAACTGAAGATCTTATGCAAATTAAAATGAAAATGAAATGCACCTTGTTAAATTAAAAAGAGAAGGATTTTATATTACTTAAACTACGAAAATAAAAAGCATGTAATAACTAGACTAAGAAAACAAGTAAGCAAATAACAATATCAATCTCAAACAAATGTGTTTGCTTGGGCGAATCTCCCTCTTTTTTTTCAATGAAAATGGTTGAACAAGATAGCAAGAAAAACCAGATTGACAAATTGAAATCTATGACCGTTGACTTCATATGAGTGCGGCGTAAGCCAAAATATCTATTTAATATTTAGAGGTTCCTCTTTTACATACTAACAAACTTCAATTTAGACTCACTTGAAATAACAAAGTTAAGTATAGGATTGTCTAGTATTTCCCAACTTCATTACTTAAACGTTAAAAATGGCTCATGTTGGTTCATCTGATCATAAGGTGAATGTCTTCTTTTTATAATCAAACAAACCCCAATAAAATATGTACACACTTAATGGTTGCATTTATAGTAATATCATATTCTATTAGTTGAAAAAGACAAGTTTAACTAATCATAATTAAGCCTAATGTAACAACCCTACTTTTTAAATATTATATACGTGCTAGTTAGGTTGTCTATGTTCCCGCAAGCCATAGTATACTTGAAGCTAGTAGATAATGCCCCTAACTTAGCAATCTAAAGCTATTATTAGTGATAAGTTCAATTCAATAAAATGACATTGAACAAAATTTTAATAAATATTTAACCAACTTATAAATAATAATATAAGTCTCACAAGTTGAGCTAGCCGATTAAAAATACTTGTAAATGCCCAACAATTTAACCATCAAGCCAACTAGATAATATTTGATCATAGAAATAGTATGAACACCTTGAAATAATTGTAAGTCCTTTATGTACATAAAATGCTTGAATAATAATAAGAATATGTATGTATGTTTAATATAAATACAAGAATTACAACCAATGAGCCATGTAGTAAACTTAAAACACAAAAATATATATACATACACATATATATACACATGACATATATACATATGCATATACTAGGATAAATAATCCACTAACATTACAAACTTATACAAATTAATACTCTTACAAAATATATACAAACACCTAACTTATACAAATATCCTTACACTTTTTATAAAAAAAAAAGAAAAAGAAGGAAGAAACCCCTTCATTACCCTCTTTTGGCCGTCCCCCCCCCCCCCCCTTCACACACATACACTCCACATTTTGAATTTTTACTTCTTCCAACTCACTCTTGAAACTCATACAAAACACACTTATCACACTTTACACATACTAGCTATTATTCTCTCTCAAAGAAACTCTTCTCCTCTCCTCTTTTCTTCATCATTTTCGGCTGGAAAAAGGGCAAAAAGGCAAGCAAAAATCAACTTAAACTTGTAATAATAATAAGGGTTTAGGTTAGATTAAGCAATGGTTACATTAAGCTACAAAGTAAGGGTTGTTTCAAGGTTTGAATAAGGGTTTATTGGAGGTTAAAGGCCACGATTTTTCTGCACTATTTTCATCTTCAAAAAAACGTGTTCAAGAGGGTATATATCTTCATCTCTTTACTAGTTTAATCTTGTTCTTGTTTATATTAAAAATGTTTTATCATAAGGTTATGTTTTCTTTATGTTTTCTCTTGAATATGCACTTGATGAGGGCAAAGTTAATAGGATCTTTCTTTCCATGCTCATGGATGTTGAATCCATGAAGAAAGATCCAAGAATTTAACTAGTTTAAGACCCAAAAGTGTTGTTATGGATTAAACAGCTTTTAAAGTAGTTTTTCCTTTGAAAGATGGTCATGTTTTTATATATTTTGAAGTATGAGTTTCTGGAAGTTTGATAAAGATATGGACTTTTGTTGTTGGAAAATTAGATCTATAAAAGTTAGCATGAAAAGTGTTGAGATATGTTGATAGTTGTAAGATAATCTTTTTGCATGAAAGGATGGACATGTTTTATATAATTTTTATGTCCATATTTCTGGAAATTTTCTGGAATTTTTGATGAGAGTATGTTTTTATATTGATGGTTTATAGATGGATAAAGATTTATTGTTAAAAAGTTGAGATAATTGCATGTTTGTTACATTTAAGAAAGTTGAATTTTTTGTTGGATTATGAGATGAAGCTAGGCTTGTCATAAGTGAAAAATATGTTAATCTTGATGTTAAATATTCTGGAAAAATTTACAAAATGACAAGGATATAAAGCTTGAATCAAAACTTGTTAAAATAAAATATGTTTGAAATCGTAAACCAAAAGCTTGGAAAAACGCATTTTGAGCACACACATGCACCATAATCTTTTGAGCAGGAAAATATAATGAACCTACTGGAAATAATGTGTTTCAAAAGTATAAAATTCAAGTCATTTGATGCATGGCAATAACAAGCTCAAAAATCACCTTTTCGGGTCAAATAATCACTAACTGAAAGCACAAATTTACACATATCACACCACCACCACTCTCACGACTTGAACCATCAAAAGATGATGCACTTTCTGGACAAAATGAAACAAGTTCAAAAATCCTTTTTGAAGTACCTAAATTGCTTAAGAAATGAGGCTTAAAACGTTATTTCGGTAACCGATTTTTATGCTTAAAAGTCCTCAAATTACAAAGACACGAGAGAGGTTGAATTGATATAAATTTTTATTGATATAAGTTGCCTAAAAGGGCTGAGATTTTTTGACAGAAGCTTTTGTGGTGATTTGTAAGAATTTCTATGATTTAATGAATTAAAATGGTAATTAAAAGGTATATAAATTAATTAATAAATTGTATAAATTATGAATTTGATCAAAACTACATAACTAATGATAAAAGTGACCAAAACCTACTGGGGAAAAATAATTATAAGCAAAGGAACAAGAACTATACAATTTAAAAGTAAATTATTAAGTAAAAATCACTAATTAATCATTATTAGTAAATAAATAGAAATAATGCACAAATAAATGTATAAATCATAATATTACAAATAAAAAGGCTTAAAGATCAGTAAATAATCCATATATAATTATATATGAATTTTAGAGATAATTTAAGGACTTAAAAATAATTATAAGGAATTATTTAACTAATAAATCAATAAAATAAATAAATAATTAATTAAATAATATGAAATTAAATAAATAGTTATAAATCAGTAAAAGATATCAACATTAATATTATAAGAAGACAAATGTCAAATGTTGTTATTAAACAAAGTATGCAATAGAAAATATATATAAAACAAAGTTAAACTACCGAAATTTCAATAAACGTAAAAAAATCGTATAAATGACCTTGATCACCAAATACTTTCCAACCAAAGGAGATGAACAACATAATGTACTTGAATACCATAACTAAACAACAACCAAAGATGGGCAAGTCCACTAGCGTACATCTTATGATCTAGTTTACTAGTTCATGCAACACACACTTACGTTGTGTATATTTGAAAACCATGGTTTAGGCTTGCTTAAGGGGCGACACCACTAGGCATTCTTCACGCATTTGAGCAGCCCTCTATCGCTCTCAAAACATGTGAGTCATAGCCCCCTTTCAACTCTTTTATGTGTTTTACTTTTGGGGTGAAAAACATGATAATTAAAATTGTTATCTTTTACGAAATAATACTTTGAAAGAATGTTTATGAAATGGAATTTATGATGTATGTTCAATGTGATATATGTTTTATGATGAGCTTGAGTACTGTCAAAGTTTAGTCCCCGTTACACTACTATTAACTCATTGAGGCCTGTAGTTAGAGAGTTGCGCAACTAGGATTCGTCCCCTCACTCACATCAGCGGCGATAGGTTGTTTGGCCGCCTACGTGGCCGCCGTCAACGGTGTCGGTCGTGGGGGTGCTCTAATCTACTTTATATTTAGTCGTTTCCATGGCACGACTTCCTTATTATTAATTATTGCACATGAGTGACAACATGTGCCTTTGTATCATAATTTTCGGGGCAAGTTATTATTATCATTATTTGGACGTGAAAGGGTCTTAGTAGTGGCTCAAGCATTTACTCATCAAATTATGCCTTTGGCTAAATGTTATTGAAATCAATTATGGTTGGACATTGTGTTTTGAACATACGGTTTGGGTATGAGTATTATGAATGGACTCTTGAAAGTTTTATGGCATATTATCCTTGAATGTTGTTGGAATATAAATATGTTGCTAGTATAAACCTATGAACTCACTCAACTCTTGTAGTTGACACTTTTTCTTCATGTTTTTCAGGTTTAGAGCATTAGGTTCTTAGCTTGGACCGCCTCTTGGATTTGTGTTGCTTGTTATTCGGTGGACTTGTAATGCGAACAGTTTGTTTTTCATTATGGATTATGGTTATGTAATGGATTCTAAAACGTCATCTTGAACTTATTGTCTTTTGATTTCGAATGATATTTGAAACTTAATGTTGATGTTTTATCTTTAAATCTTTTGTACGATGTCGTTCTGTGGCACTTCGTGTTTCCGCCTTAGTCGGGGTGTTACACCTAACATTCGATTTCAAGTTCTCTACTTTCGCAATGACCAAAAACTTACCGTTAGTTACTATTTGTATTATATGTATTTACGTGAATTAAATGATTTACGTGAGATAAGTGTTAAAGTGATTTAAAGTAATGAAATTAAAGTTGATAATGATTAATAAAGTAAATTAATGTTCCCGATAAGATATAAGAGTTGTTAAGTGTTCCAATTAAGTTAAATGAGTCGTTAAGTACCGGAACGAGTTATAACGAAGTACGAGGGCCTAGATGTAAAGTTTGAAAGTTTCTCCAGTATATAAGGAGCCCTATGCACGACCCTAATGCCCCTTGATTAGATCTAAACCCTAAAATATTCTCACACACAAAACCCTAGGTGATTTTCAAGGATTCGGGTGATTTCGGTGGTGATTTCCATAGGTTTTCGATCAGTTTATCATCCCTACAGGTATAACATCATTCTTTGATTGTTAATTAAGATCTTTGAAAAGATTTTTTCCAATCAATTTAGATCTTAAGGGTTAGGGTTGATTTGATTACGTTTCGTCATCGACTACTTGGGTTTTCGGGTAATCTAATGTATTTTATTGTATTCTCTTGTTCCTGGAACAAATAATCATGTGAATTCATCATATGAGTCATATTTATGGTACATATGTGATCCATAGGTCGTGGAGGCTGCTATGGTCTTCTGATGGTCGAAATTGCTTACAAAACTAAGGGTTTACTAGATCTGAAAATTTAGTAATATTGCAAAAATCATATCTCTTTCAAATAAAAGAGTTAAGAGATGAATCTTATATTTTTGAAAAGGTGTATCTGTCCCCTTGAATCGATATGAACAAAGTTTCTGGTTATTTTGCCTATAGATGTCCGAAAAGTGTCGTTTTCCAAAAGTGGTCGAATTTTGGACGATTTCTGCATACACATCTTGTAAACGTCATAAATCATTCTTTAGAGATCTTCAAGAGTCAAACTTTATACTTTTGGAAAGGTATTTGCATTCCATACATTTCTTAAGAACTAAGTTTTGACTCATTTGGTCGTCTTAAGGTCAAAAAGTCTCCTGCAAGTGAGGGGTGTAAGTCTAGAAATTGATATAGAGGAGACCACCCATGGGCTCGGCGATGCCAGCCGGGAGAAGGGTTCTAAGCGCGTTTAAGTATTTAGTTGACTTATATTTCCATCCTTCTTGTATCATAGGTTGTCGGGAACACTTGTTAAGCACGGTAAACACATTTGTGATTGTTGAGTACTCCATTGAGGTAAGATAACATCTTTTACTACACGGGGGACAACAAAACATAGTTTTCATAAGTTAACTTCTCCAATGAATGTTTATATGCTTGTATGTATTCGGGAAAGAACGGGATGTTACTATGGGGTATATTGTGATTACTATTGATGATGAATGGTAAACTTAAGCATGCTATGATGAAATGAAATATGTATATGTTATGTTATGATGATATGATAGAATAAAGTATGTAATAAGATGAAATGTTTATGATGCAAATATAAGATGACATGATGTTAATACGATAAGATGTTATGTTAATATAAAGATATGATGCTATAATGCAATTGACGATATGATGACGCAATGCTATGATGTTATGATAATGAAATGATATGATGACATGTTGCTATCAAGTTAAGAAGATATGATGCTAATATGACATGACGATATTATGTTATATGATATCACGATATGATGATTTTATGAAATAACGATATGATGTTATGAATGATACGTTGACATGAATATAAAATGATATGACGATGCGATGCCAATATGTGATGACGATATGATGATGTATGTATGTCATATGATTAGTTGCATGGCTTGAACACCTAGTCACTAGACTTCTACAGGTTTGCCATGACACGTGCACAATTAAGGGCCCTAAAGTAAAGAAAGATGTATGTGATTAGTTTATGTGAAAGTGTAGCCTAAGCTAATATAAAGTAAAGAAAGACATATGTGATTGTTTTAGGTGAAAGTGTAGCCTAAGCTAATATAATAAAGAAGTCTCGAGCATAAGTAAAGTTGTGTTCAGCTTAACCCATGCTAGTTTTTTCGGAGCTAGTGTGTACGTGGTCACGTGGTGTGGGAATCTAGATACCTCCCCGTGGCATAGTTATGTTTGAGTGTATTCGGGTGGAGTAACTAGCCACTACACGCGCAAAGTTCAAACGGTATAATCAGTTGGATCGGCATTGTCTTTCCTTAACGGCGACGATGGACTACTGTAAGGTGTACCCATCAAGTCGGGTGTGATGTCCCCATGTAAGGTCTTATGGCCGCCTACACACAACCCCACATCCCTAAGTATGTGGGGCTTATGTCACATAGCCTACATCTAGGCAAAAGAAAAGTAAAGAAATAAAGAAAGTAAAGAAAGATGAAACGTAAAGCTTTATGATGATAGGCACATTTAGGACTACGATGAATTCCTAATGTGTTAACTTATGTATGTTGCTTTAATGTTGATGATATGATCTTGCTAGTGTATGTTGTGATGGATACCATAATAATGTGGTGATCTTAACGTGCTATGACGAATATGTGATATTAACAATATGAAATGTTTTTGTTAATATATAATGAATTGGCAATGTTTTCATAAACTCATGTTATCTTACTTAGCTTTAAAAGCTAACACTTGCTCTTTTGAAAAACGTTGTTCCCTCAGGTTAAGCAGGTTGAGCTAGTGAAACACTTAGCTTGGTGAGGCGGGTAGTTGCTACGAAGAAGACATTTAGTTTTCCCGCTTAGTCATTTATGTTAGCTTTATGATCATTGGCTACTTTAAATATGACTTATGTATTGATTATGTTGGTATTTATGTTTGTGCCAAATCTGGATTATCTTATACTATTTTAATGATATGAATGTTGTAACACCACTTTTATGAAAGAACTATCCATTAAAGGTTAGTTATGTTTTAAGGATTCCGTTTTCCGCATTTCTAAACGCCGTTAGGCAAAAGCTTTTGAAAATCCAGATTTTAAAATGACATGTGTTACAAGTTGGTATCAGAGAAATGGTTTAAGTGAACCAATGACTATGGACCATAGGACTTGGACTTATACCATAAGATTAGAAACGATAGGTTTTAGTACTTGTACTTCAACCATAAGATAAGATGCTTGTAGGATGGGTTGGGGTTGAGTGAGAGAGTAGGATTAAGACTTATTATGTGCTTCATGTATTATTATCTGATTTTTTCAAGTAGCTTTAATTCTTCTAATTCTCGCTTATTCTGTTGTTAAATCTTCCCCTACTAAGATAATCGGTTCTTGGAGGTAAAGTGGCTAATCCTTCCTTACGAAAAGTTATAGCCGGTTATATTCTATGATTATGATGTAGATAAAGGTAAAGGAATTTGAAAGAATGGTAGATGAGATGTGATTGGAGTTCAATGTTGTCGAGCCACTGGCTTAGACGACACTTACCATGAAGTTTGATGATAATGTTATGATTGGACGCTTGAAGTGATAGATTTAGGTGATGCACAAAAGGGTGACCGGGCACACGTATGGAAGGATACAATTACAATTGCGGTCGCGAACAAAATTGTAAATGTATCACTACGTGTGTGCTTGTGCGACTGTGTCTGTGTCTGTATTGATCCGAATGAAATGAGGATAGGAATGAGGGAGTCAACGGATGGCGGTGAGTTTGACCTTGCGAAGAGTGGACACGTATATATGGTCTAGCAAATGATGAAGCCGAAGCAAATAGAGAAGTTAAGGCTAAGGATAATTGAACCCCGAATCATGAAGCATGTATTATTTGGGGTGTCATAAACTCAACAACATTCAAGTAGGGGAGAGTTAAGCTTCACGGATATTATTTGGAGCAAGTTGAAATTAGTTTTTTTTTTTATCTTAGCCGATATGCGGCGCTCGGAAGCAGTATGCGACACATACTCGTAGTTTCCAATTTCTGCGGCGCATCTATGAAACGCATGAAATCCCCTGACTTAAAGAAAAATTTGAAATATGCGGCGCATATTTTGGTTTGTATTGTATTTACGACTCGTTTAGTTTTGATTTCACTAGGAGGTGATACATGACGATTGTGACGAGTATCTAAGGTGGATATTCCTCCTCAGATTACACGAATTTATGATGAACTATCACGTAAATCTTTATAACACTCCCATCGCTTATTCCCTTCGCCAGTGTGACGTAATGGTGATGTTGAAATCCTATATTCTTACGAAATCCTACGAATGATTGCTTCTCTAGGTAAAGAGTTTTCCCTTAAGAAAAGTCAAGAGGTATTATGATGGAGTCATTTATAGTTCTTAAAACAAAAAGAAGTAAAAGTTTTCAAGAGCATTTGATTCTAAGTTGACAATGTTTCTCGCCTAAGTGATTTACTCATGTAAGGCAAAGCTTATATTTCTAAAGACAAGTCCACCAGTAGTTCTGAAACTCCCTGATAATGTTCCCGGATTCGTTGCGATCGTGGGGTTAAGTACTCCATTGATTTTTATATATGGTGTTATTTCTATGAAAGGGCACCTTACCATTTGTCTCGCTAAAAAAAGGAGTTAACGTTTTCGGTTGTGAGATATGTTTCTTTCTCTAAGATAGATTTACGGTTTTGCTGCCATATGTTGAAGTTGATGATGAGAGTCCTGCTAAAGTTATTCCTACACTCAATATGACCCTATTGAGTTTCTCGAAATACCTACATGTTAACAAATTGTCCTTACCATGTCATGATCATGATAATGAACATCATGTTTGCGTAAAGAGAATCATTCCGATTTTCTACAACAAGAAGTTTAAATCAAAATTCGTTAAAAGTAAGATTTCGGTATCCGAGAACGAAATGACCAAAAGTTGTACTTGAGGAATCTTATGAACCGTGACAACCTACTCACTTGGATGCCGCCAAAAATGTATTACGACCTAATATGAAATGAAGAGTTGGTAATTCTCGATCCCCAACGATGTGTGTTTTCTTTCAAAAGTAAACACTATGTGTTAAAAGTCTTATGGAAATATTAGGCAGGTTGACCATTGGCGAACCGTTAGACTGTTTCAATGGATAAGATAGAAAATATGTACGTTAAAGAAGTTCTTTCAAAGGTGTGGAAGTTAGTTGTCGAATGTTTCGCATCAAGACGGTCATTATGTGATAGTTACTATGTGTATTATATGTGTTTACGTGAATTAAATGATTTACGTGAGATATGTGTTAAAGTGATTTAAAGTAATGAAATTAAATTTGATAATGATTAATAAAGTAAATTAATGTTCCCGATAAGATATAAGAGTTGTTAAGTGTTCCGATTAAGTTAAATGAGTCGTTAAGTACCGGAACGAGTTATAACGAAGTGCGAGGGCCTAGATGTAAAGTTTTGAAAGTTTCTCCAGTATATAAGGAGCCCTATGCACGACCCTAATGCCCCTTGATTAGATCTAAACCCTAAAATATTCTCACACACAAAACCCTAGGTGATTTTCAAGGATTCGGGTGATTTCGGTGGTGATTTCCATAGGTTTTCGATCGGTTTATCATCCCTACAGGTATAACATCATTCTTTGATTGTTAATTAAGATCTTTGAAAAGATTTTTTACAATCAATTTAGATCTTAAGGGTTAGGGTTGACTTGATTACGTTTCGTCATCGACTACTTGGGTTTTCGGGTAATCTAATGTATTTTATTGTATTCTCTTGTTCCTGGAACAAATGATCATGTGAATTCATCATATGAGTCATATTTATGGTACATATGTGATCCATAGGTCGTGGTGGCTGCTATGGTCTTCTGATGGTCGAAATTGCTTACAAAACTAAGGGTTTACTAGATCTGAAAATTTAGTAATATTGCAAAAATCATATCTCTTTTAATTAAAAGAGTTAAGAGATGAATCTTATATTTTTAAAAGGTGTATGTGTACCCTTGAATCGATATGAACAAAGTTTCTGGTGATTTTGCCTATAGATGGCCGAAAAGTGTCGTTTTCCAAAAGTGGTCGAATTTCGGACGATTTCGCCAGACCCATCATGTAAACGTCATAAATCATTCATTAGACATCTTCAAGAGTCAAACTTTATATTTTTTGAAAGGTATTTGCATTCCTTACATTTCTTAAGAACTAAGTTTTGACTCATTTGGTCGTCTTAAGGTCGAAAAGTCTCCTTTAAGTGAGGAGTGTAAGTTTGGAAATTGATATCGAGGAGACCACCCATGGGCTCGGCGATACCAGCCAGGAGAAGGGTTCTAAGCGCGTTTAAGTATTTAGTTGACTTATATTTCCATCCTTCTTGTATCATAGGTTGTCAGGAACACTTGTCAAGCACGGTAAACACATTTGTGATTGTTGAGTACTCCATTGAGGTAAGATAACATCTTTTACCACACGGGGGATAACAAAACATAGTTTTCATAAGTTAACTTCCCCAAATGGATGTTACTATGGGGTATATTGTGATTACCATTGATGATAAATGGTAAGCTTAAGCATGCTATGATGAAATGAAATATGTATATGTTATGTTATGATGATATGATGGAATAAAGTATGTAATAAGATGAAATGTTTATGATGCAAATATAAGATGACATGATGTTAATACGATAAGATGTTATGTTAATATAAAGATATGATGCTATAATGCAATTGATGATATGATGACGCAATGCTATGATGTTATGATAATGAAATGATATGACGACATGTTGCTATCAAGTTAAGAAGATATGATGCTAATATGACATGACGATATTATGTTATATGATATCACAATCTGATGATTTTATGAAATAACGATATGATGTTATGAATGACACGTTGATATGAATATAAAATGATATGATGATGCGATGCTAATATGTGATGACGATATGATGATGTATGTATGTCATATGATTAGTTGCATGGCTTGAACACCTAGTCACTAGACTTCTATAGGTTTGCCATGACACGTGCATAATTAAGGGCCATAAAGTAAAGAAAGATGTATGTGATTAGTTTAGGTGAAAGTGTAGCCTAAGCTAATATAAAGTAAAGAAAGATATATGTGATTGGTTTAGGTAAAAGTGTAGCCTAAGCTAATATAATAAAGAAGTCTCGAGCATAAGTAAAGTTGTGTTCAGCTTAACCCATGCTAGTTTTTCGGAGCTAGTGTGTACGTGGTCACGTGGTGTGGGAATCTAGATACCTCCCCGTGGCATAGTTATGTTTGAGTGTATCTGGGTGGAGTAACTAACCACTACACGCGCAAAGTTCAAACGGTATACTCAGTTGGATCGACATTGTCTTTCCTTAACGACGACGATGGACCACCGTAAGGTCTACCCATCAAGTCGGGTGTGAGGTCCCCATGTAAGGTCTTATGGCCGCCTACACACAACCCCACATCCCTAAGTATGTGTGGCTTATGTCACATAGCCTACGTCTAGGCAAAAGAAAAGTAAAGAAATAAAGAAAGTAAAGAAAGATGAAAACTAAAGCTTTATGATGATAGGCACATTTAGGACTACGATGAATTCCTAATGTGTTAACTTATGTATGTTGCTTTAATGTTGATGATATGATCTTGCTAGTGTATGATGTGATGGACACCATAATAATGTGGTGATCTTAACGTCCTATGACGAATATGTGATATTAACAATATGAAATGTTTTTGTTAATATATAATGAATTTGCAATGTTTTCATAAACTCATGTTATCTTACTTAGCTTTAAAAGCTAACACTTGCTCTTTTGAAAACGTTGTTCCCTCAGTTTAAGCAGGTTGAGCTAGTGAAACACTTAGCTTGGTGAGGCGGGTAGTTGCTACGAAGAAGACATTTAGTTTTCCCGCTTAGTCATTTATGTTAGCCTTATGATCATTGGCTACTTTTAATATGACTTATGTATTGATTATGTTGGTATTTATGTTGGTGCCAAATCTGGATTATATTATACTATTTTAGTGATATGAATGTTGTAACACCACTTTTATGAATGAACTATCCATTAAAGGTTAGTTATGTTTTAAGGATTTTGTTTTCCGCAATTCTAAACGCCGTTAGGCAAAAGCTTTTGAAAATCCAGATTTTAAAATGACGGGTGTTACAAAAACTAATCATCAATAAATGAATTCCCCAATCAATGGTTCCATTTTCAAAGGAAAATCCACTCACAATGCTATTCTTAGTATATGGCTAGCAACACTTTGACTCTAAAAGTCAAAGTTCATAAATCTCAATTAAATCAATCCAACAACCATTAATTAATCCTCACAAAAAGAGTTCAAATCATGTGCCCAAACAAACACAACATAATCTACTCACTAATCATAAATATCTCATCACATAAAACATCAAAAATCATGCATAGACACATATTCAATCAATGTCTTAAATAATGAAATAGATAATGAAAAGAGTAAAATATGTTAGAATTGAAGATTCAGGATCAGAACAAAATCATCATTTACCGGAATAAAGATCTTCTTCATAGGCAACAAGCAAACTTTTAATACTATTGATTTAGTTTCCTTTTATAATTCAAAAACCTTTTGTATAAAAGGAGGATACCGTATTGTAATTATTATCGATCAAGAATATCAACCTTTTTATTCTTACATAGTTGTCATGGTATCAAAGCCAATAACTCTGGCATCATCATCTAACCAATAAAAACCTGTCGACTGTATCATCAGAACTCAAACCCCAGCCACCATGTCTGAAACTGACGGCGGCTCCAGGTCAGATTTGGCATTACAGTTAGCAAATTTTTTACAAAATCATACAAATCAACAGCCTCAAAATCCAAAATTATCTGATAATCTTCAGATAAATTTAAATTAAACAGCCAAAACTACGCCCTATGAACTCGAATGATTCGAGTAGCCATTGGCGGACGATCAAAAAACCTATTAGATCATTTAACCGCTAATCCACTAACAAAAACAACATCAGAAAAATATGAGATATGGGAGCAGGAAGACCTGATTGTGTTCTCGTGGCTCATTCAAAACATCGAACAAGTTTTAGCCGGAAACCTTACCGAGTTTTCCACCGCTAAAGAACTTTGGGAGGCATTAGCGACCACTTACAGTAACGACAAGGATAAGCTACAAGTCATTAAACTTCATGTGAAGGTCAACGAACTCAAACAAGTCAATAAGCCCCTCGAAGAATTTTGGATCTCCTTACAAGGTGTTTAGGGTGAAATTGACATAATCGATCCGAACTCGATGAAGTGCCCAGATGACATCAAAGCTTTTTCCAAGATTAGATCCAATCAAAAATTATTTCAATTTTTGAATGGTTTAGATCGGAAATTCGAACCGATTATACGAGAAATCCTTCGAGTCGATCCACTTCCCACCGTCGAATCGTTCGTAAGGAAGCCGCTCACCAACTAATTATGGGAGAAACAACGAATGAAAACCAAGGAATTGCTTCCGGTTTAATCTCCAGAGATCTGACGGGCGGCGGCTTTGTGTCAAAGCGGTTTCGGCGAAACGATGGCAACTAGAAAGGGACCCAAGATGATAAGTCCCATCTCAAGTGTGATGAGTGTGGAATGTCAAGACACACCCGAGATCAATGTTTCGAACTCGTGGGTTACCTGGAGTTGTGGTTCGGTCCGAAAAAGAATTCTAGACCCACCAAGATCGAGAAAGATATCACCCCTTTGGCCATTACAAAACCTAATAAAAATGGTGATGGTGACCGGCGATCGACCGGTTTTGGGGGGTTAGCAGCGGCGGCCGGAGAAGATGCAAAGGAGGAGCAATTTTTGGTGGTGAAAGGTAGCAGGGAAAAACGAAACCATACGTGTGATCCTTATTTCCCAAGAGCAAATATCTACTTTCCATATATAAGTCAAAATAATATCCCCTTC
Organism: Erigeron canadensis; assembly: GCF_010389155.1. NCBI lineage: Eukaryota > Viridiplantae > Streptophyta > Magnoliopsida > Asterales > Asteraceae > Erigeron > Erigeron canadensis. The sequence goes on from NC_057761.1 coordinate 3,697,596, forward strand.
CCTAATAAATCTTCTCCTTCCGTATATAATAATAAGGGTAATAATATTAGTGGGCCTAAATCCATTAATGGATCCAATCAGGTTTGGGTTACTAATCAATGCCCATCAAAGTTGAATGGGCAGGCCTTTAACACTCATGAAAATTGTAATGAGTCAAATGGGCTATAGGGCGACAGACACGATATGAGCTTTCAAAACCTAAGAAAACTCATATTAAAGTCGCCAATAAAGGAAAAATGGACGTAAAAACCGGAGGAACAATTAAAACTTCACCAGATATCAAGTTTTCTAATTGTCTTTTTGTTTCCTCCTTGTCACATAAGCTCTTATCAATAAGTCACGTGACAAAAGAGTTAAATTGCTCCGTTCTAATGCATCTGAATTTTTGCCTTTTACAGGATATCAGGACGGGACAGATTATTGGGCGTAGCACTGAAAGAGAGGGACTGTACTATGTTGATGAAGTGATATCAAGTAGAAGTGTTATGTTGGCTCATGGAACGAGTGAAAGGGAAACATGGTTATGGCATAGAAGACTGGGACATCCATCGGTTAGATATTTACATACTTTGTTTCCTAAACTGTTTCCATTAAATAAACCATTTCTTGTGAAACATGCATCTTAGCCAAGAGTCATAGACAAACTTATAAGCCTAGCAATACTAGAGTTCAAGTTCCATTTTCTTTAATTCATTCAGATGTGTGGGGCCCTGCCCCAGTCATTGGAGGTCAAAATTTTCGGTATTATGTGATATTTGTTGATGATTGTACTCGGATGACTTGGATTTATTTCTTAAAAAATAAATCTGAGGTTTATGATAGGTTTACTGTGTTTTATGCCATGATTCAAACCCAGTTTCAACAGTCTATTAAAATTATGAGAACATGCAATGGGGGAGAATATGTGAACTTACAAATGAATCTGTTTTTTCAATCCAAAGGAATAATCCATCAAACCACATGTCCACATACTCCGGAACAAAATGGTTTCGCTGAACGGAAAAACAGACTTTTGTTAGAAATGGCTAGAGCCCTAATAATTGAGTCAAGTATTCCAAAACTGTTTTGGCCAGAAGCTCTATCCACCACCACTTACTTGATTAACCGACTTTCAACAAAAATCCTCTTAAATGAATATCATACCTTACCACCAATGCTTACCCTGCCACCTAAAGTGTTTGGTTGTACTGTTTTCGTTCATGTTCCAAAATCATATCGTGATAAACTTGACCCATGTGCTGAGAAGTGTGTTTATGTTGGTTATGGGTTAACTCAAAAGGGGTATAGGTGTTATAATTCGAAAACTCGTCACATGTTCACCACTATGGACTGTGATTTTCTGGAAACCAAGTATTTCTACTCCTCGCCACACAGTGATCAGGGGGAGGAACACAATATGACACACTTAAAAGAAACCCCTAGTACATCAGTAGAAGATGCAGTACAAAGAACAGAAGAACAACCTCCAGTACGGTCTCCTCAGCCTCAAAGCACCATTGTCACCGAAAATATGAATCCAAACCTAATATCCGAAGTATGTATTCCTTCACCTGAGATTACTCTTGAAGACACTATTCCAGATCCCTTGAATGAAAGTGTGCAGGAAACTAAAGAACAGATAAGCACTGATACAGAACGATATGTGCTTCCAGCAAGATCCACCAGAGATATTCCGGCAAAACGATATACTCAGAAGAGATTCCATCAGATGTAGAGCATGCATTGAAGATAAAGAAGTGGAAGGATGCAATGCGAGCTGAAATGGATGCATTAAAAAAAATGAAACATGGGATAAGTGTACTTTACCCCAAGGAAAGAAACCAGTAAGGTGTAGATGGATCTATACAGTTAAATTTAATCTAGATGGCATAGTAGAATGAAATAAAGCTCGATTGGTGGCCAAAGGATACCCTCAGACATATGGCATTGACTACTTTGAAACCTTTTCTCCAGTGGCAAAGCTAGATACAATAAGGGTCTTATTCTTTGTAGCAGCAAATCAAGGTTGGTCTCCTCATCAATTTGATGTCAAAAATGCCTTCTTAGATGGAGAATTAAAAGAGGAAGTATATATGGATCCTCCACCTAGTTTTGCTCAAGATTTCAAACCTAAGAAAGTTTGCAAGTTAAAAAAATCTTTGTATGGGCTGAAACAGTCACCTAGAGCCTGGTTTGGCAGGTTCACAATCGCAATGAAGAAATATGGATACAAACTGTCACACCCCGACTAAGGCGGAAAACTCGGGGTGCAAGATAAGCACACGCGCACATGGATGTTACATAGGAAATAACTAAATGGGTGCATAGATTAAACATAAATAGTCGAATACATAGTTCAAATAAACAATCATAGGTTATAACACATAGGTTCAACAAAGCATTCAAATAAAACATAAGATAAGTTCCCATGCAGGGGAAAAGGTTAGGCATATTGCCAACAAGCACATAGATAAACATGCAAACTCCAAATCCTAAGCCTGAAGTCTGCTACGAGTCCCATGCTACCATTCATAGCCACGATTTGCTCAATTACCTGAAAGGATACTTAAAAACGTCAATACAATGGTTGGTAAGTTCGTAAGTTTCATAGAAAGCATTTAGTAGTAAACATGCTTTTATAAGTACACACGACAACGTTTGATTATAGACTTACTTTAGATACAATAAGTACACACAACTTAAGATTCCAAAACGTCTCAAGGCCATTTGGTTAACCAGGCAGTGGTAGAACACACAGGGATAGGCACAAAGCACTATCGACCACATAAAGCACACACAGGGATAGGCACACGACACTATCGATAAAGCACACACAGGGATAGGCACACGACACTATCGATAAAGCACACACAGGGATAGGCACACGGCACCATCGATAAAGCACACACAGGGATAGGTACACGGCACTATTGATAAAACACACACAGGGTATCATGCAGTAGTTTATAATCGCCATAGCAAAAGAGTATCCGTCATGTAAACGTAGATGTATGAAATCACAAGTGTATCTGAAAAATGTAACCACAAGTATATCCAAAATTGATAGTCATAAAGCACCATATATGTTTTATCAGAAAAACATTTTGTATCCTTTCAGCCCCATTAAAACATGTGAAAAGGGGTACGAAACTCACCTGAATGCCAGCAATAAGATCAAACTACACATGATATGAGAAAGCAAGTAACCGTTATGCAATCAATCTGTTACAAGTTATCATAATTTAAGTATTCATTCCATATAGGTAAACGTGATCTTAACGTGTCGCCAGGTATTGACTAAATTGTCCAAAACCGTACTAGTTTGACTTTGACCGAAATTCGCAAGTTTCACTAACGTTGACCAATTTGCAAGTTTGACTAAGTTGACCAAATCGACTAAAGTTGACCAAACCGACCAAAGTTAACTAAAGTTGACTAAATCGAGATAGTAATCGAAATACGAGGTCTCAATTGAAAGTTGGGGTCTTAAACTGTTATTGGGGTCTTAATTGAGAATTTAGGGTAGTATTTCACTAAAAGACAAAATTGAAATTGAGAGGCTGGATTTAAGAGGCTAAATTTGAGAGACTGGTAAATCTGGGGTAGTATTTCCAAATACGAGGTCACATTTGAAATACAAGGTCACAAACTGAAATACAAGGTCACATTTGAAATACGAAGTCGTAATTGGAAATACGAGGTCACATTTGAAATACGAGGTCACATTTGAAATACGAGGTCGTAATTTGAAATACGAGGTCGTAATTGGAAATACGAGGTCACATTTGAAATACGAGGACGTAATTGGAAATACGAGGTCGTAATTGGAAATACGACGTCACAAACTGACGGGGTCGCAAACTGGGCTGTTCTTCCCCAAAATTCATTCTAGAAAACCCTAATCGTATCTTTCGATCTGGAAGGTATTTTTAACATCAAATTGTACTTTTAGACTCCCTAATATGATGAGAAAACAATACTAAAGTCGGAAACTCGAAAACGGACTTAAACCTTAAAGACCCATTTGAACAAAGTATATAAAAAGTGTACAAAAATTCTTATAACTCAAGATTTTGTTAACGAAATCACACGAAACTTTGACAAAAGTTGTAGCATATGATTTTAAACGTTTTGGACGTAAAAAGTTCAATGCTTGGCGTGTGTAGTGTGTGTAATAAAAGAAAAACTGAAAAATACCAAAAGAAGAGCAGAAAAAGGGGTTTTGATTTTATACCTTAAATCTAAACTATATGTTTGTGAAAGATGTTTAGGACATAAAAACACTATTATTGAAGTTAAATCTAAACAAAATAAGGTTGGATTTCAATAGAATTTGATGTTTATGAGGTAGTAAAATGGGGTAGCAAGAGGTGTATGTGTGTGTTTTTGCTTGGAGGCTAAGTTGATGAGAATGTGGGTTGGTGAAAGAAAGAGATTATTTATATGTAGGGTAAGATGGGAAGGTTCCATGTTATGTCACCTTACTAATCTGATATACGATACCGACCGAGAATACGAGGCTACAATCCAAAATACGATGCTAAGTTAAATCACGAGGTCACATTTTCTAAATACGATGCCAGTTTTCCATTACGATGCCGGAAAAGAAATACGATGTCGCATTTTTCAGTTTAAACTTTTATTTTGATTTAAAAGTTTTCGTGGTCAACTCACAGGTGTTACACAAACAAAGTAATTCTGATCATACTTTGTTTCTCAGTCGAAAGGGAGATCGAATAACGTGTTTGATAATCTATGTCGATGACATGATTATTACTAGGAATGATGAATTGAAATCAAGAAGTTAAAGGAAAATTTGTGTACAAAATTTAATATGAAAGAATTAGGAAATCTGAAATATTTCCTTAGAATTTAAGTATTAAGGTCACAACAAGGAATATTCATTTGTCAGAAGAAGTATATACTTGATTTTCTTGCGGAAACCGGGATGGTTGATTGTAAGCTAGCTGACACGCCGATGATTATCAATCAGAAGTTGTTCATGAACTTAGATGGTAAACTAGCTGACAAAAATAGGTACCAACGAATGGTAGGAAAACTGATTTATCTGGCACATACTCGTCCAGATATAGCATATGTAGTTGGAGTAGTAAGTGAGTTCATGCACCAACCCCAAGAAGAATACATGGATGCGGTTCTGAGAATTATCAGATTTCTCAAAGGAACTGTTGGTCATGGAGTATTATTTAAAGCAAATGGTCATCTTAATATTCAAATATTTACAAATGCTGATTGGGCTGGTGATCAAGGAAACAGAAAGTCAACGTCAGGGTATTTTTCCCTCGTAGGGGGTAACCTTGTCACATGGAAAAGTAAGAAGCAAAAAGTTGTATCTCTGTCAAGTGCAGAAGCAGAATTCCGAGGTATAGCTAAAGGATTAGCAGAAGCATTGTGGCTAAAAAAACTTGTGTCGGAATTAGGATTTTTTCCAAAGGAAAGTATTCATATTATGAGTGACAATGAAGCAGCTATTCAAATCTCAGAAAATCCTGTACAACATGACAAGACTAAGCATGTAGAGGTGGACCGACATTTCATTAAAGAAAAACTTGAAGACGGGATCATTAAGTTACCATTTGTCAGATCTAAAGACCAACTTGCAGATCCTAACTAAAGCAGTAGGAACGATACTTTTCGGTAAGTGTTTGTAACAAGTTGAATTTTGGTGATCCACTATTCAACTTGTGGGGAAGTGTTAGAAATGAAGATTCAGGATGAGAACAAAATCATCATTTCCCAGAATAAAGATCTTCTTCGTAGGCAACAAACAAACTTTTAATACTATTGATTTAGTTTCCTTTTATAATTCAAAGAACTTCTGTATAAAAGGAGGATAAGGTATTGTAGTCATTATCGATCAAGAATATATACAACCTTTTTATTCTTACATAGTTAGTCAAAAAATAATAAAGTGGAATGATGGTGAGATTTTCTTCTTCTATCTTCCCCATATCTCCAAACCCCAAAATCTTCAACCCGAAGCTTAAGTCTTCAAAGATGAGAAAATAGATGAAAAGGTTTCAATAGATAGATAAAGATGGATATATTGATGGTAGATGGATGATGATATAATTTATTGAAAGATTAAATGGGTGTTTTTGTATGAAATAATATTATCTAAAAACTAAAGAAAAACAATGAAAAGAAGAAGTAAGTAGTATCGGCTGCTGCTACCCAGATTAACATTCGAGCTCCTCCTCCAAATGAGGGTTCTCTCCAAGATATATATCCCCCAAAATTAATTTCACCTTTCCACCACAAGTAAAAGAATAAGGGGTGTGTTTGTTTCTCATTGGCTGGTAAACAAAAACATGGACCAAGCAAATAAATTCTGCTCGTCCAGACCACAAATTCAACACAAGAAATCTATATCTATATTATCATATAAGGTATTTTGCTTTTTTTTAAATCTCAAAAATCACGTATTTTGCTCTTTTTTAAAATCTCAAAAGATGATTTGAATTACATAAAGTTCTTTATTCATTAAATTAAATATCTCAACCTAATATACTTATAATACCCTTAAATCTCAATCACTCATTGTTTTCTCTCTCCTTAAATCTCAAAAACTCATTTTTTTTCTCTCCTCCATAAATCATTTTATTCCTCTAATTTATTCAAAATCTTTTATTTCAAAAACCGTATATCGATAAATTATAAAAATTGTAAGGGTGTTCTTAAATTTTCATGCTCTTTCATTAGAAATGTCATTCGATATACTTTCGACAAAATTTTAAATCCGAGTATGGAGCCCGTATGGTTAAGGCATTTGGCTATCACACTCTATGACTTATCGCTTCCTATGATCTATCACCCCACCATCTCACCGCCGCATTATGCGGGTACTATTGCTCGTTTACTAAAAGGTGGGATGAGGTGTTGTGTACGTTGTCATTGGCTGGTCAAAGTCAAATGCCATAATAGATAACATATGTTGTTGCTGCGCTGCTCGTTATATCCCTCCAAATGAAATTATTGTCTTGCGAAATATGGGCTTTGTTGGGCTGCTTCTTCGCTCGTTTGTCATGCCACCAAAAAGAACATATATGAGATTGAAAGAGCGAGTCTTGTTGCTTCCCAGGTTGCCAAATCCCAATTGAAAATTAGAAGGTGAGCTGTTCTTGTGACAGTTCACTACGGTCAGACAAGTCAACTACAGGTCTGGCTTGTTTTGAGCTTTCATTATGCCAACACTTTTCACTTATACACCATTTTAAGTCATCTTTTATCCGTGTAAGCTTTTAAATAGCTCCAAATAACCATGATCACTCAAAATGCCTACACAAAAATTTATGCAAATACTAAGTGCCATAATAACATTAATATGACTTATATTGTATACAAATAAATGACATGAGTTAAATAAAAGTCATGTAAAATAATGTATATTTTAGCTAATATCAATGATTTGTGTGACTGTTTGAATATTTATTCATTATTATCTTATTTGGATTTTTCTAAGACTATCTATTACGAGGTAACGGTCTCTGTCGAGTCCATTAGCTTTGGGATTACGACAAGTCATTTAATTAAGGGAAAAATTCATAAAAAGATAACATTTTTATTTAAAATTTCCAATAAGATGAACTTATTTAGTTTTCATCTATTAAAAGGACTTCATTTATAAAAATTTCTCAATAGAGGTAATGTCATTAGTTTTTAACGTCAGTCTTCCGTTGAGTGTCACGTCATTAAAAATGATTACGTGGACGCTTAACTGGAAATTAAAAATGCATATAATTGTTCATACGAAGAAAGAAAACATCGAACAACTTCTCTTCTTCTTTATTAGATGTTTAACTCCAAACCACTATCACGATACAACCTTCTAAACTAATTAACCATAAGAATTTTACTCCTAAAAATCTGTAAAGCAATAAACACATACACATGCGACTTCATAATACACCAAAACATTAATATAGAAATATCACATGACATACAGAAAACAATAGATGTAATATCAACAAGAAATTGTATATATCTAATATGAATGCAATCAGCGATGAGCATTAAATTGATTTTACACAAAAACTAAACAAGTAGTTTACATCTATCTATCTACTCACCATGGACGGCGACTTTATTGGTCGGAATCTGGGACATTTTGAGGCCAGGGTTGCCGGAATCTGGGACGTGTTTAGACAAAGAAGAAGATGATCTAAAACCTAACCGCCACCACCCACACTTTCTGCCACCAACGCCGCTCAGCCTTGGGGGAAGATGCATATAGTTTTATTTTTAGGAAATCTGAGAAAAAAATGTGGAATGATTGTGAAGAAATAGAGATGATGATATGTAATTTATTCTAAACATTTATATATATTTTTGTTTTCCAGTCATCCACGTAAGCATTTCTTTTATGACCTGGCAAGTTGACATAACATTTAACGGAAAATCGGCGTTAAAAAATAACTATATTATCTTTATTCAGAATTTATAAAAATGAGATCATTTTAATAGATTAAAATAAGTAGGTTCATCTTTTTAGAAATTTTAAGTAAAAAGATTACATTTTTATGGATTTTTCTCTTTAATTTTTATTAACATAGATTATGCCCAAAAATGTTCCTGTCAACTAATAAAATTATATTTATGTAATTTAGAATAAATATTTGGTAAAGTTTATCAAGTGAATTAATGAGATTATTGGGATTCAGGAGGGATGTTTTTTCCAACTACTATTTACAGTTTATAATTTATTTCTTGCTGAATTAGTTTAATTCGCATCTTAGTTAATATTTGCTTTAGTTAATTGAAGTTAGTTTTCTTATTATTCTAAAATATATCAAAATTTGTTAAACTATAACCATATACGCTTCTCGTGTGAACGATATCTACTTACCCTATCTAGTATAAGATATTTAGATTTATTTTTGATCAGTACATCGACGTCGATCATCACTGATAAACGCCTAGAATGCATGATTTTAAGATGTAAAATCAAGTCGTTTTGTGAAGCTTAAAAGACGATTAGGGGTATCTTTATGTTTGTTAAGTGTTTCAGGCACTAGGTGATGAAATGGAGCTAATTGAATCAAGAAACGAGTCAAGGAACCAAGAAGCAAAAATCTGGAATTTTGAAGAAACAAAGAGCGTAACTTACGCCAGACTTGGCAGTAGGTTACTCCAGTTGAAAATCCAAGGGTAGTAACTTACGCCCAGGGGGGTAGTAGGTTACGTCAGTTGCTGTGCGAAAATTCAAATTTTTTGGGTTTTAATTAATTTCAGTTTATATTCAATTACAACACGATTTGGGGAAGTTACCACGCATATTTTCTCATCCCTAGAGCAGTTCCTAACATTCCCAACACCCCAATTTCATCATCAAATCACAATTCATTGAGATTAAAGTCTTAATTGAAGAATCAATGATGATATCAATGATGAAGATTTTAGGCTAATCTCTTTTGATCATTCTCATGTGAACAATTATGTACGACAATTGTATTCAACTTTTCTTTTGTTCATGTTGGATTAGATGTTTAATTTCTCATTAGCTTTTTAACATCTAATGTTGTTTGGATTGTTTGAATGATTACTAGTTTATAACTTTGAATGAATTCCATCTATCTTTTGATTTCAAATTATTGTTAATCAATTATTATTGAAAGAATCTCTTATATACTTGTAATCTTGTTAATGAATAGATAATTTAGTTGTGTCAATTCCCCGGTTTTCATTATCGTGAATCATCACAACCTAATTGATTAGTTTTTAGCATTCATTCAATCCAAGCTTATAACGAATCATGTCTATGTGATTTCCAACGAACATAAGTTAGGTTATACTTTTGAAAACATAATTTGAAGCATGAGAATGATCTCCTTTATTATCATTGTTTAATTTGTTAATTTCATAATCAGTTTTAGTTTTTAATCAAATCAAATCAATAATCAATCGATTTTAAGTTTATATTTAGTTTAATCAACTTTGTAAAATTGTTTGACACTTTCCTTTGATTCCCTGTGAATACGATACTCGACTTACCCATACTAGTTATAGGTATTTAGTTTATATATTTGATTGGTCCAACGACATCGATCAAATTTTGGCGCCGCTGCCGGGGAATCAGTGTGCAAAGTGTTAAGTTGCTTTCAATTTGTTAAAATTTTCAGAAAATACAAAAAGAATTAGTATAGTTTTGTTAGTAGTTTGTTTGTTTTCTTTGCATTTTTGTATTTTCGAATTACGCTAGGTGTGTTATTTGTGTAGGTTACAGGTTGTTTATGCATACGAGGTATTCAAAGAAGAAATCACTTTTGTTGTTTGATCCGGAAATTGAGAAAACAGCTAGGAGAAACCGAGTACTCACCGTGCAAACATGAGTAATCCCGGAAATATACCACCAATTATTCAACCAACTGGAACCCAACAAGAACCTAACCTTGAACAAAATGTCCAACCCCAAAACCAACCTCAACAACAACATCCACCCCGATCCGTGAGAAGCAGATTCACAACTCCTCACCGAAGTGGAACACCAACCTTTGTGGGAGAGGGATCATGGTATACGGAGTCGGTGTATGAAAGGGTTGATAATTGGAATGATGGGAGGTTTGATAATCATGATGATGGATATGATTGGAATGATGGAGATGATTATGGGCAACCACAAAACATTCAATATCCTCAATTTAACCAACCTCAATACATCAACCAAAGAATTCCTCAAGGACCACCACCACGTCACTACCTTCGTGGAGTCCCACCCATTAACCAACCACACAACCGTGTCATTCCTAATATGAACTATCAACCTCCACCACAAGGAGTTGATAGTCATTTCCGACCCGCCATAGCCGTTAACGCCTCACCTATAGTACCACCGGTGTTGAGGGGTAGAGCTTTTGAAGTTAGACCTCAATGTTTGAGTATTTTACCAAGTTTCTATGGTAAAGCAACGGAGGAGCCTTATTTGCACTTGTCGGAGTTTGAGGCTATTTGTGGTACCATTGGAGGTCAAGGATTTTCTCCGGATGAAGTTAAACTAGTTTTATTTCAGTTCACTTTGAAGGATAAAGCAAAGCAATGGTTTTTATCATTGCCATCGGGTAGTATCTTTACATGGGCTGAAATGCAATAACAATTCTTGGATGAGTATTATACGATGCAAAAGACTAGTGATGTAAGAACTTCAATAAGAACTTTTCAGCAACAATCGGGTGAAACATTTCATGAGGCCTTCAAGAGATTTAATGAGTTGTTGAGAACTTGTCCTCACCATGGAATTGCTAAATGGGAGTTGATCACGGCTTTCTATGATGGTTTACTACCGGAAGAGAAAAGAGATGTGAATTCAATTAGCATTGGAACTTTCTTGACTAATCCTAAAGATGTTGATTGGGAATTCTTGGAGAAAATGTGTGTGAATTCGAAAAGGCAAGCTCAATCGAATAGGAGAGCAAGGCATCCAATAGCTTCATCATCATCTACAAGTGATCAAGCCACCAAAGATCGACTTGAAGCTTTGGAACGGAAATTTGCTAAGTTGGGGAAAGCTGAAAATCAGGGTGTTGCTCATGTTTTTCAAGAATACCCAATTTGTGAAAGTTGTGATGAACTTGGACATACGGCTCTGCAATGTCCATTGATCCCAGAACAAGTTGAAGAAGTGAATCAAGTGTATGGAGAAAAGAGACCATTTGACATGAACTCCAACACTTATCATCCGGGAATGAGAAACCATCCAAACCTTCGGTATGGAAATTCTACAAATCAACTCAACCCGAACTTTCAAGGAAACAACAAAAATAGTGGAGCACCATTTCAACTATTCCAAGGCCGAAACTACAACCAAGGGAATTACCAAGGTGGCCAAAACCAAGGATTCAATCGAGGCTACCCAAGAAACTTTCAACAAGGTAATAGCCAAGGTAGAGCATCAGGAAGCAATGAGGTGTCAACCGGGGAAATTATTGAGTACTTAAAGGAAATGGATTGAAAGAATGAGATTCGGGATAAAACGGTTGAGAGTTTGCAAAAGCAAGTAGGTCAATTGGCGGAGGATGTATCAGAATTGAGGAAGAATCCAGGAAAGCTACCAAGTGACACGAAGATCAATTCACAACATCAAAGTGGCGGTTCAAAGAATGTCAAGAATGTGGAGATAAACAATGTAAGTACTCTTCGTAGTGGTAGGATTTATGATAATAAAGTTGAACCTCCATCGTCACTTGTTGATGGTGTGGTGGAGGATGTTGATGATGACCAAGATAGTGAGCATGAACCGGAACTTATTCTACCAAATTTAAATAAGAAAGTGTCTTTTAAAGAGGTAGAAAATGATAGGTCTAATGTTAAATTTTCTGAAAAACAAGGAAATGATATGGAGGGTAATACCATTCCTTTTCCTTTGGTTTTAATTGATCCAAAACTTAGGCCTGCACTTAGGAAAAGAGGTCCCCATGAGGAAGAAATGTGGGAATTTTTAAACAAGTAAAAATTAATATACCTCTTATTGACATTATTAAACAAGTTCCGGCCTATGCTAAATATCTTAAGGAGTTGTGTACCCAAAAACGGCATCATAAACTTCCAAAGAAGATTGTTTTGAATGAGGAAGTTAGTGCCGTTGTGATGAGTATACTCCCACCTAAACTCCAAGATCCGGGAGCGCCTTTAATTACAATTCAAGTTGGTGATTTTAAAATGAACAAGGCACTTTTGGATATGAGAGCGGGTGTGAGTATCCTACCGGGTATGTTGTATGACCAATATGACTTTGGACCATTGGAAAAAGTCGACACCACCTTGGTGATGGCTGATTTGTCACTAAAACTTCCAAGAGGAATTGTCCAAGATGTCATAGTAAAGGTGGAGGACTTTTATTACCCCGTAGACTTTTTGGTTCTTGATTTTGCACCAAGCGGTAATGTGAGGCAGCCCAATGTCATCATGGGTAGGCCCTTTTTGGCCACCGCTAATGCATTAATCGATTGTAGAAGAGGTACGGTTGAAATGACCTTTGGCAACCGTAAGATTAGATTAAATGTTTTTGCTAGTGTTCCTAACCCCGTAGTTAGTGACGAATGCTTTATGGCGGACGTCATTGATGAGTGCATTTTTCATGAAAGTGAGGAAGACACACGGGAGTCTTGTGCTTTGGTTGACAGGTTGATTGTGGAGCATAGTGAAACATTGAAGAAGGAAGAGAAGGATTGGGAGATCATGGCAATTCAAGAAGGTAGACCACCATGGACTCATTTGGTTGAAAGTCTACCGGATCACATTGACACTCATCTAAAACCTTCCATTGAAAGTCCACCACAAGTTGAGTTGAAAAGAACTCCCATCTCAATTGAAGTATGCATTTTTGGGAGAAGAACAAACTTTACCGGTGATTATTGCATCCAATTTGGAAGAAATTCAAGAAAAGGCATTGTTAAAAGTGCTCAAGGAATACAAGGCGGCCATTGGGTGGATAATTTCCGACTTGAAAGGCATTAGTCCATCAATTGTGATGCATAAGATAATCACCGATTCTGAAGCAAAACCTTCACGTGATGCTCAAAGAAGGTTGAATCCACATATGCGTGAAGTTGTGAAAAAAGAGGTACTAAAATGGTTGGATGCTGGAATTATCTACCCAATTTCGAATAGCACATGGGTAAGTCCAACACAAACGGTACCTAAGAAAGCTGGAATTCAAGTGGTGAAAGGAGATAGTGGTGAGCAAATTGCAACTTAGCCTATCAGAGGGTGGAGGGTGTGCATTGACTACCGGAAATTGAACACCGCTACTTCAAAAGATCATTTCCCATTACCATTCATTGATCAAATCATCGAAAAACTTGCAGGTCAGAAATTTTATTGTTTTCTAGATGGTTATTCAGGTTATAATCAGATTGCTATTCATCCTGATGACCAACACAAGACCACATTTACATGCCCATATGGGACTTTTGCCTTTAGGCGAATGCCATTCGGGTTGTGTAATGCTCCAGCCACCTTTCAAAGGTGCATGATGAGTATCTTTTCAGATATGGTCGGTGACTCACTAGAAATCTTTATGGATGATTTTTCAATTTTTGGCCAAGCCTTTGATAATTGTCTTGATGAGCTTACAAAAGTTTTAAAAAGATGTGTTGAGACAAATTTGGTTTTAAGTTGGGAAAAGAGCCACTTCATGGTTCAAGAGGGGACGGTTTGGGTCATGTGATTTCAAACAAAGGCATGGAAGTTGACCGAGCCAAAATCAAAGTCATTTCTACTTTACCCCCTCCAATCAATGTCAAGGGTGTCCGTTCTTTTCTTGGACACGCCGGGTTTTATAGAAGGTTCATCAAGGGATTTAGTGTCATTACAAAACCTTTGTGTAATTTGTTACTAAAAGATGTACCTTTTGTTTTTGATGAAGAGTGTTTAAAAGCTTTCGAAACTTTGAAAGAGAAATTGATTGAAGCCCCCATTTTGAAATCACCTAATTGGTCCATGCCTTTTGAAATTATGTATGATGCAAGTGACTTTGCAATTGGGGCTGTTTTGGGACAACGGGTAGACAAGAAACCCGTTGTGATTTATTATGCAAGCAAAACTTTATCGGATGCCCAATTGAATTATACAACCACCGAAAAAGAATTGCTTGCGGTTGTTTATGCACTTGACAAGTTTCGTTCTTACATTTGTGGTAGCAAAGTGATAGTGTACACAGATCATAGCGCGGTGAAGCATTTGATGGAGAAAAAGGATGCAAAACCAAGGCTAATTCGGTGGGTGTTGCTACTACAAGAGTTTGACTTGGAGATCCGAGATAAGAAAGGAAGTGAGAACGTGGTGGCGGACCACTTGTCAAGAATTCAAGTCACGGATGGTGAACCAACGAAGGAAATCAATGAGACATTTCCGGATGAACATCTACTAACCGTTTCTATTGTTCCTTGGTATGCGAATTTTGTGAATTTCTTGTCTGCAGGTAAGATACCGGAACATTGGCCTAAAAGAAAGAAGCAACAATTCTTGGCACAAGCAAAGCAATATATTTGGGATGAGCCGGATTTGTTTAAAGTGGGCCCGGATCAATTAGTGAGAAGATGTGTTCCGGAAGAAGAAATTCAAGAGGTGTTGACGCATGCACATTCATTTGCATGTGGAGGTCATTTCAGCGGCCAAAAGACAGGTTATAAGGTTCTTATGTGTGGTTTGTTTTCGCCTAGCATTTTTAAAGATGCCGCTGAATTTGTCAAAAAATGTGTTAGGTGTCAACAACTAAGGTAGTACTACTCAGGAGGAATGAAATGCCCATGCAACCCATTTTAGTTGTTAATATTTTTGATGTTTGGGGCATTGATTTCATGGGTCCTTTCCCTAATTCCTTTGGTAATTACTACATTTTAGTGGTCGTAGACTATGTTTCCAAATGGGTAGAAGCCATAACCACTAGAACCAACGACCATACCGTTGTTTGTAAGTTTGTGCAAAGCAATATTTTCTCAAGATTTGGAATTCCTCGTGTCATCATAAGTGATGGGGGGTCTCATTTTAAAAATTTTCAGTTTGGCAAACTTCTCAAACGGTATGGTGTAAACCACCGAATTGCTACTCCTTACCACCCACAAACGAGTGGTCAAGTTGAGGTTTCCAATAGGCAAATTAAAGAAATTTTGCAAAACACGGTTAGGCCTGATAGAAAAGATTGGTCTACCAAACTCAATGATGCTTTATGGGCCTACCGTATCGCTTTTAAAACACCTATTGGAACCACACCATATCGGTTGGTTTATGGAAAGGGTTGTCATCTTCCAATTGAGCTTGCACATAGAGCATTGTGGGCTGTTAAGGCCGTTAATATGGATTTTGAGAATGCGGGCAAAGAGAGAAAGTTGCAACTATGTGAATTGGAAGAATTGAGAAATGAGGCATTTGAATGCGCATCAACATACAAAGACAAGATGAAAGCAGTTCATGATGCTAATTTAAAGAAAAAGGTGTTCGAAGTTGGCCAAAAGGTGTGGCTTTACAATTCAAGGCTCAAATTCTTTCCGGGAAAACTCAAGAGCAAGTGGATGGGTCCATATGTTATTACAAGAGTTGGAAAGTTTGGTGAAATTGAAATTGAGGATCCAAAGGATGGAGTGAAGCAAATGGTCAACGGGCACCGTTTGAAGCCTTATTTGGATGCAAGTGACATTAATGGCTCTACAAAGGAAATGGTGAACTTCATCTCAAGTCCACCATCTTATGATCTTGCATGAATCAAATTGAGGTAATGTCGGGCTGAGGACAATAAACTTAGCGCTAAACAGGAGGCAACCCGTTGTTTGTTTGTTTTCTAGCTTCATTTTCGGTAAGTTAGCTTGTTTGCATTTTTGTTTATTTGTTTGAGTATTTTGTCGCATAATCACACATGAAACTTAATTCCCAACACTAATGTTTGAGAATTAAGTTGGGGAAGGTCGGTTTGGGTGAAAAAGGAAACGTTTTTGCAAGTTGTTGAATTGAGTAACTCATCTCTATTTCTGGGCGTACATTGAGGACAATGTGCCTTCAAGTTGGGGAAGGGAGTCTATTTTTATAAACAATTGCAATCAATATGTTAAACATGATTTGTGGCTGTAGTTAAAAAATAAATAAATAAAATAAAAATTCATAAGGGGCGTAGCTTATGGCTCCTAGGGGCGTAAGTTACGCCAATTGAAAAACTAGGAACTTGATTTTGAACTAGCGTAAGTTACGGCCATATAGGCGTAACCTACGGTGCCCTGGAAGTGCTTCTTTTAGTTTACGCCAAAAATCCTCTGTTTACGCCTCCGAAGACGCCAAAAAGCATAATTCCAGTTAGGCGTAAACTACGGCCCAAGTCGGCGTAAGTTACGCCAATTGAAACTGAACTAACGTAAGTTATGGTAACCTTGGCGTAGGTTACGGTTGTTCAAAAACAAAAGGCATAGGATTTTCAACTAGCGTAAGCTACGGTGACAACCGGCGTAAGTTACGGTCGTTGACAGCACAACTAGCGTAAGTTACGGTCAAAGTTGGCGTAGGTTACGGCACCTTCTGACTGCGATTTTTTTTTATGTTTTAATAAAAATCTAAAAATCTAAAGTTTTTAATTATAGCCACTTATATCGATCAGTTCACATTATTGAACCTCATATCTCTCTGCATTATATCTTCTTCTCCAATAAATCTAAAAAAATTCTTCATAAAGCCCTAATCTTAATTCATTCATATCTCCTTCAATTCTCCATCAATTCTAACAATTCTTTAGGCTAAATTGCATAACTTTTCGACGGCTACAAAACCCCTATCTTTGTTTGTTTAATTTCAGCCTATTTTTCAAGATCCATGTGAGTTTAATTTCGAATCTTTTTTGAAATTTCTTCTTAATTTTTATTTAATTCACTAACCATTGCTAAAGTTTGTTACTTTGTGTTAGTTTGTTGACATGGATGCTCTAAAGAAGGCTGGAAAGATGGTCAAGAACTTGAGCAAGAAAGGTGACACTTCTTCTAGTCAACAAAAGAAGAAGAGAAGGCAAGTGGTTATTCAAGAATCATCATCATCATCATCATCATCATCAGAAGAAAACTCACAACAGAGAAGTGATGAAATGGAAGTTGAAGTAGATAAACCAGAATGGAGACAAGGTATTCCCTTAGTTACTTTACCCATTGAATGGCAACCGATTTTGTTTAAAGAAAAAATGGGGGAGGCTAGACATCTTGAGGATCAATTGTTGGGGGAACGACTACTTGATTTGTCAGAATTTAGGGGGTTTGGGATGATTGAGGCTTTTGAGCAAATGGGGTGCAAACAAGCCTTGGTTTGGACTAATAATGATAATTCTGAGGTTTACTTAAATGGTATCATGGATTGGTTAAGTACCTTAGAATTAATTCATGGTAGTAACCCTCCTATGTCTTCTAAGTTAGTAGGCACGGTTAATGGAAAGAAGGTAACAATGTCTTTTGCTACCTTAGACAAAATAGCAAAATTTGACACGGGTGCTACATCGGGGAGGGCTTGTGATTATGTGGATGAGAAATATTTGGCAGGGGCAGAAACGCCACCTAATTGGATTGATATGCTTTCTGAGATTTTTGATGTTAGAAGAGACAGTTTGAGCACAACATTTAGGTTGGAGCGTTCTTTGTTGAAACCACTGCCCCGGTTGATAATGTCAATGTTATTTTGGAATGTTTGCCCCAGAACCAGTGATAAAAGCATGGTTAGGCATCAGGATGTTATTGTTTTATATGCCTTGGTAACGGGAAACCTAGCCTTATCACTTAGACAAATTATGATGTGTAATATTTGGGAGGCAAGGAACAAGAGGAACAAGCTCGTCATCCCTCACCCTAAACTTATCTCTCGCCTACTTCAAATCAACAAGGTAGTCCCAAAGGATACCAATTTACAGTTTTTGGATGGTACTCCTTATACCAGGAAGAGATTGTTGAAAGGGAATGAATGGGAGTTTCAGGATCATCCACAGTTTAAACTCCTTAAATATTTGAAGGTTGGTGGTTATTTGGTAGCCCCTAAGCAGGGGGTTACTCGGGAAGAAGCAATAGCACTTGTGGAATCAATGGGTGCTAGTCAGAGGGGTGAGTCAAGTAGGCCTAGAGAAGGTGTTCAAGGAAGAAGAGATGGTTTGCTGGGATAGGAGGTACAGGGCCGAGTTTTGGTTATGATAGGCCTCAGGAGTATGATTAGTGGACCTCCTATGAGAGGAGCATGTGGGATATTACATGCTCAGGAGTTATGAGCTAGCTATGGCGTATGCTCATGAACAGAATAGAAGACAGCAGTTCGATTATTATGAGCAGGTGCGCCATCATGAGGACCACATTGCAGGTCTTGATTATGTAGAAACTCCCCCACCATATGATTACACACAGCCGTTTAATCCTGCATCTCATCCAGCATATCCTCAAAGTTATGATTCTGAATGGTTTCCCCGACATTCATGTGTCGGTCGGGTTGAGGATACTTCGAATGCACCACCAGCAGCTTCGGATCCATTTGAAGCCCAATCTCTCTATCAAGGCTTGATGGAATCGATTTTTGGATCGTGAGGTCCACGACAGTGATTGGTACCTTCCATTCATTTTTATTTTTGTTATTCTTGTGTGATTATGTGACTAATTGTTTGTTTTTGTGTTTTTGCATTTTCAATTCATAGGTAGATTTCAAATTTCTTGTTAATTTCAATTTATGTAGTTAGATAGATGTTAATTTACTTTCTTGTATTATGGAATTGAATCAAAGAGACAAAATGTTCGAGTTATATTAGTTATACATATTTGTAAAATGAGATCTTCTTGTGATTGGATGAGTACATGTAAGTGGAGCTAGGTAGTGTAAGCTAGATTGCATGACATGATTGACTTATAAGCCGCTTGATAGAGTTGCTAGCAAGTAAAAACATAGAAATGTGCAAATAAGGATAATATGCCAATTATGAGTCACAATGCATGTATCACATTTATTTATCCGTTATATCCTTCAATTTCATGAGAGAAAAAAACGCCTCGTCGACGATTGATTTAGATTGTTAGCGTAGCATTATTTCTCATGATTACTATATTGTGTGAGTTATTATTGTACATTAGGTTAGAACTAGTACACTTATCGTGTCGAGACCTCTAGCTTGAATTATGTGCTTAAAACTATAAACAATCATACAAATCACTCCATATTTCACCTCACTTCGTCATGAAATCCATTAATAGTTCAAAATTGTGTTGTTTATGATGATGAATCGAAAGAAAGAACAAATCGAAGCAAATTGAAAAATTCGGTTGAAAAGTCAAAGTATATGGCCATAAATGAAATTCAATTCAATTATCCATGTAAGTTGATCAAAAGAACCCAAAGTGAAATGTTCCTAAATCATTCTAGTAAATCAACCAAATGAGAATCCTTATCGTATTTCATTCCATTATTTCCATTAAATTTGTATGAATACCGAAGTGATAGTTTGAGTTATGAGGTCTTGGTTCGATTTGTGTACTAGCCTATGACTTTTAGTGTGCAATAATGACTTGAGAGCTTCATATATATATTATTAGCACATCTTTTGCTAATTCATTCAAAAATATGAACCGAGGGGAGTGCATATTGTGAGAGTGTGATGCATGTATTGTGGCAAACTTGAGGTTTATTAGGTTTAATTACACCTTTATATATTTTTATTTGCTAGTCGTAAATCTTTTGAGATTGTGTTATGTGGTTTGGTTTGCATTGCTTAGTTTTGCCCAAGTGTATTATTGAAGGTTGCTTGAAGATTGAGTTTTACAAGTATGTATAGTTGATATAATTCTTATATGGTGTTTCTTTGGTGATAGGAAGTATTATAGGATTGTAAATTAGCTTTGACACATGATGAATGTCTTTTCGGGACGAAAAGAGTTAAGTTGGGGAATGTGATAAACGCCTAGAATGCATGATTTTAAGATGTAAAATCAAGTCGTTTTGTGAAGCTTAATAGACGATTAGGGGTACCTTTATGTTTGTTAAGTGTTTCAGACACTAGGTGATGAAATGGAGCTAATTAAATCAAGAAACGAGTCAAGGAACCAAGAAGCAAAACTTTGAAATTTTGAAGAAACAAAAGGCGTAACTTACGCCAGACTTGGCAGTAGGTTACGCCAGTTGAAAATCCAAGGGGCGTAACTTACGCCCAGGGGGGTAGTAGGTTACGCCAGTTGCTGTGCGAAAATTCAAATTTTTTGGATTTTAATTAATTTCAGTTTATATTCATTTACAACACGACTTGGGGAAGTTACCACTCATATTTTCTCATCCCTGGAGCAGTTCTTAACATTCCCAACACCCCAATTTCATCATCAAATCACAATTCCATGGAGATTAAAGTCTTAATTGAAGAATCAATGATGATATCAATGATGAAGATTTTAGACTAATTCTCTTTTGATCATTCTCATGTCAACAATTATGTAAGACAATTGTATTCAACTTTTCTTTTGTTCATGTTGGATTAGATGTTTAATTTCTCATTAGCTTTTTAACATCTAATGTTGTTTGGATTGTTTGAATGATTACTAGTTTATAACTTTGAATGAATTCCATCTATCTTTTGATTTCAAATTATTGTTAATCAATTATTATTGGAAGAATCTCTTATGAACTTGTAATCTTGTTAATGAATAGATAATTTAGTTGTGTCAATTCCCCAGTTTTC
The DNA here is from genome assembly GCF_010389155.1 of Erigeron canadensis. Taxonomy (NCBI): domain Eukaryota; kingdom Viridiplantae; phylum Streptophyta; class Magnoliopsida; order Asterales; family Asteraceae; genus Erigeron; species Erigeron canadensis. The sequence goes on from NC_057761.1 coordinate 3,718,744, forward strand.
ATTATCGTGAATCATCACAACCTAATTGATTAGTTTTTAGCATTCATTCAATCCAAGCTTATAACGAATCATGTCTATGTAATTTCCAACGAACATAAGTTAGGTTATACTTTTGAAAACATAATTTGAAGCATGAGAATGATCTCATTTATTATCATTGTTTAATTTGTTAATTTCATAATCAGTTTTAGTTTTTAATCAAATCAAATCAACAATCAATCGATTTTAAGTTTATATTTAGTTTAATCAACTTTGTAAAATTGTTTGACACTTTCCTTTGATTCCCTGTGGATTCGATACTCGACTTACCCATACTAGTTATAGGTATTTAGTTTATATATTTGATTGGTCCAACGAAATCGATCAATCACCTTTTAAGAGCATAATCAAACGGCTATTTATCGGCAATTATATATATTTTTTTACCTACATCATGTTGTTTCAATATGATGATTTGAAAGAAGTGTCGACAAGCAAAAAAAAAAAACACTCAACTTATGAATCAATTAAATTAAAAAGCTGTGTTTTTATTTCATCAAGGCGAACGTGGTACAATAGTTTCAAAGTTGGAAGCTCATGCATCATTTAAGAGCTTATGCCAAGTAAATGAGCAAAAGCGTACAATAAGGAAAGGATTTCAAAGCATAATGATATAAAATGGCTAGTAAATTTCGGGATGAGCGACGGCATAAGCCTCCATTGCCTTGTAGGTCTTCTCATAAACTTCTTTCTCCTTTTTAAGAAAATCTTCGGATGGCTTCTCATCACCTTTGCAAAGATATGTAATAGTTTGCTTGTTCACACATCCTCCATCAGCGGAAGGTACAATCTTAACATGACTTTTGATAGAGTCTAATATGCCCATCAAGTTGTCACCTTCGAAAAATGAGTAGCTATAGCTGTAGTTGCTTGCGTCGAGTGCATCTACCTTATACTTTGCGCTTGTGAATGGGACGCCTATTTAAAAATAATAAAACAATTAATTAGAATTTACTGTCAACATAATTTTGTACGAGTGACAATATGGAAAATGCTAAAATGAACAATTCATACCTTCACCAAATGTGAGGACCTTTACCGTTCCAACATCTCCATTTCCTTCAATTGTTTCAATTGACTTGAATACTTGAGGGTTTACCTTAGGTGCAATACTATCAAACTGACTGAAAACTTTGAAAACTTTATCGGCGGGATATTGAGAAGCAACCTCAATATCGATACCAACACATGTCATATAAATTTCAGGATGTGCAACAGCATAAGCCTCCATAGCCTTGTAGGTGCTTTCATAAGTTTCTTTCTCCTTCTTAAGAATCTCTTCAGATGGTTTTTCATCACCTTTGCAATTATAAGTAATAGTTTGCTTGTTCACACACCCTCCATCGGCGGCAGGTACAATCTTAACATGACTGGTGATGGAGTCTAATATGCCCATCAAGTTGTCTCCTTCGAAAAATGTGTAGCTATAGCTATAGTTGGTTGCATCGATAGCGTCTACCTTGTATTTTGCACTTGTGAATGGAACCCCTACATTAAGAAAAAAAAATTTTATTACGGAAAATGGCAGTTAAGGTTTCTCAACTTAGTAATTAAACATCAATGTCCAGGTTTGAACATGAGACTTTTAGATAGACAATTACTCTCACCTCCCCTTTGTAAGTTTGTATAATATTTCATATATTGCCAAATATGATTTGCAAATAAGTTCGATTTTCTTGCGTATACAAGTATATATATCATATACACTGTCAAATTAAGTAATTCATAAAAAGTTGAATAACGGACAAATGCATAAAAATAAAACAATTTATTTGTAAGGTAAGAGTGAAAGTTCATACCATCACCAAATGTGAGGACCTTAATTGTTCCAACATCTCCATTTCCTTCAACTGTTTCAATGGACTTGAAAATTTGAGGGTTTACCTTAGGTGCAATACTATCGAACTGACTGAAAACTTTGAAAACTTTATCGGCGGGATATTGAGAAGCAACTTCAATCTCAATAGTAATGGGTGCCATATTTGATTAGTTAATTTCAAAAAAGATAAATAATATATGTAAGAATGAAAGTTGCTTTTGTTGCAATGAAATGTACATAAACTTTGTGGTACTTATAGACCCGTAAGGTCAAGAAGAAAGCCCATGAATTTTGACCATTCGGACTTTTGCATAATTTCATCAATAATACTATCATCTACTCTTTTGGTTTCTCTGTCGAGTCACATGAGAATTTTGGTGACCTTAACATGGATATTATTAATAATAGAAAAATATTCTTCTTCTCATTATAATATATTTACCCGACATCACATGGGTAGGATAAATTGGGATTATTATCTAAATGATTTCTTTTCGAAAAATACTTCTAGAAAACCTCTATGGAATTGAACCATAATAAGATTTTTATAGTATATGTTAAGAAGATGCATGAATAGCCAATTGGGTTTCATTCGTTTATATCTGGTTAGTCCAAGCAGGGACCAGCTATACACACCGAAAGGGTGCAGTTGAATTCGTTGAACAAAATTTACTTCCATAATTCTAATGTATCTCAGTGTAAACTTAATTTGGGCGTGGTATAGCTTAGGGTATTACTCGTAATAAATTGGTATTTATTAAATTGCCAATGTAGTTGGTGGCCATTGAAAATATTTTTCACCATCAGATTTCAAGTCTCACTTCTCACATTTGTGAGAGTGAAATAATATGGATTTTTTGAGAGTTATTGACTCATGTTAGGTTTGCATTTGATTTAGGAGTCAGAGTAAGATATAATGCCATTGAAAAAAAAAAAAAGAAAAAAAGAAAAAAAGTTAGAATTAATGCTATTCAAAGTTATATTTGAACCCCTATTTTTACTCACAAGCCTTAATTATTTTTACTATAAACTCACTCACAAAACTTCCTGGCTTTTTTCCCACAAAGTCCAAGTAAAGCTACAATATTGTGTTATGGATCGTGATCCAATTAATCTTCAAGCTTGAACGTTCCTATTGTTCCACAAATTGGAAACCCAAATCAGAATGGTAGCATCAAATAGTGTGGCAGCAATAAGAACTCACAGCCCAGTTAATTAGACCGTTTGTTGATCCATCGGTGTATTCCTACACGTCCCACCATCGAGACAACGCTTAGGAGAGAGTATTAGTAGGCGATAATTAAGCAACCTGACATCAATTCTGTTTATAGTCTGAGCCTCTCTTAAAAGTCAACAACATTTTTAAAAACCAACCAATCGGAACCGGATGGCACATTTACTAACTAAGTCACTAACAAAAGATGGTTATGACCCTCATATCAGAATGATGCATCTTTTAACTCTAAGCAGTCTCCAACATTATAGAAGTGGAGTCCCACCAAGTCCGCTAATCTACAGACAAGAGCCGAATGAACAATAGAATCGGCATACATCACAATCAAATGATGCATACATCTAAGTTAGAAATGTTGCCTAATACTCCGTAGATAACAAGTTTGGCAACCTTTCTATCAAGTACTCTATGGTCTTAAAATTAAATGTTGCAATATCGTTAACAATCATGGTAACCACGTTCATAGGTTCTTATTCAAGAATGCATTCTAAGATTTCCCGCCCGATATCCCCAAATCAATATTAAAATCTAATAACTATGATTCTATGAGACTTCCCACAGATTATTAATAACGTGTCGTGTTAAGAGAATGTAATTAACTCTTTGATTAGCCAATGTCCAAGTGTGGTTTGTCATTTTGTCAAGTGTGCGCTTTAACTAGCTTTGCTTATATATATATAAGTAACTTCTTTTTTGCATAAAGAAAATATTTTGACACTTCTTTTCAAACGGTGAAATTAAAGTTATGGCAACCTATAAATAGGAGACAATGCTTCCACTAACTCAAGCAGGGTTTCTTATAAGTGGAAAACGGCAAGTCGACTAACACAAACAAATTTGTAATACCATTCTCCAAACTCTTTATTCATCTTAAACCCATTTCTTACCGACTCGACTACCACGTTAAGACCATGTATGTAATTAACTCTTTATTTTGGTTTGTAGGAATATTATATTGGGATTTACTTAACTCTTTTCATATGCCTGTTCTTTCCGAAGTTATATTTCCGTGGCATTGGTGATTTTAAGTGTAGGCTTGTAGCAATTGTTGAAAATGAGTGACCCATTTGTAAAAAAATGTTGTAAAAGTGCCACAATGACTCTCGACCAACTTTGTTGGTTTGTAAGTTAAAAATGGCAAATAAAAAAAAACCTACTAGGAACATGAGACTGTGAGGAGGGGGATTTTTGCCCCGACGCCGCCCTCCTCCGCCTCTTTTCCGCCCAACACCTCTTTTCCACCCAACACACGGGTCCAATGGGCAGCAAAGCTAAAAAAAAAAAACCCGGGCAGAAATTGATCGCCCAAAACCAATGAAAGTCCCAATAAAACTAGCCGTTAATTGTGTTGGTTCAACTTTTTTTTTTTTTTTTATTATATTTTTTTAACCCTTATAAATATAACACACATATTCCCCATTTTATACTCATATCTTCAATCTTTTCTCTCTATATTTTACAAATTCTTTCATTTTTCCTCTCTATAATCAAATGGCTTGTACTCGTTCGAAGAAATAAGTTTAAAACAAGCTTGGGTCGAGGTGTTAGGCGGCCCGTTGTGTGGTAACTATGAAAGGGAACGTACGTTTTGGTCGAGAGTGACCCGTCTCTATTCCTCACTTATGAAAATCAACCATCGACCTATCGAAATGTAGATGCGGTGGCCTCTAAATGGCACTGCATGCGGCAAACATTCAGGTATTGGATATGATGTTCACCTGTTTGACGAAGGTCACGACGGTGAACACGGTGCAATGGTCGAAAGAACTATGGTCGAGTACACAAAAGTATGTCGAATCAGTATTCATCACGTGGAGGAGTGGGAATTGGTACGAAGCAATCCAAAGTTTAAACAAATTTAATCGTTTAGTTGTAATTTAAAATTTAATCGTTTAGTTGTAATGTTTGGAATAATTGTTTAGTTGTGTTATGTAATGTTTGTAGTAAAATTATGTGATAAAAGTAAAAAAGAAAATAGAAAATTTGGGGGAGTCCCGAAGAAAAGTCTCACTCAAAAAAAAGAGGGGCATCTCTATGAGGAGCCCCCGTCACATAACAAAAGTCGCCCATTTGGGGAGCCCAAAAGTCCCTCTCACTTCTCATCTGAATATAACGTGAACCTTCTTTGTAGAACCTCTGTTATATGGGTTGACCCACTTATGTGTGTCACATTGGCGTGCACATTATAAAGGCATATATAGAACGACAGAACAGTACTCTCAGGTCTCAAAGCATCAATAATTGCAAAAGATTGACAAGAAGTCGTACGCTGAAGATTTACAAAATTAGTTTGTAGTTAGTTGCATGTTCTTTGTCGTATTGTTGGATTAAAAGTAGCTTATGACATAAAGGTCAAATTTTGTTAGCATTGGCATATGATGAAATGCAATTTGCTTTTTCGTTGAGGATTACAACTATATTATGAAACTGCCCTCCGGTATGTACCGATCTCTACTCTCTTTTTACTAGTCGCCGCATCATTAAATCAAAATTTTCTGATAAAGTATTGGCATAAAATCATTCTAGACTCTTTAATTCTTTTCGTTTTTTTTTTTCATTTTTTTTTATTTTAATATAGAGAGGGACAATCTATGTACTTTACTTTAGTCAATATATTTTTTATTTAGACTTTTCATTATCTAAAAACTTAGATAAACTCAAAATATTTATCTCCTTAATTCATTCAATTAAATATTTCTACTTAACAACCTATAATATCCTTAATAAAATTAATTACAATATACGTTCTTCAACTATCTAAATCTAAATTATCTTATAAAACATTTACTCCCTTTAAATTTCTCAAAAAAAAACTTGATAAACTCAAACTACCTCTCTTCTTTATTCATTCACCTAAATATCTCTACCTAATATACTTATAATACTCTTTATTAAATTATTTACGATATATAGCCTTCAACTATGAAAATAATTATACCGGCCTTTTTACATCAATTACTTTAAGTTATATTAGTAACCACACGGCAACCGCTCCAGTGGTTCCACCACCATTGCTACCGCCGTCACCAACACCCATCACCGCCACCAACTGTAGTCACCACACCGCCGTATCGCGTAAGCAGTTATCTATCTACTATGACAGAGTTTTATTTTATAAAGATCTAAAATGTCATTTTTTTATCATATACGCACGTAACATTACGTTTCTTTCTTTCTTTATTTCTTTCATAATAAAAAGTAAGTGGGTCCCACAAATTGAGGAATGAGATGGAAGTATGTGTAACGAGTAGATAAAAAGTAAAAAAAATATTGTGTACTAGCTCTTTGTGTTGTGGTACGACGAGCTACAATTGTGCAACAGGTGATTTGTAAATTGAAGGTCTTTAATTAGCAAACGATCCTGTGGATTTTATGAGTTCTGTTGCAATGCAGTTATGCGGATTCAAGTGTGGAAGAGAAGGCTATGATTTATTTAAAGACTAAGATAGAGCTATTAAAAGATAGAGTTATTAAAAGTGTCTCACTAAAATGGCCATAAGTTAAGCTACATGGCTCTTTTTTAGCATATGACCGATCGAAACAACCGTTATAATGGGAAACACGTTTTTACATATGCCTACAGCAGTTTGGGTAGGCCCCCAGCCCACAAACGCTGTTTTTTGTTAGTTAATAGCATTTTTAGATGTTTATTGTTTGTTTTTTTTTTCTTTAACTTTTGGCCCACTTATTTTTTTAAGCCCAGTTGAATTTTACATATTGGTTTATTTAACATGTATTTAACATTGTAAACCTAGGGAGATACGCTTTTATCAATACATGACATTTGTTTTCTCCTCCGAATGTGTGATTTTTGTGAAATCTACCTTAATTTTTGGTATTTGTTGCATCATCGAATATTAAAAAAATCGTTTGCATTGTGAATCAACATGTTCAACCATTTATCAAAGTTTCCATGTGCATTAGCAATACAAATCACTTAAAAATACACGCACATTGTGAATCAACATGTTCAACCATTTATCAAACTTTCCATGTGCATTAGCAATACAAATCACTTAAAAATACACGCACATTTGTTATAAGGGATAAGTATAACAAATTTTTGAATAATGTTTATAGTGTAAAATAATTAAAATTATGTTTATTGTATATAATTATCTTTAAATTATATGTATTGTATGTAAGAATGTATGCATGGCAACCATATATAACCGCCACTTGATATTTTTTTTATTGGCCAAATACATTTTCTTACATACAATACACATAATTTAAAAATAATTACATAGAATGAACACAACTTATATCTATATAACTAAGAGATGATATAAAAATGCTTATGTGACACCTTTTTTGAAATGACATGTAGGATTTATGCTTACTTGTCAAATTGTAACAATTTTTGCTTATTTTTGGTATTTTGAAATTTGATATAATAAACTTAATAATATAATAATAATAGATATCAATTATGTTTTTTTTTTTGCATATATGTATTTTTTATATATAATTTTTATTTTAACATCTTAAGATATATACTTGGTAACGATATAGTTAACTAGGCAAAGATTTGCATACAATTTTAATTTAATACTAATATATAATAATATTGATAATAGATAATATTCATTATGGTATATTTTTTACATATACGTTTTTTTATATATTTAATAGTTTGATAAATGTGTTAAGTTACGGCTACGTAATATTAAATTTCTTTCTCTATCTACAATCTTGAATAACAGACTTACGATTTAAAAAGGATTAATGGCAATGGTATATATTTTTTTCTATATTTTAATGTATCTTTGTAAAATATTAATGTTAAATTAGATATTTACCTTATCAATTTCACATGACTATTTTGATATCTGCTTTTATATTAGATTTAAATCTTTTATATCTCTTTTTTGGTTTTGTTTCTTTTTCTAGAATTTACTTTATGTTTCTTTCAAATTATATATACATAATACGAGTATATATCATTAAGAACGCTTTTAGGCTTACCGTAAAGTTTATGAGTAATTAATACAAACACTTTTTAAGTGTTGTATCCAAATATCTTTAATTATATTTACTTGGTTTTATATTAGATTTGAGTTATCCTTTGATAAAATAACACTCATAATTAATTAGTAATTATTTTATACTCAGGGTATACCGTCTATCGGACGCGTATAATCTAGTTAATTACATTACAGGATACTAATCCCTTGTTATAATGATCATCTTAATTGGCTATCATCTAACTTGGTATACTTGTAAGTAGGGATGAATTGATGAAATGGACTAGCTACAGCGGTAAAGGGAACAATCTATTAGCACTCAAGGAAGATAAAAGTGACCGGATACCAGGGTGCAAGATAAAAGTTTCTTCTCACGGCCTACAATATAAATTCATACAGTATATCCTTATATTATTTCAAAATCTTAGGGCTTAATAAGTGTCAATTCTCATCAGACTTCACGGGATATGGTCTGGGCTGATTTTTGGAGAAGGGTTATTTGGTACCTAAAGAGCATACTGGGTTAAGGGTTGTCCAACACTTTTATCATGAAAATCTAATCCATTGAATATTTTGGATAAACATTTTGTTCTTGAAGTTAATTTCTTAGCAAATTTCTATAATTTACTCCAAACTGTATCTATAGACAACCATACATAGAAAGTATATATATGCACACGATCCTACGTAAAGCAGACATATATATGCAGCATGCAAGACATGTTTATACGCATACTTGTTTGGAAAAAAAAAAAAAGCTTGATGGTTTTCTTGTCAACCTTTACTACTTAACAAGATTTAGGGAAATAAAAATATATATAGTTCTTATTCAAGTCATATATATGTTTACTTTAGAAGCATAATCAAAGGGATATAAATACGCAACTATAATTTGTTTTACCTACATCTCAAGTCGCTACAATATAATGATTTGAAACAAAGTGTCAACATTCAAGTCAAAAATGAAAACTCAACTCATGAATCAGAATATCAGATTAGAAAGTGCCGCACTTTAAGTGCGTCTTTATTAAATCAAGCGGAAAGTGACACCTGGTGGCAGTGCTGGCTCAAGCATTTTAGGGGCCTTAAACGAGATCGGTTTTGGGGCCTAGTTTCTTGACATACAAAGTAAAGTGAACGAAAAAAAAAAAATACAGCAACCTTCTAGGTTGTTGTCTAGTTGATGCTGCTGGGCTACTGTCCTACAGTCTTGCTGCTTGTACACCAATTTCCACAAAATGAGTCATAAATGAACTAAATTGATTATTTCATCTCAAGAAAAACAAATCAAAATTAGCTAAAAGGAAAGGGATAGATGTGGGCTCATTGACTAAACAAGTTGCAAGTCAAGTTAATATCCTTTTGGGCAATTAATAAAAACCCATGTCTTTCAATTTTTAAGAAGAATAGAAGATGAAGATTAAAGACTTCGAAAAAATGTACCCATTTTTTTAGGTGACTTATTTCTTTATTTATTTAGCCGGCCGCTTAATATTTTGATGTATATAAACATCACCTTATACAAGATTTGGGGGCCTTTGGGTTTTGGAGGCCCAAAGCATGTGCTTGACTATAAAATATATTTGGGCCGGCTCGTGGGCACTGGGCTATTACCCAATGGTGTCGTTTTAATATATTTACAATATAATGACTTGTAAAAAAGTGTCAACATGCAAGTCAAAAATGAAAACTCAACTCATGAATCAAATTAGAAATTGTGTCTTTATTAAATCAGGTGGAAACATATATAGTACGATAGTTAGTACAATAGTTTCCCTGATACATTTTCTAGAGCTCATCAGAAGCGAAAATGAGCATAAGCGCAATAGAGAAATGATTTCAAAGCAGCATAATGATATAGAGTGGTTAGTAAATTTCAGGATGAGCGGCGGCATAAGCCTCCATTGCCTTGTAAGTCTTCTCATAAACTTCTTTCTCTTTTTTAAGAAAATCATCTGATGGCTTCTCATCACTTCTGCAATGATAAGTAATAGTTTGCTTGTTAACACACCCTCCATCGGCAGAAGGTACAATCTTAACATGACTGGTGATCGAGTCTAATATGCCCATCAGGTTGTCACCTTCGAAAAATGTGTAGCTATAGCTATAGCTTGTTGCATCAATATTGTCTACCTTGTATTTTGCACTTGTGAATGGGACCCCTATATAGAGACAATAAAATGAACAAAAGTTACAAAACTAATCAGCATTTTTGAGATAGATTTCCTTTGGTTGATCTATGTGTCTAATCTGTCAACATAAATTGTAACAATATGAAAAATTCATCAAGTAAAAGTGAAAATTCATACCATCACCAAATTTAAGGACCTTTATTGTTCCAGCATCTCCATTTCCTTCAATTGTTTCAATGGACTTGAAAACTTGAGGGTTTACCTTAGGTGCAATACTATCGAACTGACTGAATACCTTGAAAACTTTGTCGGCGGGATATTGAGAAGCAACCTCAATATTGATAGCAATAGACGCCATAAAAGTTTCAGGATGCGCAACGGCATAAGCCTCCATAGCCTTGTAGGTGTTCTCATAAACTTCTTTCTCTTTCTTAAGAAAATCTTCGGATGGCTTCTCATCACCTTTGCAGACATATGTAATAGTTTGCTTGTTTACACATCCTCCGTCATCAGCAGAAGGTACAATCTTAACATGACTGGTGATGGAGTGTAATATGCCCATCAAGTTGTCACCTTCGAAAAATGAGTAGCTATAGGTGAAGTTGCTTGCATCTATAGCATCTACCTTATACTTTGCGCTCGTGAATGGAACGCCTATTTAGAAAGAAAAATAAATGACACGATTAGAACACACAAAAACAATTAGCTTCTGAGATAAATTTCCTTAGATATTCAAGTATTATTTAACTTGTCAACATAAATTGTAATGGAAAATGCAAAAATGAACAATTCATACCTTCACCAAATGTGAGGACCTTTATTGTTCCAACATCTCCATTACCTTCAATTGTTTCAATGGACTTGAAAACTTGAGGGTTTACCTTAGGTGCAATACTATCGAACTTACTGAAAACCTTAAAAACTTTATCGGCCGGATATTGAGAAGCAACTTCAATCTCGATAGAAAGGGATGCCATAAAAGTTTCGGGATGAGCAATGGCATAAGCTTCCATAGCCTTGTAGGTGTTCTCATAACCTTCTTTCTCCTTTTTAAGAAAATCTTCAGATGGCTTTTCATTACCTTTGCAATTATAAGTAATAGTTTGCTTGTTCACACACCCTCCATCGGCGGAAGGTACAATCTTAACATGACTGGTGATGGAGTGTAATATGCCCATCAAGTTGTCACCTTCGAAAAATGTGTAGCTATAGCTATAGTTGGTTGCATCGATAGCGTCTACCTTGTACTTTGCGCTTGTGAATGGGACGCCTATTTAGAGAAAATAATATATCATCAAAACTAACAAAAACAATTGTAATTTTTTCACGACAAATGTTAGTTGTTAGTCGATAGTTAATTAGTAATTAACCATAATGCCCAAATTTGAATGATCTCCAGAGAGGTAAAACCTCTCACCTTAATTATACCACTAAACCAAGAGATCATTGCCGAAATAATGTACTGTGCATCTAAGTTAAAATTTCTTTCGTCTATAAGTATATAATATATATAATGAGTCAAAATAATTCATAACAACTTGAATAATGGACAAATGCATGAAAATGAACGAATAATTTCTTACCTTCACCAAATGTGAGAACCTTTACTGTTCCAACATCTCCATTTCCTTCAATTGTTTCAATTGACTTGAATACTCGAGGGTTTACCTTAGGTGCAATACTATCAAACTTACTAAAAACCTTGAAAACTTTATCGGCCGGATATTCAGAAGCAACCTCAATCTCGATTGCAATGGACGCCATATATGATCAATTAATCTTAAAAATGTTATATGTAAGAATGAAAGTTGCTATTGTTGCTATGAAATGTACCTTAACTTTGTGGTATTTATAGAACCGTAAGGTCAAGAAGAAGGCCCATAAAATTTGACCACTTAATTTCACTTAGGAATAATTTCATGAATAATTTCTCTGTCGAATCACGTGAAGAGAAAGTTGGTAAATTTAACATGGATATTATTAATAACACTAACAATATTCTCCTCATACTAATATATATTTTACCCAACACCATATGGGGGGTTGATTATCGAAATGATTTCTTTTTGGATAATACTTCTAGAAAGCTTCTTTAAGGAACCATAATAAGATTTTTATATTGATTATAAGTTAAGAGGATAAAATCAGTAGTGTTATAATTAGATATACTTTAAGGAACCATTCATCTTTATGTCACCAACGTGAGAGGATATATATAACTTTTGTAAATCAGTAGTGTTATTAATTAGATACTTTAAGGAACCATTCATCTTTAAGTTACCAACATGAGGATATATATATAATTTTTGTAAATCAGTAGTGTTATAAAGATTTAGCAGGATATATATATAATGTTTGTAATATAGTGTGATTTTCATACAAATTCATATTTGAACCCCCTAATTATTAAAATTACAAACCCACTCACCATAAAATTTACCTTGGTTCCGCCCCTGACAGAATGGTAGCATTAGATTTTTTTTTGAAAATAAACTTTTATTCACATGACCCCGGCAAATCGACGGCGGTATATTTACAACATATTACACAATATTAAAATTACACCAATCATCCCACGTTATACTCCTATTCTTTGTACAATTCCTATACCACAAAAACCCGAACGACTTAATGTCTTGGAGAATTCCGGTCACATTGCGGTTGACCTTTGCAAATTTGATCTCGTTCCTTACTTTCCAGATACTCCAACAACTAATCATTATAATACCCTTTATCACTTTCCTTTCCTTTCTACCTTTCCCCTTAATTTCATGGTATTCCAACAAATCTTTAATCGAAAAAATGAAAAAAGGATGGGGACTTACACCAATCACTTATGTGGTGCCACACTCTTGCTGCTGTAATACACTCGCAAAACAGATGATTGACATCCTCACCCCTATCGCCACAGAATACACATTCAGGATTGTCAAAATAGCAGTTTCTGGCCTGAAGAGCTATCGAGGTGGGTAGCTGATCCATGGCAGCACGCCACATAAAAACATTACACTTCTTTGGTACCCATTTACACCAATCGAAAACGTATCTATTGTGACGGGGATAAGGACTGTGTGAGCCCAATTAATTAGACAACAACCATCGTTGTATCATATCGAGACAACATAAATTTAGGTTATAACTTCATAACTTGATATGTTTATATCTGAATAATATATATATGAACAAATTCGTTGACATATAAACAGATCATGTGACATGAAAAGAATTTTTCCCGAAGCATGACTGAAAAAGATTTATTGAATAAATCTTTTCTTTCAATAATGTCATCACCGGGGCATAGTGGTTTATGCATTTATCTCTATTTGTTTGTCACTTACCAGGAAACTATTTGCTAAGGACTTTTGCTCCTAGTGGACGTTGGATCAGATTGGTGTTCATAGTAGTGTAGTAAACGAATGATTTGAATGGTCGGGGGGGAAACAATAATGGGTATAACGCCATCTATAATTGTAAAATGAAAGATTTATTATGGGGAAAAAAAATTGTAAAAAGTTGACATCATTGATTTTGAAGACTTACTTGATGAATAGGTCCAATCTTTTGGCTAAAAGCTTTTTATATATATATAGATATAGGGCAGATATTGTGAGAACTAATAAAAGGTCGAGAACGGCAAGAACTGATCTAAATCATTAGATTATCTAAATCAATGGATAATAATACTTGATGGCATTTGTATAAATATGTGTAACTAGTTTGAACAAAAAAAACACACGGAAGGGTAGAGTTGAAATTATATAAAACATCGAAATCAATTAAAAAAGAAAAGGAACGCATTTGTTTTTCACCCTCAAAAAAAAATGTCAAAAAACTCTCACCTTCCAAATCCTATATATGAAGATTCGATACAAGCAAAATTAATAGAAAAATCAGCGAACGAAGATAAAATCAGTGGTGCATGTGTGTTCAACTAATAATCCGGGATCAATTGATAGTATAAATATTAGGTTTTACATATCATATGATGAAAAATAACAAAGGTAATTTTTAACCATAATTTTTTTGTTTTTTTTTTCTTTTTTATTGTGGAATAATTACATTCACGGTATATATGTGTTCGATTAAATATTATGTTCTTATTGTGTGCTTGTTTCTTTTATTGGTAGGAACATTCAGAAGGAGTGACAAGGTAAGGATGGGGAAATCGTTTAGCAAATACACTAATAAGAAAAAAACGGGTATTGATTTATTTGGTGATTCAGATGAAGGTACATCCAATACTACTATCCACGGATTTGTTAAAAGATTTTTTTTTTGTTGTACGTTGATTAGGTTACATGTTTCTGTAACTGATAACATTTGTTCCTGCGCATCTGTTTGTTGGGAGTGACACATGCCTTTTTTTGTGTTTTTTTCCCTAACAAATTAGTCGCATGTTTCTGTAAAGTATTACACATATGTTTCATATTTGTTCCTGTAAAGTGATACATATGTACCTGAGTATTTGTTTGTTGGGAGTGACACAGACTCATATTTGTTTCGTGAGTATTTGTTTGTAAGTAAAGTTGGTCACATGTGTTTGGTACGGCTATGGCGTCAAAAAGGTTAACGTGGTTTAAAGGTGAACCTCGTTAAACATGTGTGAGTAAACTTTGCTTGCAATGTCAGTTTCTTTGTGTTGTGTATGATAGGATAAATATGTGGTATGACTAGGACGTCAAATGGTTAACCTGGTTTGAATATGGTACAAATGTGTCATGTTTAGCACACGAAGTAAGGCCCTTATCAAGTGACCTCTATTGTTGAGCAACGTACGTTTTAGGTTCATCACGTATAAGTTCTAAATTTATCATGTAATGATACAAAACTGCGTTATATTGGGTTAGAGTAGCTTGCTTAAGTTGTGATTAAGAGAAATTAAGGTTCTTATTTAGATATATCATACTGGTTATATTGGATTAAACACATATAATAGCTTAATACTTATGTGCGACTTGACACATATTCTATCCATGTACACCTGTGATTGAAAAATTCGTATTATGTTGTGTCTTCTATGTGTGTTGTGTAGTGTAATAAGCATATGTGTTCTGGCTAATGCGTTTATAATGTTCGTGTCCACATGTGTGGGTCTGTGTACACATTTGTATGTGAATTGGGTCACATGTGTTTATGTGGTTCACATGTGTCGTAGCTGTTTACGTATGTGTGTTTTGTTTTAAACTAAACATATGTGTTCATGTGGTAAAAATGAGGTATGAGGTTCGGATTTAATAACGTGTGTTTTGGGATGTACTAAAACGTATGTGTGTACCACATTGTCAAATATATTACATAAATATGTTATGGCTTTGTTTCCCTTTGATGATTTGGTAAATGCATATGACACATATTACTATTGTTTTTAGTAATTTGTTATATGGAGTACCCGTGTGAAAATAACGTTGGTACTGTAACGATGTGAACAAGTTTAAGAAAAATATTGTTCAGTAAATTCAACAAAATATCAAAAAAAAAAAAGCCAAATGAGGTGAACGGCTTAAACCCCGTCTAAATTTTTCAATGTACTTAGACCTCTTAAGTTGTTTTCATGTTTCCAAATGCAGCATACCTTTCTCGATTGATGACCTCTTTACTTTCTTTCAAGTAAAAGATTTTGCAGATATGAAACCTGCTGTAGAACTTGTCAAAGAATCCAACCTTTTGATTTTGCCATATGATGCTAGGATTTGATCACCTGTGTTTTAGAAGCTGATATACTTTGACGCACAGACAGAAGAGATAAGCAACTCTAGCCTGGAACACAAACACGTTGAAGCACAGACAGAGGGCTGAAGTTAAAACTGGTAGATTTGATTTAGTTGAAATGTAGGTACATTACGAGGCCGAACCTGATGGCGTTGACGTTTTTCATTCACAAGTTATGAGTCACAGGTCCAACAAAATGAGTTTGATGGGAATGGGTCAACTTGATTAAGTTTATTTAGTAATATGGTTTATACACATGTTAAATAAAAGAGGTGGAAGTTGGAACAAGTCATGCTACTTTGTTATCTAGAGGGTTTTAATCTCCCGTGTTCCAGATTCTAAGTTGTATTATGTACCCCTTTCATTTAATTAAAGGGATAAGTACCTAGGAATGTAATGAACTATGCACAAATGTTTATGTTGTGTAATGAACTATATAAATGTTTATTGTATGTAATGAACTTTCAAATCTAGGTTATTGGATGTATTCGACCAATCAAAAGCGTACAAGTGGCAGCTTAGATAGTTGCCACATATACCCGGATACATTCAATAACCGAGATTTGAAAGTTCATTACATACAATAAACATATATGTAGTTCATTACATAACATAAATATTCGTGCATAGTTTATTACATTACCAAGTACTTATCCCTTAATTTTACTAAAGTAAGCTTTCAATCCAACTTTTTAGTTTCGTATATACTCTATATATAAGTTTACATTTATGTGTTCAGTGTATATTTATGGCCTGTGAAACCAACACAAAGTAGTGATGTAGAATATTCCTATAAACCAGATGGAAGCCAAAAATCCACTTTTCCTATGATGTATCATCTGGTTCATGTAAATGGTGTAATAAAAGGAGTATTATTATTGAAATGGTATAATAAATAGAGTATAAAAATATTATAACCGTTATTCCATTAATGCAGGAGTGATTCATGAGGGATAACCATTTTTAATTGATAATTAAGTATATTGTATTTAGTAAATTACATTACCAACCCTCTTGATTTTAATAACATTTTAGTTCTCACCGTTCTCGATAAATTATTAGTTCTCATTTTATCTTTTAGCTATATATATATATGGGAAAGTGAGTATGGGTTGTTCCCCATCTAAACTTCGATGGGGAACCCTTCACATTTGGTTTTTATAATCATGAAAATCATGGAGGGTCATGTATTTGTTTTAAATTCAAACAAATAATAAAATATTTGTATGTGAAGGGTTCCCCATAGAACAACCTCATACTCACTTTAGCAATTTAATTAAAAATAAAAAGCTTTAAAAACCTTTTCCATTGAAGTGATAATTTTTAATAGTTTAAAGTTATTGAACAAAATAAAGACGTGAAAAATAAATATAGATATTGAACAAATGCCAAATCATAATATGCCACGTCATTAAAAAGAAAACAAATTACACGTCATCAGCTGTTATTTATATGAATAGATTACAGGTCAGTAAACTTCATCCGTTGCTATCTATGTGAATGAATAAAATGATGATTTTAAAAATATAAAAATATTGCTAATTGCGTGAATTATTTCAAGTTGGTTATCCCATTATATAAAGCTAAATGATTTTTTTTTTTTTTTGTCAATTTAAAACCCATTGCTTTTTTTGGTACTTAAGTGCTGAATATATTAAATGATTGAATATGTCTCTATATTATATAAAATATATTTTGTTGACTGTCACTTTGTATATTAAGTTATAAAAAACATGAAATTTGACTTAATTATTATTGGAATTATTAAGTAAAAAGTAAATGAAGCCTTAGATAGACATGTTAAAGCACGTGCTTTAATATAACTTGCTTTTTTTCTTTACGCAGCTGTCATTTTGGTACATAACTGCCATCTGTTTATTCTACCAACTTTATCTGCAACATCCCTATACTTTGCATTACGTAACTCTGGATGTTCATATATATGTAGCCATCTGTGGCATTAGGTACCATATTAAACATCTCACTCGATTTTACATCCTAAGTGGTCAAAATTCTTTAGAAATCTTAGGTATCGAGTTGGGATGTCTTACACTATGCTATGGCTTCAACATTACATCGGAAATCAACGATTGATAAATTATCAAGAAAAATACTACCCTATCAGGTGTCCTTCCTAAAAGATGATCATCCACATCCGACAAGTACTACCCTATCAGTGTCCTTCCTAAAAGATGATCATCCACATCTATGACATAATAACGTAATAATGTGCGACACCGAAGTAAATTAAGCCTTAAACTTACATTCAAACTCTACATTTGAGGATATCCGTGCACGTATTTGGACTCGGACAGAAACCAGAAATACAAATTCCAAACTAGTACCTAAAAACAGTTCCTCTTTACCTACATATATGTATGTTTATACATATGGCTATGGGCCGTGGACAAGTCTATAATAAGAGCCAGATTGTCGACTCAGTGGACTAGAGGGCGAGGTGCCCGTGGACGAACTGGGGTCTTTGAAGGGCTCACCCTGCACGAATACAGAAGATAAATATTTCAACAAGCCAAGAGAAACCAAGGTCTAAGCTTAAAAACAGCAGCAAACAGTACCTTATAGGCAATGACCCCAAAACTGCACCGCTACAGTTCAGAGCTGCAATTGCACTCTCAGCCTGTAAGATCCAAAACCATAATTACAACGTTTCTATTTATTTTAGGCCAAATAATAACTAAATTATCATAACTGCTGCACACTCTGAAAAACATAAAATCTGGGCCCAACACTTCTTTATCTAGCAGATATCATATCGTGAATTGCGCAAACACCAACAGTGGTTATCCCACGAGTAGTAACTCCGTTCCATAAATATACAACATGAAAGACAATTTGACTCGAATATCGTTTCCATAAGCACAAACTCTTACTTGAACAGTTACGCCACCTGCTCTATTTATCACATGATCTAGTCATTATATTTCCTTTCTAGACTACCTCTAAATGTCAAAAAGCTGAAACAGACTATATTCCTTCAGCAGCAGTTTGGCCTTTTTCTGATACTACATCTGCCTCCCTGGCGTACCCAACCTTTGTGATGTAGTGGTATGCCGGAACTCTTTCTCCTAAGGTGCGGAGAGAACTGTGTCCTCATCTACTAGTTGACTGCACACTTCCTTATGTTTGACTATCGCATTTCAAATGAAACCCCCTTGTAAAGATCTTACATTCAAAACTTCATAAACCAAAAAGGAGGAAGAAAGCAAGTGTGTTTTTATGAAAAAAGCATATGAGGAATAATGATCTGACAAAACATTTTAGAAACCGAAAATACGCTTGGCATATTGATCAAATGGCATTCATTAATGTTATTGTCCTTTCTAAAGCAAAGAAAACATTGTCTAGCTACTCCCACCAATCACCCATTTAGATAGGCAAGTATAAGAGCTCCAACTTATGATCTTCTCCTAAGTGAACCATTGTTGCCCACATGTCTTCTAACAAAAGCATGTTAAAAGAATAGGTTCATTAACAGAAGAACCACCGCAATCTGATAGCATACCAGCAACCAGAAATTACATCAAGAAGCATCAACCAAGACTAGTTGCAGTAGGCTGTTGGCTAAAATTGTAAATATTATGTTACCTTAGGCTCTATAGCATCCTTTGATACACAACCAATCTACCATCAAAGGCTAAAACATTATATTGCCATGATAGTCCCAAGTAATTGCACATGTCTTCTTACTTCACAACTAGGTCTAGACTATTCTGAAACATTGTAGTACCTTTGCTACATGAAAGATTCTTATCAGATATATTTGTGCATGAAAGGTGGTAGCACCATTGCTCCATAAAGGATTCGGTTATGAAGTCAAGATCAGTAGTATTGAGGATCTACATGGCATGATGTAGATCATGCACCCACATTCAGTGAGTAGTCTCAACTCTCGCTAGAGCCAACCTAAGAAAGGTCTCCTGCAAGTTGAAGTCAGGCAAGGAGCCAAGGACTATCTCACAATTCTTGTAAAGCTAGCATGAGTGAAAATATTAGCTAAATGCTTCATAGACAACTCAAGAGGCACCTCAAGTATTATTACTGGCTCTATATTTCAACAGAATAGTATTCAAGGCAATCATGCAATCTACTAATTAGATCTTTTTGGGCTATCGTATATAGTTAAGGTCTAAGCATAGGTTCGCCTATCCCCTTGAAATGAGAAAACTGCCAATAGCAACTAACCAGTCTTTATGTTCTTAAAGGCATCATAGACTCCAGCTGGTGCCAATATAAAGCATGTGAACTTATGTCCACATAACCTAGAAGACCAGGAATAACGATTCACATTCCATGATAAGAATCATCCACAAATGGTATCGAACTATGTCCAGGCATAAAAGGCTAAAACCACAACTGTTGAGTTAGCAAACTTTATCAAGAATGAGTCATGATATACATGATAATAACGCCTAGTGGGTACATGTTCATGAATAAGACTTCACTCTTGGGTTTGTTGTAACTAAACATTTTCATGGCTGTAAAGTAAATTGGGGAGCTCGGACTTTGACCACTTCAAAAGAATCCCAAATTCCACTCCTCTCAATTGAAACAAACTATATCCACCAGCAATGCAAACTAAAGCATTTTTTTATAATAACTTATGAATAAAATTAATCACTACGTAACAAAGAAACTCTCTAGGATAGACCATTGTTTCTAATGTCCAATAAACTTATCAACGATTTCAAACTTTCTTTGGAACAAGAGCTTTTCCCTATCACTCTAAGCATGGATTTCCATGACTTGGGCATCACTTGCATGAAGGTTCCAATGAATGTCCCTGTAAAACCTTCACCGTTGCAATTTCCCCTAAGGTCCATGTTCTCCTTGGCAGCTTTTTTATAAGTCAGATCAAGTGTGTGGTAAAGATTATTATTTCAGGATATTCGAAGAGAATAAAAGAAATTGATCTACTTCTCTTTGTATATGACGAGTCAAAAATGATATAAACTGTTGAAGAAATAAAGAAGACAAATTAGCAAAAAAAAAAAACAGGATATAACTTATCCAGGTATGCTAGGATTTCTTTTTTCTATATCATACACTTGCCAGTCAACCTATGATGCACACATAATTTTTAAAGCTCCCATTAAAAACAGCTACGAACTCAAAACCAAATTTGTTTCAGCAGTCACCATCCAAATTATGCCCATCTTCAAGGGTACCCTCCAAGATTAAAGCATATCTTCTTACCAATTCTATCATGTATCTTTGGTTTTATATATTGGGTATAACCAATGAACCCATTATGATATATTTCTTGGCTTCATTATATGCAGATATAATTATACCATATAGTTCTTAGCATCAATATATTTCTAAGTTTTAGTATACGCAAATAATAAATTATATATTATAAATCAAAGTTGTTCTATCTACCATCCGAAACATTACGAGGTAGAACCTATGTCAATATGTCACTTGTATAAGGAGAGCATAATTAATAGATGTGGTAGAACGAGCGGGTTGGGTAAAGGATCAAAACAAGCAGTAGTCATTCCAACGAGTGCATCGAATCAGGTTAGTCCGCAACTTCTAGACTGGTCGTCAACCAATTCATGACCTGCTTGACACACTCCATATTAATAAAAGTGACGACGTCACCCCATTCAATCTGTTCCCTAGTTTGCAGTTTCCAAATCAACCCGAAAATGTTAGAACCTTCCCCCAGACTCATCCCTAATCCCCTAATATAGATCGGGTTGAGATGGCTGGTACTAAATATCAGTTGTAACAAAGGCCATGCCCAGATTTTCCACTAGCCATGCCATGAAGATAGCAAGGGTTTCGAACAAGTGATCAAGAAGCGGAGAGGTGTTATTTTTCAATTTTTTTCAGTCATGACAGTTAAGAGACTAACAAATAAAGACACAAATCACCCTTAATGACTATGGGCTATCCGCAAAGCAGGTGACGCCATGGGATCAGTCAGCTCACAAAGTGGGTCGGATAATTAGGTTAACTAAAACACAAAATACCTATTTTTATAATCAAAGCAACAAAATCAGGTGAGAAGCTAGAAACTTACCATCACAAACTCCACAAAAGCAATACGAGTTGAATGATGATAATCTCCTAGCAGCCTTAAGCGGTAGACCTATAATATTAGAGATTCCATATTGTAAAGTTAACAAATAATACAACCACCAACCACTTTTTTGTATTTCATAAGTGAAAAATCACATACCTCGCCACAAAGTGATTCAAAGAAAAGTTTAACATCTGCTTGAGTAACCTGCTTTATATAGAATACATCACATAAACGTTCTCATGCTAGCATTTATCAATAGCATACACAACATAACAGAAAGTTTCCAACCACCTTTTTGTCGATGTTAGTACAATAGATGGTTCTTGCACACATTTCCCTTTCATCTTCAGACTAAAATCCGATATTCACATCATGTCCATATCAGCAAAACTGCATATCTATAATTTATTTTAGCTACACAAGTCAAGAAAGAACCTTACCTGGGGCAAAAATGTAGGATTTACAGGTGCAATTGCAGTTTTTGAAGGTAGCACCCTCACGGGATAATATCCAAGCATAGTGCCACCAAGACTCAATGCGTTCCTTGCACCTTCTGCAATCAGAGTATAGGAAATGAGATGTAAGTCACTAGATAAATTAACAAAAGTATTACTGATAGTTTATAAACTTATATTGGCATACCCTCATCTGTGAACTCTATAAAGGCAAATCGAAGAACGGAATTAGGGTCACCACATACACGGCAATCCACAACCTATTGAGTTGGAATAAAAGATAAGTTGCCGCACATTTAATAACAGAATCTTTTTTCCCTACCTAAGAGCATCAAAGGCATAACATTATAGTTTTAAATTATATATATATATATACCTGTCCACAATTGATAAAGAGGGCAGCAAGTTGTTCTTCAGTTACCTAAATCAGAACAAACCCGAAAGCATTAACTAAAAGTTTAAAACTTTGTTTAGCAAACTCTAACCAACAAGAAATAATCTATAGTTCTTTACCTGGTGATCAATATCTGACACATAAACCGTCCTCTTAATGACATCATCTCGTTGTGCCATACTAGTTCGGCTATTCATCCTACGCTTCCCATGACTAAAGTTACTCTTCTTCTAGCCATAATTATCAAAATCAGCACCACAAACAACAATAAAACAAATAAAAATTAAAAAATGCAATTATTTCTCTAGCAAATACACAAAAAAGCAATCTATTTGAAACTTTCCCCAGTAAACCTATCTATTTACCACCAAACAAACACAATACATTATACATCAGAAAGTTATCATAGAAAAGGATGATGGTAACGAGTATACCCGTCTAGCAGGAGTACCATTGGAATTCGCATTGGCAAACATCGCGTTATTAGTTTGCATCAAGAAATTGTTGATAGCAGCATAACCATAATGAGCAACAGGGGATGGTGGCACTAAAAAAGGCCTACTATAACTATAACTATTATTATTTATATACGAAGGGGGCACGAATTCAGCAGCCATTGGATTCAAATTCGACAACATTTCGGCTAAATCCCTCATTTCTTTTTTAAAACCCTGTTCCTCATGATCATTACCATATCCATTTTCATTTGATACACTATTTCCATTTTCATATACCAAATTATCATTACCATTACCATTTTCATGTCCATTTTCTTTACAAGTTATCTTCTTTTGTTGATCAGAGTGATCAACAACCTCGTTTTCGACCGAACCACCATTTTCGACAACAGCCATGATGATGGTCTCAATCCAATTTCACTCACTTACACTAAGAATCAACAAAAGGGGTTCCTTAATTCTGCAAGATTTCAAAAGGGGTTTCCTTTTTTCAGTCAAAAATTCAAGAAAATTTAATTCAAGATCACAAAAAATATATATATATGAGAATATGTATATATTTACCTGATTAATTATTTGATCAAATTCCGCTCAAAGATTGTTGGTTGAGAGATTACAGAAAAGTGGTCAAAAAAAGATCATATCTTTTTATTGATTATATAAAATAATAATCTATATATATATGATAGATATAGAATTTGGTTTAAGGTGGAAGGAGAGAAAGAGGTGAGGAATTCATCAACAAGAATGTTCTAGAGGGAGAGAGAGAGTGTATATGTGTGTGTGAGAGTGAGTGAGAGGTGAGGAGAGAAGTGTCTTCTTCGGATCGTCCGTTTAAAGCACACCACTTTTTGAAGAATGGACCCTCCTCCCATGGCACAACATCCAAAACACATAAATATATGTGATGTGATGATATATACACACACTATGTTTGTCTTTATGTGCCACTATCTTTAAAATGTTCATTCATCCATATTTCTATTTTATTTTAGCATCTCCCAACATAAATATTCTAGTTAATGGCAAGATTGGTCCGGTGGTTTACAGCATTTTGCAAGGAGGTCTTTTTTCAATTATCATTGTAAAAGGGTCCCTATTTTGAGAATCTTTTACAAATTTAGTCCATTTTTGATGAAATCGTTATATTATGGTGTTAACTGTGCACGTGAGCATCACGTGCAGGAGTATTCTTGTATTTTGCCATCTATCTGCCTCTACACCTACCTTTTCCCTTTTTTATACCCGTAAATCACATTTATTCTATCTAACAAAAACCCTAAATTTTCCCCAAAACCCATATAAGAACCCTAAATCGAAAAATAAGTAAATTAAATCAATCAAATGCAAAATCAAAGAATGTTGGTATGTCGGTGTGGTTCTCATTCTGATATTCTCACTTCTTGGACATGTAACAATCCTGGAAGAAGATTTTATTCTTGTGGTAAAAAGGTAAGATTTTTACATGGTATTTACCCACTTTTTAGTTAAAAAATTGATTTTCCAGTTTATTACAGGGATCAAGTTGTGGGTTTATCAATTGGTATGATCGACCAATGTGTGCAAGAGCTAAAGAAATATATCCAGGTTTGTTAAAATCTTTGAACAAGAAAGAAGATTGTGCTAGAGTAAAGTAGAATCAAGCAAGAAGATACAAAAGGATGTTGGTCATAAGTTGGGTCTTTTTCATTGTATGGGTTATCTTTGTAGCTTGATTAAGAGAAAGTTTAAGTAGTTCTATACTTGTAGCAGTTTTTTAAGTATAATTTGTTGTTTGAATGGTAAATGTATGTTATCCCTAAAGTCAGTCATATCAACTTCAACATCATTCATCCTATGTTCATCATTCATTATAAAATCAGAATCTTCACTCTCTCTATCATTGTCACTACTCTTCCTATCATTATTGTTTTCCTCATTTGCATGATCCTCCTCCTCATCACTTTCCTCAATATGTATACCTACATGCTCATAATTTGCCTCATGTACAACACTTTCATCATTATGTGTATTATGCCCAACTTCAGTATGAATTTCCACATTTACAAAGTTCTCTATGAAGGTCTCATCATTAATAATTGACTCATAGTTGTACCACCAGGCACCAGCATTAAGAACATCATTCACCTTATTTGTACCCAGACCAGGAGTTGTTTGAACTTGCTTTGGTACATAAGGTGAAATTGTAGGGGTTTCATCATCCACATTTTCATTTGTACCCATCCCAGGTTGTGATTCAGTAAACAACTTCTTTTTAGGGACCATTTTTTTAGCAGGCACAAAGAGTTGTGATAGAGCATCATCTATTTCTTTAATAATATCATCATTATTAACATCAGTTGTTAGGGTTGAACTAGTCTCTAAATTGGTTTTCCATAATTCAACATATACTTCTATGATTAGGTTTTTAGGAACAAACTTCAATAATTGCCTAACATCATCATCATTGCCTAAAGAATTCAGTCCTAAATCAAGATCACTTTTAGGTTCTTTAAAGTGGTACCAAGTTGGAACTTTTTTTACATACCTTATTTTTTTTAAACATATCAGTTAGCTCCTGAACTAAAAACTGATCTCCATCCACAACATCGAAATAATTGACCTTGGCATTCATATATTTCCTCCCTGGAGACTTGGTAAACCATCCCCCATGATGAACTTTCAAAGTAAAGTGTTTAGTACTTTTACCTATAACAATTATATTTATATAGAATTTTAGTATAAACAAACAAATACATTTTTGTATGAACAGATACATCCAAAAATTAAATTAAGGAAAAAAGGGTATAACTTCAATCACTTACCATATATTGCAGCCAGATTAGGAGTAGTATTGTGTTCTCGAAATACCCAGTTCATGACGATGACGAATACGTTATTACTATTTTGATTATGGATAACGATTTTGCATTTGGTTCTTATATGATTTTGATTTAGGGTTCTTGTATGATTTGGGGGAATATAGGGAAAATTTAGGGGTTTTGTTAGATAAAATAAATGTGATTTACGGGATAAAAAGAGGTATAAAAAGGGGAAAAGATAGGTGTGTGGGCAAATGGATGACAAATTACAAGAATACCCCTGCACGTGGTGCTCACGTGCACAGTTAACACCCTAATATAACGATTCCGTCAAAATGGACTAAAATTGCAAAAGATTCTCAAAATAGGGACCCCCTTTGCAACAATAGTTGAAAAGGGACCCCCCTTGCAAAATGGTTTAAACCAAAAGGACCAATCTTGCAATTAACTTTAAATATTCACTTTCATAAAATAGCACTAGCATGATATCGACGTATTGCGAAGGCTGTAACAGCGGCGACAGTTTAGTGGTGTCGTTAATAGGTGGTGATAATATCGACAATTGGTGTCGAGTGGTGTAACCGTGTAAGTTGATGTAATAATAATAGTAGAAATATTTTAGAAGATAAAGACTTAGAGTGTATATTAACAAGATAAGAGTTTAAAATATAAATTAATTCATTGAAGGAAAATTTGATAATATCTAATAATCCTTTTCTTATAAAGTTTTTATTAAGGGTAATTAATACTTTTTCATCTAACCATTTTCTAATACTTTCTAAATATAAAGTGGTTGACAATTATTATAAAGGAATATGGATATTATCAGTGTGTTTAATATAACGATATTAGAACGAATAAAAATGATTGTTATTGTTGTTTGATACATTTTTAGTTTAGGGTAAATTGCATAAAAAGGCATCCAACTTTATTGATTTTTAAATTTAAAATACTCAACTTTTATTTATCAATAAAAGGTATCAAATTTTTCAAAAAGTAAAAACAAACCTTTTTGTAAACATTTTTAAGCACGGTTTCCGTTAAGTTTTCGCATTATCAGGGGTGAAGCTTTAATGGTACCCACAGGGGCCCTGCCACCCCTTTTTTTTCATTTAGTAGTATAGTTTTATCCGTTATACGTCTAAAAAGTTACTTTTCTTAATATAATTTTTAGATCCTATGACTTTTAACACCACCTGAGTATTCTTCGCATTGTTATTTTTTGTTCCCATGAATTCCATGATTTTTGACACCATCTGAGACCTATAAACCATAAGGGAAATTCCAAACCACTACACCAACTCATCATTGTCGCATGTGTAGCTTTTAGTCAGGATATGTTGCATGCTTGTTGGGTAGGGTGGGTGTATAAGTCCAAAAATCAAGCGAAGTTGGTGTAATGGTGAAATTACTCATCTCTTGTGAATCAAAGGATTTCGGTTCCAATGTTATTCGTATCATTTTGTGATATGCCTAAAAAGGCAATGAAGAATTGACGTTGTGTTCGAGCCCGAGTCATACAAGGATTTATGGGCTTACTCAGTCTCGTCCGATCGTGCAGATGGGGCACGACGGGGCGCTCCCAAGCTACAATTTTTTTATACTATATCATACTAGATTGTATTATTCTTTCAAATGATTACCTATTAACAATACAAAGTCACAAATACTCGCTTAGTGATCGATTCGAGTTTATTGCTTGGTTTTGAAAAGAAAAAAAAAAACCTCAATTCCTATAAATATTAGTTCAGTTGATCAATATCATCTTAGATGAATTCAGTTTATTAAAGTATGTCATAGTGACGGTCGAAAATGATTATAATTTCATTATCTTTGAACGTACCTACGCAGGCAGTACGCACAATATATATGTACACAATGGGCTCTAATCTATTATTATCAAAAATGGGCCTTTACATTTATTAGGCCCAATTATCCAATGTATGTGCTAAAATATGAAAGCAATAGATTCTAGCCCATATAAATCATGTATGTGACTTTTTGTATTTCTTATTTGATTCTTATTGTAATGCAAGTATTTTGGTAGGCTGGTAGCTGAAATTTTACGATAGAAATTTTATGAATCTATGAGACTATGATCACTTTCTTCTTGCTTTTTTTCTTCCTTTCCTATCACATGTTTTACTTTTTGAATTATTATATAGAGTTTTCAGTTACGGATACAATTTCTTAAAACTCTAAGATTCGGTAATAAACTCATAAGAAGATATTAGATGCATGCATATAGATATATGTTGATGTTCAGATGCATACATATAGATATATGGAGATGGTTATCTATACTATATTACTCCGTATAAAGAAAAAAAACTCTCTGCCTAAATTTTAAGTTTAAACATTTATTTTCCTAAAATATCCCCTATAATATATTTACTTAAAACAACTATATTACCCTTTCGTTTTCCCCAAATCTCAACCATCATTTTTTTTTCCAAACCCCTCCATAAATCATTTATTTCTCCAATTCATTCAAAATCTTTTATCTCAAAAACCGTACATCGATAAATTATAAAAATTATATAGGTGTTATTAAAATTTCATGTTCTTTCATTAAATATGTCATTCGATATACTTTCGACAAATTTTTAAATCCGAGGGCGGACAACTAAGACATTTGACTATCACACTCTATGAACTATCACTTTCTGTGACCAATCACACTCTATGACTTATCACCCCACCATCTCACCTCCACTAACTCGACGACCGCCGCAACGCGCGAGTACCATTCTCGTATAATAGAAAACAAATGCAGTTGAGTCTAAAATTTACCTTAAAAACAAATAATTACACATTACATAAATTGAACTTTGGTGAAAATGAGTAAAAAGACATAGATACAAGATACTATATGAAAGTATTTAATGAAATATACTAATGGAGTTAGCCTCGGTGTTGTTCTTTGGGGAAAAAATAACACAGTCACATTTACTACGATCATTCATACGTAAATAAGTATAGATCCGCGCGTATGCCACTTATAGGCGGTCGCCAACGATCATATATTTGATCTCCTATGTCTCGAATATATTTTATACACGATGGACAAACAGTCACTGACGATTGTTTATAAACCAAGGTTTATACACAAAGCTTATGCCAAAACTAATCAGAAAAATGTTGTATAAAGGGTGTTTATTTGATATAAAGACATAAAGTTTAACAAAAAATAAAATGGGCTGTTAATTTAATTTGAAACTTAAAATCTCATAGGAACATATGTAGTTACAATATGGAATTGTGTTTCCCAATACATTGCTTCGGCCGCAAAAACTGACCCCTTTCTTGGTTGCTTCCTTAAATGAATAATGCTTGAATTGAATTTTTCAACTCAAATGTCTCCTGCTACGTACCCACTCCTTTCGGTCATCGTCAATGGTTGGTCATAGGATTATAGCTCAGCTAATTGCACAAAGCCACAAATCATCCTTTTAATCTACATATTTTTATGATTTTTATCCTTTCAAGTTTGTTTTTAATAAATTTTATTCAAAATTCAAATATGTAAAATTTTACATCCATTTGAGAGATATAAAATGTTAAAAAAAAAAAAAAAAAACTTTCGTCTTTTAATCTTTTAAAATGATGTAAAATGCTAAATAATTCATTAAAAAAACTTGAAGGGATAAAAATCCAGAAAATATGCAAAACGACAAGAAGGTTGCTAATTGTGTAAATTGGTACAAAGTTATTTTTACTACATTTACCCCTAAATTTGTGGTACGTTTATTTATAAATTTTTTGTTCAGATTTTTTTATTTCCAATATTAAAGAAAACGAAAGAGATTTTTTGTTGTTTACAATTTTTTTGGAAATATGTTGAACTGCATGTTTGAAAAGCAATTAAAGCTTTTTTTTTTTAACGAAAATACTTCATCTTAAGCATGAATAACTTTTTCAAATGTATTTGAATTTATCCTTTTTATTGGTCGAGCTCAATCGATCGTTGGTTACTCAATTTAATTTTCAAGCTTGAATTTGGCAAAGGCTAGCTCAAGTTCAAACCCAAATAATCATACTTAATTTATACTTAAAAATCATTTAATCTTAAAGCTCAAACTCTTACACTATGTTCTTGAGTTTTTGTAAAAGGAGAAAAGAAAAGAGCTCAAGTGATTTTAAAACAAGTTGAGTTCTTGAATTTTTTTTAAGTTAAAAAAAAAACGAATTGAAATGATTTGAAAGGAAGTTTAGTTATTATTGTTAAAAAAATCTCCTTCCCATTAATGGAGTGATTTGGAAAAATCAAATTTTATCACTTCTGATTATATCTCTGCTTTTTTTTCTTAAAAAAAATAGACTTAAGAACATAGCATTACTAAAATCATCATAACTAAACTAGTTTAGTTTGTTCGTTCGACTAGTTAAGCTTCATCAGCTTGTTTAATTTCTAAAACTTAAATTTTGTCATGAAATTAAATATTTAATAGTTTTAGACTAAACAACTATTACATTTTAAACTTTATTTAAACTACTTCAAGCTCAAATAAGTCGTTAAAAACCTGACTCGATATTACTCCCGTTCACAACGAACATGTTTTGTAGGGGATAACTATGAAAATGTACGTAACGAGGTTCGACCAAGTCAATATATATGGTTTACTAGGTTACTTCCAAGAACCCATCTTGGCCGGGGTGTAAATGCCTTAAATTTAGCTTCGAGAACACCATGACCAAACAGTCCCCAAAAGTCTACTCCACTTTGGCATCGATTACACGTGGCACCACCTCCTTCCTTTAGAAAAGTCATTTTTTTGACCAATAATCAAACATCCAATTCATTATATTCTTTTCAAATTCCATCATATATCCTATCCTAACCAAAATCCTTGACAATATAATTTCATACAAGAACCAACTTATTTCTCTATCACATCTTTCATTTTCTTTCTTAATTATAGTATGAGTGGAACTATGTCTAGATCCAACAACCAATGGCAACAATTTTATCAAACCGACCAACCAACTATGGTTCAATCTTGGTCAAGCCATGCAACCACTGATGCAACCAACATGGTCACAACAACAACCAACACAAACACGAACACGAACATGAACACAAGTGTCTCTAACCAGCTAAACCGAGTAACAAGACCAAATAACCCTCGTAGACGGTCAAGAGCTTCTAGGAGAACCCCAACCACGTTACTAAACACGGACACAACCAACTTTCGAGCCATGGTTCAACGGTTCACTGGTGGTGGAAACAATGTTGTTGACACAACCTCCAGTACTCCGTATCTATCAAACGACGTCTCGTCCGTTACTTCTGCTCATCAGTTTTTGAACACTAGTTACAATAGTAATACATCTAGTTTTAATGATGGCGTTGGTTTGTTGCACCCTATGATGAATGACGACTACAACGTGCAGTTCCGGGCACCCAACAACGACCCGTATTTCATGATGACGGTGGCTGATGGTGGAAGTACTACTGCTGGTAATGATGGCGACGATCAACATAGGGGGTTTAGACAAAAAAGGGTCTTATAATTGGTAACGGAATTACTCTACGTTATGAAGACGTTCTTACATAGTCCATCCGTCTCAAAAAATTATCTACATCCTTTTTTTTGAACTTTTTATCGTTTTTTTAATTTGACTTTTATGTTTTATATAATATTTAACGGAAAAATACATGAATCAATTCAGTTTTAAATGTATTTCTATTGATATAATTTCCGTTCATCAAATAATATTATACGTACTATATATAATTAAAACAAAGATATATAGATAAAAATCTTAAAGAAAAATCTTCAAAAGTTCAAAAATACTCGTAACAATTTTTTGGACGGAGGGATTACTAATTAGGAAAATAAGAATCATAAGGGGTTTTGGTTCTCATGCACTAGCTAGCTATATATAGTTTAGTTTTTGTGTTCGATCTTTAATTGGCCGGCCACCTAATTTAACATTTTAAGTATATACTTAAAAAAATCGTCAACAACTCTTGGGTCCAAGATCTATTATGGTTTAGTTGCTAATCAACTTAGCTTAATTATGATTCTCAATGTAAATTAATTTGTATTGTTTACATGCATGCCTTTAGTTTGAGGTACAAGTTAATGCAAGATATTATCTTTGTTAATTATTTGTTTATAGTATATATATATGGTTTTGACATTATAGATTAAGTTCAAAATTACATATTTTAAAGAGAAATTACGTACATAAAAACAAATTATTGTTTATATATGTGTTATTATAGACTTTATTAGTCTCTTGTATACCCATGATAATCGTGTTAAAATAATGACGTACGTTGAAATATTAAGAATCACTTTTTTATGCGTTATGACAAATATCACTTAATTTTAAAACTCTTTTATCGGTTCACTGAAATCTAAAGGTATGTTCATTAATATTAACTAGAGATGTAACCGTGTAATGAGGAGGCGGCAGTCAATGGTGGCGGTGACGATATCAGGTGGCGTTGATGGCGGTGACAATGGTGGAGTATTATTAATGTAAAAATAATTGATTTAATGCGGGTAGTATTGTATTTATTTTATGGCTGAGGGATGTACGTTGTAAAAAGGAGAAGGGAATATAATCTTTTTAAGTTTTAATTGTTTAAAGATTGGGGTATTAATTATAGATATAGATATTAAGGTTTTAGTTAAAATAAAACAAGTATTAATGTAAAATAAATCAAATAATATGGACTTATTCACTGAAAATCACCGTACACAATGAAAATCATCGTACATTAATTGTTTCGTGAATCTTCTTACATCTATTTAATCATAATCTAAGGGTCACGAATTTATCCTATTTATTTTACTTAATACTTGTTTTACAATATCTAACCCTTAGATATTAATATTAAGATGACTCATTTAAGTTAACCAAAGATGAAAGTTTTTTTTTTTAATTAGGTAACTGAATTCTACGAGTAATATACAGTCGATAACATGGGCGCAGCTATATAGGGGCGGGGAGGGGCGCCCGACCCTCCAAACTTTTTTTTGCGATATAAGAGGTATATTGTTTTCGTGTAGAATAATTTCGATATACTCGGTTTTGTCCTCTCATTTTAAAAAAAATAGTGTTAGGGAAAACAAATTTAGATCCCAATCCCCTACTGGAAATTTTCAAGCTTCGCCACTGGTCGATAACATGAGACGAGTAATGTCTTGGCTTTCAAATTTTATTTTTTGTTTTGTATTTTTATATATTTTGTATTAATAGTATTGTCATATTACATAAGTTAACCAAAAAAAAAAAATTAAATGGAAAACGAACATGATAATGGGTGTACAAATCATAGACTCTAGCTACCATGTACCCATTTTTAATTACACGATTATTATTATTTTATTATTATTATCATAGATCATATAGACTATAACGGGACCATAAAAAGAATCTTTTTTCACATTATTTGATATGCATGGTTAATTAATAAAAATCGTAGGAATATATTATTGGTATGTGTTAGATATGGTCGGTTTCCATAAAATTATTGAAAGCTTTTTGATGCTTTTTTGCGCCAATCAAGCAATACAACTTCATGTCTAAAATGAGAGGTCGTTCACATTACAGATTTGAAGCGTATACGTAAAGTATCAGTATATTCTATCTTCTATCTATCAATATAATTTAAATAGCATCTGGTTTTCATTGAATAATATATGATAGTTTCGTTTTATTGATACGTATTCTTTTTGATTTATATAAATTAAAATTTATAATTTATAATTACCTTAATAATTAACTATTATGATTAATTGATTATCTATTTAGAAAGCCAACCAAAAAATCTTACCACATGTATTTATAAAGTGTATACCATAAGACTTGTTTGATCCAATTCATAGAATAATAGGTCATCACACATATCATATAGCTAAATCCCAATCGATCAATTTTTATAAATATTAATCAGATATAATCCCGTACGCATCAAATAAACATAATTAAAAGGTAACGACATTTTTAAAATAAAATGAATGATTATACAAATTCAAATATAATGAAACCTTTTAAATTCAATATAAAAATACAAGAAAAAACAAACAGCTAATTTGATATTTTTACAAAAATTTAGTGTTCACAATAAGTATTCTATTTATAAAGAACATTAAATTAATTAATCAGGTCTTCAAATTTAGTATAGCTTAATGTAAAGTTTATAGTGGTTTTAGTATTCACTACACATTACAAGACTATGATATGAAGATTATTACATTAAAAATACTTCAAGAAGTATAAATCATCTTTTGATGTTCGGGAAAGATGATAGAAAAAAAGTAGACTAGTAGAGGACGTTATTATATATATATAATACTAAAAGCCAACTTTGATTTGTGAAGGGAGTTACTGTAGCTAAAAGTACTCCTCCTTTAGCATAAGGTACAAGTCTTTAAAGCATCCAACATAATTAACAGACTTAACGACGGTTAGGTAACAAACTTAACGACTGTTAGGTGACGGACTTAACGACCCTTATTTTCTTTTTTTTTTTACTACATAACTTTTACTTTTTAAACTTTCCACCAAATTTTTTTCTTTTTTTACATTTCCCCTTTTACCTTTCGTCACATAACTTTTGTTTTTTAAACATTAAACATATAAACTTTGTTTTTAGGTATAAAGTTTCTTAACTTTTGTACTTTTTTCATATAACTTTGTTTTTAAACTTTGCTCTGAAAGTTTTCTTTTATTTTCTTTTACGATATAACTTTTGATTTCTAAATTTTATTACCAAAGTTTCATTTTCTTTACTTTGAACCACAACTTTTATTCTCTTAACTTTTGTCACGCAAATTTTGTTTTTCGGCTTAATGTTTTTATAACTTTTATCACCAGAGTTATGTTTTTCTCCCGGGGCAACGCCCGGGTAGAAATACTAGTTATTCTCTACTTACCACTATCTTTGACGACGTTACATTGTGAAGATCTATATCTTGATTGATCACGCTATGTAACCCATTACTAGGTACATAGGACACAACAATTTAAGAAAATATAGTAAAACAAAGAGATATAGTGACATTTCCTCTAGAACCAGACCCAATTTGGGGATACGTCAATATTGTCCATACGTCAATATTGTCCAGTTGAATAAATAGTCATATTACAAGAAAGCTTTCACACATATCTGTGTACGAGTTCCTGGAAAACAAAGTTTCCTCAACTTGACTAGTCAGGTTAGGAGAATCTTGACCTTTGATTGAAAAATCAAGGGCTAAGATTAAATAAGTATCATTGAATCTTGGCCCTTGATTTTCATCCAATGGTCAAGATCCTCCAAACTTAGACTAGTCAAGTTGGAGAAACTTGAGAGAATCATCAATCTGCTAGGCCTGGAACTAAGGAAAAGGATTGCGTGTGATAGTATCCATGTGGATCCGGACACAGATGATACATTTCATGCCGAAATAAAGTAAGCATTAGACCTGCTGAAAGCATCATTTTTCCTCACCTTTAATGGAAGAAGCAGAAATTCCTATCAAACAAACGTCAACCGACCTTGCTTCATAACCACAATAAGAAAATGTATCATTGAAACAATACGAAAAAGTATCAATTCTGGGAAGCAAAAGTATTTTTTTGGAAATAAACAAACACAACCTTAGGCTTACAAATCCCACCATCATATCTAATTTAGTAAGCTACAACTTAAAACAAAGAGCAAAAAGTAAAGGAAAAAGCATAGATTAAGGCAAAGTGATGACAGAATTGATTCTTTAGGTTTTTCAGTAGCCTAAATCAACAACGCACTGCAAGTTACTTGCAAATCATGACTACATAGGATGAAAACCATATGACAAGTCCCAGAAAAAGACATTACACATCGAAATACTTAGAATTCAGGATGGAGGACCTCTAAGACGCAGACAAGCATACATTGGGATTTTATAATCAGTCAGAGTCTGATGATCGTCATGTAGCACCTCCCCTCCATATTTAATCCTCTGCTGGTCAATTGGAACTCCCACTTTGTCCCGAATCTTTTCCTTGACATTATATAAAGTGTCTGAGATCTGAATATCTCTAAGAGTGATGGTCTTCTTTGTAAAAGTCTTGACGTAAATGGTATTCGGACCAACTTTCACTGTATCATTATATCATCATATCTAAATTAGTAAGCTACTAATCAAAGGATAGAGCAAAGAATGAAGGAAAAATCTTAGAGAAGAATCATATAGGCAAAGTTATGACAGAATCGATTCTACCACTTTTTCAGTAGCCTAAATCAACATAACACTGCAAGTTACATACAAAACATGACACAGAGAGTAAAAACCATATAAAAAGGTCCCAAAATAAGACATTACATGGAGGGCCTCTTATACGAACAAGATACAGAGTAGAATCCATCCAAATTTTGTAATGATCCAGAGTCTGATGATCATCTTGTAGTAACGTCCCCGCATATGTAAGCCTCTGTAGTTCAATTGGAATTCCCTCCTTGTCCCGTATCTTTTTTTTGACATTATATACAGTGTCTGAGATAGAAACATCATTCAAAATGATGGTCCTTTGCGCTAAAGTCCTGACATAAATTGTTATTGTGTGACTTACTGGCTTCGGCATAACCAAATGCAGAGTAGACTCCTTCTGAATATTATAATGAGTCAGAGTCTGATCATTTTCTAGGCGCTTCCCATTATATAATAGCCATATATATAGATTAGATGGAATGCCCACCTTTTCATAAATCTTTTCCTTCACATTATTAATCGTCTCCGAGCTCTCAACCTCCAGAGTTATGGTCTTCCCACATTGAATCTTGATGAATATCTGCATAAATAGCCTCAAACTAAGCGTAGACTCCTCTTGAATATTATAATGCTTCATGGTACGAAAATCTTCAAGGTAACTCCCATTATACACAAGTCTATACCGATAAGGGGAAATGCTTCCCATGTACTGCATAATTTTCCCCTTCAAATTTTCAACAGTGTCGGATCTCTCAACCTCCACGGGGATTGTCTTTCCAGATATCAATCTGACAAATATCTGCATAAATAGCCTCAGACTCAAAGTACACTCGTCTTGAATATTATAATGCTCAATCGTTTGACAATCTTCAAGGTAAGTCCGATTGTATACTAGCCTACACCGATCAGGTGGAAAGTCCACCTTTTCCTTCATCTTTTCCTTCACATTATCAATTGTCTCCGAGCTCTCAACATCCAAAGTTATGGTCTTCCCACGTTCTATCTTGATGAAGATCTTCATGAATAGCCTCAAACTAAGAGTAGACTCCTCTTGAATATTATAATGCTCCATATTACGAAAATCTTCAAGGTAAGTCCCATTGTACACAAGCCTATACCGATAAGGTGAAATGCTTCCCATGTACTGAATAAGCTTCCCCTTCACATTTTGAATAGTGTCTGACCACTCGACCTCCATAGGGACTGTCTTTCCAGATATCAAGCTGACAAATATCTGCATGAATAGCCTCAGACTCAAAGTAGACTCGTCTTGAATATTATAATGCTTAATAGTCTGACATTCTTCAAGGTAAGTCCCATTGTATACTAGCCTATACCGATCAGGTGAAACACTTCCCATGTATTGAATCATCATCCCCTTTACATTTTCAACAGTGTCAGACCTCTCGACCTCCAAAGGGATGGTCTTTCCACTTATCAAAGTGACAAATATCTGCATCATCTGCCTCAAACCCACAACCATATTCGCATTATCATCCAAATTGAACCTCACATTATCAATGACATCACAAGTTTCAAAATCTAGAGTCATCGTTTTTCTTTTTTTCGTCTTGACAGAAATCTCCATTCCACTGTCAGAATCATTAAACTGCAGAGTAACTGTTTTACCAGTTTTAGTTGTGACAAAAACCTCCATTCCAACAAGGAGACGTAGAACCAGGTGAAGCGTCGATTCCTTTTAAATACTGTAGTCCCCTGTCGATCTATGATCCTTAAGCTGCTTACCGGAAAAATATTAGCCTCTGCTGATCAGTTGGAATGCCTTTGTTAGAAAAATATTATCCTACCTTGACATCATCAATGGTATCAGATGTTCTGACACCTAAGCTTATGGTTTTGACAAAAATCTGCATAATAGTGGCTTTATTGTAGACACTATACTCAAATTTTAAGACTTTACAGTCCTTAAACCCCGCATAAAGAATGTGAATAAATACAAATTTTGCAAAACTAAAATGCGCGTAAAAATATTCCGACTAACTGCACTCTTTTTTCTTCCCTGCTTAACATTATTGTCCAAATTCAACTTTCTTCCTTATACGAATCCTAACTCAATCTAACTTGTTATTTGTCACTTTTATTATCCATTTATCACAATTCTTATCATCATTTCTACTCAAAATTCAAGTGTGCATTATTTTTTTAAGAACCGACGCCTTAGATGCACCTTATTTCTATCAAAATAATTTCTACCAAAATCATACAGTAATAAAGTTCATCATAATTAAACCTTAAGTTACCTTATATATAAAAACCACAGAAATTATTACATAAAGGCTTATAAACCCTAACAATAATAATTGAAAAAAAAAAAAACAATAATTAGTTAAGGGTTATTACCTTTGCTTTAGTAGAGGATTAGCAAAATCACTTACAAACCGTCCAATTTTTCCATTTAAATCTTCGTTTCACGCATCAAACACACACTAATAACGTTTATCCGTGTCTTATTAACGAAAGGATGTCCGATTTCTTCATATTTTTATAATTAGCCCTCAACATCCATCTATATTCATTTATGGCTTAAAATGTTAGCTATTTTTCATATTTTCACATTCAACCCTGAACAACCTTACTTTATAAATTTTCCCATTTGAAATAAATTTTCTTTCTCCATCCCTGCATACATACATATACTCAAACAATTTTAATAGTCTAAAACACTAAAATTTTAAGATAATTAAACTAGCGACAGTTATTAACAGTCATCACCACTTAGGTGGGGTGATAGTAGAAGCGGAGGAATTTATAGATTGTTGGAACCACGTTAGTGTGACCGTCACTGATCATCTATCATTCGTGATATGATAATTGACGATAACTGAAATCCCTATGTCTAGTAAATATATAATGGGCATATTTACTCTTAGAGACGTAGTATAGGGTTTCCCATTAGGTGATTGTAACTAAGAGGACTAATAATTCACACATTAAACACCAAAGGGGTCTAAAGTGTAAATACTCTCCTTATATGTAGAGAGTCATTAACTCTAAGTTAAGGTTAATACACACACACACACACACACCTAATACCCTAATTTTCGTGTGTCTCCTCTCTCTAAATTCGTTCATCATGGTCTATACGAATTTTCCATCCCATTATTACTCAATCACCTTGTTATAGGAACCCGAAATCAATAGCAATTATGCTTTATACTCTTACAGGTTCCACAGGCTAATTTGGGATGTTTTATCACTCGAATCGAATCATGTTTATTCCAACATGTGGTATCAAAGCCAAGTTATGAACGATCTATCATGATTTGGTTCGAATTCGAGGGTATTCGCGAACTAAAAATCTGCAGAACTACAAAACTCGTGCTGACGTCATCACGAGTTCGTGCTGACGTCATCACGGACTAATGTTTGCTTCGCGCTGACGTCATCTTCGTGCTGACGTCATCACGCACTTCTGCTCATTTTCGCGCTTACGTCATCTCTAACTCGCACTTACGTCATCGCGAACTTATGCTTATGTCATCACGAACTTTAGCTTAATTTCATACACAACTTACTGAAAAAACCCGTGCTTAAGTCATTATGAGTTTATGACTTCTTTGTGCTGACATCGTCACGGATTTATGACATCTTCGTGCTTACTGCTCACGACTTACATGATGTTTACGTGCCTATGTCATCACGACTTACTGATGTCCTCGTGCTTACATTATCATGAACTATTAGATGACTTCGTGCTTATGTTATTACGAGTTATTACTTAAGTTCGTATTATACTGAAGATGATTTTAGCTGATGAATGAGTTCGTGCTTACTGTTTTACCCTATAATTTTGTTGCTGAATTTGTCCCTAATTTTTCAAAAATAATTTTTTCTAAGACATTTTTGCCATAGGACTTTAAGGGTGAAATTTTGTGGTCCTAGCCAGGGGCTCTGCCCCTTGGACCCCGCTCCCAGGGGCGCTACCCCTGGACCCCCGTAATGCGTGGGGGCTTCGCACTAATGTACATGGTTTCATCATTTGTGCCCAAAGATCAAATGTGATTCTCATGGTGCGTTCTTTTCCTTTTGGCATAATGAACACTTAGTATATTGATTCTGCCAAAAGGTGATTCAATATTCTTTGTGTGCTAAAAAAAGGACTATCTTCATGCATAATATACACGATTCTTGATTTTGTGCCCAAAGGTTAAAAGATAAGCGTTGTGTTGCATGACCCTAATGCTCAATTGTACTTAGATATTAGTTACTTCTGCCCAAAGGTGATGTAAATTCTAAGTAGAGCCTTATGTTAACTTATTGTTTTGGTGTTTACAATAGGTTTACTTATCACTAGCTTCATTAATATAATGGTCTTAGTCTCATTACTTTTAAGAACATTACTTTAGCCCTTATGTATTTTAGGCATTACTTTAAGTTCCATTATATATAAAGACATTACTTAGTCTGACTTAGTTATCTAACTATGTCACTATAAGGAACATTATTATTAGCCCTTATGTATTTTAGACATTACGTTAGTTCCATTATTAAAGACATTACTTAATAAGCCTTAGATATTTAATTATGAGGAACATTATTATTAGCCCTTAGTTAAGCTTAGACATTACTTTAGTTATTTTAGTTTTATAGATATTGCTTAGTCTGCCTTAGATAGCTAATTATGTCACTATAATTTTATTGCCCTAAGTTTTAGGCATTACTTTATTAATCTTCTATTACTTGTATCCTAAATTTATATCCTCCTTATTTCCACTATAGTACCTAACTTAGGCATTGAGCCAATTATTGATGCAAACTTTGCTTCATGAAAGGATTAATTACCTTTAACTCTGAAGATGCTAGACCTTGACTATGTCATTCGCCATAATGAACCCACTGCTATTACTGCTAACTTTTCTGCAGCCCAGAAAGCGAATTTTAAGAAAGTAGGATAAGGTGAATCGCTTGTCACTAATGATGGTCAGGAACTTCATCAATTAAAGTATCCGAGGGAATGTATAAAGCGTATGCAAGTAACTTAAGAACAAAGGAAATAACAGTGTTTGTGAACATATAATGAATATGACTAACATGACTCATTAGTTTAAGAGTCCTAAAATTGAAAGTCTTTGATAATTTTCTTGTGCATTTTTTAATGACCTCATTGCATGCTCATTTTGACACCTTCAAAATTAACTTTAGCGCTATGAAGGATAAATGGTCGATGAGTGAACTAAATGCAATGTGTGTGCAAGAAAATGTTCGTCTTAAGTTGGGCCAACCTAAAGTGTTCACCTTACTACCACTGCTAATTCCATTAAGAGGAAAGATATAACAATAATAAGGCTACAATTACAGTTCAAAAGGATAATCATGGTGCTACTGCCTCTAGCTTTGAGTCCTTGACTAGCAATCCTAACTGCAAATTCTCATTGTGCCCAGATTGCCTTAATTTCAAGGAACTGCTAGCTAAGAAAGGTAACTTATTTCATGTAATATTTGATTCTTTTATGTTTAATGTATCTTGTAATACATGTGTGAGTGATTCTAGTTCTATGGTTCATGTGATTAACTCAACATAACGATTCCATACAATTCAAAAACTATCAAATGACCAAAGAAAGCTTAGAGTTGGAAGGGTTGATCTCTTATATGTTGAAACCATGGAGACTTATGATTTACATATAAACACTTGAAAGTGTATTAGACTAGTGGATACCTTATGTGTACCGAGAATTTCTCGAAACATTGTGTCTATTTTTTCTAGTCTAACACCTTGAAAGTTATGTATTAATTCATGGTTACAACGAGATTGCCATTACTCATAATAATGAATTTCTTGGTCATAATTTCTTTGATGGATTGTTGTATCAGTTAGAACTATATTATAATGTGTCACAGTCTTTGTTGTCTCCTAATATTGAAGACATAACTAAAACAAAGATAAAATCACCTAAATAATTAGAGAATTCCTCCATAATGTGGCATAAACATCTTGGCCACATCTCACGAATTTGCATGATACGACTCATAAAGGATGTAATATTACATTCTCTTGACTTTTGTGATTTTGAAACATGTATTCAATGGCTTAAGGGATTAAGAAAGGAGCCACTAGAAGTTCCAACTTGTTGGAAATAATTCACTCTGATGTTAGTAGCCCCTATCCCGCAGCCATCTCAGAACATACATCACTTATTACATTCATTAACGATTATTCATGTTATATGCACCTATATCTGATCTGAACCCTTAGAGACTTTTATTGAGCTTAAAATTTTGGTTTTAAATCAACTTGATCATAAAATAAAAAGTTGTGAGATCAGATAGAGGAGGTGAGTATTATGGTTGACATATTGATATTGGTTAAGCTCTTAATCCTTTCCATAACTTTTGAAAGAAACAAGACATAAGTAACCAATATACCATGTTTGGTTCTCCTCAACAAAATTTTATGTTGCTCAAAGGAGAAATGAAACCTTAATGGACATGGTGAAGAGTATGCCTTTTTAACACTAACTTACCTACTTTTCTTTGAACTGAGGCCTTAAAACAGCTTTTCATATACTCAATAAGAGTTCCATTAGAATCTGTCTCTAAGACTTCTGGACAGAAAGGAATCTGAGTCTAAAATATATGAAAGTATGAAGCTGTCCTGCCGAAACATAAGTCTATAACCCTAACTTAAAGAAACTGGATCCTAAATCCCTTACATGTTTCTTTATTGGTTATTAGTTTTACTATCTTTCCTACACTACTAGCATTGTTGACACGCATCATGTCTTGTTTCTTGAGAACTAAAAGATCAGTGGGAGCACGACAAATCATAACTTAAGATTTGCAAGAAGTACAAGAAGCAGGGGGAACCACTTGTCGGTTATTATTACTCCTCCGATAACTCCTCTTGTACCCAATGCTGCTCCTAATATCACTGATCCACATTCTCTATCAGAATTCTAAACCTCCTAATTAGAATACTACTAATGATAAAGCATCTTATTAATAATGCTAAAGCAAAACATCTTCCTTATTGAACCTGAATATCAACTCAGGAGATCATCTCGGTCACTCATGACCATAACTTTTGATGATTTCATAACTTAACTGAAGTTGGGGACATTGGAAATCTTACTTATCCTACTTTTTATCAAAAAGCCATTAGTAGCGATCAGGCCACTTAGTGAAATGAAGCCATAATTTGAGAGCTTAATTCCATATAGCATAATGACGTTGGGGACTTGGTTGAATTTCCAGAAGAATCCAAACCTGTAAGTTGTAAATGGATCTTCAAAACCAAATTAGACCCGAATGGAAACGTCAAGCGCTATAAGGGCAAACTGATTGTGAAAGGCTTTACTCAAATATAATGAATCGCTTATCAAGAGACCTTATCTTCTGTCTCATAAAGATTCCTTAAGGATCGTCATGACATTCATATCTCATTATGATTTAGAGTTACATTAGATGGATGTCGCGATCACTTTCCTGAATGAAAAACTTGCAATAAGACGTAATCATGTGAGCCTGAAATTACATAAGGTGAAGAACACATGGTCTGCAAGTTGAATAAGTCCATAAACATGTTGAATAAGTGAGTTACACACTTTAGCAATGACGGTCCCTTTTTAAGTATCGTTGCAATGGGGGTCCCTATTTTAAATTTTTTTTGCAAGATTGGTCGCTTTTTAACAAGACCGTTAATGGGTGTCGTCAAGTGTTAACAGAAGGGACCATCATTGCTAGTAAACTCAATAAGAACCCTCATTGATAAAATGGAAAAATCATAGGGACCAATCTTGCAATTAACAACATGATATCTTTTCTGATTTAACTCAAGAGATTGCAACATACAATTGTCAGTGCGTCGGGTCCCTAATTGTACTTTTTAACTATTCTATAAAAGAATGAAAATTAATAAATAC
Organism: Erigeron canadensis; assembly: GCF_010389155.1. Classification (NCBI taxonomy): domain Eukaryota; kingdom Viridiplantae; phylum Streptophyta; class Magnoliopsida; order Asterales; family Asteraceae; genus Erigeron; species Erigeron canadensis. The sequence continues at coordinate 3,762,880 of NC_057761.1, forward strand.
TTAATTTAAATATAACTATTAACAATCTTTAACTTTTCATGATTATTGATAATTAAACAATTAAAAACATATTTCAATAAAAATATTTTAAAATTTGTAAATGCTTCAATTGTTGATGATAATCAAAAGGTAGAAATATAGAGAGAAGGTTCTTAAGGAGAGAAGGAATGGAATATCCGTTTTTCTTTTTAGTTTTTTTTTCACTTTTTTCATTCTTTTTTTAATTAACTCAATCCATAAAAAATTTTTAAAAAAATAAAAAAATATCTAACCCGAGTTAGTGAGTTATAGATGTAAGGGTACGGTATGGTCTTCACCCTTAAGGATATTAATAAGAGGTAGCTGGTGAGAGTGATAGGTCAGAGAGGATGATAGGTCATAGGGGGTGATCGGTGATGGGTGATCTACCTAACAGGCTTCGCCCTTAGTCATAATGGCTCCGCCATAAACTAAAAGGCTTCGCCTATAATTTACGGGCTACGCCCTTTGAAAAAAAAAGTCATTTAAAAATTAATTAAACAAGAAGTGAAAAAACTGAAAAAAAAAATTCAAAAACCAAGCTAAAATAAAATAAAAAAACGAACCTTATCTCCCTTCTCTCCTTAAGGACCCTTCTCATTTGATCTCTATCCGATAATCAAATCCAAATAATAATTTATATTCACGTCTTAAAATAACAAACTGTATTACTCGATTTATAAAAAACATATTAAAAAGTTTGTTATGATCTATATTAAAATTAACAATATATTTATTAATTAATATTTATTAATCCACCAACTGTATAAAATGTTTAACATGTTACACAGGGAACTAAAAAACCATATATGGTAATTATATTTTTTGAATAGGTTTACTTTTTGGTAATATCAAATTTCAAACATACAACCTTTAATTTCGTAATTATAAATAATAATAAAAGTTTATATATCAATTATTTTTCAAAGTAAGAAGATTATACAAGGTACATATCCATTATTAAAATTTTTGAGTATACATAAGTTTACTAATTAGGAATCTGACACATTGACAATTGTATGTTGCAATCTCTTGAGTTAAATCAGAAAAGATATCAAGTTGTTTTATTGCAATATCAGTCCCTATGGTTTTTCCATTTAAGCAATAGGGGTCCTTTCTGAGTTTACTAGCAATGATGGTCCCTTTTGTTAAGATTTGACGACATTCGCTAACGGTTCTGTTAGAAATGGACCAATATTGCAAAAAATTCTCAAAACAGGGACCCCCATTGCAACGATACTTAAAAAGGGACCCCCATTGCTAAAGTGTATAAACCATAGGGACCAATTTTGTAATTAACTCTTTTGGAAACTAATAAAATGATTTCATACAATATCTAAGTTTGAGGGACTAAGACTAAAGTAATAAAATGTTTTTGTCTCTTTTCCATCCCACCTTCGCCTCGCCTACAATTCATCTTCACAAAGATATATCTATATATATCTATAATATATATCTCAAACTTATATATAATATTGTGAGCAAACAAAAAAAACAAAAGAAAAAAATACATGTGGCCCCACTCTCTTTCCCTCTCTCCTCGTCCAAGCCCTTCCACCCATCGACCAACCTTCATCGACGAAGTTAAAGAACATGCTCTTGCCAACGGTGTCCTCGTCGACGAGCCCCACGAAGGAGGTGTCGACGGACCGTTGGCACTGACCTTAGAAATACATAATAAAAATTTTAATTAATAATTAAGATTAACATATATTGTTACATATACAAATATATATATCTATGTGTATTTATCGATATACCCTTGTACTTTATCTATATATATGTGGGTCATAACCCTAATCCCTGTAACTTAGATAATTATGCTAATAGTCTAATACACTCCTTACTTCCTCCTTCCTCTCTATGTGCCTCTTCTCCATAATAATTATCTTCTCTATCTATCTTGTTGATTATTGTGATTGTTGTGCTTGATACAAGATCAAAGTTTATAACACGTTATAAGCACGAATTGCTCTTACAAATTTTGGATCTTTGGAATTGAATCAACAACCATCTCAAATTTCAATTCGTAAAAATATGAAGACTTGAAAGAAGAGATGTCATTCAATATACCTTCGACGAATTTTTAAATCCGATGTTGGAGCTCTTACGACTAAGAAATTTGACTATCACACTCTCTGACATATGACCTCCTATGACCTATCACACTCTATGACCTATCACCTCCATCATCTCACTATCGCAACGTGCGGGTACTTTCTCTTGTTTAATTATAAAGAAAATCTAATTCTGTTGAACTTTAAGTTTCAACAATTCATCAAAACGACATTCCTCAATAACCTACATTACGCGTCGCTGCCACCACTAATCGCCACCACCACATTGCCGCCCGCTACCACCTGTTACCGCCACCACCACCGCCGCATCGCGTGGTACCATTCTAGTGTTTTATAAACCAAATTGATTTTGTTATTTTCATTTGAAAATAACAATTTATTTTAAATAGTCCGAAACACTTATCGAGGTGACAAATATATATAATTTATTTCTTGAAAAATTATATGGATACTCAAACAATTTAAATAGTCTGAAACACTAAGTGTGTGTAACATTCGTGAAATTTGACTATAGTTATTTGGTATTAGTCTAGTTTCATATGATCGAGTTTGGCTATGAATTAATTGTGTTCAAGGTGAATATGTATTATATGTAAAACGAATTGCATTTTTGGTCCCTGAGGTATCCCCGAATTTGCAAGCTTGGTACAAAAGTGTGTAAAGTCGCGGAACCTATCTCTGTGGTATCACAACCGTTGCATTCTTGGTCCAAAAGTAACGTTCCGTCCATTTTCAGCCGTTAATGCATCCATGTGCTTGGCACGTGCAGGGTAGTTCAGTAATTAAATCCCTCCCACCCATATATAAACCTAATTTCACCCCCAAAACTCATTCAATTGTAGCTGCGGCCATCCATCTATGATTCGCACCTCATGGACTGAGAATAACCCAGGAAAGCGATTCTATTGCTGTTCTAGAAAGGTAAGAGATTTATCATAGTCAATTAAATGAATTTGACCTAATTATTTTTTTCTTTGAATAATCAAAATTAGGGTTCAAGACATGGCTTTATTAGTTGGCATGATCCACCTATGTGTAGAAGAGCAGTTGAAATTCTCCCGGGGCTGTTAAGATCAATGAACCGATTTGAGGAGGCTTCCAAAGCTAATGAAATTCAAGCAAGAAGATACAATAAGTTTTTAGTAATAAGTTGGATTATATTTGTTGCTTTTATGTATTTTAGATGAAATTAGCTACCTTTTAGATGAAATTAGCTTCTTTTTGAATTTGTTTTGTTTTCCTGTATCAAATGGATGTAATTATTGAATTTGTAAGATATGAAATTTGGTACTTGTGTTCTATTGTATATATTTGTTTGTAAACGTGTGGTTTTATTCCAATTGCAACTTATCAAAATTGTCAATTAGCTAGAGTCAAAAAATATGTCCAGAAAACATGTCATAATTGAGAGCTAGAGTCAAAATTCAACCAGAGTCAAAATTGACAATTAGAGTCAAAATTTAATAAGAGTCAAAAATTAACTAATTATTGACTTTTTATAGTCAAACATTACCAATAAACAGGATCATGAGTAAAAAATTCAGAAAACATTACCAAAATTGTGCCACATTTAGTGGCACTCATACATTCATTTAAGTTGCATTTCAGTGTTTTAGTACACACACATACATTAGTCTAAATAGGAAATAGGTAACAACAAACAAGATCAAATACTTAAGTCTTTAATACACACCAAATAAGTTCAAAGAAAAGCATAAAACTAGTAAATCAGTTGGCAGTCTTGCTTGGGCCAGCAGCTTTTGAACCAACAGGCTTCTTCTTAGTTGTAGGCTTTTTCACTGTAGTCTTCTTTCTTCCATGACTTGAACCATCAGTAGTTGAACTTGAACCAGCAGCTTGTTGACTTGGTCCCCTTGTACATGTTCTATTGTTGTGTCCATCTTGCTTGCAATTCCCACATTTAGTGTAAGCAACAGCCCTGGTAAGCTTTCTTTCCTTCACCAACTGAATCTCAACTTGACTCCTTCTTTTCTTTTTCTTAGGCCTCCCTATTGAAACCTTATGTTTTGGTGGAAGAAGTGTGATGGGACTTTCAAACTTTGGCCAATGTGCCTTTCCCTTGGTAGGTCCAATTGTAAAACTGTACATAGTTCTCCAAGTAGCAAGCCAATAAACAGGATCTACATATGACTCAGGAATGCCACATTTCATACCAATATTTGCCATGTCATTGAATGTAGCCACAACATGTTTACATGGCATGCCAGATAATTCCCATTTTCTGCATGTACATGTCCTTTCAACCATATCCACTACATGTTGATCTTGCCATAGACCAGCAACCTGAAACTTTGTACCACCATTAAAGAGGATCTTGTATCTTTCAGCCTCCTTCTTTATCAACTCAAACATGGCAGCTGCATTGGGTGTTAATGGCCCAACAGCACTGTCAATCATCCTTTGTACCTTAGCATGTCTCTTCATCAAATACTCCCTTACATATTCTAAACACATGATTATATGCTTCTCCCTACCATCTACAAGTTTTCCATTCACAGTCTCACACATATTGTTCACATGTACATCACAATGACATCTCCCTGTTAATTTTGACAAGTTTTAAGACAAAAACACAAAAAAAAGTATGCAGAATTGGCAAAAAATATACAAGTCTTGCCAGAAAAGTGTGACCTAGCCCAGTGTACTGTTGTTGCAATGGCACACTTCCAGAGGAAGTCTTTGTAAAGTTTTCCCTTATAAGTCAGCTTCATGTTCTCATATATGTGTTTCAAGCAGTATATGTGCTCTGCACACGAAAATAGTTCTGAAATGGCTGGAATGATCCCCTAAAACCCAACCAGTTTGTTAATTAGTAAATAGAGTATAATTACTAACATATACATTAGTAAATATAGTATAAATAGAGTATAATTGCTAACATATACATTAGTAAATATAGTAAATAGAGTAAATTGTTAATTATTGTACATTTTGTCTATCACTTATGAAAGTGAAATTAGACATGTGTATCAGATCAAGATCTCCTCCAAGATGCTCAAGAAACCATCTCCAAGAAGCCTTATTCTCAGATTCCCCAATCCCATATGCAAGTGGAAAGGTTCCATTGTTTGGATCTATTCCAACAACAAGCAGTAACTGACCATTAGCCAATCCCTTCATGAATGTCTCATCCAATCTCAGAAGATCTCTTCTACCAACTTTAAAACTCTGCTTCAATGAAACCAAGCATACATATATTCTTCTAAATACTCTAGTGTTACTGTCTGGATTTAGTTCTGGCTCATAATCAAGCCTCACAGTTGTTCCTGGATTGGTTGCTTTTAATTCTAGCAAATAGTCTCTCAAAATGGCATATTGACTTGTGTAATCACCCATCAGTCTCTCCTTTGCCTTGTTATGTGCCCTGTATATCTTGTGCTTAGAGAATCCTATCTCATACTTCTGTTGAATTTGTTCTCTAAAATGACTTGGTTGAACTTTTGAATCTGGATGTAGTTGTTGTTGAATCTCTTTAGCCAAAAACTCAGAAGTACATCTATTTAATACTCTAGCATGTAGACATTTATGGTGATCTTTGTATGTTTTGACCACCCATGTGTTATCTTCTTTTTTTCTAGACACATGAATCCTCCGAGGGAATTTGAACTTTTCTTCTTTATCTTTTTCAGATTCCTTTTCTTGAGATTCCTTTTGTTTTTCTTTTTCTCTTTCCTTGCATGTTTCATTGACAATATCTTTAATAGTCTGCTTTGTAAACCTAATGCCTTTCGGTGACTGGGCTGGACTATTCAAACCATGAGGCCCAACCTGTTGAGATGGCCAAGTAGTATCAGTTGGCCCAACATTTTTATCCAAGTCTTTTTTTTGTTGACTACACGCCACATCTGCATGAAAAACAGGAATAGACCCTTACATATTACAGTAAATCTCTCTGCATCATTTTTGACAATTTTTAACAGTCTTCTGCTTTCAATTGATAGCATAGTAACCAGCTCCTTAACCTCCAACTTAGTTCCAAATGCTTGGCCAGGATAGAAATGAACCTTCTTTTCTGGGTTAGTGTTGTGCTCCCTTCTCAACTGCTTCAAAGCTGTTGTTCTAGCATCATCCCCTGACTCTGGTTCACTATCAATATTATCATAATTGACCCTCTCAACCTCCACATCATTGACCATGCTTTCATTTGGCTTATCCCCACATGCAACCCATTCTACATCAGCATCTACATTGTCTCTGAAATCTGTCATATCCACTTCCACGTCATTTATAATGTGTTCATTGTCCACAAAGTCACTGTCTTCCCTATTCTGCTCACCCTCAGTTGCATCAACACTAGTCTCACTACCCTACCCATGTTCTTCAACCTCAACAACATGTACACCAATACCAGTACCACTATCCTACCCACATTCTGTTTGGTTTGGTATACCATCATTGCAAAATGCCTCATTGAAAAATTCATCATTTATAGTTTCCACATTACTACCTAATTCATTAACTTGCCCACTACCATCCCAATAATCTCTCTCCACAGGGATTGGAACATATGCATCATCAGTGAACAAACTCTTTTGACAAGGTGTTTGTACCCTAATCTTTTTTTTTCCTAGGACTGTATGTCTTTAATGGTGTTTGATTCCTAACCTTTTTCCCTTTCTCAACATACACTTCTAATAACTTAAAGCTGTCAACATACTTCACTAAAGAACTAACATCTTCATCACTACTTAGAGCATATAGGCCATAATCCAAATGCCTATCTGGTGCTTTAAAATGATACAACATTTGAGTATTAACATTGTATCCTAACTCTTGAAGCATGGCATTTAACTCTATTATAGAAAACTGGTTTTTGTATCCCTCCAATATACCTTCTGTTTGGCAACTGCGAAAAAACCCTCCCGTGATGAATCGCCAACGTAAAAAAGCTAGGTTTTTGTTCTGTAAATATATATTAAAAAAATTATAAACATAATAAATAAAAAATAACTTCATATACGTTATAATCATACAAGGTTGCAGAAGTCGTTAATCGTTCCTAGGGCGGCCGACAAACGAGTTGGGAGTACTCGGGGGTCAAAGTAGCCATGTCGGAGAGTACTCGGAGTAATCGGTCGACTCGACACCCTACCTTGTAGCGAGTACTCGGAGATTACTCGGATTGACTCGGTGAGTTTTACAACAGTGTAATCATATATATATCCAGAAAAAAAACACCAAAAAAAAGTAGATAAATTAAAATAAGTTAATATGTAACAAAAACTCACCATAAACTGTGTCGATGAAGTCATGTTTACCAGCATTGCCTCGAAGATACCATGTTGTCACCACCATTTTTTAATTTGTGTGAACTTTGATTGTGTTATTAGTATAAGAATTTGTGAGTGATTTGGGGGTAAATATTAGGGATTGCATCTGCAATCTGATAAACCGATTGAATGAGTTTTGGGGGTGAAATTAGGTTTATATATGGGTGGGAGGGCTTTAATTACTAAACTACCCCGCACGTACCAAGCACATGGGTGCATTAACGGCTGAAAATGGACGGAACGTTACTGTTGGACCAAGAATGCAACGGCTGTGATACCACAGGGATATGTTCCACGACTTTACACACTTTTGTACCAAACTTGCAAATTCGGGGATACCTCATGGACCAAAAATGCAATTCGTTCTTATATATATAATGATCGATTTTAGTCAAGTCGTGGTTACATGATATTCAAGGTGTTTTATGAGATCGAATGGTCGTTAATGTAATGGTCGATTGCTAACTTGTGGTGTAACTAGATTGATTAAGTAAATGGACTATCCATGGGTCAACCCTTATCCTAGACCCATACCCATGACCCATCCATTCATTCTCTTACACCCTTCTCTCTCTCTCACTTATTGCAAGAGTTTCTTACATCTCTCTCTCTCTCTCTTTAAATTAAATACATCAAATTTAATGTTCAAGCAAGATTTATTTAGGGGTTTTCTTCTTTATCATCATCTTGACAACATATCAAAAATTGGGGTTTCAAAGTGCAAGTATTAGCTCAAATCGGGTCACTTTCGGATTCATCACTCTAGTGGAAGATTTTGGTGAGTAAATGCATCTTTAAGTTAACATTTCGTGTCATTAAACTAATTCTAAGTCAAACCCCTCAAGCTTTGGTCAAAAATCGGATTTAAAGAGTAACTAGGTCAAAAATTAGGGTTCTTGTTGCTAAATGGGTCAAAAATGATTTTTCCTTGTTAAATTTATGAAATGGGTCGAAATGATGGAGTGAGTTATGTCCAACCATGTCTAAATATACTTGTGTATGTCCAAGATGAGTCTTGTTCCCTTCTAAAAGCGGTTTTTAGGTTGAACTAGGGTTTTGGTGTTCTTGATTTGTAATTGGGTCGATTTGGTATTTGGTTAGATGTTATGAGTCGAGATTAAATCATGAGTCGTGTTCTTTTATAGTTATTTATGCTAAAAATCGAGTGTTGGAGTTCATTGGGTCGAATTTGGGGTTCTTGGATTGGTTTTGAAGGTCTTGGGGGTGTTTGGAGTTGTGTATGGCTCATTTTGGGGTTTCTGGTGGATCTGGTGCAGACCTGGGCTTGTTGCGACGCAGCTCCAGGCTGCGAAGCAGTGTGAAAGGTCGACTTTTCTGCTGCTGCGCAGTGAGAAGTGACTGCGGCGCAGTCGGTTACTTCGGCGCAGTTGGTGCCCTTCTTCACTTGAATTTTTCCTAGCTCTAACTTCAGTTATCCTAGGATCGTCCCAACCTTTCCAAAGAGTCCTCTTTCGATCTTATTGGTGCTCTACACAAGATAAACGAGTCGTTCAAAGTTGTGAGTCATTTTTTTGAAGCGAAACATGGGTTACCAACTAATCTACCTATACATATAACATTTGTTTGAGGACGAGAGGACTTTGGGACTATTTCAAATTGTTTCCAAACTATAATCTGACCTCTCTAATGACCACGTTGAGCTTCGGGAGTCTTTCAAAGCCATAAATCATAATTTAAAATATAAATGGAGCTTTGTCTTGGTTAATAATGCATGCATGGTATACCTTATTAGGTTGTGGACGCGTGGAGCACATTAATTACTTATAATCCTATCTTATCGTGATCTTAACTTCTTTAGCCGATCAGGGTGAGTTCGTAGCCCCTTTCTTTACATGATTTTGGGGTGGAAAGTGTACAACGTGTTTCTTTGTTTCTTTTGATCGTTATGTGTTCGTTTATGTAAGTAATCAAGGTTGTATGATTGTTATAAGTTCGTTTAATTGTGGAATCAAGGTTGTATGATTGTTATATGTTCGTATCAAGGTTATGTTGTCATTTTATGATCCTATCAAGGTTTCAAGGTTATGTGATCGTTTATCCATCCATATTATGTGATCATTTAATGATCTAATCAAGGTTTTATGTTCGTATCAAGGTTATGTGATCGTATGATGTTAATCAAGGTTAAACGGTTCTTATCCCAACACTTGTTTCTTATAGTCAAAACCTACGGCTCACCAACTTTATGTTGACGCATTTTAGTACACTTTTCAGGTAATCAAGTGAATCAAATACGTGATGGATGATTGCATTGCATGTGATAGAATTGCGCTTGGACTTTTGTGGATCCGTGATTCATTGCTCCCTTTTATGGGTTATTCCTAGGATCGTTAACCATCATTTGAACTATATCTTTTGTAAACTATTTGATGGTGTTGTGCTCCTTGTGCATTATTTGATCCATTATTTGAATTTGTACTTGAATTATGATGGATTACTTAAATCCTTGAATGCATTTATTAGTCTCTACTTAAACTCCATGTCATGCTGAGCTTTTCTATTGATGCCCCAGTTCCCGCCTTGTTGGGGTGTTACAGTGTGCGCTTAGTTGGGGAAAACGCCTTTGTTTTCCAAGAAAAAATGAAAAACAGAAAACGCGTCAAATCATAGTTTTCCAAAAATGTTGTCCATGAAAACAAAAAACATTGTTTTTCACTTTTTTTATGAAAATTTAGAAAACAATTTTTTATTGTTTCCACTTTTCATTTTTTAAATTTTGAAAACCTCAAATTGTTTTCCATTTTCAAGTTTTGAACGCGTTTTCAAAATTTTCATTTTTGTAATCTAGAGAGATGAAAAACTCTTTTCATTTTCTAAAAAATTGGAAATGGAAATTTAGAAAACATTTTTCACAACGAAACGCGCAAAAAATTTAAAATACTAGACTTATGCCTGAGCAATGCGGCGGCGATATGGTAGTGGTGGCAACAGGTGGCAGCGGTAGTGTCGGCAGCGGTGGTGGTGACGATGGTAGTGAATGTAAAAGTAATTGATGTTAAAGGGGGTAATGTAGCTATTTTAAGGGTTGAGGGATGTATATTATATATTATTCCATTAAGGGTATTATAGGTATATTTTTATTTTTGGTTTTTCAAAGGAAAGTTTATGTGAAAAAAAAGGAGTCATTTGCTTTATTAAAAAGTATAGATTTGAGCTTGGGGTAGTCAACAATAGGCGACTTACAAACAACCGTATAATATATTTAGTCAAAAATAGTGGTATTTGCTAGCAACAACATAATGGTGGCAGTCAATCAATATAGATTGATCCAAAATCTGATTCAAATCCAACATAGCACCCATGGCTACATAAGAAATGTATTGAATCGATTCTTTTTAATGAATAGATCCGATCTCAACTTCGAATATGGAATTCAAAGGGATCAAATAGGAAAGGATACTCTGAATCATAGAACTCTAATGAAATATACGATCAACCAACATTTATCGAATTTGAAAAAGAGTCAGAAGAGATGGTTGGATCCTCTTTTTTTTTTTCTCGGTGACGTCTAATTTTGCAGGCAGAGCGAGTCACTTCTAGAAAATCCTGACCATTTTCATAGGAAGTGAGGGTCTAACTCTTGCCTCTATAAAAAGAGATTTTTCCAACTGATACAACTTTGCTTGTTATAGGTCATGTTTTAAGCTTGCAGAATTGTTTTTCTTGAGCATATAATTATATTAAATTTTCAGGATGGACAATCACAAAGATGAAAAGAGATGGTAACGGCCAACAAAGTGGATGTTCAAGGAAATGTCCATGTACGACATTGAAGAGCATATAGTGTGGGGTTCTTATAGCAAGTTGACTGTCAAACTCGTAACAGCAGCTCAATGTGTTTCAACTGGTGGCATGAAGGTTGAATTAGGAATCGATGGGTGATGTCGGGATCCTGAGCCGGGATTGAAGGGACACGAGATGAAAGATAAAGCCACGTTTGCATTCATCAACGGCAGATCTCCTTGTGCCTCAATTTGAAGTAATTGATCAAATCGACAAATCAAAAGTAATGGTGTTCTTTTCATCTTTTAAATACTTATTTTACTTTTACATTTAACCTGTACCAGTGGTCTTAAGTAATGTTCATTTTCTGTTAACTTTTGTTTTGAGATTGTAATATATTTCAGAAGAATTGACTCAACCCGAACCCATTTTATCCAATACACATATCTAACCATTGTCCAACCTGCCCTTTTCGCTACATTTAAGCAGGACCATCGATTAGGCACGTTCACTATCATTAGCATGCGAAAATGACCATAACTAGATACTTTGATTGATACATCCTCTGCAAACACAGAAACACAGAATAGAATTTCACAGAAAGCAATATGCTGTTCAAACAGAATGAGGACCAACAAATCTAAAGTCAATATCATCGGGCTAACAAATCACTAAAACGAATTCGAATTTAACAAGTTAAATCTTCTTAAACAACCATCATATCTAACAAAAAGCAATCATATCTAAATTAGTATGTAGGCAAACAGGAAAAAGCAGTCATATCTAAATTAGTATGTAGGCAAGCTATGAAACTATGGTGACACAATGTTCGATCGCTAAAATTTATATGAGTTCTTATCTTTATATGCAAACTTTAAGTCTTCCACTCTATAAAGTATTAGAATCCATGTAACTTATAGTGAACTACGTTTAGGCCCAGCTAACAGTTAACTCTCAGTAACAAAAAGAATTGAAAAACACAATTTGAAGAAGTTACCAAGGATTTCATTTGGCAATTAATGCTTAATTACTTTATGTTTTTGCATCAGACAAGTTTTTCCTTGTTCTCTAAACCAAAATCAACTTACATGATTCTGTAATGAAGAACCAAAAGTTCTAAAAAAATACGACTCAGACATATGGGCGATAGAAGATAAAAGATGTGTATGGCCATATAGGTCTTCCAAATTTCCAGTTAGAAGTGCCAAACACTTCTCATTGGAATAGTCTGATAGACAGATTTAGAAACAAATGAAAGTACACTATTTGTGGTCAATGAAAACAAGCTTTATAACCAGCTTTATAACTATTTGTGGTCGGATGCCCAGGTTAATATAAAAAACAATTAACTGACTTTCTTGCTCACAATCATCGATGATAGATAACTCCACCCTAATTGCCGATCAAATTGAGAATTCAAATCTCAATGCTTGTACAAATAGCAAAGGTTACCAAAATTTTAAATCTTGAATCTATATATATGGTCACTTTCAATCTTCTCTATATTGTGATTGGTAAGTCATCAATCATTAACTTAGAGTACTAAAGCAAAAAGATAATTCGTCAAAAAGATCTTTCTATAAAGCAAAACACAATCTTTAGTAGTTCAAATTTAGGCAAAGAGAAAAATGTGAAGCAAAAAGGATTGCAAAGAATCATTGTTATGAGAGGTTTGACTCTTCTGGTTTATAACACTTACTGCAACTTAAAAGCCGCAGATGAACATGCAGAGTGGAGTACTCATTCTGAATATTATAATGAGTTAGAGTCTCAGCGTCTTCTAGGCGCTTACACTGATATGATAGCCAATATCGATCAGGTGGAAATTTGTTATGCGATGGTTTTTTATCCATGTATTGTTATTGTTATCATGCAACTATTATTGTTACTGTATTAGGTTTCTTATTATTAATTTAATATAATTATCTACTAATAGATATCAAATATTAATATTTAAATTTAATTGCTATGCGATGTTTTCTTTATCCATATATTATTATTGTTATGCAACTATTATTGTTACTGTGTTAGGTTTCTTATTATTAAATTAATTAAACTAATATTTGATAATCGTTTGAGCTTTAGTTTTTCTTTTAACTTATTTAAATATAAATTCTATAAATAATTAAAAATTTGAATTAACTAATATCTACCAATAAACAAAAACATGATCTACATGTTCTTGAAATGATACGTGGCATAATAATTGATCAACACGTATCCTTTTAATTTATTTATTTTGTTAAATTAGCTTTTTTTTAGTTATATATAAATTCAATTTTCTTATTAGACTTAGATCTAAACTCTAACTCTTGGCTTATTTATACAAAATATTATAACCTTATTTGATTGATCGTTTTCTCATTAATAAATTCTCTTTTTCTTTCTCAATTCTTCAAATCCTATTACTTAATATTAATTAGAATAAGTTATTAACATGAATACTTTAAAAGTTGGAGTTTACGAATCGAAATCAGAAGGTTATTTGCCATCATCTACTATGTTTACAAGTTCCGATTTTGATATGGTTCTAAAAATTTAAGTTAAATCCAAAATTCTAATTAAACATATATTATATTTATCATTATTGTTTATTATTATATTTATCATTACTTTTTATTATAATTTAACTTCGCTCATCGATTTACTTTAACCATAATTTATTTCATACTCACTAATCATGTATGAGACATATTCGAATTTCCTTATGATACAATGTATATAACTACCGTATATTGTACATGTATTAGGACTAGTGTATATATATATATATATATAAACTATGCCCCTAAACGAGATCAAGTTTAGGGGCATAGTTAATAACAAAGAAAGCAAAAAAAATAAAAATAGGAATACATGCTACGATGAAAGACCACAACTATTCTATTGCATGTTGATTTGCTGAATTCTCTCCTAGTATGTGAATTACTATAACAAAAAGACATGTATTAGATCAAATGGTGTACTCAATCTCACATAGCTACACTAGTGTATCAATACGAAAGATTGACGAATCACAAGGCTATTGTTATTATAATTTGTGAGTAATAAAAAGAAAACTAAAATAAAAAACTTGTGAGTAATAAATGGTGTACTATACCTACATACCCTACTTTATTTTTTTAGTTGAGGTTAATTTTTTCTTTTAACGGCTAAATTTTATGATGTATACAAAAGCTAGATGTTACAAAAATTGGAGGCCTTTTGTTTTTGGAGACCTAAAGTCCATGCTTAACCCTATGATACAATTGGGCCGGCCTTGGCCCTAACGTACGGCTGCCCCGCTGGAGCCCTTGAGCACCCCACATTAGTCCAGTTCAGTATAAAATTACGTGTGCCCCTCATGGACATAACGACAAATTAACACAAAAAATCAGCTACATTAAATTGAATTCTTCTCTTAGGACTCGAACTCGGACTGGTGGAACAACAAGGTCCGGATCTTCGGACCATACATAGTACCATACATAAGTCATCAGCTATATCACAATACCCAATATCTTCAACAATGCACTCTTAATAATGATAATCTGACCTTTTACATCTGACATGATCGACTTACGGGTGTTCTTGTAAGCATCTAATTCATATTCACAGGCACAACAATTAAGCCAAAGGTAGTCAATCGCTTGGGTCCGCTCAACCGAGGAATATTGAGTTCACAACGAATTCAAAATATCACATCACCAGGCTAAATGATTGGTGGCCCATCAGACACAAACAGAGAAAGGGTGTCGACTTTGCTAGAGATATTAGGATAGGGTTCAAAAGTCCTCAAAAGTGAAGGAAATTAGAAAACATAGAGAAAAACGCATAGAGAAAAATCATATAGACAAAGTAATGACAGAAATATATTTGATTCTTTTGGTTTTTTCAGTAGCCTAAATTAACAAACTGCAAGTTACATGCAAAAAATGACCAGATAGGATGGAAACCATATCCAAAAAACAAGACATTACGATAAACAAATACCCTACATTCATGCTCTAAGACTCAGAATAAGATGCAAAGTAGAATGCGTTGGAATGTTATAAGAAGCCAGAGTCTGTCCATCTTCTAGCTGTTTGCCTGCAAATATAAGCCTCTGATCATGAGGTGGAATGCCCTCCTTGACCTGAATCTTTTTTTTGACATTATAAACAGTATCCAGGCTATGAACATCGATAGTGATGGTCTTCCCTGTCAATGTCTTGAGGAAGATCTGCATGAATAGCCTCAAACTAAGAGCAGACCCGTCTTGAATATTATAATACTCAACAGTCTGACAATCTTCAAGGTATCTCCCATTATACATAAGCCTATACCGATGAGGTGAAACGCTACCCATGTCCTGAATGATCTTTCCCTTCACATTTTCAACAGAGTCTGACCTCTCGACCTCCACAGGGACTGTCTTTCCAGATAGTAAGCTGACAAATATCTGTATCATTTTCCTCATCCTCACAACCATATTAGCATTATCATCCAAAATGAACTTCACATTTTCAATGGAATCACATGTGTCAAAGTCTAAAGTCATCGTTTTTCCTTTTTTCGTCTTGACAGAGATCTCCACTGCATCGTCAGAATCTTGAACTTGCAGAGTAAACGTTTTTCCTTTATTAGTCTTGCGAACAGAAACCTCCATTCGAGCACGTAGACGAAGAACCAGATGAAGCCTGGCTTCCTTTTGAACGTTGTAATCCCAAACTCTATAGCCTTCTACCAACTGCTTTCCAAAAAACATAACCATCTTATTGTTAATGTGGATTGCCTTCATGGTTATAAATGTTAACCTTAATTATCTAAAAACATCTAATATAATTTTATTCTACTGTTGATCATAGTCCATTATGTATTTGGTTAAAACAAGTCTTATCATCAATTAACATCCTATTCTACACAAAATTCAAGTGTATATTGCTTTTAAAAAGCGACTAATTAGATGCACATTGTTTTCAGGCCACTATATATAAAAAAATGTTTCCTGTTTATTCACATTTTTAACATTCTACTATGCAAAGATTTTTCTTAAATCTCACTCCTTTTAGGAGATCGTTCTGCAGGCGGTCTTTAACCTTCCCATCACGCGTGTGTGTCTGGGGGGTGGGGGGGTTGTAGAGGGGGGAAAACCTGACCTCCGGTCTGGACACATGTTTTGTGGGGTACAAAAGTTTAAAATTTTATATATATATATATTATATGTATATAGCGTAAACTTCTATTTTTTTAGAACGACAAAAAGAATTTTTATTAAAGAGGACCAATATAGCAAGATGTTAAAGGTCAAAATTACAACGAAACTAAAATACAATCTAGACTACTTACATTACCAAAGATTAGATTTATCCGGACAACTTTAACTGCGAGGAGTACAAAAGGGTTGAAAAAAACTTGTACCAAATACAGTGAGCCGAGACACAAGAAAAAACCCCACCAACGAAGGCCGAGACACAGATTTTCACTTCGCAGTGTAAAATTCTATTAATCGATGGTAATTTGAAAGATAATGTTTAAAGTTGGTGTCTTAAGTCATTTTCTCGAACTCATTTGAAGAATATTGTTATAACGTTAGTCATCATTTAAAGAAAGCTTTGTATATATATTTGAATTTGGTGGGCGTTAGGTGCTTTTTTTCCTATTGCGGCTTGAGTATTTAAATTCTTTCTCCCAAAACGAAAGGGTTTCAATTTTTTTACCCAGCCATGAAAGTTGCCCCTTATTGCAATTATACTACTGATGCAAACAATCTCTAACACCACATGAATTCTATCAAAAATATATAACAAACTTCATCATATCTATATATATGTCACAGAAATACTTATAAACCCTAACAATACATAATATAATTAAAAAAATCATTAAATTAGGGTTATCACCTTCGCTTTAGTAGAGGATTCGCGACTTAATTAAGAAGATCGTTAATGCCACTTCGATTTAATAAAACAGACATAGTAGGGCTATACGCCTATACGTGACTTTATTAAGGATGGATATGTAACTTTTCATATTTACCCCCAAGATCCATCTATATTCATTTATGGCATAAACCTAATTCCTAATTAGCTTTTTTTTATAAGAAAAACTAAGCGACCATTAAGACATTAAAAAGTAAAAGCAATACATCGAATCTGAATAAACTAATGCATAACAAAAGAAATTACAAAAACCCGAAACTATTCCAGGAAGTTTAATTGAACTCATCCTTCTTAACACGATGTTTTACACATAAAAAAAAAAATTTGACGTCAACCAATAAATACTCTTTGTACAATATTGCGAGACTTCATCAATAAGCTGCTATTCTAATTAGCTATTTCCTTTTAATTTTTGGAACACTCCTTCTAGTCAGTACTACAAAACCAAGCTTTTTACACGGCTAAAAAAAGGCTTTTACACGGTTGTATGACCGTGTAAAATTTTAATGTAACTAAAAGTAATGGCTTTTTACACAGGTTTTTTCCGTGTATAAAGGTGGCTCTTTTTTACACAACTGTTCGTATCAACCGTGTTAAAAACTCTTTTTAAAATTAAAAAAAATAAATAGCTCAGACACCATAAGGCATCAACATACTATATAACCTCATTACCAATACATTTGTAAAGAATATCATACAAGCAAACAAGCAACTAAAATGACATAAAAATACATACACATTAAGGCATCGATTTACATTATCAAAGTATACCAAGACATAGATGTCATAAGAAACTCATACAAACTACAACTAAGGTTGTCATAGATTCATTACAGTCGACTTCACCTAAGTAGATTTGTTAAGTAGGAGTAACAGAAAGCTCCAATATATATGTTGATGCCAACTTCCATAAACGATACAAGGGTTCACTCAAATGGGTAGAAAAAACATAACACCAACCTGCGACAAGTAAAACAGAACTTGATTCATAACATAATATTTGAAAAAAACTTGAAATGAACTAAAGATTGTTTGTGGGTCAGTTTAAGCCGACATGTCCATACCTATTTAGTACATCCTACATTTTTGACATCGACCATGTTATGTTACCCAAATTGACCGCTAAATCTTTCCACACCTTTGTGAATTGTGACAAATATGCATAAGTTTATTTAAAAAAAAAAAAAAAAAAAAAAAACAGTAGCTAGCATGAAGTATAATGTATAATCAAGAAAGTATCATTATACCCGTCTTGAGAAGGACGAGGAAGGGAACCAAATGTTTTTCCTTTGAAATTCTCAAATTATAAAGTTCAACCTTGTCAATGATACAACATCGCTCACACAAAGCTTTTCTGCCAAAATTCCGAAACAAAAAAAAATAGAACTTGTAACGAGTGGAGGCAAACAAAAGAAATCAATAATTCACATATTCACTTACCTGGTTCAACATTAATGGTCCAATTTCATCAGGAACAAGAATATCATTGTATCTATATTGTTCTTCCTGGTTAACAACAATAACTTAGAAGATTTAGAATCTATAGCATTACTTTAATATTATCAATAAATATCAATCAATAAAATATCAGTTAATAGGAATCAAAATACAAGTTAAAGGTACTCACTCCTCATATCTTTAATCACTAATCCTAGATCTAACGCAAAAAACACAAATATACTTGAATCCATAGCTAACCCCTTTATAAATAAGTACAACAAAATAAAGGGGAAATATTAGCTACATGATCATGTAGCCTACTAACTACAATAAATCAATAAAAAGACATTCTTACCCTTAAAAATAAATTAGTTTTCAATCATCCTAACTTAACGCACAACAAATATCTTCGTTGATTTTCCCTCTAATTTTTACATGTTTTCCCTCCAATTTTTTATTAACATTTCACCCTTATTAATTTCTAATTATCCTAAAGTAGTGCACGATAAAAAAATTTGTAGATTTTCCCTCTAAATTTTACACATTTTTCCACCAGTTTGTTTGATTAACTTTTTATATATCACTCCACATTTTCTTAAAATATCTAAGAGCACATAAACATCAAATATTTGTTTACTAATTGTTTCTTCGTTATGTCAATGGGTGAACAAGATCAATATTTTGGAAGTTTTGCCACTACAATTTCATCTACGTCAGATCCATTAAGCAACAACGAATATCTACAAGGTTAATCATATTTTTTGTACTTCTATTATAATTTGTTATACGAAGTTTAATAAATTATTCGATAATATTTGTCTAGAGTTTCTATGTTCGTAATTGTTTACTAGACTTATATGTAATGTATTTTAGTTTCACCATGTTAAATGTTATTAGATAAATATAATTATGAAGGTGAACATACACTAATATATGAAATCGACAATAACTTTTATCTTGTGCAAGATGGAGAAGAAAAGGAGTCCACGAGTTTTCCTAATGAGTCTGCTAACAGGTACTCTTTTATTGGAAGAATCTTTGATAATCTAGATGCAGCATATGATTTTTATAACGAATACGGTCTATCAAGAGGTTTTGGTATTAGAAGGCATCAATCCTATAAACACAAGGTAACAAACGTAGTTTACACGAGTATATTTGTATGTAACAAACAAGGTTATAAGAATATGAATGATAAACGACGGCTCCGAGATGATATTCAACGTCGTTGTATTACTCGAACCGGGTGTATGGCCATGATACAAGTGACTTGTTCAAAGCAAGGGGAATGGGTTGTAAAGAAGTTTCATGATGAACATAATCACCCACTTGATCCACCATCAAAAGTACTAAGGCAAAGGTCTCATAGCATTTTTCACCACTCTAAGGAATGTAAAGATGTTGTAACTCTACTCTCGAATTCCGGTATTAAACCTTCTGATATCACTAAAGTTGTGAATGCATTAAGAGGTAGTGAAAAGGACAGGCTTACTCGAGTACAATGTTCTAACATTGTCACCAACGAAAGGAAAATTAATTTAGGAAAGAGTGCCATGGAATTATTATGCACTTCCAAGAAAAGGCAGAACTAGATCAAGAGTTTTACTTTGCAATGGAATTGAGTACAGATGGTACACTACGAAATGTGTTTTGGGCTAATGGGAGATCAAGATCGTCTTTTTGTCAATTTGGTGATGTCGTTGTTTTTGACACAACTTATAGAACGAACAAATTTAATTTGCCTTTCGCCCCTTTTGTTGGAGTGAATCATCACGGCCAGTCTATTTTGTTTGGAGCTGCATTGTTGGAAAATGAGACTGAGACGTTTATATGGTTGTTTAAACAATTTATTAAATGTATGCATGAATGTCCACCAGTTTCTATCATTACTGACCAAGATTTAGCAAAGGGTAAAGCAATTGCCAAGGTTCTTCCAAAAATAAGACATCGTTTTTGTGCTTGGCATATTCAAAAGCATATTTTGGAACATCTCCAACCATTGCGATCTCGATATGATGATTTTGAAGAAACTTTTAATCGATGGCTCAAAAGTCAAAATGTTGAAGATTTTGAAGCAAAATAGGTTGAATTAAAGAATAAATATGATATTACTGATGACTCTTGGTTAGGAAACATGTACAACTTGCGCCATCAGTTGGTTAAATCATATTTAAAAGACATTTTTTTTGCGGGCATGACAAGTAGTGGTCGATGTGAAAGTATGCATTCGTTTTTTGATGGTTATGTCAACTCTAAAACCATGTTAAACGAGTTTGTACGACAATATGACAAAGCATTAAGTTCACGAAGAGGTGCAGAAGAAGATCAAGATCATAGAACTGTGAATTCAAAGCCTACATTGCATAGTGATCATCCGATTGAAGCAATGGCATCACATACTTATACAAGAAATATTTATGATATCTTCAAAAATGAGTGGAAGAATAGCTTTGATTGTGGTCATGAAACATTAAACAAAGATTCTTGTTTGGTAAAATATCAGGTTGGACTTTTGAAAGTGAATAAGGAATATTGGAGGATTGTTGAGTATAGAATAAGTTCAGATTTTTATGCAACCTGTTCCTGTGCAAAGTTTGAGACTTATGGAATATTTATGCAAGCATATTCTATACATAATGAGGAAGAAGTCGGTAAAAGCCATCCCAGATCACTACATATTGCCAAGGTGGACGATGAAAGCAACATATAAAGATGAAAAAAATGAACCCCGATGGAGATGTAGTGATAGTAATGCTACTGGAGAAGTTACTTTATTAACTTTATGGTCAATTTGATCAAAGTTTAACAAGTTAATAGAAGATAGACGAGATTCTCCCATCGAAATGAAGAAAGTTGAGTCTATCCTTGATGATCTTTTGGATGGACAAAATCAAAGAAAAAAGACGAGAGTCGAGCCGAATACTGATTCTAGTGCCCCTGTTATGACAGAAAGAGACGTATCACAAGAAACTCCAGTTCTTGATCCAAAAATACCTGTCAAGACAAAAGGTCGTCCAAAGGTTGCTACAAGAATAAAGGGGAACTTGGAAATTTCTATGGACCTGAAAAAGAAGAAAACATGTGGTTATTGTAAGGGAAAAGGTCATAATAGAGGCGGATGTCAACAAAAAAAAGGTATGATCATGTTTTGTAATACATAATTGGAAGCTTTTTATTTGAATCTTATAATCATGACTTTATATATGATGCAGATGGATGATGCTCGAAAAGATAATATCATTGAGTTAGCATAAGATTAAATTGGTGGAGTTATTTTTTTGGTTTTGTCATTCTGCTGCTGTTGCTGGCTTTTTACTGCAAGATGTTGCTGAAGTTGTTTGACTTTTTAGTACAAGATGTTGCAATTAGATATATTTGGTTTATCATGGAGGACAATGCAAAAAATTAGTCATTTATCATCAGTTTTACTATTGTTGCATTATTGTTTTTGCTGTTTAATGTGTAGTCTCTACATTTGTATGCACCACATAATTATCATAAAGTTTGTTCAGTATCAATTTTTTATACATAATATGTTGGTCATTGGAATGTAGTAATAGTAATTTAGGAGGAGAATTTTCTTATGAAACGAGAGTCGTTAACATCCGTTTAATTAGGAAGAAAATTTGGTAAAATAAATGAGAATTTTTTTGATAAAGTCAACGAAGATATGAAACTACGGCTAATTTATTTTTAAGGGTAAGAATGTCTTTTTATTGATTTATTGTAGTTAATAGGCTACATGATCATGTAGCTAATATTCTATTTGTTGTGCGTTAAGTTAGGATGATTGAAAATTAATTTATTTTTAAGGGTAAGAATGTCTTTTTATTGATTTATTGTAGTTAGTAGGCTACATGATCATGTAGCTAATATTTCCCCATTTCCCCATATATATATATATATATATATACTAGGTTTTTGACCCGCGCGATGCGCGAGCTGTATAAAAAACTATATAATACACTTTATATGTGAAGAAATGATAGCGAACATATTTCATTAGAATTACGTGATGTGAACTATATAAATAGTTTACTAACATATAAACATATGGTTAAACAGAAATAAATTCAACCAAAAGTTTGACAAAATATGAACTTAAAGAGATAGAAGGACTTAAGCTATTAAGCTATACTTTAAATTATCATTAAGAATTTAGTAATATGTTTTTCTTCTAGTAATTCTAGTAATTTGCTTGTTGCCACTAAATGATCTACATCTAGAACATGTATCATGTAGTTGTCTTGTTACAACAGAACTCAAAGACATACAATTTGATCCTTAATGTAGAGTGACAATTTCACTACATTTCTTTCCAAAAAAGTTAAAAGTCACATGAAAAATTACAATTGGCTGGATATATAATTCAAAGAGGATAATTTGACTATGCCTTATGTGTTGAATGTTCTTCTTAACATCCAAAAAGTAAAACAGTTATATTCATTTGAAGGTGTTGCTACGATTTTTAGAAATGGATTATCAACACAATGGTGGTTTTAATTTTTGTTTAATCTAGCTAATTGACTAATCTAGAAGAGGTAGAATGTGTCGTTCCAAAAGAGAAAGAAAAAGAAAATTAGGATGTAGAATTTGGTTTAAGGGTGGGGTAGGTCGCGGACTCCGGGTGATTTACAATTACTTGAATTTGTATGACTCAATTTTTTTTTGGATTTTGCTAAACGAAACCCTAAGGGTTTTTGTTAAAGTGTATCAATTAGTTGTACGTTTACCATAAAACCCATCTTATTTGTACTTACCGGCTACTGGCAAAGAAGAAGGTATACACCAAGGTAGTTTTTATACTTAAAAGAGGATGTTGTTTATTAAAACGAAAAGTTTAAATTTGGAACATATATTCAAGGTGTAGTTAATATAATGTCAACATCGATTTATGAGTTTCGATGTTATCTTTTAACTAATTAAATCTATTTTTTACACTTAATTTGTTTTATTTATTTGTTTTATTTTTGTATATTCATATAGTTTTGAAAACTTCCATATAATCATCATAAAAAAAAAAGGAAAAGAACTTTATGTAATGTTGAATAAAAAAGATAATGAAATATCATTAGGTATAGACGTGATTTTTTAGTTAAAGAGAAGATATCATTTTATCTAATGAGAAGATCTTAGATTTCTACAATATATTTATTTATTTATTAATTAATTAATTAATAAATATATATATATAAGTTCATTTTTTTTCTAAATATATAGTTTATTTTTGAAAAAAATATGAAGTTGACACATAGGATAAAATCCTATGTGGCATTTTTTCAATATAGTTTTAGATTGCAAAAGGGCTTTAGAAAAGCTTGGTTAACTACTTTTTTATAAGAGTTATAGATATATGGTAACACTCCGGTGAGAACACTTTTAAAATAAGAACGGTGAGAACACTTAAAAACATCATTTTGATGCATTAAAAGTTCATAAAACTAACATAGTGCTTAACTAATTATCATCATTTAAGTGTTTAACAACACATTGATCCGTCAAAATTGAAAAAATCACCTTTTTAACACGAAAACATTTAACACGAATCATAATATAACAACCATAATAAATAACAAAGTATAAAAGTATTCATTATTATTTAACATGTAGTACTAAAATAACTATAAAAATGATGTTGATTACAAAAACTTCAGAAGCAAAAATTGCCAAAAGAAGCGCAACCTGGGTAAACATATAAAATCAATGTAGTTATTGAACTCTATATATACTAGAATTAACTATAATAACGAAAAGAAAAAAAGAAAAAACACTAGAATGACAAATATCATTGAGTATTGGCTACACATATCTCAATTCCGACATTCTTCCCACTTTCGATTGTAAAAACAAAATACTTTTCTTATCTTAGAAAATTTTATGTTGAATTTTTTCAATAAAAACATTTTTGAGCCTGATCAAGTTATTATCAGACTAACAAAGTTTGCCAACTGATTAAGTAAGATATAATAACTTTTTGCTTTTTTATTCTCCTCAATAAGTTTCAAGGTTGTAAATATCGGTTATCGGTTTATTATCGGCCAACCCCCGATAAACGATAAATAGAATATATCGGGGATATATCGGATACCCTAAAATGTAAAGTAGTTTATTTAAAGTTTATATATATATATATATATATATATTAACAAATAAACAATTTGTAATGCAATACATCAATAATCAATAATTAGAATATAAAACTATAGAAAAGAAAATAATTACAATTAAAGTTTCGAAATTTAAGTATCTATAGACTATATTCAAAAGGAAAAAAACGGTAGTAAAGAAAGTAATTACAATTTACAACCAGAAATTAAAAGATTAATAAAGATTAACTCAAAAATTAAAGAATTAATTATAAATTAGCTAGAAAAAATTGAATTAAAGAAAGTAATAAACCCTAATATATGATAACAACCCATTTTTTTTTATTTTTTTTTTTTTAAATTGGTCAATTTCTTTTTTTACCGATATTGACCGATAAGTGCCGATATTGAGCGATAAGTGCTGAATTTGACCAAAATTTGACCAAAACGATAAATTGCCCGATAAGTCATTTTTTTATCGGTGAAGGACCGATAACCGATATATCGGCCGATAAATCTAATATTTACAACACTGATAAGTTTAAAACATAAATAGCCCCATTTTTAAGTTTTGGTTTAGGCCCAACAACTTTAGAAAAGAAATGCTCTGCATATGAAAGAGTCTCATACTATTATTAATGAGGTTTTATGTCCGTCCATGTTTGTCAATATGATATACGATAAAGTTGTTAACAACAAACAGAACTTTTAAATGATGCACTCGTAATTATAAGAATGATCTCATTTTTTACCTTGACATGATCAACTCATTAGGTGTTCATCTTTTTCTAGCCACCACCAAATGGTCTAGTGGCAAGGTGATCTATTTCCATACTAGAGGTCTCGGATTTAAGTCTTACCTTAAATATATTTGAAAATGACCACGAGTATTCAATTTTCGCATATGATGGACTTGGATGAGTTTTCTCCTGTATCTCTGGTAATAAAGGTTTCCCTTCGAGGGGGCGTGGATCTCTTTACTTCCACAAGGGGAGTGTCTTTCGTGAGTAATTCATATCTTTTAAAAAAATATTTTTCCTCTAAGCATAGAATTCATATACTCTTAAGCACAAGAAGGTACTCAATCACTTAGTAGCTACACTTAACCGGCCAAGTTATTTGCAAGGAATAAACACGCAACAAACTTAACAAAATGAAAGTAGTCCCAATTCCCAAAAAAAAAAAAAATACTGAAGATGCGCACATATTTCAGAGGGAAAAAAAAAAAAAAAAAACCTGAAGAGGCAGAATAATTAATAACCCGTCTGAATGACACGAGAGAGAACGAAAATAAACAGCCCTATGAAACGTCTACTATACCCACCTGTAGACATAAGTCCTGAATAAGATTGGAAAGAAAAGGAAAACAAACACAACATTAGTCTTTTAAATTCAGCATTATACCTAAATTAGTAAGCTACCACTGAAGGCAAAGAGCACAAGCAAAGGATAAGGCATAGAGAAGAATCATATAGGCAAAGTTATGACAAAATTGATTCTTCTACTTTTTCAGCAGCCTAGATCAACATAGCACTGCTAGTTAGTCGTTACATGCAAAACACGACTACATAGGATGAAAACCATACCACAAGTCCCAAAAGACGGCATTACACAACGAAATACTTGAGTTTCAGGATGGACGACCTCCAATACGTAGAACAAGATGCAGAGTAGAACGCACTGAAATGTTATAATGAGCCAAAGTCCATTCATCTTCTAGCTGCCTACCGGAATAGATAAGCCTTTGCTGATTAGGTGGAATGCCCTCATTGTCCTGTATCTTTTCCTTGACACTAGAAATAGTGTCCAGGTTATAAACATCATTGAGAGTGATGGTCTTCCCTGTCATAGTCTTGACGTAAATAGGAATTAGGAAGTTATGAATCATACGCATATGCAGAGTGGACTCCCTCGCAATATTATAATGAGTCAGAGTCAAGGAACACTCAAACAGACAGGAACACTCAAACAGACAATCGTAGATGGCTCGACAATCGACAGGAACACTCAAACAGACACTATATGAAGATCATAAACCCACTTTCTACACGTTACGCTCGTTATCACCCCCAAAGGACAAAGGTTACTAGTGGGGTTATCATGACAAGGTAAATTTTAGAGTAAGGCTACAATCTGAGACCTCATTCAAGGAAAACAAACCCCCCACCACGCCATCTGAAAGCAGGTGGCTGGATTGGGATTCCTTAATTTGTCAACATCTATATATAATATGCATTTGATGATAGCCACTTCTGCAAGACCATGAAAACTTGACATTCCGATGCCTTGTTAAAATGTTGCAACACCTCATCTGCAGTTATTCTCTTTTGCCTATCAAGTTGTAAGCATTGACTTTAAGTCAAAATCGCATTTGAAACTTAGACAATGGTTCTGGTGCAGTATCATTCTTCATATTCTTAAATACGATCAAATCCAATCAAGCTTCTCTTCATCATGGATCTGCTTAAGGATCGTGGGTGCTTGCTCTATTTCATAACTAATCGTGAGAAATCGATAAGTTTGTGTTAACCCATTACTTACAGATCAAGGAGCTTTTACTTACGTTTTCATACAATAATGAGAGAAATCGATAACTATGTGTTAACCCATCTCCAGTTTGATGCGATAAATTTTCCACTTGTCATATCTATTTATAAGATATAACAACAAAAATCATTAAATAAATCTCATTTAGTTCGTTACATACATGCTGCTTAAGCAATAATAATATAGTCATATTAGATCATATATGAATTTAAATATCCCTCAAATATTTCTAGACTCTTCACATGGAATTTAAGTACTCTGCATACAGATTTTGAAGATTTTTGTATAAATTTATAAGCTATTTTTTATATAACCACTTCACATTCTGGATGGCAAGTAATTAAACAATAGCAATCTTTTAAAGTAAGAAGATGTAAAAATTATGAATCAGTTAGTTCGACATGGGCTGACTTATTTATGTAATATCTCTATCGGGTCAAATGGGTAAAAAGAATTAACACTGAAATGGGTCAAATAGATTTAATGTCTCAAAGATATCCCAAAAGATATGAATTTGGTAACTAAGTTTTAATTGTAATGATATAGCTTGGTAATCATAGACAAAACTTATTAAACAAGACGTCAAGCCTGACGGGTCAGATTTGTTCCATTTCTGCAAAAAGTTACAAATTTTTTAACTGAGCCTGTTTTGACCCATTATCCAATCTGCCTGAATTAGAGTCTGTGCTTAATACTTCAAAGGATTGGAGTTACTCAGCTTAAAAGGATTGATGGACGTACTAACACCTGATGAGTTTGTACCCTGACGTACTTTCAATTTTCTCATCTACCAATAAACTAAAACAGGACTGTAGTATTCTTTGAATGACACGTGACGTATTCCTTAATCGACACATGTTTTGTTTATTAAATATTTTATTAATTTGAGTTAATCTATATTTATCAAGTTTCCTACTTTATATCAAATACAACTTCTCATATTCTAAATAAACTAAAACAATATTTTGAAGTAATATAGATCTATCAATTTTTTTTTACTATTTGATCAAGTTTCATATTCTTTTTTTTTTTTTTGCCGTGACACCAAAAATAAAGGGAATTTTATTTTATTTTTTTATTTTCCAAATAACAATGTAAAACTCAAATGTTGCATGTTTTAAGGTTTTAATACTTTCAAAAAGACAATTACACATAAACTATTGATTTTTTTTCTTTCGTTTTATTTGATCTTATATTACATACATCTTCATATTATATGTTGTTTGTCATATATGTTGTTTTTAAATTAAAATCATTAACATATATTTAGCTCACTTGGTCTTTATAGGATGTAAGCTAAAAGATCAATCTAACTATGGTACATACTTATTAGAGATTATTGAGAGTAATATAAGTATTTGCATATCTTCATTATATTATCCGTACATCGTACAGGTATTAGAACTAGTATAATATAAGCCGATAACCCAAACACCCTTTACCTGCATACATATTCTAGCAATGATGACAATATTGTTTACATCGCATATGATCATCCCTTGTGTATACGTTGAGTCATCCAATTCATACTTTTTACTCCATTCAATTAAGCACTATTGAACTACCTACAGCACCACACCAAACAGTCTCTTACATACACCAAGTAAGCAAGTAACATAAACTTCTACAGTATATCTAGATCCAGCTTTTCTTTGTAATCGAAGAGGTCAAATTGTCTAACAATATATTTTCATTAATAGGCACGTTCCTACAAGCATAGAAACATATGAATATGAGCCACAATAATATTAAAAACAGTATAGTCCACAACCAAGAAGAACAATACCAAACTTAAAACAAGTACTAGTCCCAAAAGAAAAGAAAAAAAAAGGGTCCTACTATAGGAACACGCGAATTCGGCATAAACACCCACTAGATGGCGAGTATGTTCTTATACACGTGTATACTCAATTGACAAGAACAGTCAAAAGTACCACATTGTATGAATGTATACTCCCCATATGGTGGGTGGTTAGATAGTTACCCACCATACGATGATTATACATTGATACAACGAGTATGGTACTTTTGACTTTTCTGGTCAAGTTGATTATACGCGTATAAGAACATACTCGCCATATAATGGGTGTTTATGCCGAATTGGTGGGGGTATGTATAAACGTTCCCAAAAGAAAAAGACAATTAAATATGTAAAAGATGCAGCGTAAACCACATCCTTAAATATCATAACCAGCCAACATCCGCCGATCTTCCAGCTTCTTCCCTGCAATTAGAAGCCTCTGGGGAATGCCTTCAATTCATTCAGCCATGGAAACAGGAAACTACATGGAGCGTAGATTCCTTTTGGATGTTGTAATCTGCTAGGGTTTTGCAATCTTCGAGATACTTTCCTGCATACGTAATTCTTGGTCGACCTGATTTCTTGTCCCTATCCTGAATCCTAGCCTTCACATCTGCTATGGTATCTGAGCTTTCAACCAAAAGAGTAATAGATTTCCCACACATTAATTTTGCAAAAATCTGCATCCCTTCTTTGGTTAACTTTAGAAAACACTCGTTGTGAATATTATAATGAGCCAGGGTCCGATAATCTTCCAAGTACTTTCCATTATGCATAAGCCAATATGGGTCAGGAGGAAAACTTCCCGTGTACTGGTTTATCCTTGCTTTCACATTCTCAACCGTTTCCGAGCTCTCAACTTCCAAAGGGATGGTGTTTCCTGATGACCAGACGACGACAAATATCTTTATTTTTTGACTCAACCTAATAAACAGATTCAAGTTCTCCTCCAACTTGACATTCAATTCATCAATGGCAGTAGAATCGTCAACCTTCAGAGACATTGTTTTTCCTGATGTTTTAGTCTTCACCCAAACCTCCATTCGATCACTCAATTAGACGGAGAACTTGATTTAATGTATATCGCATAAATAAGTTTTTATATCTTTTAGTATCAAAACTTCCAAAAACCCTTTTAGGCTTTTAGCATATCTAAGTATGTAAATAATATAATATAAAATTTATAAACGATTACAGATATATATTCCCATAAAACATCTTAGTCGTACACTTTTACGTAATATGTTAGACGCACCCGAATGTACAATCAAAAAGTCTACTAATTCACTTGGACAGAGGCCAACTTAATTTACATGGGCCTTTTAAATTTCTAATTCTAATGAATAGTTGCATAACACAATAGCGGGCCATGAATCCATGATCACTCAAGGTCTCCAATGGGCTATGGCTAGTCCGCTACTCCTCACTTCATCAGGGGTCAGGATGAGCCGTTCAGCCAAAACATTTTTTGTGCAAATAATTTGAAAATACATCAAATAATACAAAAGTTAGATTATTTCAATAACTATTTATATTTTATGAAATTCAACACTTTTTTATACCCAAAATACTCTTATTTCTTAATCTTAATCCCCTATACACCTAATCTATACTTTTATACTATTTAATAAATAAATCAACCCTCTCTTTAAATATTATGGACGAATTATTTAAAATATCATTAGTGATTAAATTACAATATCAGTCATTTATTCAAAATATCTCCACTAACATTTTATATCAATTACCTTTACATCAATATTTATCTACACCACTCTCACCACCAATAGTGACCCACCACCACACCGTTGCCGTCACAACCACCACCGCATTGACCGGGTACCGTTCTAATAAAAAAAAATTATTGAATAGCAATGATAATTTTCTTGAGCATTTTAGAAAGGCGGATATTAACAACACACGTATTTGCCCTTATGGACGTAATGGTTAGTGAGTCAACTAGGTCCTCGGATATTGTTACGTATTAGTACTATATATAAGTTTATACTAGAGTGATGCCCGCACGTTGCAGCAGCGACGGTCTATTACGTGTCAGATGTCGTAACGGTTTAAAGCGTTCAGGTTACTTTCATGAGATGCGTCAATGCAACATCTAACCGTATCTATCATTATAAAAATAAGTCGCGAATTATGTGCAAGAAATAATGAATTGCAGAAGCTAACCATGAAAAATAACCACTTACAATTGTATGAAAGGAGACCAAGGCAATTAAAAAAATAATAATCAAAGATTAAAATTTATTATGAATATAAAAAAGGACATGATTGGTTTGTAATTTCGTGAGTTATGAAAAGATAATTATTGTTTAAACATTTCGTGATATAATCTATGGCAATTAAGATGTTTTATCTTATACATAGAAACATCTTCAGCAATAATTTTAAGAGTTAATTACTGAAATGGTACCTCATGTTTGTGCCATATTACTGGTTCCATACCTTTCCTTTCGAAATTACGCTGATCATACCTAACGTATGCAAATCTCCACTCAGACCATACTGGAGGCTAACGCCGCCAGCTGGCCGTTAAAACCTCCCCCACGTGACTTGCACGTGAGGGGTAAATATGTAATATCGCGTTTCCTAATTACTGAAATGGTACCTAACGTTTGCACGATATTGCTGGTTTCATACCTATATGTTTCTTAATTACTTAATTGGTACCTAATGTTTAGTTATTAATTTATTTTTATTATTTTTAATTTGTTTTATTTTTCTGTTATAAAAATTCTCCAAAACTTATTACAATTTAATGAAAATAGTCAGAATACACTTATAATCCACTAAAAAAGAATACCAAATAGCTATTTCATAACAAAATATAAGTTTTAAAGTTCACGAATAACCAAAAATAGCAATAAAGTATCATAAAAATAATTTTTAAGAGTTAATTACTGAAATGGTACCTCACGTTTGCTATTTATGGTTATTCGTGAACTTTAAAACTTATATTTTGTTATGAGTATTGGTGATCCCACTATTCAACTTGAGGGGGAGTGTTGGAATAAAGGATCAGAATAGAAGATCATCGTTTCCTAAAATAGAGAAACTCGACTTTAGCAACAAAGCAACGTATCAACTTAGGCAGCAAGCAAAAGATCCTTTATATTGTTTTCATATTAGCTTTCATATTATGTGTATAAATAGATGGCATTAAGATGTAATCAAATTATCAATGAATAATAAAAACTCTTTGATTTACATATGTTAAGATGGTATCAGAGCTAAGAACCGGGACACAATTCCGGCTACAATTTCCAACCAAGAAAAAAAAAATTCGTTTGATCCTCCTATTCTCTTTTCACTCTTTATTTTTGTTAAAGAGAAAAGAAACCAGAAAGAGTTGATTTAGGTGTGAATAGATTTGCCAGCCGTACCACAAAATCCCAACCAAACTCAAAACAAAATCAAACAAACCTGGGTAGGTGTTCATTGTCCGATCATCACAACCACCATAAACCACCAGCCGGTAGCAGCTTCGGTGGTAGCGGTTGCCCAGAAAAATAAAACAAAGTCTTGAAGGAAAGCTTGCCGGAAGTTTGGCTGGAAAAAATCTCCTCCGTGTCGAAAAGCTCTGGCAGAAGAAAAAGCTGCCGAAGATAAAGAAAGACAAGAATCAATCAAGCCTCTACCACTGCCGTTCCAACCAACCGTTGCCGCTAACAGTTGTTTCTTTTCCTGCCACAGTTACTAGTCATCCTCGTCGGATCACTGTGTGATCTTGTGACTGTAGATCGTTACTTTTTGGTTAAAAGGAGGGAGCAGGGGTAGCAGCAGCGGCTTCGGTAATCGAAACCCCTCATCACCGGAAACCCAAATCAAGCCATGTGTGCGCCTGAAGTTTTGACGGATGTGATGTCGCGTGTCACCAAAGAAGAGGACAGTCTGATGTGTGCTGTCTTGGTGTCGCCGAAAAAGAAGGCTGCCCGGAAATAATCGTCGGTAAGGGAGGAACCCCAGAAGATCAAGACCGTCAAGTTTTTGGTTTGTCTGAAGTCTGGCCAGAAGTCATCATCTCTCTATTGATGCTCATGTTGATAAAGATCAATTCCATATGAAAAAGGAAGAATGGCAGATCTTGTTCTTGAAGATTGAGAAAGAACGAGAGATAGATATTCACCAGGGATGAATGAACGCCCGCAAGACAGAAAAACTCAGCGGTGTTTTTTATGTGAAGATTCACGCCAGAAAATTTTAGCTAGGAGGAGAAGATTGCTGGGAAGATGAGGCAATTATTTGTGGTTTTGTTGGAGTATCTCTGTTTGATGCTCCTTGTATGAAAAGTCTCCATAAAACCCACAAATAATAATAATAAAAAAAGTAAAGAGTGCAGGCATGTGGACTTCAATGTCATGGGGATTACACCACGAAGTGACAAATGATGGGACTAGATAAAGTTATACCACTTGTTAAAAAAAAAGGGTGTTCGGGGTCTTTGAACTCGAGAGAAAAAAAAGAGTCGGGTTCAAATCTCCGAGCCCGCAAGAAAAGCAAACCCTTTAACTTGAGGGAGAGTGTTCGAAAAAGGAATATTTCTTGGCAAGTTGGGAGTTCGTAATCTGAACCTTCCAACTTGAGGGGGAGTGTTGGAAAAGTAAGAAATATATATGTATTTTTTTTAGGGGGAGATATAGGTATATAAAGAAGAGAAGGCGATAGCTCAAGAATCAAACCAAAGTCTACCATGTCTGAATAGAGACGGTAGCACAAATCAAAGCTGCCATGTCTAAAGACGGTAGCTTAACAATCGAACCCAAGGCTGCCATGTCCGAAGGCGGTATCTCACTAAATAAACTGTGAGACTATCATGTTTGAAGGTGGTAGCTCAAACCAAATGTACCATGTCCGAAGGCGGTATCTCACTAAATAAACTGTGAGACTACCATGTCTGAAGGCGGTAGCTCAGATCAAAAACTACCATGTCTGAAAAAGGCGGTAGTTCAAACCGAAATCTACCATGCCTGAAGAAGGCGGTAGATCAAATCAAAATCAAATCAAAAACTACCATGTATGAAGAAGGCGGTAGTCCAAATCCAAAACTACCATGTCTGAAGAAGGCGGTAGATCAAATCAAAACCACTTCAAGTTGAATACTGGTGATCCCACTATTCAACTTGACGGGGAGTGTTGGAATAAAGGATCAGAATAGAAGATCATCGTTTCCTAAAATAGAGAAACTCGACTTTAGCAACAAGGCAACGTATCAACTTAGGCAGCAAGGAAAAGATCCTTTATAGGGATGTGCACGGGTTAAGAACCGGCCCGAACCGGCTTGACCCGGGAACCGAAAATGCTTGAAAAATGGAACCGAGACCCGGCCCGTTAACCCCCCGGGCGGGTCGGTTCGGGCACGGGTTTTGCCGGGTCGGGCTCAGTTTTTAAGACTTGACCCGAAAGTGTACCTGCTGGACTTAGAAAGTTGGTGGGTTTGGATGAAAAATAAAGAAGATAGACCAAAGAAGAAGAAGAAGATGTATAGCGATATTCTTAAAGAGTTGATGGAAGTTTTGAGAGTGATGCAGGGGATGTAGTATTTTATTTGGAAAGGAATGAGTTTGCTTTTATATAATTGAAAATAAGACGATCACCCTAAACTATCTAGCTGTTATCCATTGATTTATTATTCTATATTATTTAATATATATGAGTAAATCAAAATAATATGAAAAATGTCAAGACTTCATCCATATACACATGGGTACTATATCATCCACGTTTCCTATTTATCCACCATCTGATCAATTCTTATCCAAGAGTCTGTATTATCTCTATATAAGCAATAGTTTGACCACCTTTGAAAATCATATATGTACTTACATCGTAGTATATTATTTTGACATTGATCTCATTCCCACCCCACCTTCACATATATACACTATTAAATTTGTATATCAAAGTTACACAGAAGTCATTGAGTTTACCAATAAAATCCAAGCTCTTGCCTTTCATCAAATTCAAACAACAAAAGCATGACATCGATCTTCTTCTTCACGCTATATATACATAATACATCATATTTCTTCCCTACTTACTTCTCACCTCCAACATCACTCCATTGTTAGATAGATTATATACAATACAAACATATATAAACACATATATATGAAGTTTGCCCATTTATTTTGTTATGGTCGGGTTTACCGGGTCAACCTGCCAAACCGCGGTTTTGAACCGGCCCGAACCGAGAACCGAGAATCATCAATATCATGAACCGTGAACCGGCCCGTTTGGGTGCCGGGCGGGTCGGGCACGGGCGGGTACGGGCGGGTCAGTGACGGGTCACGGGTTTTCAGTTCAAATTCTCATCCCTAATCCTTTATATTGTTTCCATATTAGCTTTCATATTATGTGTATAAATAGATGGCATTAAGATGTAATCAAATTATCAATGAATAATAAAAACTCTTTGATTTACATACGTTAAGAGGATGGTCTTTTCTGGTGACATAATGACTAATATCTTTATCTTTTGACTCAACCTGATAAACAAATTCATGTTGATGTTGACGTTCATTTCATCAATGGCAGTAGAATCATCGACCTTCAGAGAGATTGTTTTTCCTGTTGTTTTAGTCTTCACCCAAACCTCCATTCCAGTAGTAATTCCACCACTTAGACAGCCGGAGAACTAAATGTAATGTATATGAAAATGTGAAGAGTTGTACATAGTTTTATGGGGGAATTGAAGGATAGTAAAAAGCCAAATGAAAATGAAGAGTCTTTTTTAATTAGTTTCCAACATTTTTCTTTTTCTTCAATGTTCTAAAGTGGAAAACCAAGAGTCGTTTTGCAACTTTTTATCTTTCTTTTCTGTTTATAATTGCAAACTTTTCACACACAGTAGTTATATTGATATATATCAACGATTAAACGAAAACTTATAACTTACGAGTAATAAGCAACGTTAGACATACGAGATAACAGGCTTTAAGAACTCTAACTAGCAAGCTGATTAATCATCACTACAAAGACAAATGCCGAAACCCTATATTACGAGAACATGATTTTCATCGCTACAGCCCATTACAAGACAAAAAAAATGGATAGACTTGATTTTTAGTTTGAAACAAACGTATTGCGATAACATGTTTCCATTACGAGAGAAAGTACCCGCGCGTTGAGCCAATAAGATGGTGTGAGTGATAGGTCATAAGAGGCGTGATAAGTCATATAGTGTGATAGCCAAATGTGTTAACCGTACGGGCTCCGCCTTCAATTCGGATTTAAAAATTCGTCGAAAGTATATTGAATGACTTTTTTAATGAAAGAGTATGGAATTTTAAAAAAACACCCATACAATATTTATAATTTATTTTTGAGATAAAAGATTTTGAATGAATTAGATGAATAAAATGGTATTTGGAAGACAAAGAAAAATGAGTGATTGATTTGATGAGAGAGAGAAAAATGAATGGTTGAGTTTTAAGTGTATTATAGGTATATTTATTATAATTTATGAATATGCGGTTTTTGAAATAAAATATTTTGAATGAATTAGATGAATAAAAATGATATTTTGAGGAGAGAGAAAAAAAATTAGTGATTGAGATTTGAGAAGAAATAGAAAAATGAGTTGTTGAGATTTAAAGTTATTATAAGTGTATTAGGTAGAGATGTTTAAATTAGTGAATAAAAAATATGAGTAATTTAAGTAGTTCAAATCATCTTTTAAGATTTTAAAAAAGAAGTTGATGCTTTATAAGATAATAATAATATTGATATAAATATAGATAGGTGACTTTTATTATATTTTTAATGTTTTTTTTTCCTTTTATCAAAATCAAAAGGAAAAAAGATGGCGGCCGGGTCTCATTTTGCCTCTATCTATAGCAATGACGTTGGCCAAATAGTTGAAACTCAAAATGTACGTCTAAAAATTATATAAATGTATTACAGGGGCAACGTTAGCGATGTAATGGTGTTGGAGGTGGTGACGTTGTGAGGTGGTATAAGTAATTGACTGAAAGGGCAACGGATACGATAATAAACTGGTGTCATAAATTAATTCATAAATGAAACAAAAGTAATCTTGCATATCTCAAAAATCTAACTTAAGAGTTAAGACGAGATTAAAAAATTTATTGAGTAGCTAGTATTCAATATATCGATAAAATAACGTCAGTTATATATTTGAGATTTAACATATATAATATTAAGTGTTAAAGTTATTAAAGTTTAATATACTATTTCAAAAATGAAAACAAAATTCTTTTCACTTATCCATTTTATTTTTCACTTATCCATTTTATGTTTATACATCGTAATGTTCGTTATATTACTTATAAGCTTAAAATTATTCTATATAACATTAATGTGAAATCATTTATGATTTGGATCATCGACTCTTATTTAGGTTTGTAGAACTGGTATAACCGTGTTAAGGAAACCCGTTTAGTCTTAGAAGTTGGGTTTGAGTCAGGGGCAGAGCCACATTGGCATTAGGACGAGCAAGGCCCACTCCAGCAGACTAATTATACTGTAATTATATGTAGAAGAATGATAAAGTTTGGGTTTATAATGAAGTTGGCTCATTCCACCATAATAAAATAAAAAATAACATTGGCTCATCCCACCAATGTCTCTTACTTTGCACAACACGATAAAATGTTTTTCTCAGCCTTTTTTTTTTGGATTAACAAAGCCTCAACTATGGAAGTTTAATAGTTTTCATTCTCTTTTTCTTATTTCAATTTAACAAAGGTATTTTAATTTATTCATTTTTTTTTACTACTTCCTAAGTTTTTATTCCAATCAAACAAGTGTGTATTATTTATATATCTTATAAAGTATTTTGTCCTTTTTTTTAAGAAAAAATGATTTGAACTACCCAAAATACCCCTATTATTTATTCACTAATTTAAACATCTTTATCTAATAATACCTATAATAAACTTAAATTTCAACCACTCATTTTTTTCCCCTCTCCTTAAATCTCAGCCACTCATTTTTTTTGTCTCACTCATTCATAAATCATTTTATGCCTCTAATTCATTCAAAATCTTTTATCTAAAAAACCGTACACCGATATATTATAAAAATTATATGAGCATTATTAAAATTTCATGTTACTGTTTATGAACCAAATCGATGTTATTTCGCTGTCATTTTTCGACCACTGGCCAGATAAAAAGAAAATAATTTTGGCCCTCCCCATATCAAATTGCTGGCTTCGCTACTGGTTTGAGTGTTTGACATGACCCGACCAAAGGTCTATTCAATATTCTTTCGTTATAAAGCAAAGAAATCGTTCCAGACTTTCAGAGTTCAGCATATCAAGTTTTAATATGTTTGCCCAAGCATAAGTTGGCCCAACCTAAAATTTGTATTCATTTTCTTTTTTTATTAATTCCCAGATTGTTGAATATGAGAAAAAAATAAGGAATCCTGATTGTGTAACTGATCATGTATTGATCTTATATTGTTCAATATATTTCGCACAACGATATTAGGCATATGTATACGTGCAACTGTTCCACATCATATGTCCACGTCATCTTTTTTTAATGACGTGACAAGTCGACATAACATTTAACGGATGTCTGACAGTAAAAATTAACAATATTACATTTATTGAAAGTTTTCAGAAATAAAGGTTTGTTTAATAGACGAAAAATTAATAGGATCCTCTTATTCGGAAAGTTGAGTAAAAAAATTTATTAATTTTTATAGATTTTTCTTATATAGTTTATGTAAAGATTGCGTTTTATATAAATAATGTATGTATATTAATGATCCAATGGAAAGTAGCATCTTCAAGAGAGTTTAAATTTAATACGAATATAAAACTAAATAAGTTTTGTATCTTAAATACGGTTGCGGACTTGCTGTAGGCGTTAGGCACTCTAGATCGGTTGATGATGGACTTGGGAGTGTTCGGCCTACACGAGGAATGTTCGGCTTGAAATTTGCTCTTTTAAATTAATACGAGAATGGTACCCGCATGTTGCGGCGGTGATAGAGGTGATGGCGGGGTGGTGATGTAATGGCGGTGGCGGTGATGGGGTGATATACCTGACGGTCTCCACCCTCGATTTAAAATTTTGTCGAAAGTATATATCGAATTACTATTCTAATGAAAGAGCATGAAATTTTAAGAACAACCATATAATTTTTAGAATTTATCAATGTATGGTTTTTGATATAAAAATTTTTGAATGAATTAGAAGAATAAAATGATTTATGAAGGAGAGTAAAAAAAATGATTGGTTTGATATTTGAGAAGAAAAAAATGGTATTATAGTTATTTTAGGTAAATATAGAGTTGATAGAAGAGACATTTTAAGGAAGTAAATATTGAAACTTAAAATCAGTATTTAAAATTTAAAGCTCAATGTTGAAAATTTAGAAAAAATCTGTTTTATAATATAGTATAAATTTTATATAGATATATAGATAATTTGAATATTTATTTGTAGAAATAATAATTATATATAAATTTTTTGAAAAAGTAGTTAAAATTTCTACATAAAAATTTGGGTTTTGTTAGTGACAACCTTTAGGGTTGTCAGTAAAAACTAATTGGGTGCATTAAAACTTGTACATTGCTTAGAAAAATCAAGGGACGGTTTTTAATATATAATGTACAAGTTTTTAAGCATGTAATATGTTGTTAGTGACAGCCCCTAAGGGCTGTCATTATCATTTTCCTAAAAATTTTGGTAGTGTAGTTTGTGTAATATTTAAGAGATATAGCAACGACTTGATTGATATGACTAATTTTTCAAAGATTTTGGCCGGTTTATTCTCATGTTGGCCTGTTGACTTAGTTGACTGCCTGGTATTCTGATCGAATTTTGGATAATTCACCCGGCCAACCTTGGAGATAAGTACCCGAGATGGAATCGGTGGATTTAGGGGAGTTTTAGAGCCAGATCCATCATCTTAATTAAGCAACTTCCTAATTAAGAACTCAAAGCAACTTGAACCATTTTTGTTGCATTTATGAACCATTTTTTATCTTTATATTTTATATTATAAAGTAAAAAGGCTCTAAATTTTTAACATTGAACTTAAATTTTTAATATTGATTTTAAGTATTTCTTCACAATGCCCCTCATATCTATTCTATATTTACCTAAAATAAATATAATATTCTTTCTCTC
Organism: Erigeron canadensis; assembly: GCF_010389155.1. NCBI lineage: Eukaryota > Viridiplantae > Streptophyta > Magnoliopsida > Asterales > Asteraceae > Erigeron > Erigeron canadensis. The sequence continues at coordinate 3,802,908 of NC_057761.1, forward strand.
TTTTCAAATCTCAACTAATCATTTTTTTTCTTATACATAAATCATTTATTCTTTCAATTCATTCAAAATCTTTTATCTCAAAAATCGTACATCGATAAATTATAAAAATTATATGGGTGTTCTTAAAATTTCACGCTCTTTCATTAGAGATGTCATCCGATATATTTTCAACGAATTTTTAAATCCGAGGCGAAACCCGTACGGCTAAGGCATTTGACTATCATAATTTATGACATATCAACTTCTATAACCTATCACACTCTATGACATATCACACTCTAAGACCTAGCTATCACCCCAACATCTCACTGCCGCGCATGGGTTCTCGTTATCTCTAAAACACCAATTTTGATTTTGCCACTTCTCTTCCCTACAACTCTTCCTCAGAACATACAAAATAAACTACTTACACGCATTTGTACTAACCACAAATATAACAAATGCAAATATATATGGCAAGGTGTTTGATGTAACTATGTAAGATCCTTATCATTCAAGTTGGCTAAGTTTTATCTTGGATGCTATAACTATATAACAAACAACATCATATATATAGCAATACAGCTATGCAAAACTTCCTACCATCCTAGCAAAAAAAAAAAAAAGAGCACCTCGAAGCTTATTTTCATCCCATCACACGGAGACGGCCATGTACCGTCGATGGTGGAGTTTGCGAAGCACCTAGTCCACCGTGATCAACGTCTTTCCGTCACCATCATCATCATGAACCTCCCACTCACCGCGAAATACAACACAGTGATTTCTAATCCCCGTCTACGTTTCATTGACATTCCTTGCGATGAGTCAACTATGAACCTCATTTCACCACGTACATACATCCATGCTTTGGTTGCACACCACAAACCGCACGTTAGGAAAATCGTCCAAGAAATTGAGTACTTTGGGATGGTTCGGCTTGTTGGATTCGTTGTTGACATGTTTTGTGCCACGATGATTGATATTGCGAACGAGTTTAAGGTTCCAAGTTACATTTACTTCACCTCAGGTTCTTCCATGCTTGGCCTGATGTTTTATTTACAGGCTAAGCATGATGATGGGGAACATGATGTCACCGGGTTGAAAGACACAAATTTGGAGTTGCTAGTCCCGAGCTATGCCAACACGGTCCCAGTGGACGTGTTACCTACAGTGGTGTCTGATAAGGAAGGCGGGTCCGAATGGTTTCTATACGTATATAGCAAGTTTCGGGAGTCAAAAGGCATACTTGTAAAGAATACTACGAATAGACTCTTTTTTGAGAAGCCATGCTGACATTCCTCCGGTGTCTCCAGTGGGGCCAATACTACTGAATCTAAAGAATACTACGAATAAAGGCAATGGTACGGAGATATTTTCTTGGTTAAACGACCAACAAGAGGGCTCGGTGGTGTTCTTATGCTTTGGGAGCATGGGGTTCTTTGAGGAGGAACAAGTGAAGGAGATAGCCGTTGCTATTGAGCGAAGTGGACATAGATTCCTATGGTCACTTCGTCGTCCTCCACCAAAGGAGAAAGGTGTTTGGATCGTCCCAATCGAGTATCCAAAAGAATATGAAAATCCTGACGAGGTCCTGCCAGACGGATTCCTTGAACGAACATCGGGGACAGGAAAGGTGGTTGGGTGGGTCCCGCAAATGGAAGTGTTGTCCCACCCTTCTATAGGAGGGTTTGTATCACACTGTGGGTGGAACTCGATATTGGAAAGCATATGGTGTGGGGTCCCAATAGCGGCTTGTCCAATTTATGCTGAACAAAAGCTCAATGCTTTTCAGTTGGTTGTGGAGATGGGAATGGCAATCGCGATTACGTCCAATGAAGGAACAAATATGAGCTCGGGCGACAGCAAGATGGTGGTTCCCGCAGAGCATATTGAGAGCGGGATTAGGAGATTGATGAGCGATGAGGAGATGAGGAAGGTGAAAGATATGAAAGGTAAGAGCAGGATTGCAGCCTCCGAGGGTGGATCTTCTTACAAAAACATCCAAAGTTTTATCGATGACGTCATGCTTAAAGACTAGATATGTAGTAGTGATGCATCAATTAGTCTATAACAACCATAGTCTATGGTATATTATTCTCGATAATAAAGAGTTTTGAAAGTGTGCTTCCCTAGTTCAACTTTAAAAACGCATTTGAAATGAATAAAATAATTAGAAGTAAATAGTGAGTTATGTTCAAGAGGGTCAAATGCAAGTATGCAACTTCGTACGAAAGGCGAAACTGCTACTGGAGCCGTAATCTTAACTTCCATAATGTGATCAGAATTAAAGGAGTAAAAGCGAAGGATTTGTACTACTCGTATTTGACAAAAAAAAAATCCGTTTTGTGTCATGTAGTTTGATCTGAAGTCACTGAACCTTACAAGAGCGAAAATAAAAGAGGGTTCTGTACAATTTGACAACAAAGTTAAACTCTACGGATTTTGTACAGCTTGACGTCCAATTTGTTATCAAGAGTTAGCTACGTCATCTGTATTGATCTTCTTGTTACTTTGGCATTGGGCCTCCGAGACTGGTGTCTGAAAGACACTGGACTTCTTTTCGTCTGAAAAACGAGAAATGAAAATATTCAAAGATAATGTAAATAGTAAATATAATTTTCAGTAGTAGTAGAGAATTCACGTCATGTTTGCTTCATAAAAATGGCATGGATGGACAGAAGATTTACTACATACATATAGGGAAAAAGAGTCATACATGTTGATCTTCAGAGGGTAGTATCGACCACCAAGCATTTTAGTATCTTTGATTGAAAAGGAAAAATTGTAGGCCGGTTTTGACATCTACAAGATATGAAAATTTCAATCATCAATTGAAATCAGTTATAAACATTGGCTTACACAGAACTTCGTATACAGTTTAACTTAAGAAAGGTGATCTACACCATATATTAAAGTAACAGTGCTTTGTATCTAATTTAGCCGATCAAAATCAAAATCATATCATAACAGCAGGAACTATTTCCAATAACATGAGTGCTTGTACACTTAATAATTAACTTAGTGGTTTCCTAAGTTGCCTGATCTTTCGTGTAATTTATAAACTTACAAGGGTAAAATCCCTATTAGTCTATTACCCAAAAACAAGTATAACAATTACAATTTTTAATTACTAAAAATGAGTGGAGTAACAGAGAGAACAGAGTCATACTTGATTAAATTGCATCGGGTAAATTCTATCGCCGAGCATCAACACCTCGTCCATAGACCATGAAAATTCACTGCTAGGTCTAAACATCTACAAGAGTTTAAATCATCAAGAAACCATCAATATACAGACAGTAATTCATCTGTGAATTTTGCTTTGGAGTTTGGAAATCTAACTAGAATATCAAATCAGATGCAGTTTATCTTGTGAATTACAAAAAAGGGCAACCAAATCAATATTAACAAAGCAGGGGATTTAAAAGGAGTGCTATATTAGATAATCCAAGTATATGTAAGTTGTAAATTGTATTGTAATTGTATATCAATGACAATGTGTGTACAATGGTTTATATACTAGACTAAGTTACACAGAGGTCCTTCTATTATGAATAATAATAAACCTAGCATAATATGTCTAATAATATTAAATACTGCAACTTAAACACCAAATCATCCATATTGTCTCATAACTAAGAAAGAAAAAGCATGAAGAAAAAAAGGAAAGTTTACTTACTTTCTCAAGTCGTGTGGGGGTGATCCGATCACTATGAGGTAAGTCGCCTTCTCTGATTGCCTTTGAACAATTGCTTCGTGCAACATCTAGCATGTCACTGTGCAGCTGTGCATTCATGGTTGAATCATTGGTCATAAACATGCACAAGAGAAATTAAACTCCTTTACGTCTTGTTTTGTTGGTTTAAAAGCAGAAATGAACTGGCAATTTTGACTCATTATTTTACAGATAGGTTGACACAGATATGTGACATCTTTACTGGTCAAATGAGTAAGATACTGATATGGATCAAGATCAGCCAATGGGGACTAGTTCACAGCCAAAAAAAATAAAACATGACAAATCCACAAATCAAGTAATTAATGTTTCACTGTAATGATATAGTTATAATAACCAAATAAATTCGGAAGTTAATAAACACAAAAATGCAACAGGTCAAGCCAGCCACACCCGATCCATTCCACTTTTGCAAAAGGTTATCATTTCTTAACAAGGGCCTGTTCTGACCAGTTCAACCTGCCTGAACCACACGTTTTCCACCAGTATTTAGCTAAATTATTATTACTCTGACTATACTTACTATTTTTCCTGTTATGATCTAGCAAGTGTCAGATCTAAAGAAAAAACGAGACTTTGCCTTTTGCTTTAACAAACTATGTAATTTGAATCTCATTGAAGTATTAACTCATCTCTAACATTTAACTTTATAACATGCATCCAGAAATGAATGAAATCGTACTTACTTCATCAAAATCCTTCGAGAAAATTCCATCATTATGTGCTAACGCCTTTCCAGTTAACACTGAAATGTTTTTGACTGGTTGTGTCAACTCTTGTCCAGTTGTAGCTCCTGGTTGTGAAATCTATAAGATATAACAACAAGTCAAAGCATTAAGGAAGGTTTAACAAGTTCTGTAATTTAGTTATTTATAAGATATTTAAACAACTTAAGGCCTAGACAAATTAAGGCCTCTTGAATCTGTTTATGACTTGTTAAAATAAAGAATGAACTAGTCTTTTACAATTCATGCTGTAACATTCTCCAGAAAGTACTGGGTTATAGTTAAATTTAGGACCATACTGCTCACAAAAAGAATTAGTAACTAGACGTTAAGTACACGACCAGACTTCATAAGACTCAACAAAATCGGAAAAAACAAGAGAATTAGCTTTCTAAGTCACAGGGAAACACCAACTCGATGCTTTAACCATCCTTGATACTAATAACGATTAAGTTCCAATTAATACAAATAATCAAGTCTCACCTACCTAGTTATCTGTATACAAGTTGTTTAATCAATATATGTACATAGTGATGATAAATTATACAATAATATTTAGATATCTCAAATGTCAAATCAATTTAAGTATGACCATGTGGAATTAGAGGAGCTGTTACTTACATTCTCAAACAAGGATGGGAAAATTCGATAACTATGTGTCAAACCATCTCCAGTAGGAGACGATAAATTTCCCACTTGTCGTATCTATAAGATATATCGACAACAAAAATCATTAAATAAATTTCATTTAGTTTATTACATACAACCTGCTAAAGCAATGATAACCTTGTCATATAAGATCATATATTAGTTTAAATATCCCCCAAACATTTCCAGACTCTATACATGTAATTAAAGTACTCTGCACAAAACAAAATTGAAGATTTTTGAATAAATATAAAAAGCTATTTTATAATGTAAGTCGGCTTCTCTTATAACTACACATTCTGGATGGCAAGAAAAGAATAGCAATCTTTAAAAGTAAGACATAACAATTTTGAGTCATTTAGTTCGAGATGGGCAAACGTATTTGTGTATTATCTCTAACGGGTCAAAAGGGTGGTAAAAAAAGAAGAATTTAAATTTAAATGGGTCAAATAGATTCAATGTCTTAAAGATCTACTAAAAGGTACGAATCTGGTAACTAAGTTTCAAATAGTAATTATATAGCTTGGTAATCATAGAGAAAACTTATCAAACAAGATGGCAAGCCTGTCCAACCCAATCTGTTCCACTTCTGCAAAAACTTATGAGTTCTTAACCAAGCCTGTTTTGACCCTTTATCTAACCTGCCTGACCCACTCCTTTTACCACCACTATATGGTTAAAAACTTACTACCCTGATTAAACTTACAATTGCTCCTGTTATGATCTAGCTAGTGTCAAGGATTAAGACAAAAGACTCATCTCAGATGTTAAACAGCTTAAAGGTTCGCATTTGTAGAAAAAACAAAATTGTACTTACTTCATTAAGATCCTTCGGGCAAATTACTCCATCACTTTGTGTAAACGCCTTTCCAGTTAACACTGAAATGTTTTTGACTGGTTGTTTCTATAATGAAGATCAGTAATGAAGGTCAGTAGAGAGGATCACCTAGTTCCATATATTCAAATGTCAAAAAAACACTTGAGGATTAGTATGTTGATATGAGGACATGTTACTCACTTCCTTAGTCTGCTCCTGGTAAATTCGATCCCTTTGTGTTAACTCATCTCCACTGGTAGCTCCTGAAAGATGGTCGACTGGTTGTGTAGTCTGTAAGATATAACAACAATATAGAGCATTAATGAAAGTATACCAAGTTCTGTTATTACTTATTAGTTATTTACAAGTTGCATAAACAGACACATACTGTCATTTCAGAACACGTGAAATTAAATATCCCAAAAAATTTATAGTCTCTAAATTGGTATTCAATTAGATTCATCCAACACGAACAGATATCTTGTTCTCCTGTAAACAGTTTAGATTCATCCAACATGAACTGATATTTAATACAAAAGATCTTAAAAATAATCTAACCAGGGTAAATCCCTTTACCAAAAAATAAGATCTTAGAAATACTTCAGTAATCCAAAAAAAGCATACAGTACACTGGATAGAGCATAAGGTAAGTCCATCATGTTCACCAGTTATTATATACATTTTGCTACATATAACTTCAAGCGCTTCATAGAACATGCGTGAAATTCTGTCTTCCAGATTGCAGTAAATCATGTTCTCCTGTAACCTTTACACAATTGTGTCATGCAACATTTACCGTGTCATAACACATCTGTTCAATTTTGGTGAAGGACCATACGGTTTTAAAACAGAGTCAGTAACGGATCGTTTCTAAATGAAGTCAGTTTTTAGTATTCTTATTTTGCATTTTTCAGTTTTCATCAGTTTGGTCTAATGAAGTTTTGACTTAATATAAGTATATAACACCCTTAAGAGAAATGGTAGTTAGACAAAAAGATCACTAACTGTTTTAACCACTCTTGATACTCTTTAAGATAGATTGCTAAATTCTTACAAGTAATTAAGGCTCACATAGTTATCTGTAGCAATTTGTTTAACAAATATGGTATATTGTGATGATAAATCATATAAAAAAAATCAAAGCGTTTCAGCTGCGAAACCGATTTAATGATGGGCATGAGGAAATGAAAGAAATCTTACTTACATTGTCAAACAAGGATGGGAAAATTTGATAACTATGTGTTAACCCACGTCTAGTTGAATGCAAACAATTTTCCACTCGTTTTTTCTGTAAGATATAACATCACAAAATGTCATTAATGAACATTCACATAATTTTCCACTAGATCCCCAACATTTCTAAAGTCTACATGGAATTCAAGTACTTTTTGCATAAAAAATCTGAAGATTATATGAACCAAAAATGCTATATCTTCCATAATGTAAGTCGGCTTCTCCAATGACCACTACACTTTCTGGATAGAAAATAAACTATAGCTATCGTGAAACGAAGATGTAGCGATTTTGAGTCATTAATCTAACGATGGGCTGACTTCATTATGTAATATCTCTATCGGGTCATGTAGGTAACATAAAATAAAGTAAAAAAACTGAAACAGGTGAAATGGAATTAATAATGTCTTAAAGATCTCCTGAAACACACAAATTAAGTAATTGAGCTTAAATTGTAATGATATAGTTTTAAAAAGCCCCACTCGATCCGCTCCACTGCTGCAAGATGCTATGATTTCTTAACTGAGCCTGGTTGGACCGATTATCACCTGACCCACTCGTTTTACCACCATTATTCATGATTTAATCATTTATTACACAGATTAAACTTACAATTGCTCCTGTTATGATATACTTAGGGTTGAGAATCAAGATAAAACGAGACTTTTCAATTTGCTTGAAAAAATTATATAATATGAATCTCGCTAAAGCATCAAGTCATCTCAACTGTTAAAAGACTTAAGGACATATTTCTAGAAATAAAGGATAAATTATACTTCATCAAAATCCTTCCGGTAAATTTCATCACTTTGTGCTAACACTGGGGTGTTCTTGTATGGATGTTGTTTCTATAATGAAGATCAGTAACGAAGGTCAGTGATGAAGATCACGTAATTCATATATGAGAGTTTTTTTTTTTTTTACTAATATGTAGACTTACATGTTAAAGCACACAAGCCATCAAATAATCTCAAATGCCGAAAACAGTTAAGAGCTAGTATGTCGATATGCAGGACATGTGCTTACCTCCTTAGTCTGCTCCCGGTGAATTCGATCATTTTGTGTTAACTCATGCCCACTTGTAAGTTTTGAAAGATGGTTCACTGGTTTTCGAACCTATAAAACATAGCATCAAAACAGAGCATTAGTGAAGGTTAAGCAAGTTCTGTATCTAGTTATATACAAGTTGTTTATACAACATGCATACTCTCATCTTAGAATTCAGAACAAATACGAAAATAAATATCCCGTCAATTTTTGAGACTCTACAGTGGTACTCAATTAGATTCGTCCAAAATGAACAAACATTCAATAATCTTTAAGATGCGTCTATAATCCAAAAACGACATATCTTGCATATGGTAAGTTGTGTTCTCCACTAACTATTTCGTGCAACATCGACCATAACATAGCGCACGTGTGCATTCTAGTCTTCCAGAATGCAGGAAATCCATAGCGATCTTTGCAAATCATAAATAGTTATGAAATACGGCCAAATGGGTCATTTCAGGTTCTATTATATATGAATCGGGCCAAATGGGTATGTACAAAATACGCCATAGAATTACATTTCAAACCGTATGAATGGGTTAAGACTGACCCAAATGCTATTCTTTTGCTAAAATTACATAAAAATCATACTAAACACACTAATTGAAGATATTGATTTCAATTTAAAGCGCAAAAAACTCATTCGGGTCAACCCACCTCAACCCTAACCATTTCTACTAGTAAAAAAAAAAGAATCATCTTTGACCCGAACTAGTACTCAACCCGGCCACCCGATTAAAAGTTTATCATATTGATTAAATTTAACTACATTTGGTCTGACTCTTATAACAAAATCGAACATCTTACAGAACACAAATGGAATTAACCCTAAAACAGCAATAACATTCATTAAAAAAAATTACCAACTTGAATTATTATTTCACAAATAAGAAACAAATACATAAAGTAAAGAGACAAAAGACCCATATAACTGAATATCAATAAAATCGCTTTTATGGGTTATCGATCTTTTATCAAGAACAGTAATGATAATATGGAAAAAATAAATAAATTAAAAAAAAAAAAAGAGAGAGAGAGAGAGAGAGAAAAGAAAAGAATTGACCCACCCGCACTACCATTTTACGATGATGATGAAAAGGGTTCATCTTGCTTGCCATTTACGAGTATCTTTTTTCTTGACAAATGTATTTTTGAATTGAAAAAGAATCAAGAAAATGATCAAGATTTTTATTTTTGGGTTTTTATTTTTTTTCTTTTGTGAACACGGGGTTTATATATGTGTCACTGGGCGGGGGAGTTAATTGCTGACCCAATTTTTCGAACGCTTAATTGCTGACCGTTACTCCGTCCGTAGTAGGGAAGTGATTTTTCTACTTAAGCTTTCGCTTCTATCTACTACAGATTATTTAATATACATTTTTACCTGCATAAACCCCGACCCCGATCCCGATCCCGATCCCGATGGATTATGTGGCACTCGGCATAGTTCTCTTTCCCACCCCACCCATTATATTAGGGAAATGATTTTTCTACTTCTTTCACTTCTTTGGAAAAACCCTCTAACTAGCCGATCAAAGGCACGACACTAATTAGGGATAAAACCATCTCCTTTCAAGGTTTTATCCTGAGACCTCCCCTATCACGAAGAGATTATTGACTTATGTCCAAACACTGCACTCTATGTGGAAGTACTTTATACTACAGATTATTTAATGACATTTTTACCCTTATAAGAGCATAAACCCCAACCCCGATGGATTATGTGGCACCCGACATCGTTCTCTTTCCCACCCCACCCATTTATGCCCGAAACTTTCACTAACATTCTTGATATTCTTGCCGTTGTTCAGTATGCGTATTTTTTATTTGTTAATGATTATTTTAATCAAGTAAAAGTCAAAATGATACTGGTTGTTTCTATTTCTTTTGCTTTTATTTTTTTTTATATGAAAATCAAAGTAATTATCTCTTTACTCTTTTTCTTAAACCCAATGTTTAATATATCATATCTATCAATTTTAAGTTTTCAAAAACTAGAAACTGAGTCTTGCGTATGAAATTTTTATAATTATTTTAATGATTAGATTGTTACAACTTATATACATTAAATATATATACATTTAAATGTTATATTTATTATTGAACTCATTTTAGTAAACTTTTTAAAAATACGTGTTTACATATAAAGAAATTTAGAAGGGACAAAGAATAGGTATTTAGGTAAAAGGTAATTAAAAAAGTTTTTTTTATGACTGTATGAAATCAAATGAATAAATGATTGAAAGTTCATACTAAGATAATTAATTACATTAGAGGTTAAAAATGTCATAATGAATAATTTGTAGTAGTTGAAGTAAATTCTTGTATAAAATTATCTTAAGTAATTTTTATCCAAAACAGAGATCCATATATGTTGCAATTTTTTGGAAACTCCTTTTACCCATTTAAGAACAAATCTGCTGCTAAAATCTCTATCGTTCTACATACTCTCCACATAAATTTGCACTTTTTTTTCGTGATGATATATAAAAAAAATAATATGCTGCATCTATTGCTTATACACTGAAAGAGAGCTATAAAGCCACCAATTTACAATAATAAATTGTATTAATTTATCCCAAACTAGAGATTTCTAACTTTAATTCTTTATAAAAAAAAAAAAAAAAAAAAAAAAACAAATGAACCTTTTACATGAAAGGTTAAACAATGAATTCATGAGATTAACGATAGAATTCTCTATTCTTCCTTATCTTTTTCATTGTTCTTTACATTATAATTTTACAACATGTTACAAACACGATATGAACCAAAATATGAAGATTTTGGCCTATCAACTCTTCTCGGGCTAGTCATTGAGTTAAACAAAGATAACTAAATTTGATACAATCGTTTATAAAATTACGCTTTTGAGGTACGATCCCTTTTGTTGAACTACCGTTTCATATATAATTTAACCATCCTCTCTAAATGATTCAGAAAATAAATCTTTGATTTTTGCGAATTTATATGAATGCAAATTCTAATATCTATTCTAGTACATAATCTGAAACACATTTACTTTTGTCAACTGTCTTTTACCAGTATTCGAGGCTTGGCCTGATACATGTTGAGGCACTTAGTTTAACAAGTAAGGAATTTCTTTTCTAGTACTTCCATGCATTCAAACGTGTATAAAAACATATGGCATACCCATACAAGAGATATCTAGATGATCATGTATGAAGTAACCTTCTATTGATACGATAGGTACATACGCTCATACATATCTAAAAGCATTCTGGACATTACCTACCATTCTATACAGGATTGAGTGTTATTGTTGTTGTATTCTTTTAACTATTATATCAAACATGTTGCCTACATACCTTTCCTAAACTATGAATTTGTTTCTGTTTATTTTTTTACAAATGATATTTAACTAAGCTCATAAACAATAACATATATATGTACTAAAAACTTTCATTTACAATCAACATCAAATGATTTTCATGACCCTATTTACTGCTTCTCTCTTTTTAGCTTTCATTGAAATGGAGAAGACAAGATGGACTGGCTATCGACTTTGCTAACAGTAATATAGTAATATTAGCTAATCTTTACTTTAAACTAGCTAGGATCTCAACTTAATAATTTTTGCGATTTATAATCATTATGCCATCAACGTTTCGTTTGTAACTAAATACCCATTTACATCCAATCAGATTTTGGGTACTGTGTGTACAAGCTCCCACGTACAATCGATATGGGACAACCAGATAATTCTCATACCTTGTAATAGAGTTCATAAGATTATAATGGTGTCAATTTAGAGAGAAAGAGAGAAAGTTTTGTGTATCAAATCAATATATGTATTGAAATGATCAAATGAATCCGAAATAACCATCTCTTTGTTTTCATAACTAGTCCCTCTACTTTCTAATATTAGTAATACAATCCTTTATTTAGTTTTAATACGTAATACTGAAATTGACCAATTTATGTTACAATAAACAGGACATAAGGCAGACACTCCCGGGCATTGCCATGCAGTTTACGACTGAAGTGACCTAATTAATTGGCAACACAACAAAAATCAACTAGATATGATGAGTCGAAGGTACCAAAGAAAATCAATGGGGCGAGAGAGGCTTGAACTCTCGACCTTGGTATAACATACAAGTAGTTATGAGATGTACGCTTTAGCCAACTTCGCCACCACCCCTTGATGTCTTAAAAACTTTGAAAGATTTCGTTAATGTGACGCAACTCATGCACCAGCTTGTTCGTATCCATCCTATCGGTGGGAGACTCCATGGAACACGCCAACCCAATTCTAGCCAGTGAAATCATGCTCTCTTCCAATCTCTTTAACTTTGGTAGTTCATCCATACTGTAACCATGGTTCATGTTTGGAGCTTGCTTATGTTCCTTGTTTGTAGAAAATAGCGCCTGCGGTTCAATGATATCCATGAGACGCTCAGGCAACGCCATCTTCACATATTCATGGAGATTCAATCCTTCTTGGAAAACTGGATCGGTTGGTCTCCTTCCTGTCATCATCTCCAACAACAAAATCCCAAAACTGTAGACGTCCCCTTCTTTTGTCATCTCATTTCCAACACCATACTCTACAAAAGTGCAAATGTATGTATTAAATAATTAAGTAATAGAACACATTAGATGTTTAAAATTAACTGGTTACCTGGAGCTGCATACCCAACTGTGCCTCTTATTCCAATTGAACTGCTTTGATGAGGCTTTAATGGAAGAAACTTTGCTAGCCCGAAATCACCAATGTGAGCCACCATTTCACTATCCAGTAAAATGTTGCTTGGCTTCAGATCACAGTGAATTATAGTAAAGTCACAGTTTTGGTGGAGGTAGTGAAGGGCATGAGCCACATCTGTTGCAATTGTTACTCTTTGACGAATAGTTAATCTTCGTGGAGCTTCTTCGTTCTCAGTTTTTTGTTGAGAACTTGGATGTAGCCACCTTTCAAGACTCCCATTTGGCATGAACTCGTAAATAAGAGCTTTGAAATCATTACCTTGAAAATCAAGAGATGAACAAGATGTAATGATTTTTACAAGATTACGGTGCCTTACGTTTTTCAAAGTTTCACACTCAGCAACAAAACTTTTCAAAGCTCCTTGATTTCCAAGCTTTAGAACCTTGATTGCAAACACTTCACCATCTGGTTCAAAGATACCTTTATAAACTTCACTAAAAGTACCCGACCCGATTAGATTCTGTCGGGAGAACTCGTCTGTGGCTTTGAGTATGCTTCCATAAGATATTCTTGAAAATGGTTGGATGAATGAAGCTTCTGTTGGCAGTGGTTGTGTCTTTCTGATTTTCCAACAAAACAATGAAACCAACACTAATGCTATAACGAGAAACAAGCAAACTGGGATGACAACTAGAATAACATGTGGCATATGCGAACCTTTTGCTGACACGGCACACTTAGGTAGGCCAAGCTCAGGAACGCCTCCGCATAGCTTGTTGTTCCCATCAATCGCAAAAGTGCTTGCATTCTTAAAAATGCCTGTCATAGGTACCTCGCCCTCAAGATTGTTGAACGCCAAATTCAATGTAGACAGGTTTAACTGCCCGAAGAAGCTTGGAATCATTCCAGAAAGGTTGTTACTAGAAAGATCAAGGTTTCTGATACCTCTTAAAGCACTCATAGCCTGAGGTATCGGACCTTGAAAATAATTTTCTTTCATATCTAGGACCTCAAGGCTTGTGCAACTCGCAATGGTGTTTGGGATTGTGCCAATCAGATTGTTATGCGACAAATCAAGTGTTGTCAAGCTTTTGAGATTTCCTATGTTCTGGGGAACTGGTCCACCTAAGTGATTATCAGAAAGATCTAGAGCAATAAACAAGGATGATGTATGAAAAAGCTCTATGGGTATTGGGCCAGTAAGATTGTTTTCAGAAAGGGACAACAATGTCAATCTCGTGCAGTTACCAAGATTGGTGTTATCTGTCCTTCTAATCTATTACCTTGCAGAAGCAATGCATCTAACAATGACAGGTTTCCTATAAAATTTGGAATGTTCCCGGTGAAGCTGTTGTATTCTATGGTAAAACGTCGCAGGTTTCGCAGATTGGCAAGCTCACTAGGAAGTATGCCTGTGAACTGATTATATTCCATCCTTAAATGCTCTAACTTCACAAGATTCCCTATGCCAGATGGAAAGGCCCCGTACAATGAGTTTGCAGAAATGGATAGAATTGTAAGTTGAGATGAGAGATTGCCTACAGAACTAGGAAGAACTCCTCCTAATTTGTTATTATGAGCAAGCAAAACTTCAAGATTGCTACAATTGATCATGGTATCAATGAATTTCATCTCATCTGGTTGAGACTTTCCTAAATGGTTTCGAAATAGACCAACATACGAAAGATTAGGCATCTGATTGAAATTTATGTTAATTATCTCAGTGAAACCGTTTAGACCCAAGCCAAGTTCTACCAAGTTAGAACAGTTAGAAAATGAGAAGGGAATAATTCCTGTAAAATTATTTGCTGTTATTTGGAAAAACTCAAGATTAGGTAGCTGCAACCCTATATCTTTTGGTAGATCTCCAATGATTTCATTGTTTGTGAAACTTATAACTCTTAATGATGTTAAATTGTATAAGGATGGAGGGATCATACCATGGAGTTGGGTAACGGAAAAAGTTATTACTTGCAACTTGTATAACTTATCTAAATCTCGTGGAATGCTTCCACCTAGAGGATTTCCAACACCGTAGATGAATTCAAGAGAAGTGAGATTCGCTAAGAAAGATGGTATCCCTCCTGTGAAATCATTGTCCCTAAAGGCTATGAACCTGAGGTTTACCAGAGAACTAAACTGTTGTGGGAGCTTTCCAACTAGTTTATTGCGAGACAACCTAAGTTCATCAAGTCTAGTGCAGTTTGATAAAGCGGCTGGAACTTCACCTTCAAAATAATTGTCGTTGAGAATCAGCTTCTGTAACCTGAATAAGTTGCCTAATTGAGGTGGGATTGCACCTTTAAAGGTGTTGTTCTCAAGAATATTTACTCTTAGAAAACTCAAATTTCCAATATGAGGGGAAAAGGAACCAACTATGCCTCTAGACCCAAGGTTCAATTCGGTGACTCTAGGATGCCGACGACCACATGTAACTCCTTGCCATTGGCAAAAATGGAGGGATGTATTCCATGACTCGAGAACATTTTGTGGGTCAGTTATGGTCGATTTGATGGCTAGAAGTGCAAGGTGATCGGTATGGTTTTTGGCAAGGGTTGTAGGACATAATAGCAATGCTATTACATGGATGAATATTGAAACGTACGTCATGACCAACATTCTATATTGTTCTTTGAACAATTATTCCTGGTATTTCTATAAGTATCATTCCTATATGAGCATTGTCGTCAGTGTCAATAGTAAGTCTTGGAAAAATGAAGCATGGCCCCACTGGATATTATGTTTTACTTGAGTTGATATCAAGTCTTTCTCTTGTTTCTACCACTAGTATGAAAAGTCTTGGTCTTGTTTCTAAGAGTATTAATTGAAATAAAATTCCACAATTTTTTTAATTTGAATAATTTAGAACAAGTCAAAAGCTGTGAAATTAGCAACCACCTGCCTTATTTTCAGAGGAGAAACTTGAAAATTTTCGATGGGGTCAGAATTTAATTTTTTTTTCCAGACACTATTTTTTTAAAATGGGGGACGAAACTGAGTATATCGAAAATTTTTCATACGAAAACAATATACCCTCTACATCGCAATAAAAAAATTCGGCCCCCCGCCCCTTATATAGCTGTGCCCATGCTTATTTCTTGATGATAAATTTTTTTAATACGAGCATGGTACCCGCGCAATGCGATGACAGTGGTGGGGAAGACGGTCTAGTGGTGTCGGTGATGGTACTATTAGTGGTGGTGGCGGTATCAAATGGTGTAGGTTGATGTAATTGTGATAGTAGAAATTTTTAGAAGATAATGACTTAAAATATTAATTTTTAAAATAAAGATTTAGAGTGTAACATAATTCATTAAAGACAATACATAAAAAGTCAAGAGTAATTCTGGTAATTCAAAGGTAGAATTACCTAAAATAAAAAGAGGTTATTTGCTTTATAAAGGAGTAAAAGATAAAGATTAGGAAAAAAAATAAAGATACAAAATTAAATTTTTTTTGTAATTTTAATTCCATTCTTATATCTTGACGATAACCTTTGTCAATATATTTATTTTTTTTGAATAAATTATTCACCGTAAAAGGATTTTGTTTTTAGTGAATGTGTTAACTTCCACTTTTTTTTCTTTTTTATTTCAATCTACCGTAAGTACCAAATAATCACTAAATTTATTATTCGCATTGAAAGTTGTTTGTAGTCACTACAACAAAAAAAATTCATTAATTCACACTTACTTCAAAAGAAGTGTTAAGAAATTTTTTAATATATCTACAGTTAAAAATGTTTAAGTGTATACACATGTAAAAGTGTGAAACAATTTAAAAAATTATAACTTTCTCACACTTATATGTATGGAAATAAAAAATTCATACCTAAAAGTATGAACATATGTCAAACATATTCATACTTAAATGTGTGAAAGTCAAATTGTAACAGCTAATTTCTTCACATCTTTCTTGTGTGAAGAAATTTGGTGTTACAAATTAATCCTTACAAACAATTGATATAGTTTTACGCACTTGGAAGTCTTTCCAACTAGCACCCAAAAAACAGTATAACAATTACATGTTTTAATTGCTAAAAATGAGTGGAGTAACAGAGATAACAGAGTCATACTTGATTATATTGCATCGGGTAAATTCTATCACCAAGCATCAACACCTCGTCCATGGACCATGAAAATTTACTGCTAGGTCTAAACATCTACAAGAGTTTCAATAATCCTCTAGGTTGTCTTGTTTATTAATTTATTAATTGCTAAGTCTGGTGCAGTTTGATAAACCAGCTGGAACTTCACCTTCAAAATAATTGTCGCTGAGAATCAGCGTCTGCAACCTGAATAGGTTGCTTAATTGAGGTGGGATTGTACCTTTAAAGCTGTTGTTCTCAAGATTAATTACTCTTAGAAAACTCAAGTTTCCAATATGAGGGGAAAAGGAACCAACTATGCCTTTAGACCCAAGGTTCAACTCGGTGACTCTAGGATGCCGACAACCACATGTAACTCCTTGTCATTGGCAAAAATGGAGGGATGTATTCCATGACTCGAGAACATTTTGTGGGTCAAGAGTTACGGTCAATTTGATGGCTAGAAGTGCAAGGTGATCGGTATGGTTTTTGGCAAGGGTTGTAGGACACAATAGCAATGCTATTACATGGATGAATATTGAAACGTATGTCATGGCCAACATTCTATATTGTTCTTTGAACAATTATTTCTGGTATTTTTTTTTTCGAACAGCTTATTATATAAAAAGAAACTAGCAAGAAACTAGTTTAATAGTTAGACATACAAGAGAATAGAACTGGAAGGATTGTTTATCCAATCTAACCAAATAAGCCTAACTTTACACTTTCTATTAGAAATCCATAGGAAGGGGAGGAGTTTAATGTCATCAAGAAGAAATTATTTATGGTATTTCTATAAGTATCATTCCTATATGATCATTATCAATAATACGTCTCAAAATGGAAAAATGAAGCATGGCCCCACTGGATATTATGTTTTACTTGACTTGATCTCAAGTCTTTGTCTTGTCAACTGGGCGGACATCTCCATGAAACTGATGTATCTTCCACAAATCGCATACCCCAAAAGCAAAAAAAGAAGATATCTGATTCCATAGACATATTTGTTCCCATACGCTTTGCGTATGGGAACAAATATGTCTATATATGGAATCAATAGTCCTAGTTGATCCTAAAATAAGAGGTGTTTCAAATTATCTCACCCCTAGGGTTATATATATATATATATAAATATATATATATAGGGTAAAGTTATTTTGAGAACCCTTTTTTTGTGAGAACCTTTGACAACTTTTCAAATCAAGCCCAACCGATAATTATTTTTTACATGAAAATTGTTTTTTGATTGTGTGGAGCATGGATTATCATCCGTTATACAATTATGTGAAGATTTAAATTCTTGATCACATGTGCACAAATATTGCTATGATCACATGTATGCAAGTCGATCACATGTAATCATAGCAATATTCGTGCACATGTGATCAAGAATCAAAATCTCCACATAATTGTTTAACGGATGATAATTCATGCCTCCACACAATTATAAACTTCAAAATTACACACAAGTTATTCAGAAAACAATCAAAAAACAATTTCATGTAAAGAATAATTATCGGTTGGGCTTGATTCGAAAAGTTCTCAAAGGTTCTCGCAAAAAAAGGGTTCATAAAATAACTTTTCACTATATATATATATATATATGGTGAGGAATGAGGATCCTGGAAGAAGGGGTGTTAAGGAAAGAAGGGAGACAAGGTCCTATTGGTCAATCAGAACGCGACATGTGTTAAAATAAAAAAAAACGTTGTGGCAACTTTGTAAATAATTTAAAGTTTTGTGAAGCTTGGTCAGCTTCAACTCTCAGTGGGTTGGGTCAACTTGGGTTAGGTCAGCCTGAGTTGGATCAGCTTAGTTTGGGTCAGCTTCAGGTTGGGTTAGTTTATGGTCTGGGTCAGTTTGGGTCAGCTTGGGGTCTGGTCAGGTTAGGTCAACTTGGGTCAACTTGGGGTTGGGTATGGGTCAGTTTGGGTCAGCTTGGGGTCTGGTCAGGTTAGGTCAGCTTGGGTCAACTTGGGGTTGGGTCTGGGTCAGTTTGAGTCATCTTGGGGTCTGGTCAGCTTGGGTCAGCTTGGGGTTGGGTCAGTTTGGGGTCTGGGTCTGGGTCAGGGTTGGGTCAGCTTGGGGTTGGGTCAGCTTGACACACAATCTATATAAATGTAAATTATGGGTTTTGGGTCAGCTTGGGTCTGCTTGGGGTCAACTTGGGGTTGGGTTAACTTGACACAATTTACACATAATCTACACAAATGTAAATTAATCTACACACATGTAGATTATGGGTTTTGGGTCAGCTTGGGTTCTGGGTTGGGTCAGCTTGGGGTCTGGTCAGCCTGGGTCAGCTTGGGGTTGGGTTAGTTTGACACAATTTACACATAATCTACACAAAATTTAGATTAATCTACACAAATGTAGATTATGGGTTTTGGGTCAGCTTGGGTCAGGTTGGGTCAGGTTGGTTCAGCTTGGGGTCTGGTCAGGTTGGGTCATCTTGGGGGTGGGTTAGCTTGACACAATTTACACATAATCTACACAAAATGTAGATTATTGGTTTTGGGTCAGGTTGGGTCAGCTTGGGGTCTGTATCAGGTTGGGTCAGCTTGGGGTTGGGTTGGGTCAGCTTGGGGTTGACCAAGCTGACCCAGAACCCGGGGCTGATCAAACTGACCAACCAAGCTGACCAACTAAGCTGACCAACCAAGCTGACCCAGAACCCAAGCTAACCTAGAACCCAGGCTGACCAAGCTTCACAAAAAGTTTGATTTATTTACAAAAATGCCACCGCGTAAATTTTTTTTAAAAGCGACGTGTCAGGCTCTGATTGGTTCATAGAGCCTTCTCTCCCTTCTTTCCTTAACACCCTTTCTTATTTGATCTCTCTCATATATATATATATATATATAAGTTATTTTAGGACCACCTCCTTAATTTAGACCACTTAGACCATTTTAGGACATGTGTTTTTTGTAACTTACACAACAGTGACAACACCATGATCATCTACTACGATATACAAGACTTTTTTGTAAAAGCACTAAGACTTTTTGACCACCGTGTAGCGGGAAAATCATGTGTAAGTTAAGTTACACATGTGTAAGTTATGTGTAAGTAACTTAGCGGGAAAATCATGTGTAAGTTAACTTACATATGTGTAACTTACACATGATTTTCCAGTGGCCCCGTCGCTAGAAAGTCTTAGTGCTTTTACAAAAAAGTCTTGTATATCGTAGTAGATGATGATGATGGTGTGTAAGTTACAAAAACTGCATGTCCTAAAATGGTCTAAATTAAGGAGGCGGTCCTAAAAAACTCACCCATATATATATATATATATCTAGGATAAGGTTCAATCGAGAAACATTCACATATGAACATAGATAATATTAAGTTTAATTTGATCTACTCATATGTGAATGAATATGTTTACATATACTTATCACATATGTACATTAAGGTATAATATATTGGTTCTCATGGTTCATCCAATTAAAATGGTTCTCACATGAACCTTTATCTAAATAGAAAAAGTGAATATGAGGTTGTTCTCCATCTAAGATTAAATGAAGAACACCTCACATTCTAATATTTTTAATATTTTTTCATAATGTAAATAAAACTGTGAGCCCCCATGAATTTTGTGATTAAATAAACACAATGTGAGGTGTTCCCCATCTAGGACAACCTCATATTCACTTCCATATATATATATATGATTTATAAAACAAGTATTAAAGTAAGACAAATAAGACAATCCTTAGATCATTAAGTTGATGCACGAAGATTCATGAAGCACAAGTGTATATATTGATGCATTATGATTTTCATGTTGCATGGTGATTTTCAAATATTAAAATTCATGAGGGCCCACAGTTTTATTTACATTATGAAAAAATATTAGGATGTGAGGTGTTTCTCATCTAAGCTTAGATGGAGAACAACCCCATATTCACTATTTCCATATAATCATATGTATATGATATAAAAGAAAGATGTATATTTAAACTATTTTGTAGGTATAATTGTAACACCCCACCGTTGGCGGAAACATGAGGTGTCATGAAAAGTACAGCACGACATGTAATTACATAGATACTGCTAAATGAAATAAAATATAATAAATATATTCCCAAAAACATGAGTTCAAAGTCATAATAGTGCTAAAATAACTTATTACAAACAAGTCAATAAGGAAATAATCCAAGGCATGTAGCCTTAAAGTCCGACAATAAATAAAGGAGCTCTAATCTCCGATGTCCAAGTCTAGCACAGCAGTCTTTATCCCTGATTAGCCTGAGTACCTGAAAAGTATACTAAAACGTGTCAACTCAAAGGTTGGCGAGTTCCTAGGTTTTATGTCAAAAGTCTAGTCAAAGAAATAAGTCTTTTGTCGATTCTTTCAATTCTAAACAAGTAATAGTTCAATATATAACGAGCAGAGTTACGCCAAAATAAGTCCAAAAGTATCAAGTCTCAATGTCTCAAAATCCGGCCTTACGATACATGCCTTAGTCCAAAGTCTCAAGTCTCCAATACACACAAAAAGCACGTCAAATAAGCACGACCATCAAGCACATAATCACATACATACAATCAAGAACAGAAGCACGTCAAATGGCATAAGTAACTCTATACGCACAGGCTCAATATTGAACATAAACAGAAATCGACAAAACTGTTTATAAAGAACAAGTATACTTTTCACCCCAAAACATGTAAAAAGAGGGGCTACAAAACTCACCTGAAAGCAGCACAAGTATTAGTATCCTAGATCAACGAACAATAACATGAACAGTCAGATACACCTGAAACAAGCTCACTATCTGTCCAAAACTCCTACATTGTCCACAAGTCACCCAGTAAGTACTTGGATTTGATTGTACTCGTTTATGTCTTATACTAGTGTCTTAAGAAATGTCATTAAGTCATGTCTAATGTCATATCATTAATAATAATTTTAATTGTACAGACTTTGATTTTTAGAGAGTTTATGAATGAATTTCAAAGAATTTAATCTTTAGAGAGTTTACTTCACAATGAATTTATTCAGGGTATTTATTTAGAAAACTTATCACATAGAACTTATTTGGAGAATTTATTTCACATGATTTATAAGTTCTACGAAACGAACAAAGAGTGTTTAACTTGTGAAGAGTTTATGGCAAAGACTTTATAACTTCTGTGAAGAGAATTTTTTTTATAGAGTTTATAACTTCTTCGAATTTGAGGTAGAGAATTTACAAATTCTTTGAATTTGACACATGACATAGAGTTTGATTTCTATAGTGTTTAATATCATCGAAGTTAATTTTTAGAGAGTTTATAACATCTGTGACTTCAGAGACTTTACTTTGCACGAATTCAACACTACCACAGAGTTTATATTGTGTAGTAAAGAGTTTATAAGTACTTCATAGAGCTCATGATTTAAAGAGTTTATGATGCAACAGAAAATGAGAGAAGAGATAATTTGTTGTTAATTTCGTTATTGATTTCATTGAATGGAATAATCGGTATATAACAACAGTGAGGACGGTTACAACGATCGTAACAACCTTTCAAACAAGTTACACAAACTACCCTTCTAATTCTAAACTAAACAATATCGACCCAAATGATAATATTTTTCTTTATTAAGTAATTGAAGTGTATCAATTACCCCTTCCTTAAGAACTTTTTGCCCTCAAAAAGAGAAATCTGGGTATCGAACCAATATCTCCTCTGCAATTTCCCAAGAAGCATCACTAACCGGTAGACCCTCCCAATGAATTAAAACCTTCACAACTGCCTTGTTACCCTTTTTCTCAATCTTCCTATCCAACACTGCTCGAGGTGTGAGAGACCATTTATTAGCTTGAGGTAATGGAACAACTGGTAGCTGAGACCCATGAGCTTGTTTCAAGAGTGAAACATGAAATGTATGGTGCATTTGAGCTTCAGGAGGAAGTGCCAACTTGTATGCAACCTTGCCAATTTTCTGTAAAACTTGGAAGGGACCAAAGTACTTAGGAGATAATTTCCTGTTATGATGTTTCTTTAAAGATTGTTGTGTAAACGGATGTAGCTTCACCAAAACCATGTCCCCCTCCTTGAATTCCCTTTCACATCTATTCTTATCAGCCATCTTTTTCATCCTATTCCTTGCAGATTGCAGATTCCTTTTTAGATGTTGGATCATGAGTTCTCTATCTCTATGTAGCTCTTCCACAGCAGCAATGGCAGTATCCCCAGGAATGAATGGAATGTGAATTGGTGGTTTAATGCCAAATAGAGCTTCAAAAGGAGACATTTGAATAGAAGAATGCCAAGTAGAATTGTACCACCATTGAGCTAATGGCAGCCATTGCACCCATTGCAGTGGGTTCTCCATACACATACTCCTCAAATAGGCTTCCAAACATCTATTAAGAACTTCAGTTTGCCCATCGAATTGTGGGTGGTAGGCAGAAGACATGGATAATGTAATACCCTGCAGCCTCATAAACTCTTGCCAAAACTTACTCATGAAAATTGGGTCCCTATCTGAAACAATAGTTAGTGGATTGCCATGTATTTTGAAGATGTTATCCATGAAAACCTTTGCTACAGTTGCAGCAGTATAAGGGTGTTGAAGAGGATTAAAATGGCCATACTTGGTAAGTCTGTCAATGACTACCAACACAGAATCTTTTCCATGGACTTTTGGGAACCCAGAAATAAAATCCAAAGAAATATCAGTAAATATTGACCTTGGGATGGGTAATGGTTGCATCAATCCTGGATAAGGTGTATTTTCGTACTTTGATCTTTGACATTCAGAGCATTCCTTCACAAATTTCCTCACATCTTTATTGCACCCCTTCCATGAAAACAGCTCTTGAATTCTTTTTAAGGTAGGAACCACTCCTGAATGGCCACTGGAAGCAGAAGAGTGGTTTAATTGAATTATTTCCTTCCTTAGTTCCATATCTTTTGCTATCCAAATCTTATTTTTCCTCCTCAAAACTACCCCCATCCCAAGTTCTGTTCTTCACCACCTGCCCTTGTTCTATTTTCTTTATCACTGCTTGAGTTTCTTGATCATTTTTCCAGGAGTCTTGTATTCTTTTCCATAATAATCCATCTAATGAACTCACCCCCATGGTTAAAATGGTTAAACTCTGTATTCTGGAGAGAGCATCAGCAGCTACATTGTCTGAACCTTTCTTGTAAGAAATCTCATAATCATACTCTAACAACTTGGAAAGCCATTTTTGTTGCAGTGGTGTCACAATTTTCTGTTCCAAAAGATGTTTGAGGCTCTGGTGATCAGTTTTGATGATGAAATGAGCTGATGATAAGTAATGATGCCATTATTTCACTACAAAAATGATGGCCAATAATTCCTTTTCATATACTGATAGGGACTGTTGTCTGACAGATAATGCTTTACTAATGTAAGCTAGTGGGTGGCCTTCTTGCATCAAAACAGCTCCTAATCCTTTAGATGAAGCATCAGTTTCCACCACAAATACCTTGGAAAAATCTGGTAATTTAAGTACAGGTGGGTTGGTTAGAGCTTGTTTCATATCCTCAAATGCATCCTGGGCTGCTGCAGACCAAAGAAACCCATCTTTTTGTAACAATTCTGTCAGAGGTTTTGCCTTCATGCCATAATTCTTGATGAATCTTCTGTAATAACCAGTGAAACCCAAAAATCCTCTAAGCTGTTTGACAGTGGTAGGGGTTGGCCACTCCTTGATAGCCTCCAGTTTTGTAGGGTCAGTTGATACTCCCTCTGCACTAATTACATGGCCCAGATATTCCACTTTTGATCCAGCAAAAGAGTTCTTTGCCTTGAGAGAATTCTTCCTCATTAACTCTAATACTTGACCCAAATCCTTGAGATGCTGCCGAAGAGAATTGCTATATACTAATATATCATCAAAAAAAACTAAAGTGCATTTTCTCATTACCTCCTTAAAAGTCAGATTCATTAAAGATTGGAAGGTAGCAGGTGCATTGGTCTGGCCAAATGGTAAGACCAGGAATTCAAAGTGACCTTGATGGGTCTTGAATGCTGTCTTATGCACATCATCCTCAAACATTCTTATTTGATGGTATCCAGATCTTAAATCCAATTTGGAAAAATACTTGGCTCCATTTAATTCATCCAATAGCTCTTCTATCAAAGGAATTGGGTACACATCTTTAATGGTATTCTCATCAGCTTCCTATAGTCGATACACATCCTCCAAGAGCCATCTTTTTTCTTAACTAAGACCACTGGTGCAACAAAGCAACTTGTGCTATGCCTAATAACTCCAGAATCAAGCAGTTCTTGTGTCATCTGCTCTATCACATCCTTTTGTGCTCTAGGATATCTATATGGTTTCAAATTAAGGTTTAATTTCTCATCCTTTAACACAATCTTGTGATCACAACTCCTAGGTGGTGGTAATCCAATGGGTATGGCAAATACATCTGCATATCTTTCCAATAAAACTTTCAGCTCATCATCACTTGTAAATTCTGTTAGTGTGGGCTTATGTACTTGGTGATCACTAGTAGCATCATGTAGAGTACATAATTGTGCTTGAGCCACACTATGGGAATCATGTAACAGAGAAGACATCTTTTCCATGGAACACAATTGAACTCCATGTTTAGCCACTCCTTTTAATTGGAACTCTTGATCTCCCACATGAAATTTCATAGTGAGGTGCTTAAAATTCCATATGATGTCATTGAGTGTCTCCAACCACTGAACCCCCAAAACAATATCATAGTTATTGAGCTCAATTACCAACATATCAGCAGTGTACCAATTCCCCTGCATAATCCACTGAAAACCCTTGCACATCTTGACACAATCCATTCTATTCCCATTGGCCATAGTGACATTTACATTAGGAATATCTTGTAAAATGCATTTCACCTTCTCTGCCAAAATTTTACTCATGAAATTATGAGTAGATCCTCCATCCACCAAAATATGCAAGTTCCTTGTTCCAATTGTACCCACAATCTGCATTGTGGAGTATGAAGGGATGCCCATAATGGCATTTAATGAAATTTGGGGCTCTCCTTGTACTCTTACTGCAGTATTCAACAGATTTATTTCCTCTAATTCCTCATCCAATTCCTCCTCAACCTCTACTAAAAAAAGTTGTTTTTTTCCCTTACACGCCTTGTTATGGCCTTGAACAAACTTTTCATTGCACCAAAAACATTCTCCTTTTGCTCTTTTCACCTCAAAAAACTTATTATTCACCTTCTTTGGTACAATAGCAATGGATGGGATAGCATTAACTGGTGTGGCCAATATAGGAGGTTTTCCAGCATTGCTAAGACTAGAGGATCTAGGTGTAGTACTCATATTCCTACTACTAGATGCATAGTTATTCACCTGTTGCTTCCCTAACATCTTATTTGCTTGATCTTGTATTTTTGCCAAAGAGTATGCATCTCTTAATGTTTTTGGTTTAAACATCTTCAAATAGCATTTAATTTCTGGTTTAAGGCCTTCTACAAAAATACTAACAGAATATTCTTCACAGAGAGTTACCTTGTTTAACAACTTGTCAAATTGATCACAATATTCGTCCAATTCACCTTCTTGAACCAGAGCCTTCAATGCTCCCATTGCATCCTCCATATGAGTTGTACTAAACCTTGCCATGGTTGACCTTGAATATTCATCCCAAGTTATGTTTTCCATAGTTTTCCCGCTCGATTTCATGTAGCCTTGGTGCCATGACAGTGCTCTCCCTGTTATATGTATTGCAACATACCTAATTTTTGATGTTTCAGGTGTAGCATCAATTGTGTAGAAATGCTCACACTTGTAAATCCAGTCTTCCACATTATCTCCTTCAAACTTAGGAAATTCGATTTTTGTGAAACGGTTATGATTAATTCGAGTTTCCTCAGTTAGTGTTAGGAGTTGACCACCGGAATTCTGCATCGCCGCCATTGATTTCTGCAGATTTTCAATCGCCGCCTACATCGCGATGATCTGCTCTTGTGAAAGATTCAATTCTTTTGTTAAACGTTCGATTTCAGATGTTTCGCGTGTTTGAACCATTTTAATCGAGAAAAGAAGACGAAATTATTATTAAAGAAGAAGATTTCGCCTGAAATTGTGATAATCTTGCCGGAGAAGAAGACCTCTGCCGGAAAAAAAAATGATCGGAATTCAAACCCTAACCAGAATCGGTTGGTGTCTCTGATACCAAAATGATGCAACAGAAAATGAGAGAAGAGAGAATTTGTTGTTAATTTCGTTATTGATTTCATTGAATGGAATAATCGGTATATAACAACAGTGAGGACGGTTACAACGATCGTAACAACCTTTCAAACAAGTTACACAAACTACCCTTCTAATTCTAAACTAAACAATATCGACCCAAATGATAATATTTTTCTTTATTAAGTAATTGAAGTGTATCAGTTTATGTCACAAAAATCCGTTTAACTATCTGTTCAGAGAGTTTGTCGACCTACAGCACCGAATTTGAATTGAAAGTTCACAGACTTTAACACATTGAGTTTCTTTTATACTGAATGATACAGAATTTGAAGAACAGAGTTTGAAACAAAAAGAGTTTCCATAGAGTTTGAATACACCGAATATGGTATGGAGAAACAAAATGCCACAGACTTTAATACATGACCATGACAAGTAGATAAAGAAAATAGTTAGGAACTCTATTCTAGAATCTGCCAATAACGAAAGAAAGAAGGAGAAAAGAATCAGCACAGAGATTAAGCATGAACACCCAATATTAATCAATAACAAATCCTAAATCGGATCTAAATCAGAAAGAAGATGACAAAACGGGCTTGACCAGATTTGGCCAAAACCCTAGATCATAAACATGACCAGATTTGGTCGGGAAGAAGGAAATGAACACGATTTCAAGACCATAGCTTTGATTATCACTCGAATCCGATCTAGATCAGGCCAACTTATGTTCAAGACTTATATATATTTTTTCGGTTTTAAAGATTTTTGGGTGTATATATATAAACCGATTTTTGTATGTATAACATAAAAATAACAAATTTAGATTGAACCCATTTCATTCCTTACCAAGACTTGAGATGAAGATGATGATTCTTGAAGGAAATTCGGTTTTGAGAGGGAAAGAAAAAGGGAGGGGCGGCTGCCAAAGAGAGAGAGAGAGTGTTTGGGAAAAATGAGAGTAGATGGGGTGTGTAGGCTAGGGTTTTGATGCTCTCATTCCCTTTGACTGAGTTTGACCATCATTTGACCCCTACTTGTTACTCTTGATGCAAATACACTTAGCACTAAACATGCAATCTAATACTTGTAAACTTGTGTGCAAGCGAAGCATGAAACATGAAGTGTAAATTCGAATTTCGGGACGCAATTCCTTTAAGTGGGGGAGAATGTAACAACCGCCTTAGAAATAACTTAAATAAATCCATGATATGTTCTAGTTTCGAATATGTGCTCACATGAAGATCTATTCACTCTTAAATCTTAAATTATAAGACGCGTCTATGGTCTATTGTGATAAGAATGTTAGGTTTCAAGACGTAAGCGATTGTATTCAAGAAATTCTAGTCTGAAAATGTTTCATTTAGACCCTACAATTATTAGAATCATTAATTAAGGGAAAACTATAAAAGGGTTAGAAAACCCCATTTTTCTACTTCTTCACCATTTCCCCCCCCCCCCATCTCACCTCTCTCTCTCTCTCTCTAAAAACACACATACATTCACCATCTTCACCCACAAAATTCATCATTTGATTTTGAGTTGTTAAACCAAGATTTCTTGCATTTTTAGCTTCCTTGTGATAATCAAAACATATTTCTAGTATCGATTTTCTGGTAATGACAGCAAATTTTGAGATTTTCATCAAAATAAAAGTTTACTTTTCAAGTGTATGTTCTTGATGATTTGGTCCATTTTTGGTGTAAAAATCGTGTTAAAAGTTAGTGGGTTTGTGTCTAAAAGTGTTTAGTAACCTTTTCGTGATCAAATTTGGGTCGTAAACGTGTCTTAATCTTCAAAACCCTCGTTTTTGTTGAACAGTCCCAAATTCGTCCTAAAAACACTTAAAACGAATTTAGTATCCTAGAAACGAATTTAAGTCTTCCAAAACGAAGTTAAGCTTCAAAACGAACTTAAGCTCCAAACAAACTTAAGTCCTTAAACGAATTTAAGGTTTATCTTCGTTCAGATACACCTAACGAATTTAAGGTTTATCTTCGTTCAAATACACCTTACGAATTTAAGGTTTATCTTCGTTCAGATACACCTTACGAATTTAAGGTCTATCTTCGTTCAGATACACCTTACGAATTTAAGGTTTATCTTCGTTCAGATACACCTTACGAATTTAAAGTCTATTTTCGTTAGTTGTAGAAATCAGATTTTATACTTCGTTGTAATCCAAGTCTATCATGTACAAGGAAACCCTAATTAAGGTATAATCAAGACATATTCGATCTTGTTTATCAAAGTGCGAGTTTAAAGACGTTCATTACGAGTCTAGTGTATGAAAAACACTGTTGAGTCAAACGTTTAAGGATCTTTAGTGAACCAAATCATCAGTACATCAAGGACACTTAGTAAATAAATAATCACGAGAACTAATACATGTATCCATCTATGCTCAATGGTTTGTGATTAGGTTACTATATCTGTGCTTATACCCTGTGCTTGTAGAACTACGCTTGTAGCAGATCACTGTGAGTCTTCGTAGCCCCTTTTTCTTTACTTATTTCGGGGTGAAAGGAATACTACTCATGCTTTTATACATGCCGTAACTACTTTTACTACTCTTTGGCTATTTGACTACTTGTTACATATTAGCCGGTCCTATTGAGGATTGTGTGTGCTCTATTGATACTATTAGCCGGTCCTATTGAGGATTGTGTGTGCTCTATTGATACTATTAGCCGGTCCTATTGAGGATTGTGTGTGCTCTATTGATACTATTAGCCGGTCCTATCAAGGATTGTGTGTGCTCGCTTACTTATGTGCAAGTTGGTCACTAGCCACTACATACGACTTAATACTTGAGATCTATTGGCGGTATAAAATGCTTTTATACTACTTGTTTATACTCAAACCTACGAACTCACCAACCTTTGTGTTGACTCTTTTAAGTATTCCTTTCAGGTAATCAGGCTAACCGTGGCTAGGAGTGGTAGCATGGGACTATTAGCAGACTTCAGGATTTAGGGTTGGAGTTTGCATGCTTGTACTTTGTGTTGGGTGGCAATATGCCCAATCGTATCCCCTGCGTGGGAACTTTTCGTACTTGATTTGATCATCTTTGTTGAACTTGTGTGTGTAATAACTACTACTATGCTTGTTGGGTTATGAAATTGACTATTTATGTTTATCCTAAGCACTCATTTAGTATTCCTATGTAACATCCATGTGCGCGTGTGCTTTATCTTACATCCCGAGTTTTCCGCCGCTGTCGGGGTGTTACAGATTGGTATCAGAGCCGTGGTTATAGTGAATTAGGTGGTTTTGCCTAGACTATAACTTAGGAACCGCACGTAGCATGCATGATAGGAATTATGTGTGCATTCAAACTCTATGGATTTTATCTATATCTGCGATATTCATGCTATTATACTCATTCATGCGCAGGCCCTAGAACCATGCTACCTTACCACGTGTACTCATACTATTGGTATTCGATCTATGAGATGTGTTAAATTTAAATAATAATAATAAGTTAGCGATATGAAGTATTGTTAGCAAGGAAGTATGGCGATATATCATCACAGAAAAGCCTGATCAACTTTTCGCGTGTGGTATATTTACTATGGACTTGATGGCAACATGGATCGTGCCTTAGATGGTTAGAGCGTGGTAGCAACTCTGGCATGTTCAATAGGTATTGGTCGGGTGGAGGGTTAGCCGCTGGTACACCCTGTATACATACCTTTGCCAATGTCTAGGGAGCATGTCAGTACCGTGAGCCGACCTTGCATTAGATGTACTAAAGGTGTGGAGGGTTAGCCGCTGGTACACCCTGTATACATACACCGCTAGTGCAACGGATGTAGGTGTTAGACCCGGACCACACTTTGGCTGTCGAAAAGTGATCAGAATTAAAAATTTTCAATTAAGTTGAAATGGTTGTAGTATTCATCTTGCAAACTATCTTTCATGAAACGAAGATTCGGCCGAGTCTTTGCCTTGAACGCGGTGGAAGCTGCTAACGATCCTAACGTTGTCACGGGTACATTTCTCTTAAATAATCATCTAGCTACTATGTTATTCGATACGGGTGCCGACCATAGTTTTATCTCCACTAACTTCGTGTGTATTATTAACGTGAAACCCATCCGTACTCATGCTTGCTATGAAATAGAGGTAGCTAGTGGTGAAATCTCTAAACTTGACAAATTTGTGCCTAAATGTGTGTTAACACTAGATACTCATTCATACTATATAGATCTAATCCCGTTTGAAATGGGTAGCTTCGATGTAATAGTGGGGATGGATTGGTTATCCCGGGTAGATGCAACCATTGTATGTCGTGCAAAAATTCTTAGAATCCCCTTAAGTGGGGGAGAGGTATTAGAAATTCAAGGCGAGAGACCCGAGACACACAAACAGATCCTAATGAGCACAACAACTGAAGTAACCAACTAGCTGATATACAAATAGTTCGTGAATTTCCCGATGTCTTTCCTGATGACATCCAGGGATTACCCCGTCTCGCCAAGTCGAATTCCGAATCGATCTCATTCCTGACGCTATGCCGGTAGCAAAGACACCATATCGTTTAGCACCTTCTGAAATGCAAGAACTCGAGTCACAGTTGCAAGAGTTACAAGATAAGGGATTCATTCGACCAAGTTCATCGCCATGGGGCGCACCGATACTATTTGTAAAGAAGAAGGACGGATCTTTTCGCATGTGCATTGATTATCGTGAGCTCAACAAGTTAACCATTAAGAATCGATATCCTTTACCGCGCATCGATGATTTGTTTGATCAATTGCAAGGCGCAAAGTACTTCTCAAAATCGATCTTCGATCGGGCTATCATCAGTTAAGAGTTCGTGAAGAAGACGTACCGAAAACGGCGTTTAGCACGAGATATGGGCACTTTGAGTTCTTAGTGATGCCTTTTGGTCTGACGAACGCACCCGCCGTTTTCATGGATCTCATGAACCGTGTATGTAGACCCTACCTTGATAAATTCATCATCGTATTCATCGACGACATCCTCATTTATTCCAAGACGAAACAGGAGCATGAAGTGCACTTGAGGAAAGCCTTAGAACTTCTAAGAGCTGAAAAGTTGTACGGGAAGTTTTCAAAATGTGAATTTTTGTTGGAGGAAGTAAAGTTTTTGGGCCATGTAGTTGACAAAAATGGAATCAAGGTCGACCCCAGTAAAATAGAAGCAGTAGAGAATTGGAGTTGACCACCGGAATTCTGCATCGCCGCCATTGATTTCTGCAGATTTTCAATCGCCGCCTACATCGCGATGATCTGCTCTTGTGAAAGATTCAATTCTTTTGTTAAACGTTCGATTTCAGATGTTTCGCGTGTTTGAACCATTTTAATCGAGAAAAGAAGACGAAATTATTATTAAAGAAGAAGATTTCGCCTGAAATTGTGATAATCTTGCCGGAGAAGAAGACCTCTGCCGGAAAAAAAAATGATCGGAATTCAAACCCTAACCAGAATCGGTTGGTGTCTCTGATACCAAAATGATGCAACAGAAAATGAGAGAAGAGAGAATTTGTTGTTAATTTCGTTATTGATTTCATTGAATGGAATAATCGGTATATAACAACAGTGAGGACGGTTACAACGATCGTAACAACCTTTCAAACAAGTTACACAAACTACCCTTCTAATTCTAAACTAAACAATATCGACCCAAATGATAATATTTTTCTTTATTAAGTAATTGAAGTGTATCAGTTTATGTCACAAAAATCCGTTTAACTATCTGTTCAGAGAGTTTGTCGACCTACAGCACCGAATTTGAATTGAAAGTTCACAGACTTTAACACATTGAGTTTCTTTTATACTGAATGATACAGAATTTGAAGAACAGAGTTTGAAACAAAAAGAGTTTCCATAGAGTTTGAATACACCGAATATGGTATGGAGAAACAAAATGCCACAGACTTTAATACATGACCATGACAAGTAGATAAAGAAAATAGTTAGGAACTCTATTCTAGAATCTGCCAATAACGAAAGAAAGAAGGAGAAAAGAATCAGCACAGAGATTAAGCATGAACACCCAATATTAATCAATAACAAATCCTAAATCGGATCTAAATCAGAAAGAAGATGACAAAACGGGCTTGACCAGATTTGGCCAAAACCCTAGATCATAAACATGACCAGATTTGGTCGGGAAGAAGGAAATGAACACGATTTCAAGACCATAGCTTTGATTATCACTCGAATCCGATCTAGATCAGGCCAACTTATGTTCAAGACTTATATATATTTTTTCGGTTTTAAAGATTTTTGGGTGTATATATATAAACCGATTTTTGTATGTATAACATAAAAATAACAAATTTAGATTGAACCCATTTCATTCCTTACCAAGACTTGAGATGAAGATGATGATTCTTGAAGGAAATTCGGTTTTGAGAGGGAAAGAAAAAGGGAGGGGCGGCTGCCAAAGAGAGAGAGAGTGTTTGGGAAAAATGAGAGTAGATGGGGTGTGTAGGCTAGGGTTTTGATGCTCTCATTCCCTTTGACTGAGTTTGACCATCATTTGACCCCTACTTGTTACTCTTGATGCAAATACACTTAGCACTAAACATGCAATCTAATACTTGTAAACTTGTGTGCAAGCGAAGCATGAAACATGAAGTGTAAATTCGAATTTCGGGACGCAATTCCTTTAAGTGGGGGAGAATGTAACAACCGCCTTAGAAATAACTTAAATAAATCCATGATATGTTCTAGTTTCGAATATGTGCTCACATGAAGATCTATTCACTCTTAAATCTTAAATTATAAGACGCGTCTATGGTCTATTGTGATAAGAATGTTAGGTTTCAAGACGTAAGCGATTGTATTCAAGAAATTCTAGTCTGAAAATGTTTCATTTAGACCCTACAATTATTAGAATCATTAATTAAGGGAAAACTATAAAAGGGTTAGAAAACCCCATTTTTCTACTTCTTCACCATTTCCCCCCCCCCCCCCCCCCATCTCACCTCTCTCTCTCTCTCTCTAAAAACACACACATACATTCACCATCTTCACCCACAAAAATTCATCATTTGATTTTGAGTTGTTAAACCAAGATTTCTTGCATTTTTAGCTTCCTTGTGATAATCAAAACATATTTCTAGTATCGATTTTCTGGTAATGACAGCAAATTTTGAGATTTTCATCAAAATAAAAGTTTACTTTTCAAGTGTATGTTCTTGATGATTTGGTCCATTTTTGGTGTAAAAATCGTGTTAAAAGTTAGTGGGTTTGTGTCTAAAAGTGTTTAGTAACCTTTTCGTGATCAAATTGGGTCGTAAACGTGTCTTAATCTTCAAAACCCTCGTTTTTGTTGAACAGTCCCAAATTCGTCCTAAAAACACTTAAAACGAATTTAGTATCCTAGAAACGAATTTAAGTCTTCCAAAACGAAGTTAAGCTTCAAAACGAACTTAAGCTCCAAACAAACTTAAGTCCTTAAACGAATTTAAGGTTTATCTTCGTTCAGATACACCTAACGAATTTAAGGTTTATCTTCGTTCAAATACACCTTACGAATTTAAGGTTTATCTTCGTTCAGATACACCTTACGAATTTAAGGTCTATCTTCGTTCAGATACACCTTACGAATTTAAGGTTTATCTTCGTTCAGATACACCTTACGAATTTAAAGTCTATTTTCGTTAGTTGTAGAAATCAGATTTTATACTTCGTTGTAATCCAAGTCTATCATGTACAAGGAAACCCTAATTAAGGTATAATCAAGACATATTCGATCTTGTTTATCAAAGTGCGAGTTTAAAGACGTTCATTACGAGTCTAGTGTATGAAAAACACTGTTGAGTCAAACGTTTAAGGATCTTTAGTGAACCAAATCATCAGTACATCAAGGACACTTAGTAAATAAATAATCACGAGAACTAATACATGTATCCATCTATGCTCAATGGTTTGTGATTAGGTTACTATATCTGTGCTTATACCCTGTGCTTGTAGAACTACGCTTGTAGCAGATCACTGTGAGTCTTCGTAGCCCCTTTTTCTTTACTTATTTCGGGGTGAAAGGAATACTACTCATGCTTTTATACATGCCGTAACTACTTTTACTACTCTTTGGCTATTTGACTACTTGTTACATATTAGCCGGTCCTATTGAGGATTGTGTGTGCTCTATTGATACTATTAGCCGGTCCTATTGAGGATTGTGTGTGCTCTATTGATACTATTAGCCGGTCCTATTGAGGATTGTGTGTGCTCTATTGATACTATTAGCCGGTCCTATCAAGGATTGTGTGTGCTCGCTTACTTATGTGCAAGTTGGTCACTAGCCACTACATACGACTTAATACTTGAGATCTATTGGCGGTATAAAATGCTTTTATACTACTTGTTTATACTCAAACCTACGAACTCACCAACCTTTGTGTTGACTCTTTTAAGTATTCCTTTCAGGTAATCAGGCTAACCGTGGCTAGGAGTGGTAGCATGGGACTATTAGCAGACTTCAGGATTTAGGGTTGGAGTTTGCATGCTTGTACTTTGTGTTGGGTGGCAATATGCCCAATCGTATCCCCTGCGTGGGAACTTTTCGTACTTGATTTGATCATCTTTGTTGAACTTGTGTGTGTAATAACTACTACTATGCTTGTTGGGTTATGAAATTGACTATTTATGTTTATCCTAAGCACTCATTTAGTATTCCTATGTAACATCCATGTGCGCGTGTGCTTTATCTTACATCCCGAGTTTTCCGCCGCTGTCGGGGTGTTACAGATTGGTATCAGAGCCGTGGTTATAGTGAATTAGGTGGTTTTGCCTAGACTATAACTTAGGAACCGCACGTAGCATGCATGATAGGAATTATGTGTGCATTCAAACTCTATGGATTTTATCTATATCTGCGATATTCATGCTATTATACTCATTCATGCGCAGGCCCTAGAACCATGCTACCTTACCACGTGTACTCATACTATTGGTATTCGATCTATGAGATGTGTTAAATTTAAATAATAATAATAAGTTAGCGATATGAAGTATTGTTAGCAAGGAAGTATGGCGATATATCATCACAGAAAAGCCTGATCAACTTTTCGCGTGTGGTATATTTACTATGGACTTGATGGCAACATGGATCGTGCCTTAGATGGTTAGAGCGTGGTAGCAACTCTGGCATGTTCAATAGGTATTGGTCGGGTGGAGGGTTAGCCGCTGGTACACCCTGTATACATACCTTTGCCAATGTCTAGGGAGCATGTCAGTACCGTGAGCCGACCTTGCATTAGATGTACTAAAGGTGTGGAGGGTTAGCCGCTGGTACACCCTGTATACATACACCGCTAGTGCAACGGATGTAGGTGTTAGACCCGGACCACACTTTGGCTGTCGAAAAGTGATCAGAATTAAAATTTTCAATTAAGTTGAAATGGTTGTAGTATTCATCTTGCAAACTATCTTTCATGAAACGAAGATTCGGCCGAGTCTTTGCCTTGAACGCGGTGGAAGCTGCTAACGATCCTAACGTTGTCACGGGTACATTTCTCTTAAATAATCATCTAGCTACTATGTTATTCGATACGGGTGCCGACCATAGTTTTATCTCCACTAACTTCGTGTGTATTATTAACGTGAAACCCATCCGTACTCATGCTTGCTATGAAATAGAGGTAGCTAGTGGTGAAATCTCTAAACTTGACAAATTTGTGCCTAAATGTGTGTTAACACTAGATACTCATTCATACTATATAGATCTAATCCCGTTTGAAATGGGTAGCTTCGATGTAATAGTGGGGATGGATTGGTTATCCGGGTAGATGCAACCATTGTATGTCGTGCAAAAATTCTTAGAATCCCCTTAAGTGGGGGAGAGGTATTAGAAATTCAAGGCGAGAGACCCGAGACACACAAACAGATCCTAATGAGCACAACAACTGAAGTAACCAAACTAGCTGATATACAAATAGTTCGTGAATTTCCCGATGTCTTTCCTGATGACATCCAGGGATTACCCCCGTCTCGCCAAGTCGAATTCCGAATCGATCTCATTCCTGACGCTATGCCGGTAGCAAAGACACCATATCGTTTAGCACCTTCTGAAATGCAAGAACTCGAGTCACAGTTGCAAGAGTTACAAGATAAGGGATTCATTCGACCAAGTTCATCGCCATGGGGCGCACCGATACTATTTGTAAAGAAGAAGGACGGATCTTTTCGCATGTGCATTGATTATCGTGAGCTCAACAAGTTAACCATTAAGAATCGATATCCTTTACCGCGCATCGATGATTTGTTTGATCAATTGCAAGGCGCAAAGTACTTCTCAAAAATCGATCTTCGATCGGGCTATCATCAGTTAAGAGTTCGTGAAGAAGACGTACCGAAAACGGCGTTTAGCACGAGATATGGGCACTTTGAGTTCTTAGTGATGCCTTTTGGTCTGACGAACGCACCCGCCGTTTTCATGGATCTCATGAACCGTGTATGTAGACCCTACCTTGATAAATTCATCATCGTATTCATCGACGACATCCTCATTTATTCCAAGACGAAACAGGAGCATGAAGTGCACTTGAGGAAAGCCTTAGAACTTCTAAGAGCTGAAAAGTTGTACGGGAAGTTTTCAAAATGTGAATTTTGGTTGGAGGAAGTAAAGTTTTTGGGCCATGTAGTTGACAAAAATGGAATCAAGGTCGACCCCAGTAAAATAGAAGCAGTAGAGAATTGGAGAAGGCCAGAGACACCGACAGAGATCAGACAGTTTCTCGGTTTAGCAGGCTACTACCGACGATTTATCGAGAACTTCTCAAAGATCGCACAACCTCTTACCCTGTTGACGCATAAAGATAGGAGTTTCGAATGGGGAGAGAAACAAGAAGAAGCTTTCAGAATCTTGAAAGAGAAGTTATGTAATGCCCCAGTCTTAAGTCTTCCTGAAGGGACCGATGATTTTATCGTTTATTGCGACGCGTCGGGTCAAGGCTTAGGATGTGTGCTGATGCAGCGAGGCAAGGTCATTGCATATGCCTCACGTCAACTGAAGATTCACGAAAAGAACTATACGACACACGATTTGGAGTTGGGAGCTATCGTTTTTGCACTCAAGTGTTGGAGACCTTATCTATACGGGACAAAGAGTGTGATCTACACTGACCATAAGAGCCTTCAGCATATCTTCACTCAGAAAGACCTTAATATGCGCCAGAGACGATGGCTAGAGTTGTTTAGCGACTACGATTGTGAGATTCGATATCATCCCGGAAAGGCAAATGTAGTAGCAGACGCCTTGAGTAGGAAGGATAGAGTTAGACCAAGACGAATTAGAGCCATGAGCATTACCGTGCATAACAGTCTGAAGGATAGGGTTATTGGGGCACAAGTAGAAGCAAACAAGAAAGAGAACATTGATAAAGAAGGGCTTGGAGGTATGATAGAACGATTTACTCAAGGGAATGATGGAGGACTGTACTTTTGTGATCGGATGTGGATACCACTGTACGGAGGACTAAGGAAACTGATAATGGATGAAGCGCACAAGGCAGGATACTCTATACACCCGGGGATAGATAAGATGTATCAAGACTTGCGAGATTTATTTTGGTGGCCAGGGATGAAGAGCGATGTGGCAGTTTACGTGAGCAAGTGTCTAACGTGTTTGAGAGTTAAAGCGGAACATAAGAAGCCAGGAGGACTACTAACACAACCAGAGCTTCCCAGCTGGAAGTGGGAGAAGATCACTATGGATTTTGTCACAAAGTTACCAAGAACGAGTAGTGGTAAAGATGCTATATGGGTGGTGGTAGATCAACTGACCAAGTCAGCGCATTTCATACCTATACGTGAAGATTATTCTATGGAGCAGTATGCACGTCTGTATCTTAAAGAGATTGTAGCTAAACACGGTGTCCCTGTATCAATCATTAGTGATAGGGATAGTCGATTTACCTCAGGATTTTGGAGATCATTACAACGAGCTTTGGGAACGCGAATCGATATGAGCACAGCCTACCATCCGCAGTCAGACGGACAGAGTGAGAGAACGATTCAAACACTCGAAGACATGCTAAGAGCCTGTGTCATAGACTTTGGAGGAAGTTGGGACACTCATCTCCCATTAGTCGAATTCTCGTATAACAACAGTTATCACGCAAGTATCGGGTGTCCACCTTATGAGGTTTTGTACGGAAGGAAATGTCAATCTCCACTCGCATGGCACGAAGTAGGAGACATGCAACTAATAGGTCCAGAGATCATCCTCGAAACTACTGAAAGAGTTGCTCAAATCAAGGAGAATCTTCTGAAAGCAAGAGACAGACAAAAGAAATATGCAGACAACCGAAGGAAACCTTTAGAGTTTCAGGTTGGTGATCGAGTAATGCTTAAAGTTTCGCCATGGAAGGGCGTGGTCAGATTCATAAAGAGAGGGAAACTAGCTCCAAGATATGTCGGACCGTTTGAGATCGTAGAGCGCATTGGTGCAGTAGCCTACCGTTTGAAACTTCCCCAAGAACTAAGTAACGTACACGATGTCTTCCACGTATCGAACCTCAAGAAGTGCCTAGCCGATGAAACAACATATGTTCCTTTGAACGAAATACGAGTAGACAGTAACCTAACCTTCAAGGAAGAACCCGTGGAAATTCTAGAACGAATAGTCAAAAAGCTCAAGAGACATAAGTATACTATGGTGAAAGTTCGTTGGAACTCCCGTAGAGGTCCAGAATTCACTTGGGAACGAGAAGATCAGATGAAGCTTAAGTATCCACATCTGTTCGCTTAGCGTATTATCCTAGTCTAGCAAGTAAACTTAAGGACTTAATTCCTAACTTGATACTTGATGCTTATTATGCAATGTGATATTTAGAAAAGTCAATGTGAAGCATGCTACTTGTTACTCTTGATGCAAATACACTTAGCACTAAACATGCAATCTAATACTTGTAAACTTGTGTGCAAGCGAAGCATGAAACATGAAGTGTAAATTCGAATTTCGGGACGCAATTCCTTTAAGTGGGGGAGAATGTAACAACCGCCTTAGAAATAACTTAAATAAATCCATGATATGTTCTAGTTTCGAATATGTGCTCACATGAAGATCTATTCACTCTTAAATCTTAAATTATAAGACGCGTCTATGGTCTATTGTGATAAGAATGTTAGGTTTCAAGACGTAAGCGATTGTATTCAAGAAATTCTAGTCTGAAAATGTTTCATTTAGACCCTACAATTATTAGAATCATTAATTAAGGGAAAACTATAAAAGGGTTAGAAAACCCCATTTTTCTACTTCTTCACCATTTCCCCCCCCCCCCCCCCATCTCACCTCTCTCTCTCTCTCTCTAAAAACACACACATACATTCACCATCTTCACCCACAAAAATTCATCATTTGATTTTGAGTTGTTAAACCAAGATTTCTTGCATTTTTAGCTTCCTTGTGATAATCAAAACATATTTCTAGTATCGATTTTCTGGTAATGACAGCAAATTTTGAGATTTTCATCAAAATAAAAGTTTACTTTTCAAGTGTATGTTCTTGATGATTTGGTCCATTTTTGGTGTAAAAATCGTGTTAAAAGTTAGTGGGTTTGTGTCTAAAAGTGTTTAGTAACCTTTTCGTGATCAAATTTGGGTCGTAAACGTGTCTTAATCTTCAAAACCCTCGTTTTTGTTGAACAGTCCCAAATTCGTCCTAAAAACACTTAAAACGAATTTAGTATCCTAGAAACGAATTTAAGTCTTCCAAAACGAAGTTAAGCTTCAAAACGAACTTAAGCTCCAAACAAACTTAAGTCCTTAAACGAATTTAAGGTTTATCTTCGTTCAGATACACCTAACGAATTTAAGGTTTATCTTCGTTCAAATACACCTTACGAATTTAAGGTTTATCTTCGTTCAGATACACCTTACGAATTTAAGGTCTATCTTCGTTCAGATACACCTTACGAATTTAAGGTTTATCTTCGTTCAGATACACCTTACGAATTTAAAGTCTATTTTCGTTAGTTGTAGAAATCAGATTTTATACTTCGTTGTAATCCAAGTCTATCATGTACAAGGAAACCCTAATTAAGGTATAATCAAGACATATTCGATCTTGTTTATCAAAGTGCGAGTTTAAAGACGTTCATTACGAGTCTAGTGTATGAAAAACACTGTTGAGTCAAACGTTTAAGGATCTTTAGTGAACCAAATCATCAGTACATCAAGGACACTTAGTAAATAAATAATCACGAGAACTAATACATGTATCCATCTATGCTCAATGGTTTGTGATTAGGTTGACATCAAGACATACTTGGATTCGAGTAGATATATTTTACTATATCTGTGCTTATACCCTGTGCTTGTAGAACTACGCTTGTAGCAGATCACTGTGAGTCTTCGTAGCCCCTTTTCTTTACTTATTTCGGGGTGAAAGGAATACTACTCATGCTTTTATACATGCCGTAACTACTTTTACTACTCTTTGGCTATTTGACTACTTGTTACATATTAGCCGGTCCTATTGAGGATTGTGTGTGCTCTATTGATACTATTAGCCGGTCCTATTGAGGATTGTGTGTGCTCTATTGATACTATTAGCCGGTCCTATTGAGGATTGTGTGTGCTCTATTGATACTATTAGCCGGTCCTATTGAGGATTGTGTGTGCTCTATTGATACTATTAGCCGGTCCTATCGAGGATTGTGTGTGCTCACTTACTTATGTGCAAGTTGGTCACTAGCCACTACATACGACTTAATACTTGAGATCTATTGGCGGTATAAAATGCTTTTATACTACTTGTTTATACTCAAACCTACGAACTCACCAACCTTTGTGTTGACTCTTTTAAGTATTCCTTTCAGGTAATCAGGCTAATCGTGGCTAGGAGTGGTAGCATGGAACTATTAGCAGACTTCAGGATTTAAGGTTGGAGTTTGCATGCTTGTACTTTGTGTTGGGTGGCAATATGCCCAATCGTATCCCCTGCGTGGGAACCTTTCGTACTTGATTTGATCATCTTTGTTGAACTTGTGTGTGTAATAACTACTACTATGCTTGTTGGGTTATGAAATTGACTATTTATGTTTATCCTAAGCACTCATTTAGTATTCCTATGTAACATCCATGTGCGCGTGTGCTTTATCTTACATCCCGAGTTTTCCACCGCTGTCGGGGTGTTACAACTATTGATTTCAATGAACTTATTTTATGAAATTTAATATAATGCACCTTCTCGGCCACACGAATTATAAAATTGCAAAGATCGACGTTTATGTTAAAGACAAATGTTCTCATAGCTGGTACTCACTGAAGTTATACTCGACCTTTATAATACCAACCTTTGAAAATTTGACTAAACTTGACGTTAATAAAAATCTTTTAGAGCCCATTTGCATTTATATTTTCGAGCCTGGGCCTTTTTAAAAAAAATTCGAAATCATCATTATTAAATATGACAAAATATTTTTAAAATTTGTCCAATCGTAAAACTTTTTTTGATTACATCATTAAAAGTGATGTATGAAAATGTGATAATATTAGGGGTACACTATAAATAAATTACATTTGTCCACACTTAATTTTAAAAAATATGAAAATTTTTATTAATTTATTCACATACAAACAATGTGTAGAAAAAAAAATTTACATTTAAAAGTGTGAATAAACTTTAAATTTCGTAATCTTTTAAATTTCTTCACATTTGTACACATTTGAAAACGTAAACTTTTTCTATTCCACATATATAAATATGTAAATATGGTGATTTTTTAAATTTCTTCACACTTGAAAATGTAAATTATATCTATACACTTTTAAATGTGCTTAAATTAACAATATTTTTCATATTTTTTAAAGTATGAAAATACAAATCTGAACAAATGACATATAGCGGTAAAGAGACTATATGTGAGATTTAATTTGCGAGTTTTTTAGTTGTGCTACATCTACTTCATATGTAAATTTTAATTTATTGCTTATCTGTATATAGAAGCAAATTCATTAGAAAGAACATATTTTTTTTTCGAACATTCAGTCAGTACACTACATTACGGAAACCTCACCGTATAATGGTGAAGCCTTGCACGTACCTTAGACAATGTGATGTTGACTATAGGCCGTTACAAGTATTCGGAGGAAAAACCCCCAAGACTTGCCATTCCTAAGGATCGAACTCAAGACCTTGGGTAAACCTGAGAGTGTCTCTAATCAGTTGGACTAGCCATC
This sequence comes from Erigeron canadensis, assembly GCF_010389155.1. Lineage (NCBI taxonomy): Eukaryota > Viridiplantae > Streptophyta > Magnoliopsida > Asterales > Asteraceae > Erigeron > Erigeron canadensis. The sequence goes on from NC_057761.1 coordinate 3,846,183, forward strand.
ATTGGTATTAGAAGAACATATAGATCATCTTTACTTGCAAGAATATAATAACTACGTTAAAGCTTATCTATGAAAATGTTCAAGTTCCCCTACAAATGTTGATCACTTTGAACATAATGTCAAAAATCAAATAATGGCAAAGGTAACACACTAACACGACAACTTGATAAATTAGAAAGTGTTATATAGATCACTAACTCTGTATGTTGACAACACAAATATCATATTTCAAGCAAGGTGCATGGTTATTTTAAATAATTTTAATTTTTTTTAACATTTTAATTTAAGGGCACGCCGAGTAATACAAACCATAAACTGTAAAGTCATGAATATCATATTATAGTTTAAGGTGGAAGTTTCAAAGGGTAGTAGAAAATAGGTTGTTCTCCGTCTTTTTAATAATTACATTATGTCATTATTGATGATATAATGAACAAAACTACTCCCTAATTAGAATAAGCAAGTTCTTATAAACACACTAGTGCTTAGACCCCGTGCGATGTACGGACAACCTAAATAATTTTTGTTTAAACTTTATTTTAAGATTGTATCAATGAATAAATATAATTGAGTTAGACATAATAAAAATATTCTTATGAGTTGATTAATTTAAAGAAGAAGAATGCTAGATATACCTTGGGATTTATTAATGATACACGAGGGCTTAAAACGCGTACATTGCACGCCGGAGAGAAATTATAAAATTGATTGCCCATAGTAGACGCATATAAGAAGGATTATGTTGGTTACCTAGATGTTATAAGTATTATGAATTTTCCCCCACTTGATATATAGACCCACGTGGATGCGCTATAACCTTAAATAATTTCTTTAACACCGGTTCAAGCATGCATGTAGCGAAGTAAATGTACTCCTATTACAACTAATGACCATTTTAAAACAAAACTAATGACCTAAAATGCATAAAAAAGTCTTATTTAGCACTAAAATAAACCAAATATACCTCATAATTTTCATCACAAATTTGACAGACTGTTCTTTGTATAAGATTTGAAATTTGTTGATCATTCATTTTAACTCCAATAGCACCAGTTGTATCTACAATCCTAACTTGCACATTAAACCTACAAAAAAAAAAAAACAGATATACAATTTTACTACACAGCTTAATGATTATAGAGTTTTATTATGAAATATAAATATATACCTAGGATTGATGAGAACTTCTTCCTTGTTACATGAACAACAAATCCACATTTTGTTGTCCCTTAAAGCATCAATAATATCGAATGCATCCATGTAGAGACCAGTCAACTTAACTTCTTGAGAACAGTTCACACATTCCATTGAATACCATAACTGGTCGGTTGGAATAAAACCGATTGTTGCAACAACAACCACTTTATCAAACTGTCAAAATGAAAATGTTTATACATTAGAATGTTAAAAAGCTAGTTATAAATTCGAAAGAAAGTTATGTTAAAAAGTAATCTAATCAAAAAAAGAAAAATTCACAAACAATGAATACTTACATGTTCGTCCATCAGGATCATCTCAATACTACCTATGTTATTAACATCTCCATATAGAGGTTGCTTCCATAGCCGCATATTCTAACCGTTATTGTATATGGTTTATTATTTGGACGCAAATTTCTAATTGAAATATGGTTTAGTGAAGCCATGCTAAAATTGATCTGTTATGTGTTTACGTTTTGAAATGCCTTAAAACTGAATGGAAATGGCCTTATATAGACATAGACATGCAAGGAAGTAACCGCCACAAGCAATACACGAACGGTTACATATTCAAATTTTTGAAAATTTGAACTTCTTGAAAGCATAACTAATTCGTTTTCAAAAATTTGAACTTCTTATAAAAATAACTAATCCGTAGACCTTCCAAGGAGCAATATTGTAATGATTTTTGGGCTTTCTTGCATTTTTAAGCATGCCACATAGGCAATAACTAACAAATTTTGAAGTGAGATTTATATAATGTAGGGATATCTGCTCGGTCATCAAAAGTAATGGTTTGAAAATCGATCAAAGGTACAACTTTCAACTTAGAACACTGGGATGAGGATTCCCTCAAATTTTTTAACTTGATTAGTTAAGTTGGAGAAATCTTAATCACTAAATTATAATCAATGGTCAATATTTAAAGTTTTATTTTAAATCTTGAGCATTAATTTTGATATAATGGTCAAGATGCTTCTAACTTGACATTTTAAGTTAAAAGCAACTTTAAAGGATTCTTATCCAAACGATTGATCAATTTATCTTATTTTATACACTAATTAATAAAATAATAATAAAAATAGTAATAATAATAATGTGGTCTTTTTATATGTAAATCAAGTTCTTGAATAATTGTTAATTAATTTAGTATTAATGATAAATGTGATTATAGTTTGTTAGATGTACTTAATTTTGAAAACAATGTCTCAAAATCTGATGTCGTTACAAGATAACTATTTATATCTCTTTTGATTTATCATTTATTTTGTCATTTGTTGTTATTTGAACATGAGCATATTTGTAGGTTTATTATATTAATTTGAGATCATAATTTTTCATTTTCAGTCCTGTATATACAATCATGTTTTTGAAGACTAATTTGTTTTTTCCCCGTATGTTTACAATTTTTAAGTCTCATCTCTTTTTCCTTTGGAACCAAGCAAAACGGTAACGATAAGGTGAAATTAAATGATGATAACATTTATGGTACAAATGGATTTGCGCATGTACGTTAGCCTATACTGGATAGACCTATCAACGAAATGGAGATAATTTGGCTAATAAGACTAAGACTGAGCGGAGTGGTGTCAAATTCTTCCGACCCTCGCCCCAAATCGCACGAAGTCGCCCCCCACACCACCCCCCATCGCCGACTTCCCTTTTGCCCGACGCACAAAGCTCGCCCCCTTTGTGCTTCAAAGTCAGCCAAAGTTGCCCCTCCACACCACCTCCCTTGCCTGACTTCTCCTAAATCCACTTATTTTTACCTTTTTTACATACAACACCCCCTAACCCACATGCCACATGGCACAAGTCGCCCCACTCTCCAAAATCCACCCATTTCCATCTTTTTTAAGGGGCAACTCTTCTTACACCACATGACACATGGCGCAAGTCGTCTCTCTCTCCCTTTCTTTACATCCCTCTTAGTCTAAACGGAGTGGACCAAAAATTGGCCGACCGTCGCCCCTTGTCACCGACCGTCGCCCCCCACACCACCCCCGTCGACTTTTTTTTTTTATAAAAAAAACAAATCCTTTTCCATTCCATTTTCCTTTTACATTTCACACACACATATACCTTTCTTCTTCCTTTTTTTACTTTCATCTTCTTCATCTTTAACCAAAAATGTTTCCAAACAACTTCAACAACAACCCTTTTACCCCGGGTAATCGTAGTCAACGTCCAAATAACCCAAATCAACAACCCGATGTGATGAACGACCTTAATTTACTCAATAACCCACAACTTTTTCAATTGATTCAACATATGTCCACTAATCAACAAATGGGTATGGGTATGGGTTCGCTTATGGGTATGGGTCCGGGTATGGGTATGGGTCCGGGTATTGGTATGGGTGGTTCGAGCCAACATGAAATTTTTGGCGGGTCCTCTAGCCAACAAAACACTCCCGGTTCATTTTTTGATTGTCAAAGGCTAGTTGAGACTCCACCACAAGATTCTCAAGATGATGATATTGTTCAAGAGACACAACCACCCCCTCAACCATCAAAACCAAGGCGGCATAGGAAAAAAGTGGTCGGCGAAGACGAACCACGACTAAGAAATGTCCAACAAACGTGGTTACCGTCGGAAGAAATGAATTTAGCTGCGGCTTGGCTATCGGTGACCAAAGACCCGGAATGTGGTATTTTTCTTTTTACGCATACTAGTTTTTTTTTAATATAAATATGCCCATTTTTAAAAAAAAAAAAAAACTGTTTCGGTTTTTTTTTTTAAAAAAAATTTGTTTCGTTTTTTTTTTTTTATAATCTGTTTCGTTTTTTTATAAAACAAAAACTGTTTTAGTTTTTTTTTAAATTATATTTCGGATTTTTTTAAAAAACAAAAACAGTTTTTTTTTAAAAAACAAAAAACAGCCGAGTATTTTAATTAAAAAAACAGTTTTTTTTATTTGAAATATTATTTGTGTTTTGTTTTTTGTTGTAGCAAATTATCAAAAAAAGGGGGTATATTGGTCACGAATAACCGAGGCTTTGGCGACATTAGAAGAAAAGCCGAAAGATTACCGTGACCCCGAAGTTGTGAGTACGAAATGGAGGAAAATACGTCCAATTATTCAAAACTTCAACCAAATCTATACTCGAATCGGTCATGCAAGTGGGGAAAACGATTTAGATCGTGTTAGAAAGGCCAACGAAGAGTATGAAGGAACTTATCGCAAGCCATTTCCGTATTCATCAATTTAGGGCAAAATTAGGTATATATATTACTTTTTATTAAGTTTAATTATGTTTAATATATATATATATATATGTACATTTCATTTTATTATGTTTAATTATGTCTAATATATATATGTACATTTCATTTTATTATATTTAATTATGTCTAATATATATATATATGTACATTTCATTTTATTATGTTTAATTATGTCTAATATATGTATATATATATGTACATTTCATTTTATTATGTTTAATTATGTCTAATATATATATGTATATATATATATTACTTTTTATTATGTGTAATTATGTTATATATATATATATATATAGGTACAGTTCGAAGTTTTGTCTCGTTGACAAAAGCGCTGTGAGGACCAATCTCGGTGAACCCACGACCAAAAGGTCTCGTTGACCTTAAATCGTTTGAAGAGTTGGGTGATAATGATGATGAGTCGGTGTATCAAGAACGGCCCATTGGTAGGGACACATCAAAGAAAGCGTCGAGAGGGGAAGCCGGGTCGAGCTTGGGAGGCAAAGGGAAAGGAAAGGGTAAGTATATGGAGACGTTTGAAGGAATTGCGAAAAAGTTGGATAAGTTGTTTGATATGAGCTCGAAGAAAATTGAGTTGAAGGAAAAGAAAGTTAAGATCATAGAAGAAGACCGCGATTGGAAGTTGTTGGGTACCGACTATTCCCACCTTGAAGAGCCCGAGCGAAGCATCATGGAACGCAAAAAACAAGCGCTTCGTGAAAAATATTTGTCTTGATTAGTTTTTATGTTTAATTACTTTGTTATTTTTATGAACTTTTTTATTTTTAGAACTTTGTTATTTTAAGAACTTTGTTATTTTTATGATTAACTAGTAGTAATTTTAATTATGTTTAATAAATTTGATTATATATATATGTATTACCTTTTTATTATAACAAAGTTTACAAAAAAATCAAAAATAAAATTAAATCAATCATTACCACATGCCACATGGCACAAGTCGTCCACCCCTTAAAAACCCACCCATTTTCACCTTTTTTGAGGGACAACTCTTTTTACCCCACATGCCACATGACACAAGTCGCCCCCTCTTTCCCTTATTCCCGCTCCTCTTAGTCTAAGGTTACAAATCATAAGGGGCGAATCATGAAGGATGAACGATAGATGAGCTAGGGACGAAGCACGTCCAAAATACAATTACTATTGCTGACGCAAGTATTATCAAGGTCATTAGCAAATGTACACATTTTTTTTTTCCGGAACATTCAGTCGGTAAACTTCACCGTATAATGGTGATGCCTTGCACGTACCCTACACAACGAGATGTTGATCATAAGCCGTTACAAGTATTTGGAAGAAAAAAAATCTAAGATTTGTCATCCATAAGAATCGAACTCAAGACTTTGGATAAAACTTGGGTACCCTCTGACCAGTTAGACTAGTCATCATCACATCTAAACAAAGATAAATAACGACTTTGGTTATTTAAGCACTATAGTTATTTAGACTTCTTAATTTGATCTAACTTTATTTAAATCCAATATTAACCATTTAGTTTAATTCAGTAAGTAAAGTTGATTAAATTTTACCAAATCAATTTTAAAGAATTCTAGTTATTTAAACATCACTAATCAATGCTACTATATATACTAAGCGGGGAAGACATCCAATTGTTGGTAAACCATTAGCTTGCATATCTAATTGCTTCATAACATTTTGGTCTCTTTTGCAATATTAAACATAAATTGAAACAAAACAAACAATAATGAAGATGATTTAACATATAATATATACAAAACAACATACACTCAAATATGATTTAGTTGTTGATCATAAGATGGCCAAGGAAATCTTCAATGGATGTGTTAGAATATCCACCTTTAGAAACTGTTAACCGACTTTTGTCTTTCATCTCTTTCACTTTCCTCCTCAATTCTTCGTCATTCATTAACTTGTGCATCCCTTTTACAATTTCCTCTGCTGTCACATTCATCTCTTTCTGATAATCGATTTTAATTTCAGCCGCCAATCCAAGGTCGACTACAAGCTGAAAAGCATTTATTTGTTGCTCGGCGTAAATTGGCCAAGCCGCTATGGGTACCCCACACCATATGCTCTCCAGTATCGAGTTCCACCCACAATGTGACACGAACCCTCCAACGGATGGGTGAGACAATATTGCCATCTGTGGGGCCCATCCAATCACCTTGCCCATACTTGATGTCCTTTCAAGGAAGCCCTCTGGCAAGACCTCGTCCAAGTTTTCGTATTCCTCGAGATCCTCCATGAACCCGGACGTTAGTGGGGGACGACGAAGGGACCATAAGAACCTATGTCCACTTCTTTCGAGGGCAACCGCAATCTCCTTTACTTGTTTCTCATTGAAGCTTCCCATGCTTCCAAAGCAGAGGAATACAACCGAACTCTCGGGCTGGTCATTTAGCCATGTTATAATAAGCTCCTCTGTCTTACCGTCTTTTGATGGATTATTGTGGTTTATTATCGGCCCAACTTGAAAAATCGGTGGGATATTCGTATAGCTACTTAAAAGAGCCTCGATACCTTGCACTTCGAGCTCTTGGAAAGTATTTACAATAATCCCTTTTGCCTCGCGATACCTTATGGCTAAGTCAAGATAAATTTTTGATCCACCTTTATCAAAGACTACCAAAGGTATCACCCTGGTGGGAACTGGGTTGACATAACTCGGGATCAGAAGATCTGATCTCGAGTTTTTCAACTCAGTGACATCATACTCCTCTACGTCACGCTTGGCCTGCAAATAAAATATTTGGCCAAGCGTGGCAGCACTGGAGGTGAAATAAATATATGTTGGAACTTTGAACTCGTTCGCAACGTCAATCATGGCCACACAAAACATATCAACAACGAACCCAACCAGTTTGACCGAACTAGGATTTGTGATGCATTGATTAACAATGTTTTGAACATGAGTCTTGTGGTGTTCGATGAAAGCGGATAGGAAGGTGGTGCCCGAGATAAGGTCCTTTGCTGGCTCTTCACAAGGAATATTAATGAAACGTAAACGGGATGAGGACTCGAGAGTTTCGTGTTTCTCTTGTAAGGGGAGGTTCATGATGATGATGGTGACCGAAAGCCGTCGATTAAGGTGAATTAGGAGCTTAGCTAACTCTATTGTCTGAGGCAAGTGACCGGATCCGGGATATGGAACAAAAACAAGCTCTGAGAAGGTCATTGCGAGTGTTTTGGGAGTTCGTTTGTCAAGTCAGTTTTTATGGACTTTAGACAAAGTAGGAAATTATATGAAATTTTGGACGTACGTCAAGAATTATTCAATAAATTTTTAACCCATGCCCTTGTTCCACTAGCAAATTAAAGTTATTTTTTCCTATATAAAGTGGACTTTATAATAATCTTCTATTACATCACTTCAATTAAAGTAATAATTGCGTATTAAATTAAATAATTTAAATTTTCGACCTTTACCCCAAAAAAGCTACATTTTTCTTTCTTAAAAACTAGTTCTTAGCCCATGGAGACTTAGGATTATAACTTTTGAAGGCTTTAAGGAAAATAAATTGTAGGGCTTGTGACGGATTTAGAAATTAATGTCAGGATATGCACTTTTTAGCATTAATTTTTTTTTACACGTAATGATTTTCTCCAAATTTTTCGGTTCATGTTTCAGTTATAATGTGTGTTTCTATTCTTTTCGGCTTTTAATTTTTGTGTTTAACAAGGTACGCCTGCTATGACACTGAAGTTGGTTGTCCATTGGTAAGGTCTTTAACCTTTGAATGAAATATTGGGTATCATATATAAGAAAAAAAATAAGGTAAACAGGTAAAATCATATGTTCTAATGAAATTGAAACAAATTTTATTTAAGAAAGAATAAAATCAACGCATCTTATTTGATTCGTCTAAAATGTGAAATGTGAAAGGATATGGTTTTATAGTATTTACTATTTAAACTTAAGGAACAAAAAGTAAGAACTATTTAAGGTTTGAACTTTGAAGGGAAGAAAGAAGTTTTTTTTAGTAAAAACAAAAAAGAAAGTACATAATATGATAGTAGATTTTAATCAAACATAGTATTTTATGTATAATCGAAATACAAAGAAAATAAAGCTATTATAAAAAGAAGTTTTTATGTGCATGATAGTTATGAGTATTATAATGTTTTAAAAGATCAAGTGAGAAATAAGATTATTAAATATGATAGTTCAAGATATGTGGGTGATAATAAGTGGGCGTTCACCTCTTTTTTTTTTTAGAATGTAGGCATTCTTCATAATTTAGTCAATAGAAATCATGGAACTTTAAAATTTTACATTGACATGGAGGGTGAGAGGAGATGGTATGCGTTTGCATATTCTGTATCCAACCTATGTGATAATTCATTAGCATATAAACTAAAATAAATATAAAATTAAAAATAATAATTAAATTTATGTTATTGAACTACTAATAAAATAAAAAATGCAGATATTAATCTAAAAACCAATAAAGTTATTAACACAATGCAAATTATATAATGATACTTAGTCTAAAGTCTAAAATTTAAATCCAATATACAAAATAATGAGCATAAATTTTTAAAGGCCTAAATTGACTGTCTAGTGTTATAATACTATTGAATCACCTTTGATAGACATATAGACAATAAAACTCAATGAGTTATACACTGTGTTTTTGAGTTTATATTTTGAAAGAAAGGAAATGATTGAAAGTGATATTATCTTCCTCTCAAATGATCCCATAAATGGGGAGAAAAGGTTTTAGACAAAATCAACTAAAAAATCATTCCACTTCTCTTCATTTCATTTCCTTTCCATCCTTAAATTAAACTCAAGAACACAATTTATATTGTAATCATTTGCTTTATTTTCTTTTCATTCCATAATAAAACTCAAGAACATAGTGATAGTGTTAAAGATATTTTAATAACTAATACATACATACAATTGCTGTTCAAAAATATAATGTTGAGTCTTGGATTCGCTGACAAGACTTGCTCACTGACGTATGTCGTCAGCGAGTCCAGTGACTCTCTTCAGCGGGTTGGATGTTGCCCAAATGTTTGTTATGGCGGGAAGAATTTAAACCAGATGAAGACAAGAGTCACATGGTGGTTCTTCCAACTGTAATTTGACTTGTATGGCTAAGGTACAGTTGGGACCAATTCAAGGGTTCTCTCTCTCATACCCATTTTGGTAAAGAAGACAAGGGCTCTTGCATGAAAGTACAAGGAACCAATGGGATGTCGACAACTACCATCTATCACCATCAAAGGAAGGTTGTGTTGCCCTAATTCTTCCTCTATATAAAGCAACACAGCCGCATTGTATCAAGTGTGTTTGTCACCTTTAAAAGTGTGTGTCACTTGTAATTGTTTAAGTTTGTAGTGTGTCTAGACTTAGCAATTACTTTGTTCATTTGTATTCTTGTAAGTCTAGTCTGTAAGATCGACCATGTATTCATCGTTTAATCAAGGATACATATGATTATACTTGCATTGATTTATTACATTTGAACTTGTCATTATTCTTGTTGTTTATCTTCTTATTTGCTTTCTTGTCTAGCTTAACTATAACATAAGTTGTGCATTCGTAGACTGTCATATAATAAAAAAAATATATACAATTAGAGATTTTTTTAAATATAAAATTCATTTTGTATTATAACTACATCCTTAATTTCCTGAGACAAGGCATTATCCTATTATATACTCGTATATATGTTACATTCAATGTTGTAGATTTATTAATATACAACAAAATAATGGACCTAAGATAACTTCAACATTTAGCTTTAAAATAATTCGATTACAGCTAACGCTAACACTTTTTCAAGCGCTTTATGCTTTGTCATCAAACAACATGGTTGGATCAGTGGTAAAAACAGAAATCATTGGTCCGATTATCATTCCATGTAAAGGTTGGAGAGTTTTTTCTACCATTTAGGTAGAAAATGGAAGCAAGCTCTCTACTTAAGTAAAGATAAGGTCTACTTATATATTAACTTTTCTCATATATCGTCGAGGTATTGAAGCTCAAAACTTGCATAAAGCTAAGTCTTAATCGTTTATTAAATTCAAACCACATACCCGGATATGGTATTATTACTAGTCGTTTATGTATGACATCCGGATTGGTGGGCCACCCTAAGACATCTCCCAATCCAAATAACTGGATAACATCACTGCTGGATAAAGTTTATGGGCCAGAGTAAGATTGCAAATTGGACAAAATAAAATTATTATCTATAATCTATAATATAACTAAAAGAGAGGGTTAGGACTCTCTCCTTAGTAATTTTTTATTTTTAATATTTATATAATAAAAAATGGCTGACCTTTAACAAAAAAAATCTTATAAGCCAATACATGTTAACCATCATCTAGACTCCGTGTTATGCATGTATGGACTGTTTCGGAGTAGAACAACCCGAAGAAAACGTTTGAGATGATATTAGTTGATGAATTGGTATGTATTTTTCAAATTATATACTCTACACTTTTTGTTTCTTTTTTTATTTAACTAAAGTTGAAAAGAAAAGGTAAATTGAAGTCAATATTTATATAGAGTTAATTTTCGTATGTTTCTTCTTTAGCTTTAGTATTGATTAAGTTGTGATATAAGTCATACACTTTTTGTTTTTCTTTTTATTTAACTAAAGTTGACAACAAAAAGGTAAATTGAAATCAATATTTATATTGAGTTAAATTTCATATGTTTCTTCTTTAGCTTTCGTATTTATTAAGTTGTGAATCATACTTCTTTGTTTCACAATTATTATAAGATTTATATATCTTGAGACCACCCGTCCAATAGACGGGTCTAAGCACTAGCACTAATATATGTTACCCGGTCATTATTCCCGGAGACATTACATAAAAAAATAAATTAAATCTATTAAAATAAATTAATTAGTAAAAATAACAAAATATGGCTTACAATAAGCATATTAATACCAATAACAACACTTTTAGATAAGGAAATATGTTACGAACATAATATGTAATAAGAGTAGAAAAATATGACAATGGAAACACTTCGATAATGATGAGATAATAAAACAAAAGTGGGCATGTATCAGTTAAAAAACGAACATTAAAACTTTTTGGGTAAAAGTAAACGGGGTTAGCTTACAATTTAAAATGAAATTCTAAATGAAAAATGCCAGAAGTCAAAACTTTTTGGTGTAAATAAAAACAGAAATTAAAAAACAAAAAAAATATATATAAAGATAAAAGAGTTAAAAAATAAAAGAAAAAACATAATGGGATAAATAAGAATAATGGGGATGTGAAGTTAAGTAAACTATTTTAACACCAAAATAATAAAAAAATAAAAATAAAAATGTTCAAAAATCCGAAAACAAAAAATTAAAAACATATAAAAAGAAACTTACCAGAATCTCAACATAAGAATTAAGGTGATAGAGTATTAGAGGAGACGTTAGGCTTCAGAATTGAATGGAATGATTCCTCTCATTTGGTTGTCTTCACTGCCCGTGAATTCCTTCTCATTTTCTATTCCAATAGTCTTCTGCTCTGTCCAATTGTTACTTAGTTCATAGTAGTTAGGACCAATTAAGGTATTGTAGTTTAAACTTGATACATCGTTTTTAATATATATACTTAATTACTAATTGTTCAAGCTACCTCAAGTTGTTAAAGTTAGGAAGATCTTGACATTTGATTTGAAATCAGAAATTAAGATTAAATAATCATGTTGAATTTTAACCCTTGATTTTAACTTTAGACATAATAGTAGCTCGTTGTAAAACTTTGTTAAGACGTACAAAACCAGAAAAATATATTTAGAATATGTCACTTTAGCATATAGTATTAGTTGTTGTCCCAAGTTGTAATTCATACACTTTTAAAAGTTCAAATTTCCTACATATAGCATGAATGCATGATATATGTTAACATTTTCATGGTGTATATGAAAGATAGAAATACTTATAAAGTGAAAAAAAATTTGTTAGTAAAGTTGGAGAGACATTGATCATTAAATTAAAATGAAAAATTACATATCAAGGATAATTTTTTAATCTTGACTATTGAAATTTAATAAAAAGATACAAATTCTTACAACTATAAAATATCTCAATCCGTATATGAATACCATACTACCAAATTTAAAGTATCTCAAGCCGTACATGAATACCATACTACCAAAACAATACGAGTATGATTTTGCCCCTACCACAAAGACTACAAGTTTTCATTCAACCATGGCGGCTATAGAATGGACTAGTATATTTAATCTTCTTTAGTTCTAAAGTGTCCCTGCTTTTTCCTAACAGTCGATTGACTTGATTTTGTCAAAAGTCGTTCATAAGTCATAACTTCCAAGTTAAGTGTCTGACCAAAAATAATGTTAGAGGGAAGAAAAAGAAGTGTAAAAATATTTGAAAAAAAAAAGTTTAAATAGCTAAGAAAGAAAACCAAATGTAAGTGCTCCATATATCCTTTTTGTTTCTATTGTTTATAAACAATAATTTTATTTCACATTCATAGCCATATTCATATTCACAATACATATAACTAAACCATATTTTGATCGATTAATTAAATGTTATTTATACCTCTAACTATAATCGTGTAGATTATATATATATATATATATATATATGGGAAAGATAATTTGAGACCAACTAAAAAAAGTCCAAAAAAGGACCATTGATTTTCGTAACTTACACACCACCATCATCATCTACTACGATATACAAGACTTATTTGTAAAAACACTAAGATTTTCTGGCGACGGGTCCACCAGAAAATCATGTGTAAGTTAACTGTGTAAGTTACTTACACATGATTTTCTGGTGGGCCCGTCGCCAGAAAGTCTTAGTGTTTTTACAAAAAAGTCTTGTATATTGTAGTAGATGATGATGGTGTACAAAAATCAATGGTCCTAGTTGGTCCTAAAATAAGAGGTGGTCTCAAAATATCTTACCCCTATATATATATGTATATATATATATGTATAATCTACACGATTAACAATATATGTATCCGGACCAATCAAAAGTTTTAAAAGTGACAACCGGATACGTATGTAGTATATGGATGCCACGTAATATATGAACGTCATATACGTACACCCAAATAGGCAGGTACATATTAAAAGTTTAAAAGCTAAATGCTTATGATATTAAAAGTAAACAATTATATTGGTATACATTATAACATAATATAGTGCATCACATTTTGATGATATAAGACTATCCGGAACAAGGCGTGAAATTGCATTTTTGATGTGTGAGAACGTCCCGGGACGCCCCGCATTGCCCTGAGGGGCATTATGGAGAGAAAGAGAGTGTGTCGTGAGAAAATTGACGAGGTGAAATGAAAGAGATAAAAGGAATCTTTCATGGGGCTATCAATACTTTTCACTTTCCCAAACACTTGCTCCACCACTTAATTTTCCTTTTCATGACTATTGTGGGTCCCTCAAGGGCTTATGGAGTATTTTTTAAAGCTTTGCTCCAAAAATATAAGAAGGAAAGCCTCATAATGAATAATAGTCTAACCTCATCAAGTAAAAATAGATGCCTCCATGTAGGGCTTTAAAAAGGAGTCTTGCTCCTCATAGTCTAACCTCATGAAGTAAAAATAGATGTATAATAGATTGCTACCAGTGTTTTTTCTCATCAGTTTTGTTAAATCAGTTTTTATTTAATAATTTATTTCAAAGTGACACACCACTACTTGTAATGCCCATCAATTTAATTTTTATTAACTTAACAAAATAACAAACTTAAAGTTAAGTGATTATTATGGTTTTAAAGTTAAGGAATTAAAAATTTATCAACCTTGTGATCCTAACAGAGATAACACGGCTCATTTGATAAGAATTGCACGGTCACCCAATGACAAAAATGAAGTAAAAACCCCCGATAACGGTTTAACATTACATATACTTTTCTACTTTTGTATCTAATTCAACAACCCTCAAATCAATAGAACATACATGATACATCATCAAAAGCGATATGAAGTAGAATAGTAGATGATGCATCCAGCAGCTAAGTAAATTACTCCTTGATCATGATAAGATCAATAAGACGTTTAACATTATAATAAGATTGTCCCCCTTCAACAATCGTTGACCGGCTCTTCTGTTTCATCTCTTTTACATTCTTTCTAATCTCGCCATCATTCATTAACTTATTAATCCCACTTACAATTTCCTCTGCCTTAACCAACATCCCGTTTCGATAATCAACTTTAATTTCTGCGGCCAATCCTAATTCCCCAACGAACTGGAACGCGTTAAGGTGTTGTTCTGCGTAAATGGGCCAAGCCGCTATTGGAACCCCACACCATATACTCTCCAGTATCGAGTTCCACCCACAATGTGACACGAACCCTCCTGTAGAAGGATGGGACAACACCGCCATCTGTGGTGCCCATCCAATTATCTTCCCGATACTCGATGTTCGTTCTAAAAAGCCCTCATCCAAGATTTTTTCTAGACTTTCGTAATCCTCTGGACCATCCATTAGTATATTCGATTGTGGTGGACGCCTAAGCGACCATAGGAAACGTTGTCCACTTTTTTCTAGAGCAATTGCAATTTCTTTCACTTGTTCCTCATTGAAGGTTCCCATGCTCCCAAAGCAGAGGAACACAACCGAATTCTCGGGCTGATCATCTAGCCATGTCATAATTTCGTCCGACTTATCATTATTTTTCGGGTTTTTGAGGTTTAGTATCGGCCCAACTGGTAACACTTGTGGGCGACAGCGGTAACTTCCATAAATGGCCCTCATCCCACGCCGTTCAAGGTCTAGAAATGTATTTACTATAATACCCTTTGATTTGCGAAACCTCTTGGCTAGATCTAGATAGATTTTTAACGTATCTCCTTTCATATGCACTGGACTAGGTAAAAGTTCGGACGGGACAGGGTAGTAAAAACTCGGGATTGAAAGCTTCAATCCCGGGTCAGCAAACTCTGTCGCATCATAACCCTCATAGTCGCGCTTGTCCTGCAAGTAAAACATCGTGCCAAGCGTGGCAGCACCAGATGCAAAATACGTAAATGTTGGAACACCAAGCTCATTCGCGACATCGGTCATAGGTACACAAAACATATCAACAACGAACCCAACGAGCCGAGCAGAGCTAGAACTAACGATGTCTTGGACGATTTTCTTAACATGTGTCTTGTGGTATTCGATGAAAGCGTTGAGGAAAGTGTTGGGTATGACATGTGATTTTGCTGTTTCGTCACAAGGGATGTCTATGAAACGTAAACGGGGAGTTGAGTCTTGAGTTACTTGATCGTAATATGATTGTGAGGAGGGGTTCATTAGGATGATCGAGACGGATAGGCGTGGCTCACGGTCGAGGAGAAGCTTGGCGAGCTCCACCATCGACGGCAGGTGACCGGCTAATGGAAATGGAATGAAAACGAGCTCTGAAATGGTCATTGTGTTTTTGAAAAGATACCGGAAATTGGTGAGCATTTTGGTTGGTTATTATATAACTTTGGGAGTAAAAGTTAGTTGAATTATTTATCATCAATTTAATTTTTCGTTTTATAGCGAAGAAGCCTAAATTTGAAGATGATGTCACGGCCTTAGTCATCGTTTCAACCTTCCATAATGGAATTCAGTATTGAAGGGTTATATTTGTAAAAAGAGAGACTCTCTCGTCTTACAACACGGGATAAAAATTCTCTAAAGTTACTTTCAACTTTACTAGTAAAGTTAGAAGTATCTTGACCTTTGTATTTAAATCAAGGGTCAAAATTCAAAGATATATATTTCAATCTTGACCTTTGATTTTAATTCTAAGGTTAGAATCACCAACTTTACTAATAAAGTTATAAATAACTATAAAGAATCCTCATCCTACAACACCGTCTTACATTTTAAAATTAGAGTTAACTTTCCTTCCGGGTTGTTACTGGCATGGATCAAAATCATTGACAAAATTTCAAATTTAAGGATAAAAAATATAATTTCGTAAGAAAAGGAATAAAATATGAAATTTCGTAAAAATCACAAGAACCAAAAGTATAAGTAATTCTTAAAATTATCAATATAAATATAAAACAACGTTTTATTAAAAACTCAATAGCACTTAATTATTTTTATTTATATTGAAAAATATAATACATTAATTTTAATATCACTTTATCAAAGCTAGAAAAACACATTACCTTAAGAATAAAAACATTTTATTGGAAAAAAAATAAAAATACAAACACATCAATAATAACTAAAACATAAAATTATAAACGATAATTTGAATTTCGCCTCTCAACTAAGTTATCATATTTTATACTTTCAATACTATAAAGTGATTTTACTCAAGTTATTAATAGGACATTCAAAAGGGGAATGGACTATCTTATCATCACATGTGGTTGGTTAACATCAAAAGAGTCTCGTCGTTTTACTTATGGAACTCGATTGCAAAAGTTTTCCAACTTCAAAGGTTAAGTTGTAACAAAATCTCTTAAAGATTGAAAATGCAAAACGTGAAAGTCTTGAAAGATGAAAAATATAACTAACGTAAAAATAACTAAATATAAATAAGCATTGTACCAATTTAAATGTCCAAATTTGATTTATAAAATCTTTTTTTCTCTAATTTTAACCGTAAGTAATTTTGTTTGTAGAACATAATACTTAGTGAAAGTTATATTAATGAAAAATATATTTGTAAAGACCCAACTCGATAAACCGAAAATATAAGAATTTTTTTTTATACCCCACTGTGCCGTAGTGGAAATCCTCGGCCAGAACATGAACATGCCTCACTGCGCCGCAGTGGGTTCGACAAATCTCCCACTGCGCCGCAGTGGGAGGAACCAAAATGGTTTCCGTGGGAATCCATTGCGCCGCAGTGGGCAAAGTCACCCCCACTGCGCCGCAGTGGGCTACCTGACAACAACCCTAATACTCATTTCGACCTTGAACAACTTGTAACCTTCAAATTTCAAACCAACATCTGAAAGACACATTCTAGAGATTTATAACAACTTCATGGACACATTTTAAACATAATTACAACATCAAATTGTTTCAAAACTCTTGAATACCATTAACGGGTCATTTACCCATTTTGACGCTATTTTCGTCCAAAGTGCAACTTCACAATTTGTTAAGACTTTACACCTGATCATTTACAAAATTTTAACAAAAGTATGACCATCAAACCAAAATGTACCAAGAGCTAAGAGGAGAGGGATTTCTAGGCCTCTAATCCAAAAGTTTGTCATTCCTCCAAGAATGACCCAATACCTCCAAATCTTGCAAAGTCACTTCAAGCTCTAGTCAACTCTTTCAAATCAACACACTAGTTCCTTCTTCCGGAACTACCTACAAAAGGGTAAATAACTAAAATATAAGCAAAGGCTTAGTGAATATACCTGCATACATTTAAGGATACGAAGGAGGACAAAGTACAAGGACTTTTACATGTAACCAATGGCATCGTCATGTCACATTTACATATTCACCTTGTACACTAACAACACATATATAGATCCATATAAGCTAAACAATCATATCTATCGGGATTCTTAGGCCAAGGAGGTTCTTAGGCCTCATATCATATCAACTATCGGGATTCTTAGGCCCCGTAGGTTCTTCGGCCTCATAATAACAATGCCCCACATAGGCTTATGCCACATCAATTACCACACATGGATTTACAAACTTCAACATGAAATGGTCAAAACCACCATAGACAAAAGGCTTCAACATGATGTGGTCAATTGATCAAACATAAACATAAAGGTATGCAAATATACTCACCTCCTCCGCAAAAAGGACAACAATGCTAAAACGAATAAGCACAAGCAAGCTTCAACCTATAATCATATCATAAAATGTATAAGCTTACATTCACAACTTGACTAGTTCAACCTAGCCATTCTCAATCACTAGCCTTTTCTAAACCCAAAACTCAACTCATTTGTCATTGAGTTTCTTTCATCTATAACAACATCATTGATCCTACCATTTTCATTCATATTTCAATAACTAACAAAAATTCATCTTTTCTTACAAACTCAATTTGTCACATTGAACTCATCTATTTCAAAAATCAAACACATCATATAACTCAATGACAACTAGGTTGACTAAGGAATTGGGGAAAAATTAACCATAATTCATATTCTAGCAAAACCCCTAATTTGGTTCATCCATGAACCCTAATTTCAAAGGAAAGATAAAAACTAATTTAAGGGAATTCAATACCTCAAGATTCAATGAGCTAATTCAAGACTATAGGCTACAATTTCTTTTTCACCCTTTTTCCTCTTGATTTTCGGCCACCACCCAAAATCACCAAAACCCTAGCTTTTAAATTTCTAATATAGATGAAGATGATTAATGTTTTTGCCCTTGGATGAATTACTCTTTGATTTAGAAAGAATATGAGAAGGGATGCATGTAGGGAAGAAGAAAAATAGAAGTGGGAGATGACTCATGATCAAATGGATGGCTGGCACTTTGTGAGGATGCCACGACCCATCCCACTTTTGTGGGTATTTTACCCGCTATCCGCTAAAGTCCAACTAAATTAACCCCATATCCAAAAATAAATGACCTACAAAATTTATTTAATGTCAAAACTATGAAAAGGGGTTAATTTCTTTTACCTTAAAATATTTGGGGTGTTACAACTCTCCCCCACTTGGAACGGATCACGGCCTTGTGATCCAAGCCGTATGCAAAGACGGATAATAAACTAGCACATCATACTCGGATTCCCATGTACAATCGGACATGCTACCATGCTTCCACAATATCTTGTAAGTTCTCACCGTCTTATTTCGTACTCTTTAAAGCTCTTCCTCGACTATGGCAATCGGCTCTTCAATATAATTCAACTTATTATCGACCTCAATCTCATTCAATGGTACATAGGAAGACTCGTTGGCAAGGCATTTCCTAAGATGTGACACATGAAAAGTAGGGTGAATTCTCGATAACTCTTCCGGTAACTCCAAATGGTAGGCAACCTTGCCAACTTTAGCCAAGATTTTGAACGGGCCAATAAAACGGGGACTTAACTTTCCACGCTTTTGAAACCGTAGAACACCTTTCCATGGAGAGACCTTCAACAAAACACGATCACCAACATTGAATTCAATTGGCCTTCTTCCTTTATCCGCATACGACTTTTGTCGGTCTTGAGCCATTTTCAATCTTTCCTTGATCACATCTATCTTCTCAATGGTTTTCAACACCACTTCCGTGCCACCTATTTCCCTTTGACCTACTTCTTCCCAACAAATTGGAGATCGACACTTCCTTCCATACAACATTTCGTACGGTGGCATTTGAATACTAAAATGGTAGCTATTGTTGTATGAGTACTCTACCAAAGACAAGTGAAGATCCCAAGTGCCTCCAAAATCAATGATACATGCCCGAAGCATGTCTTCAGTCGTTTGAATGGTTTTCTCACTTTGGCCATCCGTTTGTGGGTGATAGGCGGTGCTAAGCTTGAGCTTGGTACCCATATCTTCATGAAATTTTCGCCAAAAGTGAGAAGTGAAACGAGTGTCTCTATCCGAAACAATGGAGATGGGAACTCCATGTCTTGCTACAACTTCTTTTACGTAGATCTTTGCCAACACTTCGGATGATGATGCCTCATGGATGGGAAGAAACAAGGCACTCTTGGTCAATCTATCTACTATTACCCAAATCGTATCGAATTGATTTCTAGGCGTCTTGGGCAATTTAGTGATGAAATCCATGGTGATCTCCTCCCACTTCCATTTGGGGATTTCCAACGGTTGCAACATACCATAAGGCTTTTGATGCTCCGCTTTCACTTGTGCACAAGTCAAGCATTTTTCAACATACTTCACCACATCTCGCTTCATACCGGGCCACCAATATTCCACCTTCAAATCATGATACATCTTTGTAGCACCGGGGTGGATGGAGTACTTGGATTTGTGAGCCTTATCAAGTAGGACTTGTTTCAACTCATAAGAAAATGGGACCCAAATCCTCCCAAAACGTAAGGTAAGACCACGAGAATCCTTAGTAAAATATTGAATTTGACCTTGAATTCTTTCTCTCTTAGGATGTCGTTGCAAAGCCTTTCCTTGAGCTTCCTTAACTTGATCAAAGAAATCGTTGGTGATCAAAACCCATAGGGGAGAAACAACTAAAGCATGATGAGAACTCTTCCGACTCAAAGCGTCCGCCACTACATTAGCCTTCCCGGGATGATATAATATCTCACAATCATAACCTTTCAAAAGATCTAACCATCTTCTTTGGCGATTATTGAGATCTCTTTGCTCAAAGAAGTACTTGAGGCTTTTATGATCGGAGTAAATGGTAAACTTGACTCCATAAAGGTAATGGCGCCAAATTTTCAAAGCAAAAACCACCGCCGCTAACTCCAAGTCATGGGTAGGATATCGTTTTTCATGCTCTTTCAATTGTCTAGCGGCATAAGCAATCACTTTACCTCGTTGCATAAGAACACATCCAAGGCCATTAAATGATGCATCACAATACACTGCCATGTCTTCTAGGCCATCGGGCAATACGAGGACCGGCGCTTGACTTAGTCTTTCACGAAGTTGTTGGAAAGCCATCTCTTGTTCGCTCTTCCATTTGAACTTAATGTTCTTTCGGGTCAACTTGGTCAATGGGGAAGCTATTTTAGAGAAGTCTTGAATAAAACGACGGTAATAGCCCGCTAGACCAAGAAAACTTCTAATCTCCAACGGATTCCTGGGTTGTTCCCACTTCATCACCGCATTAATCTTGGCCGGGTCCACCATAATTTCTTCACTATTAACCACATGACCAAGAAATTGCACTTCCCTTATCCAAAACTCACACTTGGAGAACTTAGCATAGAGCTTCTCTTTTCGTAATGTTTCCAACACCTCGTTTAAATGAACTTCATGATCGGATGAACTTTTTGAGTAAATGAAAATGTCATCAATGAAGACGATCACGGACTTATCGAGCATAGGGCGACAAACACAGTTCATGAGGTCCATGAAAGCCGCGGGAGCATTAGTAAGGCCAAATGGCATGACCACGAATTCGAAATGACCGTAACGAGTCCGAAAGGCGGTTTTAGGAATATCTTCTTCACGTACTTTGAGTTGATGGTAACCCGAACGAAGATCAATTTTGGAAAAATACGAAGCTCCTTGAAGTTGATCGAATAAATCGTCGATTCTAGGCAATGGATACTTGTTCTTTACGGTGACTTTGTTGAGCTCGCGGTAGTCGATGCACATTCGCATGCTTCCATCCTTCTTCTTTACAAAAAGTACCGGTGCACCCCATGGAGAGTTACTAGGTCGAATAAAACCCTTGTCAAGTAATTCTTGTAGTTGCTTCATCATCTCTTGCATCTCCGTTGGGCCAAACGATAAGGAACTTTAGCAATGGGGTTAGCTCCCGAAATAAGATCAATTGAGAATTCAACTTGTCGTTCGGGAGGAATGCCTTACAAGTCTTCGGGAAAAACGTCGGCGAATTCATTAACAATAGGGATGTCTTCGATAGATAGGGGTTGCTTCTCAACATCTACGATGTGGGCAAGATAAGCATGACATCCATGTAATGTAGCGTTTGGCACGAGCAAAAGTACACACGGATATAGAACGTTCTTTCTAATCACCGTAAACCACCAAGTCTTTGCCCTTAGAAGTCTTCAAATACACCGCTTTTTCATCACACGCGATCTTGGCGTTACAAGAGCTCAACCAATCCATACCTAAGATTATGTCAAACTCTCCCATTGGAAAAGGAATTAGATTAGCTTGGAAGAGTTCCGAAGAAATTTTGATTTCACACCCTTTATACACATCCTTCACTAATTCCACCCTACCATTACCAACCTCAACTCGCAAAGTATTTTCTAGACATGTCTTAGACATGGGAATAACATGAATTACTCTAGTTGCAACAAATGATCTATTCGCCCCTGAATCAAAGAGAATTCGCATAGGCACATTATATACAAGAAATGTACCTGTGACAACATCATCCGAGTTTCTTGCTTGCTCCACCGTGAGTTGAAAAGATCTTCCACGCGGGTTTCCATGAACTTGAGCGTTCTTCCTCTCCGCCTTCCCCCTTCTCTCTTCTAGCCTCTCCTCTTCAGTCAACTTAGGGCATGAGCTTCTCATATGGCCCTCCTCAAAGCACTTGAAACATATAAGGGGTTTTTGAGGTTTAGACCTACATTCCCGACTAGTGTGCCCCGGCTTCCCATAAGTATAACAACCCTTATTCGCCGCCCTACATACCCCCAAATGATTCTTCTTGCATTGGCGGCAAAAAGGAACATTTCTTCTATTTGAGTGGTTACCGGAACTACCCTCTTGTCTAGGCCACTTGCTTGGAGAATTTACATCCTCATATCTTCTCTTCAATTTCATGATCCCGGGCCACATCCGGCAACATGGAGAAAGACTCCATTTGACGCAAACTAATCTTCTCCCAAAGGTTCTTCCTCAACTTCAAATAGAATTGCTCTTTGAGTAATTGGTCATTCTCAAGAAATTTCGGACAAAATTGAGCCTTGTCCAAGAATTGGGCTCGGAATTCGTTCAAGCTCATGTTGCCTTGACAATCATTGAGGAATTCACTCCTCAACTTAGTTACCTCGGCCTCCGATCGGAATTCCTTGAAAAACATTTCCTTAAATTCGGGTCATCCCACATTATCTAGCGCCCCTTTCTTGATAGCCAACAAACCATCCCACCATCTCTTCCTACTGTTTTTGAGCATGCTCACCGCAAAAATAACTTTAAGATGTGAGGGGCATTGACTAGTACGGAAAGCCCCTTCTATCTACGATATCCACCTCGTACAAACAATGGGATCATGATCACCGTGATACTCCGGAGGGTGGCACACTTCAAAGTATCGAAAGGTGAACTTCTTCTAGTAACTTCTTTCCCCCGTTACTTTCACCTCCTTCTCTTCTTCATTCTTCTTGCCTTTATCCTTGGCATCACGTTTCTCAAATTCCCGTTGCACGTTAATTGCAACCTCTTCCCTGATCATTTGAGCTATGTGGTTATTCATAGCCCCTTCCATTGTTGCGTTCAATCTTTTGAGTAACACCGGAGTGTACTTCTCTAAGGCTCTCCCGATTTGGTCCGAGGTATCCATACTATCTTCGGCAAATATGGGCTCTTCTTCTTCATTTTGACTATGGTTTTCATCTTCGTCGTTACGTTGATCGGCCATATTATAATAAGAATGAATAAACAGATTTAATTTCATAACCTATCTCTACACGCTCAAACTAAAACCAAACCTATAATTTTGTACTAAATCGTCTCAAGGTTTGATGTCGTTAGTTTATAAATTGTTAATACTTCAACCATAATAAGGCCAACTTCTTATTGTGCATTAAATACTAGCAAGTGGATAAACTAGCATCATCAAACGCATCTTTCGATCCCATATAAAATTTCGGTCACCTAAGGTCGAGTCTCAACTAAGGTTTAAGTCTAGGAACCCCCTACACGAGGAAATACCTAAATCCTTTAAACCTTGGCTTTGATACCAACTTGTAAAGACCTAACTTGATAAACCGAAAATATAAGAATTTTTTTTTATACCCCACTGCGTCGCAGTGGGTCGAGGACTCCCCACTGCGTCGCAATGGAAATCCTCGGCCAGAACATGAACATGCCCCACTGCGCCGCAGTGGGTTCGACACATCTCCCACTGCGCCGGAGTGGGAGGAACCAAAATGGTTTCCGTGGGAATCCATTGTGCCGCAGTGGGCCACCTGACAGCAACCCTAATACTCATTTCGACCTTGAACAACTTGTAACCTTCAAATTTCAAACTAACATCTGAAAGACACATTCTAGAGAATTATAACAACTTCATGGAAACATTTTAAACATAATTACAACATCAAATTGTTTCAAAACTCTTGAATACCATTAACAACACATATATGGATCCATATACTATCAAACCTAAATATACCAAGAGCCAAGAGGAGAGGGATTTCATGTCACATTTACATATTCACCTTGTACACTAACAACACATATATGGATCCATATAAGCTAAACAATTATATCTATCGGGATTCTTAGGCCCCGGAGGTTCTTAGGCCTCATAATCACAATGCCCCACATGGCTTTATGCCACATCAATTACCACACATGGATTTACAAACTTCAACATGAAATGGTCAAAACCACCATAGACAAAAGGCTTCAACATGATGTGGTCAATTGATCCAACATAAACATAAAGGTATGCAAATGTACTCACCTCTTCCACATAAAGGACAACAATGCTAAAACGAATAAGCACAAGCAAGCTTCAACCTATAATCATATCATAAAATGTATAAGCTTACATTCACAACTTGACTAGTTCAACCTAGCCATTCTCAATCACTAGCCTTTTCTAAACCCAAAACTCAACTCATTTGTCATTGAGTTTCTTTCATCTATAACAACATCATTGATCCTACCATTTTCATTCATATTTCAATAACTAACAAAAATTCATCTTTTCTTACAAACTCAATTTGTCACATTGAACTCATCTATTTCAAAAATCAAACACATCATATAACTCAATGACAACTAGGTTGACTAAGGAATTGGGGAAAAATTAACCATAATTCATATTCTAGCAAAACCCCTAATTTGGTTCATCCATGAACCCTAATTTCAAAGGAAAGATAAAAACTAATTTAAGGGAATTCAATACCTCAAGATTCAATGAGCTAATTCAAGACTATAGGCTACAATTTCTTTTTCACCCTTTTTCCTCTTGATTTTCGGCCACCACCCAAAATCACCAAAACCCTAGCTTTTAAATTTCTAATATAGATGAAGATGATTAATGTTTTTGCCCTTGGATGAATTACTCTTTGATTTAGAAAGAATATGAGAAGGGATGCATGTAGGGAAGAAGAAAAATAGAAGTGGGAGATGACTCATGATCAAATGGATGGCTGGCACTTTGTGAGGATGCCACGACTCATCCCACTTTTGTGGGTATTTTACCCGCTATCCGCTAAAGTTCCAACTAAATTAACCTCATATCCAAAAATAAAATATCAGGAAATTAATTTAATGTCAAAACTATGAAAAGGGGTTAATTTCTTTTACCTTAAAATATTTGGGGTGTTACAATATTTAAACTCAATCTATCCATATATATATATTTCAAATCAAGTACTATATAACACAAATAAAAAAATTTATAGTTAAAGTTGCGTAAAAAAGAATTCAAAGTCAAAATATGATATTTAAATTGGGACATTATCACAATCATAAACATATTTTCACTAGGATTGTTATCCGCACGTAGTGGCAGGGTAATAGGCATTTAAGAAAACAGAATAAGGCTTATCTATACAAATCTGATACAATGTTCTTCACATTTGTAGTGCATATAAGATATAACAGTTAGAGCCTGTCATGTGAACATCTACTTATTTGCAAATAGCCCCATATTAAAAATGAAATCTGTGTACAAAAGTAACATAAAAATACCGAGACCACTACTGTCATTCTTATGAGACCATATATAATCACATGCAAAGCTTAATTTTCAATGGTTCGGCATCAATACCATTCTATTTCTAACCAAGATCGGCACGTACTTTGTATAACTCTGCTTTTCGTTTGTCTGTCGTTTCTATGGCATCGCATCACAACAAAAGATATGAGTTGTTTACAAAGTCTACTATTATGTTATATACTACCTAATACATAAATTCAGAGTACCAATGAGAATGTGGTATATTGTTTATATTAGGCATTATTGGTATCAAACATTCTAACTTGCATTTGGTCAAATACGTTTTCCCGAAAACTTTCTGATTTGTTTGCAAGTTCTTACGATTTTGGTTTCCTGGCTGCGGCATCCTTTCCAGTTATGACAGAATAGTATCATTCGTATATTTGTGATTTACACACTACCTGTAACATATTGATAATTTTACTGTGATAACCAATATTTTTTATTTGTTTAAGAGAAATTGAAGGTGCATTCAGTTAAATATCTCACTCTTAGTTTTAGGTTTTCGAATATTAAGCATTTTTATAAGACTATACTTGTGGTATTTACCATCTTTATATTTAAAGGAAGTGGATAAAAATGTAGTTATTTTTAACATTTACCTGATGCTATTATTTGTAGAATTTTAGACCATATGATTAAGGTGTAGTACAAAAATGTATAAAAACGTAACCTGCGTATGTGGATAAAATTTGAATCTTAATTTATCAGTTGAAGAGAGAAGCCAAAAAGTAAAAAAGGGATTTGTTAGCTAAAAGCAGTTGACCAACAACTATATCTTCGTTGACTAACAGTCTTTTTTCCTGGTACAATACCTAAGTTGTTATTGGATTTTTTTTGTTATACTCTTTGAACTTTTTATTGTTGTTTTAGTATTTTATGTTAAACTAGTAGTTTTATTGGTCGGGCCAAAGGCCACCTGCTGGTGAAAACAGGGGCTGTTTTAATCAAGTAATAAGGTTTGTAAATAACGCTTACAGTTTCTATTAGTGATTACCATCATAGACTGAAACATTCAAATCAATTAGAAAATGTTAGTGAAAGTTCCTTGATAAATTTTCGAACTAAAGTGAAGTAACTTACATGTATTTAACTCCAACTACTTCCTCATGACCTGAACAAACATAGCTTGGACAACCTCCTGTTTGCAAGTAAGCCCTTTGTTGCACTTGTTGCAGTTGACATAAACATAATACCATGGCCGTTCCATTTCAATGAATATAACTGTTACCTGGCATGAGCCTCAATTTTGCTGTGATGTAGAGAAGTTAAAGTGATTGTAGATTGGCAAAACTAAATTAAAGTATTAAACTTAGCATAAACGAGGTGCATAGTACCATTTTATGTTCTATTCCTTTTGAAAGTAAATTAGCAAGACTGATTGCGGCATTTGTGGTTTCATATATTTCTTGGAACCCGATTACAACGAAAGTTAAATGTTGTCAGTAACGGAAGAATCTAATCGTAGGAAAATGATAATGACAGCCCGACAGCCTTAAGGGCTGTCACTAACAACATATTACATGCTTAAAAACTTATACATTATATATTAAAAACCGCTCCCTGATTTTTCTAACACCAAGGTACAAATTTTAATGCATCCAATTAGTTTTTACAGACAACCCTAAGGGTTGTCACTAACAAAACCCAAAAAAATATTATAAGTAACAAACCTAATGACTTATGTAGAAATTGGTCAAAGTAACTGTATGCAAATGATATAGCTCTTGTTCTTATTCCTTATCAAGGTCTTCGCTTTCATCTGATCAACAATAGAAGTTTCACTGAAGTCGTCACCTTAGTGAAAGCACTAAGCAAGCAAATTACCTTAATGAAATATGGAAGCGGGTGTAAAGAAAGCCATTTTTCGATAGTTATTCAAGGTGAAGTAAATCCCTATAACAGGCCTTCGTAGTAAGAACTCTTAAAAGATTTCGATGAGAATGAATGCTTCGTGACCAAGAAAGCGCAGCCAATAGGGGATTTTCATAAAGTTTAAAACGGAGGTGTTTATGCTTTACTAGAAATGTAAATAGATATGCATTTTATCGAACACCTTGTTTGCATTTGCACAATTGTTATTACAGATAAAACATTTAGACCAAATTTAACAAGCCCATATCTTGAAATGATTGAAAATGCAATAAAGATTAACAATGACATAAATTAAGTAAACCAACTTGTAATTAAATTTACTAAAATTAGATTAACATGTACTAATAATAAATATAATTGAAGATGAAACATTAACGGGCCTATTTTATGCGACCACATTGTTGTCTCAAAAGAGTTGTATCTACGACAATAAGAGCTTTTTTGTTTTTAAGTACAGTATGAATCTTGTATCTTCGTATACATACCCACAAAGCTATTTGCATGCGTCACTTCTTCAAAAATAGAAATGGACGGCTTTGGCACTAAGAAATTGTGCCGGTGAATTGAATCAACTTATTAACAGCGAAGCCTAGAATGCAAAGTTGCAAGCGCACTAACATGGAGCTTCAAAAGGACCACATCTCCAAAGCCACGAGAGAAAATAAAAAGAAAAAAACAAAGGTCATGGGATATGTTTCTATTGATCAGGTATAAATTGGGAATCTATCACGAGGAGACTTTCAAGCGTGGACCCAATTAAAATAACATAAATTAAACTTTTCGATATTCGTGATAAGTTTACCCCTTTCAAATTCAAAGAAAAAGAGAAAACAATCTCCAATCCATTATGTACCCGAGCAATGCGGCGGTTAATGGTGATGGCTACATCTATTGGTGTAGGTAAAAGTTATTTGATTTTAAGGGGTTAGTAGAGATATTTCCAATATAATAAACTAATGGTGTAATTTAATATTAATGGTTGATGATGATTTAATTCATTAAGGGTATTTTGGTTAATTCGCATGTCCCATTTGTGTAAACTTTCAACATAGGGTTATAATTTTTATATAGTAGTATAGAAATATAGAAGTATAGATAAAATGCGACACTGATTGTTTTATTTCTAACCTTTAGTATAAATTAAGTTAAACCGACATATAATGGGTGTCAAAAAGTGTAACACCCCATAAATTAAGGTAATTCAAATAGGTATTTTTAATCTATATGAACTAAAATATAAACATTATGATATATAATTTATATCTAGTATATCTATTATATGCCTAAAGTACCAGTCAACTAGTTAGTGCCTTTATTATACACAATAAGTTATTTTAGGGACTAATGTATCATATATGTAAAGTTCATATTTATTATTATTAGATAAAGTTAATCAAATAGATATATATGTAGAAATTTAAAAGAAAAAAGTGAAAGAAAAACAAAAGGGAAGTTAACAGAAGTAGCTGGGAGCTCCTTCTACAAACACGACATATACTTAGTGTGTGAAAACATGGTGTCATGAGTATGTGTCCCTCTCCTGAAGATATCTAGCTCAAGATTAAGGAGAAACTTGATTTTAGCTAACTAGAAAGTAAAGTAGAGTGCTTTTGATCTTTAATCAGGAGTAAATCAAGGTATGAATTTTTCTACTAGATATAATCAACCTGATTTTTGTAGAAGATCTGAGTCTCAACTTACTAGTTGAGATATCATAGATAAAGATGGTGTGGTAATCTTATACCACCATGTTTTAGTCAAAAAGAGAAAGATATGTTTTTATAAGATTTGATTATACAAGTTTTGCTTCATATAATTTACTCGTGATTTGCAACAAGTTGATTGGAATTGATGTAGCAGATATATGGATGTTTACTTAAACAAAAGAAGTAATTTTTATAGTGAATAAAATCATGTAGACAAGGTGTTTGATGTAAAGCCTCAAAGAAAACTCGATTTTCAGAAAAAGGTCATATTAGCTATGGGATATTTTGTAGTTAGAAGCTGATGGAAAACAACCCAAAAAGAATAGATAGTTGTATTTTAACCTTTAAGTGATACGTGTATTATGCTTTGTGTATAGGTGATACAAGAGATCAACCAAGTTTTACTTAAAAGCTAACGGTGATTATAAGGTGAGTAACGGATAGAATAGAATGATAGGTAATATCCAGAATGCGTCTAGATATGTATGAGGGTATGTACTTATCACATTACCATAAGGTTATTTTATACGGGATTGATCTAGATATCTCTCGTATGAGTATGCCATTTATTTCATGAATGTTGAATGCATAGAATTACCAGAAAAGGAATTCCTTACATACTAGAATGTGACTCTGAATTTGTTTCAGATCACAACAGAAAGAATTTAGATTATGCATTCTTTATATGCTAGAACCCGTTTACTCACTAAGTATTTATACTTACCGTTATATATGTTTTTTTTTAGGTGAGACAAGTGGAGCCCGAAAAGATCCAGGGAAGGGTATAGCTTAGCACTAGCGGTGTTGCTCGTTGGATGGGTAACGAGTATCTCTTAGGCCTTCCTTTGATACTAGTTACGCCCTTTTTGTGCAACTTATAAAGTTGCAAATTAAACCAGTTTGTAAACCAGCTTTTGAAACATATTATGGTAACTATATAGGGTCATATTGTAAGTAAGTAAATATGTAGTTCTATCCATATCAGTTTGTAAAAGGGTTTTTGCAAGCAGGTCCTAGTAAAGTATGAATAATCGTTTTGAAACAAGTAAGAAAGTAGTGTTTGCATCCGCTTGCAGCCTGGTCTTGGTCAAGCTTAAACTTCATGTATCTTGAACCTGGATCGTCATTTTGTATGTAAATATGATGTTGAAAGTAGTACTGAATGTTTTGTTTTAGGCTAAGATACGCCAAAGGTTGAGTCGACTAGTGAGCAGATTCACTACTTGTATGGTTGGTCTTCTTGGTCACTCCAAAACCAAAAGAAAAACTACCTGATCGTTTGTCCAGTTCATACCCTTAGCGTTTGATTATAAAATACGAGCTGCATACGTTAGTTGTATAGCTTCCCCTTGGTAGTCCATGTCCAGAACCACCACCTGATGCTTTTTGTCCAGTTATATCTCGGCTTTTGGTCATAAAATGAAAAGTAAATATATAGGTAGCTTGGATACGTTTCTCTGGTTCAAGTTAATGTTAAACCACCGGATGGTTTTATATAATAATGGTTACATATTAAAGTGTGTCGGGTGGTAGTTGTTCTTAGTGATTGGATGAGGAAAAATCTTTCTAGTGAGTTTACATCATAATAAAACTATACTCCTGGTCAAAACCCGCGAGTCTTTACTAGTCCGGTATTTTAAAGATCTTATTCTCTAGCAGTGTTATTACATGAGTGAGCTTAATATTTCTGGTCCTTTTTGGTGCTCTGTACAAAGAGACTCTACTAATGGTTTTGTCCAAATTATATCGTAGTTCCTGATCATTTAACAAGAGTCGAATTTTATTAGTTAGCCTCCTACAGTTTCAATTCGGGGTTTATGTTGAAACTATTTGATGGTCTATGTCAAAACCTTCTGATGCTTTCTGTCCAGATTATATCTAGCTTTTAGTTACAAAATGAATCAATACTTATTAGCAAACTTTAGATGATCTTTATTGTTGGCTCATGTCAAACCACTTGATGGTTTGTAGACTAATTACTCTGTTACCAAAGATCAGGTGGTAGTCGTCTTTCAATAGCTGATGTAAAATCTGTTCATCGGGTTTACATGGTAACTACACTCTGCCCCTGGTCATAACTCTTGAGTCATTAGTTTCAGTCTTGTGTTTAGAACTTCATCTTATATTATGTAAAGGTCTCGTGTCTGGAGCTTTGGTCATTAGAATGGTACACGTGTAAGTAACAAGTCATGCACCAAGTTCTATTTTTTAGATTATACACTAGTCGATAATAGTTACAGTTTATAAAAGAAAAATAACAGAATATAAATGTTTTTTTGTAAAAAAAAAATAAAATAAAATTTTCTCGGGCGTTTCAAGTGGTATCAAAGCTCGGTTTAAGAGAATTAAGTATCCACCATTAGTTGGGTACTTGAACTTAAACCAAATTGCCATGCTAGTTATTGAACTGTGTAGATTTTATTATGTTTATGCTAGTAATATAGATTTTTATAGAACTAATTGCACTAATATTTGATGATATTTTATAGTGATAAATTGAATATGCATCTTCACATGCTAGCATTGTATGCAGACTGAGAATTGTTTTAGATTACAAACCAAGATATTAATGATAGCCATAAGGACACGTTATATAATGAAATTATCATTACGTCTGATCACCGTGATCCTAATTACATATATAACATGACTTCTGGAAATCATGGAATATCTTGAGGAGTAAGCTCAAACTATTTTTAGATAGTTATTAATATCAGATAATGGTTACCGTAGTTAGTATAAATACTATGTAATTGAACTTTATATTTTTTTCATGTGTTTAAACTTTCAGTGATCTAAGATGACTGAAAGAAATGTTGAGTCGTCTCTCGGTCTTGCTCATCAGGAGGAACCCGAGGGTAGTCATCATGATGCTGAAAGAGAAGTTACACCAGAATATCTAGAAACACCTACTCGTAAGTCAACACATGTACCTGATGCTATGGAGGCAGAATTAAGAACTCTTATATCCGAGGAAATCGCGAGATCTCAGGAAGCATTAATACCTTTTTTCTTGGTTAGAATAACCGAGGCAATTAACAAAGCTGTTAATGATGACCTTGAGAAGATTAAAGAGGGGATGTTAACACACCAATCAAAGGATGCTACTGCTGAAGAAACTCGAGCTGCAAAAGATCGGTTTAGCTATAGAGAATTCTCAGCTTGCAAACCACCAGTATTTGAAGGAGAGAAGGATCCTTTAATTAGTTACAGGTGGGTTTCTGAGATTGAGGGTGCATTTAAAACTTGTGAGTGTCCTGAAAGACTCAAAGTTACATTCGCCTCTAACCTACTAAGGAACCGTGGGAAAGAATGGTGGGATCTTCAAAAACGTACCAAAGGGACCGAGTTTATTGATTTGTTGACTTGGAAAGATTTTAAAGATATTTTCCTTAAGAACTTCTTTCCTGAAGCTGAAATAAAGAAAATTCATCGCGAATTTTTGAATATGAAACAAACTTCACAATCTGTTAATGAATTCACTGGAATGTTTCTCATTAGAGCTCGTTTCTGTCCCGAGTACATGGAAAATGAAAGCAGACTTATGGATCATTATCGGGAGACGCTAAAGAAAGAGATCCGTGAGTTTGTTTCTTTTGGTCATTGGAAAACTTTTGATGAACTAGTAAATGCAGCTTTGGAAAGAGAGCAAGAGACAAACAAAGGTCGAGACTCCCCTAAGAGAAGATTTGAGCATGGGAATACATTATCAAAGAGGCAGAAAACTGGAGGAGGTAGCCATAGAATTGAAAGAAAAGAATTTCCAACTTGTGACACTTGTCATAAGAGACATCCGGGCGTCTGCCGATTGGGCTCAAAAGCATGTTATCGATGTGGAAGAATGGGGCATTTTAGTAAAGATTGCCCAAATCCGTTGCGTATCTGTGGTAAGTGCCAAAAGCCTGGTCACATGACAACAGAATGCCCCGAGTTAAAAGTTAAGCCCAACCAGCTCGACCAAAAGAGAAATGTCGATAGGAGAGGAGTAGTGACATCAAGACCTCCGGGTCGTGCTTTTCGGATGACAACAGATCAAGCTAAAGAAGCACACGATGTTGTGATAGGTACTTTCTTTGTAAACTCATTAGCTGCTCATGTGTTATTTGACTCGGGTGCAAATCGATCATTCGTTTCCCATTCATTTAGTCAAACTTTTATTCTTCCTATTAGCAAGCTCAATCCCCCATTAGATGTTGAAATGCCTGATAGAATAATGTATGTGTCTGATGTTTTTTGTGATTGTGAGATAGAGATCGATAATGAGCGATTCCCAATTGATTTAATTCCAATGTCAATTGGAGAATTCGATGTAATTGTTGGCATGGATTGGCTTGGTAAAAATAGAGGTGTCATTTTATGTAAAGAAAAGCTAATCCGACTTAAGTCCTTAAGTGGGGGAGATGTAATTGTATACGGCGAGAAAAAGAAAACATCCATGACGATATGTACTTACACAAGGGCAAAAAGACACATGTCACGTGGATGTCAAGCTTACTTAGCCCACGTGGTAGATACACAGAAAACAGTCCGAAATTTTGATGATATTCCAGTTGTAAGAGACTTCCCTGATGTATTTCCAGAAGAACTACCGGGTATACCACCCAATAGACAAGTAGAGTTTCGTATTGATCTTATGCCTGGAGCTACTCCTATAGCTAAATCCCCATATAGACTTGCACCGTCTGAGATGCAAGAGCTAATGAAGCAGCTGTAAGAACTTTTAGATAAAGGCTTTATTCGACCAAGTAGTTCACCATGGGGAGCTCCAGTATTGTTTGTAAAGAAGAAGGATGGTAGCATGCGCATGTGTATCGATTATAGAGAACTAAATAAAGTTACCATCAAGAATAGATATCCCTTACCTAGAATTGATGATTTATTCGATCAACTTCAAGGTGCCAGTTACTTCTCAAAAATTGACTTGAGATCAGGCTATCATCAATTAAAGGTTCGAGAAGAAGACGTTCCCAAGACGGCGTTTCGTACCAGATATGGCCATTATGAGTTTATAGTTATGCCGTTTGGTTTAACCAACGCGCCAGCAGCTTTTATGGACTTAATGAATCGTGTATGTCGACCGATGCTTGATAAGTCTGTAATAGTGTTCATTGATGATATTTTGGTATATTCCAAATCAGAAGTAGAACATGAGTCTCATTTAAGGCAGGTTTTATGCATGCTCCGTAATGAAAAGCTTTATGCCAAATTTTCTAAGTGTGAGTTTTGGTTACGTGAAGTTCAATTTCTTGGACATGTAATCAATGATCAAGGCATTAAAGTTGATTCTGGAAAAGTTGACGCAATCATGAATTGGGACCAGCCTACAACTCCAACTGAAGTGAGATCTTTCCTTGGATTAGCGGGTTACTATAGACGCTTTATCCAAGATTTTTCTAAGATTGCCACTCCTCTTACCCAACTTACTAGAAAGAATGTTAAATTTAATTGGGGAGAAAAGCAAGAGCGGGCATTCCAAACCTTAAAAGAGAAGTTAAGTCAAGCACCCATCTTAGTTTTACCAGAAGGTAATGAAGATATGGTGGTGTATTGTGATGCATCATATTACGGATTGGGATGTGTGCTTATGCAGAGAGGACGAGTTATCGCTTATGCCTCAAGACAACTTAAGCAAAATGAGAGAAATTACCCAACACATGATTTAGAACTAGCAGCTGTGGTTTTTGCTCTCAAGATTTGGAGGCACTACCTTTATGGTGCAAAAATCAAGATTTACACTGATCATAAGAGTCTCAAATACTTCTTCGATCAACGTGATCTCAACATGAGACAGAGGCGTTGGCTCGATTTAGTAAAAGATTATGATTGTGAGATCCTTTACCACCCAGGAAAGGCTAACGTTGTTGCTGATGCATTAAGTAGAAAAACGAAACAAGATGTTCTAAAAATTAAATCCTTTAGAATGATAGTCACTCCTGATCTTTTTGATCATATCAGAACAGTGCAACAAGAGACATGGGAGCATGGTGACGTGAAATTAGAACATCTCAAAGGTCAAGTTCATAACTTAGTTGAAGATTCTAGAGGACTTAGAACACGTTTTGGAAGAATTTGGATTCCAAATTCCAAAGAACTCAAGAAGTTGTTATTAGATGAGGCACATAAATCAAGATACTCAATTCACCCTGGAGCCACTAAGATGTATCACGACCTTAAAACAGATTACTGGTGGGTATGAAAAGAGAGATAGTTAAATATGTAGAACAATGCCTTACATGTCTACAAGTGAAAACTAAACATCAGCAGCCTTACGGAAAATTGCAACCTTTGCCAGTTCCTGAATGGAAATGGGAATGCATAACAATGGATTTGATCACCAAATTGCCTAAAACACCTCGACAACATGATGCAATTTGGGTAATCGTAGATCGTTTAACAAAAAGTGCTATCTTTTTACCAATCAAAGAAGCTTCATCTTCAGAGGTTCTAGCAAATCTGTATTTACGTGAAGTGGTAGCACGTCATGGGGTCCCGGTATCTATTGTTTCAGATAGAGACAACCGGTTTACTTCAAGATTTTGGAAGAAATTCCAGGAAGAGATGGGTACTCGTATTAATTTGAGTACAACATATCACCCTCAAACCGACAGACAAAGTGAAAGGACGATCCAGACGTTAGAAGATATGCTTAGAGCTTGTGCCATAGATTTTGGAGGTAGCTGGGATACGCATTTACCATTAGCAGAATTTTCATATAATAATAGCTACCATGCCAGCATCAAAATGCCACCGTATGAGATGCTATATGGGAGAAAGTGTTGAACTCCTATCTGTTGGGGGGAAGTTGGACAAAGAGAGTTGGGCAGTACTGAAGTTGTCGAGAAAACAACTGAAAAGATCAATCAGATACGTGAAAGACTTAAAATGGCTCAAGATCGACAGAAGTCCTATGCTGATAAAAGAAGACGTCCAATAGAATTTAGAGAAGGAGATAAAGTGATGTTGAAAGTATTTCCATGGAAGGGAATTATTCGTTTTAGAAAACATGGAAAACTTGGTCCACGATATATTGGTCCCTTCAAGATATTAGCAAGAGTCGGCAAGGTGGCCTATAGATTAGAACTACCTGATGAACTGAGTAGTATTCACAATACCTTCCATGTGTCGCATCTAAGAAAATGCTTAGTTGATGAAGCTGCGTACGTGCCACTAGAAGAAGTTGTCGTTGACAATAAACTTAACTACGTGGAAGAACCGGTTAAGATCCTTGATCTTAAAGTGAAGAAACTTAGGAACAAAGAAGTTAGATTGCTTAAAGTGCAATGGAAACATAGAAAGGGATCTGAATTCACATGGGAGCCTGAAGATGAAATGATTAAATATTACCCGGGAGTATATCAAGAATGGTTTGTGAGGACACAAATGAGTGTCAAAAAGTGTAACACCCCATAAATTAAGGTAATTCAAATAGGTATTTTTAATCTACATGAACTAAAATATAAACATTATGATATATAAGTTATATCTAGTATATCTATTATATGCCTAAAGTACCAGTCAACTAGTTAGTGCCTTTATTATACACAATAAGTTATTTTAGGGACTAATGTATCATATATGTAAAGTTCATACTTATTATTATTAGATAAAGTTAATCAAATAGATATATATGTAGAAGTTTAAAAGAAAAAAGTGAAAGAAAAACAAAAGGGAAGTTAACAGAAGTA
This sequence comes from Erigeron canadensis, assembly GCF_010389155.1. Lineage (NCBI taxonomy): Eukaryota > Viridiplantae > Streptophyta > Magnoliopsida > Asterales > Asteraceae > Erigeron > Erigeron canadensis. The sequence goes on from NC_057761.1 coordinate 3,883,367, forward strand.
TCTGGGAGCTCCTTCTACAAACACGACATATACTTAGTGTGTGAAAACATGGTGTCGTGAGTATGTGTCCCTCTCGTGAAGATATCTAGCTCAAGATTAAAGAGAAACTTGATTTTAGCTAACTAGAAAGTAAAGTAGAGTGCTTTTGATCTTTAATCAGGAGTAAATCAAGGTATGAATTTTTCTACTAGATATAATCAACCTGATTTTTGTAGAAGATCTGAGTCTCAACTTACTAGTTGAGATATTATAGATAAGATGGTGTGGTAATCTTATACCACCATGTTTTAGTCAAAAAGAGAAAGATATGTTTTTATAAGATTTGATTATACAAGTTTTGCTTCATATAATTTACTCGTGATTTGCAACAAGTTGATTGGAATTGATGTAGCAGATACATGGATGTTTACTTAAACAAAAGAAGTAATTTTTATAGTGAATAAAATCATGTAGACAAGGTGTTTGATGTAAAGCCTCAAAGAAAACTCGATTTTCAGAAAAAGGTCATATTAGCTATGGGATATTTTGTAGTTAGAAGCTGATGGAAAACAACCCAAAAAGAATAGATAGTTGTATTTTAACCTTTAAGTGATACGTGTATTATGCTTTGTGTATAGGTGATACAAGAGATCAACCAAGTTTTACTTAAAAGCTAACGGTGATTATAAGGTGAGTAACGGATATAATAGAATGATAGGTAATATCCGGAATGCGTCTAGATATGTATGAGGGTATGTACTTATCACATTACCATAAGGTTATTTTATACGGGATTGATCTAGATATCTCTCGTATGAGTATGCCATTTATTTCATGAATGTTGAATGCATAGAATTACCAGAAAAGGAATTCCTTACATACTAGAATGTGACTCTGAATTTGTTTCAGATCACAACAGAAAGAATTTAGATTATGCATTCTTTATATGTTAGAACCCGTTTACTCACTAAATATTTATACTTACCGTTATATATGTTTTTTTTTAGGTGAGACAAGTGGAGCCCGAAAAGATCCAGGGAAGGGTATAGCTTAGCACTAGCGGTGTTGCTTGTTGGATGGGCAACGAGTATCTCTTATGTCTTCCTTTGATACTAGTTACGCTCTTTTTGTGCAACTTATAAAGTTGCAAATTAAACCAGTTTGTAAACCAGCTTTTGAAACATATTATGGTAACTATATAGGGTCATATTGTAAGTAAGTAAATATGTAGTTCTATCCATATCAGTTTGTAAAAGGGTTTTTGCAAGCAGGTCCTAGTAAAGTATGAATAGTCGTTTTGAAACAAGTAAGAAAGTAGTGTTTGCATCGGCTTGCAGCCTGGTCTTGGTCAAGCTTAAACTTCATGTATCTTGAACCTGGATCGTCATTTTGTATGTAAATATGATGTTGAAAGTAGTACTGAATGTTTTGTTTTAGGCTGAGATACGCCAAGGGTTGAGTCGACTAGTGAGCAGATTCACTACTTGTATGGTTGGTCTTCTTGGTCACTCCAAAACCAAAAGAAAAACTACCTGATCGTTTGTCCAGTTCATACCCTTAGCGTTTGATTATAAAATACGAGCTGCATACGTTAGTTGTATAGCTTCCCCTTGGTAGTCAATGTCCAGAACCACCACCTGATGCTTTTTGTCCAGTTATATCTCGGCTTTTGGTCATAAAATGAAAAGTAAATATATAGGTAGCTTGGATACGTTTCTCTGGTTCAAGTTAATATTAAACCACCGGATGGTTTTATATAATAATGGTTACATATTAAAGTGTGTCGGGTGGTAGTTGTTCTTAGTGATTGGATCAGGAAAAATCTTTCTAGTGAGTTTACATCATAATACAACTATACTCCTGGTCAAAACCCGCGAGTCTTTACTAGTCCGGTATTTTAAAGATCTTATTCTCTAGCAGTGTTATTACATGAGTGAGCTCAATATTTCTGGTCTTTTTTGGTGCTCTGTACAAAGAGACTCTACTAATGGTTTTGTCCAAATTATATCGTAGTTCCTGATCATTTAACAAGAGTCGAATTTTATTAGTTAGCCTCCTACAGTTTCAATTCGGGGTTTATGTTGAAACTATTTGATGGTCTATGTCAAAACCTTCTGATGCTTTCTGTCCAGATTATATCTAGCTTTTAGTTACAAAATGAATCAATACTTATTAGCAAACTTTAGATGATCTTTATTGTTGGCTCATGTCAAACCACCTGATGGTTTGTAGACTAATTACTCTGTTACCAAAGATCAGGTGGTAGTCGTCTTTCAATAGTTGATGTAAAATCTGTTCATCGGGTTTACATGGTAACTACACTCTGCCCCTGGTCATAACTCTTGAGTCATTAGTTTCAGTCTTGTGTTTAGAACTTCATCTTATATTATGTAAAGGTCTCATGTCTGGAGCTTTGGTCATTTGAATGTACACGTGTAAGTAACAAGTCATGCACCAAGTTCTATTTTTGAGATTATACACTAGTCGATAATAGTTACAGTTTATAAAAGAAAAATAACAGAATATAAATGTTTTTGTTAAATAAAAAATTTTTTTTTCTCGTGCGTTTCAAAAAGAAAAGCAAATTTAGGTAATAATAAATAAATAAAGTTACAATAATAAAAAAACATCAAACGAAAAAAATACAAGTCAAAAATGACAAAAACGGAAGAAAAAGACATCATCTCAGAGTTATAGTACTTTTTGATGGTGTACCTCTTCAGACCACTGTACGAAGGGCCTTCTTTACGAAACATCTGCACGAAGGCTTATGCCCAGAGGTATTAATATTAAATAAATGGTTAGGGATAAATCCAAATTCTTTCCTAAATTAAAGTAAATCATATCCTAATTATAATGGGATAAGGATAACAAGTAAATCAAATAAATATATATCCTAGATATGCCAAAACCATAGCTAGGGTTAATCATTTTCTATATAAATGAGAGGTAACTCTCATTAATTCATCATGATCACAAATCTGTCTATTCACATACATAAACCCTAATTAATCCCAACCATGGTTGTAAAACTCGTCCGATACAGCCGAGTCTTGAGAATCGGCTCGTGTATCAGCCTTCTGGCAATACGAGTTTGTAAGACTCGGTCTGAAAATCGGCCAAGGTGTAAGACTCGAGTCAACTTGGTCAAAACTCGGCTGTATCGGTCAAGACTCGACTGGATCAGATCGGTCTACCAAAGTCAAACCTTTTTTTTTAAAAAGCTTTTATTAGCTATCTTATTGTTTCTAGACAATTATGTTTAAGTTGAAAAATCATGTTATGTTTAAGTTTGAAGTTTTATATATATTTATAATTTTTTGTTATCTATAATTTCAAAAACTCTTTATACATAAAAAAAACTCACTATTCACCAATCCAATTTTTAAAATATCCTGTCCCCCCCCCCCCCAACCCCCCACTCTCTCGCTGATCCGATCCTGATTCCCGAGTTCTGTAACCTTGATCCCAACCACATATCTTGGCGTAAAAAGGCATTGTCCAACCTTCGTGGAATCGCCAATAAACCCTTAAACCTCACCCAGCTCTCCACAGACGAAACCCTTTAGCCGGAGTCTACCTCATACATGTGGTTTGGTGCACAATCACTTTTCTTTGTCCCCCAAAAAATTTCACGTCAAAATAAGCATATACAGATGAAGATGATTTGAGATACTGATTCTTTCAAGTGTGACGGTCGGCGTTGTCCGCACCAAATGCTTGGCTACATATCCACTGAGAATGTATTCCATTGAACTGTTTTACCTTTTTTTTCCTAGATGATCTCATTTTTTGGTAAGCAGAGTTCTATACAATTAAGATGCGCCCACTAGTTGGGTAAATGTTTAAAACTTCAGACCTAAAAATATCTAAGATAAGTAGATATTTCGAAATAGTCAAGCTTGCGTTAATGAGAATACTTTATCACTGGACAGATGATATTTTTTATAGATGTGTTTATGGTGGTAGTGTGGAAAATAAAATTGTATTGTGGAATAAAAATATAGAGAAAGTATTTGAAAATTGTAGTCGTTAAATGGTAAAAATGTTAATGTATTTATAGAGTTTTTATGAACGAAAACATAAAACCGTTACAAAATAGTATATATTATTTTAATAAATGTGACTATCAGGAAAAAGAAATCAACAATTGAACAGACCGAGCTTTCATACCATGCCCACAATAAACTGGGTGTCGGTTTCACCCCAAACTTCCAAATTTCAGCGCAAATGGTTGGCTTGCCCAACATGTACACGCCTCGTTGGTGGCTGTTTAAGCAGTGGCGGATCTAGTAATTTTAAAAGATATGGTCAACATTTTCTTTTACGAGATTATAGGTATCCAGACTAGGTTTTCTTTTGTTTTTTTAGCTCGCGTAAGTTACATTTTGGTTAAAATCCAATGTTAAAATATATATTTTTTTTCAATTGGGAAGGTGGGCCTATTCCCTTTATGGATCCGCCTGTGTCTAAGGCATGGGTCAGTGCAAGTGAATTCTCAATTTGTTGAGGCTGACAACAAGTTGGTTACCAATTTTGTAAGAACCTCTAGAAGAAGTACTAGTGATGTTGATCAATTGTGTGTTCTAGACCATGAGTCCATGAAATTCCACTAAATACTTCACTTGTGGAGCCAAGCTCAAGATTATTGATAAGAGATGATATCTCAATGATATGTACTCTAGCTAGCCGTTGGATTTTAACGCGTATGCCCGTATGCCTTTATCCATTTGATGAGGTTATTGCAAATAAGCAAATACAAATAACATACAAGACATTCAGCTGTTTGAGTACTTAATTTTTTTTTTCTTTCTATGTAGCAAATTTCAATTCAACAATTGCTAATTAAATATCCATACTCATACATGTTTGAACTTGAGACTTCTTAAAGAGACAAAATCTAGCTCCCTTCTTCTCTTAAAAGTCCCATAAGACTTAGAACTGATTAGTTGAGTGATTATCATTCATCAAATGGTCAATAAGAAGTCCAATAGAAGCATTAGAAGATCCACCTTCTAAGACCGCAAGTCTACTCTTGTTTTTCATATCTTTCACCTTGTTTCTTATCTCATCATCACTCATTAACTTCCTAATCCCACTCTCAATCTCCTCCGCGGTCACCATCATCTCGCTGCCACCGGGTTTCATACTCATCCGGTAGTCGATCCTTATCTCCACCGCCATTCCTTTCTCCACCACAAGTTGAAAAGCATTGAGCTGTTGTTCGGCATATAGTGGCCAAGCAGCTATCGGAACCCCACACCATATACTTTCCAGTGTTGAGTTCCATCCACAATGTGACACGAAACCTCCTACTGACGGGTGGGATAATACCACCATTTGTGGGGCCCACCCTATCACCTTCCCTACACTTGATGTCCGTTCAAGAAACCCCTTTGGCAACACCTCATTCGGATTTTCGTATTCTTCTGGTAACTCCATCTTCTCTTTCGATGGTGGACGTCGTAATGCCCATAGAAATCGTTGTCCACTTCGTTCAAGGGCAACCGCAATCTCCTTAACTTGTTTCTCATTAAAACTTCCCATGCTTCCGAAACAAAGGAACACAACCGAACTCTCGGGTTGGTTGTCTAGCCACGTCATTATTTCTTCGGTCTTACCATTCGTGTTCGTTTTTTTAAGGTTCAGTATTGGCCCAACTGGAAATACTGGTGGAAGATTGACGTTGCTACTCACAAGATACTCAATCCCATGGCTTTCGAGCTCTTGAAACGTGTTTATTATTATACCCTTCGACGCACGAAAGCTCTTTGCAAGGTCAAGAAACATTTTGGCCCCATCTTTTTCCATCATTATTTCTGGTAAGAGCTTTGGTGGCACTGGATTGAAATAACTCGGAATTGACAAATCTGATTCTGAGTTTTTCAATTCAGTGATATCATAGGCATCCTGGTCACGCTTGGCCTCAAAGTAAAACATGAGGCCAAGCGTGCTTGCACCAGAAGTAAAGTAGATATAACTTGGAACCCCAAACTCATTCCCTACATCAGTCATGCTCACACAAAACATGTCGAGAACGATGCCAACTAGTCGAACCGTCCCAGAATCAATGATGCCACGAGCGATGTCACGAACATGAACCTTGTTGTGTTCAATGAAGTCGGCAAGGAAGGTCTTGGGGTTGATGAGAGCCTTAGTAGACTCGTCACAAGGGATGTCAACGATGCGTAGACGGGAAGTGGATTTTTGGGTTTCGGTTTTGTTGTTTGGTCCAAGATCGAGTTGCATGATGATGATGGTGATAGAAAGGCGTTGATCACGGTCTAGAAGAAGGTTTGCGAGCTCTAGCGTTGGCGGAAGGTGGCCGGCACCGGGAGAAGGGATGAAAATCAGTTCGGAGGTGCTCATGTTTAGTTAATTTTCGAACGTACGTTTTTTAAAAGAAAAGTGAGTGTGGATTATTGATGGTGTATTTCACTATTTAGTGTGTTTTATATGTAAGTTAAGGATAACGTGCACATGGCCAAAAATAAGAAATCGTGCACATATATGGACAAGAATAAAGAAATCGGGCCAAAATAATTACGTCATGGCTTTACTCACTCGTTTTGACTTAATTAATTAGACTTCTTGTATTAATTATGCGTAGAAGAGAAAGCAAATTTGAGTTATAACCGATTAAATATAACCGAACATATATGGAATATGTATGGAATACATACATACGTCGATATTCGTATAACTCTGACAAATATGGCTGGAAATCATGGATGCGCATACATCGACAATTTTATGATCTACAAATGGAACCTGAAATCGAAATGAACTACTAAGTAGTATATATTTCTAGGTTAGAATCCTCTAAAGTTATTCCGATAAAGTTGAATGATTGGATTAAATCTAATGGTCAAGATTAAAACATTAATTTTTTATCTTGAACATTGGATTTAATCCAATGGTTGAAGTTACTCCAACTTTACCTATAAAGTTGGAGTAACTTTAGATAATCTCAATCTATATTTCTAAGTTTAAGTTAAATTTAATAAGTTAATTGGAGAAAAACTTTGTAGCTAGATAGAAAAGTTCAATAACATAGAAAAGTTTAACTTTAGAGATTTTTTTTGAAACGAACAATATCGAATAATTGGATCATGGTAAATCTAAGTTTTCGAACAATTTTCTTTCATTAATATTGAGATATATGTTTGATCATCATGTGTAAAAAATTTATGGTTTCGCTTAAAATCGGTAGTTAATTTTTCCCTTTGGATACTACTTTTAATTGGCACACAGTTTATAAAGAAATTACACACGGAATGTGCCTCAACTATACTAATTAAACGTACGAATCTAATATTAAAAAATCTTTCTAATAGGGTAACATTATGCGCAATATTTGTTGTATTAACATTCCCATTGATTGAGGAATTATAGAGGTCTTTGAACGCTTTAAATGGATCTGAATTTTAGTGAACATAAGAATATAGTGAATATGTCAGTGCCTCAGTGGTACTAATAACCAGATAACGTTATGGTGTTTTTTTACTTTGTAGCATGATATACTCGTATATTTTCCATAAAATATGATAGACCAACGTTCGTGGTGTTATAGTACTTTTTTTCGAAATAATACACATGGATGCTATAGGTGCATGAGTTTTCCACGCTATTTCCACTTCCATGCTATAGTGCATCAGTGCGAGTTAATTTGTAGTATGATATACTCGTATATTCTCCATTACTCGTATAATTTATGTCCTTTTCCCAAAAGGTATTATTTTGGCCTCTCCATATAGTTTTGTCGTGGGGAGGAAGAGATCGACATATCTTCTAAAGACACCATAGGCACATTTGTGTTTTGGGTCTTTCTTCATTAGTATGAAAAAAAAAGGTTGGGTGGTGACATTGGGTTTTCAACTAATAGAAAAAAATATTTTTTAATTAATAATAAAATATTTAAAAAAATTTGGAGGAAGAGGTATATATCATTGGTAAGATATCTCCCATTGAGTGTTTTTACATATTCTTTCATATCCTTGTTTGGCAGGCTTATGTGCTAGACGAAGTGGCCGATCGGTAGAGACCTGATTTTTAAGGGGTTTGATTTTTTTATTTCTAATGTTATATATATTTAAAGTTATGTATTCGTATATGTAATTACCAAAGTCCATTATAAATTTTAACAATAATCTACAGTAAAAATCTAAAATTAAAGCATATAATTTAAGAGAAATGATATTCGTACCACACATTTTACTAAATCTACTACACAGGACAATCAACTAAATACAATGTACAAGTTTTCAAAGCAAGTGTGTGGTAGATTTATTAAAACTTGTGATACGATTATCACTTCCCATAAATTAACCCGCATATAAAAGCTACTTACATAATTTTGTGTATAGAAAAAAGGTTATCCGGTACATTATCTCAGAACTTGGCAGTCAAGCCACCGTGACATTGTCACTTCATTGTCTACTTTCCTTTTTTTTTTGACAACGTAAGTAGTCATTGTTGAGTTGTCTCACTAATTACCCGAACCCGAGCAAATGGGTCAGGGTGTTGTGTATATCTCGAGCCCATGAGATATAATAAACTTAACTAGAGAATAAACAAAAGAGTTATTTTTGTTAATGTTTCCTAGTTAGATAAGTATGAAAAGTTATTTAATTAGGAAATTAGTATCCTATTCTAATTTATGTTTACTTGTTGATCAAGTCGTGATCACTCTATATAATCAACCCATCAGGGATCGTTGTGATTATGAGGGTTATTCAGTTTCGAGTTTATTTTCTGAATAATATTGGAGAGCTTATTCCAATAATTGTGTGTTTGTTTTTCGTTCTAAATTAGTTCGGGACTTGAATTGGTATCAGAGCAGTTGAAGCTCCATTAAAATCAATTTATTCTTATTCAGAATTGTTGAATTAAGAACTATTCACACCATTCACGTACAGCCGAAAAGACAAGCAAGGATCAATGACAGGAGGTGCTTCAGGTAGCGGATCTGGAGTTATTCAAGCAAAAGATCCAAACACCACGAGCTTGAAGTGCCCAATGTTAACCGAAACTAATTACAACATCTGGGCAATCAGGATTAAGGCAGTGTTTAAAGTTCATAGGATTGTTCAAGCCCTTGAACCTGGAACAGAGAAAATCGATGCCAAGAGAAATGATTTAACAGTGGCCTTACTTCTTCAAGCAATCCCAGAAGAACTCGTTTTTCAAGTGGCACAGTATGAAGCCCCCAAAGAGATTTGGGACGCTTTGAAAACAAAGTATGTTGGTGTTGAAGGAGTTCGTGAGGCTAAGGTGGAACAACTCGAGAGGGAATTCGAGTCGTTAAGAATGAAGGATTCAGACACCATTGATAAGTTCTTTGCCAAGATCAGTCAATTAGTCACCAAAGCTGCTAGTCTTGGAACTCAGTATGAATATAAAAAGCTAATTCGAAAACTGTAAGTTCGGCACCACCAAGGTGTATACCCATAGTGGGTCCAATTGAATAGTTTGCAGAATTTAAAAAGATGACTTTTCAGGAGGCGGTTGAAAGACTAAAAACTTTTGAAGATAGATTAAAAGAAAAAGCAGAATATTCAACAGAAAATCAGAATAATCTCATGTTCACACAAAGTGAACAAACCTCATATCATAGGTCTTCTAGCAGCAGTAGGGGACGTGGTCGTGGTAGAGGTGGTTCATCTAATAGAGGTCGTGGACGAGGTTTAGGTCAAGCTCGAAACCAGGAAGCTAGCCAAAGTCGAGATACAAAGGGATTTGGCCAAAGCAATAATCGACCAAAACCAAAGAAAGACAAATCTGAAATTCAATGCTTGAGATGTGATAAGATGGGCCACTACGATCTGAATGTCTAGAAAGAAACAAAGTTGTAGAGGCAAATTTTGCAGAGACAGAGAATCTAGAGCCAACGTTGTTCATGATGAAATCTGAAACAGTTTTTTTGAATGAAGAAAAAGTGATCCCCACCAAGTTCAAATCCAAGGATAAGGAGGAAAACCCATGGTATTTAGATAACGGAGCTTCTAATCATATGACAGGGAACAAATCACTATTTTTAGAATTGAATGAACGTGTAACTGGTAAAGTTCGTTTTGGTGATGATTCTCGTGTAGATATTGCTGGAAAGGGTTCCATTGTATTTAAAACGAAAATTGGAGAACATGTAGTATTGATGGAAGTTTACTATATCCCGAGTGTTTACTCTAACATTATCAGTTTGGGTCAACTTACAGAGACGAGTTGCAAAATTGTTATGGAAGATGATGTGTTGCTAGTTTATGACAGAGCTAAAACTCTAATGATAAAGGTATTAAGTGCTAGTAACCGGTTGTACAAGATCAATCTACAAGTAGGGTCACCGGTGTGTTACTATCAAAACTTGATGATGATTCGTGGCTTTGGCATGCTCGTTTAGGGCATTTAAATTTCGATTCATTGAAAAGGTTGAGTTCAAGGAATATGGTTCGAGGAATGCCTACAATCGGACATCCTTCAAACATATGTGATAGTTGTCTGGTTGGAAAACAAACTGAGAAATCATATCCAAAGCAAGCAAAGTTTAGAGCTAAAAGACCACTCGAGTTACTACATGGTGATCTTTGTAGCCCAATCACACCAGCAACGCCAGGAGGATGTAGGTATATGTTTCTACTTGTTGATGATTTTTCACGATATATGTGGTGTTATTTGTTGAAAGCTAAAGATCAAGCGTTTGAAGTGTTTAAGCGGTTTAAAGTATTGGTCGAGAAGTTTTTAGAGGTAAAGGTTGGCGCATTAAGAACAGATCGCAGAGGTGAGTTCACATCAGCCGAGTTCAATGATTGGTGTGAAGCTCAGGGAATCCAGAAACACCTTACAACACCATATTCACCACAACAAAACAGAGTTGTTGAGCGGCGAAATAGGACTGTAATTGGTATGGTAAGGTGCATGTTAAGAGACCAATGTACCACAAAGATTTTGGGGTGAAGTTGCTAAACATTCCGTTTACTTGTTAAATAAAAGTCCAACAAGGTCGGTTGATTCTAAAACACCATATGAGGCATTGTTGAAAAAGAAACCTAATTTGCAGTATTTACGGGTGTTCGGTTGTGTTGGTTATGCCACAGAACCCAAAGTGGATCGATATAAACTTGATGACAAAAGTAGATTGATGGTATATTTTGGTTCTGAACTGGGAGTTAAAGCTTTTCGAATGTTTGACCCAGTTAAGAACAAGATTTGCATTCAAAGAACCGTTGAGTGTGATGAAAAGCGTGGTTGGCAATGGAAGAAAACTACAGCTGATCCAGAATTTTTTTACTATTGTTCTTCACTCTGGTCAAGACGGAACTTTAAGTGAGATGGCAAGAGAGTCTGAAATAGAGGTGGGGCACTCTCCACATAATTCAGGGGGTGCGAGTGAATTTGATCAAGAAGGGGGTGCCAGCGTGTACCGTCTTAAATATTTTTTTAGGTAATATTTAAATTTAGTATTTAATTTTAAAACTATAAGTATTAAATATATAAAATAAATATATAAATGATGGATTAAAATAAATATAGTAAAGTAATAATAAAATTATGTGGACACTCGACAATTAAAGAGACAATACCCGTGATTAGTCATACGATATCTAGCTGAGTCATCTATTAACCGACCTTAAATGATATTCACGACCTTTCATTTGAATTAGTTTATTTTTAAGCTTTCTGAGCAATAGATATACTAATAGATAAAGACATCTTCTCATGACTATAATAATAATAATAATAATAATAATAATAATAATAATAATAATAATAATAATAAGGGTGGTATGTCAAGTTATTAGTTAAAACAAAGAAATTTAATTTGAAAGTGCTTGTGTGCGTGTGGATGATCGCGTAAAAGAAAAATAAAAAAAAAAATCAAAGTAGCAGAGAAAGGAATGACTAGTTAGTGAACCAAGATTTTTAGCTAATAATCTAAGTAAGTTATATATTTTTTTTCAAGTTATGATTTAAGTTAATTAGTATTGTTGATAGTTCTTATAATTTTTATAAGAAAATTATTATATGGTAATATTATTATGAGTATTGTTTAGATAGACTTAATATAATTATGTATATGAATATATGTGTTTATTTGTGTTAGGATTGAAGATGTTTTAGTGGCCATGATTATTTGATACAACATATTAGTATGGAGTATCATGAATTACAATTCTTGTTAATTAATTGGTTACCTGATGTAACTTAATCAGATAGCTAGATGAAACCGAATGAGCATTTAAAAGCACCAAAGATCACATTTTGAATTGAATTTGTTTTAGATCTTTTATATTATATTAACTAGAAACTAACATATAATAATTAGGAAGATGGAGATAATAATTGTTATAGATGTAGTGGAATGTATTCATGATTGTATGTGGCTGTTCGAAAATAAAGGAAAATAAGTCAGTTCAATAGATGAGTTACGAGACTAGGCAATGGTTAGTTTGTCGATGATTATATGTCCAGATTGTGTATGGATGTCAAAATGAACTATGTTAACAATGCCATGTTTTTAGAGAAACTATAAAATGAAAATGGTTAGTTACTACAATGATGTTCATGCGACTAGTCACAAAAATGTTGATTTTGGAATAGGTAATAATAATCAAGAAGTGACGTTGGCTAGGCAGGATATCTAGGTGCAAGGTGAGTTATACTTTACAAGTATAATTGTTAAAAGAGCCGGGGGCTCATGCTGTGTGATAAGTACTGAGTGATAAAAGTTGTGTGATAGGTACTGTGTGATAAAAGTTGTGTGATAAGTGTTGTGTGATAAATTTTGTGTGATAAGTACTAGTACTAAAGTGCTGTGTGCACGAGAAAATAAAGTACCGGGGGTACATGAAGTGGTGGGGCCACATAAAGTGTCGGGGACACATGAAGTGCTAGGAGTACGTGAAATGGTTATACCTGTAGATTAGAACTCATTAAACATTAAGCTTACATTTTAGTTGTTAACATTTTGTAGGTGGGGAAACGAGCAAGGGAAAGAGTCAAGTAAATTGATATGCAATATGTTGAAGCATGCGATCTTTTGGTTATGTGAGACTTTAGTGACATCTTTTGAATCAAGCTCTAGGTACCTGTTTGAACGTTTGTAAAAAAGAAAGTTTAAAAGTTGTGTTTAAGAATATGTAGTTATGTTAATCTTTTGTAACGTTTGAACTAATGTTTGTGTAGTCAACTTTTATAAATAAATAAATAAATAAATTTTTTATTATGGTCAAAATTGATGAAGTTGTATTTAAAAAAATAGAATAAAAAGGGTTGGGTGTTTCACAGCGAGTCTGATCAAGAACAACAATCTCCTAATTCAAGTATAGAAGCCTCAACTGCAGGCTCAAGTACTAATATAGGTAATAAATCTGTAGTCGAAAGTGAGAATCAACAAACACCTCCATTAAGACGCTCAACGAGACAAAGATATACCTCTGTAAGACTTAATAATCGAGGTGATCAAGAAGAGTTATTACTTGCAGCTGAAGATGAACCAACAAGCTATACTCAAGCTAAAGGGAACTTGTATTGGGAAAAGGCTATGCAAGTAGAGTTAGAATCCATTGAGAAAAACAAAACATGGACTCTAACCACACTCCTAGGTAATGTTACACCAATTGGTTTAAAGTGGATATACAAAGTAAAGCGTGATGCTTCTGGTAAAATTATCAAATACAAAGCAAGGCTCGTAGCAAAAGGATATGTTCAGCAATTCGGGATCGATTTTGATGAAGTTTTTGCACCAGTAGCTCGTATGGAAATGGTACGCTTAATACTTGCACATGCATCTTGCGAAGGATGGCAGGTTCACCATTTAGATGTCAAAACAACGTTTTTGAACGGTGATTTGAAAGAAGAGGTGTATGTTAGTCAGCCTGGAGGCTTCGAAAGGAAAGGACACGAGAACAAAGTCTACCGACTAACTAAGGCTTTATATGGCCTTCGTCAAGCACCAAGAGCCTGGAATCTGAAGCTTGATTGTACTTTGAAATTTCTCGGTTTTAAGAGGTGCTCCAAAGAACATGCTATCTACACAAAACATGAAGGAAGAGATTTGATTATTATAGGTGTATATATAGATGTTACAAGTTCTAGTACCAAGAAAATTGAAGAATCAAAAACCAAATGGAGGAAAAATTCGAGATGAGTGATCTCAGTTTATTATCTTATTATCTTGGAATTGAAGTAAAGCAAACCAAGGGTGGGATCGAAATCAAGCAGGAAGGCTATGCAAAGAAAATTTTGAAAGAATCAAGTTTGTTGGAATGTAATCCAGCAAAGTGTCCTATGGATCTGGGTTTAAAGCCATCTAAGGATGAAAAAGGGGAGCAGGTTGATCCAACTAACTATTGAAGGTTGGTTGGTTGTCTTCGTTATTTGCTACACACAAGGCCAAATCTATCCTATGCAGTGGGAATTGCGAGCAGGTACATGCAAGCCCCTATGGTATGTCATCTAGTTGCTATTAAACATATTCTTCGTTATATTGCCGGTACTACAAGTTATGGATTACGGTATAAACGGGGTGGTAGTCACAAGATTGTTGGGTATCGTGATAGTAGCTATAAAACCAGTGTAGACGATGGAAAGAGTACTACTGGGCACGTGTTCTATTTTAATGAGACACCTGTCTCATGGTATTCACAGAAACAAAACACGGTTGCCTTATCATCTTGTGAGGCTGAATTTATGGCAGCAACTTCAGCAGCTTGTCAAACAATTTGGCTTCAAAGTTTATATGGTGAGATTGTTGGTGAACAAATGCAAAGGATAGTGATCCAGGTGGATAATAAATCAGCCATAGCACTAATGAAGAATCTTGTGTTTCATGGTCGAAGGAAACATATTGACTCAAAGTATCACTTTATTCATGAATATGTTAAAGAAGAGAAGGTAGAGATTCAGTTTGTAAACGGAAAAGAGCAAAAGGCTGACATTTTAACTAACGCACTCGCAAGAGTCAAGTTCATTGAAATGCGAGAACTACTTGGAGTTGAAGACCTACCTAGCCCGGTTCGGGTATTAGGGGGGGTGATTGTTGGGCTGTCTCACTAATTACCCGAACCCGAGCAAATGGGTCAGGGTGCAGTGTATATCTCGAGTCCATGAGATATAATAAACATAATTAGAGAATAAACAAAAGAGTTATTTTTGTTAATGTTTCCTAGTTAGATAAGTATGGAAAGTAATTTAATTAGGAAATTAGTATCCTATTCTAATTTATGTTTACTTGTTGATCAAGTCGTGATCACCCTATATAATCAACCCATCAGGGATCATTGTGATTATGAGGGTTATTCAGTTTTGAGTTTATTTTCTGAATAATATTGGAGAGCTAATTCCAATAATTGTGTGTTTGTTTTTCGTTCTAAATTAGATCGGGACTTGAGTCATTTTTCTCATTTATTGTAAACAATACATGCATATAATAGGAGGAATGGAATATATGGTTGTCATGTATTTAAGCCAGAACTAATGTGTATAACCCACGTGGTGGACGCATTAGTAGTCTCAACAGTCATAAGCTCCCAGTCCTCAACTCGCTCCAACTTAGTGCTGAGAGAGGAGTTCTTTATAAGGTACAAATTATAATGGTTTTATCTCATATTAATCGAGTTCTATTTTACAACTACAGAAAGATTATAGATGTATAAAGTACAAACTATGACGTCGTGAGTCATAATATACTTCACTCTATGAAGTCTAAATCCCCATTCTTCTGACATATTGCAGAATGCTATCCTGGCACCTCACTACAACTTAAATGCCCACAGCAATATCTATGTTACAAGGGGAAGCAGTCGTCTTCAGATTGTGAGCAACAACGGTTCAGCGGTGTTTGATGACGTGGTCCAACAGGATCAGCAGATTGTGGTCCCACAAGCCTTTGCAGTGATCAAGAAAGCCGGCGATCAAGAATGTGAGTGGGTGGCATTCAAGATGAACGATAACGCAATAACAACACAGCTCGCGGGACATTTCTCTTACATTCACGAACCTCCAGAAGAGGTGTTAGCGAACTCATATGACATCTCACGAGAACAAGCTAAAAGCCTAAAGTATATATAGTAGACAGGAAGGTATGGTGTTGAGTCCACAATTCGGGTCTACTTTTGAAAGAGCCAAGAATGCTCTGTTAAATGCCATTTTCGGTTAGATGAATGTCTTATGTATGCAATGATAATAAAAGCAGGTTCTGTCAAAGTGACAATCTTTGTAATATGTATCAAGGCATATAAACAAAATTAACCTTAGGAACTCTTTTTGTTTGTCACAATACTCTTTTGTTCTGGCTCCTGGTTAAGATCAACATTATACATGACTCAAATGTGTATTTATATGTCTTCATTACTTTATAAAAGAACAATTTAATCATCTCATGCTTAGAAAGATTAATAACAGCATAATTATAGATCCCCGTTTATCAATTGGGCTTTGCTTAGCAGGCATCTTTTCATAGACTAGTTCGATCTTAAGGCAAACAAGTTTTACTAATAATTTGTCACCGTGCCTACAGGCGGGCGCATAGGCGGAACCAAATGGAGTCTAGGGGTAACCCGGGCTACGGGTCCGTTAGATCCATGTAGTGTAATTTTTTTGAAAAACGATGTATTATTTATTGGTGCTACGGGTTAAACAAATATGGGATACCCGTCAATGTAACTAATTCTAAACTTTTGAAAGATTATCTTAATAATAAAACTCATGAAGACATACTTATGCAATTAAATGATAAATTGAAACTATCAAAGTGCCAAAAATTCTTGAAAATCATTAAAAATAGCCAAAAATCTTAAAAAATCGTTAGAATTCGTAAAAATTTAGTCAGTATCGTTATTTTACGTGGATATAAGGCTAGCCATAAAAAAATTTGTGCTACCCGTCTCTCTTAATCCGGGGTCCGCCATTGGGCGGGCGGATAATTGGTTTTCCAGTAACCAGGAACGTCTAAGGGCTCCGTTCGGCTAGATTGACCCACTAAGTAGTGATCTTTCTCCAATAGATCACACTATACGAATACCTGTGCGATTATATTAATTGACCATTATATATAAAAAAAAAAAATAGTAAATCATCCTGTTAATCCATATAGTTTAAAGTTCATGGAATGAATAGTAATTTAGCAATATAATGAAGCATCATTCAAGCTAAATTCAAGATTTTTAATCAATGGTAATTCATCTGCAGAGCGTTACTTGATAATGGCGACCAGGTTCATTGTATCCTATGCCATATATATGTAGTTTTAGTTTTCGAAACAACACTGCCACTAAGCTTCCTAAAAAAATTAAACGTGTAATTTATTCAGAATCTTAAACAGAAACATTTTGCCACCATTTTCAATACGTGTCAAATGTTTCATATTCAAGCACGTTCTATAAATCTAAAAACATTCATACATATTGCCATTTCACAAACATCATATCGTTCGGCACAAACATGATCAAATCAACTCGAAATACTGGTTCTTCTTACGTTGTCCCATTGGGACTACTTTGTTATCTTGTGTTTTTTCATGCTTGTGTAGCTCAGATACTTCCACTTCAATCTCAATCACAATCGTCAAGTCGCTCTAAGTGCCAGATTGACCGGATCACCGCTAGAGAACCCAATCGCCAGGTGACATCAGAGGCTGGAGTTTCCGAGTTCTGGGACTCGTTTGAGAACGATGAACTTGAATGTGCTGGTGTTGAGGTGGTTCGTCATACTATTTACTCGAAAGGGCTTCTGTTGCCTTACTATTCCAATGCACCTGAACTTGTATATGTTGTTCAAGGTACATAGCTAAATACTATTACTCCCATGATGGACATTTTTTTTTTTTTTTGTTTAAAAATATATGTTTGTGCCAATGACCCAAAGATAGTGTGACGAGGCATCCGGGTTTTACTAATGAGGCCGGGTCCAAACCCCAGCTAGATTTCATGGGCTTTTTTTTTTTGGAATGGTGCAACTAGACTATTTGGTCTGGGGCTATCACTGGGTTGGGTCTATCTGGGATCTTTTAGATGTTAACGAAAATTAAATTAAAAATATATTTGTGTTGTGTACTAACATGACAATAATTGATGAAATGTGACAGGTCAAGGAATTCAGGGAACAGTGCTTCCTGGATGTCCTGAAACGTTTAGCACAATGGTCGAAACAAAGGGTGATGAACAGTTTTTTGACACGCACCAGAGGGTTTATAGATACAATGAAGGTGATATATTGGCCTTGCCTGCTGGTGCAGTTCACTGGACCTATAATGATGGCAACTCACCTTTAGTCGCCATTGTTCTTCGTGATACCAACAATGTTGCCAACCAACTTGACAATAACTTTAGGGTAATTATTTTATTCGTTTTATTTTATTTAGTATTTATCCGATTCGAATTTATCTAAACCATTTTTGATCTCTTTATCTTGTTAGAAATTCTTCCTTGCTGGAAATCCCTCTAGACAACCTCCTCAAAGTGGGCCAAGATTCCAGCCAGGCCAACCCGGCTTTCAGCCCGGTCAGCAGCCTGCATTCCAACCCGGCAAACAATCCAGACAACAGCCAGGATTCCAGCCGGGTCAGTCTCAAGGTCAGCGTGGATTCCAGCCCGGTCAATGGCCTGGTCAACTAGAAGGATTCAACGTCTTCTCTGGTTTCGATTTTCAAATGCTTATGGAGGTGTTTGGCGTGGAATACAACACAGTGGAGAAATTAACAGGACAAAATGACAATCGTGGATCTATAGTTATGGCTGAAAATTTTGAAATTGCGATTCCAGAAGACCAATATCAAGACAACGGCATAGAGCAAACCATATGCTCGACCAAGTTTAGTGCGAATATTGCAAGCCCAGCCCGTGCCGATGTTTATAACCCACGTGGTGGACGCATTAGCAGTCTCAACAGTCACAAGCTCCCAATCCTCAACTTGCTCAAACTTAGTGCCGAGAGAGGAGTCCTTTATAAGGTATGGTTTGTCACACATACTATTATGACCAGCGTCCAGCAGCGAAGCTTGAGAGGAAGAGTTGGGGCCAAAAGTCACAAGATCTAGAAATAACACTAAGAAAAATAATCAGGCCGACCCAAAAGTCACAATACCCATAAATAACACTAAAAAAGATAATCAGTGACCCGAAAGTTACAAGACACAAAAGTAACACTAAAAAAAATTACCAGGGTCCCAAAGTAAAAAAAAAATTGTTTTATTAATAGAACTACAAATAAAACTACACACTTAGTGAAAACAAGGAGCCAAGCTTCGTCCTTGTTTAGAACATGATTACATTTTTAATTGTATTGACTTATTTACTGAGTAATCAGTTCTATATTATTGCAGAATGCTGTCCTGGCACCACATTACAACTTAAACGCCCACAGTATCATCTACGTAATAAGCGGAGGCAGTCGCCTCCAAATTGTTGGAAACGATGGTTCATTGGTCTTTGATGACATGGTCCAGAAGGGTCAGCTGATTGTGGTCCCACAAGCCTTTGCAGTGATCAAGAAAGCCGGCGAGGAAGGGTGTGAGTGGGTGGCATTCAAGACTAATGACGATGCAATAACAACACAGCTCGCTGGACGTTTCTCTTACGTTAGGGAAGTCCCCATAGAGGTGTTGTCGAATTCGTATGACATTTCACGAGAACAAGCTAAAAAGCTCAAGTATAACCGTCAGGAAGGCGTGGTTTTGAGCCCCCGATCTGGAACAAGTATGGAAAAGGCAAAGAATGTCTTGTTAAATACCCTTTTTGGTTAGATCGATCAAAGTCTTGGAATTTATGAAGTGATAATAAATGCAAGTTTTTCCTCTTTAGGGATGGCATGGACTATGTAATATGTATCTAGCCTTGAGAATAAAACTTAGAACTTTTTTATTGTTCATTAATAAAAGCTACCAAATAGCTACCATAATAATAAAACAAGGCAGATAAAATGGTATGTGATCGTGTAGCTGTGGGAGTACACTTCCCTTAACAAGTTTTTTAGGGGGGTGATATACCTATAACTCATTTTAGTCATGCATAACAATTTATGTTTCATATAATTGTATGCAATAAACCATGTCCGTAATTACTGGGGGCAAAAAACTTACTTGACGGCTAATGAAGTAATGAGCATCATAAAAGCTATTAAACAGCGGCAAAAAAAAACTGTAAAACTGCATCGAACTAGCTTCAAAATAGTCTCAAAACAACCATGAAATTCTGCACATAAATAACAATTATACTACTTAACAACAACAGCAAATATCAACACGAGACTGCAAAAAACAGCCATTAAATAGCAGGAAAAAAACAGCTTAAATAACAAAAAAAATTAGCTTGAACAGCTTAAAAACAACCAATAAACAGCATCAAAGAACAACTTAATAGACAGCTTTAAACAGGCAATTACTAGCAAGAATACAACAGCAAACAAAACAGTAAAAACAGAAATTAAACAGTAAAAACAAGCAGCTAATTAAACAACATAAAAACATAAATAGTACAACAAAGAAAGAGCATACAAAACAGTAAAATAGAGCACTAAAACAACCAAAACTAACTTAAAAACAACCCATATAACTTCATTAAACCATAATGAAGCAAACTTCCTACTGTCGACAACCACGTTTTCCCAACTTGTGAAATCGAGCCATTACATCTTCCATCTTAACTTTAACGAGTACTTCTGTCTTTACAATACAAATTATACAAGAGTTCAAAAACACATCACCAATTAGAATTATTTCTCCTTGAAGATTTTTCATCAATATCACTAGGCGATAATAAAGATGGTTTTTTTCTTTTAAGATATCTTTCCATTTGACTAAACAAATATACTAAAATCATCAAAAAACAAGTGAAAGTAATAAAAATATTGAATAAGCAACAACATTGTCTAATAAAGTATCTCCACTACAACAAATATAATCTATATAATCAAAGAACAATTAAAATCCTTTGAAATCGAGCCTTTACTTTGGCGTTTGGCTTATTCCATTTTTAATAGGGTTTATTAATTAAGTTGTAATTTAAATAAGGATTTTGCTTACCTTGTTCAGAATGGAGTCCGCATAAATTAAGGTTTTAATCTGAAGTTGCTTATCAGATTCAATAGTTGCTACAGTGCAAGTTGCACTGCAAGAAAAGAACTGTTATTGATTTTAACTGATGTTTCGTAGTTGCCTAGTTGGTCACTTGGTGTCTTGGTTGGCCTAATGAGTGAGGGCATTAACAAATTAAACTAGATTAATACCCGGTCGGTGACCGGGTTACCAAGTAAACTTAAAAGTCTAATATTCAAAAAACATAATTTATTATGAAATCAAACATAATATTAAAATAAAGTCTTAAGTTTTGTGCATTGTTTTATATAACGTATCTAGAGTCGATTTATTGTTAATACTCCACTTTATATGAAATTCGACTTAAAATTAACCCTAAAACTGGGTTAGGGTTGTGAATCTTGACCTGGTAACCCACCAACTTATTTTTTTTGATTTGGGGCCGGATGGACCTTTTTGGTTAGTAAATCCACCCACCAACCCAAAAATATTTAAATTTATATAATGTATTTTAAAGGTTAATCCATCAACTCATTTGATCCGACAACCCACAACTCGTTTGATTTGAAACGACCCGTCAACCCACTAACCTATATGACTTGATATCAATCCACCAACCCATTTAACACGCCAACCTACCAACCCACAAATCTATGTTACCTGAAATCAACCCGACCACCTACCCATTGCCAATCTGATTTTTTTTGTGTTAGTGCGTCGGGTTGATAGGTTTTACTTAAGATTTCCAAGTCGATTTTGATATCAATTCGAATTTGGATTGGATATTTTCAACTAACCAACCCAAAGTTGTTAGCCTAAACCCATAATAATTATATTATAATTATACACAGAGAGATTTTAGTAATTGTTCTATTTAAGGTTTAGTGATTGTTCTATAATTATACGCACTCGTTTTCATAAGTAAAGTTTACGATCATCATTTTTTAATTTAATTTTAATGAACATTTAAAGTTTATTTAAGTCGACTCATGTCAAGTATGAGTTTAATTATGACCCCAACTTTCAATGGGTCAGGTTAGGATTAAAGATTTTCAATCCGTCAACCCAACTCAGGTCGACTCAAGTTGATCTGATGACAACGATATTAGGAAGCAAATTGGTTGATCTAAATTAGAAGGGAATGGAAAATTAGATGATATTTAAGACGATGAGTTTACTTTCCATCTATGCTTACAAAATAAACCAAATTGATTAAATCATTTTTTTCACTTTATCTACCATTACTACTAATTATGTAAAGGATTCAACCATGTATAATACCACTACACATCTAATTTTCCTAAACTTCCGTATAGATCCTCTAACTCTTAAAATAATTACACTACTTTTTTTACATCAATTACTTATCTGTATCATTCTGACTTTATCGAATGTCCCCGAAAGAACTACATCAAATACTTTTACATTAGAAAACACGCCATCACCACCATTGCCACCGGCACCACCACTCGTCGTCGCCGCCAACGCAACCACCATCCCACCGATGCCACCACTGTACTAACGCCGCCACTACTCTTTGTTGTCGCCACCATTACCTGTCACCGTCACCACCATAATTGTCCACAAATATTTGGTTTTTTTTATAAGATAATTGTCCACAATATAAAAACATGACTTTCAATAAAAACTCGTATTTACAATAACCAATTATATAAGGGCAACTTTAAAAAATAAAA
The DNA here is from genome assembly GCF_010389155.1 of Erigeron canadensis. Classification (NCBI taxonomy): domain Eukaryota; kingdom Viridiplantae; phylum Streptophyta; class Magnoliopsida; order Asterales; family Asteraceae; genus Erigeron; species Erigeron canadensis. The sequence goes on from NC_057761.1 coordinate 3,906,068, forward strand.
ATAAAAGGAAACTGGCAATTAATTTTGGAATGAATTTGTGCTTGCAAAACCAAAAGATCAAAACATATTCCATATCAGTCCTATTTAATTTCGGAACATCATGAGCCCATGAACGCAAACAAGCATAGGAATATAAATTGTATTCAATATTTTTATTAAAAAAATTATAAGTTTTTATATCATGTTTTGTTAAACCAATTGGTTACTTCAAAGTTGAAACATTATATTTGTTTTTTGAATTTTTTCACTCTTAATTTAAACATGGTTTAATTTCACACCTTATTTCCTAAATTGTGGTTATTATTTTCAATGGTGGAGGTTGAATATTGAATTTGGAAAGACAAAATGGCTGGCCGTCAATATCATGACCCACCCAACTTTACTAGTAAAGTTACTTTTAACTTTAAAGGATTCTTATCCATGACATAATGGTTGGCCGTCAATATGTTGCTAAATACAGTTTTTATGCTTTTTTTCTGTTTTAGCAACACCCAACTTGCCACCAAAAATCCGAGAACCAAAATACGCAAAATTACAGTACTTCACGAGGTTGATGGAAGAGTACCAGGTAATGATACACGATATTGAAACTTATAGATATCATTATAAGAGTATAAGTCATGACTCTCAAATTCCCAACCCTCTTACATCCTAGCTACCAATCATGTCTTTTCAACGAATTTTACCTCTCTAACCCTCTCGATCAACACTCCCACCACATTTTATTGACATTTATGCTTTTTTCAACCCTCTCAAAAAAAAAATATTCCTTTTCATTTAATTTAATCAAACATTTTAATAAAACAATACAAATAAAACATAAAACCATTCATTACATATACGACTAAATCAAGACAAAGTTCATTACAAAAAAATTAAACGACTAACTCGATAGATTCATAACATGAAAATCACTCATCAAACTCTCATCCATATTTCGCCGCGATTGAGCGTTTTTGGTTAAACATCCACGCTAACATTTTCGGATCGATATCTGATGTATGGAAAAGTATGGATATTTGGTTGTGATTTGTTTGGGAAAATAATAGTGTATTAAATTTATTTTATTTTTCATGCCTAACGGTCAAAATAACGGCTATAAGCTATCTCCGGTCAAAAAACACAACCCTTTTTTCCAGCCTGCGCGGCTTACAAACCCAGCCAACTCGAACCCGACATGAACCCGCTCCATTGGCAATGGTGTTTCCCTGCGGGCTAGCCCAAGCGCTGGGAACCCGCTGCCACTCCTTATACCCTAAGTATTTATGCATCTAAATCTATAGGAACCTTGAATACACATATCGTGTTACTTAGTTGCAAGAAGGCCGATGAACATACTAAAAATGTTTGATAGTGTTATACTAATTTGCATAATTGGTCATTGTTTGTACACCGGATTAGGTTAAGAGATTTGAGGGTGTTTGATGGATTGGAGGGCGATTCCCTGTTGGTAGGAGTTTTTCTCCCTTGTACGCCGGTTTAGATGTATTTAGATCTCTTCGGGGTTTTCCCGTGGATCTTGTATATATGTTTTTAGGGTTTTTCCCATGGTGAGCATGATGATGATCATTTAGGGTTTTCCCCCTTTTATAGTAGTTTTTCGTGGAGAGAAAGTCTCCAACGCGTTTCTTATCTTTGGTAACGATCTCCCTTATTTAAGGAAGTGATATGATCGTATCTTTTCGTGTTTATCTTCTTTTTCCCGGGTTATGTGATACCCTGGGTGACCTCTTAGCCTTCCTGGGGTGAGGCTTTATCCTGAGTGACGGTGGGTACACCATTAAGCCCCCAGACTAATAATATGATATGTCAAGATCGTGTTGTTAGTCTTTGCCGAAGAGTTTAATCCTGGGAGTCTGCTGTCTTCTAGAAGGCTTTTGAGAGGGGCGATTTTGTACTAAAGCGAATCTTGAATGGGCCTTTTTACAAATTGACGATAGTGCGTCTCGTATCCCTATATAAGGTAAGCAATTAGAACTAGTTTATTGTTTTTCACTTTTGCTGGTAGATTCCGTAAATAGATAAAATGGGGTTATCGGAAGAAGAGGAATGTTTTCTGCAAGCATGGCCGGATAAAGACTATTGTCCAGAAGTTTAAGCTCGGTGCGAGTTCGTATGTTGATATGATAAAAATTCATCGATTGGAGTCGGATCTAGAAATCTTGAAGCGGCGTTCTGAAGATGGTGGCACATCCCCCGGTTTCGTCTCTGTTTCTGCCGATGATTGTTCCTCCGATGTTAAAATTTGAAGCATGCTCTTGATGTGAAGGATATCCAGCTGCAGATTGCTCGAGATGGGATGGTGAATAGGGAGAACCAGTTGCAGGTTCTTCGTTCTGAATTCTCCGCTCTGCAGTTGAAGTATAAGAAGGTAATGACGGAAGTAATTCCTTTTGTGTATCACTTGATCAAGGTGAATCCGCTTTCCGGGAAGTCTCTCGTCGACCAAGCTGCTCGTGATGATTTTGATATTTATAAGATATGTCCGAATTCGTCGATCGGGTCGTAGTTATGTTCTCGGATTCTTCATCCGGTTTAAAGTCGTCGGATTCTTCATCCGGTTTAAAGTCGTCGGATTTTTCATCCGGTTTAAAGTCGTCGGATTCTTCATCCGGTTTAAAGTTAGTTATCGGATTTTTGTTACCCGTTTCGTAGTTTTAGCTCTCGGGGTTTTCGTCTTTTTGCCTTGGTTGTTGTCGGATTCCTTTCACCAGATGTGCCAATTTACCTGTCTTAATGGCTTCATTAATTGCTTTCCTCAGTTGTATACATGAGTTTGTATCGTACCTTGTATCACTGTGGAAGTCACAATATTTTCCCTTATCTCTTTTTCCCATTTCACTCAATTTTACCTTTTTCAGGATTTTGTTTTATGCACTTGTTTTTCTTAGCATTTAGGCATATGCTTTAATAAAATCATAGGAGTATGATTTTTAGTGCCATTGCCTTTTTTGGCATTTTTAGGCATATGTTTTGCTATAATCATAGAAGTATGATTATTTTAATGCACTTTCCTTTTTTGGCATTTCAAAATTATGTATGTGAGGTTGCGATCCTTCTTCACCATGAATCATAATTTTTTATTTTGTTTGCATACTGGAGGGTTTGTAACCCGTCCTTGTATTAGTCCGGTAGGCGTCCCCACCGTTCTTTAATATTCCATGCCTGTAATTTTAAATAGTGCACTTTTTATAAAATCTTGCATGTTATCCAGCTTCGCATTCTTCATGCGTTTTGCACATATTTGCGATTTTGTGAATGTTTTATTCATTAAAAAAGGTTTGCTTTTTCAGCAATAGAATTTACGCAAGTTTGTTGCGTTCCATGTCCTGCTAACTGGGTTGCCATCTGTTGTTGAAAGCTTGTAAGCGCCATTTCCGATGACTGTATCAACTTTATATGGTCCTTCCCACATTGGTCCCATTTTCCCCAGGTATTCTACTTGGCTTGCGCTGTTGAGCCGGAGGACGTAATCACCGACTTTGAAGTTGTCTGGGTGAACTCTTTTGTTGTAATATTTCTCAATTCTTTGTTTATACGCAGCTTCTCTTATTGAAGCAATTTCCCACCTTTCCTCTAAAAGGTCGAGGTTTATACGCATTTCTGTATTATTGTCTCCTTCATTTACGTTTGTCGATCGACATGTAGAGACTTGTATTTCCGCAGGTAAGACTGCTTCTGATCCAAAGGCTAGGGAGAATGGGGTTTCCCCATTGCTTTGCTTGGGTGTTGTACGATGTGCCCAGAGTACCAGTGGTAATTCATCCACCCAGCCACTGTGGCTACGTCCCAGCCTTTTTTCCATACCTTTCACAATTTGCTTGTTGATTGCTTCTACTTGCCCATTACCTTGTGGGTGATATACTGATGTGAAGGATTGCTTTATGTTTAGCCTTTGACACATTTCCGTGAACGTATCCTCCGCAAATTGTTTTCCATTGTCCGAGACGATCATTTGTGATAACCCAAAGAGATATATTATATATTCCCAAACAAAATTCTCAATTGTCTTTCCGTTTATTATCGCCACAGGTTTTGCTTCTACCCATTTTGTGAAATAATCAATAGCCACAATTAGAATTTTTACCTTTCCTGGTGCTTTTGGTAGTGGCCCCACTATGTCGATTCCCCACTTTGTAAATGGCTATGCAGATGTTACCGACGTCATATCCTGCTTTGGTAGCCTAGGGACGTTTGCGTGCAGTTGACATGCTTCGCAATTTTGCAAAAGTTTGGTTGCGTCCCTATGCATTGATGGCCAAAAATACCCTAGGTGTAGCGCTTTTGTTGCTACTGATCTGGGGCCTGCATGTAGTCCGCAGATTCCTTCATGGATTTCGAAAATTATTGAATCTGCTTGTTTGGGACCCACACAGCGTAACCATGGGGTCAAAAATGCCTTCTTGTAAAGGTTTCCATCCATCAACTTGTATTGTGGAGCTTTAATTTTTATTTTCCTTGCTTCGTTTTCATCTTCTGGCAATATTCCGCTCACCAAATATTTGGTTATCGGTGTCATCAAAGTTTTTCCTTCTTCTTTAACTAAATCATGCACCTGCTTCTCATATATAGATCTTTCTTTCAGAACCTCTATTAGTACTTTCTTCTCCAGGTGTTCAAATGTTAATGAGGCTAGCTTGCTTAGAGCATCGGCTTTTCTGTGTTGATTTCTTCGAATGTGCTCGATTAATTGCTTTGTTTTCCCAAATATAGCCTTATGATCTCTCCTTTGGCTTCGTATTCTCCTTTTACTTGGTTGGCTACCAGCTGGGAGTCCACGAATGCTTTGATGCTTCTGATTTTCATATCTTTGGCCAGGTCCAATCCTGTTATCAATGCCTCGTATTCTGCTTCATTGTTCGTTGTTTCAAACTCAAATCTTAGGGCATATGTGTATTCTTGTTTGTCTGGGCTTACTAGATGTATTCCGGCCCCGCAGACTTCTGAACTTGATGCTCCGTCCGTGTATAATTCCCAGGTTTTAGAATCTGCTTCCCCAGTAACTGTGAGTGTCGTGGAGTGAGTTACTGAATTTCCTGTTTCCCTTATCTCGGTAATGAAGTCTGCTAGGATATGTCCTTTGACTGCATGCCTTGCCCTATATTCGATATCATATGCTCCTAGCTCGATTGCCCCTTTTGCCATTCTTTCAGATTATTCTGGTTTTGTTAAGATTTGCCGTAGCGGCTTGTCTGAGAGTACCACAATTGGGTGCCCTTGGAAGTACATGCGTAGTCTTCTTGCTGCGTGAACAAGTACTAACACAAGCTTCTCTGGGTAGTTTGCTTCTGCTCCTTGCAGTATCATGCTTACGAAGTAGATTGGCATTTGTTTCCTGTCCCTTTCTGTTAATAGAACTGCGCTCATGCATTCGGCAGTCGCTGCGAGATATATGTACAAGGTTTCTCCTTTCCTTGGGGATGTCAAGGTGGGGAGTGCTGCTATGTGCTTTTTCATTTGTTCGAATGCTTCGTCAGCCTCCTTTGTCCATTCGAATCCTTTTTTCGCCCCGCAGCTCTTTAGCGTCTTGAAAAATGGCAATTGCCTATCCGCTCCTTTTGAAAGAAAGCGACTTAACGCTGCGAGTTTGTCGTTTAGGCTTTGCACTTCTTTTACTGTCTTTGGGGCTGGTAGTTCGAGTATCTTGTTTACCTTAGATGGGTTTGCTTGGATTCCCTTGTCTGAGATATAATACCCTAGGAAATTCCCAGCCTCCATTCCAAAAGAGCATTTTTTTGGGTTGAGCTTCATTTTTATCTTCCGTAGTGTTTCGAAGGTTTCTTGGATGTCTGCAAGTAGTTCTTCCTCCGTTCTACTTTTGATAACCATATCGTCTACATAGACCTCTAGGTTTCGCCCAATTTGCTTGTGGAATGCTTTGTCTACGAGTCATTGATAGGTTGCTCCTGCGTTTTTTAGTCCAAATGGCATCTTTGTGTAGCAGAATGTTCCTTTGCTTGTGTGAAAAAATGTCTTTTCTTCATCTTCCTTAGCCATTTGTATTTGATGATATCCTTTATAGGCGTCTAAGAAACATTTCCATTTATGTTCTGCTAAAGATTCAACTTTCCAGTCTATTTCTGGTAGTGGGTAACAGTCTTTTGGACATACCTTATTTATATCTGTGAAATCTACACACATTCTCCAGCCTCCGTTTCCTTTCTTCACCATTACTAGGTTTGCAATCCACATAGGGTATGTGGCTTCTCTTATGATTCCGGCTTTTACCAGCTCGTCTACTTCTTTACATGCTGCCTTATCTCTGTCATTTGATAAACTTCTTTTCTTTTGTCGTACGGGTTCCATACTTTTCCTTTCATTCAGCCTATGCTCCGTGACAAAGGTCTGTTCACCTAGGGTGAGCATCCCTAGGGACCCCTGTCATATCCGCGTATTCCCATGCGAATATATCAATGTTTTGTTGTAATAATTTTTGTAACTTCTTTTTGAAATCTTCTGGCAGCCCCTTCCCTATGGTAATTAGTTGATCTGGGTAGGTTGGGTTCACGAGTACCTTGTCATTATCCTGAGCTTGATCGTTCTGGCTGGGTATTTTCACTTCCTCTGGTTCCTCCTTTGATTTTTTAACCTCACTAATTTGTTTTGTCTGATCATAACTTGATTTTATCATTCCCACGCCTGATTTCGTTTGGAACAGTACCATGGCGTGGACTGTGGAAGGTACCATCTCCATTCGTTGTATTGCTGGTCTTCCCAGGAGAATGTTGTATGGTGAGGGTGCTCGCACTACAATGAAATCTAGGGTTTCCGTTCGTGCAAACGGAGGGTTCCCTAGGGTGACATCGAGATCTATTTCCCCTAGGGGCCATACGCGATTTCCGGCAAATCCTGCGAGTGGGCCTGTGAGGTTTGTGGGCCTGTGAGGTTTGTCATTCTTGCCTTTATTGCTTCTGGTAATTGCAGGAAGCAATGTTCATATATAATGTCGCATTCGCTTCCATTATCGATATATACTCTTCGTACCGAAATATCGAATATTTGTGCTTGTATTATTAATGAATCTTTGCTGGCTTTTTTGTCTCCCAAAGCGGGAAAACATAGATCTCTTGATTGGATTTGCGAGTCTTCTGGATCTTTTCGTTTCATGCTTGCTTAACTGGAGTCTTTGCCGGCATACATTATTGGGATTTGAGTGTCGAAACAGGGAATCTGAATATTTTTTTGTGATTTTTTGTGAGAAAAAATTTCTGGATTTTAACCTTTTTTGGTGAAGGTTGTGGTGATGAGTAGCGATTATCCCGAGGATGGCGTCAATTGTTTGTACACTGGATTAGGTTAAGAGATTTGGGGATGTTTGATGGATTGGACGGCGATTTCCTGTTGGTAGGAGCTTTTCTCCCTTGTACGCCGGTTTAGATGTATTTAGATTTTTTCTGGTTTTTCTCGTGTATCTTGTATATATGTTTTTAGGGTGTTTCCCGTGGTGAGCATGATGATGATCATTTAGGGTTTTCCCCCTTTTATAGTAGTTTTTCGTGGAGAGAAAGTCTCCAACGCGTTTCTTATCTTTGGTAACGATCTCCCTTATTTAAGGAAGTGATATGATCGTATCTTTTCGTGTTTATCTTCTTTTTCCCGAGTTAGGTGATACCCTGGGTGACCTCTTAGCCTTCTTAGAGTGAGGCTTTATCCTGAGTAACGGTGGGTACACCATCAGTCATTTAACGTCTGCTTTATGGGATAACATCGATGAAGACGATATATATGTCCAATATGTTCTGTGTATCTCAAATATGGTCAATAACTGAAGATTTTGTAGCGTGGTATTTAATTATTATTATATAACTATTTGATTTATAATTTTTCATATCAAATTTGTATATAACATTAAAATTTATTAAAATGTTCCGATTTAGGTTAAACTCACATCAATCAACTAGCTAATATAGAGATACTCCCTTGGTCTCATTTTATGTCCTATTTTAATTTTCATATATTTTTATTTAAACTTTCATCGTAAATAATTTTATTTTTATTATATAATAATTGATAATAAATTTATATAATGAAAACTATATTAAAAACTCAACACATTCATATATTAATATTTAACGAGTATGGTACCTGCGCAATGCGGCGGTGAGACGACGATGACGGTGGTGTGATGGCGGCGACGGATGGTGACGGTGGTGGCGGCATCAATTGGTATAGGTAAAGGTATTTGATTTAAAGGTTGTTAGTAGAGATATTTTATAATAGGAAAATGATTAATCAACCTAATTGGTGTGCCTAAAGATATGCCTAAAACCTTAAAAATTTGACATGTAGATTCCACTAATTCTCTTTCCTAATCTTGCTCCCTGATTTTTCTACATGTCATCATCTTACAATTAGACACATTTTTAAACAAACCAATTAGGTTGATTTATCATTATCCTTTATAATATAATGGACTAATAGTATAATTTAATATTAAGGGTTGATGATTATTTAATATATTAAGGGTAATTTGTTCAATTCGCATAATATTTTTGTAAACTTTCAGCATGGCTAATAATTTTTTATAAAAGTATAGATAGTATCTAACTCACATATAAAATTATCTACTACGAGTATAAAATTTCAAATGTGAAAGAGAATTAAAATGTCATATATACAAATTACAAATGAATATATAGAAAGGGTAAACAAACGCGCCAATATATTGGTTCCCATTTGTTTGAGCTGCAAACCGTTCCCCCATCTCTCTTTCTCTCGCCCCTTCAATATCTTTCCCTTCTGTTGAATTCCCATTAAAAATAAATAAAATTTTCTGCATTAATTTTATATCAATACACATTTCAAATAAGGATTTGGGCCTTGTAAAATTTCACCATCTATGTGATCTCTGATTAAAGAAATCCAGGATCATTAAAGATTTTGACATTCTTGAGAAGAATTATATTAGTTTACATGCAATAAGAAAAGGAAAAGGTAAATGCTATTTTTATTAGATTAATGTATATTATGGTACGTTACATATGATTTGATGTTAACATATATATATATATATATATTTGCATGATAATCATGATTTAAACTTGGATTGTTATGATTATATAGATATATGTTAATGTTAATTTTGATTTAGAAACATATATATCTATGACAAGTAGAACAAAACCAATAGCACCTGTTGTTTTTTTAAGTCATTAAGTGATGAATGTATTAAGTTGCTGAATGCATAAATATTGTCTGTATGTATCAAGTAAAAAGTAGGTAATTGATGTTTATTTTTGCTTATTAAGTCCAAAAAGAAGCATGAAATTTGATTGAATGCATTAAGTTCTTGATTATTAAATCTATCAAGTAAAAAAAAAAAGAACAAGGCATACGTTGGTCTTTAAACGAGGGATATGGGCCAATGAGCACTTGGTCTGGTGTGGAGGTCTTATGTTCAAACCTTATCACATGTGTTTAATCACTAATTTGGGTGTCACTAGCAGTTATTGGGTTGGATTATCTTATGGAGTACCAATGTGACATGTTATATAATCATCAAGCCGAACATAATCATGAGTAGTTAATCGTTACTTATGAGTATTTTTGGTGGTGTTATGCATAAATTGTGATTATAATGCAATACAGAGCAAGTTCTTGACAAGCTTGGGTAATATGTATAAATTGTGATTATAATGATCTTTTGCCATACATTTATATTTTGGATATTGCATATGAGATATGATAATTTGGTCTTTCAACATCTGCGATCTTGCTTAACACTTTTTAATGGCAATCCTTGTACTAAAAAGAATCTTTATTCAGTCGATCGAGTACATTAATAAGAAGAACCCCAAATTTATATACAGTTAGGCTTCTACGGTATGTTGCTGCAGATGATAATGGTCTATGACAAAAATCACAGATGATAATGATATATAAAGTACTTCTAAAAGCTATCATCTAAGAGGGAGCAATATGATTGAGCTCTTCAATAGCATAAATGTAAGATTATAGAATCCTTGGCAGATCCTTAAAAGCAAACATATGCAGACATGCTGTCTATATGGATAGATATGATGAAATTATTCAAATTATGTAGATATCAATTGGAATGGTTGTTTATTGGGAAGTAAATAGACTATATCCCAAAATTATCATTGTGATTGCTCTTTATCTTTGAGATTAACACTCATTTACATCATACTCTACATGTATTCTGTTAGCAATCCATTTCATATTTCTGAATCTCCATTAAATATATTTGCATTGTTCTAATTCGTCTTTGCTCCAAATTTACAGATCTCAAATGCGGCATCTTAATGTGAAAATATGCAAATAAGAACAAGCAATGCAGATGGTTTCCGGATTAGTGTTTCAAACACTCCTAGTTGCTCTACAAATTTTAATTCTTCTGGGCATGATGACATAGAATCCTTAGGAGATGTTTTTCTTTGGGGTGAGATTTGTTCTGATGTGGCTTCTGGTGATGGATCTGTGAATGCATTTCCATCAAAAGGCGATATTACCACTCCTAGGCTCCTAGAATCAAATGTAGTTATAGACGTTCACCAAATTGCTTGTGGTGTTAGACATTTATCTCTTGTAACAAAGCAAGGTGAGCTTTTTACTTGGGGAGAGGAATCTGGAGGTAGGCTTGGTCATGGATTTGAAAAAGACTTTGGCCGCCCACGTCTTGTTGAATTTCTAGCGGTCACTAATGTTGATTACGTCGCATGTGGTGAGTTTCATACTTGTGCTATATCAACAGCTGGTGATCTATATACCTGGGGAGATGGGTCCCATAATGCTGGACTTCTTGGCCACGGTACTGATGCCAGTCACTGGATACCAAAAAGAGTTTCCGGACCTTTGGAAGGACTTATAGTTTCATCTGTGGCTTGTAGTACCTGGCATACAGCGATGTCAACTGCTGATGGGAAGCTATTTACATTTGGTGATGGAAAGTTTGGTGTATTAGGCCATGGGGATCGAGAGAGTGTAAAATATCCGAAGGAAGTTCAACTTTTAAAAGGGTTGAAGACTAGAAAAGTTGCATGTGGAGTATGGCACACTGCCGCAATTGTCGAGATCTCAAACCAGCAAGGTGGAATTTCTACATCCAGGAAGCTTTTTACATGGGGTGATGGGGAAAAGTATCGATTGGGTCATGGAAACAAAGAAACTTGCTTAAAACCAACATGTATATCGGCTCTCATCGACTACAACTTTCACCAATTAGCATGTGGACATACCATGACCTTAGGTCTCACAACATCTGGCCACGTCTATTCTTTTGGTAGTACTGCATATGGCCAACTGGGGAATCCACAATCTGATGGAAAGTTGCCTGCTTTAGTACAAGATGAATTGGTGGGTGAATTTGTAGAAGAAATTGCATGTGGAGCTTACCATGCTGCTGTTCTGACTTCAAGAAGTGAAATATTTACTTGGGGAATGGGTGCAAATGGAAGACTGGGCCACGGAGACTTTGAAGATCGCAAAACTCCAACTTTGGTCGAAACGTTAAGAGATAGGCATGTTAAAAGCATATCATGTGGTGCAAGTTATACGGCTAGTATATGCATTCACAAGTGGATGTCGGGAGCAGACCAATCAGTTTGTTATGGTTGTAAACAAGCATTCGGTTTCACTAGAAAGAGGCATAATTGCTACAACTGTGGCCTTGTACATTGTCATGCCTGTAGTTCTAGAAAGGCTGTAAGAGCAGCACAGGCTCCGATTCCAAGCAAACCTCATCGTGTTTGTGACTCTTGCTATGCAAAACTTTTAAAGAAGCATAATGACATTGGGAGTAGCAATACTTATCACAGGAGATATAATAACCCATCAGGGGTAGATGGCAGTAGGAAAGATAGAGGACCAGGTCGAACATCTAGGCTACTAATGTCTCCGAACATTGAACCAGTCAAATATCTTGAGATCATGTCGGCAATGTATGGGACAAAAGCTGGTTCTTATTCTTCCGTAAGAGCTTCCCAAGTTCCATCGTCTCAACAATTAAAGGATATTACATTCCCTAGCTCCCTCGGTGCATTTCATAATGCTATGACTATGAGACCTGCTGTCCCAGCCCCATCACTTCAAATGCAGCCACAGTTTCTGCCACCTCCACAGCCTCCCCCTCAACCTCCCCCTCAACCTCTGTCCACCAACACGAGAGCTGCTTCACCTTATTCAAGAAGACCAAGTACCCCGTGTTCCGGCCCTCCAATGTTTTCAAGATGTGTAATTGATAATCTAAAGAAATCAAATGAGATTTTGAACCAAGAAGTCTCCAAGTTGCATACCCAAGTATTTCTCTATCCATCCCATAAAAAGTATCATGTTTTGACTTTTGAAAATCTTTCTTTTTTAATTTTGACTTTTAGTATTTTTGTTTGTGTTATGTAAAACTTGATGAAATTTATACAAATGGATTGGATTTTGAATGTGTTTTCATTGATGTAGTTTTTATTAAGTATCATATAACTCCAAAAAAAAAAAGCATAAGGTCAAAGTTGCAAAACGAAGACTTTGAATAGTCAAAACAGGACAATTATTATCTTTGACAATTTTATTCTGTGTTTTTCTTTATGATTGACATGTTATGCATTGTTTAATTAAATTTTAGGTGAAAACATTAACGAAGACAAGTGGTCGCCAAGCTGGGGAGATTCAAAAGTGGAAGAGTCATGCACAAGAATATGCGTCATTAGTATCAGACCAAAACGCCAAGTGTCTGGTTGTTGCAGATGTCTTCAAATGTGTCAGATCACAGGTATGTTATATTGCATTGAGCCATTGATCACTACCTACTTTGGCCTCTTTTCTACCCTCTCCTTCCTTGTATTGATTACATACGCTTGCTACAGGTGACACACTATGATTATCCATTATGTCGTTCTATCCAACTAAACTATATCAAATTTTTTTCACTTTTAAGGTTGAGTAATTCTACATATATGTGCGTAAGATATAGTAATATTGTTGATGGGACTATGTTGTATATGCATGAAGATTGTCAATATGGCCTCTACTTGGCACGCAAAAGTCTTCTTTCTAGTTTAACTGTCGGCTTTAACTGTGTTGTAGACAATAAAATGCGAGAGCTACTCGATAATTTGATAAATCAGAGTTATGAAGCATTTTCTTTTCCTTCCTAAAGGGCGAATTAGGAAATTTCAAAGAATTAAGATGGAATGGAATCTTGAATAAAAAGAACAAAATTCTATGGATGTAGGGTGATACACACATGAGCAAGATCATGGTTACTGAAATGTGACACAAAGCACTATAAGAACACACAAGGATTATGTTTATCTGTTTATATATGTCAAGACATATGTTTGTCCATGGGTGTAATATTACTGAAGTAAACTATTGATTTTACCATCATAATTTATTGTGTCGTTCTCTATATAACTTTTCATAAACAAGTCATTTGAGGTAATTATATGTTAACTGACTTGTTCTTTGTTATTCAATGTCAGCTAAACGAGTTTACAGAGAAGCTACCTCCTGAAATGTCTAATGATGAAACTTTCAAAGCTTTGACTTCTAAAGTTAACGACTTTTTGGAATCAGATCTGCCTAATGAAATTACTTCATCAAGTAAAAGTAGACACAGAAAAACTAAAGATGTTAATGGGGCCAGGAAAACGTCACCAAAGGATAATGTGCCTCCACAAAAGAATAACGGCTCCGCTGGTGGTGAAACTTTAGAACAGGCTAGGCAATCAAACACACAAGGTGTTTCAAGAGTACCCAAGCATCCACAAAGAGATGACAAGAAAGAAGTAATCGAGCAATTTGAACCTGGGGTATATGTGACTCTGGTTCAACTTTCAAATGGCACAAAAATCTTCAAGCGAGTTAGATTCAGGTACTTAGCGGATTCTAAATTATTTGCATCACGTCACGTATATAGTCACTTATACATCTATCCTCTTTAGTTATTTACATTTCACATTATTTTCCCTAGCATTCTTGATAAACCTTCCCCTGTGCATGTAACTAGGAATTAGTGCAGGAAATTATTATAAATTCTGCCTGTTGTGCTATTGTGTGTATCCAACTCTAAATTCCTGTATTTTTCACTCTTTCATCTCACGATTATACTTTACCTAACAAGTTGGATACATCAGTCATGAAAAAACACGTACCATATTCCGTCTCCATGAACTGGACCCATTCGTGGGCCAAATTGATGTCCATTGACTTCCCATTGCATCAGATTGTGCTTACCTACACTTTTGTTCTCGATGAATGTACTCGATCAAACTTGTTCTAGGATCCTAAAAATGGTGGAAGCTTATAAGTCCAAATAATATGGTCAAAAATTTTCTCGATCTTCTATACACATGCAGCAAAAGAAGGTTTGTGGCAGAGCAGGCTGAAGAATGGTGGAAGGAAAACAAAGAAAAGGTATACAAGAAATATAGTCCGGCAAAGTCAAACAGCACTCCAAGTACATCTGCAGCTCAATCACCCTCTAACAAGGAACCATCAGCATCTAGTTAGCTCGGTGTTTTTTCAGTTGAACCATCAGCAAGAAGTTGGTCTTTAGTTTAGTGTGAATGACTGGCCTGAATCTGAAGTTTACCAACTGTCCGGCTTGATTCATGCAAACAGCTTTGTTGTACGTCCTGTTTCAAAATATTGCAAACTCAAAGACTTCTGGTGCACTGCGTTTGCCCTTAACTCAGATTAGATAGTTTACACATTTGCTAAATTGGATCATATTAAAGAGGCAGCAAATACATGTATGTTCAGAGATGTTCTGTTTGATTTTCATTTGTATGTTAACAAAGTACGTTATGGTTACATTGAAATCATAATTGAAGGAAAAAAAGAAAAAAAAAATCTTCAGGACCACTCTATGACTAGGTGGCCAAGCATAAAGCATCTGATTTGTATGCCTTTAACTGAGTATCTTTGTGTAAACCAATTACATATATTCGTTTCTCAAGTTATAGTCTTGTCATTGCATATCCGAGAAGAAACAAAGAGATATCGTAGTGAGTGTGTGTGAGAGAGACACAGAGAAAGAATCATGTGGATGCGGTAGATTCGAAAGGCTGCTGTGGCGAATTGTGGTGCGGTTTGCACAAACCAACAGACTTCTTAATTAGCCACGATAACACAAAGCTTTTTACGGTGTTTTTATTCTGGTTTTCAGGTCGACATTTTTTTATGCACACGGGGTGCTTGGTTGGGGTATTTTTTATATAATGGGAGAAGGGAATATAAGATTATCTTAGGTGTGGAACCTAATATTTTATTATTTATTTTTTAATGAATAAATGCATAAGCCCCATGATTTTTATGAATTAAAAAAAAGAATATGTGAGTGTTCCACACTTAAGCTTAGATACCCGTCAACCTTATATTCTCATCCCCCTTATATAATATGTATTATTAATACCTAGTTATTTAAAAAAAGTATAAATAAAAGTACTTGATTTATAAATACTTCGTTCTTAGTGTTCGTTCGTTTGTATTCGTGAATATTCGTTAATGAACAAATGAACGAACGAACATGAACAAGTAATCATGTTCGTTAATCTGTTCGTGAACCGTTCGTTAAGTTAAACGAATGAACATGAACAAGGTCTTGTTCGTGTTCGTTCGGATTGTTTACAGCCCTAATTATGGGGTTAGGAATGAGAAAGACTATTATCAATCATCCTTGGCTATAGAATCCAACCATTAATCAATAGTGGGGTAAAGGCCTTTGCACATGAGGCACTTAACAGACTCGAAGTTATTTAACCACAAAGGATACTTAAAACTTCTTCTTTAACTAGAAAAGTAAGATAACGATAACGGGTACCCAATTCCAGTAAAAGTTGGGTGTGTGGGAGGTATGATGTGCCGGATTTGAAGAGACACCCAACCACATTATTGTTGTTAGTTGCGTATTAGGTCCCGTTTGTTTAGAGCATAATAAAAAAGTACTTAACTCATTAAGTCCGTCAAAATTGTTTGTTTTTTACTTAACTAGACATATGTCCGCTCAATGCGGCGGCGGTGATGGTAATGATAGCGGAGGTGGTGGTGGTGACGGTGGTGGGGGCAGCAGTGGGGACGGTGATGGGAGTGGCGATGGTGGTGAATTTAAAAGTAATTGATGTTAGGAGATCAATACTGTAAACTATTTCATTAAGGGTATTATAGGTACATTAGATAGAGATTTTTAAATTAGTGAATGGAAGAGAAGGGTATTCTTGGTTTTTCAAAGATAGAAAGTTTAAGGGGAAAAAATGGTGGTTTGTTTTATTAGACGAGATGAGTACCCGCGCAATGTGGAGGTGCCGACAACGGGTGGTGCTAGTGACGATAGTGGTAAAGATGTGGTTATTAATCTAAAAGTAATTGCCGTTAAAAAAAAAATCTAAAAGTAATTGACGTATTTGGTAGTGTAATTATTTTATGGTTAAGGGATGTATCTTTTGTAAATAACTTTATTAAGTATATTATAGGGATATTAGGTAGAAAAATTTAGATTAATTAATAAAGAAGATAGATAGTTTTGATAAATATGAGTGTCAGATATTTTAGAGAAATATTGGGTAGATTTAGTGTATGAGTTAAGAATGTGTTAAAAATTAAGGGCATTTTGAGTATTTTAAAGGTAGAAAGTTGAAAAAGGATGGTAGTTTGTTTATTAATATAGTATAAGTGTATATAGTTAGGGGTAAAATAGGGATACTGAAAAATTTGTTTAAATTTTCTAAAATAGATTTTCAATATATTTTATAAGGAAGTATAGATATAGATAGAAGTATAGATATAGATAAATAAAAAAAAACTATTATGTTGACTTAATGCATAAAAATGTTATTTTAATTATTGAATCACTTAATACTTTTAAAAAAAAAAAAAAAACATGTTATTAGACCTACAAAACCCATCAGAAATCTAACATACACCTCACATGTAAAACTTGGATATCATTGTCTACACACATATATATATGATTGGTAGTAATTTTGAGAGTCTATCGACATCGATAAATCAAACAAAAATCCATACATATTGGACAAAAATAGTGTTTCCACTATCGACATCAAAATTACTTAACCTTGTAAACAATTTCAAAAAATAAAATGATAACTTTCTTTTAGAAATAGCCTAAAAATCCTTGTAATGTAACATGTATTATTTATTAATTCTTTTTCTTAATTTTGTTTTTAAATTTTTCATATGTTACCGTCAAATGTCAAATAATTAAAAAAGATTTAGACTATTTAGTTGATAGTATCATTTCTTTTTAAAAAAACTTCACTAGAAATTAAAAAAAAAAAGTTAGTGGACCACGAGATTCATTTGTAGAAGAGTTCGAGACACATGTTCATAATTGTACTTTTCTCACTTCTCTCTCTATTTATCTTCCTTCCTCAAATTTTAAGCAATGCTTTCTCTTATTCAAGAAAAGCATCTCTTCAATGCCTCACTACTCCTTCATTAAAAAAACCACTTCCATTTTTTCCTTAAAAAAACACTCACCCAAAAACAACAACAATGGCTTCCCAGATGTACCTCAAACTCACAATATCCCACATAAAAACCAACCATTTATATAACCTTAAACATAAATCACACCCCCACAAACACTTACTGCTTCCATCAACTTTTGACAAAACACCCAGAAAGTATGGGAAGTTCAATCTTTCACTCAATGTTACAAATGATGATGGAAATGAGACATCATCTTATTTGGGTATGTGGAAAAAGGCAATGGAAAGGGAAAGAAAGGAAATTGAGTTTAGAAAGATTGCTGAAAATGTGGCAAGTGGTGAAGATGGAATTGATGAAGGGGATTTGGTGAGAAAGGAAAGTGAGTTTTTGAAGATTTTGGAAGTTGATAAAGAAGAAAGAGATAGGGTGCAGAGGATACAGGTTATTGATAGGGCTGCTGCTGCTATTGCTGTTGCTAGTAATCTTTTGAAAAATGAGGATCAAAAGATTAATGATGATGAGTTGTATTCTGGTTTAAGTGTTGATGATGATGTGGAGGATGATGGTGATTTGCAAGTAAAAGGTAATTTTGTGTTTTATGGTTTTGTTTGAGCCGTTAGGTAGCGGTATTACTGTCTACATTTTATCTCCTAATCCACTCCCGGGCTAGAAATATTGGGTATCTTTCTTGTTGTGATATTGGGATGTGTGTATAGGACTTAATTATAATATGTTTTTTTTTTAACGTAAATGTTAGTTGTTAGTAGTTAGTTTCCCTGGTTTAGTAATTAAACGTCAATGCCAGGGTTTGAACTCGGGACCTCCAGAGAGGCAAAGACTCGACCTGATTATGATATGTTGATTGGAAAATTGGTAATCAAATAGTCTGGAATTCTTAGCTGAAATTATACAATTTTGAAAGTGTAGGTTTTACATAATTAGTAGAAAAGTAGTGGTTTTTTTTGGAAGTTGAATGTGGGTTGCCCTAAATCTGGGTGAGAAACTCAAGTTGCACTATTATTGATGATGTACCATCTCCCTAATAGCTTTGGGATAATAATCTCTCTTCTACCTTATGGAGGCTACTAGGCTCCAGCCCAGACGTAGACTCCGGACTTGAGCATGGTTGCTCTTGAGAGGCTCCGGATATAACCTCTGGATTGATCCATAGAGGCTCCTGACATAGCCTCCGGACCCTCCTCCATAGAGGCTCCTGACATAGCCTCCGGACCCTCCTCCATTGAGGTTTCTGACGTAGCCTCCAGACCTAAGCTGCGGAGGCTCCTGAAACCTTCAGACCTAAACATGACCTCATCTATGTTAAGTCGTGGGCTTGATTTAGGCCCAAGAATGGAAAGCCCATGACCCAAAATCATCAAACCCTAAAATTTACTCCCTATATATAGATGACAATGAGCACCAAGCTAGAGCCTCACTCTCTCTCTTCCCCTCATTCTCTTACACACACTCCTTAGCCTGCTTCGGCTTGTGGCGTCACATCTTGTGGTCACCAATTGGGAACCGCCACACGAAGTAGCAACAATCTAATCTCCCCCAATACACCTTATAGATCAAGGATTAACCCCCCAGTAATTAAGGATAAATGCTATACCTAAACGGGTGTAGACTTATGCTTAAACAATTATTATTGGTTGTTCAATGCTGTTAATGAGAAATTTATGGTTTACCATATAAGGAAATTTGTGATCATAGGTTACCTTTCTTTGAAATTTTCTCTATATCGAATTGAAGTAGTATATAATCAACTAGTTGCAAATATGAGGTTTGGATTTGCTTCTTCTGCTTGAAGTTATTGTTTTCATCTATTATGGAAATTGGGAAAGGCTTCAAAAACTTGTCTCTTGATTATGAATATAAATAATAAGATAGTTAAAAGCTTTGTCTTATTCCTTTTACAGAATTAAAGGTTTAGATTTCACATTAACTGTTGCCAATTTCCCTGACCCGAACAAGTATCACTGGTCTGGAGGCCTACCTTATTACCTTTTTGTGTTTTCCTTCTGTGTTGGAACTCGGAGTACACATTCACTTCATTTATGGGTAGGTGATCCATCCGTATGACTTCAATGCTCTAAAGGCATTCAGACATCCAAATATGTACTGAACGAGAAGTCCTGGACTAGTTGATTGTGAAACTGACTTAATTTGATGGGCTTAAGATAATCTTGTTTTGATGTTCTGACACCATGGCTTCCATATCAGGCGGAAAATTTAGTACAACTTCTCGAATTTCATGAATGAATTTCTTTACTTCGTATCACTCTATCAATTGTATTGCATTCATCATAACAGAAACTTGCTTTATAGCCCACTTAACCATTTCTATAATATTTCTACATCAGGTTCTGCTGGTATTGGAACTCCAGGTCCAAGTTTCTGGTCTTGGGTACCACCTTCCAGCACAGATTCTAATGTCGGTGATGGAGCCTACTTAGCTTCAAGTAGAAAAACATCACCATCTCCCAGTGAACCTAACCCGGTGATGGAGTTAGAACCTTCTACAAGTCAGTTGTCACTGCCATTTGAAAGCAAAACAGCGAGCAATTATGATCCCCCTCTTCCACCTTTTCAGTCGCTGATGGAGGTTGAAAAACAGGATGTTTCTGGATCCGTATCAGAGAGTCTGCAGTTGAAGGAAGAACAAGAAGCTATGAGTTTGTTTTCAACACATGCAGAAGATGCAGCTCATGCTCTTGCTGATGTTGATCCAGTATCATCTCAAGGGACTAAACCCGAAGGATCAATGTGGTGGAAAGAAACAGGGACAGAGGTAAGACCAGATGGGGTGGTTTGCAGGTGGACGTTGACTAGGGGTGTTAGTGCTGATAAATCTGTGGAATGGGAAGAGAAATATTGGGAAGCTGCTGATGAGTTGGGTTATAAGGAGCTTGGCTCTGAGAAATCAGGTCGTGATGCTTTTGGAAATGTTTGGCGTGAATTTTGGAAAGAATCAATGTCACAGGTATGAGATTTGAGTCAAAATTTGACTTTATCTATACCATATTGAATAAAGAAATTTACCTGACGCATGTATTTTGCTAAACTGTTTCCAGTGCTTATGTTTAAATGGATACTTATGGTTTATGTGCAGATTGAAGGCTGTCTACATATTGAAAAGACTGCAGATAAATGGGGAAAGAATGGAAAAGGTGATGAGTGGCAGGAAAAGTGGTTTGAACATTACGGTGCTGGTCAAGCTGATAAGTGGGCTCACAAGTGGTGCAGCATTGACCCTAACACGCAGTTAGAGGCTGGCCATGCTCATGTTTGGCATGAAAGGTACATCACTATAATCACCTATGCTAAGTTAAAGATGAATGATTACAAAAGCCATCATTTGCATTGCCTATGGGTAAATTGCTTTAACATTTCCAATCATGCATCTCTTGCCATTTGAATTTGTTCATTATATTAGTTGAGTATTTGATAAAACATGCCATATATTTTGAGGTATATAATAGCTGTTTTTAATTTTTTGTCTCAGTTGTTGCTTCCTTGGGCCTTTACCCTTTTCTTTTCTTTCAGTTCTTTCTGTTAAGATATTTATCCTACTATCCTTACATACGAAACTTCAACACACACTCTTGTTTCTTCAATGAAGGTATAATATTCGTTCAAACTACTGACTCGCCCTTAAATATAAGTACCAATTCTGTGCTTGGACCATATACCAGCTTGAAGATTCAGTCCATCGATAATATTAACAGATACATGCTCCAAGTTCACAATTCCAGAGTGCACATATTATGGTTTTATCAAATTAGAGACTTTAAGCATTGAGCCTTCATCATTATATCTTTTTCATTAGGGCCAAAGCCTTACGTTCACTCAATCTACCGACTTACCCTGCATATAAGTTTGTTGATGGAGTATAGTATAATTGCCGTGCTTGGACCCTATACCAGCTTAAATGTTCAATCCATCATAACTGTTTTTTCTCTTTTGGTCCACAATTAACCATTTTGTCTTGTTTGGTCTTTTTATTATTCAACTTTAATTGATGCCTCTGTTTCAGCTTTTATGTTTTACCCCCTAGAGTAGTAACAATTTCTTATATATGAATTTAGTTAGCCGGACTCTTGAAATGTGAACTGCACACAAGCTACTCTTTCTCGTCAAAATCTGCTTTTATGTACAACACTGCCCAAAACGCAATAGATTTCTTCGTGATAAGCGGTCATGAGTTTGTCTACTGCGATAAACTTTTTATACGCTTATTTTGAAGGTTTATAAGTTATAAAGCGTGTTAGCATGAACCTTTCTCATGCCATCTCATGATAAACCACACCTCTCTATTAAAGCTCGATTAATAAACCATTTCATCTTTAATAAAGTTACATCAGGCCCTGAAAGCTATTTGACTTGTATTTGTTAGCACTTTGAAATTCGTATATGTATCGCTGTTGACCTATATTAGAAGTTTTCATAGATATATTTAGGCAAAGTTAATTTCTTTCTATCAACACTATGGAATAATACATTTTCTTTCAACTAAAATAGCACTAATGGCTAATCTATACAGTTTATACTAGTAACTTCTTTAAGAAATCCTGATTGTATTTTGTCTCCTATGAACATCTATGTTGACTTCTACTTAGTATCTACATCACTGAAAATGTAGATTATATTGACTCGTTAGGCACACACGAATTTTATATCCATAAAATTGGGGGTGTAACAGAGGAGTTACCACGTTAGGATATCATCGAGCTCAGGTGTTACTTGTATTAGATTATCCCTCATGGTGACCTGCATTACAGATTTCAGGCTGCAGGCATAAGGCAAGATTCGCGATGTGTTAAATGTCCTTTTTGTGGTTGTGTACTTTGTTTATATTGATTTGCTAGATTAGTCCAGACTCCAGATTTGAACCAATTGCATCATTGCTGACCACACGTAGCATGTCTTGGCCCTGCATAAACCCAAGTTTTTTAGGTAGACAGCCAAATAGTTCAATTTGATTACAAAATGAGTATTGACATTTGTCAATGTGTCATCTGGTCGTCATCCACTCAACATCACTTAAATGTCATCTGTTACTTTAGATTTTCTAAATTCATGTCAGAAGCAAACATACCAAAAGCTTTACTTTGATATAAGGTTTGTGGCTTTGTGCTTGGAAGCCAGGGGGATGTTTCAAATTGCGTTTGCAAGATAGACTTTGCATTTCAAAACAGCAATTCGAAAAGCGGCCCTCGTCTTGCTTCTTCAGAACTATGTTTTTTGTTGGAAAATGCAGACCACTTGCTTTTTTCAGATGCTTCTCCAAACCCTGTTATCTGATTATATGCTTTGTTTGTGCATACACCACAATGAGATCATCACCCCCAAAACACAATCCCAATACCCTCCACATCTGGGAAAAGGAGAATGAGTAAGCATGTTGTTGGGTCAAAAGAGAAATATAAAGGTTAGTTAGCTCTGCATGTAGGATATTTTTGCTATTCTAGGTCGTTAGAGAGAGAGGCGCGTAAATAGGAGAAGGGAAGATAAAAAGACCCAAATGCCTATCATTTGAGTTGTGCTTGTAGGCCTCTAATGACCTTGACCAGCCTAACAGCATGACACTTTGGAGACCGCCAAGCTAGATAAAATAATTGAATTTGGATCAAAAGGGAAGAAAACAGGTTGCAGTTGTCTAAATGTGCACTCAGGAGTACATGCCATGGATGACATATTTAGTTTAGACCATTTATTAAACTAAAGATGTGTGGTGATCATTTGTAGCTTATTTTTCTGATAGCATTTATAGTTGCATTTGTAATCATTCTGAATTAATCTTATACCACTATATATTATGTATATATGAGTAAACAATAACGGGAATCTTTCTACAACTTGATAATTCGGCAGGTGGGGAGAGAAGTATGATGGGCAAGGTGGCAGTGTGAAGTACACGGACAAATGGGCAGAACGCTTAGAGGGTGATGGGTGGACAAAATGGGGTGATAAATGGGATGAGAACTTTGATCCAAATGGCCATGGTGTGAAACAAGGAGAAACATGGTGGGAAGGAAAGTATGGAGAACGATGGAATAAAACATGGGGTGAAGGCCATAATGGCTCCGGATGGGTACACAAATATGGAAAGAGCAGCAGTGGTGAACACTGGGACACCCATGTCCAGCAAGATACCTGGTACGAGAGATTTCCTCATTATGATTTTTATCATTGCTATGGAAACTCTGTGCCTTTACGTCAAGTCAAGAAACCTTCTGAGAGGAACTCATCGTGAGAATTGTGTAGAGTGTCATCCATTAAATATATAAAGATAGATATAGATATACATAGATATACATATACATATTCATTTGCATGTATTGAGTAGCTGTTTGACAGACTCCCGTTCTACCTTGGTTACCTACTGTCAATTCTTCTTTGGTTCCTGGAAGATACTTGTAATTGTTTGTACATCAGGTGACCTTATGACAACGAAACATGTTTATACGGTATCTCTTATGCATTATACGTGTTTATGCATATATTAAACATATTTCTAAAATTGTTAACTTTAGTTATATCATGCTACAATAGTACAATGCTTCGGTGGGTATATGGTATAACAATAGTGTATTATTGAGATAGCAAAACAGGTGGGTTGGGTAAGAGGTCAAGCAGGATAACTTTCGTTACTCTTGCAACAACGATTGTATTGTTTGCATAAAGTGATTCAGGATGTGTTAGAAATTACTAAATCCTACTTGAAGTAAATTAGTTGAATTGTTGCATGACTTGGATCAAAACATTATGTAAGTTAAACACATTATCCGTAGAAGTATTTAGCAACACAATCAGACACGCTTGCACTGTCTTTAAACCTCACTTGATGAGTTGATGTTCTCTCGACAAAGAATTTCCACTTTCGTGAAATATGATCATTTTTAATTTTTCCTGAACATGATCATATGAATAAGAATATTTTTTAAGACTTGGACATATTTGGGCCTAGAGTAAAATAAAATATTGCACTAGAATGATTGAAACATAAGTTGTGTTGCTCCAAATACTGTATCAAATTGACCAAAAAATTTAGTATTGCACCAAATTTGATACTTGGTTGGCGATGGATTTTTTATACCAGAAGACCATTGATCTAATCGTTTAAAGGCATATGGACATATGCTTAACAAGATCTTAATAATATCTTATACTTAGAGCATTAGTAATGGTAGTGTTACCATACCAAGGTGATAGTGTCACATCATCACTCCACCACAACCACACAACTTCCATAACAATATCCCAAAAAATTATACCCCATAATATTAGAATAACCAATCAAAAACAAAAGAAAACAATAAAAAATTAACCACGCCATCACCACCCAACTCTTCCCAAGGTGGACACACCCACCTTGAGGCTTCCACATCATAACCACACCAATTCTTATAATGGACCACCTTGATAACACCAAGGTGGAAGCGAGAAACCTTGTCCACACAAACACCATTACACTCTTATGGAATACCTAACTTCGATAATGTGTGATACATATGTTTTCCCAAATAAATAAATAAAAAATAAGTAGTTAATATGATGTCAATAGCATTTTCCATTTTGATGTGAATAGGGTTGTAAACGAACTGAACAGTTCATAAACCATTCGGCGAGAAGTTCGTTCGTGTTCGTTTGTTTAGCTAAATGAACGAACATGAACAAATCTTTTGTTCATTCATTTACATTCATGAACGTTCAATAATCTGTTCATGAACGTTCGTTCGTTTATGTTCATGAACGGTCGTTCGTGAACAATAGTTCGTTTATGTTCGTGAACAATAATCCATTATGTCCAGTTACATATATATACACATAATAATAACCTATACTATAAAAAATAGTTTAAATATAAATATTTCTTTTATATAATATATATTAATACCTAATTATTTAAGAAATGTTTAAATAAACATACTTAATTTATAAATATTTTATTCGTTTGTGTTCGTTCATTAGTGTTCGTTCGTTTGTGTTCGTGAACATTCGAACAAGTCATTATGTTCGTTTATTTGTTCGTGAACCGTTCGTTAAGTTAAACGAACGAACATGAACAAGGTTCCGTTCGTATTCGTTCGGTTCGTTTACGTTTACGGCCCTAGATGTGACCACTCGATGATTTTTCATCATCCATTACCCGAAGTAACAAAAGAACATAAACAAATGCAAGTAGTTTTGAGTAGGTTGGCAATGATTGTCATTTTTATGATTGTTTTCATCCAATCCCCACCTCCCATCACTTAACTTCACTTCTCTTTATCATCCTCTTTACTCTTCCGTCAACATCACCCAATCAAAAAAAATGCTACAAACAAATAATAATAGTCCTTCTTGTTCCTTCGTTATAAAGTCTTAACTAAAAAAAGAAATTAAAAAAAAAAAGATTTAACAAAATGAAGAACTTTGCAGGGACTCCTGGAACAGTGACTGGTCTCATTTTGAGACTATTTCAGTGCTTGTTTGCTGCTGGCTCAATTGCTTCTATAGCTACCACTAAATCTTTCTTCAATTTCACAGCCTTTAGGTACTCACTCTCTCTCTCTCTCTCTCTATATATATATATATATTATATGTGTATGTATATGTGTGTGTATTAGATGCTCATAATGAGGTATTTTGATCTAAAGAATATACAAACAAAATCGCCCAATATTATTATCCACGTTCTAGGAGAGGTGAAGTGTACCCGAAGATAGTGAAACTATTTTAAGAATTACCTCTGACCTTGTAGGAACGAGAATCGAATATTGACCTCTGTCTCTAGAGGCAAAGGGTTTTCCCTTCATCAGCCCGGCTTGTTAATCTGATGAGGTACATAAAATGTTGATAGTTAGGTTCATGCCAATCCAATTACATTTCACATTAATCACTGACCCCCTTCTGAATAGCAAACCTGATTCTACTAAATACAACGTTTTGGGCCTTAAGGGTCTAGGAATTACTATTAACAACTTTCTGAACCGTTTCAGAAATCGTACAACGTTGGGGGCAAGAACACCAAAGGTGTCATAACCAAACGGGACAAATACATGTTGATTATCAAGGCAAGCTTTCTCGTATTTTGCAACTTTGCTAGACTCAGCCTTGAGTGCGGCCTGCAACAAAACCATGGTCCTTGAGTCCAATAAGAGGGGACACTCTTGTAAACTCTATACACGTGTGTTTCCCCCTTTCCCAACCAAACACAAGAATGTCCGTCGGGCCTAAGGTGGACCTCCTTTCTAAAGGATCAGTTATGAAGTTCACAGGGGCCTCTCTTTTGGCAGAGATCCCGACCGGTTTAAGGACATCACATAACGCATCTCTTACCCAATCATGCCGATATTTAAAACCTGGTAGCTCTTTACAGTGGACCGTGTGCTAGCCGGAAGAATCTAAACACGCTTTATGACATACTAGACATAGCTCATCAACCGGGAACAAATGTATCATCAAGCGGTACTTAAGGATAGCCCGGTATTCAACAGTCGACATGTGTTGTCCTAAGCCTTCAATAGGGTTGACAGACAAGAAATCCTGAGCGTGAGCGGCACACAAACAATCAAACACGGCTCTTTGTCGGGGGGTTTAAACATACTTCTCCTCAATCCTCTTAACGATTCGCTATATAAGCCATTCGCCAGAATTTTTTGGGCTTTAAGTGGGGCGTGTCTTTTATATGTTAGCTTCGCTTCTTTTCAATGTTAGTTTCGCTTCTTTTTTTTTTCTTCCATGTGATTGTTGAAGAACAAGCATATATAATAGACGTTTTTGATAATAGTTGCAACAACTTCTAGTAATTTCTTGATTTGTCTGATGCCAATATGAGTTGGTATAAGTTAGAATTACAAAAAAATAATTATTATTTAAATTAGGAAGCGTTTGGTTACAATTTGATACTAGTAAATATAAATCATTTTTAAGCATAAGTTTGAAATTAATTTAATCGGTGAATCTCACATATCATTGGTGTTAATTGATGCTACATGTGTTTGTAAACTTTGTTCGTGAAGATGTGTTTGTAATTCTAGCATTGCTCCTAAAATATATGACTATGGATATGATTGAGACATGTTCACATTTAACAGTAATAAGAGAGATATGAAAGTGTAATCCGCCAAACTTTACATGCAACAGCGGTGGCCCTGTGTAGGGCAAACCCGACTCCCGTTCAGGGCTCATTTTTATGAGACACCAAAAAGTAATGTTCATAATGATAGTCGTCATTTATAAAAACTTTTGTTTATATATTTGAATTCCCTGGGAGCCATGGACCCTTTTTTTCTCGACTTGTACTGGCAACTTGAATCCTCATGACCTACTGACATGCATTATGTCCATAGTTAGGTCCATATCTTAACCATGAGTATCATAACTCAAAGTATATTCAAGTATGATGATGAAGATGAAGTGTAAGGTTGTATCATGGAGTGATTTAGAAAACATTTTAGTTGTGGTTATTAGAGGGATCCCTCTTCTTTTAGCTGTTTTTAAATTTTGACTTTTGGGTCAAATCTAGTGCTTTCTATGTTCAAGTTATAAATTTCATACTGGATATGTAACACAAACCTCACTAACTAGTGTAACCTTTAAGAAATCCTGCTAACAGTTTTTCTTCTAGATAGTTAGAGAACTTTTAGGCGATTATTTTTCTTCTAGATAGTTAGAGAACTTTTAGGCGATTATGTGCGTTTGAGATGAAAAGATCAAAAACTATATTAACTGCGACAGTGTATATGAAATTGCTTTTAGAATGTTTCATGAGAAAAAGAAAAACATGAACTAAGTTAGCTTGGAGCAGCAATAGTTATCAACTTTTGGAGCTGCAATAATTATCAGTGTTGAAAATGTTGGATTATGAAGAAGTGATGATTTATTTTCGGGAAGAAATAATGATTTTTTGCAAAACGGGTAAACTTTACTATGCAAAGCTAATGTCAAAGATGACTTTAAATCTACTTGACTATCTATGACGTTATTAAATGATTCTTGAATATACCGTAATCATGATGCAAAACGCAGATCGAAACAACGCCTTAATCTTAAGTATGTGCTTATTTGATGATACTCAATATGTTTCATATTGCTATCTTTTAGTTGTCAATGTATTCATGCTCATATATAAATATCCGTCTGTCATAGATATTTATGCACATCTGATACCCCAAATCATGATTTCTATATGAATATATATGAATTCAGCTACTTGATTGCTTCAATGGGTCTGCAAGTTATCTGGAGCTTTAGCCTTGCATTCCTAGACGCATGTGCTTTGGTGAAGAAGAAAGCCCTCCATAATTACGCTACGGTCAGCCTTTTTGCTGTTGGAGATTGGGTCAGCATTTATAACATAGTCATTTCCGTGTATTTATCGGTGGGCGTTTGGGATTTTGCGTTTGGAAGATAATCTATGCATCTTGAAATAAAAAAGATAATGGAGTTTTGAATTAGCTACTCTCAACCTGAATACCGAAACATAGATTGTTTAACTGTGTATAAACTGTAAACAAATAATCCGAAATAGTTTCCAACTAAACAATTGAAACAAATCATATACGCTTTGAAAATACACTAATCAGATTATCAACACACACTTCGAAACACCCCCTAACGTTCTCCTCGTTTTACCATCTTCAACTTTAAATCGTTTGCAGGTTACAGCTACATTGAGCCTGGCAGCAGCCTCATCTTCTGCAGGCATAACGATACTGTACTTTAATGACTTAGGAAGCTGCAGTTTTGGGCAAGAATGTCAAAAATACCAATTAGCAGTTGTTTTAGCTTTCATGAGTTGGATAACAATTGGAATCTCATCATTAATTATGTTTTGGACTTTGGCCTCTAGTTAGAGCTTTTGATAACCTTAGTTAACTTTTTCATGAAACAAATTATCATTTTACAAACAAAGAGACACAATATTTTGTAAATATGTGTGATCCTGAAAAGAAGAATGCGAAGCGAAAACATTTTTTTTTTTGGCATTTGCATTTTCTAGAGGTATCAAGATTTGCTTGTTTTAATAGATTTTGGTGCTCCTTCGTATTTTGGTATGGCATTTGGATGCTACATGGAAACAAGTACATTGATTGTGAAGTTAGGATTCATCATTTCAGTTCGGGTCAAACCTGATATGTATACTTTCAATGTAAAATGGAGAATGAGAGATCGAACTAGGAATGGTTGAATATGAAAAAGCGCTGCTAGTGAACATACGACACTTAGTCCTGTTATTAGTGTTCAATTCTTCATTTGGTATAAAAGCCTTGAAAGCTTTATGGTTTTCATCAACTTTTTCTGCTGATCAATCATGCAATATTAGAGGATACAACTTGAGTTGTGGAATATTCAAGTGTGTATCGATACATAACTAATAAAGATTTGTTACCATTCTCATGGTCTACTAAGTTGAATCCGGTTTCATTATATAGTTGATGTACTGTTTCACACAACTCAAGTACAATAATTAACCTCAAGAATGGACTGAATGTGGTCCTGATGCTACCGGTAGACATGCTATGCATCGTTAGTTGTTGCATCATAAAAACCGCTTTTAGTTATAGGTCAATAAACAAGTACTGGCAAAAATGGAATCCTGTTGTGACACCACCACGACCACCACCAAAGGTGGCAGTACACCACGACTACATCATAACGGTATCACTTTTGTAACAATTACTCAAAAAATATACTCCACAATATCAAAAAAAAAAAAAAAAACGAAGAAAAACATGAAAGGAAACATAAATATGCGTACAACCCTACCAACCTACTTTCCTTCCGTAGGAGAAAGTTACACAATCATACAAAGAACTAAAAATCAAAATTACACCATTGAATCCAAGAAATGTAAATAATTAAATTTCAATCGATGCCTAATCCAATGAAATGTCGTAGCGTTGATGTCGCTACAAACCCTTTGAATCGTGAGTAGTTTGCTATTATAGACACGATCATTACGATACATCCAAATAAACTAACAAACACTAAGTATGACACCATGAATCGCTGTCTTTTGTCATTCTATAGATTCATCGTCTTGTGGTGATTTAGTAGATCATCTATTGAAAATTAAAAATTGAGGAACATTGCACCATTGACACTTAAATTGATGGATCATCTCCAATGGATAGTTTGCCCCCCGATTTATATGAATGGACAAACTAAACATCAGTTTGCTTTCTTTGGAGTGTGTTTGTCAGTTTGTCATATCAATTTGCTCCCAAACAAGCCGAAGGCAAATTGAGTTTGTGGGATCAACTTTAATTTATTATTCCATTCGTCTCCGTCCCACTAATTGTGTCTTATTTAAAAATTTTAAAGTCTTTCTTTATGAATGTTGACCTTAAATATTTTGATTTGTGTTATATAATATTTGATGAAAGTTATATGAATTGATTAAGTTTTACATGTATATTTTATTGGTATAATTTTTATCAAATATTATATAACATAAATCAAAATATAAAAGGTCAAAGTTTACAAAGGTTGACTTTAAAAAAATCAAAATATGACCCATTTAGTGGGACGGATAAAGTATTATTTAAAATTTTATAGTATTTAATATAATTTTTGTTAATTTTATATGGATGATGATGTGACATGAACAACCGAATATAATACGAGTATATGGGTTAGAAGCAAAATGAATTCAGTAGGGAAACAATCAACTTGAAGGGAGTCGGTATATTTAGACATCTTGTATATGTTATTGGATATTGGAGATGGCAAGGAGCCTTCTAAAATGTTCTCAGTGACATTTTGTGACAATTTTATCTTATTGTGAAAGATGCTATTTTGACCATTGACAATCAATTCTATAGGTGGGTTTTGATCAAATAAGCCTATTTAATTTGGTTCATCTTTGGTAATTCATATGTTTTCTTGTTGCCACTGAATTCATGTTTTCATACGTCGGGTAATCAATTGTATATATATATATATATATATATATATTTGCGCAATTCTTATTTCCTTAAATCCTTTCACATACATCGACTTGTTCATCTGCTCCGCTAGGCGCTAGTACCATCAACGATACCTTAATGATTCGTCAGTAATCTAACATTCAAAAAATATATATATATTTACTAGTCATTTGCAAGCACCACCTCGATCATCTATTATTTTTGTTACCTTTAATTTGTGAAAACTTTAACTTAAATCGAATACAATTTTCTATACAGTTGGTTAATTAAGAATCCAAGGCTAAAATTGCTTTCGAACCCAACGTGAACATATTATCTTATTGAGTTGCTGCCGATATATCATATATTCAATCTTACTTGGATAAACACCATTTGTTGACATGTTGTTCTTGTGTCAAAACTCAAAACTAATAAATAAGATTGTGTACCATGGAGGTGACAAATAATTTGAATATGATAAATTGATATTCCCAATTTGTTGCATAATAAATAAATAAATCAAGGCCTGTACTATTTCTACAAATTAGATGACATTAGTTAGTTATGGACCACTTAATCATTATTAATTAAATTATATATGTACCATAAAACACTTACTAAAAACCAACAAAATAGATGACATATATAACATAGACCACTTAACTAGTATTAATTGATGACATAAGGAATATGGACCACTTATTTATTTAAATAATAAAACATGATAATAATAATAATAATAATAATAATAATAATAATAATAATAATAATAATAATAATAATAATAATAATAATAGATATTAAATATTTTATATTAATCATCAATATTGATACAAGTTTTCACCTCTCCATAATTATGATTAGGAAATTTAAGTTGGTTGTACACATTGTGTCTATGCAAATAAGGATTTTTCCATGTCCGGTCGAATGCGTTAGGAGACCATAGTGGATGAGTAAGAAGTATGGGGAAATTTCCTTGTAGCACCAATCTTACAAAATGGTTACTATTGACGCGTGCAATAACCCAAATATTATGTGGTTGTGACATTGGTGGGCTAGTAAAAAGTGGTAAAAACGTTGTCTCTCCTCCATTGCTCAAAAAAATAACCACCACATTATACCTTGAAGCAATGAGTAACCACATGTCTGACATATCCATCCAATGTGGTGGAAGTGCAGGTCCTTGAAAGTGACTTAGTGTGTGCTGAAGCGATTGCACACCTTCTCTGTTAAACATATAAGTGTATGTTGCATTATGGACAAATAACTCATCCAATAAATCCATACGAACTTGAGGCCAAATATCTTGATGATGACCTAGGCATACAGCTACCGCTCTAAATTCACAGTTTCCATCTCCATTTACATTCTGAACCTGTGTGATATGTGGAAGAAAATTTGCAAATCCTTGATCAATTAAATAATACCGATTGTTCATTAATGGATCGGCACTATAGGGTGGGTTCGGATTGTGGTTATGCATATGTGGATTTTGATTATGGGTTTGGGTTTTAGTCACAAAAGGAGCATCAAAATCTGGTTCTTTGTTTAACTCAAAAAAATTGGGGTTTGAGGTTGGGGTTGGGGTTGGGTTGGGGTTAGGCTTGGTTTTGGGTTTTTTCAAGCCTGGACGTCCTCGGTTATCTTTGTGATATTCGGGTTCACCAACGGTGGACAGATCAATAACAGGCTTCCTCCAAAAAGCATGATCAATATCTTCAACAATTATACTCGGCTTAAGATCAAGCTTCCTCCAAAAAACATCCACTAATTGTAATGGAATAGGCTCATTTGCAATGAAATGCAACATAATTTCATGTGCACATGGTAACCCATGACTGGATCTCAATTGACAACCACAGTTATCAAGAGTTAAATCAAAACCGTCGGGTCTGCTAAGTTCATTGAAGATTTTGTCTAAAGCATTTTCTGAAACACGCCACCAATATTTTATCAGTGATGATAACACGAGGAGTATAAGATAAGCCAATGCACATTTTAAGACAATTTAATGCCCAGATAAAATTTGATGTCCTCTCTCTATCCAACAAGACAATTGCTATGGAGAATGTCTTGCTGGTAGAAGTAACACCAACAATCTCAAGAAGAGGCATATCAAACTTGTTCGTGTTGTATGTAGCATCGATCAATAAAACATCTAGAAAAGCAAGCCATATCTTCAGTGAGATGGGATGTACAAAAAACAATTCTTCTAACTTGAAGGTTGAATCATTTATACGATACTGATAGTGATACCCCTTATCTTGCAAGAATGAGAAAACAACTTGAATTGGGGTCTGACCTTCATGCCCAATTAACCGTAGTTTTTCTTGGGCATTATAGAGGGTTCTATTTGTAGACACGTAATTCTCATCCAACACCTTTAGTGTTGCAAGAATATCGCATGCTTTCAGATTTTGACTTGTCATGGTCGCAACTAAACAAGTTTCATGATCTGTCAACCTCTTTGCATATGGATGACCCTCCAGAAACAATAAAGGTTCATGATTATGTTCATCACATTTCACCGTCAACACCCAAAGATCATTGACCTTATAATACCTTCCCACCAATTCAAATTTGCAATCAATTTTTTTGCTTTTGGTATCTTTATCACCACTTTTTTTATACACGCCGCCCCGATCACACATAAATACAACTTTACAAAGGTAACCATTAACTTTTTTAGATCTTTTGGTTACAAGAAGGTAACCTTGAGAACGCGCCAAATTTTGCGCCCATTTTACCATTTCCTCGTTAGAGCTAAACACCTGTAGTTATTTTGTTGTGAAAAAATAGATTTAATATATACATGTACATAAATATAGTTAACCATGAACAACACTATTATAATTTCATAAAATTACAAATATAAAGGTAGTTAATTGAAAAAATCTAAGATAAACATCATATACATATGTATATAAAAATGATATAATATATGAAAGTTAATTAAAATGCACGATTAAAGAAACAAATAAACATAAGATCAAATATGAATTACATATTTGTAAGATCAAAGATGATACCTGATCAGTAGGAAAATCTGATGCGCTCGTCATTTATTTTACCAAGATGTTATATGATCAAGTTCATTAAACTTTTTTTTTTCTATTTTTTTTTTTTTTGATTTTTCGTATTCATTTGTATGGAAGATATATATAAAGATAACATAATATATTTATTTCAAAACATTGAGGTCAAATCAACTTCATATTAATTGTAATGATGTGAAATATCACTATTTTGCTTTCTGTAGTTTATAAAAATAAATATCATATTACTTTATTTAACACTACCTAAAATAAAAGTCTACAAAAAATCACTATTTTTATGTAACACATACTAAACTATTAACTAAAATTAAAAGTAAGATATAAGACTTCTAAAACAAATCAACTTCACATTAATTGTAATGATGTAAAATATCACTATTTTAGTCTCTGTAGTTTCTAAAATAAATATCATATCACTTTATTTAATACTACCTAAAATAAAAGTCTACAAAAAATAACTATTTTTATGTAACACATACTAAGTTATTAATGCTAAAAAATTAAAACTAAAATATAAGACTTCTACAAATAAAATAAAAACATGTGTAAAAAATAAAAGTGGTCATACTTACATGGTCTTTAGGGTGGGGGGAGAGCTTCCCCACTCCTCCCCTCCCCTCCCCTCCCCGATTTTTCTTCTCCTCCTCTCCCCTTCCCTAATGCTAGGAGCACCTCGCCACCCCCTCCCCTCCCCACCCTTTTCTATTTAATTTAATTTCTATTTATATTTAATTACCAAATTATTAAACTTTTTATTTAATAAATTAAAGTACAATTAAAAAAATATAAACACTACAAAATCAAACATTTTTATTAAAAAAAATATAAACTTTTAAAACATTACAAAATTAAAACAATTTTAAAGTATGTTAGAAAAAAATAAAAAAAATATTAATGTATAAAAAATAACATTTTTACCCATTTTAACAAAAGTTAAAACTCTAGGGTATAGAATGTAAATACTGAAATTGCATATTTTGACTTTTGGTGAGATCGTCTTTTCCAGCCTACCAACATGTATATATATATATATATATATTGCATATACATGGAAATGGTTTTCAATAAAAGAAAAAGAAATAAAAAAAAGAAAAAGAAAAACAATGATTAGTAACGGTCGAATAACCCGGCACCACATCCGGCACCACTGTGCCCAATACGCTCCCCACCCAACCGGTACCGGAGGGTCGGCGCGGTGTGCCATCCGGTACCGGCCCGGTACCGGTCCCCTCACCTCACCACTCCGTCCACCCTTACAAGAGATGAAGTCATTTGTGGTCCTATTATACTTATGGTCAAATTCTCTTTTTTTTCCTAGTGGGGTGCAAAGAACTTGCGCCATAAATCAATATCCAAAAGAAAAATAGGAAATACAGTACAATAAAAGAAAATTTTATTATAATAAACTGTACTATATATTCAGTTGTATTCGGTTTGAGGTAGGCGACGTAGTAGTGATGCAAGATTGCAAGATGAAGCAAGAAAGCTGGAAAGTCACACAATGCATCACGTGGGTGGCGATTGTCCAATGTCTGATATCACGTGACCCCATGAGCTCTCTGTTTACATCAAGTCAAAGTTAGCAGGAATACCGCTACATTACTACTACATTGACCACATTTTCACATTGTCAATTTCCTTATTTAGGCCTACAAGTGAGAAACAATAATTGTTTTTCACATATAACCTACAAGTGAGAAACAATAATTGTTTTTCACATATAATATTTGTTACGTGTTATTCATAGCATTAAAGACTACGAATAGCAAAATCTTTTTTAACTAATTACTAGCTAATTAAACCCAAGTTTAACCCGGGTTATCTAATTGAAAACTTTACAAATAGAAATACATAATTATCTATATTATTTGTTCATACATCTTTTGTTTAAAAAGCTCAAACGATAACACTTAATTTGTTTAGAT
The DNA here is from genome assembly GCF_010389155.1 of Erigeron canadensis. NCBI lineage: Eukaryota > Viridiplantae > Streptophyta > Magnoliopsida > Asterales > Asteraceae > Erigeron > Erigeron canadensis. The sequence goes on from NC_057761.1 coordinate 3,942,350, forward strand.
ATTTAAAATATAGGGTTAAAAGAGTAACATGTAAAAACATGAATTTAGTTAAACCTTATTAATAGAGAGATGACATCACATTAACAAAATTAGCATATATCAAAGATTAATGTAAGAAAATATTAAGAAGCCATGTAAGAAAAAAATGATGTCATTACAAATTTTTACTTTATTAATATAAGAGATTATCGGGAATTCGGGATTTAAGCCTTCACCGAACATGAATTTCCATGTCAGCAAAAATAGCCAAATTGTGATGAATGACAATTTCCTACCTCTTTATTGACCAATAAATACTACCCCGAATGAGAAGGCAAGATAGCCATGTTTGCCTAGGATTCCCTTTGTCTACATATTTATATATAGGGATATTTCTCCGCATGGTGAACTCATGGTTTTCTTATTAGTTGTTATATCAACGTTATATTATATCAACACTTCTAGACCGATGCACCAGCAACAATACATCATTATTCCTTTCATCAGTTTATCTTTTTTATTTAATCTAAGCCTCATTTAACTGACCCTCAAAATTGACGATGGCAATCGACGAGACAGTGCCAAGGCCAATAGTGTTGCTTAAGCGGTATGTGTTCGTCACTTTGAACCGACGTTTGGCTTAAAATATTTCAAATTGAAATTGATTGATATGGGTCATGCTCAGGGATATTGTAGGAGGAAAAGGAAATAGCGTGCCTTCATTATGGTTACTTTTTTTTTTTTAGTTACGGATCCAAAATTTTCATTACGTTTTTTGATTGATCAATATGTATGTCATTCCAAAAAAAAGGAAAAAGTTATGACTTATGATGTGGTTTTAACTTTACCAATCATGACCGGAGAACCATAAAACAAAGAAAAGCTTAAATATACACTACATTATAAATCATTCATAAAGAGGACTCAATTAAATCGTCTTTAAACGAGTGAAGATATGTTAATGGATTAAGATCCTTTAAAGTTATCACAACTTTATAAGTGACATCATAGATGGTTTTATTTAAGATAAGGTAAATTAGATTATTTTATTCCAAGACTGAGCGAAGCTATAAGTTTTTTGTAACATCCCGAGCTTTTTATTAAACGGTTGACTTGAGTCGTTAAGTCAACAATACGTGTCTGTTAAGCCTTGAAATGATTTAATGACTATATGTGTTTAATGTGTTATACGTGTAAAGCTTTAGTGCCTTAATGATTGAAGTGTTAAATTGTTTAAGATATGTTTTATATGCCTTTTGATGTGCTTGAAGTGTTTAATGGGTTGCAAGTATTCCCCATAAGTGTTTTGAGCTAAATATGAGTCGTTTGGAAGCTTAGGGACTAGTTTTGACTTAGGGTTAAACTAAAAAACGGGTTAAGGGTCTTGTAACCTATCATTAGACTCATAATACAGAGATTATACTCTTCCTTTGAAGCCCTAGGTGTCCCCTTGGTTCCATAGCATTCTATTGTTCGATTTCATCGTTATACGGTTGATTTGAAGAGGTTTTGATCCATAGTTTGCATCCTTCTTGTAATCTACAGGTATTTGGGGTATTATTACATTGATTTCATGTCCTTTCAATACCTTGATTCGTTTCATAACTGATCTAGGTCTTTAGAGGGTTGATTGGAGTCAAAATCGTGAGTTTTAATCGATTCGGTAACCTAAAACGTTTGTTATTGTGATGCAAATCAAGAAAGGATTAATCAATTATTTCATTGCATCATTATGGTCTTAAAATGGTGAATTTTGAGGTACAAAAGTCGTTCATAAGGTTTGGGGTATGTTTGGTTAAGTTTTGGAGGTTAAACAATGAGTTTTGTGCAGAATCGGGACTAGCTGCGGCGCAACCAAAAAACAGTGACACTTAGCTGCGTCGCAACTTGGTAGTTGCGACGCAATAGCGACAGAATTTTCAAATGGTCATAACTTTTGAACCGTAACTCTGTTTTTGACAAATAAGTTATCCACGGAATCGTGAGAGAGTCTAATTTCTAATGGTAATGCTTTTAAAAGATGATGATGATGTCAAGTTTCCAGAAAGGTTAATTTAGTGAGTGAATGTCGAGTTCCGTCGAGTTATGTAAGCCCTTAAGTATTAAATGAACCTCCGATGCATCAAGCATTGTCATGAGTCATGTTTATAGGTTTTTAGACTTGAGTCATGACCATAAGTAAGTGGGTACTTGTTAGCTCATTATAATGCCTAATGATTATTGGTAGTTGGGGATACTTGCAAAGCTCGGTAACTTACATTATCATTTCTTGTACTCTTCTACGAGGTAAGATACATGACTTTTTTCACGCTGGAGGCACAACAAAATGTGGTTTTCTATAAGTAACCTTTTAATCATATTATCTTATATGTGTTGGGTTTTTCCGGTTATGCGGGAGGTTATGTGGGAATATATGCATGTTGAAATGATTTATGTTGATATGATGACGTTTAAAGTAGAAGTATATATATGTGCATATGAAGTATGATGCTTATAATGACGTTGCTATGAAATGCTTAAGATATGTGTTGTTGATAATGTCATTGATGTGCCTTGATGTTGATATGTGATGACTTATATGTGAGACTTAAGTATGATATGTCTAGTTCACTAGATACACGTGGGAATTGTTATGAGTTGTGCACGTTAGTGGGATTAAATGCAAAAAGTAGACGTGGGACTAATTAGGTAACCATTGTGCCTAATGTTAAAGTAATACGTGAGATGTGGGAAATCGTTCTAGCCTTAGTGTTAGTGCGTAAAAAGTAAGAAAGATATAAATACGTGGGAAATGCTATAGCTAAATATGTGAGATTGACGTGGGAAGTGTTAAGCTTAACCCGTGCTAGTTTATGCCACGCTAGTGCGTACGTGGTCGCTTGAGTGGCTTCTTGCGGCATAGTTACGTGGGACTAGTATTTCCGGGTGGAGTGACTAACCAATAATGTTAAAAGCATAACGGGATACTACGGAAATGGCATTGCCTTTTCTAAAAGTTAAGACGTGGGAAATCGTGCTAGTTGTAAAGCTAGTGCGTAATATGTAAGATGTAAGAATAAGTTGATTTAGATAATTACAAGAATATTTGAGAATCATGTACATGTAATCTAAGACGTGGGATTGCAATATAACATGAGATTAAGTAAGATATGTAGGACGTATGATTTAACGATGGATAGGCACAATTATGAGTAAATACTTTATATGTGCTATACGTATATATGTGATATGTTTATGTGAGATATGTAAGACCTGACATGTTGATTAAGTTGTATATATATGTTGATATGATATGATATGATGTGTTGGGATGTGGGAATAAGTAAAGATGGGATTACCTATGATTGTTGTGGATGATACGTAATGTGATTATGTTTTGAGAAGTAAAATATGACGAAGTTTTATGAAAGTAAAATGAAGAATGTTTTATAAATGTGTGTATCTTACTTAGCTAATTTATTAGCTAACACTTGTTTTTATGAAAATGTTGTGTCCTTCAGGATAAGCAGGTATAAGCTAGTGAGGTGCGTGAATCGTGAGATGAGTAGAAGATAAAAGGAAGATTAGCATTAGTCTCCCTATGATTAGACTTTACCCATAGCCATATGTTCGGCTACTTTATTTATGATTTATGTCTCTTGTAGTGTTGATGGCAATTATGTTAGTGTCATAACTTGGATTTCATTTAATTTGTTTTGATGATGCACGTTAGTAACACTATTTCCGGTTACGGATGGAGCAGTTTTAAAGTGATCATTTTCCGCTACTTTTTAAACGCCATTTGACAAAGTTGTTTTTGAAATCCAGGTTTTTAAAATGACGGTGTTACATTTTTACATTTAAAAACTTTATTTTAACACCTGAAATAAGATTTTGTCATTCATAAATATGAAACACTTTTCGATTGTAAAAAGAAATTATTATTTACACTTATAAGCATGAATAAATATTAATGTTATTTACAAATTGTTACACCCAAATGATTTTTCACTTTTAAATATCAGCAATTTATACATTTTCATATATGTAAGTGTGAATATTTTATCATACATCTATAAGTGTAGACATTATTATATTTGTTTAACTTTTACGAGTATTATTTATTTATTTTGAAGTGTGAATAAATTGACATTTTTTGTTTAACTTTATTATAAGTAAAAGACGTAATAATTAAAAAAAATGAATATTAATACTACAATGATGAACGTGGAAATGTATTTACATAGGGCATTAGGCCTTATACAATGTGAACCTCTTATACACTTATTCCACACTGTCACATTAACTTTTCTCTCTATTCATCCACCTCTTCCACACCTCTTTCTTAATATTTTATCTATTTTATATTTACTCAAAATAGATAAAACCGTTATTCCTAATTTTATAAAATAAAATATTAAAAATATATTAATAATTCTATGAATATGTCGATACTATGAAACTTTTAAAAAACTAGTATTTAAAGGACTAAAGATGACTAAACTCAAAATAATATATATGTATTGAATTTAGAGGGGCTAAAGATGACAAATGAAACTGCTCCTTTCCTTGTAGTAGTCTGACCTACACACATATACATATATACATCATCCACACACGTATCTATATATATATACATATCTATACAGTATATATATATAAACGGAAAAAAAAGAACAAAAAAAACGCATACCCCACACACGCTCGTCATTGCACTTCGATCCATCGATGACTAGGGACGAAGATGCCATCGAAGAGTCGTGGAAGAGGTTGCTACCAATAGCATCCTCATCGACGACCCCATCGATGAAGTGTCGATGAGCCTATTGGATCCGGCCTATACCTGCGAAATAGATAACGTACACTACAAGAAAAATGCCATTTAGAGACATGTTTAGCGACTTAATTAGTGACATATTTCAAGCTAGCGACTTGCATAGCGATGTCAAGTGAGAAGTCTCTAGAAAAAAGTCGCAGATTTTGGCGTCATTAATATGTAAGACGCTAAAATTAGCTATAGTAATAGCGACATCTATGTCGTGTCGCTAACTTTTTTTTAGCGACATGACTACTATGACGGTAACGTTGACGCTAATCTCAAACAAGTCACTAAACACAACGCTATATGCGACACTAATTATGGCCAAATTTTCCTGTTCCGTTTCATTTGTCGCTATATATGCCATTGCTTATATTAAAACCAACATTTTTTGAGCTAAATAGATAATAACTATACAATTAAATAATCTGATATTTGAATTGAAACATATATATGATATTCAATCTCTAACTATCATACATTGCATTAACTGTTATTGACATTTGATATCCAAAAAAACTTCTACATAAAACTAACATCAAAAAGTCTGATGTCTTGTATCATTCTACTATTTGCCACTTCTTCATAGCACCATATTCTGATGTAATTTTGATGAAGCATATATATATTAGAAATCCATGGTATCTTTACTTGTGTGAAGTATCTGCGTCCAAATACCCACATTAGTCTTGGCAACAATCTACAATATCGATTAATAGACAAAGTAACACGATTACGAGCAGTCTAACCTTGTTCTTTGTAGGCATGTAGAAGGGTTCAAAAACTGAGGAAATGGAGTGTTCAGATCACACACTATAGCTTTAGCCTTCCAGGTGCTTCCAACTGAAAAGTACCCAATTACTAAGTTTTCTAACGGAATATACTAGTTCTACTATAACAAGCGTGAACAATGCAAGAACTAAATACCAGGACCCACCCTTAAGAAACAACGTCCAACTATCAACACAGAGATCTCAGCCCTGAATCCACTTATAATAGACTTTCGTGACTCATCTGCATATACAAAAATAATAATCTTAGATAAGAAAACTACTCGTATAAAAATAAATCGAGAGACCTACCAAGACAACAAAGGCAGAAGTGGCAAGAACAAAGCCAGCAATCTTGGCAGCATTAGCGCACTTCATTATTGAAGTGTCACGTTCAGAAAAAGCAGCAGCAACTGAACTTTGAAAACTTAATCTGTTTCTCTGAATCTAAGCTCTGCAACAGTTGGTCACATAAGTATCATTCAGTTGTATCATAGTTGTTTCTTGTTAATGGTATCTTTTATAACAGTACAAAGGGCATACTAGAAAATTGTGGGCTGTTACTGTTTATAATCCTGCAATAAAGATTAAAAAAATAACTTCAAGTAAGTGACTCTACAACAAAACTTAAACTTTAGGACTCAGCAACATGGTTATAAGAGAAGTACCATGGGCCGAAAGCCATTCATTTGTACCAGCAAACAACGCAGGATCAGGTCTTGTATAAATTCGTTGGAATATTTCGAAGGGCATTCATCTGTATCAGTAACTGCAGACCTGTAATTAGGCAACGTAATAGACCATGTATCAGCAATATAAAAATTTACTGTTGGTGATAAGTAAAGATCTATGAACCGTAAAATAACATATAAATAAATTATCTATATAACTTTAACATTTGATTAATTTAAGTACTTCGATATAAACGTAAAAAAGTTAATTAGAATTAGATTTTATTCATGTTTAAATAACTAAGCTAGTAAGCTATAATACCAAGACCACTAGAAAAACTAAAAAGAGCGTTCCGAATTCCGACCATGATCGATGACCATTTTTTCCCTTTCAAACTAACATTGACTTTTTATGTTTGTATTGTGGAGACCTATACGACTGCAGCTAGCCTAGCTATGTTTCCACTAAAAACAAAAAAAAAATCACACCAGCAATGTTTTTTCTTCAGATTTTCAATTAATTATATTCATTCCTAAAAATGTACATTATAAAAATTCTGAACATGTGAAAAATTTTAAAGAATCATAATAACATTTACGTTGTGTAAAGAAAATACACCTATAGTTGTAAACAAATATCAAACTTATAGGCACTTAACAAAAAAGGATATTAGTTTATAACATTTGGTTTCCACGCAATATTTTTTTTGAGCGGAGAAATTTAATTTTACTGAAAAATCTATCTATAATATAAGGGTGGAGGGAGTCGAAGGGGAGGGCTGAGCGAGTTGGGTGCGAGCTGGGGAGGGCTGATCGAGATTCGGGTGCCGGCTGAGCAAGCTGAGCGCGAGATGGAGGTAGCGAGTTGTGAACTCGCGGAGGGTTGAAGAAGAGGGAAGTGTTGCAGGGACGAAAATGTAACTTTGCAAGGACGAAAATGTAACTTTGCATATGCCAGGAACCATTTATGTAAATTTGCTGAAAAGTTTTGTTTCCTCCTAGAGTACATGCTGAACTTGAATTAATATTCAGTTTTATTTATTAAATAAAATAAATAATAAATAATAATAATATTTGATGTCTAAATATAAGTTATATTCAGTTCTAAAAAACTTGAATTTAAATAATAATAATAATTGTTTTTTTTTTCAAACTTTTTTTTGTGGCATAGTGTAAATTTATTTATTTTATTTATGTAATGTTTTTTTTTACTATTATGTAATGTGTTTTTTTAATATTACGTAATGTGTTTTGTTCTAAATAAAACATATAAATTAAAATGTATGTGGTTTTATTTTTTATTATAACAGTCAAATTCAAAAAAACGACAAAATCAGATTCAAATTGAAAATCAAAAAGTGAAAAGGGGTTAGTTGTGTAAAGTTTATTATGTTAAGGATAAATTATTAAAATGTGAAGAAAAGGTTGAAAGTGATGGTTGCCACTAAAAAAATGTTGAAAAAAGGTTAGAGGGTTGAAATGAGGTGGAGTAATTTGATTGGATAAACTTGAGGGTTGAGGGAGATGAGCCTTCCGGCTCCCTCCCCCTAACTAAAAGAGCAAGTTGGGGTATACTTGGCACCTCTAGTCTTTTTTTAAAACCTCATTCTCCCTCCTAATTAATCTAGCTCTCTCCTTCTTTCTAGATTATTTTTTTTGCTTATTAAATATATATTTATATTTATAATGTATCATAAATCTTTTATTATCAAAATAAATCTTTTTAAACTTCAAAGATATTTACTATCCTTAAAGTTCTCAAAAGTTATTATATATAAAACCTAAATAAATTTTTACTAATTAATCATTTTTTATCATTTCTCTCCTTTCTATCTTTTAAAAAAAATAATAGTCATATAGCTTCTCAACAAACATATGTTTTTTTTATATCACTTTAATTTAATATTTGGTATTTTGTTCATGTTTGTTCATTATTGATATTGAATTGTTATGTTATTGTTAATTTTAACTCTTTTAATTTATTTTGTTGTCAATTATAGGTAAATCATGACTTTTTCTTCTACAAAAGATTTTATTCTTTTAAATTTAGTTTGGTCATTAATTTATTTTGCTTGTTATTTACATCTTTTTTTTTAAATTTAGAATATGACATATATTTTGTTATTATTTGTTAAATGATAACAAGACAACGTGGTTCATGTTAAAGATTTGATCCCAACACATGTTAATCATCATCTAACACTATCACACCCCGACTAAGGCGTAAAACTCGGGATGCAACATATAGTACACGCGTCATGGATTATACGTAGATGAACTAATTGTATGCTTAATTTAACTCACATTTCATTAAATTTGAACTCAAACATGCAACATAGAATTAACATCCAACAAAACATACATAAACTCCCACGCAGGGGAGAGATTCACTTAGGATAAGGCCATAGTCTAAACATAAAGCAACCAAAGTCACAAAGATATGCAGCTCCAAATCGTAATCTGAGTCTGCTAAAGTACACCATGCATGCTATGCTCCTTAGCCACTTCTAACATTCTCAAGTTGCACACCTGAAAAGATACTAAAAAGCATCAACACAAAGGTTGGTGAGTTTGTAGGGTTAAAATTGTGATTGTTTTCTTAAATCCTCATTTAAATCACAAATAATTTTCTTAAATTCGTTTGTGCCGTTAAGTATGAATACGAGAATAACAATGTCTGAATACCTATAAGCCCTTATAGTCATAGAAATGACCTGGCTAGTTTGTATATCAATCGTGCACTTACAGTCATAAAAATGGCCTGGCTAGTGTGAATAACAATATGAAGCCGCTTACGGTCATGGACCTGGCTAGAGTGAATTCCAACATGAAGCCTCTTACGGTCATAAACCTGGCTAGTATGAATACAACATGAAGCCGTTTACGGTCATAGACCTGGCTAGAGTGAATAAATGAAGCCGCTTACGGTCATAGATCTGGCTAAAATGAATACAATATGAAGCCGCTTACGGTCATAGACCTGGCTAGAGTGAATACAACATGAAGCCGCTTACGGTCATAGACTTGGCTAAAATGAATACGATATGAAGCCGCTTACCATCATAAACCTTACCTGGCTAAAGCACACACAGATAGTAGTAGCACACACAGGGTATCATGTAGTACAATCTATAATTGAGATAACATTTAAAGTATCCATAGTGTAAACGAATATGAAATCAAATATGTATGTCAAAATGTGAAACCGATGATGTTTCTAAAATATGTACTCATAAACGTATCCAAATTATGAAATTATTAAGTGTATCCAAAATATGTAAACATAATCGTATCCAAAATAGGTTGCACAATATCATACGATATAGTAACAAAAATATATATACGTTTTACCAGAAAACGATTTGTATCTTTTCAGCCCCATGAAAACATGTGAAAGGGGGATTACGAAACTCACCTGATGCTCGTTTGATAGCTAAGCACATAATAACGTCAAGCATAGTATCCACAAGTATCTACGAGTCATCAAGTTTACTAGGTTTGACTAACATTCACCATCTTTGCGTGTTTAATCATTTTGAGAGTTTTGGCTGTTTGCATGTTCTGCATGTTTGAGTCTTCTAACCATTTGAGTGTTTCTGAGCATTTGAGTGTTTCTAGGGATTTGAGTGTTTCTGGGGATTTCAGTGTTTCTGAGCATTTGAAAGTTTATGAGGATTTGAGTGTTTCTGAGCATTTGAGAGTTTCTGACGATTTGAGTGTTTCCAGATTTGAGTGTTCTTGACCAGATTTGTGTGTTCTTCCCTAAGAACTCTCAAAACGTTTTTCTTTAGAATCGTTGTTAGGTTCAAAAATCCAGTTGCACCTTTACGTTCCTTATCACTATTGAAAAACAATAGTAAGCATATGGACTCTTAAAAAAAAAGATGAACACTTTCATTACGAAAACACAAAAAACTTTGGATCTAGATAAAATAGATGTATGTGAAACTTTTGGTAGTAAAAAGTTAGAAACTTGAAAATGGAAAGTTTGTAGATCTTGTTAAGTACTTAAGTTCACAAATTTTATAGAAAATAAAATATAAAAGTTTTATACTTTGTCTCAAGAATATGAAATGGATGATGAAGATAGTGATGTTTTGTTGCTAGATTTATAGAATACAAGAGAAATAGATGATTTTTAGGCAAAGATATAGTTGTGTGTTCATGTGGGATTTGAGAGTTTTTGAGAGAATATTTTGTGATTTGTGTGTTGTGTGTTTATGGTTTTTTTTTTTTTTATTTCTCTTTTGTTTGAGTGTTTCTCAAGGGCTTATATAGAGGAGATTGAAAGACATGTGCATTTTGAGTGTTATAAATGAATGTTTTCAAATTTCAATAAATTCACTATTATTATTACTAATAACCAACATTTTATTCACTAACCATTTTCAAAAAATATATTTTAATTAATTGTCTACTTAGCTTCCGACAAATAAATTTTGCTCCACATTAAGCAACACCAATAATTTCCTTAAATTAGTGTTCACAGCGATTTCGATTATTGATTCCCGCTAAGAAAATTAGTCGCATTTGCATCCAAACCATAAAACGTAAACAAATCCAAACCGCGGATGTTACAAACACATGCTATTATTTTGATTCCTTTAAATATATATATATATATATATATATAATTTAAGATTGCTCGAAGACTAATATAAAGAATGTGAAATGTTCATTTGAAAACTAGATTTTCTGTGAAAACTAGAAAACTGGCCAAAACACACTGTGATCTGAATTTAACACAATGTGTTTTAATTTTGATTTTATAAAACATAACATGTTTTTATTGTTTAATCTAAAATACGTTGTATTAAGTTTTAAATCACAGTGTGTTTTTGATAGCATTGTAAATCAGAAAATTGTTCAAACACGCTGTGATATGAACTTAACTCAATGTGTTTTCGAAAAACATATTTAAAACACATTGTGTTAAATTCAGATTACAGTGTGTTTTGGTCAATTTTCTAGTTTTTCACGAAAATTTTAGTTTTCAAATGATCAAAACCCAATATATAAGGGAAAGGAGTCAATAATCATGACTTTCAAAATTCTAACACTTTTAAATCCAACGATAAAATTTTGTCTAACTCATTCTATCATTCTATCCTTCCCAAACAACCCTTTCAACTATTTTAGTGGTATCCATAATTTTTCCAACCCTCATAAATTTTTTTGTTTTCATATTTAATTTAAACATTATTTTTATTTATTTAAAATTTGAAATAATTATCATAATAAAAATAATAATTATTAATATATATAATATAAATTAAATAACAATGATAAATTGATAGTAGTATAAATTACTTGAAGTCACTTTTTTAGTTAAATATGTAAGTAGAAAATTTAAATTGAATTTATCAAATATAAACAACATAGGTAGATGCGTAGGATTCTTCCCCAACTATCATTTCACAGATCCGGCCGCCACACTTTCCGGCCGCTCCATTTTTCCGGCCACAAAAACGTTTTTTCCTTGTTTTTTTTTTCTGCTTCAAATAGTCGGATTCAACGTCATGTGACCGTTCCACGCGTGCTACCCTCCCAAACTTTCAGTGGCTTCATAAACCGCCCAACCCCAACCCGCCCTCAACCCGCAGTGGTGGCGGCGGCAAGCAGGCTAGGCCAACGTACCCTTTTTTTGGGGGTAAAAATATACTTATTTCTTAAGCGTCTCGGTCAACGAGAGAAAAGTATTCGGGCATTGCGGCGGTGATAGAGGTGGCGGCGGTGGTGGTGATGTAATGCGGCGACAGCGGTGGCGGTGACGGATGGTGGTAGCGGTGGTTCAGTCAGAGATTGGTGGTTGTGGCGGCTATGGTGGTGGTGATTATATGTTCAAGCAATGTAACGGTGGTGGCGAGTTGCGGCGACGGGTGGTGTTGTGGTGGTGGTGGTAACGGCGATTAGTGTAGATTATTGATATGGTGTATATTGTTAAATGTTGAATGTTGAAAAATTGAAAGTTCGAAAAATAGATTTCCTGAGACAGATATAGATAAAGGAATCAATCTTTAACAAACTTGTATTTTTTTTTCATCAAAATGTCATTTAACATGAATGCCTTTTGCGTAAAACAATCTAAAAAGTTAATAAGTACACATAGAAAATTAGATATCCATATCCACACGATATATTTGGTCATCAAAAACTTTGTCTCCCTTTCATCTCTACACACATGCACAATAATACCACAAGTCTCGATCCTTCAATCATGCATTAAAATGATGCTTTTAGAAATTCTCAATCATACATTGGACCAACCAAATAAGATGAACCAAAGTTCACCTCCCAATAAATTAAAAAAATTAATAAATCTAGTTCAAAAAACTACATTACAAAAAAAATATATATGAGTATATGACAAATGACTAATGCCAACTATCTAATATATGTATACCCACCAAAAATAATAATAATAATTCATATACTAGTTTAAATTTATGGTGTTAGATGAAGTGGCAAAATTGCACTTCTTGCATGCCCAAATGAAAAGAAACCTCTTCCAATTACTCTATTAGTGTTACTACTACTACTGCTACTACATCCATCATTTACTTTCGTTCCATCAACTACATTGTTATTCATCGAGTTCGTCCTTTGAACGATTTCTTGAACCGCCAAAAGAAGTTGTCGATCCAAGGCCGAATCCATCGAAAACGATCTTCGAATCGGTTGTACTAAAAATTGTTCATCACTACCCTTTCTTCTACCATTATTAACATCAATACATTCATCTCCAATACTTGTTACATTATGACCATATTTTTTCATCAACTTCTTTGTCCTCTTTCTCGATTCATGACCCAAATTTCGTCTCTCGACGTCTCCATCGATATTTCTTGTCTCACTATTATTATTATTATTATTATTATTATTATTATTATTATTATTATTATTATTATTATTATTATTTAATTCAATCACAACATAATCTTGTTCATTTCTCACAACTTGTGGTGGTGGATTTTCTAATAAAGGGAAATGTGAAGGTATAGATATACTATTTCGACAAAGAGGACAATTTGGGTTATTTTGTAACCAAACATCAATACAATCAATATGAAACAAATGACCACAATTTGGTATCCTTCTAAGCTTCTCAAAATGCTGAAACTCGGCTAAACAAACCGCACATTCGTTATCCGAATCCGGTTCTTTTTGGTAATGGAAAACGGGTATGGATCGAATAACGGATTCATCAAGACCTTTGGGTTCAGGAGTAGTGGAAACATAAAGAGGTTGGTGAGTATTATTTGTGTTTCTAGAAAGATTGAAACGGCGGAGAATGTCTATTCTATGCCAATTGAGACAACATTTGATGACAAAAATATAGTAAAAGACTAAAAGAAAGATTGTTGCAAATATTCCAATAATGGCAACCGCTATGATTGGAAAACTAGCAGCATGAGATTGTGAAGATGGATGTTGTGGCTCCATTTAATTTAGAGATAGAGATAATTAAGAGAAATATTAAGAGAGGGTTAAGTACTAATTAAGTGTTCATGAAAATGGGTTGTGTGATTGGATCTTGATGAATATGAGCATCTCTTGAAAGAAAGCAGAGAGGGAGAGACAGACAGATTGGTGTGTATATATAATATTTACAAAAAATAATTTTTTATATATATAAGTACAATGTACACACTAGCTATACACTCATACATATGTATGATCACTGGATGATGGTATTATTATATAGATTTGAAAATATTGTGTGTTTGTGTATGAGAGAAGGAATGGGGACTACAACATAGGGGGTGGCAAAATATATATGTTTAAATAGAGTGGAGTGAAATTAATGTGTGAACGGTCAAAAGTTATAGGTTTGACTACTCTTGCTCCAATCATTTGGAGAAACTAGACTTTCTAATTAAATGAAAAAATAACTTTTTGACCATTCGTAGTTTCTTACACACGCTCACACATCGTACAAGCTAGTGTAGATGTAGCAGCTTAATTGTAGGAAAAAACGCTAAATGTCTCATTAAAAAAAAATTACATATGTTTATTACTTTATTCCATTTATTGTATGAACATCATCTAGTCTTTCACATAAATGTGTTTTAAATATGGCAATAAACTTAAGACTTGAATTAAAAATATGATTAACAAAAAAAACCATATATGTAGCAGATAGAATATGTAGTAGGTATCCAATGAAACCAACCTTTGGTTGGTTGGCAAAAAGAAAAAGATAAGAAAATAAAAGCTTTTATATTCATATTTTTCGATTATTGCAAGTATGTACAGTATGGCACAAAGCCACACACTATATTCATTTTATAGTTGGCAAACTTTACATCCAAGTAACTTATTTACAATTCTGAATATACATTATGTTCTTGAGTTTTTTTAAAGAGAGAAAAGAAAAGAATTCAAATGATTTTAAAACAAGTTAGGTTCTTGAGTTTTTTTTTTTAAGTGAGAAAGGAGATGAATTGAAATGATTTGAAAAGAAGTTTTAGTTGTTTTTATTTAAAAAATCTTCCTCCCATTATTAGGATGATTTGGAAGGATTAAATATTACATCTTCTTATCATATCACTTCTTTTCTTTTCTTAAAAAAAATAGACTCATGAACATAACATAATTGTCAAAATTTTACTCGTATTATATAACTAGTTTGAATGCAAGTAACATATCAAAGTTAACTTTGATTTTTATAGAATTTGACATAATATATGTTAAAACTTAAAACAATGTATGCACAAAGGTCACAAACATAATATAGCATTTACCATAGGATAAGAAACATGCATGTAGAAAAATATGCTCAAAGATATATATAAAGATCGACATCTTTTCTAATCGACTTAGAGTTCTATAATTTTTTTTCCCTTTAGTTTAGTGAACCATTAATGGTCGATTTATGTTAAATTTTTTGGGAATGGACTTTTTTCTGGAATGGCTTGATTTATTTATACTATCTTATAAAATATTTTGCATTTTTTTAAAATATCAAAAGATGATTTAAACTATCTAAATTACCCCATTTTTTATTCATTAATTTAAACATTTTTACCTAATATACCTATAATACCTTTAAATCTAAACCATTCATTTTTCTCTCTCTTCTCAAATCTCAACCACTCATTTTTTTTCTCTCTCCTTTATAAATCATTTTATTCCTCTAATTCTTTCAAAATATTTTATCTCAAAAACCATATATCGATAAATTATAAAAATTGTGTGGGGTTCTTAAAATTCCATCCTCTTTTATTAGAGGTGTCATTTGATATACTTTCAACGAAATTTTAAATCCGAGGGTGGAGCCCATACGGCTAAGGCATTTGATTATCACACCTTAGGACTTATCACCTTTTATGACCTATCACCCCACCATCTCACCGCTGCAACGCGCGGGTAGTTTCTCTCGTGTTGACTAATGCGCAACTTTTCTTTGGACTTTTACTTATGTTAAGTGTTGATAATTTTTACTTGACCTTTTTCAATTTTGGAATCCTTCAAAATTTGATAGAATGCTGTGTCACTCTCTG
The DNA here is from genome assembly GCF_010389155.1 of Erigeron canadensis. Lineage (NCBI taxonomy): Eukaryota > Viridiplantae > Streptophyta > Magnoliopsida > Asterales > Asteraceae > Erigeron > Erigeron canadensis. The sequence goes on from NC_057761.1 coordinate 3,958,071, forward strand.
AAATCGAATGCAATCATGCTCAAAAAATATTCTGGTGTAATTCGTTTTTTCTCTTACGTACACTGGGTATTAAAAAAAAGTTCCTACCGTTCTAGAGAAATTTACACTATGTGAAAAAAGAAAATAACTCATGTGTACGTTCACTTACAGTCTTACACTTCTGAAATTTGAATGCGTCACTGATTTCATTATGGTTAACAAAGGTAAACCTTTAGTTGATTTGGTTCTATTTTACTCTTTTAGTTTTAGTTTGCTGATTAATTTGATTTTTTGTTTATGTATGTTTCTATCAGCTTTTTCTTGACTATATATATATATATAGTTTACACTTTAATTAGGTACTGATATGACTGTCTACGTTTTACCTTTTTCATACTTAATTTTTGACAAGATTGTGTGTACGTTGTTATTATTGTGTTGTGGTCATGGGCGACACTACTACATTAGAAGGAGGGGTAGCTGGGGCTGATCCACTCGAGTTACATAGTGTGAGATTTTCATAATATGTTGGTTATTTTATTGGTGTTGTAGGTCAACATAATTTGAGATACCGGTTAACGTATATAACTTTATAGAAAAAAACTTTTAAAAATGAATTTGACTAACTAAATCAGAAATGGAAACAAACAAAAGCGTTAAACCCTTACCAAAATGTAAAAATAGTGAAAAATACTTAAAAATCTGCACAGATTTAAAACTAGTGTTAAAAATTGTGTGCTATAGGTCACGGGCGCCACTAGTTGTTGTTATATACTCCGTATATATTTACGACTTTCATGGCTTTATATTTCTCATTAACTTATGCTAAATGTCATGTACATTTTCATCTAATTTGAAATTTAAAGGTTAAATTAAGTACGATAGATATAACCTACGTACCATGAAAGTATTTGGTTGGAATACAAACTACAATAAAGTATGATTGGTCATGCATGTAGAAAAACAAGAATCCAATTTCCATAATATATAGTCAATCATCATCAGAACATAAAAACCCAAAGAGTCTTTTACAAGAGTCTCACTAGTGCACATGCAACCTTCATTTGTTGACTTGTTACTTGTTGATTGTTATTGATTTCTTTGGGCCCATAGGATCCAAGATTTCCACAATTCCACACTAGAATTATGCTTCCCCTCCATAATCATTTAAAACTCAAATTTTCTTTAAGCTTTCTCTACTAAAAGTGAACACTTTTGGGTTAATTCCCACAAATGACACCTACTTTCAACAAAATCCTAACTTTCTACAATAATTAATTCATATTACCTTACTTTTTAATCTTTTCTTTCTCTTTACTCTTTCGTCATTACCTTATCTTTTCATTTTCTTTTTTCACTTTACAATTCTTTCATCATTTGATAAAACTTTAAGGTACAATAAATCAAACCAAATCATAATCGAAACACGAAAGATGAATCAAGTTAATTTTTACAAAACTATATATTGCGATTGTTTTGGATGAAGTGATTTAATTTGTAGTTCCATGTCATGGGTACAAAATCATTCCATATGCATACATTTTTATGCCTATGTGAGATTTACGTAGTTGGTAAGGGCTCTTGCAGTGTTGTCTTTTACAGTGTAAGTTCAACCTGACCAGACCTCTTTTAGATTATTTAGGAAGAATGTAAATGCTATCATTTTTCGTTAAAAAAACAAATTAGTCTTCCCGACCATATCCCATAGTTACAATTACAATAATTCTTAAAAATTTAAACATGCATTACAAAAAAAGGTAGTTAAATCCACAATATTTTAGAACTATCCAGAACAAACGTAACGATATAAAACATGCATTGTATGAAGATGACTAAATTTTGTTGTGAATTTATTACTTCTATAAAGAAAATGGTAAAATCTTGTATCAATAAAAAATATATATATATTTAATCTTTGTGTGTGTTTTTTTATTTTGTCTGGACTTTGTATATAAGACCGTCATGGATCATATGTACATCAAAGTATCAAACACTACCAACAAATCACTGTATGTAGTCTTCTTATCAATTGATGTATCCAATAACCTCTAAACTTTCTGTTGATGAATATCATGATTAACTCATCTTCACTGTCGGAGCCACTATATCTACTGATATCTAATTATAATTAATAAGAGTAAAGCAACTAATCGTGATTAACTCAATCTTCACCATGAGTTACTGGATCTATTGATGTCTACCATATATAATGAAATTAAAGCAACTATGTACCAACTATTAATCAATAGATTGATATTTAGAGGAGTCGAGACTTTAAAATTTTGAGTTTAAATTTAGGTGTGAGTCCGGACGGGAGACACGGATTTTCTGAAAACCAGGTTTGTTTGGATTTAGAGTTGGGCATAACAAGAGTCGATATACTTATCATATTATTAAGCTTACTCACTAATACTATTTAAGAGCTAGACCACAACGTATAAAAATATAGGTAATGATTTATACACCATTAATTTTTAACCACACACCACTAAACATGTTTTATATAATTATATAGTACAACATCTTAAAACATGTTCGGTGATGTACGCTTAGAAAATGATAATATACAGATCATCACCCATAAATGAAAATTGATAAATTATGTATCTACTTAGAGTATTGGCATCTCTTAACTCAGTCTCTTTTTTACCACTCACACTTAACCAATCTCTTTATATCACCGCATTTACCCCTCACTCATACCATAATACATTAGTTTGTGGCAACTCATCACTCACAACAAACTTTATTTTAATTTAAACTTAAATTCCTTTAAGAACATAAAAAAAATACATAATATTACAATAAAACATCACGTAAAAAACAAACATTACAAACCCTAAAAAGGACGACATACCTAAAAATTGAAAAGAAAAAGAAAACACATTGTGGTGCTATAAAAGAGCTACAAATCCTAAAATTTGATGAAACTTCTCCGGCTCGATATGCCCCTGCCATTGTTCGGCATGATAAAGCGCATCTTCTAACCCGGAGCGTCATTAACACTACCATCTATATTGTTCAGCTTGAAAATTTTGTCCTGCAGATTGCTCACATAAAGTATTTCAAGGTTGGTATTTTTCCATTCCGATGCTCGTAGTTCTTCTATTTCGTAACCAGTCCTCCTTCTACGCTAAGTTTCTTGATAACTGTCGATAGCTCACCTCAGGTGTTGGCATTGTGTAGCATGTGTTTCTGCATTTTCATCCTTCACTTCAAATAGTGTCATTAAAAACCTACGGGTGTTGGAAGAAGAAGATTGTAACGATGAAGACATTTTCAGATTTTTAATTTGTTGGAACTTGAAGTTTAAAATAAGAATGTTTTGTTTAAAAATGAGATAGTTGTTGTTTAAAATGAAAAAAATAATGTATTTTAAAAAGAATTAGCCGTTGAAGGGGGATGGGCCCCCGACGGTCCAATTCACTCACACACGTTGCGCGAGGTTCGACCACAGTTTCTTCACCACACTGCAAATAATGGGAACAACAGCGGTGTTGCCTTGAGAGGCCGAACCCACCATGCACCAAAAATCCACCCGATGTCAGGCCTCTTAGGGGTAAGGGTGCAGTTAGCACTTTTCATCGCCTCTTTCTATTGTCTTGCATCAGCTCTTTGGCTTCATTGTGTTGGGATTTCATTAACCGGATAACATAAAATGGGTTGGGTAACCGACCCAGTTTGAGTGACATATTTAAAAATGGTTTACAAAAAAAATTCAAATTCAAACATGTCGCGCAGGGGAAAGCGTGTTAAAGAACTATTAACAACTATTAAAAACATGTGGTATCAATTTAGGAAACATTTAATAGTTCTAATATCTCGTCACAGAATCACCATGCAATGCAATATAAGTAACTTTAAATAAATAAGAAACTAACTACATTGCGGTAGACGAAATCCTGCATGATCTGAAAAGTTTCAGAAACGAGATTCCAAGTGTAGAATCCCTCCGTAAGTACATTCACGAACAATGGCTCTACCAAGGGTCTGCTAGACACCTTTAAGCTTACGACTGCAACCGAACAAAACCCTCAATTTGACCCTTAGGTCGAATTCGACTATTATCTTTAACTTTGGCTTTGACCGTTAGTTGACTTTGACGTCATTAGTTGCTTAAATGCTTAAGTAACTAACTATTGAAGCTTGGATAATAACTGTGATGCTTTAATTAGTTATCAAAGATCATAATATGTTATATTAGTTTTCATTTAGTTATTGGAGTGCTCGTTCGGTCGTTTGAGTACCCCGTTCGTTAGTTTGAGCCTTAACGATCGTTAAATTTAATTTAGGGGCACTTTAGTAATTTGGCAAAGGTGGTGGACGGTTTTGAGGAGATTAAGCATCCCTAATACCTCATTTTCTCCAGGGATTAGTGTGTGTTTATGAAGGTGTGCCTCCCTTTGTCTCCATAGCTTAATTTCATTGATTTCGGGTTGATTCGGGTGGATTAAACGTTAGTTTATCGAATCTTTGATCATCTTTAAGGTAAGGATTGTAATCTCTACTAGTTTTTGGTCATATTCAATTATTCAATTCGATCATATCTGGTCTTGATTGATTTTATGCGTTTCGTTTTTAGAATCAGTGATTTCCGGTCTACCGGTAACCGTTGTTGCAATCGTTTGGTGTGTTTTGGATTCCTCCAGGTATGGACATGTTCTTGATGATGATTTTATGATTAGATAGAGTCCTTTTATTATTCACATCTGATCTTGATCATGGGAGGGTGTTTGTTGATTGAAACTCGTTTTCTTCTATTCGGTGACCTGAAATGTAAATCGTTGTCTTGCAAATCAATCGGGAAGTAATTGATGATTTTATTGCATCAATATACCCTTAATCTACTGTATTTTAGGTTTCAAAAGTCTTGGTGGTGTTTTGGGGTTGTTTGGTAATCGTTTAAGTGGTGTTTTGAAACAAAGAAAAAAGTTTTTGGTCGTTTCTGAGTTGGTGTGGCGCACCAGGTAATGGGGTGCGGCGCAGTTAGTTTTGCGGAGCCGAGGTGTTGCATGAAGGTGCGACGCACTTGGATTTTAGGTGCGACGCACCTGATGCTGATTTGTACGTTTGGAATTGTTCGATGCTCATTTTAATTGTGTTTTCATTCTAGGTTGCCGAGAACACATTCCAAGCATACAGTGGCGGAGCCACACTAGACCCAGGAAGGGCCAAGGCCCACCCTGCAAAGCCTACTACAAGTAAGATGTATATGTATTTGTTTGTGAAATTTGACTCATTTAATCACTTGGCCCGCCCGAAATATGAAGCTTAAAAATTCTAATAAGAAAATCCATTTATAATTCTTGGTTTTAAGATCATTAAAGGTAAAATCCAATTACAACGTCCATAAAGCTGATATGTTATTAACTAACTTTCAGTCCTATAGTGTTAAACAATGATAATTTCTTAAATTTTTTTAAGACAAACACAAAAGACAATTCTAGTTTATAATCTAGTGTTAGAAGTTTAATAAAATCTTTTCTTTTAACAAGATTAGTTATTTTACTCATGTTTTTCTACTACTTTTTACTAACAAAATAAATTGAAATGTCTCTTTTTTAAGTTTCTTCTTTTCATTCCCCCCCCCCCCCAATTTATCGACAAATTTTCATGTTTATTCTATACTTTTTTTGTTGTTATGTATCAATAGTTTCGTTGTAGTTCTAGGGCCACTTTTCTTATGTTGCGTTTTAAAGTATTTTGGTAAGGCAAAAATTTTTGGCCGTCCCCGAGTCAAAATCCTCGTTTCGCCACTGCAAGCATAGTAAATATCAGTTTTTTTTTAAGAAGCTTTGAAAGGTAAGATAACTACCTTTTGACACGAGTAACACAACAAGAACTTAGATTTCATAATTAACGATGGTTAAAGCCCTTTTCAAACGCTTGTTAAGTTATGGAAACTTCGGTAGGGCTTATGGTTGGTTTTATGCATGTTATGCCTTAGTTAACTTTTGCTATTAATGTAATGTATACTTTAGCCTATGATGATTGACATGTTTGACTTGATTGCTTACGGTTGATATATTGTATGATTTGCATGGTTGATTAAGATTGTAATTGCATGCTTTGATGTTTGATTGGCCTACACATGTAGTACACTAGACTCATGTAGGATTGCCATGATTCACAGTTGCACATAGGGGCCCTAAAACAATGAGACTGAAATGATTGATAAAACATACGATTGAAACGGTTGATAAACTCGAGTATATACTTATGGTTGAAAAGTGTTAAGCTTAACCCATGCTAGTCTCAGGAGGGGCTCGTATGCTACGGTTGGTCGGACGGGGTAGTCATGATGCCCCTTACGACATGGTCACGATTGCTTGAGTTTGCCGGGTGGTTAGGACCGATTACCATGCTTTGCTAAACAGCTTCCTCCTGGATTTGGTTATGCCTATCCTTAATGATACCGATGAACCCCAAAAGGATTACCCATTATGTCGGGTGAAAGGTTTCGGGAAAGGTCGAATGACCGCCTATGCACAACTCGCGATTGATTTACTTATGTGACTTAAGTCACTACTTAACGGTTGAAAATGGCATAACCTACGATTGATGATGAAGATTGAAATTGAGATTGAAATCAAGATTGATAATGATGATTGATGAGATGATTGAGGTTGCTAGGCACATGTAGGAATGATATCTCTTATTGTGCTATTTGATTGACATGTAATTATGATTGTTAAATGTTTGGCATGCGTTGATGATTGTTATATATATATGCTTGACATGCGTATGATATTTATAAGATTGATTTAATTGACAACCTTTTTATATAACATGTGGTTATCTTATTCAGCTGATACTTGTTTTGTTTAAAATGTCATGTCTTCTGTCACACCCCGACTAAGGCGGAAAACTCGGGATGCGACGCATAGTACACGCATCATGGATATTACGTAGAGTAGCTACATGAATACTCAAATAACACATATTTCATAGAATTCAAACATAAATATCCAACATAGAGTCAAGATTCAAATAAAACATAGATAAACTCCCACGCAGGGGATTAACACTTAGGCATAATGCCATAGTCTAAACATATAGCAAACATAACAAAACATAAGATATGCAGCTCTAAAACCCTAGTCTGGTCTGCTACAGGTCATCATGATATGCTCCTTAGCCACCTCTAATGTGGTTCACATGTTCACCTGAAAGGATACTCAAAAGTGTCAACACAATGGTTGGTGAGTTCGTAGGTTTTGTAAACAAGTATCAAGTATGGTGCCAGGTCGAAATATCATCAAGATCCACACAGCAATATGGCTATCAACTTACTTATGATAGCAAGAATCAAGTATCTCTATGCCACCAGCATTTACGGTATACCAGGCCTAAGGTGCAAGTATCAAGTATCTGGTGGCTCCAACTCCACCATAAGTATCAAGTATCAAGTATCTGGTGCCTCCAACTCCACCATAAGTATCAAGTATCAAGCATCTCAAACTCCAACATAAGTATCAAGTATCAAGTATCACAGTGCACATCATACAGTACAGTCAAATAGCCATAAATGATGATAGACACAAAGGCATGAGTATCCTTCCACCCCAAAACATATTAAAAGAGGGGCTACGAAACTCACATGATTGCTAGCAACAAGATCAAGCTACAAAAGATATCAGAAAGCAAGTAACCAGTACGCAGTCAATCTGTTGCAAGTTATCACAAATAAGTATTCATTCAATATAAATAAACGTGCTCATAACGTGTCGCCAAGTGTTGACCAAGTTGTCCAAAAGCGTACTAGTTTCACTTTGACCAGATTTTACGAGTTTGACCAAAGTTGACCAAATCACAAGTTTGACTAAGTTGACCAAACCGACCAAAGTTGACCAAGGTTGACTAAACCGACCAAAGTTGACTAAATCGGGGTAGTAATCTAAGTCCGAGGTCTCGATTGAAATTTGAGGTCTTAAATTGATCTTGAGGTCTTAAATTAAATTTGGGGTCTTATTTCACTAAAAGACAAAACTGAAATTAAGAGGCTAGATTTTAGAGGCTAAATTTGAGAGGCTAGTAAATATGGGGTCTTATTTTGAATATACGAGGTCACAAATGAAATACGAGGTCACATTTGAAATACGAGGTCGCAAATGGAAATACGAGGTCACATTTGAAATACGAGGTCGCAAATTGGAAATACAAGGTCGCAAATCGGCGGGGTCGTAAACTAGGTTGTTCTTCCCCAAAATTCATTCTAGAAAACCCTAATCGTTTATTTCGATCTGAAAGCTGTTTTTAACATCAGATTGTACTTTTAGACTCCCTAATATGATGGGAAAGCAATCCTAAAGTCGAAACTCGAAAAACGGACTTAAACTAGAAAACCCATTTGAACAAAGTTTATAAAAAGTATACAAAAATTATTATATCTCAAGATTTTGTTAACGAAATCACATGAAATTTTGACAAAAGTTGTAATATATGTTTCTAAACGTTTTGGACGTAAAAAGTTTGATACTTGGCGGGTGTAGTGTGTGTATTAAAAGAAAAACCAAAAATACCAAAAAGAAGAGCATCAAGTGGGTTTTGATTTTATACCTTGAATATATAAAATATGAGTTTGTAGAGATGTTTAGGACACAAAAACACTGTTGTTAAAGCTAAATTTAAACAAAATAAGGTTTGATTTTCATAAAACTTGATGCAAAATGGGGTAGTAATGGTGAGGTAGTAAAAGTGGGTTTGTAAAGTGAGGTAGCAAATTTGGGGTAGCAAAAGGGAGGTAGTAAAGGTTTGTGTGTGTTTTTCTTGGAGGCTAAGTTGATGGAATGAGGGTTTTGTGAGAGAATAAGACTATTTATATGTAGGGTAAAATGTAAGGTTTTCATGCTTACTGAAGAATACGATGTCGGACACGTAAATACGATGCCAGACTCAATTACGATGCTAGGTCTAAATACGATTCCGAAATCAAATTACGAGGTCGTATCACAAATACGATGTCGATACCAAAATACGAGGTCGATACACAATTACGAGTTCGTTTTACAATTACGATGCCGACTAACTTTACGAGGTCGTATTCTCGTATTTAAAATTTTAAATTTGATTCAAAATTTTTCATGGTCAACTCACGGGTGTTACATCTTCTCAGGTTGATCATTGAAGTTTGCTTAGAGTGAGGCATGAGTAGATGGTTGCTATGACGAATACTTATTGTTGCCATAATTTTGCCTCATTTATTTAGACGTTTATTTATTATGTCGAATGAGACTTTATTTTCATTTGGTTGTTTATGGATTTCTTGAATTATCATTGTGATGCAATAAGTAACACCAAAAGTATGATTGACATTTCCGTTAGGAAATGATGATGTTTTAAAAGGGACCTTTCCACATTAAATGATTGTTTTATTTAAAAAAATTTGAAATTCATATTTTTATAATGTTGGGTGTTACAATATCGAATTCTAAAACCCTTCTTAGGGTTTCTTTGAATTCGACCTTACCAAGAACAAAAGGCAATAAACCTTTTGTTGAACCTAAAACAGGGTTTAACTAAAACCCAAAATAATTAAACCTAAAACAATTTGGGGTTTTGGTTTCTTTTGGGAGTTGAAGTCGACACACATTAGAGAGAAAGAGATTTTCACCTTTGTGTGTATTTTAGGGTTTTCAATAATGTTCAAGAATTAATGAGGGTTCTAGGGGTTTATATAGGCATAGTTTCCTAATTTATATTAAGAATCCCCTACAAGAATTTCTATCCCCACCTCCAATCCTTAAGTGGATTTTTGGCCATGAGGCCTTAGAAAGGATGGACCGAACTTTCTATATATTAATTAATCCATTATTAATTAATTTGCATCATTAACTAATTAATTATCCAACCCGTTAACTCTTTTAATTAATTAAACTACTTTTAATTGATAAGTTATTTATCAATCAATTAAAACTAACTTTAACCGACTACTATAAATAACGGTTTCTCGGTTTATCCGTTATCCTTTAACTAGCGTTAATTTATAAACGTATAATTTAATTAAATGCGTAAATGATCAAATATCATTCCGTAGCTTTATGGTTAAACATTATAGATTTTCTATTGTGTATAACCCTATGAGCTCAAAGATCCAAAGACATACAGTTAGTCGGGTCTACAAAAGTTTACACAATTTGAACACATTGTACCCTATCCATTGGCAAGCATCAACACTTTGCATCGACTATATATATCGGCCATATACGGGCGATCCTTGTGAACGTTGGGAGCGTGTTATGTGAAATTTTTTTTTTGTTCTTGTGACAAAATATTCTCTCACCGCAAAACCAATTTTTATTGGCTTCTATTGTCGGAATCCATGTTGGAAATGATTTGCTGATGCTCCTCACGTACAATACCTTAATTCCGGGCAAACCTTTTTTATTATTTTCTTTTGGGGGGGGGGGGGGGGGGAGGGTCGATTTTGAGGCAAATACTATTGTTTTCTTGGCTTCTATTGGCGGAATCCATGCTGGAAACGACTTGTTGATGCTTGTCAGTTACAATACATGCTGGTTGTTGTACTGTTGCTACATGCTTTTCCCGTGACCTCCTTTTTTGGGGGTCCTGTTTTCCGTTGATGCATGTTGTCCAACTACCCCTTTTTGAGGTTTTTGGTAACATTGCTTCGTTTTCTGGTGACCCTTTTTTGGTGTTTTTGGCTGCTTTGGTTTTCTGGCGAACCCTTTTTGGGTTTTTCCGGTTAACTGATGCTGCTTATGCTTATGATTAAATGTATATTTATGTTTAATATTGTCGTGAATTGCATGTTTGTGATTAGCATGGTAGTGTTAACTTAGCTAGGGATGAGCACGGTCCAAAGACCGGACCGAACCGGAAAAGACCGAAAACCGGAAAACGTTGAAAAGTGGAACCGAAGACCGGACCGTTTAAGTTACTTAGCATTAGCGTTGCCGGAATTTTTGCATGATAGTGTCGTCGTCTTTTGTTCCATTAAAGCAATAGGTAGCCGGAAAAATAGTATTATGTCGATGATGATATCGTTGAACAATTAGGTTGTCGGTGTTACGTATATGTGCGATGATGACACAAAATGTTCGTAAAAATGAGACTCGGATGATCTGGGGCGTATCTTGGCGAGGTAAACCTTCGGGTTGGCAACCATGACATCTTCGACTTCTGAATTCCCGAGCCCCAATTTCCGAGCCCAAGTATTATCTTTTATAAAAAAAAACGGTTACTTTTCTAAATCCCGGCAACCTTTTTAATCTTCCGACATTGGCATTTTGGAAACTTTTGGGTTATTACACCATATGTTTTGGCTTTGTTTTTGCAACTTTTGGCAAGAAAACCAACAGGCCACGTGGCGACCTATAATTGGCTGACTTACTTGCCAAAAGTTCCAATTTGCTAACTTGTGGCTATGCACCTTTGCCCCTTGTAATATCAAACCACGGCTTTATATCTATATGCCTTTATAAAACAAACTAGTTCTCTTACATTTTTAACTTTTTACCTTTAAAATATCTAAAATACCCTTAACTTTTAACACATTCTTAATCCACACAGCACGTCTACCCAAAATATTCCTAAAGTATTTTCTAACCTTATCAATCCAAACTATTTTTCTTCTTTTTTTCGCTAATTTAAATATTTTCACCTAATATATATAATTAACTATAATACTCTTAATAAGATTATTTTCAACATACATCTTTTAACCCTTAAAATAACTACATCACTCCTTTTTTACATCATTTATTTTCACATTAATAACCACATCGTTACCGCCACCATCGCCAACCCCCCCCCCCCTCCACCCCCACCACCCATCACCGTGACCGTCGCTGCATTGTGCAAGTACCCTTCTCGTAAATAAAACTACGAAAAGGACATGTCAAAGCAAATAGAAGTGGCCTATTTTCAAATAGATACTAGCTTTGAAATTATCACGTAGGAGACAATAAAATCTACGTCTCTGGTACATTTTTTTTGACAAAAGTTAACAAAAGTCATGCTTGTGGGGTATAATGAGATTTATCGATGCATGCAACTATAACATTAATGTCTTATATACATATGGAAATTTGAATAAATGGTTAACATCTAATTCTCATGTCTATTGCGAATATTTGAAATTTCAATATGTTCAGCATAAACGTTCTGAAAGACCCTTCTGGCATTCTTTTTTCATTTTTTCTAAAATGGTTAATTTATGCTCGATGACATGCCTATTTCGTATATTCAACTCTAATTATAAAGAACATTCATGCTGGAAAACCTTTGAATCTATTCTGAGAGCATTTTGCTAACACAAGAATTTGAACCAAGACTTTTCAATCTTAGACTTTACCATATATCAACCAATCTATTAATAATTCTACTTTACAACATAAGTTAGCAATAAACATCACTCATATTATTAGGGAAATGATACCTCTATAACAAAAATTAGACATTTACAACAGTTGCTGCATTATTCAGTTGTATTATGTGCATTACAATTTGTACGTTTTTTGTAGATGGCTAAATTTCGTTGTATAAATATCACTTCCCATATTATTACAAAGCAACGATATATTCAAGTTTATAGTCATCAAATACATTTTACCCAAAACCTATTTTGTTACCAATTTAGTATAACTTATAGAATTATATGTATTTATATCCATTTACTCTCTTTCTCATTTTCAGCACTTGGAGAATAGGTTTTTCCATAGCTGTTAAATTTTTACGAGTCACGAGTCGATTTTTACGAGTCGAGTCGATTTACACTAAAAATGAGTCGATTTGTTGGGTGACTCATTTTTTTCCAGACTCTTATGAGTCGCTATTTGAACTTGGACTGAGTCACGAGCCGCAAACTTATAATTATTGTACTTTGATACTATGGATATATATTATATATTATACTAAATCTGCTACATTATTTTGGGTGTCATCTATGTAGTTTTGATCATTTTATTATGAATTTGGAGATAAATTGTAAGTTTATGTCTCAAAATTATTGGATAATATTTTGGTAAATTTATTACGATAACGAACTTAAATTTTGCTTCTAACGACGTCACATATATATATATATATATATACGATATTATGTATTACTTAAAAATATCTTGACTCTTACGAGTCGAGTCACGTTCCGAGTCACGAGTAAAAAAATTATGTTTTCGATTCGAATCAAAAACTACGAGTCGGTGACTATGGATTTTTCCAATATATTGAGTCAATGAGTTGGGCTTAAAATCTAATCGAATTGTGTCCGGCATCCATCTTTATTTTCTTGGCCTTATAGAAATCTAATATTGTAGTCTCAATCGTCTATACCATTTTCATGAAATATGTTCTTTTGACATGGCCACTACTTAAAAACACTGGAAGTTAGTATTGGCGTTTGTAATCTTAAAGTTTTTATCACAAAGCAATTAACTTTCAGTCCCAAATGACTGAGACGACTACGAGTATGTGATGAATATGCAATTTAGCGGGGACTCGGGGATAAAATCATAAAATGGCTGGTGATAATATTCATACACAACTTTTTGAATCAATCATGATGGGTAAATCGGTTGGGTTCAGTATATATCTTTGAATGAAAATTGGTGGCCCATGTATGGTTTTGGGCCTGTGCAACTGGACTGCCTAACCATGGCCCATGGTTCATCAATGGGCCTGATGATACCACACTAGAAATCAACACAGAGAACTCGATGGGTTTTGGACTTTTCGTACCGTGATAAGACGGCTAGAAGGAAAAGAAAAAAAGTTTGATTGTCTTTTTTGAGTAATTAACCAGCAGTTCTACACGACCATAAAAGCATATATCTGTGATGTATGACTAAAAGATAACGCTCGTAATTATAGAAAAAGCTTGAGAATTTTCTGAGAATGCCTTTCATATATGTTTTTGTGGTATCCTATTAGCATAACATAAACAAATTTGCAAGACCTTAACTTTTACATCTCTTGATAAAACACAAATTCCCAAAGTAAACTGAATCCTTGAAGAAACTCGAAGAAAATTGATTACATATCCACGGCCATACGTTTGTACAAAATGGCTGGCAACCTAGGTGTGGCGATGGCTTCTAGAGGAGTCCGCATGTACGTGACCAACCCGGGATTTTCTGACATGTCAATTTCTTCTGGGCTCAGGCCATTAGCTGGAGCCCAGGAGAAATGGTGTAGTAGGTGACCCAACATAGAGGTAACCAAATTAATACCTAATTGTGCACCTGGACATACTCTCCTTCCTGCACCAAATGGCAAAAGTCTATAATCGTGTCCTTTCATATCCACATCCTCCTCTAGGAACCGTTCAGGACGAAACTCTAGTGCGTTTTTCCATGTAGCAGGGTCACGGGCAACAGCCCAAACGTTTACATGAACGTTGGAGCCTTTAGGGATGTCATAGCCACCAACTTTGACACTTGTGTTTGCTTTGTGAGGGAGCATGAGTGGGGTTGGAGGGTGCAACCGCAATGCCTCTTTTGCTACACATTGGAGGTAGGGAAGGTTGGAAAAGTCAGGCTCTGTGAGCACACGTTCATATCCAATAACATTATCTAATTCCTCTTGGGCTTTTTGTTGCACCCTTGGGTTCTTGATAAGCTCGGCCATTGCCCACTCTACAGAGATTGCAGTTGTGTCCATTCCTGCAGTAATCATGTCCTGTTCATGCATAAAAGACATTTAAATGGGTTAGTTTAGATTGTATGTAATGAATATCGGGTCAAATAGATAAATATAACAGATTACAAGGAGTAAAGGAGAGTGGTCAAATGATAAATGGAACATTCTTTGTAATGATACTGAAATGTTAATTGCTTGAAACAAATCTTGGATAAAAAATTCTGCAGGTCAACTCAAGCCTATGTGTACCTCTTCAACTCCTACACAGTTTTATCTATTTTGAACCAGTTACCCAATTTGCCCGACTTGCCCAACTTATCATGTTGAAGTTTTCTTGTGGTTACTTTTTGTATGATCATATATTAAGTTGTTAAGCTTAATGGTATTTAGCAAACTTATTTAAAATGTTTTTACAGCTACACCTTACCTTAGTATCCATATTCAGACACTCAAAATTGTTTATTGAATTTAAATTGCAGTAATTAATAATCATTTTCAAGTTTTCAACCACATCCAAATCACTATCGTCCTTATTATTAGAAGAAAGAGGAGTGATAGATACCCAAAGAAGGCCGATGACAGTATCGTCACTCAGGTCATATTGCTTTTGTAGGGTGAGCAATGCATCAACAAAATGCTGCTTGGTTCCTCCAGATTTTAAACGAGCAGCAGTATGCTCCTCCATAATGGCTCTAGTCAAACGATCACGGCGTTCACCATGCTTAGCAAAAGCTTCTTCTTCAAGTGGGAAAAACCAACGAAGCCATGGAATGTGTTCTGCCATGGCTAAAGATCCACCAAGCTTCAGCCCATTTGCTACTATGGCCTTAAACTCTTTCCCTTGCTCGTCTATCACGCCTTCAGAGTTCACAAATCGTTTCCCAAAGGCAAGTCTTGTAATGTTGTTAAAAGCTACTGCTCCAAGGTAGGTTTTCACCAACAAACTTTTGCCAATCTTATCTGTACAAATACAATGGTGAATGTTTGAAAAAACAAGACTAGATCAATATATACATATTTGAATGTGTCTGGTCGGTTTGACCCGTTACCCATCAGCAACTCACTGCCAGTTGTTTCAGAGTTTTAAAAATAAGAGATGTATCAATCTTCATTACAAGAACTATATCATATAAAAACTAGTCTAATTCTTCAACAGAACTATTTATGAAAGGTTGTAAGCATTTGAAACCGCGATAAGTGACTTTTGGTCATTTTTGGCCCATTGTATCACAAAAATTTAGCACTGTGAATGAAACTCAACCCGCATTGACCCATTTCCATATCAATGCCTAGATTCTTTTGAAACTGACCTGATTAAAACCACATCCTTTAATAAGGTTTATATCTGTGTTTACCCATCAGTTTTTCTAAAAGCAGAATTTTTCATTATTTTTAATGCATTTAGAATAGTCAAACAACTATATTATCTGTTTGGTAATAGGTAGTGATCATTTTGTTTAGACTAAAAGTCAAAAAGCATTAACATAGAAAGAACTTAAGTAGTGGTGGACACATATATAACACAAAAACAGAAGTCAGAGTTTAAATATCGATCATGTCTCTTTAACCATAATATTATGTGATTTATATTTTCCGAGCCCGTTTGTGGTAGGTTTAAGATCCATCTATTCAATTATTCATCTCTATTTGGTATAGTAGGACCATAGTAACAACTTTATAAAAAGTTCAAACCTACTTTTTCAATCTGAAATAACTAGAATATTTGATTGATTAGGCAAACTTAATGCAACTAACAAAGAAATGAATTATAAATTAGAATAATGATATCAATGGATCAAAGTCCCAACCATAAGTAATTGTATATGTATAAAAAGACAAAATATATGTAAACATTTTGTTATGGACATACCTGGGTGTGTACAATCAGTAAATATGGATTCAACCATAGCCGTAACTTCATCTTCTCGAATAGGCCTAAGGGCCTCGAGTCGCTTAGGTGAAAACAGCTCAAGTGTACAAACTTTTCTAACTTTAACATAATGTGGCCCATAATCAGCCCAAATCAAATCTTGACCATCACGGCTAAACTTAGCAGCTGACCTACTTCTATGTCTATCAGCCAACTGCTGGTCTTTTTCCTTAAGCACTTCTCTAGCCAATTGGCTGTTCGATACGACAACGTTCAAAATTGACCCAAACCATACAGATATTATGGGACCATATTGCTGAGCCCATTCAGCGTAGCAACGAAATCTTACGGGCTTAACGTCGTAAAGGTTTCCGACTATCGGTTTTGGGCTCGGGCCGGGTGGGAGCTTGAATCTTAGACGTTGGTAGAGGTTGTAAAACAAGAAGATTAATGTGATGGAGAGGGGAATGAGTAGGAGGGTCATGTTGGGTTTTGGCACAGGGTGGTGGATGATATTGTATGAAAATTGTGTTATATATGAATTGATTGAAATATTGTATATGGAAACATATGATAATGTTTGTTATAGGGAGTTGGTAAAGGGTGTTTTAGGTAATTTAGTTGTGGAATGGTTGGGGTTGGTGAAGACTAGTTTGGTAAAATGTTGTTGTGGAGTGATGAATAAGATATCATAATGTCGATTTCAATCTATTATCTGTTCACTTTGTATAGAATCGGCCGACTTGAAAAATGATACATATATTCACGAATGAGTGTGAGACTAGACTGGTTTGTTCTATGCCTGTCTTGGTTTTGACAACATTGACTTTGGTATTGATTATACCGGTATCTCGGTATCTTATTTTAATATGGTATTGATCTTGGTCTCATATATTACGGTATATTGGAAGTATGCGAGTATTTTTTGATTTATGTGGTATCTTCTTAACCCGTTTCTTTATCAATCCTAAAATGAATATTGGTGCTCGTCTTATTAAAAAAATGACTATTGGTACCCAATTTATTAAAAAGTTGGTACAACTTTGAAACCGTGACAGGATAAAAATTTGGGAAAAATGGTTCATCTTAGTGACGAATTTGGTAATAAAAATTGTGTGTCTTTAATTATAATTTATCCATTTTAAATATTTCAAATTATAATGAAAACTTTTTGGGTCAAATTTCTGTATATTTATTGAAAAATATGATCCATGGATCCATATAGAATCGTTTCTAACTCTCTCTTTAAAAACTATTTGGGTCAAATTTCTATACATATTTCTAACTCGTAAATCTAAGCACATGCATAATGCAAACATTACAAGATATATGGTTTTCAACAATAATCTTTCATTATTTCGTAACAAATCTTTTTTTTAACATATAAAATTTGTTACATTTATTATTTTCTTCTAAAACTTTTATAATGTACTCTGTAAGAGAATTTAAAGGACTAAACTTACTAAAACCTTTTGGGCTTTTGGCGCATAATATAAAAAACTACTCGTATAAGCACTCATTCACTCAAAACGATAGGCATGACTTGTATGAGTCGCTGTCTCACCAACCCCATCAATAAACATCAAGTGGCAAGGCGTCTTTTTTTCTTTCCTTTAAAAGATAATGGCATTGTTGTCAAATCGTACGAATCACGAGTTCACTTGTGCGAGTCGAGTCAAAATCAAGTGAAAATGAAGCAACTCGATAGATAATTCGGTTTTGCTCCAGATTCGTAGCATGACTCGTGTTTTATTGTACGAGTCGGTCCGAGTCATGTTACGAGTCACGAATCATAAAATAATTTTTTTATTTTTAAATTTTTCTATTTTATTTAAACATAACTCTTTTATATAGTTTTAAATTTGATTTTATTTTACTAATGTTTACTATATCTAGCTTAATACATCAATAGAATATTATATTTCTATAATATTATATTTCTACAATATAATTTAATGTTATTTTATTAGTGACGATTACATTAAGGGTTTAGGGTGTTTTCAACGGATATCACATCCCAAAACCACGTCCTAGAATTCTGACAAATATATCATTCCCATCTACTATGCATCATGTGGGCGAGACAAACTTGGAAAAACTATCAAACTTGGAAAACCTAATGATTGAAGACAAAATGATAATCAAAATGACAAAATAAGTATGGAGTGCCATAAAAAAAAAGTATGGGGAAGATTATTATATTAAAGGAATTTGCTTTAATTGGGCGACATGTCCAACTGGGCTGATCGCACGGGATGTGATTAAAGTTATTAATTAATATGCTCGGTTCTATTGTGTTGTCTCAAAATGGTATAGATGGGATTAATTTCTCAACTCGGCCAGTCAGGAAGTTGTTTGCCTAGAATTCGCATGATATTGGTTGATTGTTTTTCTTGAAATAATTGGCTCTTTATAACTAAATATGTTTAGGTGGAGATTATGGTTGGATATGTTCCCATCTAAAATGGAACTTGCTAAGAGAGGGGCCGGTTATCACAAATATAACCATGTTGCGTTTTTTTGTGACCGAGTTTGAAGACAGTGAGCACTTGTTTGGCTATCATGCGGTGTCTCTTATTATATCGCAGGAAGTCGCAAGGTGGTGTAGACTTCATTCCCTCGTTCCTGCTTCAATTAAACACCTTTTGGGCCTTTATTAATTCTCGGCTACGTAGTTAAAATAATTAGAGAAATGGAGCGAACTAATTTATCATGATGGTGTCCTTATGGTGTTTGTGGAGGGTTTGTAATAACATGGCTGTCAATAGGTGTCGATCCACCTCTAATCATACTATTTAGAAGATTAAAAGTGGATTCTTGTGGTCAAAGGTGAGATTGAAACACAACAATATTCAATTGGGGCAGGGAAATGGATCGATTTCAACTTTTCGGGCAAATTATTGTGACATATTAATCGCTTGTAATTGTTCTTATGTTTCTGGCATGATCGCCTTTTGGATATCACATGTTTTAACACTTTGTTGGACGTGATAATGTTATAAAAATTTGTTGGCCTTTAAAAAATTAAAAAAATTGCTAATTAGCGTTATGGAGACATTGTTTAGTACACATTTAATAAAATAAAATTTTTCCAAAAGAAATCAAAAAATACTCATGCATGACAATTCTGTTATAAATGTATTGTTATATTATGACTACCCATTGTTATTTTTTATTTAACGACATATTATTTTACTATTATTTTATATTAAACAAATGTCTACTTGAAAACCAAAACTCTTGAAAACTCCTACTAATCCATTCTTATAAATGTAACTAGATTGGTGTCCGTACAATACAGCAGCGGGTAATGGCGGCGGTGATGGTGTGGTTATTAACGTAAAAGTAATTTCATTTGTGGTCAGAGATGTGATGAATTGTTGCGGTGGGATATGAAAGGGGGAGAAGGGGGACGAATTTTGAGTTAGGTTTTGTTATGTGTTTCTGCGTGAGAGAAATAGAGGTTGAGTTTTTTAAGGTTATTTTAGTTACAGTTTATAAAATGGAAATATAAATGTATTAAGATGGAGGTAAATTTGTCATTTCAAATTTTTAAAATTAAGGAGAAAAGAGAAATTTATTTTATAAGGATGTATAGAAAATTACACTTGAACCTTGATAGATCTGTATACGGTTAAAGACCTTACCAATATACCAATTTAATTAGCGTGACTATCCATTGTTTTATAGGTTGTTTATATTTATAAAGTCGCTAAAGCCCGTGGTCATTGAAATAACTCTGTTAAATTTCATTTCCTTGTCTCTATATTCTTTAATTTGTCTTTATTTTATTCAAAGTTGACTCATAATTTCAATATTAGGTAGTTAATTATTTTCATAATTATATATTTTTTTAATTTAATATTAATTTTTATATATTTTTATTTTATTTTTATCATAAAATATATGTTTGCCACAAGTAGTTATAGCTTTTAGTTGGATTTGTAAGCCGTAGTTTTTAAGCAAAATTGTTAATTAAAACTTTTACTTTATAAAAGCGTTTATATGATACCTTTATTGAGACCTTCAAAAGGTATTTGTGTAGGTTGGATATACTTCTTAGGGGGCAAAAACCGAATCGAAAAACCAAAAACTGAAAAAACCTGACAAAAATGATAACCGAACGAAACATTGATTTGGTTTTCGTTTTCTAAAATCGAAAGGATCGGTTTGGGTTTCAGTTTCATATATTTTAATTTATTATATATTTATATTATATTACATTTATATTTATTACTTACAATTTGTAAATATGTTAATATGTTTAAACTTTTTGTCTTTTTAGTGTACATATCTATATAAATTGTATGTTTTAGATGAAGATGTACAATAATTTTAATTCGTTTTATAAAAGTTATATCAGTTTTAAAACATACAAAATATAATTTGTTAATAAAAAACATTTTTATATTTTAGTTTTTACATCATATTTTTTTTTTAACAATTGAAAGTTAAATTTATAACATAATAAATAAAAAATATAAAAAAAATTAAAGATAAAACCGAAATAAAAATCAAAACCGATCTAAAATGAACCTGAAAATGAGAAATCAAATCAAACAAAAACATAATTTAATAGTTTTGGTTTTCTAAAAAAGCAAATAGCATGAATACTCAAAAATCATTTTAAATATACGAAAATACCCAACTTTTTTTGAGTTTTCATAAAATACCCATTAAATCACAAATCGCAAATCAGATTTGCGATTCAAACCCTAAATCGCAAATGAGATTTGCGATTTTTAGAATTTTTAAGTTCATGCTTAATATAAATAGATCGATATCCAACTCCATTACATCATTTAATGTTAGTACTTTTCTTCAAGTGGCAAAGACAAACGATGTGTTGATGCTTTGGTTTGAATTAGGGTTACAAGTTTTATATAAACAGATTGATATTATTAAACTTTGTAACCAAGTAATTCAATCATAACAAGAAAATTATTCTACCAAAATTATTCGTATTAAATATATCAATAATAGTAGTAGTTGTAAATATCAATACACCCCTGCATTGAAACTGCAGCGAAAAATTAAGAAAATAGGGTCCATAGGGATGATTGTAGAACTTTAGTGAATATGTTTGCATCCTGTATATTGTGCTAGTGAGACGGTTAATGAAGAACGTGGCCAGTTGCCACTTTGTCATAGCCGAAATTAATATCGATCAAATCATCAAATTATGTCGCAAATCGGAAATGAGATTTGCGATTTAGACCCTAAATCGCAAATCAGATTTGCGATTTTTAGATTTTTTAAGTTCATGCTTAATATAAACAGATCGATATCCAACTCCATTACATCACTTAATGTTAGTACTTTTCTTCAAGTGGCAAAGACAAACGATGTGTTGATGCTTTGGTTTGAATTAGGGTTACAAGTTTTATATAAACAGATCGATATTTTTAAACTTTGTAACCAAGTAATTCAATCATAACAAGAAAATTATTCTACCAAAATTATTCGTATTAAATATATCAATAATAGTAGTAGTTGTAAATATCAATACGCCTTTGCATTGAAACTGCAGCGAAAAATTAAGAAAATAGGGTCCATAGGGATGGTTGTAGAACTTTGGTAAATATGTTTGCATCCTGTATATTGTGCTAGTGAGACGGTTAATGAAGAACGTGGCCAGTTGCCACTTTGTCATAGCCGAAATTAATATCGATCAAATCATCAAATTATGGTTTGTTTTATGGGTTTGTATTGTACTAGACTAGAAGACAAGTAGGCATTTTGACATTGCTACAGTGGACAATGGAGCTGGATAAAAATATAATTCCCTTTTCATTAAAGCAAAGCATCGACACATCGTTTGCGTTTGCCACTTGAAGAAAAGTACTAACATTAGGTGATGTAATGGAGCTGAATATCCATCTGTTTATATCAAGCATGAATTTAAAAAATCGCAAATCGCAGATTGCAAATCTCATTTGCGATTTGCGATTTAGGGTCTGAATCGCAAATCTGATTTGCGATTTGCAATTTAATGGACATTTTATGAAAACTAAAATTTTTTTAGGTATTTTCGTATATTTAAAGTGATTTTTGGGTATTCAAGCTGTTTACATTAGTCATTAACGTTTGTTTGTTTTTTTTTTTTTTTGTTGAAATGTATCATTTCTTGAACAGCCCGGGTCCGGTTACTAGTATTCGGACCCTAAAACCCTTTTCATCAAAGTCTTGAAATCTTTACCACCAGAAGTAAACATTAGCTCAAAATCTCTCAACCCAATATCTGTTCATCACAAAAACAGCATGTCTATGGAAACCCAGTTGAATATACCAAATGTAGAGAGTAATATTAATGATGATGATGATATAGTTTGTCTGGGAGATTTTTTTATAGATAACAAGTATATAATTCTATCTCTATATCTATATCTATATATCTATATCTAGATATGCTTAGATATCTCTATTATATAACTAATATATATATATATTTTTTGTTGTTTATGCTAATGTTGTGTATAGCTATGAGCTGACTACTTTTACATTTGGGTCTAATGTTCTTCAGCTTCTTTGTCTCCAATCAGCTTCCAGTAAGTTTCCTTTATTTTACTTTTTAACATTTTTTGTAAAAAGTTTGTGGCTTTTGTTGTTTTTGTATATGGGTATTTGGAAATAAAGTTGGTTTATGATTGTGTGTGAGCTATAGTATTGTTTAAGATTGGTTATTAGCATGAATTTGATTGATCTTTGATTATTGAAGTTGTAATGAGGTGAAGTATTATAATCGAAAATATGTTTGACAAGTAAAAAATGAGGCGATATGTTATTGTTTTCGTCAACGTGCTATTATGTGTGCTTTTGTGATGCCTTTGTTTGGATAAAATTAAATAATCTAGGACTAAGGAGTCGATTATTATAACTGAGACTGGGTTCTTTGTGAAAGCGTTGAAAACTTGAACCTTGCATCTTGGTAACTTTCAGTGTTAAGATGGACGGATGAGAGGCTTCGTTAAAAATTAAGGGGTATATTTTATTTGAACCATGGATTTCTTGTTCATTTGTACACATGAAAAAGTGCTTATGTACTAGATTGGATTGTAATATTTTGTATCACACCTCTTTTGGCAACAAATCCTAGTGAAACCTTTGTGTTGGTCGATTAATTTGTCGGCACCAAAACTCTATGTTAGCTAATACGAAAACAGGCCAATACACTAAATTGGATTGTAAGAATTATGCAACAATGTGCAAGTCCATATCACAGTAGAATTTAACACCTATATGTCATGGATAGTCCTATCATGAAATGTAGGTGCTAAATTTTACTAAGATATGGACTTACATATTGTTGCGTAGAAACATCATGTGCCTTTATCTAGGATACAGTAGTGAGTTTGTAGAAGTGCACAATATCAAACCTGGGTCAAACCACTTACTGATTTAATACCTTGCCATGTGACATTAGCTATGTTCCTAGCATGCCAAATTGATCAGTGATTGTGGGTAGAGAATAAGAGGCAACATCTCACATCATTAGACGTGACACTGGGAAACAGCTGTAGACCGCTGTTTTTGAAGGAAATCTTATGCTAAGTCAAGATTGTTGCTGGACCTTCATATCTATGTATAAAGTTGAAGCTGTTCAAAAAAAAGTCAAGATTGTTGACCACTTTGATTTCCCTGACTTACACCCTGATGTGGCCTCCTTGCTATTTGTAATTCATGGCCAGTGATATGGAAGTTACAAAGGCTTTCACCATGTTAGCATATACTCAACAATAATTTCTTAAGAGCATTCATTGGGCTCACATCAGAAGAGGTTGATGTTGTTATCTGTAGGCATGAAAATATTGAAATATCTGAAATAATGGTTCATCTTTATATTTCCAGCAACAATCAAATATGCTTTTAGGTTATCTGTTATTAGTTATGAGACTCGCCCTTTTTGCTGTGCTCAAAAACAGTATTTTGAAGATCTGTGATTGAATACACAAGAGGTCATCAATTCATGTATTTCTTTACTATCATGATTGTTGCTCTTATCCCTTGTTTAAGCTCTCAATAATCAGTTAGATTGATATCATAACAAAGTAATATGTTTACTCGTGTGATGAAAATACCAAGAAAAGTTAATATTTCCAACAAAGTTATAAGTTCTTACTTTCGACTAATTCTGTTTAGTTTTTTGATGCGATGTAAAAGCTGATCACGTACTACCTTTTTGTGGCACAGCTGATTTTGATTTGACTGGGCAATTGGTATGGCCTGGTGCAAGACTGTTAAATGAGTACCTTTCAAATAATGCTGAGCTTCTGCAAGGATGTTCTGCTGTCGAATTAGGATCTGGTGTAGGTCAGTTATGATCAATGACTATACAGTATTCTTTGATGCATATTTATACTTTAGGTATATGTGCAATATATTGATTTATTACTTCCCACTTATACCTATAATAGCAAATTACTCTGTATATTCCTACTGGTAACTACATACTTCCCTTTTTTACCAATCACAGCGACCAAATATCTACTAAATCATGATTGCATATTTTACTTGTTTTTACCTGTCCAACTAAACATACCTGCAACGTTTTTTTAGCTCGTGGTTGGAAGAAAAGATAATGTATATTATTATATATGGTGCTTCTTGAAGTAAATTGTTATCAAGGTAAAAGTGTAAAAAGCATGTTGCCATTTTGCAATTGATGATTATCTTTAAAGCTTGTAACCAACTCACCGTGGTAGCGTAGTGGCAATTCCCTTATGAAAAAGGTTAATTCGGTCTTTCTTCTCTTTGGGACGTGCCTTAGAAGTTCAAACACTTCGACTTGTTACCTTTGCAGTGTTATGTGCATTACCTCATAAAAGTGGTTAATCTACCGTTGGCCTCATTGTTTTCCTATACTTCCATTTCATTAAACTTGTATTTTATTTATTTATTTTTTATTTTTACTTGAGGTCAAATTCTTTTTGAAGAGAGTATTCACATTTTTAAGTGAGAAATGCCTTAATTTTCCAAGCAGCCACCATTTTATTAACCAATCCCATATTGTATGTTTTAGTTAAAAATAGAGAATGAGAATAAAGACGCAATACATTACCTAAGGGGTAGGACTGAAATTGTTGATTTAACAATCATAGATTGTTTTTCATTGTCACAACTAGGACCCGTAGTATTCAGGACATGCAACTATGATAAACAAGTTTCTGGCCTTTTTCCATCATTCATGTCCTTGACTGAAGTTACCATTATAATATAATGGATGGAATCTTATAATAATGATTCAGTTTTCTAGATATCAGTTTTTAAACTCTTCGTCAACCCGTCTCCTTTGGAGGTTATTATATTCTCCAAAGTCCTTTTGCAAGTTTGGCATCTTCAATTGTACTTTGGTCTTGATAGTTTCCAAGGGCCTTTGTATCTAATATTTCACACTTGGAATAATAAATATATGCATAAGCTTATATAATAATTCAAGATTTACCTATATTATGGAAATAAAATAACCATAAAACATATAAAATTACGGAAATTTCTTTGTTCACCATACAAGGTATAGGTATACACTAGTGTTCAAGGTACAAAGATAGAGGCCTCAACGGAAACCTTAAAAAACTACTGAAGATGCCAAGCATGTAAAGGTTTTTGTAACAACGGAAAATTCCGATCTATGTATGGCTAATATCGGTTCTAAACTCTGATGCACGGAAACGTGGTGGAGGCACCGTCCCCCATACCAGAAACTCGCCGGGGACGGAAACGTGTACGGGGACGCCGGCGGCTCTTCTCAGAAAGTGATGGGGAATGCCGGAGAGATGGGGAGTTGGTATGTGTTTAGCCACCCCCAACTTGCAACCAATTTTTTAACATAAATACGTTATGGCTTTTTGAATACGAATGAAATCACCTAGAAGTATAACCTTTTTTTTGTTGTTTTCCGATTGTATTCGTCGAAGATTGCAGGTTGCGGGTTATAATAAAGTGAAGATGAGATGCCTTTTTACTTTTCAACCATAGATATTTTATACCAATTTTACTTTTAGCCCCTTCATTTATTATTAATATTTTTTTCAACCTTATGCTTGTAAAATATACTTTATTTGTCATGTATTAGTTAAGTTTATTATTGTAACTATTAATAAAAAATTATAATGTAGTTATTTTAAGTGATTATTAATATTTTTTTCAACCTTATGCTTGTAAAATATACTTTATTTGTCATGTATTAGTTAAGTTTATTATTGTAACTATTAATAAAAAATTATAATGTAGTTATTTTAAGTGTTAAAAGATGTATCTTGTAAATAATCTCATTAAGAGTATTAGAAGATGTATGAATTTTGAAAGATTTATGATTATCTTTGGAAGATGTATGAATTTTGAAGTTTACATCAACGTATGAATATATTTTAGGGTTTGTGGTACATTATCTATAATATATATATATATATATTTATGTGTTTATTTCCGTACCCGTGTCATACCCGTTTCTTGATTTTCCGAGTTTTGCCGTTTTCCGTTCTCGTACCCGTACCCGTTTCTCGTTCCGGTACCAATTCCCGTGCAACATAGGTTCTAAATCTAGATATTATCAAGATTTGGAAAATGATTTGAAAGGTCTAATTTTTATTCTTGTATTTTGCGCAAAGCACATCCTGAGTCGAGAATTATAACAATGAAACAGGCCAGAATTGGCCATAATATGTTTCATGGCTCAAATACAAGTAGATTTGGTTCTGATAGTGATCCGTGGGGGATCCTCGTCACACAAGAAAAAAATGCAAAAGAAAAAATAAAGGTTGCAGTAACTAGTTATGACCCGGCCGTTGCGAACTCAAGACTACGTCAAAACAGATTAACAGAATACGAAAAGAAAAAGAAGCATAGTAATGGGTGAAGTGGGCTCCTAATTGCATGCATAAAATCCCTTGTTCCACAAATTAAATCCCATGCATGCATGATTGTTACCTTGGTCAACATGGAAAGATTGTCTTATTGAATAGTTTCAGATTATATGTAGGGTTTAAAGTGAAAGAGAGGGATAGCTCCTAAAGAAACAAAACTTATTGTAGGAAAAAGGCATACTGCGAGTATCTGTATTTTTGAAACAAATAATTAAAACAAAGAAAGTTCCTTACAAACATTCTGCCTTCATTTATCATCTTAATTCTTAAGCAACCTTATTTTATTTAAATTCCTCTGTCTGAATACTTTTAATTTGAGTATTCTTAGATAGTGGAAACTGGAAAGCATTGTTTGGCTGTCGAACCACAGCTTGAGACATTTAGATCAAGATGTGTTTGATTTTTACCTGTTCATTTTTAATTGATACAATATGGATGAGATTTGTAAAGTAAATTACTTTGGAAAAGCAAGTATTATCTCAAGACTAGAGCTAAAGGTGTTACTGAAATAAAAGATGCAAACGAATAAGTATATGAACTGGATGACAAGTTCCATGAGGCTACCCTTTGTTAATTTACATTCATCCTTTTTACCAACTACAATTAAGCTTATAGTTCTATTGTGCTTGTACTTTGTAAATGATTATATACTTGTTTCTCCTTTGTTATTCTGTTTATTTGTAGATATCACGGCATGCACTCATTGAGTCTCTGTCTGTAGGCATTACTGGAATTCTTTGCAGCAGATTTTGCCGTGAAGTTGTGCTTACTGACCATAATGATGAAGTCCTCAAGGCATGATTGCAAGATCTCATTCTTCTGGATAAGGACATGGTAAGCCTTGTATTTTCTGGGTTATAACTATTTACATAACGTTTCTTTTCAGATCTTGAAGAAAAACATAGAGCTGAATGAATCTTCTGAGAATCCTAATTCATGTGCTGGTAAGATTACTAAGTTAGAGACATTTTGGTACTTGCTATCTAACTGGGTCATTGTCAACAGCTTTAAGTGCGGAGAAACTAGAATGGGGAAACTCTGATCACCTCAACCATATATTACAAAAGCATCCAGAGGGATTTGATCTGATTCTTGGAGCTGACATCTATATCCTAGTCGTTTTATCGTTTCTGAATTACTGTATGTGTATTTTCTTTGTGTGCATGAAGTGGCTTCTTCAAATTGCATGAGGCTTAGATTTCCTTCTTGATTGCTTTCACATGTCTAATCTCGTACCTTTTTTTGCTTTTTATTAATCGTTGGGGCATCCTGTAAATAGTGAAAAGGAAGTCTAAAAATGAATTATGCTTACTGCTGACCCTTTTTTTCCTATTCATTGGGGCATGGGGTAAATAATGGAAGGAAAGATTAAAAATGAGGACTTCTTTTATTATTAGCATGCTGTAGGTGATAGTTTTCCATGTGATCTGCATGTGCGTCTGCATATATTCATCTCGAATGGCGATGGCACTGCTTTTGCAGTAAGCTGCCTCTAGATTGTTTAGATATGAATAAGCTGTGGGGTGAGCCTTACAGTAACCATCTTGGTTACTATATTTGACTGGAAGGTCACACATTCATGCATTCGAGTCACGAAACAACCTTTATTGCCAATAGGTGTACTAACAAAAAGCCCATCTTTGGCCTTTGCAGACTCAAATAGCTATGTGCATCATCATTTCCTTTTGATAGATGTATACATTGCTAAAGAAGACTTTTAGTTAGAGGTGGCAAATTGGGCGACCGGGTTATGGCTTGGATCTGCCACCCCTACTTTTGGTCTTCATCTGAATTCTGAAAGGTCAAAGGCTCAGACCAAATTGAATAGTAAATTCACATTCGTTGCATGTTCCTTGTATTTAGTTTCTAGTAGTTTACTAATACTATAGTGTCCATGCACCATATCATTGTTTTACTTGTGTATTCCGCTTGATACCTTTTGTAAGTCATATATATACACAAACGATGCTTTTTGAAGTAAGTTGTGCATTTTAAGAGATGTAATCTGCATCCACACTAGTTTTTCTTGACGATTTGTAAGTTTTCAGCAAAATAGTGTTCCTCCCCTCTTCGACACTGTGAAACAGCTTCTCGGTCATTGCGGGAAAGAGCAGTGCAAATTCATATTGGCTTACGTCTCTCGTTCAAAAATGTAAGTGACCTATTCTGTTTAACATATATCATGTGAATGCATTAGACACAATCACAAACACACCTTTTTGCTCTACATTATAAAGTGACCTAAAAATGTTATTCAGAAGGTCCCTCGAGGTGTTCTGGGTTGGTATGTTAAATAAGTTATGGATGAGTTAATAGGAGGGGGGTACATTGACCTATGGGGTTAGGGTAGTTACTCTATAGTATTAGAGGGAGAAGTGGTGCAAAAACCATTTCTGGACATTTTTTCATTTTGTAAATTTCACACCTCGGTACCTTCTACATAGAATTAGTATGATTATCTGGATTCGTGCCTTTAGTCATGGAATACTAACCTTTTTCAGCTAAATAAGGTTTGTAACATGACTTAGAGGACAAAATGGTCATGACCACTCTTTAGTTTTGAGTCCCTGCTGACATATCACTCAGCATTTGTAATTAGAAATGTGATTTTTAAATACGCAATTATAGGGTCTGCTTATCATCTTAGGTACCATAAAATCAGAAAGTATTTTCTTAAACCAGTAATTGTAAAAATAAGGTCCGTCGCGTAACTTATATGACATTTCTTTTTGGTTTATCAAAATGTTATCTTTTGTCAGGTCTTAACACCATTTCTTATAAATAAGTAGTTGTAAGCCTCCATAATCTGATAATTTGATTACTATAAGTTAAAACAATAGAAGCACACCCAATCACTTATCACTATTCACTATCTTCTATAGTTCATTGTCAAATATCATATAATCATTATCAAGATGAACATACCAGCATCTTCTTAGTTTAATCCTCATGCATATTTCTGCAGGATGGACGTAATGGTTACAAAAGAAGCCATTCAGCATGGGTTGCGGATTAATGAAGTTGCTGGCACTCGATCAGTGATTTCAAATCTTGAGGGAGTTATATATGAGATAACCCTCTAGGAACTGCAAAGGTCTGAAAGATATTCATCACTATTATTTCAAGGATCATTTTTCGTAGTTGCTTATCTGTTGTTTTTAGATATAGCTAGACATTTAAAGGTGATTTTTTTTTTTTGCCTGCTGAAATACAACTACCTAATTGCATTTTGATAAACAAATGTATCAACTTATCACTAGTCACTCTGATCAAAGGTCATTGATATCTGAAGAAACATCTGCTAAACTTGAATGGAGAATATGATGAGATCTACCAATTTGCAGTTTGCCTACAAGGTTAAGATCCATTGCTCAATTCATATAAATTGCATCTGTAAATATAGCATGAATAAAAGAATCAGGTTCTATATGTTCCCCTGTGGTTGAATAAAGGCTGCTCATCCTTCTTTCAAATTTCCTAGCTAAAATTGATTTTCCAACCTCTAAATTCCTCAGATTACAAGTCAAAGCTAGAACTATAGTTTTAGGCCTCAGCTAAATAAGTAAACTACAAGGGAAACAAGGTAACTGAAAAACTACCAATAGTTAACCAAATCCATCAATGCCACATGTACATTAGCATCGGCCTGATTGAATTCATACGAAATGGAATACTGTGAACCAGCAATTCCAAGTGTAACTAGGTTCATCAACCATATGCATGTTCAAGCTGTGCTTAGCCATGAAGATATAGAACATGAGCATCACACAACTACTATATAGTATTCTCTCTGTCAGTGGGTGTTGATGACTCTGAAATACTTGTCAGATCAGAGCTCAACTTTATGCCTTTCCCATATGCAGCAATGAGCAAAGCCTCAGCCCGGCCTGCAGAATCCATTAAAAAACACTGGATTATGGAAGAGAAGAACATAAATGAATGATGCATAACTAGACTAGAAAATAATGTAGATGTGGCAATTTTGTGCCTTCATATGTGGATGGGTTGAATTAGTTGTTTAACTAAGATGGACAAAGGTATAATAGGAGAAATGTATATTCACATGTATAAAACCTTCTGTAAACTTTCCAAAATTCATCTATTACTTATAGAATTAAAATGGTCATGCTTCACTTCAATGAATCGTCATAAACATTTACCAGTTTGGATCTGACCCGTTGTGACCCTTTTTTTTTTTTGAACGACATTCTATCCTACTCCTAAATTACATGTATGCCTGGAAACCAAGACTCTCGAAAAACCCCTATTAATCTACCCCCACAAATGTGGGAAGTGAGACTCGAACCCAGGTGGATCCTCCCAAGGTCAAAGACCTTACCAATGGGCCACCAACCGAACCCATCCATATTAAAATATTATAAGGTAGGCGTGTACGTACCATGATCCTTTTTCCTTTTCAGCGATGAACTTAACATTGGAAACAAGGTGCATGCAAGTGCCCTGCTATCATCCTGACAACATATTACATATTAAAAGAGAATGTCGTCAGAGGTTGAATTTTCCACCAAAAGATTTGAAGAAAACATCAATTCTCAGTTAATATATACATTTTCAACAAAGGATGAAAAAGCACTCAGTCTAGTTAACTATTTGTATTAATGAACAAGCGTAAACAGAATTGCTTCTTTGCAAGTTTAATTTTCCTGCGTTAGGAACCAAACAAACCTTTGTTTTGCCATTCCCGGACAGTTTAAACTCTTGTTTCCACCGCGCAGATGGCACCGGGACTACGGAAACTTCGGATGCTAGTAGGACGCCTATCCATAGCCCATAATTAAATCCGCCACTCCACCAACCCTGTTTTATATACAACAATATCGGTAAGTGAAAAGTGAACACAGCTAGGTGACGAAAACAGGGTGCATACTAATTGCAGTCCATAAGAATATATAGTTAAATGGGTGTTTCGGAGAAGTTTGTGATACTTAATAATACAAACATACAGCTAGATTCATAAAAAAAAATAGTAACTGTATGTGCTTTCTGATAATTTGAAGTTGTAATAAGGAAATGCTCAAATGCTAAGACAAATGACATTTAAAGAAGGTTGAGGGTTGTGTACTGGTAGTAAAACTTTTTATATAGATTAGGGGTAAATACGTAGCTTTCTTTTATCCTCAGTTAATAAGCTTTGTTGCAGGCTGGCAGTGGGAACGAGACAAAAGATAAGGTTATGTGTTTTAGTGCATTTATTAGGACGATGCTGAAAATCTAACCTGTTTTCCGTCTCCTGGATATGGAAGGGATTGTTCTATGTACGCAGTAGTTCCTGATGCAAGGTTAATAAGTTTTATATGAGTCATCTAGAATTATATGAATTTGAAGATGCTATGACTATTTGAGTATTTGACAACAAATATCTTTTAGAATATGTAAATATATATATAAAGAAGGAAGCCCCAAAACGATATTAACATGATCAACAAGCTGTTAAAGTGTATAAACTAATAATTATGCTTTTGTCCTTTTGATTAATACAAGCATATACAATAGATAAAAAACAAATGGCCCTTCGGGGAGTTGGAAAGTAAGAACCAAACACACACACTCGCACTACTTACAGCAGAACCCCAAGAAAAGTAAAAACTAGAGGGTGAGTCAGACGGGTTGGGTAATGGTTTGACATGAGTAACTTTTGTATGGGTTCTGTGACCAGAAGCACAGTATGTTACCAAAAAAAATTATGCAAGTAATTTATCTACCAAATATGAATAAAAATATATGATGCAAAAGGTACTTTAATTTTATTTTTATTTTTTTGACAAAAAAATTATAAAAGGTTTTAAGCAGATTACACTTTTAGTAACATTCCACCAGGGCTCATTGTCCCCTTTCCTTTTAAGACACTTAATGAATTCAGCCCTCTCACCCGTTAAAGAGGAAACATACCAGATATTACCCAGTCATAAGTAAACAGGATTATAATTGCCAACTCTAGACTGTTTATTCAAGTATAATTGTTTTAAAAGCAGAAAATGGTGAATCTAAAACTCAATGAAACGAATAGCATGGCAAAACCGAATATCAGTAGACAGTAACAAACCAATTGGAATGTCAAGACTTCGCAATAACTGAACCATAGCCTTTGTGTCCATTCGACGACGTATACGGTTGCCTACCAGAACTTTCACATTAGGGGAATCATATACCTAAAACATACAAACAAGGTAGTAGCATGTAAATAAATAATAAAATCATACCAATGTAGAGACATGAATAACTAGCGGGAGCAAAAACATCTCCAAAAAGATAGTTCGCTATACCCTTAATTTTACAGTGATGCAACACAAAGGGATACTTAAAGTAAAATCAATTAACATGGTTCCTCTATGGCCGATTCGGGCAATCAAGTACATCACTGAATTTTACTTGGAAGGGTCACGTAACAACTATTATAAAGGAGTGTCCCCTACATTAAACTACTACACCACATGAAAACATCATAAGCTGTAAGAGACCTAAATTTATTTTCATAGATAGAGCATACTCAGAGATGGGGTATTTGGCATGCACCTAAACATATAAACAAGGTCGTAGCATGTAAACAAATTAAAGTCATACCAATGTAGAAACATAAATAGCCAATGGGAGCCAAAACATCAAAAAAAAAAAAATAGTTCAGTACTATAAGTTATAACTTCCCGTGATTTCGCATATAACAGTTATACAACATGTAGAGATAGTGAAAGCAAGATTAATTATTACAGGGTTCCTTTATGGCTGATACGGGCAATTCAGAACATCACTGAATTTCACATGAAGGGTCACGTAACACTAGTACACCACATGAAACATCAAGAATTCGTCATAAGCTGTAAGAGACCTAAATTTATTAACATAGATGGAACATACTCAGAGATAAAACAGTAGCGTGTCCCTAGAACATACAAACAAGATTGTGAATCCAACCAACTAATGAAGTGATACCAATGTAAAGACATGAATAACTAAAGGGAGCCAAAACTGGAATATTGTTGACACTGTTTAATTAAGGTTTTACCCTTGATTTCACATATTATAACAGTTATACAACATGTAGATATAGTTAAAGCAAAATCAATTATACATAGTTCCTTTATGGCTG
This sequence comes from Erigeron canadensis, assembly GCF_010389155.1. Lineage (NCBI taxonomy): Eukaryota > Viridiplantae > Streptophyta > Magnoliopsida > Asterales > Asteraceae > Erigeron > Erigeron canadensis. Next base: position 3,992,485 of record NC_057761.1, read on the forward strand.
ATACGGGCTATTAAGAACATCACTTAATTTCGCTTCCAGGGTCAGCGACATTATAAAGGAGTGTTCCTGCATTACACTAGTACACCACATGAAAAATTCAACACAACTCACAAGCTGTAAGAGACCTAAATTTATTATCTAACATAGATGGAACATATTCGGAGATGAGGTGGTTCATCCATATCTCACTGCTACAGATCATAAGATGCATATCCGCAACGACATATAAAAGAATAGGGAAAGAAGTAAACTGCCATCGCCAAAAGAACACATTCATCCCAAGAAATAAAAATAAACATGGACTAAATCATAAGTTAATCGCAAATTCAGAATTAATTGAAGAGAAAAAGTTTCACACAAAGGTCCCCTTTCTCCACAATTTTTCAGTAACCGCATTTACCTACATATGAAAACTCCAACTGAACAAGATGCACACCAAGCATGCAGTCTTAGATCAACTCAACCCACATGACTTTTGCACCAAAAAAGCTATCAATTAAACAACCTAAGAAATACAACCACACTCCATGGGGTCATCAAATGTTCTTTAAGAGTTCTACAGAAAATTCTCAACTACACTTGCATTCCCAAAATTTCAGACAAGTTAATAGCAGCATATGTGCACAAGTTTTCCACCTCGGTTATTGTACTTGCTTAAGTACCAATCTGTTTTTTTTTTTGAAAGGTGTGGATCATTTGCTCAAGTATAACAAATGCCTTCTTCCTTGTTCAATTAAGTGAACAAACAAAGACCCAGACATACCTCTAATGACCAAATCCAAACAAAAGTAAGTGCAATGAACTAGCTGGTGCATTTGTGTAAGAACGTTTTCATTATATACATTTGCTGTTCCGGTTAAGCATGGGTGTTTGTGAGTGCATAATAAGTGCTTATGGCTTAAAAGTTGCTTTCAAAATAAGCAGCACCGTATTCCCTTTAATTAAGCTACAATTACACACTTGAAAAAGTGCATTTTTCCCTAAATATAACCCAAAACACAACTAACAGCCAACCCTTCAAACTGTGTTCTGGCTATCAAAAAACGCAATAAGGTGTACACACTTGATATAAATGCATTCCCCCCTAAATAACCTAAAACGCACCTAATAGCCAAACCTTTCAAACTGCACTTCAACTTTCATAAAAACACAATACGCTATACGCACTTGTAAAAAGCACCCCCAAATTGAACTTTCTTTTTCAACAAAGATATCCACGAGCCGGAGGTCCTTCTAGAAGCAATCTCTTTACCCTAGGTTAATGTAAGACGGTCTACATTTCACCTCCTCATACCCCGCTTATGCCAAGATTGGGTATAGTTATCATTGTTGTACCTCCACAACCAAATTGTACAAACACATTACTTACATCCTACTCTCATCCCAAACTCCATATAATAAATAAAACCCCAACAAATATTTAAAAGAAAAAAAGAAAAAGAAAGAAGAAAGCAATACCTGAGCAGAAAAGCCGAAATCATCGGTTTTCAAGACAGCCAAAGCACCAGAAACATCCGGGTCAACCCCAATAACCCACGGCGAACCGGCATTATTGAAAACAACCCCACCATTCCCACAATTCTCATCATCCTCATGCTGCAACATCAAACTTTCTGTCTTAGGCACGCAAGTAAGGGAATTAAGCCATTGTTGTTTAAGCTCATCAGCAGAAACTTTACTTATTGCTGGTTTTACTGCTTTTACTTTTGGGGAAGATGTGCAGAAATACTTGGAAACAATGGCCCGAAAACAAGAAGATTTTATTGTTGTGGCGGCTGTTTTTATAGTGTTACAAGAAAATGGAATTGGGGACATAATTGATGTTTGATTGTATTGGAGAGATCCCATGAATTAATTAACTTCAACACAAAGTGAAATCTTTGTATGGTGTTGGTCGGATTGATGGAAAAAGGGTGGTTTTTTTCTTTTGTTACTTCTTTTCAAAGTTAACAAAGAGACATACTTTGGAGAAAATTATCATACTGAGGAAAAAATAAAATAAAAAGTGTAAGATTTTTTTTTTTCAACTATAAAATTGAATTTCTTTCTAAAATGGTCAAGCATTTATACACAATTCCATGTACTTATATTAATACTAGCATTTTACTCGCACAATGCGGCGGTGTAGTGTTGGCGACGGGGCGGCGGTGGTGGCAGCGGTGGTGGATGTAAAAGGATTAGTGTAGTTATTTAAAGAATTGATGGGTTTATGTTTTAAATTATTTCATTAAGAGAATTATAAGTATTTTAAGTGAAGATTTTAAATTTTAAATAAAAGAAAAACAATTAATTAATTCATTAAGTATATAATGGTCATTTAGCATTGAGACATTTTTATAAGAGAGGGTGTTGAAAAGTGTTAGGAGAGAGAATGTTATAATTTTTATAAGGTAGTAAAGATAAGCCCTCATCACAGTGGCGGATTTAGGAATCTATTGGGATAGCACTTTTTAATAAATCCTTTTAATTATTGTATGTATTAATTTTGGATGTGGGTAATTTGGTTGGGTGTTTAGTAGGGTTCCAATGAACCAGACAAACACATATGAGCCTTGTTCATTTTCATCCGTTTAACTTAATAAATGATTAACAAACAATAATTAAGAAAATGTAATCGTGTTCATGTTCATTCATTTGTATTTATAACCTAAAACAAACAAACGTAAATGAACACAAATGAGTAAATGAACAACAATTTAAATAATCTTTACTCCTATATAAAACAAACTAGTTGTTTCCCCTTTTCAACTTTCAGTCTTTAAAATACTTACACTATCATTCTCCTTTATTCACTAATTTAAAGATCTTAACATTGTATATCTATAATACCCTTTATTAAGCTATTTACATCATATACATCTCTCAACCTTTAAAATAACTATACTATCCCCATTTATATCAATTAAGTTTACATTAATAACCACACCGCTGCACCACCAGTGCCATCACTACTGTTACATTGCGCGAGTACCTGTCTAGTTTATAACTATTGACTTTAGGGTGCAAATTATTACAAAATATTCAAATTTAAATTATTATTCTTGTAGATAGCTTAAAAAAGAAAATTTTAATGTCGATTTAGAAAGAAAAATTGAAGATAAATCAAAATTGAAAAAATTTATTTATCAGAATATGGTTTACAAGATTATTTATAATACCTTATAAAAGAGGAATTCACCCGCAAAAATTTCATATAAGGAATTAAAATACTTAATATACCTCTCTCATTTATTCATATATTAAACACCTCCACTTAATATATCTATAACTAGTCTTCAGACTCGCTGATGGACGGGTAGTCTAAATATATATATATATATATATATATATTAAAGGTAAATATCAAAATAATAAATAACAAAACAAGTGAAAGATACAAAACATGAACAAAACAATATTAAACCTTTTTGTAGTAGAAGAAGAAGCCATAATCAAACTACAATTGACAACAAAATAAATTAAAAGAGATGAAAAATAACAACACCAAAACAATTTAATATCAGTTAATAAACAAACACGAACAAAATACCAAAAATAAAGTTAAAGTGATATAAAATAAACCATATGTATTTTTGTTAAGAAATTTATTGAACTTGATTTGTTTATTAATGATAGGAAGAAAATAAATAATATGAATGAGAATGATTAATAAAAATTTAGGTTATATACATAATAATTTACTGGATAGTTTTAAGGATATTATATATTTTTAAAATTTTAAAAAAAATCTGTTTTGATAGAAAAAAATTTATGATAGAGTTTTAAAAATAGATTATCTATTTAATAAGCAAATAAAAAATTTAAAAAATCTAGAAAAAATGAAAGAGCTCTCTAGTAATTAGGAGAGAGTTTTAGGGCCTAAAAAGAGCTTAACGTTAATTGCTCAATTTTTAAAATAAATACACTATCTACTTTAATGTTAATTACTATTACATTCACCACCATTACCCACCCCACCTCTCGTCACCGCCACCACCAACTTTAAAAAATAAAAATAATACGAAAAAATAAAAAATATTTCATAGAAATTTGTAATTATATGAAAATATTATTTTTCATATTATTTTTATTTTTCATAGAAATGTTTTTTATAAAATGTTTTTTAATTATATGAAAAAATAAAAATAATATTTTCTAAGTTGAATGGATTTCGAAAATTTTATGTCTTATAAAAATAGAATAATCTTTTCATTTTATAAAAAATTAAAAAATGAAAACTGAGAAACATATATTTTCTAACTACCAAACAATGTTTTTGGAGCTATATGAGATTAAGGTCATGTTTATTTATGACTTAATGAACTTTCATAAAAAAAAAATACTCATATTAAGGTCATGTGCGTTTATAACTTAAATGACTTAATAAAAAGATATTTAATACATTAAGTTAATCAGAAATAATTTTTTCACCTAAATAAACAAAAATATATTGTAATTACTTAATACAGAGGGACATTCATTTTCCACTTTATATCCACTCTAACACTAAAAGTTCAAAGGAAAAACCATCCCTACGTATACAATATTATATAGATAGATAGGTATAGGTATTTATTTTGTGCAATAACTAAACACATGTTTATTGCATGCTTGGAAATTTTGTGCTTTAAAGGGTTGCAATCTTATCTAGTCGCGCGAATCCCATAATAATTACTATGCAATATATATATACAATATACACTAGTTATTATGGCAACATACAGGTTTTAAACATTGTGTTTTCATAAAGCTATAAAGCTACTTATTTATTTTGTGCAACTTAACACATGTTCATTGTATGCATTGGAGATTTTGTGCTTTAAAGGGTTGTGCAACCTAATCTTAAACCATATCATCCATATATATGAATTTTTTGATGCTTTTACTTTTCGGGTGTTCATAGTCCTAGGCAACAACAAAGAACAACACCATTAACTAATGCTAAAACTTAACATCTCCTTCATTATAGCAAAGGTCGTCTTGGCCTAACATCTGGTTAGGTTATACTGAATTTGCATGAAATACTTTTCTTTTTAAAGAACCATTTGCTCATCAATTTATAGCTTCATTTATCGAAGTGATTTTGTATGATTACAAACGAGAGTAAGTACCCGCGCATTATGGTGGTGAAATGGTGGGGTAATAGATCATAAAGTGTAATAGGTCATAGAGTGTGATAGCCAAATGCCTTAATCGTACGGGTTTCGACCTCGGATTTAAAATTTCGTCGAAAGTATATCGAATGACATCTCTATATTTGGGAGGTTAATGACATTTTTTTTCAAAATAAAATGAAAAATTAAATAAATGTAAATAAAAAAATCTTATAAATTCAAAATTTAAAAATTTCAGAAACAAGCGTAATAGGTAAATTAGAAGTTTCATATTTTCAATAATAAATAAAAAATGCTTAAATGATGTATATCATATATAATATTTTAGTTTTTTAAGTAACAAATTAAACCTTATGCAATTGGTGAGTTTGTTTACATGAATATACGTGAAAGTTTGTTTTTAATCTAGCTAGATGTTAAACAAATTTTTTTTGATATATCATCATTGATATACCGAGTAATATAGTTTGTATTTCTTAGGATTTAGATATAAAAAAATTATGGAAAATGATAAACAGAATGAGACATTATTCATTACTTTTTCAACCAAGAATGTCCCTGAACGCCTAACACTCTATAGTGATAAAATGTGTATCGCGTTTCGTCTCGAATGCCCGCTATATATAGCAGAAAGATTCCTTTTTAGCACCTTTTCCATTGAAATCCACACAATACGTGACGTTTTTTTAATCAGTTTTTTATAAGCCTATCTCAAAAAGAAGTTTTTATTTATTTTGGAAATACCCCCTCCTACTCAAACAAAAAATAGGGAATGCCCCATATCACGAGACACCCGATGAATGAGCTTACATTGAAAGCCTCACTCCGAATAGCCTAAATAAGAACAATGAAAGCCTCATTTCGAATAGCCTAATCAACAGTTTTTTTTTTGAACAGCATAAAATTAAATATATATATATATATATATATATATACACAAAGGGCAGCTAGCCTAAAAGATTACATTACGAGAAGAGGATTTAAAAGCCACTCTTCCCATTTAATGTTTATCTTATGATTCCTACTAACAAACCCATGGAAGGAATAATAGACAATACTATCAAAAATCTCGTCATCTCTAGTCTTTGTAGGCTCGAAGATGCAATTGCTATGAAACCTCCAAAGAGTCCACCAAGCGATACAGGTGATCGAGAAAATTAGATCTTTGTGCATGGACTTAATATGCCAGCTATCAGCTATCAATAGTATCTACAACCATCTTAGGGGAGTCAAAAATGAGAGAGTTAACCTAGAGCCAAGTAGAGATCAAGCCCAATGTTTTCTTTGCCACATGACAATCACAAAAAACATGAGCAACAAACTAGATCCAGTTGCAGCAAATGGGACAGAGCAGTGAAGGCACATCTAGACCTCGAAAAGATAAGTTAAGTCTAGAAGGAAGTCTGTCAAGTAACAACCACGAAACAAAGATATTTACCTTTTTAGGAAGGAATTTGGACCAACGAGTAGGGACATTACCTGAAGGAAGTATAATATTATCAACAAATAGTCGCAACTCCTTAACAATGAATGTATTCGAACCTTCTAGGCTCCAGGTCCACGAATCAGGCTGTTGTGAAAATGTCACTTGTTGTAGAATCGAAGACAAATCAGAAAGTTGTTGTTGTTCGATACCACTTCGTAAAGGTCTCCTCCATTGCCACTTCCAACCTTGATGCGCAACATGATCAGAAATGAATCCAGTCTTTAACAAAGATAAAGCAAAAAGACGCGAGAACTGGAACTGGAAAGCTTCCTGGCCGACCCAAATATCTTGCCAAAATCTATTGTTACAACCATCGCCAATTTTTCTAGTAATAATGTCAGGAGGAATATGACAAACCTGGTTAAGGTTCTCAATAGAAGATACAATACGGTTCCAAACACCCGATGGTTTACCCTTTTTGGACCTTTTAAAGTCGACTCCATGAATAGCATGAATTACTTTAACCCACAAATCAGAGGATTTCGACAAAAAACGCCACTTCCATTTATATATTAACGCCCTATTCATCACAAACAAGCTTCCAAAACCGAGACCCCCCTGTTTCTTAGAATTTGAAATCAGGTCCCACTTAACCCAACTAACTTCCTTATGGATATCCGACCCACCCAAAAAAAAATTAGACCGAATCGGTTCTGGCTTTTTTAAGACCCCTTTGGGAGTCGGGAATAAAGAGAGGTAATATGATCCAACAGATCCTAGAACAGAAGTAAGGAGGGTAGCCCTTCCACCAATAGAGAGAAGATTACATTTCCAACTAGCAAGACGTTTCTGAAATCTAGAAATAACATAGTCCTAGTTGGACATTCGGGACGTATTAATCCCAACGGGAATGCCAAGATAAGTGATAGGAAAAGTAGCTGGAGTACAACCAACAGTTTTGGAAAAAGAACTAACCCCAAAATCCACACCAATACCAAAAATGGAGGATTTTTGAAGGTTCAACCGCAACCCTGAAGCCAAATGATAACACTCCAAAGCAACAACAATATTGGACATATTCTCCATAGACCAGTCTCCCAATATAAATGCATCATCGGCATAAAAAAGATGAGACAATACAAGATTATTCACCTTCACCCCCGAAAACAGCCCTGCTGCCCCAAGATCTTCCAAGAAGACGTGTAACCCTTCCATAACAATAAGAAATAAAAATGGTGCCATGGGATCCCCCTGACGAAGACCCCATTGAACATCAAATTCCGCTGTTGGACTGCCATTAACGAGCACAAATGTCTTTGGAAAAGATAAACATGCATGAATATAACCACGCCACTTGGGCCCAAAGCCCATAAAGCCTAGCAGAGAGATCAGATAATCCCAAGACACAGAATCATAAGCCTTAGCGAAATCAAGCTTAAAAAACATACGCTTCTTCCTTCTACAAGAAAACCAATCAATGAGTTCGTTGAGCATCAAAGGACCATCAAGAATGTGTCTGCCTTTAATGAAAGCAGATTGCTCCGGGCTTATAACTTTTCCTATGACTCGAGCCAGGCGATTAGCTAAAATCTTAGAAATAATTTTATATTGCAAGCCTATTAGACTAATAGGTCGATAATCAGCCATGACAATAGGGCTTTTGACCTTAGGAAGAAGGGAAATAAAAGAAGCATTACATCCGACGGGGATACACGAGTTGGAGAAAAATTCTTGAATAAAACCAATGACATCGTCTTTCAGAAGATCTCAAAAAATGCTTCACGAAAGCAAAAGTAAAGCCGTCGGGACCCGGGGATTTTTCATTCCCACAGTCCCATATCGCCTCTTTAATCTCCACAAATATTTCGTCAAATAATTGTCTATTGGATTTCTGCAATGTCTTGATTTTTGAAATTTAACAACTTAATATAATGGGATTATGGGTCATTAATATACCAATTATCTTGCCGTTAAATATCTATACTCCCTTAATAAGCAAACTACCTCACACCTCTTTTAACACTTCTACCTTTAAAATGTCTTTTATGCCCTCCTAATTTACACTACCCTATTTTTTCTCCATCACGCTCATTACACACACATACGTTCATCCGATTTCCGATTTTCTCTCCCTCCCCCCTTCTCTAATTTTCTCCCCCCATAAACACCATCCACCACCGCCCCAAATACCACCATCCACCGCCGCAATCCACCTTCTATGTACGCTATCCCCCTATAAACACCATCCACCACCGCCCCAAAAACCACCATCAAACCACCATCCACCGCCGCGTGCTTATTTTTTTTTCTTTTTCATCGTCGCCGCCCCACAAACCACCATCAAACCATCGGCGTTTTTTTTTCTTATTCTCCGCTGCATCGCGCGGGTACAACGCTAGTATATATATATATATATATATATATTTATTTATATACCAATTATCTTTACTCGAATATAAAACAAACCACTATTCATTCTTTAAAGAATTAAGACTTTGAAATGATCATATTACTTATCTTCTTTATCCGCTAAGTTAAACTTTTTCACCTGATATACCTATAATACCCTTAATAAAACCATCATTATAAAGATCTCTCAAACCTTAATTAATTATATCACCCCTTTTACATCAATTACCTTTACATTTACCATCACGACACTATTGTCATCTACGCTACCACGACCGCCTCCACCTACAGCTACTACCACCATTGCTGCCGCATCATACGGACATACATTTAGTATATATACCATGAATTTGACACTGGGTTAATTCTTAACATTGAAAATTTATAATTTTGTTTATGAATTTAAAGTTAAAGATGCGTTTTACATACTTTTGATCACCGACATCGACTAAACAAGACGCCTTCAACCTTAGTTTTGTCTCTATGCTCGGATATCACGTGGGTTCACAGACTGGAAAACTGACGATTTAAGGGAAAATCAATATAGTTTACGAAAAACCGTTTGTTTATGCAGTTTTGGTTTTGGGTAATCGAAACCAGTATGGACCGAACCACGTGTTCCGTGACCAATTTTTTCTAGTGGCATAAAAAATATGAGTTAGGGAATTAATGGGACAGCTCAAAAAGACAACCTTTAATATATGATTTCTAGTATACATATACAGTTATACACTACAACATAAAAAAACGTAAATCAAAGTTTTAACATGTAAATGAAAAAAAAAAGTATAAATCAAAGCAATAAACAACAATACAATGAATCAAAAGATAGAACTAAATTATAATGTGGTGGTTGATTACTTCAAACTAAACGTTGTATATAGTCCAAAATCACGTGCTATTTTTTTTGTGGTTGATTTGGAGAGACGTTTTCCGCTTCAACAATATTTTTCTTGTTATGACACGTGGTTTTTGTATGTCCAAATTTTTTTTCTTTTTTTTTCTCTTAGTAGCAGAATTAAGTGATTTGATAAACAATAGGCCTGCTAATATGATTCTACATTGAAAGGGTTTTTGTTTTTGATAAAAGTACATCAGATTAATCAAGTATATTTGATTTTGATTAGAGAAAAAATAGAGGTTTTGAAAGTCCAGGGTTCTAAATATATTTATATAAGTTAATGGTAAAAATAGTTTTTTGTTAATAACAATGGTATTGATTTACTTATGATTCAATTAAAGAAGGGACTTAAATTTGAAGGAAATTAATTATTTAACTTCGAAAGTTAAAAACTTAATTTCTTAATCTAAATCAAGTATTTAATTACTAGACTTATGTTCGCGCAATGCAACACCGATGGAGCCGTAGGGTAGTGGTGACGACAACGAGTGGCGCCGGAGGTGGTGGTGACAAGTGGAGGGGGTAGTGTCAACAGCGATGTCAGTGGTGAGAGCGGCAGTGGGGGCGAAAGAGGGACGGCTATGGTGGTGAATGTAAAAGTAATTAATGTTAAAGGTGATAATGTGCTTATATAAGATTGAAAGATTTATATTGTAAATTATTTTATTAAGGGTATTATAGGTATATTAGATGGATATAATTAAATTAGTGAATTAAGGAGAAAAATATATTTGATTTTTCAAAAGCTTAAAATTTAAGATAGAAAAAAGATCATTGGATTTATTAGATAGTATAGATAGATGTATTTTCTTTTATAAAAGGCCGGAAAGCTTAATATTTTCATTTATATTAAACGAAAGATAATGAGATTGAGATTATAATGTGTTCTTAGTAGTCAATAAAGTGATTTTTTCAAATTTCTTTTCCTATTATGCTACTATCATTAATATTATGATATCGATGTATTTCCTTTTCCTTAAAGGAGCAGTACATGTATCATTTCATTCGATAATTATTTTACCACACTAAGAGCACCTCCAATGGTCTTACCCAATACTAACTAATATAGTGCCACATCAGCGCCGCATCAGCAAAATCTCTTTCCAATACATTTTGCTCAATTCACACCCAATACCCAATACTAACCAATACACTCCAACATATTTATTTTCAAACTTGTAATAAATAAAACAACAAATATAATTTAGAAAATAAACACAAATATTATATTTTACACTTTTAGTCCCCCAACATTCGAATTCAAAAAATTTACACTTTTAGTCCCTTAAACGGCTAAATAATTCAAAACATTTACACTTTTAGTCCCTATGTCACTCTATATAAAACAACTTCTTTCAACTTTTTTCAACTCATTCTTTCAAAATGGCGAGACAAATGTGGACTGAATCCGAAGATCTTTTGTCAGGTGTTGGATAGAAGGATGTGAAATGCGCTTCCCAACCCAACAAACTGCTTGGACCAACATATCAGAAAGCTCTAACAGCCTCACGACTGAAGGTCCACGGACCATATCTCAACTACTCAGTCGCTTTAAAAAAATTCACAATGAATGTAAGGAGTTTGAGACAATCTATACGAGGCTGAAGGCAAAGAGGAGGACCTTATCTGATGAGTTGCTCTATGCAACGGCGCATCAGGAGTACCGTGAGAATTATGGGAGGGGCTTCCGTTACGAGCAATGTTTCATAGAGCTTATCATGGTTTCCTACTTTCGAAACGTTTAATTAAGTGTGTTTTAGTCTTTTAATTAAGTGTGTTTTATAATGTGTCTGTTTCTTATGTGTCTGTTTGTAATGTGTTTGTGTAACGTTATTTGAATAAATAAAATATTATATTTGAATATATAAAATTCTAAAATACCATTTTATTAATAAAAACGAGTACAATACATAAAATAAAAAGCATTACAAACTTATCATGTCTTAGAGCAATTTAACAACGGAAATTATTCATTGATTTCGCCCATATGATCATATGGTTCAAGGTTATGATCGCCGAAGCAAGTTGTTCCATAGCAATTTCAATCTTATCGATCTTCCCCTGCAAATAAGTAAAGTACTGACACTCAAGTTCAGTACAATGCCCGGTTTGTATGTAGGTTATTTGCTGTTGACACCATTCCTTCTTCGCTTTTAGTTTGAGACCAACTTCAAGCAGTTCCTCTTTGAATCTTTGGTGGTCGACGATATCAGCCATGATACGCTCATGCACTTGATCGACGGTCATTGGTGGTTTTCGGTTAGGGACATTTGATGAGGAAGCCATATTAAGAGTTTGTGTGTTGATCAGAATTGTTTGATCAATGCCAGTATATATAGAAACAAAAAGACGCTCCTCTAACGTTCAAAATTCAAAATTCAAAATTTTTACGCTTGTAGTCCCTCAAACGGCCAAATAATTCAAAAACATTTATACTTTCAGTCCCTGAACGGCTAGCCTGGATTGTCACTCTATAAATACCAACCCAGAGTACAATTCAGTTTCATTACCATTCCAACTTTCATTCTTCAACAAATACAATTCACTTTTTTTAACCAAATGACGTCCTCATCATCATCATCTAAAAAGAATGTTCACTGATCTCGTCTGACCGAAGATGAGATGAAAAAAAAAATCATGGATGATGTCAAAGAGGACACACTACTTCAAACTGAAATCTCTAGGGTCATGGGTTCCTTGCGGGAGAACAGACGACGATGCGAGCAAATGATTGAGGCAATACAAGCACCAGGCCGCAAGGTCTCGAACCACGAAGAACATTATTTTTCGTTTCTGCAACAAGAGATCAAGCAGGTCAAGAGCGTGGTTGATGATTTTTTTAAGACCGGTCACACGTTGACCGACCAATGCACTTGGGCCGAATCGTACCACGACAATTGCGGAGAAGACAAAACGACGTGGGAAGTCAAGTGCCCGCAACATGACAAATGGTGGGCAAATGAAACCGCTTATCGTGGTTTAGGAAAAATGTCAATTAAAGATGATGACGAGTAATCGTATCGTAATGTATTTCGTGTTTTAATTGTGTATTTTTAATATGTAATGTGTTTGTTTTAATAAAGTAATGTGTTTGTTTAAGGTTATTTGAATAAAAAAAATATTAAACTCAAACAATTTTATTTTTTTACCAAATTAGCCGTTGATTAATAAAAAAAAACAAATTCCTTCAGCCGCTCTGTATTCACCACCACGGGAGGCTCAATACGAGCTCGAATACGAACCCAATACGGCTCACACCTAATGGTGTTCACCGTATTGGGAAGTCAATATGGAACCAATACTAAGACATTGGGGGTGCTCTAAGGCCCCTCTTTATTGGGTGCTTTTGGGGGTGTTCGACGCCGGAACGGCGGAGAACACTAGTAGCACGGGTGCAGTTTAGGGGCGCGTCCGGGAGGTTTGTTCCAAACTTAGACGCAACGTTTGATCGGATTTGAGGCTCGTTTTGCGTTGAACGCTGCTTAATTAAAAAAAAAACTTTTTTTTGTAAAAATAGTTGTTGGTTTTGAAACCAACACCCCACTCTTTTTTTTTTACTATTTTTTTTTCTTTTCCTATTTAAACCACCACCATTTATTCACATTTCACCACCATTTTCCAATTTCTTACTCAAAAACTATACTTTCTCTCAACAATTCATCCACCAAAATGTCTAGGAGAATCAACAAAAACCTTTCAAACCAAAACCAAAATCAACAATCACTACCCACGACAAACACCATCGATCAAGATTTTGTGGCACTGCTTCAAATGGGATCTCTTCAAGTGGGATCTCCTCCGTCCATGTCGTCTTCTAATATGATGGGGTCATCGAGCAACTTTGGTTTGATAAACCGATCATTTTCGAATTTGTTAAATTTGAATTTGTTTAATGAACAATATCAGCAGTTTCTGTTAATGCAACAATTTCGTGAATTTCAAGTTACGAATCAACAATTCCAGGGCCAGTAGGTTACTGTGTTTTTAGAATGTAATGTTTTATTTTTAAGTATTAATGTAATGTGTTTGTTTAATAATAAAATGTGTTTGTATAATTTTGTAAAAAAAAAAATGAAATAATAAAATAATTGATAAATAGTGGAAGAATAAAAGGAGGGGTGTTCTTGAAGTATTCTATGAAAGAGAAAAACTGTTGAATAGTGAAAGAATAGGAGAATAAGTGGGTATGTATAAGGAGAAGCCTAGTTAAACATTTTTTAGAACTAGCAATACAACATATATATACTACATACCATCTATATCTATATTATATTATTCTATAAAGCATATCTCTTTTTAAGCTTCAAGTTTTAATATCTAACAAGCTACACATATTAATACATGATGTGTTATACATCAAGGCCACATTAAATCAATAAATTACACTATTCGTCGCCGTTGGCACCAGCACCATCAATTGTCGCCACTAGCTCCACTACCATCAATTGCCGCCACTTCCGCCGCCGCTATCTCTGCACGCCACCACCACCCGTCACCGCCACCACCGCTGCCGTCGCCGCTATTACATCGTCACACCGCAGACCAACAATTACCACCCATCACCACCACCACTGCCGCCACTATTGTACATCAGTGTATCGCGAGTGTAAATTTCTTGTAATACAAAAATAGTTATTATAAATGATAGATTTGTTAAAAGTTTGTGATACTTCTATACTTTTATCATCTCCTCCAATGTACATATATCGTTGCAACAAGTAAGCCAACTCGATGAAATTATGGACTAACTTATATTACAATCATATTACACAAGCACATAAACGTAAAGTAGATATATACGAACTTTGATCAATTGTATATTTCTACTAAAATTACCATTATTTAATTATATGGCATCCATGCATTATTAAATACAACGATATTGATACATAAATCTAAACAAAATCTGATATAGCGTATATATACTCTAGCGAATCATCGATCGTCTTAAATCACTTTTTCATTTGAATCACCTTCAACTATATATATCGCAGTCATTCTGGATTTGTCTTCTCGATCTCTATCTGTCTTTTATTTTATTTTTAAAAAAAAATTGATATATACGCGCGTTTATCAAATGTGACTATGCTTATAATGGTAATAGTTATCGTCAATTTCTAAATATAGCAAGCTAAGTCGCAGTTACATCAAGATGTTTATCACAGACGAAAATTCTCAACTATATATATATAGGTCACATGCATGCTTTAATATGGATACCTTCACTACTATACTAGATAGCTACACGATCAACATGTTTCAAAATTTATCTACTATACTTATAGCAGCCATAACCATTAATATTATTCTCTTCTACTTCATCAATTTTCTTAACAAGAAAAAACCCGGTAAACGACATCCACTTCCACCTGGTCCGACCCCTTTTCCATTCTTAGGCTGCATAATCCAAATGCTTCGGAATAGGCCAATATTCCGTTGGTTGCACAAGCTAATGGACAAGTACGACACGCCCATCCTTTGTGTTAGACTCGGACCATCAACCCATGTCATCGTTGTCTCGTGTCCAAGCATTGCATGCGAGTTCTTGAAAAAACAAGACGATATATTTGCTTCAAGGCCAGAAATATTGTCAGCTGGTTTAACTAGCGAAGGATATCGTTCGGTCATAATGGCTCCTTTAGGGAGCCAGTGGAGGAAGATGCGAACGATCCTTCACAAGAACATCCTCTCATTGCCAATACACAAATGGCTCCAACCAAAACGAGACGAAGAAGCCAATTACTTGCTTTCCTACATTTATAATCAAATAGAGAAACAAAATTCTCTAGGTGGATTAATTAACATTCGATTTGTAAGCCAACATTTTTGTGGAAACTTGATTAGAAAGATGATTTTTGGGTCAAGTTTATTTGGGAATGGATTAGAAGATGGAGGTCCAGGTGTGGAAGAAACCGAACATATGGATGCTCTTTTCACCATCCTCAAGTATCTTTATGGATTTTGCATCACTGATTACTTTCCATGGTTGAGAGGGAAGGTTGATTTTGATGGCCATGAAAAGATCTTGAGGACTTCCATTGAAAAGGTTCGAAAGTATCACAATCCATTGATCGATGAACGGATTAGATTATGGAAAGATGGGTCTAAAAAGAAAGAAGATGATCTTCTTGATGTTCTCATCAAACATGAAAACCCTAAGCTTACACCAGAGGAGATCAAAGCCCAAATTATCGTAAGATTCACATACTATTATTAATTTCACGTTCTACAATTATAATTTCTTTTAAGCCACGTATATATACGTACACGTGTTCCACCAGCTACTTTTGTCAAACATACTCATATAAATAGTTTTCAAATATTTGCAGTGCGATATAAAATACGAGTAGTATTTAATTAGTTGTAACTTTTTATCTTGTCTAATCACAGGAACTAATGATAGCCACAATTGATAATCCATCAAATGCAGTTGAATGGGCAATGGCAGAGATGATCAATGAACCTAGTCTTCTAGAAAGAGCGGTCAAGGAGCTGGACAACATTGTAGGGTGTAACCGCTTAGTTGAAGAGTCAGACTTGCCACAACTAAATTACCTAAAAGCATGCCTCAAGGAGGCCTTTAGGATGCATCCTTTTGCACCCTTCAATCCACCCCATGTTTCAACGAAGAACGCTGTCGTTGCTGGTTACTTCATACCAAAGGGTAGTCACGTGCTTCTTAGCCGAGTTGGATTAGGAAGGAATCCAAGTGTGTGGGCCAATCCCTTGCGGTTTAACCCAGATCGACATCTAGGAGGGTCTGGAAAACAAGTGGTTCTTTCGGATAATGAGCTGAGGATGATTTCGTTTAGCACGGGGAAGCGTGGCTGTCCTGGAGTAATGTTGGGTTCGACCATTACTATTATGTTGTTAGCTAGAATGATCCAAGCGTTCTCATGGGAGGTGCCTTGTAATCAGTCTGCGATTAAGCTTGTCGAAAATCATGATAATCTTCACTTGGCCAAGCCATTGGTAGCCATTGCTAAACCAAGACTCCCTCAATATCTCTACCCTAAAATTTGATGCATGGTGACAGACATATATATATTGTTGAAATTGAATTAGTGACAAATCAGGTAATTAGTACGAGTATTATGCGTAATTATTATGTTCGTGGGTAAAGAACTTAATTAATTATGTATTAACATATATATGATCACAGTTATAAGTTTGGTACTTTATGTAATATATGTATATATAGATTTCATTTCTGTATCACAATCACAATCAATAAAGTTTAGTTTCACATATACGTACCCTAGCTTGCTCTTCACGTATTTGTTTGTATGTTTGAGTAATTGTGTTTTAGATGTATGTTTTTTTGATATAAATAAACTATTCGTATTATATAACATAAATAAAAATTTTATGGTTTTAGACAAGTATAACTTTGAAATTGTAGAAATAGACAACTTTGATATAACGGAAGGAAGGAGTATTACTTTGAACAAAATATAGCAAAGAAATAAAACTTTATAATAGTTTAAGGGTTAAAAGTGAAACTATTTGAAACTATATAATTTTGAAAAAAAAAATTGTTACAGGCCTCATGATACGTGGCCTCAACTGTTGTGTTCATAAAGTTTCATTATGATATTACAATTGCTTTGAATATACAATTGCCTAATAAATATCACTTTATCACGAATAAATTTGCTGAAATAAAAAAATTTGGCGTCCAAAAAAAAAAAAATAGAAATTTTGAGGTTTGGTGTTTAAAAAAAATAAATTTAAGTTTTATGTTAGTGTCCATGTGAGAAATAAAATTTTGATTTATAGCGAAGACATTCAAAATTTGTTGTAAGAATAAAAAGTAAAAAAACTTTGATGTTTGTTGTTTAAAGTGAAAAAAATTTAATTTTGTTGTAAAAGTGAATTTTCTTTAAAGTTTACTATTAGTTTAAAAACTTTGATGTTTGTTGTTTATTTGTCGTAAAAGTGAATTTTGCTGAAAGTTTATTATTCCTTTCCATTAGTCTTAATATAAGGCTAAGAAAAATTTATATGAAGTACTAAACATACAGCTATCTCTCCTATATCTATACTCTTTTATAAAAATTATTGCACCCGTTAATTTTGGAAAGTGTTACACAATAATTACATACGAAATTACTAAATTACCTTTAATAAACATTTACTTTGGAAATAGTTTTTATAAATTACCAAAATTTGTTCTTAATGAATTAATTTACCCTTCAAACCCTTATTTTAATAAATAACATTATAAGTCCTTATCTTTTAAAAAATTTTACTATCAACTTTACATCGGACTACATCACTTGACACAACTACCACCACCAATAGTACCATCACTAACACCACTAGACCGACGTCCATGCCACCGCCGCCGCATTGTGTGGGTACCATGCTCGTCTATATCAGTAAATATATAAAAAAACCTACAACACATTTATATAAAATATACTAGTCCTAAGACCCATACGATGTACGGTAGCTATATAGACTGTATCATAATAAAGTTCGAATATGCCACATACATGATTTGTTTGTATAAAATAAATTGTGGTTAAATAACCCGAAGATCGAAGATAAACTATAATATACAGTAATGATAAATATAATATATGTTTAGTTAGAGTTGTGGATTTACCTTAAATTTTACAATCACATCAAAATCGGAATTTGTAAGCATAGTGGATGACGAAAAATAGCCTTGTGATTTCAAATCGTAAACTCAAAATTTTGAAGTCTTCAAGTTAATAACTTATTATTATAAGTAATATAAGTAATAGGCACTGTTGTAAAACTCACCGAGTAGAGTCGAGCACTCTCCGAGTACTCGCTACAAGGTAGGGTGTCGAATCGCCCGATTATTCCGAGTACTCTCCGACTTGACCACTTTGACCACCGAGTACTCACCGCATACACCCGAGTACTCCCAACTCGCTTGTCAACCGACCTGGGAGCGATTAGTGACTTCCGTAACCTTGGTAATAGGAGTTGAAAATTTGAGAAAGAAAAAGAAACATTTTTATTAATGAAAAAACGATCAAGCAAATAAGGTTATAATGTGTTTTGTATCTATAAGCCAAGAGTTAAAGTTTAATTCTAAGTCTGATAAGAAAATTAAATCTATATACAATTTAAAAAGCTAATTTATAAAAATAAATAAATTTAAAGGACACGTGCCGATAAAGGATTACACCACATGTCGTTTTAAGAACATTTCAATCCGATTTTAGTTTATTAGTAGATTTGAAAAAAAAAAAAGGGAAAAAAACATCACCCAACACGTTCTATCCCCTCTCTCCTCAGTCAGGTTTGCCGAAAATCACACTCTCTATCCTTCGACTGGTGGGGTTTGCCAATTCTCGCTCCCTCCCCCTTGAGGTCTCTTCCTAACTAGAGGTGTTTTAGAAGCGGTTAACCGATTTCGGTTAATAATTTTGATAACCGGTTTCGGTTATTTATTGAAACAGTAATAACCGGTTTCTAGGTTTTAAAACTGGAACCTATCTAACCGATTTCGATTAATAATAATCAGTTAACCGATACCGGTTAAACTATTCGCTTTTTTTAACCGCCCCCAATAATATCGAGAAAGTGGTGAATAATAGGGAAAAACAATCATTTCCGACAAGTATGAGCGACAAACTCATATTTCCAAAAACTCCATATTCCAAATAAACATTATTTTCTAAACACAAAACAAAATTCATCACCCCAAATCTCAAAAACAATAAAAATTTGATGTTAGATCTGATGAAAGAAGCATTAATCTATATATAGTATATAGATATATTGAAAGCTTATGAAATCATTTGATGGTGCGATCTTTCCGGTTATATATCAGTGTATGTATATAATATGATATATATATATATATAATATGTATAAGGGTAAAGTTAATTTAAGAACCTTTTTTTTTTGCGAGAACCTTTGAGAACTTTTCAAATTAAACCCAACCAATGATTATTCTTTACATGAAAATTGTTTTTTTTATTGTTTTCTGAATAACTTATATATAATTTTGAAGTTTATAATTGTTTGGAGGCATAAATTATCATATGTTATACAATTATGTGGAGATTTGGATTCTTGATCACATGTGCACGAATATTGCTATGATCACATGTATGCAAGTCGATCACATGTAATCATAACAATATTCGTGCACATGTGATCAATAATCCAAATCTCCACATAATTGTATAACAGAAGATAATACATGCATCCAAACAATTATAAACTTTAAAATTACACATAAGCTATTCAAAAAACAATCAAAAAACAATTTTCATGTAAAGAATAATCATCGATTGGCCTTGATTTGAAAAGTTCTCAGAAGTTCTCGCAAAAAATAGGTTCTCAAAATAACTTTTCACATATGTATAATATATATATATATATATATATATATATATATATTAGTGTATGTATATAATATATATAATTTAAGATGTCCCTAAATTAACTTTTACCTATGTATATATATAATATGTGATTAACCAGTTAACCGGTTACTATTTGAAATAATTAACCGGTTAATAATTGGTTTTGGTTTTGAAAAAAGTAATCGGTTAGTAACCGACGATTTTTGGTAAACTATAATCGGTTTTTACTATTCCGGTTATTAGTCGGTTTTGATTGCCGGTTACAAATCAGATTGGTTCGATTAATCGGTTTTTTTCACCTCTATCCTAACAATGATTCACTTCTTATCCACCTCTATAAAAGAAAACAATTATATATGTTCATAGGTTTGTAGGGCCGCAAGAAAACGAATCCGCCAACAAATTATGATGGGCCCTTTTTCTTCCCCTTTGTTTATTTCATCCGCAGTCCGCCAAAGACAAAAGAAATAAAAATAATAAAAAATCAAAAAACAAAAAACAAAAAAGAAAAAATCAAAAACAAAAACAAAAACAAAAAAGAAACAAGGATTCATAATGGGCTTATTTCCTTTGATTATTTTTGTGATGTCCGTTCGCATGAGAGGCCCAAAAAACAAATACGTTTGCCTTTCTTTTCTTATGTGACTACTGAGGGAGTTAGGCGGCTCCATGAAAAGAAGAAAACTATGGTTTTGTTTTTGTGTACCAAGCCTGAATAACGTCACTTCACCGTATCATCATTTTTCTGTCATATTTTATCCATTTTATTTAGAACTTAAATTATATATTTTTTAAAAGGTGTGGATGATTTGCTCGTAATAAGAGATCCTACTTCCCTGGATGACTTTTCTTGTGAAATTTCTTTTTAAATGTCTTTCTCATGTCTCGAACTCAAGACCTCCAACATGTAAAGCTGGTGCTCAACCATTAAGTTATAATGAGAATTACATAACTTAAATTACATACGATATATATATATATATATATATATATATTAAAATAAGCTCATTCTTGTTAATATTAAATATCTTTAATCATTATTAGCCCATTATGTATAACCTAATCAATTATCGGTTACTACACAACAAATAAGTTTCTTGATCTTATCCTATAATTGTAAATCAAATATAAATGGGAGAGACCAAAATAATAGCTTTGGTACCAAATGGTTAAATGAATGACACCAAAAAGTCATGTACCTATTTTATTATTTTATGGAAAAGTTGGAATTGTGTAATACGAAGTTTTCTCCTTCACCCGTATTGGGACAAATTTAAATTCAAAATAATAAAATGTAAGTACTTCACCAATGAAATGTTGACAACCACTTTTACATCTACATCCAATACTTAAAAAAGTGTTGACGTCGCCTATAAAAAAAAAAAAACTCTTTGTGAAGACAACCTCTTCTCCATCCATATGTGTGTATTTTGCTAGCTTTACAAATTACATAAGTTGTTAAATTTTACACCTATTTAGAATCTTAGGTCGCATTTGGTTCGCAGATTCTGATGGAATTTGATGGAATTGGAATTCAATTCAATTCCTTAGTGCGTTTGGTTGCTCAATGATGAAAGAATATCATTCCGTTGGAATGTCAACATTCTCTCATTTGAAGGAATCTCCATTCCATGGGGATGAGGGAAGGAATCTCATTCCGTCCCTCCCTTAAATCTTCAAAAAATGAAAAACATTCCATCAAATTCTATTCCATCAGATTCCAATTTCTTCAATAGATTCCATTCCATCAAAAAACATTCCGTGAACCAAACGCGCCCTTAGTGTGTCTAGATTCAGTTACTAGTCAATCAAGATTTCATAATATATTACTCTATGCCTTCCTCTAAGTTAACAATTAAACACCTTTAAAGTATTTCTTTGAGAATTTTGACAAAAAATTAACATAATGTAACTAACAAGACGCTAGTTATCAAAAATACAAAGTACGGTTTTAGAATTTAACAATATTACCTATTCTAGACACTATATATCCGATCACACTGACTCTTAGGATTGCAAAAGAGGTGAAAAAAACTTTTGCTCGTTACAGTGAAACCGAGACGAGAGCTTATACCAAGATGGGTGAAACAATAAAATTAAATGGATAGAAATCCATGTTGTAGTAAGAGTAGATACCAACACTGCACACATAATAATATTTGCGATAAATTTTGGGACCTCATGACAGAAACGTGCAGCATCCCAATAAGGGCCCATTGCAACCAATCCAAAAGTAGCAGCGTAATATCCAATACCCAATGCATATCTTTTTTTACTAGAACCAAAAACCCAATACTTTCCAATTTGCTTGATACTCAGTGCAAGTGGGAATTAAGCATACCAGTATGGGGCATTGGGTATACTCGGTCCAATACCCAATTCTTGACTTTCTAGATATATGTTTTGAACTATATCATGGCCCATTGTATGCACGATATATATATATATATATATATATATATATATTTAGGGTGTCAATCAAATGAGAATCAACTTAAAATGAGAACAAATGAGAACACTTAAAAACTACATTTTGATGCATTAAAAGTCCATAAAACTGACATAGTACATAACTAATTGTCACTATTTAAGTGTTTAACAACACATGGATCCGTCAAAATCGAAAAAAATCATGTTTTTTGTTGAATGCATCATTTTGATAATATGCATCCAAGATGGATGCACAAAACAAAAAACGTGATTTTTTCGATTTTGAAGGATCAATGTGTTGTTAAACATTTAAATAATGATAATTAGTTATGCACTATGTTAGTTTTATGGCTTTTAATGCATCAAAATGATGTTTTTAAGTATTTTCACCGTTCTTTTTTTAAAAGTGTTCTCACCAGTGAGAGCACTTGGTGAGAACACTTTTAAAAAAAGAACGGTGAGAACACTTAAAAATATCATTTTGATACATTAAAAGTCCATAAAACTAACATAGTGCATAACTAATTATCATTATTTAAGTGATTAACAATACATTCATCCGTCAAAATTGAAATAATCACGTTTTTTGTTTTGTGCATCCATCTTGGATGCATATTCATTAAAATGATGAATCCAACAAAAAACGTGATTTTTTCGATTTTGATGAATCAATGTGTTGTTAAACACTTAAATAATGTTAATTAGTTATGCACTATGTCAGTTTTATGGACTTTTAATGCATCAAAATGTAGTTTTTAAGTGTTCTCATTTGTTCTCATTTTAAAACTGTTCTTATTTGATTGTCCCCCTATATATATATATATATATATATATATATATATATATTTTCCCCTTATTTTGAGAGTCATTTTTTAAAAAACCATGAGAACTCTTAAATTATATATTTCTTCACATGTTTCTTTTGTTCATTTACATGTGAAATGATATAAAAATGTATGTTGTAGAAGAAACTTTTTGAGGAAACCTTCAAAGTAGCCTTTTGTGAACTTGTGAATGCATTTGTTCACGTTTTCTGTTCACATATGACAAACGGCTATATATAAGGTTTTGTAAATTTGTTTCTTCCACAACATATATTTTTATAACGTTTCACATGTGAATGAACAAAAAAAACATGTGATTCAATATAAAATGTAGGAGTTCTCACGGCTCTTACAAAAAAAATGGGTTCTCAAAATAAGGGTCCCATATATATATATATATATATATATATATATTTAATGAAAAGTGAATTTCGCTTGAAACTTTGTGTCGTGATTCGACAGCGGAAAGTCTAGCATACGTTGTCTTAACCGGGTCTGCGCTAGCGAGCTTCATCGAAGTAGAAATGTCTATTTCAAATACCCGATATAGGGAAAACCCCCTATTAATCAGCCCGAAGGCACGACAATTAATAAGGGAAAACTCTGTCCTCTCAGATTTGAACCTACATATACCCAAGTCAAGCCCTCATAAAAGGACTCCCTATGTGCAGCCCAGTGCTTGAACCCATGACATATATGTATAGCTAGAGATAAAAATGTTTCAACTTTTTGAATGATTTCAGATATTTAATAATATTTCAAATTTTCAATATATATATATATATATATATATATCAAACATGTTAATTAATAAATTGTTTTTATTAAATTTACGACCAATAATGTGAGTTAACCATATCAAGATGAAAGTAAATGACTTTTACTTTAATTACTGAATCCTGGATGACCAAATGTATCTTTTCTTTTGTACATGGTTACTCAATAAACTAGAATATTGATGTGTATCACCCAAAAACTTATAAATCTTGTATATGGTTGACCCAAATGACTTGCTTTAGCCGGTGACACTCTATTGAGCAGACGTGACATTTTAGCTGATCATGACGTTACGGATTACATGTTAAATGTACTTTTTCTTTTATATATGGTTGGCCAATTTACTTTTTTTTATTGATGCGTATCACCAAAGATGAAACAGATGTGGGTGGTTGTTTTATCCCGATGATGAAAGAAGCAACAACATGAAACAGCCAACCACGTTTGTTTCATCCTATAGTTGTTGATTTAACAAAGTTGAGACAACGTCTGTATTTAGTGAAAGATGCTAGATTTACTAGGATCATCAGTATAATACAGACTTGGTATCCATATTATTGATGTTAATAACATTTTCATAATTTCCGCCAGCTATAACAGGTGCTTTTTTGGCCAACTATGTACAGAATTTACAAGATTGTAGGTGTTACACATTAATAAAAAAGTAAACTGGGCAACCATGTGCACAAGAAAAAGTACATTTAACAGGTTAGCTGCCACGTCAAGTCAATAGAGAGTAACTGGCTACAGGTAATTTTGGTCGACCAAGTACAAAATTTACAAGTTTATGGGTAATACACATCAATATCCAGTTTTATTGGGCAACCATGTACAAAAGGAAACTACATTGGTTATCTAGTGATTAATCCCTTAAATTATTGACCGAAGAGAGTCATATTTCTCCTTCTGAATAAAAATAGTGCTATTGGAACAATCACTACAGGTTTATCTGGACTCATTTTTATAGTCATAAAAGGTATGCCACTTTTTTTCTTTTAATTGCATACTTGGATCACTGACGGGGCACTAGAGTATTATCGTGCCACCAGGGTACCACCCGATCATATCCCCACTAGGCAATACTATGCCAATACACCAATTCAGGATGAAACTCAATAAATATGAGAAAACCCCCTATGTGAGTTTTGAACCTATGACCTTATGGTCACTATTCCTTATCCCACCATTAAAATGTCACTAGGCTATCAACGCACGACTAATATTTCAATCATTGTAGGGAGGGCCTCAACAAACACAAATATGCCTTTCTTTTTCTTTTTTTTTTTACCATAACTTCAGTTGCTAAAATAGAAAAATTCTTTTAAGCCATGAATGCATTTATTCACCTGTTTTGAAATACTTTGTCCCGAACGAAGAGGGTGTGCCGTTAGATCTGACATCTGATGATGGAGTTTGTACAAAGAGAATTGTTCATCCAAAGTTAGTATGCTCAAAATCCTTTAATTTCATATTATAACTAGTATGCCATAGCTAGAAAAAGAAGGCCCAAATATAGTAATAGTCTTTGTTTCACCCAGTTTAGTTATTGGTTAAATTATGCTACTATTTATGTGAACAAGATTGAAAATAATTTTTAAAAAGTAAAACATAGAAAATTATTATTAGAAAGTAAAACATTTATGTTTACAAATCACTGATGTAAGTAATTACCAAAGTGTTCCATAATTCTTTTGCAATGGAAAATTTGGTGAGGTTACCGGCTAAAACTGGTTCAATGTTTTGAATGAGCTAAGAATACACGATCAAGTCTTCTTGTTCTCATTTCTCATATTTTTTGACTAATGATTTTTCCAGTGGCTTTTTTTTTTGTTAAATGTGAAAATAAACTTTTCGATCTACCGCCTATGGCAATCCTGATGAAACGGGTCCAAAAGGCGTAGTTGTGGCTATTAAGTTTCAGATTAATCTAAAGATTGTCGGAGAGTTTTGGGTTGTGGGATGATTGATTGTCATTATTTTGCAGAAAGTTAGTTAATTGTAATGCCAATTTTGACCCGGCGCCTTTGGTTTGTGGCTTCGATTTTGATTTGGGTGATACAATTGGTGATTTAATCATGTATATGATGAGACCAGAATTTATGACTCTGATACCATGATTAGAAATAGAATTGAGAACATTGATTTGATTGATATTGTTTTTGATGATTTTTACAGAAACCTTGAACCTCTATTTACACGTGAGTTTAAGAAGTAAATAAGGAAACTAAATCATGGTCTTGATCTTTTTCTTGTTGCTGAATCCGTGATCCTCTTATATCAGCAGCAGAAAGAATCATATGCAATATAATTAATTAACAAAGTAAAGAATCAAATATGTACCTTGATGATATACCCTATACCTCCCTACCTCCGTATGTAAATCTGCTATTACGGAAGCTGCTTAAAGATGCTTTTTTCCAGAATTACGGAGCTCACCTCCGTCAGAACGGAGCTCACCTCAGTAACACCCCAACTAAGACAGAATAATGAGATGTACAGAAAGTCGAGTATCAAACAAAGGATAATGGATAAACATTCACCATAGCTTTATTTGATAAAAATTTTTTTAAAAAAATGTACAAACATGTGAACTAATCCTCAAGTACAATGCGTCCACCGTACTTGGACAATAAGCCTACGAGAAAAATAACAAATACATGAAACGATATACTACAATGATCAAGGCGGATTCTATTGCCTATCACAAGGTTTGATCTTTGACTCCAAAGTGCAATGCAAACAATCATGATGCATACAAGTCCTCAAAGCTAATGTTAAATCCCGAAAAGCATGAAGAAAAAGTGTCAAATACGAAAACGTAGTTGGTGAGTGCATAGATTTTCAAGTAAATCTCGTTACGTATCCATTACAAAACATGGAAAACACAATATTGCTTATCAATATACCCAAACCACATGATCGGAAAAATTTTCATATCAAACTATCAAGTTTTCCAAATACCATATTGTCATTTCAAGATATTATAAATCCATGGTGAATTATAAAGTTCTCGTTTGTCAAATTCAACGTGAGAGAAAAATATATAAATCGATTAATTATACATCACACCAAAACCATTCGGTCATCAAGATTTCAATATCGTCATTTTCAACAACTTTCAAAATTCCATATAAGGTCCAATACCCAAACCGTATGTTTATTCCATAATATCCATCCATAAGTAATATCAATAACATTTAGCCAAAGGCATAACTTGATGAGTTTGTGCTTGAGCCACTACCAAGACCGTTTATGTCTCAAATGAAATAATAATGAGAAGTACGTGCCGTCAATCCCGTGTAATAATAATAATAATAATAATAAAAATAATAATAATAATAATAATAATAATATAATAATAATAATAATAATAATAATAATAATAATAATAGAAGGGGCGTGGCATGGGGGTGACCACTGATATAGTATTTAGAGCATCGCGTGGTCGGACTGGGAATGAAGATCGCCACAACGGCAAACTGAACATACCACCGTTACCTAATTAGTGGGTAAGGGGACAAATCATGGTTGCCCAACTCTTAAAGTACAGGCCTTTCGAAGAGTTAATAGTAGTGTACCGAGGTGAAATAGTTTGACAGTACTCAAGCTCGTCATATAACATATAACACGTTGAACATACAATATAAATCCCATATCATAAACATTCTTTCAAAGTATTGTTTCATAAAAGAAAACAATTTTGTTTATCATGCTTTTCACCCCTAAAGTAAACACATAAAGGAGTTTGAAAGGGAGCTATGACTCACCTTCATATGCCAAGCATTACATCTACTTATCCAAATGGGTACTTCCCATCTATAGCTTTCTTGATCATGTATTCCTTGTGCTCCTCACGTATTTCAAAGCCAAGACCATTCTCTAACGACACGACTCGATTTAAGAAAATAAGACAATTTTTTAATATTTTTTTTACACAAATGAAGAAAAATCACAACAAGATGAAGTAAATTTATACCCAAGATGAAGTAAACTTCAGAACCAAGATGAAGAAAATTCATAATCAAAATGAAGAAAGTTTAGAACCAAGGTGAAGAAAAATTCAGAACCAAGATGAAGAAAATTTTAGAACCAAGATGAAGAAAATTTCAAAACCAAGATGGAAAAAGTTCAAAACCAAGATGAAGAAAAATTCATAACCAAGATGAAGAAATTTTCAGAACCAAGATGAGCACTTAAAAGACTTGAAAACTTTCTCCAATCATTTCCATAACTAAAAAAAACCAATTTGCCAAACCTCAAATGAGTTAAAGATACATGACTCTACATTTCAACAACTTTCATTTGATCAAGTAAACCATTTACAACGAAACGGGTCGTGTACCCGCCTTTACCCAACTTGACGAAATACACCATTTACACCATGACACCATACAAATCATTTCAATTCAAGACTCCATGACTCACATAAAACATTACTATTAAATCAAACTTTTCAAAACTTCCATTTGCTAAAATGTACATTTTAACAAAAAAATGGGTTCATTACCCGTTTTGTCCAATGACCCAAACAACATTTTGACCTTTAACTTACAAAAGAACAACTTTATTAAATTTGAAATACACCATATGTAACCAAGAAGTCACAAAATAAAATCTTTCTACTGAGAGCCACTAGTTCAAAGGGGCCACTATGGGTTCTAGTCACAAGCCAATTACCGCAAAAGCTAATATTTCCAATTGAACTTCATTCGTCAAGCACTTTTCTTTGTTTCCACATCTAGGACAACCTATAAAAAGGGTAACAACTAAAAGGTAAGCAAAGCTTAGTGAATACTGTTTGATCAAATAATCGCACTATGGTTAACCTGAAGGTGCGAGTGTGGTTGTTGGTGTTTATCGGCGATTCCCTTACGGTCAAAGGGTCTGAGAGACCGCTTTACGCCTATGATTTGTTGATCATAAGTCGTTAGTGTTCGAATTAGGGTTTTGGGGTTTAGTTAGGGTTCAATTCAGAGGTCGAATAAATTATGAGGGTTTTGTATATCGAATGTGTATGATTCATATGATGTGAATGAGTGTTCTGCCATGAGGCTTCTTCCTCTATTTATATAGAGGGTAAATGACTTGGAGAGGAGGGTAAGAGAATTAGGGTAAATCTCTTCATCCTTTATGAATATCTTGTTTCCTTCTTGAGGAGATTCATGGTAATCTTGTTACCTAATCGTGTCCGAGTAAATCGGAGCTTTGATAATGTTTAATGGGATAATTATAAGGAAGATCTTAATCCGATCTTTCTTGTATATCTCCTCAGAGCTGGGTAATCGCTACCTTTGGAGCTCCGGGATAATTATGTTGGACGGAGGTTCAGCTTCGTTATGGACATGTATACTTATTACCTCTACGAAGGTGACTTCGTAATCTGCTTCTGCTTCGGGTACGGAGCTAGATCTCCGTATGGGTATATCATCATGCCCCCAGTCTGATGGGAGATTTTATCTGTAAAATATCGCATTATACTTCAAAAAGAGAATTAATGCTACGATCATACATTCAAAGCTTCGTTGAGGACTCTGAATCTGTCGATGCTATAGTTTTGTTCCTTCTGAGCTTTATATCGAAGGGTGACATTGTCATTATACCTTGCCGCGTATATGTTCCTTCGATGGGTTAATACGAACACGCATTTCCCAAGGGGAGACTTAATCGACGGTTAGGGTTATTTGTGCGCCGTTTTTTCAAACCATCAGTCTTATCCCCTATTTATTCTTTTGACGTCTTCTGAGGACCCTCAATTTCCACTATTCCCTTTCTCATTTCACGTTATCCTCTTTTATCAATCATCTCTTCTTTTCTGAATCACTTGTCACCGTTGTTATGGATCATAATCATTTTCGTATTATCATTACCACTTATTCAGATATGACGGAGGGCGATGTCGCATGGTTTCGCCAATGTTTCTGCCGCCCTAATGATCCTGAAATTAGGGTTCGTAGGTATGTACACCGCTCCTTTTTCCGGTGGTAATCTTAGGTTTCCCCTATCCCCTCGGTTATTAGGGTTACTTGATTATTATGAACTGCATGTATCCACGGTACACCCACTGGCGATCACTGTTATGGTATCGTTTGTCATTGTTTGTCGGGCATTCGAATTAGAACCCCGAATAAGTTTGTTTGGATATTTTTTTCAAGTTTTGTGTATGTGATGGGTGGGTTATGGTTGAGGAGAGGCCAGGTAGGTTGTTTTTTTGATATAGGCGGCTTTGATATGTTGATCTGGAGGCCGGGATTTTTATTTTTTAGTGAGGAATATATTTATCCGATGTTTAGGGGTATATTGGATAAGAATAGGTTGGCTCCAAGGGTGGCATTTGAGGATAATTTCTCATGGCGTTCTCTTGATAATGAACTGATCCGCCAAGTCCGTGTCTCTTCTTTTTCATTGATTGCGTATCCCAATGTAATCCTATATCTTGCCGGGATTACATTGTCATGGGAGGGTTCACCGGATATGCCTGTGCTGATCTGGTGTTGCGAAGGTAATATCATTTCTTTCCTTCTTATTTGTTCTTCTTCAAAGGGCTTATTGGTTGTTTCTGATACTTATTCATATGTCGTTTGTAGAGTTGACTCATAGGGACGCTGTTATTATGAATCCTCAGGGAATGGTGGTTGGCAGGCGACCCTTGGTTCCTTCTGATGATGAGGGACCTTCGTTTGGTAGTGTGCAACTGCCATCTCCAAAAAGACGAAGGACTAGTGAAGGACCTTCTACTGTAGAAGGTATTGTGGGTAGTGAGACCCCTGTGATTATCTTGGATTTGCCTACGAGGGATGAGACTGATGCAACTATGGTTCCTTCGACTGTTGGTGGCGATCAAGGTTTGTAGCTTTACCTTTTTGTCCTTCCCCCCATTTTTTTTTTGTCTTTTTTCTCTTTTTTTATGTGCATTCTTTTTCCTTTTGTAGCTGGGACTTCTGACCCTAGACGGAGGCCTGGGAAGGAGCCAGTTGATGAAACTGAGCCACCACAACTGTTGTTGGGACTCCCTTGGTTAGGCCTACTTCCACCGGAGCTACCACAACTGTCGTTGGAGCTTCTTCTGGAGCAGGTATTTACCATATTGTGTTGGCTTCCTTTCTCTATTTTGTTTTGATCGATTTGTTTTTTAATCATGAACTTTGTTTTAGGGATCTCTCTTCTCGGTGATCTCCTTGATCCTCAGCTTTGCCGTCAGAGCCTGAATACGATGGTTCCTGGCCATCTGAGGGCTATGTTGGATACTATGCCTGTTCAACGGCTTGCTGGGGTTGTTGATCAGGGTTTGTTCATTGCTGGCATGGTTAGCTCTGCTGCTGCTGCTAGCATGGTTTCCCTTAAGGCTGCTCGGTCCTCTATGAGTGCTTTGGCAGCAGATGCATCTCTAGAAGGGAGTTGTCTGAATCGTAAGAGGCGCTGTCTCAAGCTACTTAGAGTCTGGATGCTGCTCATGAACGTATTGCTTCTCTCGTTTCTGAAGGCCCTGCTGGTATGATCAACAGGATGGAATTAGAACTCGAGGATGCCAGGAATGCTAACCGATAGCTAATTTCTGGTGTCATTCCTCATGTCTTCCGGATGCTGATGGTGAGTCCTGAGTTTGATCGCAGCCTGGATGAGTTGGTGGAGGCTAATCGGGCTGATGCTCGGGCCTCTTTTGCCCTTCGTCTAGAGTGTGATGGGATAATCACGCTCGGACCTCTTTTCCTCTTTTGTTTACGAAAGAATGATATCCCTTATAAGTGCATTCCTTTTTTAGGGGAATGTCTCACACACTAATGCTTATGTACTTCAATCATAAGGAATCAGTAACTTATGCATTAGCCTCATGGGTTATTACCACATGATTGTTTTGAAAAGTCTCATGGGCGTCCCCTTAACAATTTTATGTGCATTTAGAATAATATTATGATCGTTTTTATTTATTTGGGAGCTTATAAGTACATGGCAGGAGGATTTTACAAAAAGAAATTTGTATTTTCCTAACTACTACTTTTGTGCTGCCCTATTTGCTTCGTTTAATATGGCTTATCCCGAGAGGAGATCATGCTCCAACCGGTCTTAATGCCTTCCGAAGTCTTTTGCTTGCCGTCTTTTTCGCTCTCCGTTTCATCGGGGCTTTCTATGCTTTCTTCTTCGAAGGATCCTTCTTCTGTTGTGGGCCCCATTCGTCCCCTGGGGCTTTCTGGATAATTCTTTGGTTGCGTTTATACAGGGGTACAGAGGTCTCACCCTTTGTGTCTACGGTAAATGGGGAGATCATTGTTTGTATTCCTTCGCGAGATTTGTATTGTACGCATCCGTGTATTGTGGATACTATCATTTTGAACTTCCTCAACCATTCCCTGCCAAGCAGCATGTCGTAGGGTGAGTTTGATTTTATCACTACTACCAAAATTCTTGCGATCCTCCGCCATGGGAATCCTCCGATGGTTATGTCCAACCATATTTGTCCCAACGGGCGAGTTCGTTCACTAGCAAATCCTATCACTTCGCCTTTCAGTGGTAGCATAGTTTCCCGCATTTTCTTTGGCAGTCGGAGGAAGCTTTTTTCATAGATTATGTCACGTCTACTTCCTATATCCACTTGTGTGTTTTTCAGGCATATGCTGCCTATGTTGACCCTTATGAACACCGGGTCTATCGAGCCTTGTCCATCCAGACCATCGAAGTGGTAATGTTTTGGTCCTTCCTTGACCAGGTTGCTTAACAGTATCCTTCTTCGGTGTTCGTCTGGTTCCGGCTCATCGAAGCCCGGCCTGGTTCGCTTTGCCAGATGCGACAACTTGTTTTCTCTTGTGGCGTTGTCTATCTGTCTTAGTAGTTCTCTACAATAGTCTGTGCTATGACCGTATCCGTTATGGAAGCAACAGAATTTGTCGAGATTTTTTGTTCCTCTCCTGGATAATGGTACCGGTTGTTTGATCAAATAACCGCATTATGGCTCAACCGGAGGTGTGAGTTGGGTTGTTGGTGTTTATCGGCGATTCCCTTACGGTCAGAGGGTCGGAGAGACCGCTTTACGCCGGATATTGTGTGTCTAAGTCGATTTGACCGCTTTTATTTAGGGTTTATTCGGAGGTCGAATAAACTATGCGTGAGGGTTTTGTATGTTGTGTATGATGATGTGCCGTGAGGCATCCTCCTCTATTTATATAGAGGGTAGATAACTTGGAGAGGAGGTAAGAGAATTACGGTAAATCTCTCCCTCTTTTGAGAATATCTTGTTTCCTTCTTGAGGAGATTTGTGGTAATCTTGTTACCAAGTTGTGTCCGAGTGCATCGGAGCTTCGGTATATCTTTAGTAAGATAATTTATAGGAGAAGATCTATATCCGATCTTTATTATATATCTCCTCGGAGCTGGGTAATTGTTACCTTTAGAGCTTCGCGACAATCATTTTATGCGGAGGTCGAGCTCCGTTATAGGTATGAATAGTTGTACCTATACGAAGGTGACTTCGTATCCTGCTTTTGCTTCGGGTACGGAGCTAGAGCTCCGTATGGGTATATCATCAAGCCCCCCAGTCTGATGGGAGATGATATCTTTAGGATATCGCATTAGACTCAACCGCAAATTCTGCTACATAGGTCACCCCTAACGGAGGTCACACGAACAACGTGCATGTATTGGGCCGAAAACCATGAGATACGTATCGCGTACGTTTTCAACGGTAAGGATTTGAAGTAGCGGCTTCTGCCAAAATACCATCATTTCTTATTTATAAATATTATTTCAAACAAATAAGATAGGTAATACCTTCTCCTGGCGGCTCTGATTTCAACGATTCATCCATCATATCTTCGATACAACTTCTTCGTCGGACAAGGTACGTATTTCTGGCTGGATTTCCCTTGTTTCTTCTATGAATTGATATGATTCCACTCTCCTGAAACCCTAGTTGCGTTGTATTGACCGGTATCATGTATCTTTATGTATCTGCCTTACCACGTGTTAGTGTCCTTCTTGTGGATCCTTTGTTTCTCTGCCTGTATCCCTTGTTTCCCCTGTTTTTCTGAAGTGTTTTAGGATTTTCTTTGACTGGGTAGTTTTTGTTTCCGTTAATCCCTCTTTCTAGTCGATTCGTCATGATTGTTGTCTTGAAATTACCCCCATTAGTAACTTGTATGCTTTGTGCTGCTTTTATTGCGGTTTTTCATTTCCTTGTCTTGTGTTGGTATAGGATGGCTTTTAAGCAAAAGATAAACAGCCAATCATTTCTTGCTCAACTGGTTATGAAGGCTGTGTCTTCTGTTGCTGCCTCGGGGTCGAGAACTTCCAGTGGGGGAAATGATCCACGGGTGGAGGATCGGGCGGGTTTGGAGGCTATATGCCAAGCGGGTGAAGCCATCTCTCATGAGGCTGTCTCAGTTGGTCCTCCTATTGTTGAAGTTTCGGACTGCCCTACTAGCGGAGGGCAATGCGACCCACCCGAGGATGACCAGGGTACTGTTTCCGGTCGTCTAAGGAGTAGAAAGAAGACCTCCTTGAAGCGATCCAATGTCCCCTCCTCCAGGAAGAAGGCGAGGAGATCTGGAGAGGCATGGGATAGTTTAGGTATACTTCCATCTTTTATAGAAATTGCTTGTGCTTGGTCTTGTAGATTTCTGCTTTATTTGTCATCTTTCTGTATGTAGGTTTTAATCCTTTGACACAAGCTCCTGATGGTTTGTCTTGCCACCGTAGCCTTAGCTTTATAACCCCTGCTGATTGGGTTTCAAGGCTGGCAAGTCTTAATTCTTTGCAGTTGTCTTGCTCAGCCGTGATTGGTAATGTTTTGGACTCGAGGTTTCGCGAGCTTTCTGAGGATATAGGGCCATCAGCCGAGCAGGTTGGGAAATTGAGGGCAGAGAAATTGTCGTTGGATTTTAAGGTTTCTGATTTGGAGGTCAGGTTAAGTGGGTAAACTATGGAACTTGAAGCTGTTCGTGAGGGAGTTCGTTCAAAGAAGGAGGAGGTCGTGTTGCTGAGAGAGGACTTGTCTGCCAAAGATGCGATGCTTGTTGGCGATCGTGCTGCCTTTCTTAAGCTAAGAGGGAAGTATAGGCAGCTTGTTACTGAAGTGATCCCGCATGTCTGCAAGGTATTTCTGAATGTATCTGAGGTAGGCGCAAGGATTTTGAGCCTCTGTAATGCGAATAGGGTGGATGCCGAATCTGAGCTCATTCGTGTTCTTGCTACAGAAGGACGCATATCCCTGCATGGTTCGGAGCTCGTGAGGGATACCGTAGGTCCTCTTAACAAAGCTATGAGTGATCTTGAAGATATCCACTCTCAATATTTGTGTGCCTTATCCGCAATTCCTGATGCTTCTCCATCTCAGCTGATGCAGGTCCCCAATGTGTGAATTTGTCTGAACAAAATTTTATGAATTTAGTCTTCTGTTTGTGGATTTATCTATTGGTATATGCCTTTTCAAGATGCTGATCAGGCAATCTACTGGCTTTTTACCTTTTCAAGACTTATTCTTTATGACTATATTTGGACTTTCCTTGTTGGTCATTTTGTCGCGAAGGCTTTGTCCGTGAATTTGCATCGAGCTACTGCAATTATGCTTGGAGCTCATATATCGTCTTATGACAGTCGCCTTTTAACTTAATTGTTTTATGGCAGTCATCTTATGACGTATTTGCTTTATGGAAGCGTTATCGGGCATCCCCTGTGCTCCACATAAAGTCTTCTTATATATATGTATAATTTTTGCGTGCTATATTCTGATCAATCTTGTATGAAAGCAGTTTTTCGTAAAAAACAAGAGGTAGGAGACCATTACATAGTAAGGTCCATTAGCTTTCATTGGCTGCTTCCCGGTGATCCGGAATTTTCCTTAACCTGCCTATGGAGGGATACAGGGACTGAGTGTTGCTGGTCTCGGCTTGTCATTGGCAAAGGCCTGATTTATTGATCTTGATGTATCTACACTCGTCCTCCGTTCTGCAGGAAGGTCAACCTAGCCATTTTTAGGATTTTAGTACAACACGGTCTTTTCGCGAGATGAGTTGCTTCCGAGGTCTATGCCTTCGCATTAAGTTACATCTTCGCTGTTTACGCTCCTTTCCAGGTGCCTGAATTTTCCCGCTGCTATTGCGTCCTCTATAGCTCGCAGCAGGTTTCGGCATGAGTACGTGTCATGTCCATAATCTTTATGGAAGTCACAATATCTGTTCTGATCTTTTTTCTTGGTTATCAGTCAGGGTGGGGGTGGGAATTTAAGTGCACGTCTATGTCAATAGCAGTCTAGATTGTTTGGGCTTATATTGTAATATGTCTTTATCATGTGATTGTCATTAATAAACTTTGTACTATACATAGAATACTAGATTGACTTTGAGTATTGAATGTATAATGATATTTTGCTAAGGAGCAAATACGACCTCGTAATTGCAGGGTCAATTACGAGATGGACATAGGAATACGACCCCGTATTTGCAGGGTCAAATACGAGGCCAATCAACAATTACGACCTCGTAATTTTGACGGGTTGGGCTTGGATTTGCGAGGCCGACTCGCTGGAAATCCATTTGGGTGTTTCCTATAAATACCAGAACCCTAATAGAGTTTAGGGTCGAACATTTGTCGAATTATCAAGCATATTTGTGCAGGTTAATAGGTCAAAGATCGTTCCGCTAGCCCGAAGAAGACCTGCGAGGCAGCAGGTGATCTAGGGGCTTTTGTTGTGAATCACCACGTTATAGAGAGGGATTCCGCACCTCTGGATAACGGGATCAAACTATTAACGATCCGCGTCAAGGGGACTTACAAGTGGTATCAAAGCCTCTTGGTTTAATACCGGAAGGTTATAGTTTGTTGGTGATAGACAACATCGATTTAGGGTCATTTAGACGTGATTCTTTCACGAGTTTACGACCGGAAATCTCGTTCGTGGTATATCTTGGTGTTTGCAGCCGTCGTATGTGTGTTTTTGGCTTTTAGGGTTTCGAATTCAAGAGAATCATTGGACCAGCATCGTTTACGACCTCGCGGGCTCGTATTACCTCATCCAACTCGTATTTTCGACATGGATAGCTAATTACGACCTCGCCAGTTCAATTGTGACCTCGTATCTCGTTTGCGACCTCGTGAGCTCAATTACGACCTCACAGTTCAATTACGACCTCGAGTACTAATTGCGACCTTGTATTCTTGGACCTCATTTATTTTTAAGTAGTTCGTAAACTTTACTAGCTCGAAGAAATTGACGTCTCAGTTACCCGCAAATTACCAGGCTTTGCTGAATCAAATGATTCTGATGGACCATGAAACCGGAAAGGCCAACTCACCACCAAAGTTGATAAGCCTTGACAGATACTTCAATTAGAAGGGCAGATTCGAGTCATATTGCAGGCTGATGGATGTGAGGATGTGGATGTGTATTACAAAGGGTTATACTCCTCCTACAGTACCAGGTGAAACTCCAGGTTCGAGCACTGCTAGGCTTGCTTCATATGAGCAAATGGACGTCGATAAGAAGAAAGATTATGAAGCCAAAAGCAAGGCATTGGGCCCGCTTCGAGTGGCTCTCCAAGGGGAAGTTCTGCATCTGTTTGAAAAGTATGATACAGCAAAAGGCTTATGGGATGCTCTCAAAGAGCATTGTGAATGTGACGACGATCTCAAGAAGAGTAGGAAAGACTTGTTGAAGAAGTAGTATTATGTGTTCACTAGCTTCAAAGATGAAACTCTTGATGAGACACTGGTTCGTTACAGTCATCTGCTGGTTGAGCTTGCCTACTTTGGGTACAATCCAGATCCAGGAGACGTGATCGAGAAGTTGTTGGAGGCACTTCCTATCAAATGGGAAGGATTTATCACTTTTATCCAACAAAATCCCGATTTTAGCAAATGGACACTGGAACAGATTATTCGAAAGCTGAGAAGCCAAGATATGAAAAGAAAGTCGAAGGAAGCAGGCAGCAGTGATTTTGTTCAGCATCCTGAATTCTATTATAGCAAGACAAGCATTCCTTCCTCAAGATCTTCAAGTGGTGGGATCACTGCCTTCTACAGTGGAGATGATGAGAAAATGAAGAGGACGATAGATTCTGACAACAACATGTTGTATGTAAACTTTCCGGAATCAACAATTGTTGTGCATAATGGTAATCAGAACAGTAGTTCTCCAAGCTCGGGTTTAACAGGTATGCCGATGAGCATAAGATCTGTAGAGGGACATCTGAGCATGCTCGCTTCTTTTGTGTTGGCTCATGAAAAGCTAATTGGAGGAAAAATGACAGATCCTGATCTGGTTAGGAAGGATTACAAGCAAGTTGATCCAGACGATCTGGAAGAAATGGACCTGAACTGGCAATTGGCTATGTTGACATTGAGAGTTCAGCGTTTCATTGATAGAACTGGAAGGAAGGTGATTGATGGCAAAGTAGGGTTTGATAAAACCAAGGTGAAACGTTTTAACTGTGATGGCTTTGGACATTTTGCACGTGAGTATCAGAGGCCAAGACGGGATAACAATTCAGCTACAGGTCGTTAGAACTTCAATCAAGGTGGTTCTATTGCTAGTCAGAATTCTGGGCGTCCATATGCTAATACTGGGAACTATAGCTCAGGAGAGATCAACAACTCAAGAGCATTAGTGGTTCAGTCTGATGGTACATATAATCGGGGTTCGACTAGTGCCGATGATCATAATCATGCATTCATGGCAGAAATTCAAGACTTTGTTGGAGGGATGAACGATCTTGTTGATAATTCATTCGACTATACATTGTATGCCAGCACGGATGAACATGATAGTTTTCATCAGAAGGTATAAGAGGAACCGAAAACATCAGAACCAATAAGAGCAAGTAACAGTTCTGCTGAGACAGGGTTCACGGCACACTTGGAAGACATTGAACAACCAGAATCACTAAGGAAAACTACAGGGATGTGGTTTGTTGATAGTGGATGTTCAAGACATATGATAGGAGATAAGAGATTGTTAACTGAATTCACTCCTGTTAGAGGTTCGTATGTCAGTTTTGTTGGTCCCAAGGGTGGTAATATCTCTGGAATTGGAAAAGTCATCAATGGGAAGATCAAAATGGACAACGTGAATTTTGTTGAGCAGCTAGAGCATAACCTGATGACTGTATCTCAGATATGTGACAAAGGGAATCCAGTTCTTTTTACTGAAAGGGAGGCTCTAATTTTGAAACCAGGTTATGTCATTCCCGAGGAATGGATTCTGCTGAAGGTGTGGTTGATTCAGTGGAGCCAGTATGTTTGTTGACAAAAGCTTCAGAAGATGAATCTCTGCTATGGCATAGAAGGATGAGGCATATTCATTTTAGAAAAATGAATCATATTACCAGCAATGGATTAGTTCTCGGTGTTCCTAGCAAAAGATTTATGGTGGAGGACAAGTGTGTGCCATGTTTAAAAGGCAAACAGACTAAGAAGCCACACAAACCAAAGACCCTGATTTCTATTGTCGCTCCATTTCAGCTACTACATATGGATCTATTTGGGCCCAGTAAGCGTTCAGCTACTACATATGGATCTACTGCCTAGTAGTTACTAATCATTACTCTAGATTCTCGTGGGTGTTTTTCTTGAAGACCAAGGATGAAACTGCTCAAATTCTCATGGAATTTCTTGAAAGCGTCGAAAATCAATACAGCACAAGAGTGAAGAGAATCAGAAGTGATAACGGGACAAAGTTCAAGAATCAGATTATGGAAGTTTACTGTCTGAGTAAAGGAATTGAGCATCAATTCAGTGCACCCTATGAGCCCCAGCAGAATGGAGTTGCAGAGAGAAAGAATAGAACCTTGATAGAGACTGCTCGAACCATGTTGGCAGAAAGGCTTCCCATGCCACTATGTTCTGGGGGGAAGCAGTGAATATTGCATGTCATGTCCTAAATAGGGTTTTAGTTGTTAAAAGATTTAATAAGACACCTTATGAAATTTTAAACAATCGTAAACCAAATTTAACGGGGTTGGAACCTTTTGGAGTCCCATGCACGTTTTTCAAAGTTCGTGACCAACCTAAATTTACTGAGAAAGCAGGGGAGGGAATTTTTCTTGGTTACATTCCAGGATCTCCAAATAGGAGGGTGTACAATATTAAGGCTGAAATAGTTGACGTTGGTTATAATGTCATGATTTCTAGCTATAATTCTCCTGTACATCAAGGGTCTACTATCTTGTTTAATTATGATGATGTGTTTACTTCCTTTAATGGCCCTATTTCTTTTGGTACAGGTAGCTCTGAGGAAGAAGATGTGGTATTGCCACAAAATCAAAGCAAGAATAGCAGTTCAGTTGCATCAAAAACTTCAACTGACACAGCCAATGGTTGAACCTGAAGTTCTAAGTACACAAGAGGAAGAGCTTATGTCAGATTCTTCAGCAGATGGTTCATCAAAGGATACTGAAGTTCTAAGTACACATGAGGTTGAACCTGTTACTCCTTCACCTCAAGGATTACCCAACGAGGGAGAAATAAGTTCAAACATGGGTGTTGATCTTCAAGTTGATAGGGCTGCACAACATAGAATCAACAAGTATCATCCAGTTGAAGACATTATTGGTGAACCAAGTGCAAGAGTAAAGACAAGAGCTCAACTCAATAAGCTATATGGTTTATTCGCAGAGATGAAAGAAACCGGCATAGTTGATGAATGCAAGTTCAGCTGCTTTGTATCTCAAGAAGAACCTAGTATTATCCAAATGGCATTAAAAGATCCATCGTGGGTAGAAGCTATGCAGCAGGAACTCCTTCAGCTTGAAAAATTACAAGTTTGGGAGCTGGTTGATTTACCAGTAGGAGAGTATCCTTTCGGCACCAGATGGGTTTTTAGGTGCAAAAAGGATGAAAAAGGTGTTGTTACACGAAACAAAGCTCGATTAGTCGTTCAAGGTTTTGCTCAACAGGAAGGGTTGGACTACACTGAGGTGTTTGCACTGGTTGCGAGACTAGAATCTATTCGTCTATTTCTAGCTTTTGCTGCCTTCAAGGACATTAAGGTATATCAATTGGATGTCAATAGTGCATTCTTATACGGTACTGTCCAGGAGTTAGTGTATGTTACCCAACCGCCAGGGTTTGAAGCTCCAGATAATCCTGATAGAGTCTTTCGACTAAATAAGGCTCTGTATGGATTACATCAAGCACCCAGGGCATGGTATGACAAGCTGTTGAAGCATCTTCTTGAAAATGGATTTGAAAGAGGATTAATCGATAGTACCTTGTTCAAAAAGTGGAAGGGAGAGGATTTTCTAAGTGTACAAGTTTACGTAGATGACATTATTTTTGGGTCATCAAACGAAAAGATGTGCAAGGAATTTGAGCAGATTATGAAAGGGACATTTGAGATGAGTGCTATGGGAGAGATGAACTTCTTTTTGGGTTTACAAGTTAAGCAGAAGAAGGATGAATTCTTTATTCATCAAACGAAGTATGTTCAAGATATATTGAAACGATTTGGAATGGAAGATACTTCACTGATGGATACTCCTATACAAAAGAACCATCAACTTGGAATGTTCACGTTTAATGATCCAGAAGTTGATCCTACTCGCTACAGGGCCATGATAGGTTCATTGATGTATCTTACAGCATCAAGACCAGATATCATGATTGCGGTTTGTTTGTGTGCACGTTATCTATCGTGTCCTAGAGAAATCCATATGAAAGTTGTTAAACGAATTCTTTGCTACCTCAAAGGTCAACCAGTGTTGGGACTCTGGTAATCGATTGGGGGAGATTTTGAGTTCGTGAGTTATACAGATGCAGATTATGGTGGCTGCAACTTCGATAGGAAATTGACTTTAGGTGGATGTCAGTTTTTAGGAGGAAGACCGGTTTAATGGCAGTGCAAGAAGTAGACTTCTGTTGCTATTTCATCTTGCGAGGCAGAATACATGGTAGCTGGTGGATGTTGTTCACAGGTTCTATGGATTCAGCAACAACTGTGTGATTACGGTCAGAACTTTCTTTGTAAACCTATTAAAATTGATAATGAATCCACCATATCCATTACCAATAATCCTGTTAAGCACAGTAAGACTAAGCACATAGATATAAGGTTTCATTTTATTCGTGATTGTGCTAAAAAGAAATTAATAGTCCTAGAAAAGGTGTCGAGTGACTTTAATTTAGTTGATCTGTTCACTAAGGCTTTCGACCGAACTCATTTCGAGTTGCTAGTCCAATTGATTGGAATGAGAAATCTATAGTGACAGTGTCTCTCAACAGGAACTTTGTAAAATGTGTCGTGTCATATTGTGTGTCATATAGAGT
Organism: Erigeron canadensis; assembly: GCF_010389155.1. Taxonomy (NCBI): domain Eukaryota; kingdom Viridiplantae; phylum Streptophyta; class Magnoliopsida; order Asterales; family Asteraceae; genus Erigeron; species Erigeron canadensis. The sequence goes on from NC_057761.1 coordinate 4,034,946, forward strand.
CATAAAAACAAAATAAAAATGACAAAAATCAGAGAAGAAAAAGAAAATAATAAAAGGAGTAAGGTCACTGTGTGAAGATGATTAGACGTAACGATACTTTAGCTTTTAAGCCTACTTAATTGTACTATAAAATTGCTGTGCTCAGTGACTCCATTATATGATGTATCGATAGGCACAAAGTACCAAGGTTTCCTTATAATCTGAACTTAAATGTATACAATGTTCTTATGGGAAACATATTCAGATTTATGGCTGAGAATGTCTGCTCTTTATTTAGAGTATGGTCCTTAAATATTACGAAAGATCTATATTTGGTTGTTATATAGAAGGTCTCGGGTACATACATGTGTATGTATTGCTTTTTAGGATGTATACTTGTGACAAGATATGCAAATATTTAATAAATCTTTTGAAAACTATGGAGCTAATGTGGCCTTTGAGATTCGGACAAGTAAGTCCTTGGGGTGTCTTTGTATGCCTAGCCTACCTAAAGCTTCCAACTTGGGATAGGTTGTCAGAAAGTTCGCTACATGGGTCTCATAGAAAGTCATGGGTTTTCATAAGTGCTTTAAAGTTATGTCACAAATATACAAGTACTTAGCATTATGTAATGTTGAGTATATTTCCGTACGATGAGTCAAGTTATGTCGCTCTGCATGTGAGGAATCACCGACCTGTCACTGCTGACTTGATTCTTAAAGACCGTCTCCCTTTAGTTACCAAATGTCTTAATCATAGTGCTTGTGTCGATTGTGAGAGTATATCTGATTGTGGGTCACTTAAGTTCGCAAACTTGATTAAGTGGCATATTAGGCTACTCGGGTTACATGGTGACTGGATCAAACCAAAAGGAAACTGGAAGTACCGAGTGTTTAAGAGGACACATATATTGGTAATCGTCTTGGATCATTGTTCATAACTAATAATAAGAAATTATTTCTCATGTGGGCTTATGTAACATGCTAAGCTGATCTAATCAATACAGTACTTTAGCTCTTGTAACTATGTTATTCGTTTATGTTCGTGTGTGTGTGTGTGTTATGTCTCGTAAAATGTGTGTAATTTTTATTTATTTAGGTTTGTATTGTTGTGTTGTAAAAATAAAAGTTTCTATTGCATGAGAGACAGAGTCAGAATAGAATCTAGTTTCCAAGAGAACTCAACTACGTTCTGTATGGAACAACGAATAAACGAGTAGGGTAGTTAAGCGATAGAGAAATGATCAAAAGCTAAAAGAAAGTTTCTTTAATTGAATGATATAGGTTTAAGGAAAAGAACACAACGTTGTTGATTTCAATAAACAAATATTAAGTTAATGTAAATTTCTTAGAAAGAAGATTTTCTTATAATGAGCACTGAGTTGTTCATAGTTTTGAATTTAATCTTTGAAAGAAATTTTTTTATTCTTAGAAAGAAGATTTTCTTAAGAATGAACACTGAGATATTCATAGTTTTGAATTTTATCTTTGAAAGAAATGTTTTTAATTCTTAGAAAGAAGATTTTCTTAAGAATAAACACCGAGTTGTTCATAGTTTTGAATTTGATCTTTAGAAGAACTAATATGATCTTTAGATGGAAGATTCTCAAAGAATTAAAGAGAATATGATTAATAGTTTGAGAATTATCCTTTAAAAGATCGGTTTTAAATCAAAAAGATTTGATGCAGAGATATCAAATGATTTTGACTTAGTGTGAAAGTGCTTGACGGTGAATTATGGACCTTAAAGTGACCTAGGTTAATAATAGATTGTTAAGCAGATTCATTTATTTTATCTTGCTAAATTATTCATTTCTTCAGATTGTATGTTATTACTTTAAGAAGATATGATGATTGTTTGTTGAGATGTGCAAGATAGCAAACAGATGCTTAATTTTGTAGGTTGTCAAGCAAGTTCTCAGCATGGAAGCAAGAAAGACGAATACATAGAGATGTATAGGTCATTTTATCTTCAACAAAGATAGATATTAGTATGATGAGGCAATCATAGAGGTATTTATTATTGTTAATAAATTTAGCCAAGATGTAATACTCTTATAATAAGGTAATCATGTATTACATATGGTGTGTGATTTTTATTTTTTGCCCAAGATCTTAAAATGGGATAAATCATGAAGATTTGATGTTTGATAGCATTTGAAAAATTTTAGGTCAATGAAGATTTGGTGAAAAATTTAGGAATTATCAAAATTTTCTTATGATCATGATATCCAAAGTTTACATGGAACTCAAAGTTTCATGAGAACATATCTTAGTGGCAAAATTATTGATTTTCTCTGATGCAAAAATATAAGTGATTATAGTTTCAGTTAGATGATTTTACTGAGTTAAAATCAAGTAACTTTTGAAAGAGTAATCAATATAGATTTGCATGATATAAATGGAAGAGCTCAGGGTAGGTTATCCATAGATTTTAACTGGAGAACCTCAGGGTAGGTTATCCATAGAATTAAGTGAAAGACCTCAGGATAGGTCATTCATTGTTAACATAGAATAATAAGACATAGTTCTTAAGATTCTAACTCTCTAATAAGTATCAATAGAATAGTAAGACAGAGTTCTTAAGATTCAAGATTGTTGATAAATATCTTTAGAATGATAAGACCGAGATCTTAAGATTCTTGTTTTCTTGATAATTTGACGAATAGATTAGATATCTATAGGTCAATCCCTTAGAACGATAAAACAGGGATTTTAAGGTTCTTGACACCAAAGTCGACGATAACAATAGGTTTAAGTCGCATTAAGTATTATTTTGTAGTTCTAGACTAAGATAAGGTCATAAGGATCTATGACTTATAATAAGGAATAACACTAGTATTTTTGTCGTTATTCTAGATTTGAATAACAAATTTGGAGAAGAAAATGAAAACTGTAGTTCTAGATTAAGTCGTTACTATTCTCTATTATGGTAATGAAATAATAAGGAATAACACTAGTATTTTTGTCTCTTTCTTTTGTATTTTAAGCTTATATGTGCAGGTATAGCACAAGAAGCTGTATATATGCTTTATCTGAAAACTTTGATAGTAATCAGAAGAAACATTCAAGAATGAAGACTAAGAGACAAAGAATTGCTTTGAAACAGGAAGTTTCATGTTCCTGAAGTTTGAGCTTCAAATCTCAAAGTTTATGGTTTTCATGATAATCAACTAGTACAGGATTGATTGTTGGAAATTCAACTCATCTATCCCATGCCGGTTATGCAAGGCGAGTAGGGACTCGGGATATGCTTAATACGGAGGGATTTATCGTTGAGGGGGAGGACTACAACAAGCTTTGGTGGATTAGTTGATTGTTATGACGATAAAGAAAGTTTGAAGTTTGCTGTTTAAATCTGAAGTTTCAGGATATCAAGTTTCGGGTTTTTTGTTTCGAAATTATGTTTTTCAGTGTATTTGCAGAAAATTCAATCTAAAGGAAGGATTTTTGAGCAAAAGACTGATATATTCAAAACAAGGCTAAGATCATCAGGTTAGTATCATTTGCTTTGACATGGTTAATGTTAAATTTGCTCTGATACATGTTTAACGAGATGATTATAGCAATGTTTAATTTGTATTGGTTGAAGATCTTAGATATAGAAATCCAAGATTTGAATATGAAAGGATCTACGTTGTTAAAATCCTTAGACATACATTTAGTTTGAATGTAGAAGGTTAAGGAAGACCTTAGCATCGATATTAAGTGAATGTGAAAGGATCTACGTTGTTAAAATCCTTAGACATAGACATCATGTAAAGTGTAGAAAGGTTAGGTAAACCTTTAACATATACATAATGTGAATGTAGAGGTTATGTAAAACCTTAGATATAGACTTAATGTCAATGTCATAAAAAAACATTAAGTGAATATGAAAAGAATTACATGGTTATTAACTGCTTTAGACATAGAAACATACTGTTTAAATGTGAAAGGCTGAATATTTTATATATCTTAGACATAGATATATCGTTTAAATTTGAAAGGTTTTTTAAGCGTACAAACCTTAGAAATAGAAACGGATATAGTTTTATTAAACATAGATGCTTAATCGGGTTTCAGTTGGGCCCCAATTAAAAATTTTCTAAACCAAAACCGAACTATTTAACAACTTCCTTAATCGGTTTCACCCAAACACCAAACCAAATCCGAATAACCCAATCCAAATAGTACACAATTCAAATGGATTGGGTGGGTTATTCGGTTAATCCGAATAATGAACACCTCTATAATCTTAGGTCCCGACCTCAAATTAAGCCCTAACGCCAAATCAATTACCACACACGGAATCCACCATCATATGGTAATCGACCCAACATACATATAATTGTATGCAAGAGTACTCACCTCCTTCGCGACAACCAAACTCCATGATGACCGCAAGAACACAAATTATAAGCTTTCAATCTAGCAAATCAAATTACAAAACACATATAAGGTCATCCATCGTATTCAAGACTATCTAGCCATAGCCAAACACAAACAATTCATTAGCTTTCTTTTACCCAATTCAAACCAATATTATCTTTGAGTTGACTCATTTTCAAATCTCATTTTACTTTCACAACAACATGACCATAACTCATTTTAATACTGAAATTACCATTTTCATATTATTTCCATCTCTAACAATTATGGCCACAACAAAATTTTCATATCTCTTTTAATAAAAGTTAGGGTAAATTACAAAAATCATACCGGATGTTTGTTCGAAACTACACTGGTCATACCTACAATTTAAAAATTATGCGAGACATACCTATCGTTGTCAAAAACTTACACTGACCATACCTACAATTTACAATTTTGATACGACACATGACTTTACTTAACGGCCAAATAGACGACCATCAGCGATAGGTATGGTCAGTGTAAGTTTTTGACAACGATAGGTATGTCTCGCATAATTTTTAAATTGTAGGTATGACCAGTGTAGTTTCGAACAAACATCCAGTATGATTTTTGTAATTTACCCTAAAAGTTAACCAAACATATCAAAACCATTTTCATAATCATAATAATATGACCATACAACATCCTTACCCAAAAATCATCGAAATCATCATTTTCATTCTTTGACTATGAAAGTCACTACAAAGTTAACATTAAAATCAACCATTCAACTCAATGACAACAAAATTATTCAAATTAAGGTGGGAAATTACAAACAATCTTGCTTGGTCCTAATATAACCAACAACATAGGGTTTTTAAAGCAAAATACTCTTTACCAAAAATCCCCAAATTATTATATCAAGAACCCTAATTTAAACAATCAAATGGATTAGAAATACCTTCAAAGTAGTGTGGTAAATTCTATGATTGTGTCGTTTTTCAAGCGTGGAAATGTAGGTAATACCCATAAGCTGTTTGATACTTGGCATGGCCAAGACGCGGTTACTTGGAACTATGATAACATGTTATGTGGTTGCTAGGTTTTTTTATGCACTAACGTTTTACGGGTCCATTCTTCAAAGGATATTATATTAGCATCTACTTAGAGTTACTCGAATTTGGCTAAAACTGATTTTGGTTGACAGTTGACAGCTAGGCTACACATTTACTTACAATGAAGGAATCATCAACAAGATTTATAAGTTATCTAAACAGGGCATAAGACCAAAATATATATATGCCAATTGGTTTGAGAGGAATTGATCGAGCAGGCTAGGAATTGAAATGACACTAAATATCGGCTTGCAATATACGTAAATAGTTGGTCATCAATGTTAAGTTTGCGACGGATATAACATAGTTCATGTTGATAGCAAGTGTTGTAATTTCGTTGCCCAATATAAAAATCATCGTTTAATTAGCAAACATCATTATGGTGTATATATATACACAACATGGTATTAGACTATTAGTCTTTGTTATCCACAATGCTTCCTAATAATGTACTAATTTGTTTATGTTGAGGTAAATTTTTCCTCTTTTTAGACTGTTGTTCGGGTCAATATATAGTTAGGTTCCTATACCAATCACGATCAAGCTGACAGTTGTTTCGAGATGTTGGCCATCTGCTTCCGCGCAAAGCGCGGGCTACATTTCTAGTTTTATAATAGAAAAGGTTTTGGGTGTAATTCTTTAGCTTAATTTCCTTCATAGGTCATGGGTTCTACACCCACTACAACAATATTATATTTTCAAATTTTGTTTTGATATTTTTTTGGCTTTTTAAATTCCTTTATGATATTTTAGTTTTGGAAAATATTAGTCATTCTAATCAAATAGCCTAAAAATCCTTTTAATTATAAGATAATAACAAGTGACAAAATCAAAAGATGAGATCAAGAAAAAAAATAAGTATTTTACACTACTTGTCATGTCTTAAGATTATTAGGTTAATTTTTAAAAGGATATATCATTTTCTTTTAGTTTTATTGTGATAAATTTAGGTTCGTTTGGAGTTTTGGTTTGATAATTTTGTTTGCTTTGTTTATTTTGGTAAATATATTCATAACAAAATGGTTTTAATTAGTTCTGACAATTTTTGACAAAAGCTACGTTAATCAAATTTCCCTAGTAATAATGAAAAGTATATGCCCGGAATTATAATATTCACAGTAAACCACCTCATAAACGTTACTAACTACGAGTAAGAACAACTTTCGACACGAGTAATTACTTTTTAAATACATAGACGGAAATTTTATTAATTAATAATAACAACTTTCGACACGAGTACGTTAATCAAACGACTTGTCATATTTTCTAAATTAAATAAATGAACTCCATACAAACCTTAACTCACAATAATTGTCTTACGAAAATTTAAATTAAATATTGTGAATAATACTGTATCGATCATTTCTAAATATAAATATATATAAAAAAAAACTTTAAACAAATATGGACCTTTAGATGAAGTTCAACTTTTAATTAATGTCATTAGATCAAATAATAATGTCATATACCTTATTTAACTCTTTTAGAGTTAATTTTATTTTAATAAATTTAAATTATTATTATTTCCTTATTTAAGTTTGTAGACATTAATAATTAATGTTTTTAATGATATAATAATGAAAACTAATATTTTTATATCTTGCATCATTTTTTATCTTTAAAATTAATTTTTAATATTTTTATGCAGATATATCCGGGTGAATGAAAGACATTCAAAGAAACAAAAACCTTACTTAGTGAGATCTCTAATAGATGATGTATACTGTCTGGTCACTGTTAACCGGAATTCAAACGACCATTATGTAACTTCATGTTTTTTTAGTGGTTTAATTATTACCTGGTTAAATTTTTTTCAACTAATGATATTATAAAAATTTTACATGTCATTAATTATATATGTTCCCGCGTATTACACAGGTAATAATCTAGTATGAATCATATTCCAATAAGATTAATGTTACACGAATGATAATAAAATTAATTAAATTAGGGAAAATTTCATATATGTCATTGTTAAGTTACAAAATATCATATTTGCCCAATTAAAATTTGAAATATCATATATGTCATTTCTAATATACTCAAATATCAAATATGTCATTATTAACTAAGAAAAATATCATATGTACCTAAATACATTATTAGTTTTTATATGGGGCCATCATTTTCGAAATACATCTATCATGTAATTAAAATATATCAAATATATGTCATTCATAATCTATTAATATATCAAATATGTCATTGTTAAGTAAAAAAGATTAAATATCTCCAAATAAAACTTTAAAATATTATATATTTTGTTGATTTTAAAATACATCAAATATGTCATTGAAATATAAATAAACTAATTTAGTCTAAATAAAAACATAAAAGTTCTTTAAATTTATTAATAAAATATTTAGAAATCATAGTTACACACATTTTTTCTTTTGCTTTTATAATTCAATCCATGTTTTTTTCCTCTAACCGCGTAAATTTAATTCAATGTAAATTTTTTTTCTTCAAGCCTCCATGACATTTAAAACTCATGAATGAATTAAAGAAAAAGTGGATAAATTCAATTTAAAATTTAAAGTATTTGATATATTTTAATAACGTGTTAGATATATTTCGAAAATAATAAGCCTATATATAATATCTAACAATGTATTTGGACACATGATATTTTTTTTACTTAATAATGAAATATTTAATATTTGAGAGTATTAAAAATGACATATATAATATTTTAAAATTTAATTAGACATATATGATATTTTATAAATTAACAATGACTTATATGAAATTCTGCCATTAAATTGACCAACAACGGTAATCTGAAAAAAATAACAGAAGAACTTAACTGGATATCTATCTTTTGCTCGCCAATGATTGATACAAGAAAATTTGTGTTGCATCCAAATATCCAATCAAAGTGGAATGAATGGTAAGACCATCCCCATTGGAGGTAATTTTGTTCGGTCAGTCAACAAATTTAGGTGAGACCCATCAAAAACTTCACCAAACCGTTCATCACATCGAACATATGTTCGGCTAATAGTTTTTTATATTTTGATAAGGACACAATGCAATAACCAATTTTTTAAAGTTATCACAACTTTATAGATAAAATTAAGAGGGTCCTAATTATATAAACAAGAAAAAAATGTCTTTAACTTTTACCGAATTCAAATATATAAACAACTTTTTTGTATAAATGATAACTAACATTATAACAAAACTTAATATATGCATAAAAAGATCATAGTTTTAAAATTACATATCATAATAGTTACTTATTTACATTTTAAACATTAATTAAAATTGAATCAAATATATTTATGGGTTGTGATCAATTGAAAACTAGAATTTTCGTTAAAACTAAAAAACTGGTCAGAACACACTGTGATCTGAATTTAATACAATGTGTTTTTAAAATTTTTTTAAAAGACTCATTTTGTTAAGTTCAAATCACACTGTGTTTGAACCATTTTATGATTTCCACGCGCTATCAAACACACACTGTGATTTAAAACTTAACACAATGTGTTTTTTGGATTACACAATAAAAACACATTACGTTTTAAAAAAACATAATTAAAACACATTGTGTTAAAATTAGATCATACTGTGTTTTGGACAGTTTTTTAATTTTCACATAAATTTTAGATTTTAAATAAACATTTTACATATATTTATATTATAACACATTGTTTTAGCATATTATACATTATATATAAAAAAAACTCAAAAATTTATGCCTCATTAAATTTATTCCCAACCAAAAATCGAGTTTACACACCCTCTATTTCCCCTCTTTCTTCCTAGTTCTTAATAATGATCCTCTCCACCTGACCACCTCTAAAAAAGATAAAATAGGTTTGTAGGGCTGCAAGAAAACGAATCCGCCATCAAATTATGATAGGCCTAAAAAAAGAAAAAAAAACAAGAATTTATAATGGGCTTTTCCTTTGATTATGTTTGTGATGTCCGTTCGCATGAGAGGCCCAAAACACAAATACGTATGCGCCTATGCGGTATGCCTTTCTTTTCTTATTTGAGGAGTGTAACTGTTTGAAGGACTAAGGCGGCTCCAAGAAAAGAAAAAAACTATGGTTTTGTTTTTGTGTACCAAGCTGGAATAACGTCACTTCACCTTATCGGACATATTTTATCGGTTTTCATTGCAAGTCGTCTTTGCCATTAACAACCGTCATTTTTCCTCCATTAAACCCGTCATGTACAATGCACATGATGCACATGAGGATATAATCATCCATTTCATAACTATAGGGACTATTTATAATAATGTTATAAAATCATGCTTATACAAAATATTCTCTTCTCCTCCTTTTTCTTGTTCCTTTTCTGAGCCACCACCATCACCATTCACCAAGTCTACCAGACATGGTTTTTTCCCATCTTTCTAGATCTACAAAATTTCAAATCAAATATCTACTTCAACAATCATTCACATACATTATCATCCAAACACAAAAGATCATCATAAGTTATACCTTTTTTTTATATTTTACTTCATCATCATTATCGTCAACAAAAAGAAAGCCTAAATAAGGAACAAACTTTAATATACTTCAATAAAGATTTGAGTTGTTTCTAGCAATTTTTGGCCTCTTTGCTGAAATTTTGGCAACTTTTTTCAATCCAAAAACCTTTCTTTGAATCACCAACCACAAATTACCAACCTTGTCGCCATCCTTGGGATGGCATCCCATCTTCCGTCCACTGAAATGAAGGCAAAGCAACAATCTTCATTATCATTATCATTTTCATTTTCTTAGTCTTGATTTTGGCTTCATCTAAAGGTTTACACAAGTGACTGTAGATTTTACGGGCCATATAACCTGAATCTTTTTTTTTTTTTTGGTGTTTTTGTTTTTATAAATCAAACTTGGAGCCATATTCTTGTCAAAGTAGTTAAAGACATATAACTATCCATGTTATGTTAATTTTAATTTAGGTTATTGTTAATTTTAATTTAGGCCTGGTGAATGGTGATGGTGGTGGTTGAGAAAAGGAACAAGAGAGGGGGAGAAAGAAGAAATTGTTTTGTATAAGTATGATTTATAACATTATTACAAATAGTCCCTGTAGTTACGAAATGGACGATTATACCCTCATGTGCATTGCACATGGGGGGTTTAACGGAGGAAAAAATGACGATTGTTAGTGATAAGGACGACTTGTAATGAAAATGAAAAGTACAGGGACACCTAATGATAAAAAAAAGTATAGGGATGAAAATGCAAATTGAGCTAACCACATGGACGATTTATGACAATTTCTCATCAAAATAAGTTTATTTTTAAAGATATTTAATATTTTTAATCATTATTAGACCATTTAATGTAATCCTAATCACTTATCAGTAACAAGTTTCTTATTAATTGCAAAGACAAATATACACCTGAGATAGAAAAATGAAGGCTTGGTACCAAATGGTTACATGACATCAAACAGTCATGTGACTTACTTTATCATTTTATCCAAAAAGATCGAAGTATACATGAAGTCTTCTCCTCCACCTATATTAGGACGAATTTATAATCATTTAACGTAAGTATTTTACCAGTGAAATATTAGCAATCACTTTACATCTAATACCTTGAAAAGTGTTGTGGTCGCCTATAAAAAGGGCAACACTTTGTGAAAGAAAAAATTTCTTCGTCCATATGTGTGTATTTTGCTATCTTTTTAACAATTTACATAAGTTGTTGAATAAAAAACCTATTTAGAATCTTAGTGCGTCTAGATTCAATTACTAGTCAACAAGATTTCAAAATATTTTATTATAATATTTAAGGATTGAGATCCTTTAAAGTTAAAACCTAATTTTATTGGTAAAGTTGACATTTTGACTTTTAGATTAAAATCAAAGGCTAAGATTCAAAAGTCATATTTGAATTTTGACATTTAAATTTAATCCAAAGGTCTGCTCAACTTTACCTATAAAGTTGGGTTTTAACTTTAGATGATATTTATCTCATATTTAAACACGTTTAAAGTATTTCTTTGAGCATTTTTGACTTTCTTGCTATATCTTTTAAACTATATTCTGGCCCATTTTGTACACGACATATATGTATTGTCAGAGATAAAAATGTTTCTACTTTTTGAATGATTTCAGTTTTTTAATTATTTTTTAATTTTCAATTAAAGTACATATAAAACATGTTAATTAATATAAATTTTTTTATTAATTTTACGACCAATAATGTGAGTTATCCAAATCAAGATGAAAATGAGATAAACTTGGAGTTTTGAAAAGCACGAATTTCCCGATTCCATAGGATACGCATTCATTTTATAGGTTCTAGGTTTCGCCATTAACATTTTACATTTAAAAAAACATTAAAAGTATAAAAACTGAAAAAATTAAAAATAAATATATTTCTACATCTTCATTGCTTTGAAATTATTACAAATCAGGCATTGTATTTTTCTTTTGATTACCTTTAAGTATATATATATATATATGGGGATGAGAATATAAGGCAGTTAGTTATATTAATTTTTTTTACCATAAAAATCATGGGGCCCAAGTATTTACTTATTAAACAATAAATAATAAAATATTAGCATGTGAGAAGTTCCACACCTAAGCTTATAAGTCGGACAACCTTATATTTCCTATATATATATATATATAAGGGAAAAAGTGAATATAAAACTGTCCGGCATCTAAGCTTAGGTGTGGAACCCCTCACATACAAATCTTTCAATATTTCTTGATTAATGAATAAATGCTTGGGCCCCCATGAATTTTATGGATTAAAAAATTAATATTGTAAATATCTTTTATTTATCATTAGAAAGTAAATATATATTCGTCAATCATCCGAGCAAATTAGATCAAGTAGCATATATACAAAATTTGTATATAACACGAGATCACGATTTTTGTGAGAACTTCCAAATCATCATACACAAAAATATATTATTTTAGAATATCAATTTCCAAAATATAAATATTCTCATATGCGAATAAATCTTTGTGACACGAGCTCACGATTGAAAAAGGCCTAAGAAAAAAAAACGAGCTATCGAATTTTTAAGAATACAAACAGATGGATATTGTTATTCTGAAAAAGAAATTGATAAATAAAAAATTAGATAGATAAAAATGTGTAATCAACATTGTGTTTTAGTTTAAGCAAATTATCTAAAGTTGGTGGACTAATATCATCCTTTTTTAAAAATTTCGTAAAAATGATGTAAGCAATTAGATCTAATGATGAAGAATACAAATGAAAATTAATGGAGGGTAAATATTACTACATATGACAATTTAAAATTTCTCTTTTAGTAAATATTAAAAATAATGACCGAAAGAGAGTCACATTTCTCCTTCTGAATAAAAATATTCGCTATTGCCAATAGTCTATTGGAACAATCATTACACGTTTATTTGGAGTCAAATTTATAGTCATAAAAGCTATGCAATGATTAATATTATTAAGGGTTTTTTATTTGAAAAGTATCTCAACTTGTCACCTTTTACTTTATTGATGATCGAACAAAAAAAAGTCCAATTTTGGGGAAAAAACCGGCTAAACCAACTATGTTGGACCCGATACATGGTAGTCGGTCAATTTGAATTTTGAAATACATTTCGTATTTAATTTATGCGAGGTGGCTACCAGGTCACTTCTCCACTATTTATATTTATATTTATATATTACATTTATATATATACGTATATTTATATCTTACTTCGTTTTCATCGATCCCACCACACACACTCTTGTCTCCTTCCCGCCCCCATTTTTCTTTCACATAAAATCATAAACCCTAAAATCTCAAAAACCAGATAAAATCATATATTAATCGTATGGAGACCACCACGTAATTCGAATCGTTGCTATTTTATCGTCATCTTTGTCAGGTATGTATTTTCTTTAAAAAAAAAACTAGGGTTTTAGATCATTTGGGGAAGATGCATGGATTTTATTGCAATTCTAGATATTAATAATAAAATATGCAAATAATATTTCTTTTGTAGTTTCTGTTAATAATTTATTAATTAATTAGGGTTTCTTGTATGTTATACAGGATGGGTGAAAGAGGTTACGACTTAACTATCCACTTCGATGGTTCGTTTGAACATCCACCACTTAGGTACACTCATGAAATTGTTTTACCTTTGTTCGATCACCCCTATCAGGGGTTATCATGATCTTATGGAGTACTTAAAAGAACAATGTGGCCAGTCTTTCAACATGTATTTTTTAATACCAGAAAATGAACTTGAGTCTGAGTTGGTTAAAATTGATGGTCAGGAAGAAGTTGATATGTTGTTTGATTTAGGGTACTCTTATGGTAGAATTCATGTATATAATAAACAATTTCTTTGATGACCTGAGTAAGTATTTAGTTGTTCCTGCAAAGGCAAATGAAGGGATGTATTAGATGAGGGTAAGGATATGGATGGTAATTCCATTAGGGTAAAGGATTACTTGATATCTCAGAGTCAACCACCTGCAACTCAACCTAGTCACCCACATACTAACCTAGGTGAACCAAGTCAACCTACTAAACCTAATGAAATTGCAGAGGATGCAACACATGTTGTGTCTAGTGGTAGTAGTAGTGACACTGCTGAGTCCACTAAGTAGTCCAAAGGGGAAGAAGTATTGGCAGGTGAACCCAAAGTGGATGAAAATGTGGGTGATGATCAGTATTCTACTAGTGATGAAGAATATAAGCCAAATGATTCTAGTGAAAGTGAGAATGATGATGTTGTATCTGTTGACTATCTTTCAGAAGGTGAAGGATGAATTAAGGGAGTTTAGGTTAATGAGAGCTGCTGCTAAGAAGAAACATAAGCCTACTAGACAACCTAAACTAGGAGTCAATACAAATGCAGAGATTCCAGAAGTTGTGGCTGAACATGAGGAGTTCATGCAAAAGTTAGTTAAAAGTTGAAAGGGGAAGATGGTGATGATCAGGATCTATTCTAGAAAATTGAGACCCTTGACAAGTGGCCAGTTCATAATCATACCATACATTGGAGACAGATCAGACCCATAGTAGGGGAGAGATATGTTAACCAACAACAATTTAGGGAGATGATGACTTATTATGCAGTTGCTAATGGGTTCAACATATGGTTCGAAAACTAAAGATTCATTCCAGATCTCATCATTGAAGGATGAGCATACATGTGTGAGAAATTTTAGGTTTGGGTCACTTGTGAACTATGTAAGGTGCCCTATTGTTGCGTGGATCGTAATAAGACGTGATTCGTTATGTCAAGAGTGCGGAATCCTCTTGAGATAACTAGATTACTATTGCCTTTCGTTGATTAATGAGCAATTAACCAACCCAAGGAGATGCACAAGGCTTGTGGTTCGTGTAGAAGAACACACGAATGAACAATTAACCTTAGCTCGTAAATTCGTGAATAACTATCAAGGATTCGTCAATCATTAACCTAATTTCGTAGATTAGGTCTTGTATTTATACTAGTTACGTATTGGATCGTGTGGGCTTAGGCCTTAATTACGTATTAGGCCCGAAACATTTAACAACCGATCTACCTCGTGCTGACGTCAGCACGAGGTTGTTTCTACATGCTGATGACGTCAGCACGAGGGACGACCCTTTGTTCTTTATTTGACTTTTGTTTGACTCGTACATAACATCTAATCACCGTTTAAGTGTTCTACGACATATATAAACCTTGATTCTATGTTCTTGTACCTGCAAAACAATATATAACACACAAACACAATAATATTGAAGTTTAAACGTAATCATTAAATATCAACACAAGTTCTTATTTAAATGATTACAAACAAGTTCCTAAAAACGTAAACGATAATCAAATCTATGTTGCAATTGTCACAACGAATTTGCATCTACAGACTCCCCCTTGACGATTGCAACTAGATCTCTTTAAAGTCCTCGAACTTGAACTTCAAAGCTATCCATTAAACAACAGTCTGGTGCTATTCGCGTGAATTCTCTCTTGCAAACAATGTGCGAGAATGTTGCGATAGCGCCTTTCCTCTACTCTCCAAAAATCCACAGCTGAACAAGGTGTATCCAAAAGTCTTTTTTGATCACCTCTTGACAAGTTGACAACCTGCATCGGATCATACATGCGTAGCAGCATCTGTTTCTTTGAATCATCAATAAACATCTGTGCTTCACCTGACTTGATATCTATTTGCCAAAATGTCATCTCCGTCAGCATATCTTGATCCCATCTGATAGCGGGAACCTTCTTAACACATTTAATTCTTTTCTGAACAAACCGAAATGTGCCATCTGGATTCTTAATCTTCTTTAAAGGTGTTGGCTTTATCAACCTTTCTTCTGGCTTCAGACCTCTATCACTGAAATACTTAATCCTTTCATCTCTGAATCTATTCCAGTAGAAATCTGCAAGTCCATTGCTCTGAAGATTAACGAACCAGTGTCTTCCCAAATCTATCATGTCTGAATCACTGAGAGAGTGGAAGTGTCGTTGACTTATTGACATGTACTGGCAACCCTCCTTTCTCTTGATAATAAACAATTTGATTATGTGATTATAGAACCAACTTTGTATCACTGAGAAGTATTTGGGTGCATCCTTGTCTGAGACATATTCCCAAAACATTAATGGTTTATACGTATCACGTATCATCAAACCAGTATGTCCTCTATAACCTGGAATTAGTCTATTAACAATAAACTCATGATCTTGCTGCACCGGAGGTATATTAAATCTTCCAAGGTCAACCTCTCGTGTAGCATCTATATTCCAGTATAGATCAAAAATATTATCATGTCCTTCATCGACTATGTTTGCATATACAGCAAATCTCAACCTTGCAGCATTTTTAGGTTCATCTGGACTATCTCTGATTGGATTGAGATCGAGATGTTCTACTTCAGCTATTGGTTCAACTTGAATGACTTCATCTTCATTAAAGACACGATCAAAGTCATAAGGTGTCTCAAGCAACCTTTGTCTATCAGCTTCCGAAGTAATGAACTCTCTTTCTTCCAAATCTTCATCATCGATACTTTCTAAATCTTCTTCAGCATCAAGATCGTCCAATGCACCTATTCTTTGAAGCTTATCTGCAATTCAAACGATTTACATATACAAAGATAAAAAACATAAATCATAAGTCAAGACATAATAAACTAGTATAAATACATAAAATAAATAATACTATATCATAAATATAATGTAGCAATTACATTAATATTTATCTTATAATGTTTATTTATTTTAACTTACAACAATAATATTATATCATAAATTTAATGTAACACATACATTTATATTTATCTTATAATCATTATTTTTCATTATTCGAGTATTTTAAAATTACACTGTCAATATGTTAAGCCGAACAGAATAATTCTTTGATAACTATTCTAAGCTGAATAACACTTTGATTAACACTCTAAACTGTTATTATAACTCAAGTAATCTAATGTACACATATTAATTAAAAATACAAAATTAATAGCACTAAGGTTCATAATCCGAATCTGACTCTGACTCTGAAGATGTATGAGTTAACCCAGACTGTTCTTTCATTTGATCCCTAAGTGATCCTGGATCATAATAATCATCATAATCCATAATCTCAGCTCTAGCTCTCATATGAGCTTGTGGATCATATCCCAATCTCTTTTCTAGTCTATGCACAATTAAAGGGTGCAAATCTGACTCTGTAGAGGCATTGGTAGTAGAGTCAGTCTTAGTTGACTTACTATCCTGAGTAGATTTTCCTTTGCTATTTTCTTTATCTATATGATTATGAGGATCATTCACTATCTTTTCTCGAATCTCCCTTTCTATTCTATCAGAATTAGAATCGGAGTTACCTGAATTGGAATCTTCCCCATCATCATTGTTATCTGGATCATCAGGATCTGCATCTGGAGTTGTCATCACGGCTTTGCCTTTATCTTGAGTCCAAGAAGTACTAGCACCAGCTGTACCAACAATCTCTGACTCTCTTTGTCTTGATGACTCCCCCTGAACATCAGCAGTCTCTGTATCCATAGCAGCATCATCAGCATCTTGACCTTGACCCTGATTCTCTGGCTCACCTGGTTGTGTTTGATCTTGACCTTGAGCTGGATCTTGATCTTCATGATCATCATCTCTAGTCTTCTTTGCAAGCTCATCATCTCTACAACTATCTTTATCTCCCCCTTGAGCCAAGAATTGGTCAAGTCTAGATCCAAGAGAATGAACAAGAGCTGTCATAACGTCCATCTCTTCCTGATGCTTAGCAGCTTGGAGCTTTAGCTGATTCTCCAAAGCTGTAACCCTCATATCCAACATCTTCTTCTCAGAAAATAAACGAATCAGCTGCACTTGAACAAGTACAGGTGGACGTGAAGTAGAAGCAACATCAGATGTAGAGGCCTGAGATGGCATCGTAGCTTCAAACGAAGGCATACGAGCACTAGAAGTTCCTGTGGGAGGCATCTGTGGTCTTTGCAGAGGAGCCAACAGACGTCCCATAACTGTAGAAACAGGAACTGTCGCCTGAATGGGAACAAACGAAGTCCTAGGAGCAACAAGTGTCGGAACTGTAGACTCCGAAACAGCAGGAATCGTAACAGTGGTAGCTTCAGTGACAACTTGTGCGCGAGTACCAATTCCCCTTATAATAAACTTTGGTCTCGACCTTTTCTCCCCAACAGTAACACCAGCAAAAGGAGCAGACACAAACGCAGGAATCTCAGAGACAGAAGCTCTTAAAGCAACCAATGGAGTATCACCAACAACAGGTGCATGAGACCTCTCCATGGCTTCAGAATAAGCAGCAAACTCTCTATCAACTTCAGCTTGAGATCTTGCATGTCTTCTTCTTCTCTTTGTAAGTCTTTCTTCCTCTTCTTCATCTTCTGAGTCCTTAACAACATTAACCAGGACTTCAGAAGGACCAGCAGCAACATCAACTGGAGCAGAGGTAGAAGTAGAAACTCCAGTAGATGTAGATACAAGATTTGCGGGATCATCAACATCCTGCATAAGAGCGTCCATATCTGGATCATCCTCCAGATCTCCAGCATAAAGAGGAACATCATTGAGCCCCTCAAATTGATTAGCTCGCTCTTCTTGAGGATCTTCCCGAGCCTGATCATCAGCAGCAGCAGCAACAGGCGCTTCATCTTCCAACCTTGTCGAGGAGCAACATAGCCAGGATTTATGAGATGTCCAAACAATGGTGGATTGGCAACATTATCAGGAACACCATGACCTGCAAAGCGCTTCATACTCTCAACAAACACCTTATGAGTCAGACGACCCAAATTGAAAGTAGGACCATCAAACGGTAAATCTGCTATTCTGCACCGAATGATTATCATAACAAATCTTGGAAATAAGAAAAATTTTAATAGTCAAAACATCAATAATCTATCCTAGATCATGAATTTACCAACAAATCTGAATGATAAACACGAAAAGAGGGTGAAATCGATCGAAAAGTAGACAAATGAATAGTGACACGAGGGAGACGAAGTTCGTGTGATTTACTTAGGGTTAATTTCAAGTAATTGGTAATTAATGAATAGTAATAACCCATATATATATTCGAATCCACATGGGCTGGGCCGAACACGGAGTTCATGGGCTTCGTGATGACGTCAGCGCGAGGCATGCTGACGTCAGCACGAGGTGATTTCGAATTTTCAGATTTTAAACCTCATAAGCTTCATTCCTTAGCCAATTTTCACGAATTTTCCAGAAATGTAAACAAGGAAAAATTCCAGAAATTCCAGAAACATAAACCTGTAGATACTCGTTACTAAAAACCTGTATCTACTCGAATATGTTATCATAAATCATCCGTACTAACTTGTCATCACAATAATGTATCAAATAAATCTTACATTATTATCTTGACATAAAATCGATCATTTCTTCATTGATGTTTAACTCAAACAAATACAAACGTACATCAAAACACATTTAATGTATAATGTATGACAAAATATCATATCAACAACCTATTACATTACATCTTAGGTTGTGATGTTGATAACAAAACTATAACCTATCACACTAAGTCTTAGGTTAGTAAAGCAGATCATCCTTGTATCACTTGTAATCTCTGTAGAAGCAATTTCTGTACACCTTTTGTTGTTCATTGCAATACAATTCAAAGGGCTGACAAAACAATTCTGCCTTTAATAAAAATTTTGATATCATATATTATGAGTTTATTATCTGTAACCTGCATATTAACAAACTTCATTAATGCATCAAAATCAATAAATATGCAAAACAACCAAAAGCTTAACCTATCGATAAAATAAAATCTAAGGCAAGTCAAATCTTTGTCAAGCATACTTATCTACCAAAAACAATTGAAATTTCAAAAATTTACATGAAACATATTCAAAAATATTTTGAGTTTTCAATTTTTAAAACATTTCATTTTCTAAATTAAACAACTTATGTATTAATTAGAAAATCCATCTTTAAAAACACTTATACCCTAAGCAACAAGACTTATATAATTCACTAAGAATTAGGACTTTTAATGCTTATAAAATCTCTCGTGCAATAAGAACTAGTTTGACACACAAACTGACACTTATTACAAAAATATAAATAAACACGAAACAAAAATAAAAATAAACTAAGCTACACTTTATTTATTTACAAGAAATTCTAAGTTTCTGCAGATTAGATCAGATTAGCATTTACATAAGTCTGCAATTGAGAAATAATTCTCTTATTATTAATTATGAACAGCGATTCAACCACGATTACCAGTATATTTGTCCTCTTAAACACTCGGTACTTCCAGTTTCCTTTGAGTTATGACACTTTCGACATACCCTGGCCAAGGACAGTCACCATGTATACCGAGTAGCCTAATATGCCATTGAATAATTTGCGAACTTATGTGACCCACATTCAGATATACTTCCGTAATCGATACAAGCACTAAGATAACAAAAATTCAATGTATGTTCAAAAACATCCTTAACAAATCATGAGACATTTTTTAGATAACTGAAATTAATTACTTTGTGATTTCACTTATATGCTTTTGCATTTCATTATTCATAAGGAACCCGTGATTTTCTATGAGACCCATGTAGCGAACTTTCTGACAACCTACCCAAGTTGGAAGCTTTAGGTAGGCTAGGTATACGAAGACACCCCGAGGACATACTTGTCCGAATCTAAAAGACCACATTAGCCCTTTAATCTTCATTTATTTCATTTGCATAATAATATCACATTTACTTTCATGCTCATGATTGGTAGAGGTTTTTGCCTATACATGGAACAAATCTTATAGTAATGCTACATCTTTCACAAAATTTAAGGACCAGATCAGTTCATTACTGAAAAGCAAGCATTCTCAGCCATATATCTGAATATGTTTCCCACAAGAACATTGTATAATTTAAGTTCAGATTAAGGAAACCTTGCTACTTTGTGTCTATCAATATATCCCAAATTGTAATCACTGAACTAAGCAGTTATATTACGATTAAGCAGACTTAAAAGCTAAGTATCCTCACTTCTAATCATCTTACAACATTAACTTAAATCTCTCCATATTTTTGTCATTTTCTCATTTTTCACATTTTTATGGTTTTTTATGACACTAAGAACTCTTTTGTATTTTTATGACTCTAGCTATTTACAGACACAAACTTACAAAATTAGTTCTTTGAGAGATTTATATGAATCAGCATTTTTCATCCCATTGAGAAGAATTAACTTCTCAAATCGAGTCTTATCAAATGCTTTGGTATATAGATCAGCTAAATTATCATCGGTTATAACCTTTTCCAAATGAATTAACTTCTTCTGGGCACAATCACGCAAGAAATGATGTCTAATATCAATATGCTTGGTGACCTTATGCATGACAGGGTTATTTGTAATGTCTATTGCTGACTTATTGTCTATTCTAATAGGAGTATCAAGAAAATCCATACCGTAGTCACGAAGTTGTTGCTGAATCCACAATACCTGCAACCATATACTCTGCCTCACATGAAGACTGAGCAACACATGTCTGCTTCTTGCATTGCCACGATACTAATCTCCCTCCTAACAACTGACAACCTCCAGTCGTAGACTTTCTGTCATTGTTACAACCGCCAAAATCCGAATCAGTATATGCAACAAAATCAAACGTTCCTCCCATTGGATACCTTAGACCAAGAGCTTGGTTTCCCTTAAGATAACGTAGAATACGTTTTGCTGCAGTCAAATGTGACTCTTTCAGACTAGCTTGAAATCTAGCGCAAAGATAAATAGCGAACATAATATCTGGACGCGAAGCAGTCAGATACATCAATGAGCCAATAATAGCACGATAATAAGTTGCATCCACAAGTTCATCTTTCGGATCAAGCACTCCTAAACCATGATTTTGCTGAATAGGAGTACCATATGTCTTGGACTCTAGCATTTGAAGCCTCTCCAAGATGTCATCGACATACTTAGACTGGTGAATAAAGAATCCATCTTTCCTTTGATCTACTTGTAATCCGAGGAAAAATTGTAATTCCCCCATAGCACTCATTTCAAAAACATTTTTCATGCTCATTTCAAACTCTTTGCACATCTTTATATTAGATGAACCAAAAATGATATCATCCACGTAAACTTGTACAATCAGATAATCTCGCTTCTTCCACTTGATAAACAATGTGCTGTCTATCGATCCTCTTGTAAAGCCATTTGTCAACAAGTGCGTTGACAACTTTTCATACCACACTCTGGGTGCTTGATGCAATCCATAAAGAGCCTTATCCAATCGATATGCTCTTCTTGGATAATTTGGATCTTCAAACCCCGGTGGTTGGTAAACATACACTTCTTCTTTAACTTCTCCATACAAGAAGGCACTCTTAACGTCTAACTGATACACCTTTATATCTTTGAAACTTGCAAAAGCTAAAAATAGCCTTATAGCTTCAATCCTAGCAACTGGTGCAAAAGTTTCGTTATAGTCATATCCTTCTCGTTGTGCAAAACCCTGAACAACCAAACGTGCTTTATTTCTGGTAACGATCCCTTTGTCATCTCGTTTACATTTATATACCCAACGAGTTCCAATCAGTTCTTTACCTCTAGGCACATCTACTAACTCCCAAACTCCAAGTTTTTCAAATTGAGCTAATTCTTCTTGCATAGCTTCAACCCAACATGGATCTTGAAGTGCTGCCTTAACATTCTTAGGTTCTACTTGTGAAATGAAACCAGATTATAAACACTCAGTTATCAATCCAGTGTCTTTCACTTCACAGAACAAACTAGTTAGATCCTTATTCAATTGATTTCTAGTTCGAACAGGTTCTGTAGCATTTCCAAGAATATTTTCAACTGGGTGATCCTTATTAATTCGATATTGAGGAACCGAATCAACATTCAAACTGTCTCCTAAATTTGTTCTAATCTGAAACTCTGGAGAGTTGAATTCATCTTCCGATTCTTCAGAAATAGGATCATCATCAGGCAGTGTAACCTTCGATGGAGTAGGTGGTGTAGTGTTTGCGGGTTCATTATTGTCTGAATCTGGTGTCTTATCCTTGTCCTTACCACTTTCATCAACATCGGTAGTAGACTGAATGTTGACTTGAGCAGTATCGACATTCCGAGTAGGCGGAGATATAGAATTATTATCCATGTGATCTCTTAAAATAATCACATCGTCAACTGTCTCAGGATCTGAATAAGAATCAGGACCATGTAGTAAACTAAACACACTATCATAATCGAAGTTTTTGCCACTTCCAGAATGTATAGCGGGCTTATGACTGACAATCTTGACATTTGTTCCCAAATCAACTTTGCCGGTCTGTTTGTTGTAAACCCGTCGAATTGATGTTCTCGGTTTATATCCCATGAGAAATCCCTCTTCAACCTTTGAATCAAACTTTGACTAAGGTAGATACTTTAAGAAAGTACACGGTACACCAAATGGTTCTACATTATGTAAATTTGGTTTCTTCTTATGTAGAAGCTCATAACATGTCTTATTATAACGCTTAACCACAGTAACCCTATTTAAAATATGACAAGCTGTATTCACCGCTTCCGCCCAAAACATAGTAGGAAGCCCTGAATCTGCAAGCATAGTTCTAGCTGTCTCGATTAGAGTCCTATTCTTTCTTTCAGCAACTCCATTTTGTTGTGGTTCATACGGAGAACTGTATTGATGTTGGATTCCCTTTGACAAACAAAAGACATCCATCACATTATTCTTGAATTCAGTTCCGTTGTCGCTCCTGATTCTCTTAACACGAACTCCATAAATGTTTTCAGTTTCGACAAAGAAATTTATCAAAATCTACGGAGTTTCATCTTTTGATTTAAGAAAGAATACCCATGAGAATCTTGAGTAATCATCAGTAACCACCAAACAGTAATACATCCCACCGATACTTCTTACATTTACTGGACCAAATAATTCCATGTGAAGTAACTCAAAAGGATTGGCAATAGAATTTTCTTGTTTCGGTTTATGTGCAGACTTTTGCTGTTTACCTTTCAGACAAGGTACACATTTGTCTTCCATTCTAAACCGTTTCATGGGAACGCCTTCAACCAAACCATGTTTGACAATGTCATTCATCTTTCGGAAATTGATATGTCCCATTCTTCTATTCCATAGTAATGATTCAGATTCATTTGCTTTCGATAACAAGCAAACAGACTCCTCTGGATTATCAACACCTAACACAAGGCCATAGATGTCTCTCTTCCTAGGAGCTTTCAGCAGGATCCAGTCTTCAGGAATAACATATCCCAGTTTCAAAATAAGTGCTTCTTTCTCATTAAAATGGACAGTATTACCCTTGTCACAAATCTGAGAAACACTTAATAGACTATGTGATAACTGTTCCACATAATTGACTTTCTCCAGCGTAATCTTCCCATTGACAACATCACCTTGGCCCGAGATGTTGCCGCCCTTGGGACCAGCGAAACTAACGTACGAACCATTTACATCTTCATAATTGGACAAAACATTCTTGTCCCCTGTCATGTGCCGAGAGCATCCACTGTCAACATACCAAAGACTAATAGGCTTCCTTGGTTCTCCGTGCACATTAGACGATAAGATGGTTAGTTTCTGAAGGGAACCCAAAGGTTTGCCGAATTCATCTCTAATGATTAATTCGGTCCAATATCCATCGCTCTTTAATGGAGCCTTGGATGAAGATGGTGTCATAGACTGTTTCTTAGGTGAGGTGAAACGAGTCTTAGGAGGAGAATTCCTTGGTGAGTGAGTACCAAATCTAGGTTGACTTCCTAATCGATCATAGAATTTAGACGAACTATTAATTCTAACAGGAGGGGATCGATTTTGTTGAGTCATCTTCCTAGGTGAATTACTCCTTTGAGGTGTACGAGAACGATTCGGACTTACACTACTAAAAGTAGTATTCTGTGAAGGTCCCTGTCGTTTTGGAGTCTTAGACCTATTATTATGAGCAACAATATCTGAGTCACTAGATCCACCAGAAGACATACCCTTATCAGGACATCTCCGTTTCCTATTTGGATAGCAACTATAAACATGTCCTACTTCATAACAATAGAAACACGATTTTTTAGCTCTTGTTTCTTAGCTTAACATCAAACTCAGCTGAAGTCATACCCAAACATTCTTAAGTTCAATTGTGGCTGACTGCTCTTTTGACAAACCAGTTAACTCATTTTTACCCAAAAAATGTACTTTCTTTGAGAATTTTATGAGTCTTGTATGGAGTTAAGGGAACTTCACTAGACGTAGATTCATCCTATTCCATACTTTATC
Organism: Erigeron canadensis; assembly: GCF_010389155.1. Classification (NCBI taxonomy): domain Eukaryota; kingdom Viridiplantae; phylum Streptophyta; class Magnoliopsida; order Asterales; family Asteraceae; genus Erigeron; species Erigeron canadensis. Next base: position 4,060,104 of record NC_057761.1, read on the forward strand.
AATCTTGTCATGATCGATCTTTTCAAAATCAATTTCATTTGATGTGAAAATAGTATCACATCCTTTCATTGTAAAACATTTAATGTTCTTATCTACCGGACAAGTTGATTTTACTTGACTAGATCCTTTAGAAGTACTAGCATCATAAATCCATTCTTAGGATCCATGGTTTAACAAATGAACTTCAAGCTTATGTTTCTTGTTAAGCTCCTTAATTTATCAATCGAGTTTTTCTAACTTTTAGGGGTCTTTGGATCAACATTTTGTTTTTCTGAAACGATTGAATCAACTTCACCACTGTCAATCTTTTCAGTAAGCTGTGTTAGAGATTCTGTATAATTATCATTGAACAGACCTCTAACTTCATTATAACTCATACCCAAACCACTTTTATCCTTTGAATCTCGTGGTACAGGTTTTTGCATTTGCATTGATCGTATTAAATCAGATCCCCTAATTTGATCTAGTCTCGTATTAAGCTTAACTATCTCCAATTTTGTGTCAACTAATTCTTTTTCCTTTTTAGAAAAATCTTCAGTTAGTTGAGCATATTGTTCATTTCCTACCTTTTCCATCAGAACTGACTCCTTTAGTTTTTCTTTTAATGCAAGAATATCCTTATCAGATGCACGAATCTTATCTTGATAAAGACTTTCTGTTTTACCAAACCAGAATTTTTGGCAAACAAAGAGTCGTTTTCCTTTTTAAACATGTTGTTCTGACTAGTTAAGTTAATAACTGACTTGTTCAAAATAAACACCTCAAGTTTTAAGTCTGACACCATTCTATATACATCAATTATAGAAGATAAAGAACATGATACCTTCTGATCTGCAGCCTTGCAATCTGCCATGTATGCAACGAAATCTTCAGTTGTCAAACTTTCAGGTATCTTAAAGTTCTTCATCTGTTCTTCAATGCTTTGCATAGAAATGTCATCAACAGGATTTGATGACTTTTTCTTTTCTTCAGATGCTTTTATTGCAGTCATTTGTTCACTCTCAGATCTTACTATCTCAGCAACATTACACATATTCTTCTATACTGTCTCAGATGCACTTTCTTCACTTGAGTACACAGCATAATCAATCGTTGCGGCTACCTCATCATATAATTCTACCATATAGGCATGATTCAAGGTATCATCGGATTGTGTATTCCATTGATAAGTACCATCTGGATTTTGAACAACAACAGCCTTTGAATCCGAAAATGGTGACGAAACAGGCTGCTGTGGAGTAACAGGATATGTAATCATTGCTTGCGTCTTATGATTATTTGGTGTAACACCCCCTTGATTATAATTTTGACGACCAACAACAGTATTATCAATCCTCTTAGGCCTTTGACACTCTCTTGCAAAATGACCAAATCCATCACAATTATAACATTTCACCTTGGATTTGTCAAAACCTTTAGTGCCATTACCTATAGGTCTACCAGTTCTCTGAGTGAATCTTCTGACCTTAATAGTAAGCATAACAAGCTGCCATTGTAGATCCATTTTTTCCAAATCATCAGGATCTAGTTGATTGTAATCCTCATCAATTACTGCAGGATCAGTAACCTTTCCCCCAATAAATGCTTCATGAGCATTACAAAAGGCTGAGTAAATACTCATTCTTCCCTCTGCAGAACTCATACTCATTGGCATAGAATGGAAAGATTGTGCATTGCTCTTAACATTTGAATTTGTATTGTCATAAGCAACATATCCGGCAATACCATCAGCATCTACTATTGGTGTAGCTTCTGCACCACTTAGAAATGCATTATTTCCTGAGCTGGAACTTGCTAAATGAACAGCCTTAGCATGATATAAGGATGGATCTTGTGTAAAATCTGAGTGAGTGTCCTTAATCCTTCTCTTCATATCTCTGTTCTTTAGCTTGGAGACTACCTTCTCAAAATCCCATGTACTGTATTCCTGATCATCTTGAAGTTGATGAACATAATCAGTCCAAGTTTTAGGCAGTGCATCCAGAAACTTATCAACTAGCTTAGTTTGAGGATAAACAACTTCAAAGTATGACAATTCAGTGGTTAGATGACTGAATCAAATAATAATCTCATCAAAAGATTCCCCTTTCAGTCCATTAAAGGCTTCATATTGACGCTTGAGAAGTTTGATACGGTTTTTCTTCAAAGTTACATCACCCTCACAATACCTTTCGAGAGCATCCCATAAATCCTTTGAAGTCGTGTACTTTTTAAACAGATGTACACTATCTTGAGGCAATGCCATAGTCAGAGTTGACAAAGCCTTTCCTTCAACAGCGTATCTTTTACGTTCTTCAATAGGCATATCAGCATAAGTATACCTACTGATTACTCCATTCTTCTTATATGAAGGCCAATCAAAACCTTGAGTTATTACTAGCCACATTTCCATGTCAGTGAGACGAATATAGTCTTCAAAACGTCTCTTCCACATCCAATAATTCTCCATACGGAAAAGATTTGGAGGTGTATTACCCCGACCAACCTCATGATCATGCATGATCATCTGGCTGATAAGTAAGGCATTAGGTGAGTTTGCGGCAGCTGGTAAAGTAGTCATTTCGAATCTTTTATTAACAAATTAAACGAAATAACACTAAGTTCGTGTGAGACGAAGTACACGTGGCACGAAGAACACGAGGTCACGCGAGAAGCTCGTGACACGAAGGACACGAGGTCACGTGAGAAGCACGTGACACAAAGAACACGAAGTCACACGAGAAGCACGTGACACGAAGACACACGAGGTCACGCACCTGAGCACGAAGATCAGTTCGTGCAGACGTGGCGCAAAGCTGACACGAAGTCAAGTTAGTGCTGACGTAGGCACTAAGCAAGGATCACCTCGTGCTGATGTAAGCACGAGGTCGCGCGAAGGTAGACACGAACACAAAGAAAAACACGAATTTCGAACTAATTTGCAATCAATAGCAAATCAAACGATCTTAAACCTTCTGGTAATCAACCTTAGGGCTCTGATACCACTTATAAGGTGCCCTATTGTTGCGTGGATCATAATAAGACGTGATTCGTTATGTCAAGAGTGCGGAATCCTCTTGAGATAACTAGATTACTATTGCCTTTCGTTGATTGATGAGCAATTAACCAACCCAAGGAGATGCACAAGGTTTGTGGTTCGTGTAGAAGAACACACGAAGGAACAATTAACCTTAGCTCGTAAATTCGTGAATAGCTATCAAGGCCGTCAATCATTAACCTAATTTCGTAGATTAGGTCTTGTATTTATACTAGTTACGTATTAGATCGTGTGGGCTTAGGCCTTAATTACGTATTAGGCCCAAAACAATTAACAACCGATCTGCCTCGTGCTGACGTCAGCACGAGGTTGTTCCTACATGCTGATGAAGTCAGCACGAGGGACAACCCTTTGTTCTTTATTTGACTTTTGTTTGACTCGTACATAACATCCAATCACCGTTTAAGTGTTCTACAACACTTATAAACCTTGATTCTATGTTCTTGTACCTGCAAAACAGTATATAACACACAAACACAATAATATTGAAGTTTAAATGTAATCATTAAATATCAACACAAGTTCTTATTTAAATGATTACAAACAAGTTCCTAAAAACGTAAACGATAATTAAATCTATGTTGCGATTGTCACAACGAATCTGCATCTACAAACTATAAGTGGAAAGGGAAGTTTTTGGTGACATAATAAGAGTCAATCCTGAAATTAAGTTAGTTGCTATATCTGACATGGTTATGAAGAAATATAAGTGTGTGGTTAGTCCCAATCAGGCTAGGATGGCTAAGACATATGAACTACATGAGTATGAGAAGTCACTGGTGGAACATTATGCCATGGTTAGATCATATGCACAAGAATTGTTAGAATCCAACCCTGGTTCAATTGTCAAGATTGGTGTAACAAGGGATCCTGATGACGAGGTATATTTTGATAGAATGTACATCTGTTTTGATGCTTTGAAGAAAGGATGGCTGAATGGTTGTAGAAAGGTGATTGCACTTAATGGGTGTTTTCTAAAGAAACCTAATCAAGGTGAGTTGTTGAGTGCCATAGGGAGAGATGGTAACAACCATATATATCCTATAGCATGGGCAGTTGTTGGTGTTGAGAATAAAGACAATTGGAGCTGTTGAGTGAAGATCTTGACCTTGGAGCTGGATCTGGTATAACTCTCATATCAGATCAACACAAAGTAGGTATGTTATTTAATTTCCTACATATATGTTATGTAATTATATGGCAGCATGTCTTAATTAGGTAATGTGATTATTTATAGGGTCTCATACAAGTAGTTAAGGATGTGTTGCCAAATGCTAAGCACAGACAACGTGCAAGGCATGTATGTGACAACTTTAGGAAGTATTACACTGGTGCATATCTGCAAGGTCTTTTTTGGGCAGCATCTAAAGCCTCATACCCACAACTGTTTAAGAGGATCATGAAGAAGATACATGTTGCTAATCCTGCTGCACATCAGTTCTTGGTTGAGAAAGACCCAAAAACATGGTCAAGGGCTTTCTTTGAACTACACAGGGTTGTGAATCTGTGGATTGTGGTTTTTCTGAGTGTTTTAGTTGTGATAGCATTGGTAAGACATAAGCCTATAATTACTATGTTAGAAGCTATTAGGACAATTGTATTGGAAAGGAACAATACTCTTAGAAGGTTGTGTGAGTCATGGACAAGTGATATATGCCCATCAATCATCAAAAGATTAGACTGGTGCGAGGATCAAAAGAGGTCATTTCTTTTTTATTATTTAGATTATGTATTAAATCACTAATAAAAGTGTATATGACAATATGGAATTACTTATGTAGATACTGGAAGGCATATCATTATGGTATGGATGAATGGGAGGTAAGACGAGCTGATGAAGGCTTCAAAGTGAATGAAGCAAGGATGACTTGTACTTGCAGGCTGTGGGAGCTAACTGGATTGCCATACCCTCATGCAGTATCTGTCATATTTAAACTGGCAAAGAATGTAGAGGATCATGTCCGTATATGGTTTAAGAAGACATTGTACCAAGAAACATATGGGTATCACATGCATGCAGTTGGGGGAATTACAACTTGGAAGTTTACTCCATATAACAACCATCTACCTCCCAAACACAGGGTGATGCCTGGTAGACCCAAGAAGAAGAGAATAAAGGCACAACATGAGAGCCATGTGACTCAAAGGGTAGTAAGACAAGAGTGACCAAGCATGGTGCTACAATGACATGCCAGAGATGTCTATAACCTGGTCACAACAAAAAAGGATGTAAGAATGATCTAGTGGAAAGGCCCCCTAAACAGAAAAAGAAAATGGGAAAACCACCCAAGAATGTGGGTCAAAGTAGCTAACCACAATTTCAAGGTGGACCAACAGATGGACCTACACAATCTCAACATGATGGACCATCTCAATCACAACATGCAGGACCATCTCATTCACAACAAGCAGGAACATCTCATTCATAACAAGCAGGACCATATCATTCTGAACATGTTGGACCAACAACTCATGAGGGTGGACCAACAGATTCTCAAGGTGGACCTCCTGATTGTCAATTGAAGAAAAAGCAAAAAGTGGGTGACAAAGGGACAGATCCAAATGTGCTGCATAGGTGGACCAAAAAAGCTGTTTATGTGGACAAAGTCCTTAGTCCAAATAAGAAGATTGGTAATGACAACTTTGTGATAGGATCTTGTAGTGCAGCAACAAAATCTGGAGTGGCCATTGGTGTTTCTAGTGTGGGGTTCAGGAATCCTAAATTCCTAGGTGTCAAAGGTATATTCTTGTACTTTGTTCACAATAACTTAGGAGTGATATATATACCTTAATTATTTACAACATCCCTTATTTACGCATTATACTATAGAACATACGATTATAATTTAGAACATCCCATAATGCAAGCATATTACATAATATATAGGTCTAAGGAAACACCCTAGTTGGTGGGGGGCAGGCATATGTGTTGACCCCAAAACTGGAGAACAATTCATAGGTGGTGGTGATGGGATCCCTGTCCCAATTTGGCCAAAGATGTGCCTATCCCAAGTGCTACAGAGTTGTGGAAGCAGAAACAGGCTTTGACAAATGATAATCAAGAGACAACTCAAAGGGATCAAGAGCCAATTGGGAGTGAACCTGTCAGAATGAATTAACCAAACAAGAAGAAGGATGCAACTCCAGAAGGAACACCAAAAGGGAAGAACACTGCTACTAGAGAAAGAACATCAACCAGGATGACAACTGCTACTGAAGAAGGAACATCAACAAAGAAGACAACTGGAACACCAAAAAAGAAGAAAACTGCTACCCAGAAAGGAGGAGTGCAAGGTTAGTTGAGGTGAAAAGAAGAGTCCCAAGTCAAAGAAATGTTCTAAAGAGGCTTGGAATGAAAATTGGAAGACATGGTTCAAGTTCAGAAGATCCAATATTTATGCCATGAAAACAATTAGTATGTATGTGTTTGAAATGTGTGTGTGAAAACAATTACTATGTATGTCATGAGACAATTAACATGTATATATGCATGTAATGAACTTGTAATGTCTGGCAGTAACATGTGGTCTAGAAGCTATTTTGTGTAACATATGTTTGCTTGGATAAACATGCATAAACTGCCTTAACTAATATTATGTCTTTTGTTTTAGTAAATGTGTTTCTGTATATTGTCTCTTCAAATCAAATTATGTTTATATTGCCTGACCTAATAAGTTGCAGTATGAAAACATGAATATGCTAATTTCATTGATAAAGGTGTTACAACATTCATTATGACAACTAAAAACAAGCCTACAAACACCCTCTCATACACTTGGATTTTTCCAGTTGCCAATTTCAAATTCTCTTTCGCCTTCAATCCTTCTTCATAAGTCTGATCAGATTCGGATTCAACTTTGTAAGCTTCCAAATCATGGTGCACATCATAAAATAGATCTTTGTAATAGTCAATAGGTAGTTCTTCATCCAAAAATTGATACGGCCTACACTTCCTTGTACTATTCTGGTAATAAGCAATAAACAACACTTACAACAACATAAACAAGAAAAACCGAATCTTTATTGTATACTTAACTATTGGGCAAGATATAAATCGTCTTCCAGGGTTTTTACTCGTCCATGAAGTTCTAGGGTTAATTCGATAGCCACAATAACATAGTGTCTCTCCATCGTGCAGCGCAACACTTCGATTGTTACGTCTTGGATGAAAACTTGCAGAATATGACATGGAGGATTTCTAGGGTTTTTTTTTAAAGAAAAAAGGGGAGAAGACGGGTGAAGAAGAAAGGGGATAGAGAGAGAGAGAGAGAGAGAGAGTGGGGTTGGGTGGAGTGATATAACTTTTCAATATATATATATATGTATATATATGTACAAGTGGAAATTTGACTTAATTATTTATTCATTTAAAAAATACATGTGGAAATTAATACTACGCGTGGACTATTAAAATAAATACATAAACCGAATAAAAATAATATTTAGCCGGTAAAATCTCAATATAATTGGTTTAGCCGGGTTTTTTTCCCCCAAAATAGGACTTTTTTTTTCCATCCTCAATAAAGTAAAATATGACAAGTTAAAGTAGTTTTCAAATAAAAAACCCTATTATTAATAATGACATAAAAAGAGTCACATTTCTCCTTTTGAAAAAAAAATATTCACTATTGCCAATAGTCTATTGGAACAATCACTACACGTTTTGTTGGACTCAAATATAGTCATAAAAGCTATGCAATGATTAATATTTCAATCATTTTAGTGAGGGCCTGAACAAACACAAATATGTCTTAAGTTACCAAAATAGAAAAACTTAAGTTACCAAAATAGAAAAATGCTTTAAAGTCATGAATCCATTTATGCACCTTTTTTTTTAATACTTTGTCCCAAACGAAGATGGTGTGTCGTTAGGTCCGGTGATGGAGTTTGTACAAACAGAAGTGTTCATCCAAAGTTGGCATGCTCAAATTCCTTTAATTCCATATTATAAGTACGTCATCTTAATATATATATATATATATTATATACTATAAGACAGCTGAACTAATAATTTATTAATTAATTACATCATTTAATTTCATTAAATTGACTTTTGATAATGTTATCATTTAGATAAACTACAAATTAAAAATCTTGATGATCATTATCCAAATATACTAGTATATTGATATTTATATTAATTTGTAGAAAAAGTCTCATTAATTTATACTTTTTTGTTTTCCATCAATAATTTACACTTTTTAGCTCTGAATACTTAATTTATATATATTTTTAGCCATCAACTTGAGAGAATTATTTAAAATTTGCAATCATTTAATTAATTAAAAAAAGTTCAACATATGAAATATTGTCTACAAAAATTTATTTCAAAACCTAATGACTTATTAACAAATATTAGATTAGATTTTTATAAATTATAAATATTAATATTTAGTTTAATATTTATTATATACATAAATTAAACTCTAGATACATATCTCAAACATAATAACAGATGACGATATATAATATCATCATTTTAAACACAATTGGAATTTCAAATCAAAAGTCTTAATTGTTATCAAAGAATATAGACACAATTCTAACTGTAATCAAATTATTATAGGACATGTGATTGAAAATAAACCTATGCGTGCTTCAGGTCCGCATTATGATCAAATACATATACTTGAATGTCAAGTACAGAATCACAAGTATGTTTATATTTTAATTCTTAAATATTTTTCATAATAATATCACATTATGAGTACAACTGATTTCAAAATATTCTAATAGAGAAATTATTATATATAATATGTGCCTTGTGAAATGACTACAACAAACATATCAATTAATATGTCTAGGCTAATAATGACAGTGACGAACCTATGATTATTGTACTACAACTTGCAAAATATAACACTTAAAACCGTATTTCTACAAAATTATAATTTATGACTTAAGTGTATGAAGATTTAATATTGATAATATCGTAAATCCCGTATTCAGTGTTGGACACGGGTCTAAAATCTAGTAGCCAAATATAGTAATAGTTTTTGTTTCACCAATTATGTAAATAGAAAATAATTTTTAAAAAATAAAACATAGAAAATAATTTTTAAAAAGTAAAATGTTTATAAGACATTGCTAATTACGTGAATGTGTAGAAGTTGGTTTCTCAAAAGTAAAAAATTTATATAACAATGCTAATCACATGAATTCAATCAATTCCTTTTTTATGGCTAACTAAAACAATGGCACCTCAATGTAAAAAGGTACACACATACCGGCCTAACTCAAATGCACGAAGCGTTTAGGCCACTTAATTCTACGTCCTAGAAAACTTACCCCCGAAACCCATTAAAGGTAAAACCTTATCGCCCTTAAGATCGATCAAAGTGTGTTGTTATTTCCGCATTTATCCATTGATTTTATACTGATGAATAATTGATTTGTTTAACTTATGTTAGCATCAAGTTTGTGAACAATATATCGGCTATAAGATTTTCTAATATTTTAATCTAGGCCTTTTTACAAAATTTTAGTTTAAACACGTTAATCTATTTCTTTTGATCATTCTTGACTTTATTTATTTTGTAAACTATTTGGTAATAGTCAGTAGTAAATATTGAATTGGGCACACGACCCTATATATCATTATATATCCTATCTCTGAAACATTGTAAATAAGTAAACCAATTAAAAGAGGCAGTACCTCATTCACAAAATGGACATGTTGTGCGAGAAGCTACCTTCAAATGATGATGAACAATTCAGTTGTGCAATGCAGTTGGTTACCATTTCATCATTACCCATGGTTTTGCTTACTGCAATCAAGCTCAAAGTCTTGGAAGTTATAGCTGAGGCCGGACCGGATGCCCAACTCTCGGCTAGTGAGATAGCATCCACTTTGTCAATCACCTATCCAGGTGCCCCGATTATGCTAGACCGAATGCTTCGTTTACTTGCCAGTCATTCAGTCGTTACTTGCACTCAAAGAGAACTTGAAGAGAAGCCAGTTAGAGCTTATGGGCTAACTCCTGTTGCCAAATACTTTGTCCCGAACGAAGATAGTGTGTCGTTAGCTCCGATGATGGAGTTGGTACAAGGAGAAGTGTTCATCCAAAGTTGGTATGCTCAAATTCCTTTAACTTCTTATTATATATCATAGCCAAAAAAAAAAGGTCACAATTATAGTGATTTTTTTTTACACCAATTTAGTCATCGGTTGAATTGGTCTACTTTTTTGTTTGACCTTGTTTCAACTGGTATAAGGAGTAATATAATACCATTCGACCTTTATTTTCATTTTCGCTTCTAACGCCGTTGGCTAAACAAGTAATTTTACTTCGTTGGTGCAAACCAAAGGTATAAGCTTAAGGATTGTGTGCTTGAAGGGGGGATTCCATTCGACGAGGTTCATGGAGCAAATACCTTTGAACTTCCAGCAGTCAATGGGAGCTTCAATGAAATTTTTAACAAGGCCATGGTGCACCATTCTACTATTGTGATCAAGGAAATGCTCAAGTGCTATCATGGTTTTGATAACCTCAAACGTGTGGTTGATGTCGGAGGTGGTTTAGGTGTTACCATCAAGATGATCGTATCAAAATATCCTTTTATTGAAGGAATTAATTACGATCTGCCTCACGTGATTCAACATGCACCTACCTATCCTGGTATGTTTGTCGTAACTAGCTTGTTTCATAAATTTGAAGACAATCTTACTATACAAAGCTTGTCTAAGAAAATTTTACTATAGGTATACAACATATAGGAGGTGATATGTTTCAAGATGTCCCACAAGGCGATGCTATTTTTCTGAAGGTATTTTTTGACTTGAATTATGCATGGTTTTAATTTAAATGTCTTCTCTAAACAAAAATTTCTGGAATATGACATATGTAGTGGATACTACATGACTGGAGTGATGATCATTGCTTGAAGTTGCTAAAGAACTGCTATAAAGCATTGCCAGACAATGGAATGGTTATTGTAGTTGATGCGATTCTTAGTTTTGTACCGGATTCAAGTGTTTCGACTAAAATGAACATGAACACAGACGCAATCATGATGACACAAGATCCTGGAGGAAAAGAGCGCACAGAGGATGAGTTTTTAGCATTGGCGAAAAAGGCAGGATTTAGTGGGATCAGAAAGCGGTGCTTGGTCTGCAATTTCTGGGTCATGGAATTCTATAAGTAACTAGAATTCTGCCTACTTATTTTATTTCCAAATCATTCTGATCACACATATGATCAATTATCTAATAAGTTGAAATAATGTTATGTTTTTTTTTTATGTTCAAAAAAGAAAATGTTATGTTTTGGGATCCCAACTAGTATTCATGTAACATGCTCCTTACAAGTAGTTCTAGTTTGTGGCGGATTCATAGACTAGTGTTATGCAAGGGCAAAAAAAAAAATAACTTACTTGAACATCCAAAGAGCTATAGCACGTCCGAACAACAACGATTACAACTGCAAAAAGAATCCAAATTGTAGCATAAGAGCAGAACAGGGTCCAAACAGCACCACAAATGGCTTAAAAATAGGTTCTCAAAACTATAACAATAACACCTACGATCGGTTCCAAAAGAGCACCAAAACAGCACTCAAACAACACCAAAACAGAAGCGAAACAGCTCCTGGACAACACCAAATAACTGCAAAACATAACGGCATCAAAACAGAATGTAAGCAACCAAACTATGGGCAAAACACAACGTTTTTTTCACTAAAACATGATAAAAATAAATTAAAAAGGGAAAGATAATAGATAATATTTGCTAGCTCCTGTGAATTGGAAAAGGGATTCAAGTTTTGGGAAATGTAGGCTTTTGTTGTATGTTGGGACCTATGAGCACGTCTAAACTACAGCCAATTCAGGTGCGAAAAGGATCTAGATGTAGCATTAACAGTTGGAAAGCAGGGTCCAAATAGTACCACAAATGACTTATAATTACACAACTTCCCAAAATTGCACATTAAAACCAAAGATCAGCTCCCAACCAACACCAAAACGACTGCAAGTTTGCAAAATAGCTCTTGGACAGGACCAAATTAACAACAAAACAGTAGCAAAAAACAACAAAAAAGAACGTAAGCAACAAAAATTAGCCAAAAAACAACGTTTATTTCACTAAACCATGATTTTTTTTTATTTTAAAAAAAGGTTAAAAACTGTAACTTTCCTTTACCCTTTTTGCTAAAGCGATCACTTACATTTTCATTTTTAACATTGGCTAAGCCTTCTTGCTTAGGGTGATATTTCAAAATACTTATCCTCTCGATGGGAATCTTAATGATAGTTGTTTATTATTATTCGAATTTTATTTGAAAGTTTCACACTGATAACTAGTACATACAATTCACAAATTAGATATAAATACTTATGATACAATTCGAATAACCCAAATTATGAGTCAAGAACTCAGGATTAACAAATTTACCTCTAATACAATGATGTAATATAGCGTCTGTGAATTGGATTTGTAAATCAGATTCTATGTTTTGGAATTATGGGCTTTGTTAGTGGGTTCGTGTATTTTAGGTTCGGGCCTAGTTAAAAAGTCAGGCTATTTTATTTTAATCGGTCGGGTCACTCAGGTGGTCAGTTCTGGTAAAAATGATTTGGGGTAAATTTAATCATGCTGTAAGTTTTGTTTTTTTATTTAATTTTTCAACAATCATTTAAGTTCAAATGGGAAATATTTTATAGTTTTGGTTTGATCAAAATCTTATCCATTCAACTTTATATCAATGTCTAATTGATTTGTTTGGTTTACATCAGCATCAAGTTTATTGTCATATATCTGCTAAAAAGATTTTCTAAAATTTAACTCTATGCATTCCTCTAGAACATTATAAACGTGTAAACATAATAGTACAACGAGTACCTCACTCACGCCATGGACGAGTTGTGTGAGATACTGCCTTCAAATAATGATGAGCAATTCAGCTATGCAATGCAATTGGTTACTATCTCATCATTACCCATGGTTTTGCTGAATACAATCAAGCTCAAACTCTTGGAAGTTATAGCTGAAGCCGGACCGGATGCCCAACTCTCGGCTAATGAGATAGCATCCACTTTGTCAATCACCTATCCAGGTGCCCCGGATATGATAGACCGAATGCTTCGTCTGCTTGCCAGTCATTCAGTTGTTACCTGCACTCAGAGAGACCATGGAAAGAAGCCGGTTAGAGCTTATGGGCTTACTCCTCTTGCTAAATACTTTGTCCCGAATGAAGATGGTGTATCGTTAGGTCCGGTGATGGAGTTCATACAAGAAGAAGCTTACATCAAAAGTTGGTATGCTCAAATTCCTTTCTAGAAAATACAGAGAAGTCCACATATATAGTGATGGGTTTTTTTTTTAATATCAGTTGAATTTCTTTTTTTTTGTTTCACCTTTTTTCCATGTTCCAACTTATATAATAAACACTGACCTCTATTTTTATATTACTTCTTTGTTACAAATAAAAGGTATAAGCTTAAAGATTGTGTGCTTGAAGGGGGTATTCCATTCAATGCGGCTCATGGAGAAAATACATTTGAACTCCCAACTCTCAATCTGAAGTTCAATGAAGCTTTGAACAAGGCCATGGTGCACCATTCTACTATTGTGATCAGGGAAATTCTCAAGTGCTACCATGGTTTTGATAACCTCAAATCTGTGGTTGACGTCGGAGGTGGTTTAGGAGTCACCATCAATATGATTGTATCAAAATATCCTTTTCTCAAAGGAATTAATTACGATTTGCCACACGTGATTCAACATGCACCCATATATCCTGGTATGTTTGACGTAACTAGCTTGTCTCATAAAACTTATTACAAACTGACTATACAAATTCATTACAATTGAACTATAGGTATAGAGCATGTAGGAGGTGATATGTTTCAATATGTCCCACAAGGCGATGCTATTTTTCTGAAGGTATTTTTCGACTTAAATATATGCATGCTATTAATTTATACGTCTTCCCTAAAGAATTCGAGATATGACATATGCAGTGGATACTACATGACTGGAGTGATGATCATTGCTTAAAGTTGCTAAAGAACTGCTATAAAGCACTGCCAAACAAAGGAATGGTTATTGTAGTGGATGCGATTCTTACGTTTGTACCAGATTCAAGTGTTTCTGCTAAAATAAACATGAATGTAGATGCAATCATGATGACACAAGCTCCTGGAGGAAAAGAGCGCACCGAGGATGAGTTTTTGTCATTTGTGAAAGAGGCTGGATTCAGGGGGATCCGAAAGCGATGCTTGGTTTGCAATTTATGGGTCATGGAATTCTATAAGTAGCTAGTATAATTCTGTCTACCTATCTATTTGTATACACAATATTGTCTTTCAAAGTCAACATATATTTTCATTGCAAATCACAAAAATGTAATCCATATATATAGATTTGAGTCAAGAAGGTAAATAAATAAACTTACTTGGACATCGAAAGAGCTATGAACACGTGCAAACAAGATCAAAAAAAGATGCGAAAAGGATCCAAACTGTAGCAATCATTGCTGCAAAACAGGGTGAAAATAACATCACAAATGGGTTAAAAATAGCTTCCTAAAACTTCAAGAATAACAACCGCGGAACAGATGCTAAACAGCTCCTAGACAACACCAAAATAACGGCAAAACAAGCAAAAAATAGCAAAAATAAACCTGCGGAAATAACATTAAAAAAAAAAACAGCAAAAAAGCAGTAAAAGACAATGTAAGCAACAAAAAATGGTTAAAAAAACAACGTTTCTTTCCTTAAATCATGATTAAAAAAATAAATATACAAAATAAATATAAAAAAAAGTTACAAACTACAATTTTCCTTTACAGGGTACCCATTTTGTAGTAATATGGCTAAATCTTCTTTTTATATCAGTTGGACAAGAACTAAAAAATCCATTGCCAATTTTCATCTCTTCGCTTAGGGTAATATTCCATATCCTCTCGACCAGATACCAATGAGGAGTGATGATTTTAAGCTACATTTTAATCACTTGATGATTTCTAAACAACAAATATAACAAGACTAACCCTGTGTTCTTGAGTTTTTTTTTAGAGAAAGAAAAGAAAACAAAACAAAACAAAGGATTATAATGATAAGATGACTTCTAATCATTTTATTTCCTTCATAATTTAAACAAAGAACATAGTGCAACTAATACATACAATTCACAAGTTAGATATAAATTATGAGTTATTATGCCCTAATAACAAATTTTATACCAAATTCACAGTCGCCCTGATAACAAATTTTATGACAAATTCATAGTCATACAATTCAAATAATCCAAAAGATAATGAGTTCGGATTTTAACTTTGAATTCAGTGTCGTAATGAATAATCTATACCCTTCCCCTTAAACTTTTAACAACCAGTCTAATTTATCATCCATATTTTCATTTTATATAATGTGACTAGAATATTCTTACACAATTTACACACATATACATAACAAAAACCCTAACTCCCTCGATTCACATCCCACCTCATACGTTGTCTATTTTTAACGCTGCAATGCGTAATCATCCATCTATCTATACTATCTAATAAAACAAATCACCTATTTATTTTCCTAAAACTTTCTACCTTTGAAAAACCAAAAATACCCTTATCTTTTATTCATTAATCTAAACATCTTCATCTAATATACCTATAATATCCTTAATGAAATAATTTACAGTATAGATGTCCAACACTTAAAATAACTAAAATACCATCTTTAACATCTCTTTTACATTCACCACAATCGTCGCCCCCATCACCGTCTCCACTTTCGTCCGTACTGTCGCCCCCGCCACCGTCACCACCACCACCACCTCCGCCATTACGACTCTCACCTCCGCTGCATTGCACGAGCATAGGTATTGCAAATCCTTAAAAACATTACAAATCTTAAATTTTTTAATTTTAATTCTAATCAAATAAACATCCTTATATATATTCCATAAATAAGCAAAAAAAAATACTATGAATATCTTAAAGATATCTAAAAATATGCCATTAACTATAAATAGGGCTGTAAACGAACTAAACAGTTTATGAACCGTTCAATAGGAAGTTCATTCGTGTTCGTTCGTTTTGTTAAAGGAACGAACATGAACACAAAAGTCTGTTCGTTTAATTTAGTTAAATGAACGAACATGAACAAGGCTCTCGTTCGTTCGTTTATGTTCATGAACGTTCGATAATCTGAGCGTTTGTTCGTTTTATGTTCGTGAACCGTTCTTCGTGAACAATAGTTCGTGTATGTTCGTAACATTTGTTCGTTTATGTTCGTTTACATATATAAATACCTAACTAAGTATACTTTAAAAAATAAATTAAATGTAAATATTTTTTTTCTATCATATATAATTAATACCTATTTATTAGTAGTTTAAATAAAAATACTTACTTTATAAGTATTTCATTCGTTCATTTGTGTTCGAACACAAACGAACGAACATCCATGATGTTTTTATCCGTTTGTGAACACAACATTTTGTTCGTTTATCCGTTTATGAACACAACATTATGTTCGTTTATCTATTCGTGAACCGTTCGTTAAGTTAAACGAACGAGTCTCGTTCGTGTTCATTCGGTTCTTTAAAGTCCTGACTATAAATAGATATTTTTTGAAAAAAGCTAGGACAAACATGTTTTAATAATAAGAACGAGAAAGATATGGAAGAATCTGCTAGCTAAAAACACTCCATTGGGAATTCTAAGTTTTAGAAATTGCATGTGGTCCTTTTTTTTTTTTTATTGATTTATCTTCGGTTAGGGCCTAGCTCGAAATCAGGCTATTTTAGTTTGTTCTTTTTAGGATTTAGTGTGACAGAATATAGGTAACTAACTATGGTTCAAAAGTTATAATATGCATGAACTCAAGTAATTTTTTATTGTATGCACGAACTTAGTAAAAATGTTCAAATCATGTAACATGATATACGTGGCAGCCCATCTGAGCTACCACGTGCAAGGTATTTTTTCTTTTTAACATGCCACATGTAATCTTTTGATTGGTGAGTCACAAAAAGTTGCATGATTTGAACATTTTTACTAAGTTTCGTGCATACAATAAAGGTTTACTTGAGTTCGTGCACACTATAACCTTTCAGGCATAGTTAGTTACACATGAGTTAAGAATGCAGATTCTAGAATATTCAATACAAGGCTGTGAAGAATACCTCTAACGGTATGAAAAGGAAAGTCGTACATGCTATAACTCATCAACGACGCGTAAAGAAGACTTAGTCTGCGTTGATTTCAGCTAAGGAGAAAAGATTCAACGGTCACTTGATTGGTCAAGATACCCTCCAACGTTCAATCAACGAAGACCTGGAAGATCCCTACAATTTCGCATAGTTAGTTAGATTCTAGGTCTATATAAACGAAGGAGGCTGATCGATTTAGGCATCATATCGTATTTTTACTCACTGCATACTACTCACTCAGTCACTTGTATTTACACACATTGCATTTCTCTCATATTCATTCTTACAGTTAGATATATCGATCAACCGAATTCCACCATTTGTAAACATTTTAACAATAATTACTAAAAGAACAAAGGTAGAGCCGGTTGTTTCCTCCCGGGTTTTTTATGCCGACGATCTTTAAAGGGTTAAGGGCTTTTCCTCGTCAACAAATATCGTGTTCTTGCTCTTTACTCTAACTGTTATTTCCTCTTTAAAGATTGCATTCCTACTCGATTTAATTTGAGCTCAAGAGGTATTCATATTCCGTCTCATGAATGTCCTTTCTGTCCATTGGGAGTCGATACAATGTTCCACTTATTTGCTGATTGTGCTTTTGCCGAGGAAGTAAGACAACACTTATGCTCATGGTTGCGATTTAACATTCCATGGAATTTGCCAGAGGAGATTCAGGTGTGGATTGCTTCAAATCAATGGACGAAGAGGGCTAAAGACATGGTTAGAGCCATCTGTTTCGTGTGGTGGTGGTCAATCTGGAAACACCACAATTATATTATTTTTAACTCGAGACGGCCTACTGTGTATGAAGTGTTCTCCTCTATCGTTTCATTATCTTTCTTTTGGTTGTCAAAGCGGTGTAACACTTTTTGTTGTCAAAGCGTTTCATTATCTTTCATTATCTTTGAATCTCAACATATTTTATAAGTCCTTAACCTCACGAACGAAAGTTTGGTTACATTATTGATTTAAGTATTTATCATAGATTATCTTAGGTAAATTTTTGACCAAAACAATCATCTAGAAGAAGACTTGGTACACATGGTCTGTCATGTATATACCTTTTGTTTAACTAAGCTAAATTATGATATGTTGAACCTACATTCTTGTTATTGCGATGATTCATTACTCATTAGTTATGACTTAAATTTGTTGTGATAGTTTTTCCTTTTCATCATAAAATGAGGAAAAAATAAAAGTCAAAACTTTTTAAGTCTGACAATATTATTTTTGTCGTATATTATCAAACATGTTTCATGTTATTATTATTATACATTATAAAACGTTAAAGCTTAAAACATATATAATGGTATACATCTAAAAAATAAGTGTATACGAATTTTCCATGTTTCAAAAACATATTGAAAACACATGAAATAAAATCCAAATCAACAAATTTTAAAAAAATCCTAAGAGATTGCAAGAATTATTAACTTAATTAGGTAAGTTCAAATATGAAATATATTTTATAGTTGTAGCTTTCAATAAAATCTTATCAACTTAATTGGGTATCAATGTCTAATTGATTTGTTTGGTTTTACGTTAGCATCAAGTTCATAACAACATTTCAGCTAAAAGATTTTCTAATATTTTAATTTACTCTACGCCTTCATATAATATAAAAATGTAAAGCAATATTATTAGAAGTAGACAAGTAGTATCTCACTCACACAATGGACAAATTGTGTGACAAACTGCCTTCAAATGATGATGAACAATTCAGTTGTGCAATGCAATTAGTTACCATCTCATCATTACCAATGGTTTTGCTTACTGCAATCAAGCTCAAAGCTAGTCTTGGAAGTTATAGCTGAGGCTGGACCGAATGCTCAACTTTCGGCTAATGAGATAGTATCCTCTTTGTCAATTACCAATCCAGGTGGCCCGGATATGGTAGACCGAATGCTTTGTTTGCTTGCAAGTAATTCGGTTGTTACTTGCACCCAAAGAGACCATGGGAAGAAGCCGGTTAGAGCTGACGGGCTTACTCCTGTTGCCAAATACTATGTCCCGAATGAAGATGGTGTGTCGTTAGGTCCGGTGATGGAGTTAGTACAAGGTGAATTGTTCCACCAAAGCTGGTATATATGCTCAAATTTCTTTCAAGTTATAAGCATACCATATAAAAAAACAGAGAATTCCTTTCATTTTTGTTTGATCATGTTTCCAATTATATAATACAAATTTTTAGACCTTTATCATCATTTTTGTTTTCAAAGGTGGTAAGGTTAATCAAGTTGTTTTCTTTTTTACAAATTAAATTAAGGTATAAGCTCAAAGATTGTGTGCTTGAAGGGGGTATTCCATTCCAAGAGCTTCATGGAGCAAGTACATTTTGAACTTCAAGCACTTAATGAAGTTTTTAACAAGGCCATGGTCCACCATTCTACTATTGTGATCAAAGAAATGCTCAAGTGCTATCATGGTTTTGATAACCTCAAACGTGTGGTTGACGTCGGAGGTGGTTTAGGAGTCACCATTAATATGATTGTATCCAAATATCCTTTTATCAAAGGAATTAATTACGATTTGCCAAATGTGATTCGTGATGCACCTACCTATCCGTTATGTTTGTCGTAACTAGCTTGCTTCATAAAATTAAACACCAGGGGTGGAGTTATTAGGGGGACTG
Source organism: Erigeron canadensis (assembly GCF_010389155.1). Lineage (NCBI taxonomy): Eukaryota > Viridiplantae > Streptophyta > Magnoliopsida > Asterales > Asteraceae > Erigeron > Erigeron canadensis. The sequence goes on from NC_057761.1 coordinate 4,079,928, forward strand.
GGGGTGCTTAGCCCCCGCCAACCATTCATGTTTTCCATTGCAAGGCTAGCTAGCTCATAACCAACTAATACAAATGTTGTTTTGAATCAAGTCACTCTCAATCTATAAATATATAATTTCTAGCCATGGTAGTTCAAATAAAACATTATATTCGGTCCATAAAAGTAAACCATCGCAATAAAGTTCTATTTTACTAAAATTTTATTAAATGATTATGTCTTTCACATTATATTGTATACAACGATCGGAAAAGAAATACGGTTGAGTCTCCCTCAACGTGAAATCTTGACTCCGCCTCTGTTAAACACAATCTTACTCTACAAAATTCTCATCTCATAAAATTGTACTATAGGTATAGAGCATGTACGAGGGCCGGGATATGTTTCAATATTTCCCACAAGGCAATGCTATCTTTCTGAAGGTATTATATCGAGTTATATATAAATGTATGTTTTTGATTTAAATGTCTTGCCTGAACAAAATTTTCTGGAATATGACATATGATGTCGATACTACATGACTGGAGTGATGATCATTGCTTGAAGTTGCTAAAAAACTGCTATAAAGCATTGCCAGACAAGGGAATGGTTAACGTACTAGATGCAATTCTCACTTTTGTACCAGATTCAAATGTTTTGACTAAACTAAACATGAACATAGATGCAATCATGCATGATGGTACAAGATCCCGGAGGAAAAGAGCGCACCGAGGATGAGTTTTTGTCATTGGCGAAAGAGGCTGGATTTAGTGGGGTCCGGAAGCCATGTTTGGTGTGCAATATCTGGGTCATGGAATTCTATAAGTAACTAGAGTTCTATCTACTCATTTTGTATACACATTATTATCTTTCAAAGTTAACATATATTTCATTCCAAATTGGAAAATGTAATAATAATGTTGTTTTAGATAAATATAAATATATAATATAATGTTGGGTTTTATGTTGAACAATTTTATTATCAAAAAAGATAAAATACAATGGCTGCAGGATCATCGATTCTTTAGTTAAAATTGGAATATAGATGTGATATATAGATAATTTGTAAAACAAATAATAAAGTAAAACAAATAATACAAGATCTTGATCTTTAGATTATGATTAAATTGATACATGAAGATTCACGAAGCAATTGATGCATGATAATTTTCATGATATACAGTGATTTTCATTGAAAATAAACCTATTATTTTATTTGTTTTACTTTAATACTTGTTTTATTTTACTTAAAAAACCTAGATAATATAGATATATATTTTTTTGAACAACAGTGGTGTTTGGACTTAGCGGCATGCCTCTTTATTGTTCGGTAGATCTCGACCACGTCACCAGTACAGTTAATCCGATGGCATGACTGGCGGTGGAAGTCTAACTACCGTTCTGGAGGAAACTAGCTAAATGCTAGAGAAAACCGTCATGCTCCACCTCATTGGCAAAGACTTCCGAATATGCCTTTCAGAGATTTTGAACATGTAACCAACATTTGGCTGAAAGACATAAGGGCATTAAGTGTCCAGTTGGGCTAAATTCCAAGGACAAGATAATATATACTCCTTCCGTCCCAATTTAAATGTCCAAGTTTGATTGTTCAAGTCTTTCTTTCGCAACTTTGAACATTAATATTATTCTTTATGTTTTATAATACTTGGCGAAAGTTATATCATTATAAAATACATTGAAAACTTAATCGATTCATATATATTACATCAAGTATTACATTACACAAATAGAATTATAGACGGTCAAAGTTAATCATAAAAGACTAAAAATGTCAAAATAGGACATTTAAATTCGGATGGAGGAAGTATATTGATGCATGCATATATCTATGGATCATTGATTTTGGTTATAAGTTATAAAAAATATGGATATCTTTCGAATATATGTAGATTTGTATATGTGTAGATCTGAAGAGGAAGAGCAAAGAACCCATATCAGGATTAGACCCATTTCGATCGAAGAAAAAAAATTGTTTAGAACTAAAAAGACCAATATACCCTCATACGTAATGAACATGATGGGATTAACAGAGTCACATTAATATCCGTTAGAGTAAGGGATATGTAATTATATAAAAAGTCGTCATAAGGGTATGTAGTGATACGGAAAAACAATAGGGGTGAAAACTGAAAAACTGATTACCCCGGAGGTATGTAATGAAATAAACTCCTACGGAGTATTATTTAAAGACTTTGTATTGTTTTTTATTTGGGCCGTTAATCTCTTCATCAGCCCAACACATCAGACGCAAAAGGAGGCCCATATTCTTGTTTGGTTCTGTCGGCTCACGAAAAAGAAACAAGTATATAAAGCTATTATTTTCGAAGAAGAGAGGGTCGACACATTCTTTGGCTGCGTTTTTTACGAAGGGACGAAGGAAGATGCAACCTATGGACGAGTTTTCTCATCAAATATTATGTCCGGCTATATTTAACTTACTAGTCCTAGTACGGTAGTTAAGCTATAATAAATAGTATGACCGTGTGTTATTTTAAAGATCGATATAGTCCAATTAGGTGTCCAGTTTCACCTAAAATATTTGTCATGCTAATAATTCTTGAAGTGGGCATGAAAAGTAGATCTTTACAAACTTCTTTTTCTTTTTATGTTACAATTGGTATAGAACAAAACATTACAAAATTAATTTGTTTTGTTGGATTAAAACCAAGATTACTCTTTCTTTTATTTTGCGGCTACAATAAGAACCCTTTGTTGCTCGTGCTATTTATGTTTTAGACGGAGCCATATGATTATTAATTTTATATATATATATATATATATATATATATGTCTTTTACCTGCACGATGTTCGGCTAATTAAAATATCGTAAAACCAGTCAACAAAAACATTAAACAACATGAGTTGAATCTGGACTCGACTACATACGTTATAAAGAAAGATTATAACATATTTTCTATAAAATACATAGCAACAATGCAACTCAAAAAATATCCCAATATGTCTTATTGTATGTATGTCAAAATGGTAATCGATTTTTACAAATGATTATACATCAACAAAAAAACCAACCAATTACATACATAAAAATCTAAAAACAACCCAATACTTATTTTAATAAAATAAAAAGTTAGATAAATAAAATATTTAATTCTAATCTTTATATATACTAAAAGACAACTGACCTAATAGTTTATTGACCAATCACATCTCTCGATTTCTTCTAATTGAATTTTGATGATGTCATAAATAAATTAGATAAATAATAAACTAAATAATTATAGATAATTAAGTAAAGCTAGCTTATCAAATAAACATAAAACATTCGGACTTTTAATTGTTTTCATAAAGATACATGAACTCAATGTTAAATTAGTGATAATCACAAAAGACTTTTAAGGTTACCGAATTGGTAGATGTTCAACATCTTTATCTTAGTATAGATTAAGATTATGTATATATTTTTTATTTAATATTTTATCTTAATTAATCTTTTTATTTTAATTAATCTTTTTATAGACTTAAAATATAGTTGTTCTAATATTTTATCGATCAATTATAATTGTTAGTTTACCAAGTCGACTGTCTCAAATATGTGGTAAATAACCATGTATTTGACACTTTAGTTTACCCAAGACTATCTCAAATATGTGGTAAATAACAATGTATTTGACACTTCGCTAAATTTAAATTTAGTATATACTAAAAGACAACTGACGTAACCTCAATTGAACAATTACAACTACTAATCTTTCTAATTTAAGTAAATTAACATATTTGGGATAACTCAGAACATAAATAAAAAATATAATAACTAATAGCTACATTATTATTCATAATATATGATAATATAAAAAACTGTCAGATTATGACTGATACAAAGATTAAAATTATATTTTATGAATATGGGTCAATGTTTCAGTATTAAGTTATGTTACTTTGATTTTTGTTACATTGTTTATATTTTAATTTTATCGTTATTTTTCATAATTTTAATTACATTTTTTATATATGAATTCACCGGTTTCTTCATTCACAACTTTTTTTAGATCACATATATATTTAATTTTAATTTAATATATCATAAACAATTCGTGTATTTGACACGGGTCTAAATCTAGTATACACTATATTATACGTAGGTCCATGTTTCAATAATCAAAGTAGCTATCGATGATGTATTTAATTACACGTGATCTTCAATTTTGGTTATGAAAAAAAACAAATTTTTAGCTAAAATAAATAGATTTTAATACCTATATAGCATTAGAAATTAGGTAAGTCATTACTTTTTAATATTTAAATTAATTTTATTTTAAGAATAGAAAAATATTATTAAAAATATGTGGAGATGCCACATAAGATTTATCCTATGTGGCAATGTTATAAGATAACTTTTAGTTGATGATGCTTTAGAATCGTTCGGATTCCTACTGTTTTAATAATTACTAGGTCTTTTACCCGCACGACGTGCGGTTATTTAAAAATGTTGTTTTAGTTATATGAATATTTATAATAACTTTTAACAACTATACATTATTTAGGCATGTACATATAAATCTATATTATCATTAAATGAAAATTTTTACATTTATTGAAATAGATAAATTCAAAATATAACTCTTATTATTTATGAAAATCTTTGCATTTATATAAAAACATACGTTATCAAATATTCATATTAACTATCACATATTATACTTCATGAAAATCTTTGCATTTATATAAATACTTCATGAAGTTAAAATGTAAATATAATGTAAAATCATAACGATCTTATATTTTTTGCAAAGTGATATGTGACTTATTAGAATTTCATCACACTCTTTCAAAGAAAATAGTTTCATAAAACTTACTTCATCAAATAATAAAATTCATAAAAGTTGAAAAGCTTTAATTAGATATAGTTAGAAACCAAATTCAAATTATAATTAGATTACAAAGAACAAACCTATGATTCAAATTACGTTGAATTTACAGTAATTGATAATCGTTTTTATAAAACGTAAAATCACCACCACGAAAAGGATAAAAAACTATATTACAATGTGATATATAATATTGGTTATATGAGATAGTAAAATTAAGAAATAAATAATTTGAAAACCAAATATATTCCAATTTTAAAAATAGATTTTAAATTCATACGGTTTCTATTATGATATAAAATGTGATTTTTTACTTTTATTTTTGTAAGATTTTGTTTATATATAGATTTATTTTTATTTAATTTAATAGTTTTAGATAATATAATTTTGTAGATTTATATATTGTAAAAAAATATAGAGATGCCACATAGGATAAAGACCTATGTGGCAATTTTTAAAAATAGCTTTAAATTGTAGAAGGCTTTAAAATGTTAGGATAATTATTGTTTTAATATTTATATAGATAGATAGATAGATATAGACATTTAAGAGGATTTATCGTAAAGATTTATAGATATTAATTTTAATTTGTACTTGTATTATAAGGAATACAATAAGATTGTTAAATATTTGAATAAAATATGCTAAATATGGATTAGTTGACAATATAATTTAATTAAAAAAAAATTAGGAAACTTAACTTATGATTTAAATGGGACAGATGTCATTCAAGAAAATCGCCATGTGTCGCATTAAGGATGCTGCAATCCTGTTTTAGTATATTGGTAGATATATCTTCCGATAAATAATTTAATAAACTTTACTTTCGGTCATATACATTAATTTTTTTTATTATTATAATTCATATAATCGATTGAGTATTTATTCACTATTATATAATTTGAATTTTCGTAAGACACTTTATTGTAAGTTAATGGTTTGAGTCGAGTCCCAACATTAGAAATTAAGACAAATCGTTTAATTAGTATAGGTTGTGCTCAAAAACGTTCATGTCAATTAATAATTAAATTTATGTCTATGTAAATTAGAATAAATACTCGGTAAAGTTTATTTAGTGAATTGATGCGACTTTGGGGATTTGGGAAGAGTACACTTTATTATTATTGTTTATGACTTTTTTTATTATTTATTTTTACAGCGAGTTAGTAATTAGTAGTTAGCATTCGAGACACCACATTGACATTCAAATGGATAATATGTGGAGCTTGAACCATGCATGTTTGGGATGAAACCAGGACTCTCGAAAACCCTCATAATAATCCATTCCTAGGAATTGTGGTTCAAAATCTAATGGAATTTTTTTGGTACAAACCCTTACCAATTTGCCACCAACCTAGTGACATTATTTTATCTTTTTAAGTCTAGCTAATTAACTTTATCTTTAGTTTAGTTAATTAATTTTACTTTTAATATTATCTTTAAAGCCAAACAAATTGTTACAGTTTAATTATAACCACATATGTTTTTGGTGAAAATTATATTTACTTACCCTATCTGACATAAAATATATAGATTTAATTTTTGGTCGTCATTTCAACAACGATCAATATTTACCACACATATAGTCTTGTTTGTGTGTTTCTAGAAAACAACGATAAGAAGAAAAAAATGGGGGTGCTTACGGTTCAACAAAGCGGGACAAAAATATTATTAAATAAATTGTATGTATTGTACGGATAATTGTCCATCAAAAGGTCTTATGAAATCAAATAATACCTAACTTTTTAAGGTCGAAGGGAATGGGCCAGGACAAAGATATTATTAAACAGGTTACATGTATTGTATGAATTGTCAATCAAAAAGTCTTAAATATCACCTAACTTTTTATGGTCGAAGGGAATGTACCTGGGGCGTAATAAAGTCGGACACATTGTCAAACTCGAACTTGACTAGATTATAAAACTCGAAGCTTGAAATTTGATTCTAGCTTCACCGAGACTTTATTTTTAAGGTCGAGTGTGACTTACAAATCGACACTTTTAAGTGCGATTCGGCTCGACTTGATTAAGTATTAAATTAATATCTAAATCAAATTAGTCATATAAACTTGAAAGCTTTAAGCTGGACTCGATTAAGTAGTATATTAATTATATAAAAATATATAATATTCAAGGCTAAAATTGCACGTAAGCACAAATTTGTCAAGTTCGCGAGCTATTTGAATAGGCCATTTGAAACTTGATCTCGACTTGAAAGTCTATTCGAGTAGCTTGAGCTCGGCTTGACTCAAAAGGAACCAATTTTGAATAATTTGCAAGTTGATTTCGAGTAGCTTACGAACTGTCTCTTCTCATTTACAAGAGCGAATCCAACCCTTCGCTGCCTGCTTTTTCGCTTTGGTTCGTCTAAAACACTACTCCCATTTGGTTACTTGGCAAAAGTATTTGTTTTGGCAACTTCTCTATATCGCCTAACATTCTTCTCTCGCTGACTATCTTTACCAACTCTCTCTCTCTTAATTTTTCACTCTCCAACCAATTACCTATAGCCACTTGTCGAAAATCCCCCAACAAACTTAGCTAGGCCAACTCCCATATCTTTTGAAGGCTATTAAATGTATAACTAGGCAGTGCAAGATGCAAGACCCTACTTGGGTCCTCTTAATCTAAAGTTTGAAATGCATCATTTTAAAATGTATTGTATGAGAAAAAAAAAATAGTTTTATTTACAAATGTTTTATAACTTAAGAAGGTGCTTCCATTCATCTAATGATAAAATAAAAAATCTCAAAATCACATACTTAAAAGATGTCTTTATACATACAAATTTACAATTGAAGAGAATATATATTACTTAGTATACTACTTATAGCGGGAAGGCTAGAAATGATAAGATATTCGAGCAAATAACAGTATTCATTGACAAGGTGTTATAAAAGATCAAGCCAATAAGTTTCTTATGGTAAAGATACAGTAGGTAGAGCTAGGATTTTTATTATGTGATCGCCGAACAGTTTTGATGATACTAAGTGTAAAATTAAAATACAAAATTTAATTACAACTAGTTTGGGTTAACAATTGCCTTAAAACTGAATAAATACTTAAAAATAGTACTAGAAATATAAAAATTTATAAGAATTGGAGTAAATGGCCGATATCGTCTTTGTGGTTTACCCTAAAAATCAAGTTTCGTCCTTAGATATCGGAAATGACATTGGCAGTCCTTTTGGGGAGCATAAGGATCAAGTCCAATCAATTATGTAAACGGACGTTATCTTTTCTCGATTTTCATTTCCCTCAATAAAGGACAAATCATGATATTTTTTCCCCTTTCTTTTCGTCCTTCTAAATATATACCATCTATAATTTTTTTTTCTCACAACCTTCAGCATCTTCACCAACAACAAAAAAAAGTTCAACCCATAATCAAAATCATTCACAAAATATAGTCATTGCCCGCGCGATGTGACGGTACTGCAGTGGTGATGTCGGTGGGGGCCAGTCTTGTGGTGGCGGCGGCGGTAGTGGTTAAAGGATATATGTTGTAAATAATTTAATTAAAGGTAATATATGTATATTATGTGGAGATAATTAAGTTAATAAATAAATGAGATGAGTAGTTTGGATATATTAAGTTCTTTTTCGAAAAAATAATAGAGCTAAATGTTTTATAAGGTAGTTAAAATATGAGAGAATTAATTTTGAAACCATAAAAAAGTTTGACTATATCTTGCCCGTCCAATTCCACTCACAAGAAGGAATGAATGAATTTTACAACTCTAATGCATTTATGAATTTCCTCAGGTTAACCCTAACATGACTCATGTTAGAGTAATTTGAGTGTTTGGATGAAAATTAAAGGCTAAGATTTAAAAATGATCCATTAATTTATTCTATTGATTTTCATTCAACGGTCAAGATCTCCCTAACTTGACTTAAGTTGATTCTTCAACTTGAGAGAATCCTCTCCCATCACAAAATTAGATTCAATCCAATGCAATTCCTTTCACGCGTCAATCTCATTTGGTGTTCGAAACTTAAACACATGTAAACCAAAAGCTTTTGATATAATCAAATCATCAAATATAAAATAGTTAATGATAACAGAAAATTATAGTAACAACAATAATAATGACAAAATAATAAGAAGATGAAGCAACAACAGTAGCAATGCTTCTTCAAATTTTTCTTCACCTGAATTTGAGTTCTTTACTTGTTTTCCCAACAAACCACTCTAGCGGCATCCTTCCCCCCTTCACCGTCCCACCACCAAAGACCACCCACCATCTAAACATTCCAACGACAACAACCGACAAGAAGATACAATTAACTATGGCAACAAACAAGAAGTTATGATTACAAGCAATGGCGTATTTAGACATTTAAGTTGGGGTATGCACTTACACTAATTGTGTTTAGTTACTGTTGAGTCTTGGATTCGCTGACCAGACTTGCTCGCTGACGTGTGTCGTCAGCGAGTCCAGTGACTCTCTTCAGCGGGTTGTATGCTGCCCAATTTATTGGTCAGGGTGGGAAGATTTCAAACCAGATGAAGACAAAAGTCACATGGTGGTTCTTCCAACTGTAATTTACCTTGTATGGCAAAGGTACAGTTGGGACCAAAGCAAGGGTTTTCTCTTTCATGCCCGTTTTGGTAAAGAAGACAAAGGCTCCTGCATGCAAGTACTTCGAGCCAATGGTAGATCGACAACCACCATCATGTCACGATCAATGCAAGGTTGTGCTGCCCTAATTCTCCTCTATAAAAGGCAACACAACCGCAACACATCAATTGTGTTTCTCACCATAAAAAGTGTGTGTCACTAATTTTGTAATTGTTTAAGTTTGTAGTGTGTCTAGACTTAGCAATTACCTTGTTCATTTGTATTCTTGTAAGACAAGTTATAATATCGACCATGTATTCATCGTTTAATCAATGATATATATGATTAGACTTGCTTAGATCTTTTGCATTTGAACTTGTTATTGTTCTTGTTATTTACTTTCTTCCCTTTACTTTTTGCCTAGTTAATCATAATATAAGTTGTGCATTCGTGGACCATCAAGTGGTATCAGAGCCACCGTTCCTAAATTATTGGAACAAGATATGTTTGCCTTCTTGTATTTACATTAACTTTATGTTCTCCTTTCTCTCTTTAAAACTTTCTTTTCGGTAAAACAAGAACATGTCTACTATTCCTTCCCTTGTGAATACACGTGACTTTGGTTATGTGTCTGTTCCTCCCAAGTTTGAGCCCAAAGATTTTGGGTCTTGGAAGGAAAGAATGCTTCTTCACATAGTAGGGGTGGAACCTTATTTAATGACCATCTTAACAGTTGGTCCCTACGTACCCACTTATGTCCAAGGAACTCCAGGAGCCACACCTGAAGCTCCTGAGATTGTGACTGATCTGGTAAAACTAGAAGTCTAATGGACAGATGATGAGCGGAGACTGGTAAATCTTGATTCCAGACTTAAAAACATGATTGTCACCACCCTTCCTACTGACATCATGAAGCTCATCATCAAATGTCCCACTTCCAAGGAAGTCTGGGATAGATTGTGCAGCATGTACGAAGGTTCTGTTGACACAATTAAGACCAAGAAAATTGACCTAAAAAGGGCCTATGAAAACTTCTTCTCTCTTCGTGATGAAAGTCTTGACAGCACCTATACCCGTTTCAAAGGGTTGCTAAATGATATGACTAATGTTGGCATTGACCATGATAATTTTGAGTTGTGCCATAAATTCATCAATTCCCTTCCTCTTAAATGGCAAAATTTGAGACAAATCCTTCGTACCACCACACAGATCCAAAATTATGATCTCGAGGAACTTTTTGGTGTTCTTCAGTTCGAAGAAAAGGCTTTGGCTCAAAACATACGAGCTGCTACTGATGCTCATAGACATGCAGGTCCATCTTCTTTTACCAGCACGTCCACCTTTTCTGTCTCTGACCCCCTTGCTCTTGTTTCTGCTATACCCATAAATCTTAACGTGGGTGTCAGCAACTCAACTCTTCCTCCCTCTATCCAATCTCTTGTTGATGATCTTGACGCTGAAGAGAAACAAGAGATGTTCAACAATTTCATGGAATTTTCCCTGATCGATGGGGAGAGGTATTCTCGAAAATGGAACAACTGTAAGTCGGTTGCTCCATATATGATAAATCTCAAGAGGAATGCTGGAGGTGTGGCAGAAAAAGCCATTACCGAAAGGAATGCAAGGTTTCTATTCCTACCCCTGCTGCTCCTAAAACTAATCCTTCCAAATCTGCTGATGAGTACAGGAACAAATACTATCAGCTAAAAGCAAAAATTGCTGAAGAGGAGGAGGCCAAAACACCAGCCAAAGGACTGGTCACTGAAGAGCATGATTGGGCCGACTCTGATGAGTTTGATGATGAAGAGTACGAGGATGCAATGTGCTTAATGGCACTTGCTGATGGTGATGCACTGACAAAAGACCAAGTCTCTTCCAGTCAGTGGGTGAATGTCACTGTCAAAAAGGTACACTCTCTTTCTTCAGCTACAAATGAGGATAAGACCAAACTTATTAAGTCTTTGTCCTGTGATCTTCAGTTCGTAGAATCTCTATGATCATAAAAACTCATGAAATTAAAAAATGTTCATGTTGAGCTTCAATCTTATGAGTTGCTGACTCAAAAGCTTCAACTTGAGAACGAACAACTCAAGGGTGAAATAACTAATCTTAAGAAGATTGTGACCTCTTGGTCAAAAGCTTCTAAGTTTCACCATCAATGTTTAAGTGAACAAGTCCCTGCAAAAGTTCAGGCATTGATAAGTGGTGATTATGACACTGCTGCTTCACTGGCTGACTCGTTCAAAGATGATGTGAAACCATAAATCTCCATTCCCCATTCTGTTGTAGTCTCCTCTGATGAGATGAAGAAATGGTACTTTGTCATTGGACAAAACAATTACCATAAAGAAATTGAAGTAGGTACTACCTCTTCTTCCTCCAGCAATCAAGCTATGCATGCTGAGGAAAATGGTAGAAGCTCTTTTACTAGCATCATCAACATCTTCTTTCATCTTCCCATTGTTGGCATGATGCCAAATGAAGGAAGAGTTCAGTACTCTTCTGGGGAATCGTTTGAAGGTGACATCAATAGCGATGGTTTTCAACCTATTGCACCTCAGCAGCTCACCATAGGAGCTGCCAAACCTTTCAAACGTAGCTTAATTCCTGTTCCTTATGACTATAGCACTCCTCTGAGTGCTAATACTGGTAGTCAGCAATCCCAATCTTTCTCTATCCCTTCTTCCTCCAGTTAGCAAGAAAACACACATGCTGTGAACAATTATGTCCAGCATGAGCGTCTGATAAAATGACGTGTTAGGTTCGCTGATGTGAAGTCTGATCAGCAGATACAACCTGTACTTACTCGTTCAAGAAACAATTCTCAAAACAGGTCTAACACTCCTTAGCGTGGGAATGTGTCTCATCAGCAAGTAAGATCGATAACCCCTCAAAGAGGATACTTGCCTCATCAGCAAGTAAGATCGATTACTCCACAAAGAGGAAACTTGCCTCATTAGCACGTAAGATCGATTACTCCCCAGAGAAGACACTTGCCTCACCAGCAAGTGAGATTGATCACTCCCCAAAGAGGACAGTTGCAAAACCAGCAAGTGAGACCCACTATCCCACAAGAACGTCTCTTGCCAAATCAGCAAGGACAATCCTTTGTTCTTAATAAAGAGTATCTACCTCACAAGCAAGTGAGGTCAGTGACTCCTCATCGCCAATCCAGGCCTATGACTCCCAGCAGAGTACACAAATCTCATCAGCAGGGTCCCTCTACTTCTTCTCTCCCTGCTGAAACACTAGCCCGGACAATAATCAGAGGATCACAAATTCCCCAAAATCCTCCAAATGAATCAAATAGAGAGTCCATTCTTGGTCCTATTCCATAGATGCCTCCACCCAGACCTAAGCAAAGAAACAAGTCTAAGTCTAAACAAAAGGGTAAGGCATCATCATCTTCTGACCCTCAAATTAATGAGCTAACTCAGTGAGTTAACGATCTCTCTTCCCAACTAAGAGAATTTCTCATTCAGAATCGAAAAGGTAACTCCTCTGACAAAAAGTGCTACTTGTGTAGCAGCAAAGGACATGTTGCTTCTGAATGTGAATGCGTTAGCTCTATAGAAGCTCCTGAGGTCATTCAGAAAAATTCTTCTCTTGCTGCTGAAGCTTCTTCCTCCACCAGAGTCAATGAGAACCCCTCATCAGAACCTGAGTCTAGTGATGCCACTGCTATTACTGAGGAAAATGTTGCTGAGTACATCTCTTCTTAGCACATCTCTTCTCCTCACTCTCAAATGGTAGTTACCAATGGTTTTGGTGAACCTGCCATGCTAGTGGAATACAGTGATGCTGATGTTGTCAGCAACTATGTGTTTCTCAGCAGCAATGGTGGAAACATCATGCCTCATGATGAAAATGATAGACCCCTGATGATTTGTGAAATTATCCCACTCTTGAAGAAGCTCTTTCTAGTGAGGATTCTACTACCTCAGTTGTACCCAGTTTTAGTCCTGCTGACATAGCTGTCAGTGAGGTTGGAAGTGAGCCTCTCTAAATCCCTCTGTTGTATCCATGCAGGGCTCGCTGGGAAAAGGAGTGTGGTATTTGGATAACGGATGTTCAAAGCACATGACTGGCGCTAAGTCCCTGCTAGATAACTACACTGAGGCTCCTGACCCTACTGTTGTGTTTGGTGATAACTCAACTGGACAAACTGAAGGGTATAGTCTTCTCTCAAATGGACTCATCAAGTTCAACAAAGTAGCTTATGTAAATGGGTTGAAACACAATCTCATCAGCATAAGTCAACTTTGTGATGCTGACTACAAGGTAATCCTTGCTAAACATCAAGGCACCATAGTAAATGTCAACAAGGAAGTCGCCTTGGTTGCTCCAGGAAAAAGAGATGTATATCTTGTCGACTTCACTCCTGTCAAAAATGACAGTGAGACTTGTTTCTTTGCTAAGTCAGCATCTGAACTCAATTGGTTATGGCACAAGCGCATGTCGCACGTGAATTTTAAAACCATCAATTCTATGGCCAAAAAGTACCTTGTTCGAGGCCTTCCTCATCTCTCCCTTGAAAAAGATAGACTTTGTGGTGCTTGTGAAAAAGGTAAAAGCCATAGATCTTCTTTCAAAACAAAGCAAGCCAATTCTGTCAAAGGCTGCTTTCATCTTCTTTCAAAAAGGTCCATGTGAAGAAGATGAAAACAACCTTTTACTGAATTGGCTTGTTTTGTTTTAAAGGTAGATCTATGGCTTTTACCTTTTTCACAAGCACCACAGAGTCTATCTTTTTCAAAAGAGAGAGGAGGAAGGCCACGAACAAGGTTCTTTTTGGCCAGAGAATTAATGGTTTTAAAATTCACATGCGACATATGCTTGTGCCATAACCAGTTTAATTCAGCTGCTGACTTTGCGAAGAAACATGTCTCACTATCAGTTTTGATAGGAGTGAAGACTACAAGATATACATCTTTTTTCCTTGGTGCTACCAAGACGACTTCCTTGTTTATGTTCACAACAGCCCCTTGATGCTTATCAAGAATCACTTTGTAGTCAGCATCATAGAGTTGGCTAATGATGATGAGATTATGCTTTAATCCATTTACATAAGCAACTTTGGAGAACCTTATGAGACCATTGGAAAGAAGACCATACCTTTCAGTTTGTCCAATAGAATTATCACCGAACACTACAGTAGGACCGGGTGCCTCTGTATAGTTATCCAAGAGGGACTTAGAGATAGTCATGTGTTTTGAACAGCCGCTGTCCAAGTACCATACTCCTTTTCTCAACGAGCCCTGCATGGATACAATAGAAGGATTTAGGCGAGTTCACTTTGGAACTCATCAATGGCCATGTCAGCAGGATTAGGAGTGGGTACAGCAGAGGTAGTTGTAGGCTCTGTAGAGAGAGCCTCCTTAAGAGAGATATAATGCCCCAAACCGACATATCCATGGGATCTATCGTTCTCATCAAAGGTAATAATATTAATACCATTGCTGTGTAGAAATACATAGCTGCTGACAACATCAGGAGCACTATATTCTATTAACATAGCAGGCTCACCAAAATTGTTTGAAATGATTCTTTGAGAATGAGGAAGAGATATGCGCTGAAGGGAAATATGTTTAGCAACGTTTGCATTAGTGACAGAAGAGGTGTCACTGGAGATAGGTTTAGGAGAACGAATCTTAATGATCCTAGTAGAAGAAGAGGATGCCCCAACAGATAAAGATGAAGGTGGTTGTATATATAGCATTTTTTGTCAGAGGTGTTGCCTTTTTGACTTTGAATAAAAAAATCTTTCAGCTGAGACGAGAGATCGTTAACTCGCTGAGTTAGCTCGTTGATTTTAGGGTCAGAAGATAATGCCTTACCCTTTTGCTTCAACCTAGACTTGTTCCTTTGTTTTGGTCTTGGTTGAGGCATCTGAGGTATAGGACCAAGAATGGATTGACCATTGTGATTATTTGAATGATAAAGAGGATTTTGTGATCCTCTGATCATAGTCCAAGCTTGTCTGTCAGCAGGGTGAGAAGTAGAGGGACCCTGCTGAGATTGATGCACTCTACTTGGAGTGATAGGTCTTGATTGACGATTTGGAGTCGCTGACCTCATTTGCCTATGAGGCAGATACTCCGTGATAGGGGCAGAGGATTGAACATGCTGATATGGCATTTGTCCTCTTTGAGGGGTAATGGGTCTCACTTGTTGATGTGGCAAGTGTCCTCTCTGAGGAGTAGTAGACCTATTTTGAGAAGGTACCCTTCCTCTTTGAGGAGTGTTATGCCTTGGAATGGAATGAACAGACACAAACTGAGGTGTCTGATGATGAGATTGCACATCAGTAGGTGCAACCTTTAAGGGTTTCACTTGTTGATATCTCGTATCAGCGAACCTAGACGCTCATGCTGGTCATCTTTGTTTCCAACATGTGCAGGTTTTTGCAGTGAAGAGGAAGATGGAGCACTAGATTTTTGCTGGCAGAAAGGAGCATCTCGCTGAGGAGTGCTATAGTCATAGGGCACAGCAACAGTGCTTCTTTTTAAAGAGTTCAGCAGACTTGACAGACAGCTGCTGAGGAGCAATGGGTTTGTAGCCATCACTTGAGATATCTCCTTTAAAAGTTTTTGGAGGAGAATATTGAATTCTCCTTTCATTTGGCATCATACCAACAATAGGGAGGTAAGAGAACATATTATTGGTGCTGGTTGAAGAACTGGCACCTTTTACCTCAGGAGAGGTAAAAGGATCGTTGGAGGAAGAAGATGGGGTAGCACTGACATCAACTTCAGTATGGTAGTCATTTTGTCCCTTGACAAATTACCATTTCTTTATTTCTTCAGGAGAGATAATAGAGGATGGAGGGATAGAAATTTCAGGCTTCACATCATCTTTGAACGAGTCAGCAAGTGAAGCAGCAGTGTCATAATCACCTTCAATCACTGCCTGGACTTGTGCAGGGACTTGTTTACTTAAACATTGATGATGAAACTTAGAAGCTTTTGATTAAGAGGTCACAATCTTTTTCAAATTAGAGACTTCAAGCTTGAGTTTTTCATTCTCAAGTTGAAGTTTTTGAGTCAACAACTCATGTAATTGAAGTTCGACATGAACATTTTTCAATTTCATGAGTTTTTCTGATTTATCACTTAACTCTGTTCCAGCAGAGTTAAGTTTGGATTGAAGTTCAGCACGTAGAGTTTCTACAAACTGAAGATCACAGGACAAAGACTCAACAATTTTGGTTTTGTCTTCATCAGAAGAGCAGAGAAGAGAATGTACCTTTGGTGACATTTACCCACTAACTTGAGAAAACTTGATCTTTTGTCAGTGCATCACCATCAGTGAGTGCCATTAGGCACATTGTGTCAACAAATTCTTCATTATCTGATTCATCAGAGACAACCCAATCATGCTCTTCAGCCACCAACCCTTTGGCTAGTGTTATGGTTTCCTCTGTCTCAGCCATCTTAGCCTTTAGCTGATAGTATTTGTTCCTGTACTCATCAGCAGACTTAGAAGAGTTAGTTTTTGGAGCTGCATGAGTGGGAATAGTGTTGGTGCATTTCCGGGTGACAACATCATTATAGAAGTTTTAGAATTTTCAATCTTGATTTTGTTTAGGTTCCGAACTTGTCTAAAGTATTGAACTTGTAGACTCTTATGAGTTTAGGTTTGATATTTGTAAATTGACGGTTTTGGACTTGTAAACGTGATCAACTTTAGATTCTAATTTATTGTTTTTCGAATTGTCAAGAACTTGTAATTTTGATTTAGTCTTGATCTAAGCTTGTTGGAATATTGAACTTGTAAACTCTTTGAGTTTTGGTTCGAATTCTATAATAAAGCAATAGACTTGAAAACTAGATCAATTTTAGGTTCTATATTTAGACAACTCGAATCAATGATGGCTAGAGTTCTATCCTTTATAGAAGATTCTGAGAAATCTTAGAAGGAATTCAAAACCATGCCAAAAAGGTTGTTCTGACAAGGAGCTACTGGGTTATCTCTTGATTGTTTATGTGAACGACTATGTCATGATGTTGTTATGGCAATGAGCTACTGTGTTATCTCTGGATTGCATATGTGAACAACCGAGGGATGAAGATGAGAATGAGAGACATAATGTAACCAAAAACAAACATATAGGCTGTTTTAAGAATTTTGTAGAGAAAAAGGGGGGATAAAAATTCAAAGCTTCCATGTTTTCTATGCAAAATTCTTGGGTGTTCGTAGCAATGAAGATCATGGTGTTTTGTCAGGGTTTAGTCATGGCATCTTTCTGGTTTTGAATTCGTGTGACATGTGTCCGACCTAATTTTTGGATCAAAGGCGCCTGATTTAAGATTAGGTGATTCAAATTAATCAGATGAAGATTGAAGACCGTGATTTAAAATCCAAGTAAACTGTTCATGATCTTTGCTTAACATGTGTTTGGGATTTTGTCGAAAAGCTTTTGTGATAAAGTTAATCATTTGTAGCTGAGTAATTGAAAATCAAACCTTTATTTAATGCCAATGATGTAGAGATGATTAATCCGGTGACTAGTGAAGAGGTTGCAGATTAAGTGGTTCTTTATGTATTTTGGAGATGCTTACCTTGAGGGGGAGATTTGTTATGAAAGACTTTAGGTGATTGGTGGATTCATGAAGATACAAGACAAAGTCAGACACTATTGGTTAAAGACATAGATCTTGTAAGTGCTGCATATCTGAAATTCAAGTTACAGAATTTCTTTTCGTTGTGAGAGCTGATTAAATTCAATGCTGATTGTTGGAGATTCAATTTCTTTATCATATGTTGGTTAAGCTTGAAGATCAAAATAGATTGAGCGATGTTATTTTGCATAATGTCTGGAGTGATGATATCCGAATTGCATGAGGAGGCAATGATTTACTTTGAAGTGATGACGTTTGGCATGATAATATTGCTTGGAGCTTAATTTGGTATTGTTCAGGGGGAGAATTACAATCTGAGTATTGGATTTATTAATTGTCATAAGGATACAGAGATTTTGCAGTTTGAAGATCAGTGTGCAGCGCATAAAGATCAAGTCTTACCGAAAGAAAAAACATGATATTATTAGTTAACGAAAATTTGTTGATTGCAGATTTTTTAACTTATGATTGTCAGAATTCATAGCAATAGTCAAGGAGTGCTTGATTGAGCATTTCTGTTACTATCTCCATGTATTACAAGTGAAGACTTTGAAGATCGATGAAAACTTCTAAATGCTGATGTCAAGGGGGAGTCTGTTGGTGCATTTCCGGGTGACAACATCATTATAGAAGTTTGTCTTGAGTCTATTGAATATGTACTTGTAATAAACGTTAAGTTTTCGCGTATAATAAAATCAACCTCAAATTGGTTAACACGTTGACTTGGTCGAGCTCGAACTCGACCTGGTCAAGCTCGAGTTGGTCAACACGTTGACTTGGTCGAGCTCGACCTGGTCAAGCTCGAATGGGCATATGAGTTGGGCTCGGTCCATGAAATTCGAGGTCCGTCTAGTCCATTTAGTTTTAGTATAAATAGAGATTAAACCTTATGTTTAAGGTGTATCTTCCAGTCGTTTTGTTTTTCATATTTTCGTATTCCGAACCTGGTGTGTTACTTGTAATTGCATTTACCGAAGTAATATACGGTTCCAGTTTATCCATTCGTGTTCTTATTCATATATTGTGTTGATTGCTAGTGTATAAGATTTTCCGCACTTATACATTAGATACTTAATCTCGTTTGATCCGGTGGCAAAAGGGACTTTCAAATAGAAACCCTGCATTCCTTTTGGTAGTGGCCTTTTCAGCCACACCTCCAGCGTTCTTTCTGTGATTTATCAACAGGAAGCATAAAGGGAGCACCCGACTTACGGTTGTTCCATTTTTTGGAATATTTCTTTCCAGAAAAAAGGGCAAAGACCATGAAGTTACTAAACATATCTTGTTTTTCATCAACATCAAGCTCGTCAACAAGAGTTTGAATAGGATCAGGAAGATTTAAGGTGTTGGCGCCATCATAGAGATTGATGGGCTCAGCAGAGACAAGAGCAAGAGGGTCAGAAACAGAATAGGCAGACGTTCTGGCGGAGGAAGAAGAGCCAACATGTCTCCTAGATTCAACAGAGGCTCGAATGTTTTGAGCCAATGCCTTCCCTTCAAATTGAAGAGTGCCAAATAGTTCCTCAAGATCTAACTCCCGAATTTTCTTGGTGGTACGGAGGATCTGTCTTAAGTTCTGCCATTTAAGAGGAAGAGAATCGATGAATTTGTGGCATACTTCAAAGTTATCATGAGTAATGCCAATATTGGTCATGTCATTGAGCAACCCTTTGAAATGGGTATAAGTGCTCTCAAGACTTTCATCGGGAAGAGAAAGAAATTTTCATAAGCACATTTTAAGTCAATCTTTTTGGTTTTTATTAAGTCAGCAGACCCTTCATAAGTGCTGACAAATCTATCCCATACTTCCTTTGAAGAGGGATATTTGATGATGAGCTTCATGATTTCAGTAGGAAGAGTGATGACAATCATGTCCTTAAAGCCTGGCATCAAGATTGACCAGCTTGCGCTCTTCATCAGTCCATTGAACCTCTGGTTTTACCAGGTCAGTCACAATCTCAGGAGCTTCAGGTGTAGCTCATGGAGTTCTTTATACATACATGGGTATGTAAGGGCCTTCGGTCAGAATGGTCATGAGATAAGGTTCCACCCCAACAATGTGAAGTAGCATTCTCTCCTTCCATGACCCAAAGTCTTTGGATTCAAATTTAGGAGGAACGGATACGTAACCAAAGTCACGTTGGTTCACAAGTGTTTGACCAAAGAACCGCATGATCCCCCGATTGAAATAAGGTGAGGGTTTTGACCGATTCGTTGGCGATTCCCTATCAGTGTAAAGCTTTGTGAAACTTAACGCCACAAGATTGGGTGTATTTGTGTGGGCGGTGGAGACGAATCCGTAGAGGAGACGTCCACCTTAGGTGATCGGGTGAATGGCTTAGTGTCTCATAGAAAGAACTTATTGCCTATTCGTGAGGGGATACCTCTATTTATAGGGAAAACTTATCTAGGGGGATAAGTTAGGGTTTTAGGGGGATACCCTAATTATTTGGGTACAAGATATGGTAGACATGTTTATAGGATTTACATGTCATATAATAAAAATATTATAATAATAAAAGATAAGGAAACTTACCTTTTCTTTAGGAGGAAGAAAATAAGAGATTTCTTCCATATTTGGCGGAGCTCCGTTCTGACGGATTAGCTCCGTTTTCCTGAGGTCACCTCCGTTCTAACGGAGGTGAGCTCCGTGAGCTTCGTTCTGACGGAGGTGAGCTCCGTAATTCTGGCAGATTTACCTCCGGAGATAGAGCTCCGGAGGGGTATATCATCAACATGGGAAGGAACAGTAGTCATGTTCTTATTTTTAAGAAAGAAGTTTTCAAGAAAAAAAATCCAGAAATTAATGTAAACACAAGAGTGCAAATAGATCTTGTTCCAATGATATAGGAACCTGGCTCTGATACCACTTGACAGTCCATGAATGCACAACTTGTATTATAATTGGCTAGACAAGAGAGTAAAGAAGAAACTAAATAACAATAACAATAACAAGTTCAAATGCAAAAGATCTAAGCAAGTCTAATCGTATGTATCATTGATTAAACGATAAATACATGGTCGATATTACAAACTTGACTTACAAGAATACAAATGAACAAATTAATTGCTAAGTCTAGATACACTACAAACTTAAACAATTACAAGCAAAGTGACACACACTTTTTATGGTGACAAACACACTAGATGTGTTGCGGCTGGGTTGCCTTTTATAGGGGAGAATTAGGGCAACACAACCTTGTATTGATAGTGACTTGATGGTGGTTGTCGATCTTCTATTGGCTTGATGTACTTGGAACCATAAGCATTTGTCTTCTTTACCAAAACGAGTATGAAAGAGAAAGCTCTTGTTTTGGTCCCAACTGTACCTTTGACGATCAGGGCAAAATACAGTTGGAAGAACCCCCA
The DNA here is from genome assembly GCF_010389155.1 of Erigeron canadensis. Lineage (NCBI taxonomy): Eukaryota > Viridiplantae > Streptophyta > Magnoliopsida > Asterales > Asteraceae > Erigeron > Erigeron canadensis. The sequence goes on from NC_057761.1 coordinate 4,101,308, forward strand.
TGTGACTTTTGTCTTTCATCCAAGACTCAACAGAGGGACACTCCAGTAAGTACCCAAATTAGACCATACTGGTAACCTCAAACATGCACATCAACTAATATAGACAAATGAGAGGGACACATTTACAAAGCGACTGAAGTCACCTTAAACATGCACTTCAACTTATCCAATACTAGTGCGAGGGACACATTTACAAGGTACCAGAAACATTTTCCAGAAAATTTGTCTAGTGAGAATAAATTAATAGATTCCCCCTGAAATTTAGACACTAAAAAAAAGTGGTCTGAGTCTTCCCCCTGGAATGGTGATCCATAAATCTATCAGTGTAAAGATAGTATCACAAAGGCGTTCGATAGCTTTACTGGTATAGATTTACAAATATGGAAATCAAAGAACCAAGCCAGTGTCACAAAGGCGTTCATAACAAGGGTCCAGATTTAAGGGTTCAACATTCCCAACTCGCCAACAAGATGTTCAAAAGTTTTTACATCCAGAGGTTTAGTAAAAATGTCAGCGAGTTGTTTGTCAGTGGGAATAAAATGGATTTCTATGTCATTTTTCATAATATGATCTCGAATAAAATGACACCTGACATCAATGGGTTTCGTCTTAGAGTGCATGATTGGATTATTGGAGATAGCAATGGCACTGGTATTATCACAAAATATTGGAGTTTTGGAATATTTAATACCATAATCAAGCAACTGGTTCTTCATCCAGAGTATCTGAGCACAACTGGCTGCAGACACATACCCAGCTTCAGCAGTTGATAATGAAACTGAAGTGCTTCTTACTGGTCCAACTGACCAGTTTGCCACCAAGGAAATGACATCCACCAGTAGTGGATTTCATGTTTATCTAACAACTGCATGATCTGAATCTGAATAACCCATTAGATCAATGCTTGAGCCTTTGGAGTACCAAAGACCCAAACTGTGGACGCCTTTAAGGTATTTCAGTATGCGCTTTACAGCAAGCATAGGAGATTCTTTTGGATTAGACTGGTTTATGGCACATAAACATGTTGCAAATATTATGTCTGGTCTACTGGCAGTTAAATACATCAGTGAACCTACCATGCCTCTATAGACAGTAGAGTTTACTGATTTTCCATTTGGATCTGAGTCCAGGGTTAGTGGTGCAAAAATTGGAGTGGGTTTAGATGGTGAAGAGTTCATATCATATTTCTTTAAAAGATCTCTAACATATTTTTCCTGATTAATAAAAATACCATCATTTGTTTGTTTAATCTAAAGTCCTAGAAAATATGTTAATTCACCCATCAAACTCATTTCGTATTCAGAGGACATGATTTTTGAAAATTTCTTGCACATGTTTTCATCAGTAGACCCAAAAATAATATCATCAAGATAAATTTATACCAGTAGAAGATTACCTTTTTCACGAAGAATAAATAAGGTATTGTCAATTGCACCTCTTTTGAAACCATGTTTCAGCAAATGTTTAGTCAGAGTATCATACCAGGCACGTGGGGCTTGTCTTAGACCATAAAGTGCTTTGCACAGACGATACACCCAGTGAGGATGCTTTTCATCAATGAAGCCTGTTGGTTTCTTGGCATAAACTTCTTCCAATTTTCCATTTAAAAAATGCACTCTTTACATCCATCTGGTAGACCTTGAATTGATGATGAGCAGCAAATGCTAAGAACATTCTGATCGCTTCAAGTCTAGCCACTGGAGCAAATGATTCATCAAAATCAACATCTGACTGGCAGTACCCTTGTGCTACTAGTTTGGCCTTATTTCTGATGACGTGGCCATCTTCATCTACTTTGTTCTTAAAGACCCATCTTGTTCCAATTGGTTCTTTCTTGCCAACTGGGAAAGGAACTAGGTACCATACCTTGTTCCTTTCAAATTGGTGTAACTCTTCTTGCATAGCTATCACCCAGTTTGGATCTTTTATAGCCTCGTCAATCTTCTTCGGTTCAATCAGTGATAAGAAGCTAACATATAAACATTGTTCACTGGAGGCTCTTCTAGTCTGAACCCCTCTACTGGAGTCACCTATAATCTAATCAATAGAATGAGCTTTTGTCCACTTAGAGTAATTACCAGGATTGTTTCAAACAACAATATCAGTGAAAGTATTCAGTTGATTTCCCTCTACATTTGCTTTAGGAAGAGGGCCTTGCCAGATTATTTCAACATCTTCATCTGAATCAGTAAGATCACAATTTGCATCATGAAATTCTTCAATTGAGGGTATTTCTTGAAGTACTGGTTCAGTATCAACTGAAACTAATACTGAAGGAGTAGTACGGACATTTGATCCAATAACAAGTTCAGAGGGTAGTTTGAAACTTATTGAAGGATAGAAAGGAATACTACTGGGAGGTTTCTTACATAAAATAAGTTCCAGATCAGGATGACTGGAAACTTCTTCAGATAAATCTTTATTGTAGTTGATAGGATCTGATTCACAAAAGATAATTGGATTTTCTAGGGGAGAATTAAGGGTTGGCTTTTTATTGATTGCATTGTTTGATTCATCAAATGTGATGTGAATTGACTCCTGAACCCTTTCTAGTCTCTTGTTGTAGACTCTGAAGGATTTGCGAATGGCTGAATATCCTAAGAAGTATCCTTCATCAGCTTTGACATCAAATTTGCCTAACTGACTGGAATCGTTAAGGATGTAGACTGGACATCCAAAAACATGAAAATAACCAATATTTGGTTTTCTATTTCTTAACACTTCATAGGATGTCTTCTTGTGTCGCTTCACATACACAGATCGATTCTGGGTATGGCATGCAGTTTCAATTGCCTTAGCCCAGAATTTCGTAGGAAGACCAGATTCAACGAGCATACTTCTGGCAGCTTCTATCAGCGTTCTGTTCTTTCTTTCTACAACTCCATTCTGCCCTGGAATTCATTCTGGAATTCTATTCCATTATCACTTCTTATCTAACATACTTTTCGCTTATGTTTGAGTTCAATTTGCTTGATAAGAGCAATGATTTCTGCAACAGCTTCACTTTTTGACCTAAGAAAGATTACCCAACAAAATCTGGAGTATTCATCAACTATCACCAGGGTTTATCTTTTACCAGCACAAGTCTGAAAATTCACTGGACCAAAAAGATCCATATGAAGCATATGAAGAGGTTCAAATATGCTAAAATTCTGCTTGGTCTTGAAACTGGCACGTTTCTGCTTTCCCATCTCACATCCTGGACATGACCTTTCCTTTTTGAAGGAAATAGAAGGTATCCCATCTGCAAATTGTTTTCTGGACAACTTATTAATATTTTTGAAATTTAAATGGGATAACCTTTTATGCCATAACCAGTTTGTCTCTTCATTAGCTTTGGTATACAAACACTGCTCTGAAGGAGAGCTTTCCATATCCATCACATACACATTCCCTTTTCTGAGAGCAATCAATACTACCTTCCAATCCTTATTAAATACAATGCCTTGAGAAATGTTAAACAACACCTGGTAGCCATCATCACACAGTTGGCTCACACTTATCAGGTTATATTTTAAGCCATTAACATAAGCCACCCGTCTGAATTTGACTTGACCATCATTTAGGACACCATATCCCTCAGTCTTTCCAGAACCATCATTTCCAAAAGTAATGGAGGGTCCATCAGAAATCACGAACTCCTCCAGCAGGGTCTTACATCCGGTCATCGTCCTGCCAGCTGCGTTGTCAAGATACCGAATATATTTCTTTCGATCGCCCTGCACATCCACCAGATTAATTAGTTAGTTTCGGGAACCCATCGACAGATGGGTTCCTTAGATCCTGCCATATGGATCCCTGGAGGTTTCTGGTTGAGTTCACTTTCTTCAATAGTAGTCTTAGTTGAAAAGACTATTGGAGTTGACTGTTTTGAAACCTTTTTCTTGTTTTTCTCAACAGGAGCAACATTTTTATCCTTTTTTGAAAAAGGTTTGGAATTTTGTTTTGGGCCAGATGAAGTACCCTCAAAGTTGTTTAATCTTGAATTACAGCTTTGAACCTGCGAGCCAATAGTTGAAATTGACTCTCCAACCTTAACAAAATTGATTCTTCAGATGAGACCTGAGCCTTTCTAGATGACTGGACTTTAGGCTTAGGTATGGCAACGTTCTTCTTTTTCTGAACCTGAGGTTCACTAGAAGCAGATTGAGGCAAAGGTTTATTCTGCTTAACCTTTTTGAGTGGAGCATTCATCCGGGGTGCTCCAGTTTTGACCTCGGACAGTTGAACTGGTGGAATAACACTAGTTTTGGGGGTCTTGGGTTCATCATAAATGGTACTGGGTTTGACTTCTTCTAGTAAACGGTCAGTTACAGGAATTAAAGCTGCAACTTAGGTATTTCCATCTAAATAGGCATGTTTTTGAGATGGAAATTGATTAACTCTAGCATTATATGGCTTTTAGTTTCAAGCCATGATTTAATTACCCGTTTTTCTTTTTCTAAGATTATTTCTAGGTCTTGTTTTTCCTTTACCAGTTGTTCAGTGACCAAAACTTGTACTTTAAAGGCCAATTCAATATCTTGAAGTTCTTTTAACTTTGATTGTAAATTTGACATCTCAGAGAAATCTGTTTCAAAATTATTTGTCATTTCTGATCGAACAGTTTCAACAAAAATTCAGAGTTTAGAGCTTCAGCAATGTCCAATTTTAGTTCAGGATCAACCTCCTTATCATAATCAATTACCTTTTTGATGAGAATGTCCACCCATCTTCCAGATGTGACACCTTCTTTCATCAAATGCTCCTGATCAGCCAAAGCTATATAACAATCTCTTTCCTCTTCATCATCAACTGATGAGTCATCAGAGGGAACCCACTTCTCTTCAGCAACCATGCATTGATTTTTATCATTTTCTGCAAACATGAGAGCAATTTGAGCCTTAAGCTTTTTGTATTTCAACTTGTAGCTATCATCAGGATTGTTATAAGAAGTAGATGGACCAGACTGGGATACAAACTGATGGGACATACACTCCTTCATGAAATGACCTTTTTTGCCATACTTAAAGCATGTCAGATTAGCCTTGTCAGTAGAGGAACTGGGTGCGTGTTGTCCAGTGGGACTGTTGGCTCTTGCTTTAAAACAGTTGAACGTTTTTGCAATCATAGCCACCAGATCATCACTATTAGTTTCGTCATAGTCATAAGAAATACTATTAGTGACTCCAGATTCCATTAATTCAGACATCATCTTCTTCATGGAAAATACATTCTCGGAAGACATTAATGCCGCACAGGGTGGTTCAGTATGACTAACCACAGGGGAGTTACTGGAAGCATGAATTAAAGCATCTTTTTCAGTCTCAATTCTCTAAGCTTAATTTTCTTTAGTGAATCTAAAGGCTCCATACAATGTTGACAAAGTATGGGAATGCAAGGTTTTGCCTTGCCTTAAGACCACAATCATATGTGACCATTTTGAAGGAAGAATATCACAAAATTTCTCCAAAAGTATATCCTTGTCTTTTTCTACTCCCAGTCCTCTTAACTGGTTTATGATGCTCATAAATCTGGTGTAAGTACCAGTTAGAGATTCATTGGGTAGAGCAAAAAATGACTCATACTTCTTGTTCAGAGAGACTTTTCTGGTAACAATAGTGTCATCACCACCTTCATACTGTTTACTAGTTTATCCCACATGCTTTTAGCACTAGGATAAAGAACTAGTGTGGGAATAAGAGATTCAGGAACGGCCCCGAGGATCATATTTTTTAAAACAGTATCAATATTAACAAGTCTTTTATCCTCTTTAGACCAGTGTTCCCCTCTTTTTTCCCTTCTAAATCTTGCTCTAAGTGGGTCAAGTAGTGGATTGAGAGGGCTTCTAGGAATATAGGGTCCTTCATTTAAATTTTTTATCTTATTCCTCTCAATTCCAGTAATATGTAATATCATTCTAGCTTTCCACGTGCCAAATTCATCACCATTCCCGCTGAATTTGGGAACGGGAGTGTTTGAGTAATGCACATGCACGTGTGGAGAAACTGGAGGTGGTGGTGGGGGATTATTGTTAATAGGTGGTTCATTAGTTTCATTAAAAATAGGAGGAGGTTCAACATCTAAAGGGTTTCCTTGTGTATTCTCTTGGTTGGCCATCAAGAAAAGCAGATCTAGGCAAGTATATTAGCCTTTTACTCTGATACCAATTATGAAGTCTCTCACTCGATGGTTTAACCCACAAGTGTAGAATAACAATATCAAGTATGCACTAGATTGGACTAGTATTGCTTATAATATAAATGCAAGTATATAAATAAAGCAATAAAGACTTAACTAATAAATAAGTAAACAAGTATGTAAATGGTGGAACACAAATGTAATTTTCAAGTGTATTTTACTTATTGATGTTAAATAAAATACAAGGTTGTTGCGAAACCAAGATATTAAAAAGTAAGTATCTAAACAACCTTATGAACTACAAGTGATCTATATTTGCTAAATAAACTCCTTGATCGAAATACTTAAAGTTGTGAAGTATAACTGTTAAGATCGAGAGTATTTAGGCAAACACACCAAATTTCAAAAGTGATTTGGACGGGGGAAATGACTTGGTATTTATAGACAAAAAGAATAATATAATATTCTTTTTATCGTACAAATAAAATTTCATACATTTAAGGATATAATATTTATACCTTAAATGTATTGATTAAAGTGTAAGAATAAAGTCACATTGATGTGACCTTTCATACTTTAACCAACCACCTTTACACACGTGTAAAACTTTTAACAAGGGACAAATATATTATCCGGATAAAAGCGTGTAAAGGTAAGTAAGTCAATTCCTCGTAATCAGTGTTCAGACTTGTAAGGTCAAGAACGCTGATAGTGGGCTCCGCCATTTTTCAGTCTTCTTTTTTCAGACTTCAGTCTTCGACTTCAGTGAGAATCTTCTTCAGTGGCATGATCTTGACTGGAGTGAAGTCCAGTGAACCAATCTGGTGGAATCCAGCTTCCTGTACAAGTAAATGACTCACTAGTCTTCTCATAATTTCTAGACAAATTTTCAGAGGGCTCCAGTAGTCTCGTCTGGAGCGAGTCCAGTAAATCTGGACCTAACAGCATGTAACCCCTCAAAGAGGACACTTGCCACTTCAGCGAGCTCAATCCTCCATTCCAATTGGAGAGTATCTGCCTCACAGGCAAGTGAGGTCAGCGACTCCCCATAGTCAGTCTAGACCTATAACTCTTAGCAGGGTGCATCAATCTTCCTAGTAGGGTCCTTCTTCTTCTCAACCTGCTGGAAGATAGGGATGGACAATGATCACTTGATCACAAAATCCTCATAGTTCACTCTTAGAAGACCCAAGAGGAAAGTCCATTTTAGGTCATGTCCCTCAGATGCCAAGGGTCTCCCACAAGCAGAGATCTAAGTCAAAACCCAAACAAAAGACTAAGGCATTTACTTCTGCTGACCCTCAAATTAACGAGCTCACTCAGCGAGTTAATGATCTCTCCTCTCAGTTGAAGGAATTCTTCCTAAATCAGAAAGGCAACCCTCTGACAAAAAATGCTACCTATGTGGTAACAGAGGACATGTTGCATCTGAGTGTGACAACTCAAGAGAGGCTCCTGAGGTGGTTGTTCAACCAAATACTTCCTCTTCAGCAGATGCTCCTTCATCGAGCACTGTCAGCGAGAATGTCACTCTCGCTGAACACGATTTGAGTTTAAATAATTCTACCCAAATCACCGAGGAAAATGCTACTGAGTACATCTTCTCTCATCGAATTTCTCTTCCCCATTCTCAAAGAATCATAACAAATGGGTTTGGAGAACCAGCCATGCTGGTTGAATATAGCGATACAGACACTGTCAGCAATGTTGTCTTCCTTCACAGTATTCATGATGGAATTGTTCCTATCAACAGCGACGATCCATCCCATGGATTTGTTAATATGCAAGGATATCCTCCACACCCTGCTGATCTTCTTCCTGAGCCTGAATCAGAATCCTCTACTACCGAATCAAACTCACAAATCTTCAATCCCGCTGATATGGCCATCAGCGAGTTTGAAACTGAACCCGTCTAAACCTTCTATTATATCCATGCAGGGCTCGCTCGGAAAAGGAGTGTGGTATTTGGACAGTGGATGTTCAAAGCACATGACTGGCTCCAAAACCCTGCTGGATAACTACGTAGAGGCTCCTGGCCCTACTGTAGTTTTTGGTGACAACTCCACTAGACAAACTGAAGGTTATGGACTTCTCTCAAATGGTCTTATTAAATTCACCAAAGTTGCCTATGTAAATGGATTAAAACATAATCTCATCAGCATTAGTCAACTCTGTGATGCTGACTACAAAGTGATTCTTGATAAGCATCAAGGCACTGTGGTAAACATAAACAAGGAAGTCATCTTGGTAGCACCAATAAAATGAGATGTATATCTTGTAGACTTCACTCCTATCAAAACTGATAGTGAGACTTGTTTCTTTGCCAAGTCAGCAGCTGAACTCAATTGGTTGTGGCACAAGCGTATGTTGCATGTGAACTTCAAAACAATCAACTCACTGGCCAAGAAAAACTTGGTTCATGGTCTTCCTCACCTCTCATTTGAAAAGGATAGACTCTGTGGTGCCTGTGAAAATGGTAAAAGCCACAGAGCTACTTTCAAAACCAAACAAGCCAATTCTATAAAAGGCTACTTTCATTTTCTTCACATGGACCTCTTTGGTCCAGGGAATGTCCAAAGTCTAAAGGGTAGCAGATACACTTTAGTAATTGTGGATGAATATTCACGATACACATGGACTATCTTTTTTCATTCTGAGAGTGATGTTGTTGATGAAATTATCAAATTCAACAAGAAAATTGAAAATCTCAACAGCATAAGGGTTAAAGAACTTAGGAAAGATCATGGCACTGAGTTCAAAAACCACACTCTTGAAACCTTTTGTGTTGATTAAGGGATCTCACAAAATTTTTCTTCTACTAGAACTCCTGAGCAAAATGGTGTCGCTGAGAGAAAAAACGGAACTCCTTTTGAAGTAGCACGCACCATGCTCAATGAGTCCTCTTTGCCCAGCAACTTTTGGGTAGAGGCAGTCAGCACTGCATGCCATACTTAAATTCATTGTCTTATTTGGATGTCCTGTTTTCATTCTCAATAATAAGGATCGCCTAGGAAAATTTGATCCCAACGCTGATGATGGCTATTTTGTGGGATATTCGTCCATCAGCAAAGCCTTCATAGTATTCAATACTCATCTTCAGAAAGTAGATGAATCCATTCATGTCACTTTCGATGAAAGCTCATCATTTCTCAAAGATATTCAATCTTCCTCTACTGAGATCATTTTCAATGAGCTCGCTGATTCTCTCACTGAGGCAGCTGACTCTTTTATTGATGCTTCTTGCTCGCTACCTGAAAACAATCTGCATATCCCACAGGATAGTTCAGCAGACTTTGAACTAGAGCAAGTCGCTGCTCATATCTACTCGATTGAGCCAGTTGAGCCTATCTTTAGATCAATCCATGTTGCATCAGCCAAACCTAGATCACTGGCTGATGATGTGCACGCTGATGACTCTGTTGAAGATGAGTTTCATGATGCTTCAGCAAGTGCTGAAGATATGGAGCCTGCCTATGATTCCAACATCAATGATAACTCAGTTCAGTCGAATTGCTCTACTGATCAAACTTCTGAACCCATTCTTACCATTGATCTCTCCTCCTATAATACTCATGCTGCTCCCATCACTCAATCTTCCGCTGACACTCAGCTAGGTTCATCAAGTGTTCCATCACTTAAATGGACATCTAGTCATCCAGCTCACCAAGTAATTGGTGACCCTCTGCTGGGTATTATCACTCGATCCGTGACAAGAAAAATATGTTTGTATGTTAACTTCTTGTTTATGATCACTCCCAAGAAGATTGGAGAAGCAATGGTTGACCCATGGGTTGCTACCATGCAAGAGGAACTAACTCAATTCCAGCAACAACATGTCTGGTTTTTAGTTCCTCTACCTCCTGGCAAAGAACACATCGGAACCAAATGGGTTTACAGAAATAAAATGGACGAAGATGGTGTTGTTATTTGTAACAATGCTAGGCTGGTTGCATAAGGTTACCTTCAAGAAGAAGGTGTCGATTATGATGAAACCTTTGCTCCAGTGGCCCGATTGGAAGCTATACGCTTATTCTTGGCACATGCTACTTATAAAAAATTCACAGTATATCAAATGGATGTAAAGAGAAGTTTATGTTGAGCAGCCACCTGGTTTTGAAGATCCAGCCAAGCCTCACCATGTTTTTCGTCTATACAAGGCATTATATGGCCTTAAACAAGCTCCCAGAGCTTGGTATGACACACTCTCTGAGTTCCTTCTCTCTAACAACTTTCAGCGGGGATCCATTGATAGCACCCTCTTTATCTTCAAAAAGGGTGCTCATGTCCTATATGTTCAAATATATGTAGATGACATTATCTTTGGGTCCTCCAGCAAGAAGCTTTGCGAAAAATTTAGCTCGCTAATGTCCTCTCACTTTGAGATGAGCATGATGGGTGAGCTGACCTTCTTTCTTGGTTTGCAAATTCGCCAACTCTTTGATGACATTTTTATAAATCAAGAAAATATATTAGAGACATGCTGGCTAAGTTAGATATGTCCAATATCACTCCTAAGCCCACTTCTATGTGCCCTCCCAATAATCTCTATGCTGATCCTGATGGTAAGCATGTGAACCCCACTCACTATCGGGGAATGATTGGCTCGCTGATGTATCTCACAACGAGTTTTCCGGATATCATGTTTGCTACTTGCCTTTGTGCATGATATCAAGCTTCTCCTAGGGAGTCTCATCTTCTCGTTGTCAAGCGAATCTTCAAATACCTTGAAGGGACTTTTTCCTTAGGCCTATGGTATCCCAAAGAGTCTTAACTTTGACCTAGGTGCATACTCAGATTCTGACTATGCTGGATGCATGTTAGACAGGAAAAGCACCAGTGGTGGATGTCAACTATTTGGGGAGGGGGGGGGGAGGCTGACTAGTTGGTCTAGTAAGAAACAACATACAATGTCCATCTCCACTGCTGAAGTATGTATCTGCAGCGAGTTGTTGTGCACAAGTCCTCTAGATGAAAAACTAACTCACTGACTATGACTTAGACTACTCTAAGATACCCATCATGTGTGACAATACGAGTGCAATTGCCATCACACATAATCCTGTTCAGCATTCCAAGACCAAACACATAGATATTAGGTATCATTTCATTCGTGACCATGTCATGAAGGGAGATGTCGAAATCTACTTCATTCCCACTGATGATCAGCTCGCTGACATTTTCACTAAACCCTTAGATGAAAAGAGATTCAAGGATCTCGTTAGTAGGTTGGGTATGCTGAACGGTGAATCTGCAACTTAGCTTATATTTCTCTTATAAGTTATAATTGACCTGGTGGTCAAAACTCTTCTCAGCAAGTTTAAGTCTGTCTTAATTGTTGAACAATAAGGCAATGAAGAGCCATAAGTCTTCACCTAGTCCAGCAGCAAACGGCTACTGGTAAAGAAATCTAAAATCCGTTTTTCCTTGTTGCTTTGGGAAAAAGCAAAATAAAAGTAATAGGGTGCTGAAAGTCCATATCTAGTCCAGCAACAAACAGTTGCTGGTAAAGACATCTAAAATCCGTTTATCCCTGTTGCTTTGGGAAAAAGCAAAACAACAGTAATAGGGTGCTAAAAGTCCCTATCTAGTCCAGCAGCAAACGACTGTTGGTAAAGACATCTAAAATCCGTTGATGGCTGACAATTTGCCAAAAATTGTACAAAGTTGATCAGCGACCTGTATTCTTTATAAAGTCGCTGATCAATAACAATAAAATGGTAACCAAACTTCTTTTTCTAAAACTCTTCAGTGGATACTTTCTATCTTATCCTCTCAATCATTTGAGTGTATTCCACTACGTATTTTTATTAGTATTTTATTAAGAATTTCAAACGGTTACCTTGATTTTCTCCCTAATGGGCAACTTGTACACTGTACCCGCCGTATGCACTCAAGTACAACTGAAATCGTGGTACAAGTTGTCACATCATACAACTCTTATACGTTACTCACATGCGTACACATATATACAGTTTTAATTGTTTAATATACGTACACATCATACAACTCTTATGTGCTACGTATGAAAGAGAGTACGAGTGACGTTTCACTTTTGCAGTCATAGGGCCCATATCCATACCATATATACTCAAAATTGTTTCCACTTCCATCCATTATACTTTCTCAATTCACTTTCCTACTCTATTCTTGAAATCCTGAATATTCTCCTAAATCTTTTCTAAATTTCTCTCCAATCATATTTAGTTCATCTTCTTTTAAGTTTCAAAACTCATTCTCTAAATAGCTTCTTCATCTGATCAACATGCTTCTGAACAACAAGTTCATGATCCCTCTTCTAAAAATCCACCAAAATCACCCTCTCTTGTTGAGTTGCCTGAAAATGATCTAGCAACTCAAAAGGCTCTCAAACAAGTACCCCTTTATATGCACTCCAAAGTATTCGATCTAGAAACCATTCCCTCATCGTCTAAAGTAAATTTTCAAGCCCAAAGACTCAATATAAAACCTAATGATTATTTGGGATCCCTTGAAATACCCTCCGGTGTTATAGGGTATGATCAAATGTTGGATTTCATCAAAGCTTGCCCGGTCCGAAATGCCATTTACTTTGATCCAAAAGATTTGTATGTTTATCTTCTCAGGGAGTTTTGGTGGACTTGTGACTATCGTGTGGGTACCGGTGCTATCACTGGCATAGTAATGAAGAAATAACAGACAATAATTATCACTCCGGAGATCATCCGTAAAGCTCTTGTTCTTCCTAATCAAACTCCAGAAAGACCATTCGTTGACCGAGCCACCATTGATCAATGAAAAGAGTGGTTGGCAACAATCGGGTGTGGAATTGATGTAGATCCTCTAGAAGCGGTACCCAGCAACCCCCTGAAGAAACATCTCCCTGGTTCATGGAGATTATTGTTTGTCCATGTGATCCAGTGTATTGGAGGAAATTCTGGTTCGTTTGATCAAGCCACAGCAGCAAACATGCAAAATATTCATGCTATGGCAACTGGAAGATTCATCGATTTTACTGGTGTAATTTTTGAAGATATGAAGGCGAAGGTGCAGGTCAGCAATCACTCAAACCCATTCCTTTTTGCAAGGTTCTTTTCACTCATCTTTAAACAAGAACTGAAATAAAATTATAATCAGTTTGGTGCAATGGTTGGCAAAGCACCAAGAATTGGTCTATCTGTCTACAAGCAACCTGCTTGTGATCCTAGCCTCTTTGATAGAAAATTCGTTGTTCTCACTCCCCATATTAAAGAAGTTCTGTTCTCATCCTACCCATCAATATACAAAAAGATTGGTGCCAGTATGTCTGTACCATCATCAGCAACCACTAAAACTCAAGGGGTACCAGTAGTACCAAAAGTTGCCAAGCCAATAAAAAAGACAAGGAGCAAAAAGACTTCTGCTCCATCATCTCCTATTGCTGCTGGTAAGAAAAAGAATAAACCAGCCAAAAGGCCTCAAAATTGAAGGAGTTGAATCTTCTCAACTTCAACTTATTGATGAACTAGCCACCGATGCTGCTGATGAGAATGTTTCTCTGATCACTTTCACTGAAGATTATGTTCCACCCTCTCCTGTTGAACTAGAAGCTTGTCTCCCTGTGGATGAAACAACAGAACAACAGCAACATGAATCTGAGGCTCCTCTTTCTCCAACTCCTCTTAACTACTCCTTGACAGCGAGTGTGCCAACAACAACTGAGACACTCTCATATGAGGCTCAAGGAGGGACAACAACTCTATTTACAGATGATTGTGGGGCACCTGATGGTCTGTGTGCATATGATAAAGAAGAAGCTGTTGAAAACTTTGATATGGATAATGAAATTGAAAGAAGATTTGCTATTGATGTAGCTGGAAATGAAAGCCCAGCAGTTCAAAGAAATATAGCTGGGTATGATGACTTTACTGAAGGAGCTGCTAATGCAACGCAGGCCTTAGAAATTGAACAAGACAATGCTAACACTGATACAGTTGTTTTAAGGGTTGAAGTAGGAAATGAATCTTCTGATGATGATAAGGAAGTAAATCTGGACGACCTCAATGCTGATGACTTTGATGTTGTGGTTGCTGAAAAAGGTCATGCCAACGACGTGGACACTAAACCTCTTGTCCATGATACTGATAAATCATCACTTACTGTCAGTGAGAGACTTGCAAGAGTTGAAAAAGGTCTCGCTGATCTGACCAAGACTGCTAACGAAATCATTAATATCACTGGCAGTGACGAGACTCAGCTGGTTAAAACTCTGACCACCTGGTATGAAAAACGAAAGGCCAACAGTTCAGATATTCAAATGATCATGAACACTATTGATATTGTGGCCAATAATCAAACTCGAGATATGTTTTTGCCTACAATGTTCTTCATCGGGAGCAGCAGCTGCTTAAACTTAAAACTCATAACATTTAGAAAGCAGTCAGCTCATCCAACTATGCTACCCGAAGAGCTGCTTCAGCTAGTCGTACAGCAGCTTCTGAAGCCAAATCTGTTCAGGAGCTAATTGCTCCACTTAAAGAACAAATTGCACGCCAAGCTTCTTCCATCTCTTATCTTGAAAAGAGAATTGTTGAACTTCCGAAGCCTTATGCCTCCTTCACTGAACTTGATATGCAATGGCATGAACGCATGGAAGTTGAAATGGGAGAAATCAAGACTCTGCTTCAGCAGCTGGTGTGTCAATCTGCCAACAAAGAAGTTGTAATGATGGAAGTTGCTACTAATGATGCAACTTCCAAGGGGGAGAAGGTTGACAAAGTTGCTGTTGATAAAGCAATACAAAAAATTGTAGATGATGCTGTTGAAAAAGCTGTTGATAAACTGTTGGAAGAAGCTGCTGAAAATGTCTTGGATACTGTAAATGTTAGTAAAGAGACTTCTGCTGGTGACAATGAGGTCACTGAGCAAGCAAAGGGTGCCTTGGATGCCGGTGTGTGGGAAGGACACTTGATTGAAGATGATGTTAATGTTGAGGGGGAGCAACAGGATCAAGGTATACTGGCTATTGCTCAGTGGAGATGGCAATTGACAGATCGAATGAAATGTTGTCAAATTTTGATAGACACTATCTTTGGAATGCCCAATAACTCCCCTCTCTGATGAAAAACGAAAGCAACTTACTGATGCTGGATTTTTCTAGAAGCCATCCACCTCTCATCCAGCAGGACAAGATGCTTCTACATCATCAATCACTCCTAATCCTTCTGATGACACTCTAGAAGCTGCCAAGATAGCTGAAGAAAAAGCCCTCACTGAAGCACAAAGAAAGAAAGAAAATGAAGAAAATGCGAGGAAGAATCTTGAGTATATCAAGCAGATGGCAATCCTTGATAAGAAGAACTTTGATGCTGAAGATCTCATGCTGTTGGAATCCTCTGGTCACTATGCAGTCTATCAGAAGAAACAAGCAGATGTGGAAGAGAGACTAAGAAATCAGAAAGAAGATGTTGAGAAGGAAAAAGCCAAATTCCTGAGAAATATGGCAAGAAGGGCACTACCCTAGAGGATTGTGGCAGTTGGGGTGAATCTGACAAAAGGTGGAGCTGTAACAAATCTGAGAGTGGATAGAGCTGATGGTCATACTTCACTTCTCAAGGATTAACTGATGTGCAAAATCGAGCTTTAAATTTATAAAACTAGAACTACCTAAAAACTCACTACTACGTACTCACGGGCAGTGGACCCGATCGTTTGTAATATAGTTAAGAGATAAGTCTGAGTTCGTTCTCAGGGATTGGAAATGACTAGTTGCTTATGAAATGGTTTGGAAAATGGGTGATACTTTGAAAATCCTCTTGACAATTAAAGTAAAATTGGTTTGCAAAATAAATGCATAAATTTGTAAAGAACTTCAGACAATATAATTAAAAGTCATCCACCTTGACTTCCCTCGACTTCAAATGTGATTGCATTTAATTAAGAACAAATTCTCTAGAGTTTAAAGATAATCGTGACAAGGTTAAGGTGCTCACGTGGTACCACCAACCGTGAACAAAATACCGAATCACCTAACTGCTAGTTAAATTACCCAAGCCGGTACCACCAAAACAAAGACAATTCTTCCAACAATCAGTTTTATTGACTATCAAATTATCAATTGAACCTATATGACAATAATGTGGTACCACCAACCGATATCAACCACGTTGACAAAATTAATCTTTTCTTAAAATGATATTCACTATCATACCATGAACTAGTGATAATTACTTATAGACAACTAACCGTTTTAAAATCACATACACATTCAACTGGTACCACCAACGAAGAATTATATGCAACCAATATCAAAATTAATTAATAAAAAGAATTAACATCATCAAGATCACAGAACAACGATAATTGAATAAATTCTTTTGAATTAGAAATATTGTAATCACATTATCCGTCTCGTTTCATCAAGGTGGATGATTAAACGTTTAGCCACTCCTGATCAATCCAAAATAATAAATAAAATAGAAGAGAAACATGATGTACCAATTGTTTGATGAAAAATAAATTGCAAGACAGTAAGTAAATACGATCTAGATGGGTGCCCGTGAATCTTCAATGAATCCGCTTAATAAATTATCTTGATTGGAGAGTGAAGAAACCTTGTAGAACAACTCCTAGAAAGACCTTTGATAGCCTAATTTTCGTGTAGGGTTTTTCTTTATATATGCCTCCAAAATCTGATGCAAAAACAAGGCAAGACTTATTCTCCCGTGCACCCACTGCGGCGCAGTGGGGTTGTGCCTTCCCTCACTGCGGCGCAGTGAGGCTACTTTGACTTTGACTTTGGCTTACTGCGGTGCAATGGCTAAGCAAACCACCACTACGGCGCAGTCTAAATCTGCGTCCTCTTTTTTCCCTTTCCTCACTGCGGCGCAGTGGGGATTTGTCAAATAGATTTCGTGGATAATGGCTGCGGCGCAGTCATAAGCTTGTTGTACAAAACTTATCTTTCGAGCTTGAAACTCGCTATCTCTTCCACTTGAAACGACTCTCGATATCAGAAATCACTTCTAGGCCAATAATCATCCGAAAATGCACCAAATGAACGCGTTACCTGTTAAGAGCCTGTACACACTAACAAACACCATAAACGCGCCAAATGCATACGAAAATTACTTAAAACATATAATAAAATGGCCAATAATGATGTGGGTAATTGGTATAATTTAGTCACATCAAATCCCCCCACACTTAAGCATTGCTTGTCCTCAAGTAAATACAAAATTTAAATAAGAGCATTCCTTGACAATCAAACTATCAAACAAGTGACAAGTATCAAAAAGAAGCAACACCAAGCATGTCGAATGACAAAAAGCGGGTGAAGCAGTTTTAATCTTAAATGAAAACTCGAAATGTTTGACAATACCTGAACAATCCACAAGCCACGATAATCAACTAAGCATAAATGAAACAAACTTACTTACGGGGTTGAATATATGAAGAACCACTCATAGCTCAGTCGTGATGTATACTCTTTTACCATAGGCTTGAACCAGGATCGTCATTCCACCATTAAGGCGCAAGGATCAAGTACATCGTCAAAATAGGCATTAAGGGTGGTTGTTTAGTTAAACTAAGGCTATGTATAATGGATATGTACAATAGAATATGGGAAATTTATTGGTTGAAAGTGAAAGGTAAGAATTTATAGTATAAGTTATATTAAATATGAACAAAATAGTCTAATCAACCCATACCATTGATTGCCAACAAACCACTAACCCATAAGATGCTATCCCGCGAACACCTCCAAAGTACCAAGAAAGCCCGACACCATTTTGGTGTATCAACTTCAAACAACTTACAATCAACCAAATCTTACAAAATAGTGATACAAAAACTTCCTAAACATTTAAAAATGAGAAATACCTACTAGTAGCCCAAGTTCTTTCTTTCCTTTTTTTCTTTTTAATTTTTCTGTTTTTTCATATCTTTTTATTCTGCTTGATCCATTTTTACTCTACTAGTAGATACCCTCTTACAATGATAAACATGCCTATAACACTTCACTTTCTTTGTTTGAACAATCCAAGATAATCTTCAATAACCTAACCCATTTACATATTCTCATAGACAAGAACATTCCACAAATCAAACCACTGAAATTCTCCCAAACCATCCAAACAAACCAATGACAATCAATGGCCCCCCAGATTAGACTATCGGTATGGTTAGGTATAATTAGGTGAAGTTTACATGAATAGGTGGATTTATACAATGGAAAAGGTAAAGTTAAAGTGATGTATATGTGTATAAATTGCTAAGGCTTACATAAAGGAAAATTGTGTGAATATAGACAAGTATATATATATGGTTGTATAATAGGGGTATGGATATACAAAAGAAAAGTGAAAAGAAAGAAAGAAAAAGTATGGTCAAACCTAAATGCCAATTCGTCATCCAATGTACTCGTCACGATCACCAGGCCAAGTTCTAGAATCAACACATCACCGGTATACTCTTATCAAGAAAAGAACCCGGAAATGGCTTAGAAATACCTCAAACACGCACATCTTAGTGCAGGGCATCAGAATGAAAACCCTTACTCCCGAATAAATCCAAAAGCCTAAGAGAGGGACGTATTTACGAGGCAAACAAACCAAGCCCGTCACCTGACACACTATATATGAAATGATGAAATCTCACAATTGGGTGTTTTGGATACATATGAGTATGCAAGTAATGTTATCAATCCCAAAGGACTAGCCAAATAACCGTTCAGAACACACTTCGCCAATTAAAATTTTTGTCAAGGAAACATTTTGTAGTAAAATTGCTTAATAAGTAATAAATTAAGTGTCAAAAGCAATTTAACACAAGGACAAGTTCAACTCAAGTTTTAAAATTCATATCAACTTCTATTATTCCGCCAAATTAATAGCACCAGTTTTAAACATGCACATCACAGTTAAGAGTTCAAAATAGAAACTCATACCCCTAGATAGAATCCAAAGGCCTACAAGAGGGACACATCAACAAAACTGATTAAAATCTCAATGACAAAACAACAAAAATGATAAACCCGGTAGCTTAAACCTATTTGCCACCCCCCCTACACACACACACACTTAAGATGGACAATGCCCTCAATGTCCATATTTGGTCAAACAAAAGTAAATAGGGTAAGCGACATAGAAAAATAAGTGCACATACCGGAATAAGGACACATTCCGTTTTGAAACAAGTTATGGAACCCGTGTCACAAATGGCACTTCCGAAATAGGAAGGACACTTTGGTTAGCGGGATAAACAACTTGTACCAAAACGGAAGGTGCGAGAGTTGTGGCGCTGAACTTACTGCCAGCATACGCACACCATCACACAATCAACACACTGATGCCATAGAATAGATGAGAAGGGAATCCAAGGGGTTCCCCCCACACTTGAGTTGCGCTATAGCCATCAAATGTAACAACCTGCTCATATTGCATCAAAACAAACCATAAAAATTCAAAGCAATACTTATACCTACTGTTCATGCAACAAACTAAAAGAAAAAGAAAAATAACCAAATACAATGTTTCATCACCCCGTAGGGTGGATACCAACATAAATAAAGAGAGAAGATAAGAAACAATGTATCGAGTACAGTCATCCATCTACCAAAATGAGTGAAAATCAATCAACATATGACCCCATCCTACGGTACCGGATGGAGGTCATCATCATCACTGTCATCATTGTCATCATTGCTGCTGCCCATGATAGCCATAAGGAGCACCAGGTAGGCCAAAGAGATCATCCACCCAACTAGTGGCCTGCTCTGGCGTGCCTCCTGAACCTGAACCGCCATAGCCGCCTCCCGGCTGATCATCTGCCTGTCCAGAACCACCAGCGGCAAATCCTCCCGAGCCTCCAGCAAAATCAGCGAATCCAGGGTTGGCACCTGCAAAGAAACTAGGCATGGAAGAGGAAATCCCAGCATCACCACCCGTATATCGACCAAACTGAACCGGCCCTCGAGGAGATCCTCCCAAGTCATGGGGCCGTGGGGACATCTGGGATGGCATGAAAAAGAAAGAACCGCGGTCCTGTCGATAAGGTGGAACACGGATAGGTGGTGGGCTGAAGGGTGGAATCGGGTCAGGCCTCACAAACTCCGTCCCTATATACTAGGCCTACCACATCGGCTGGTAATAATCAAGAGTGTAGTTTGTATGGGCCTGCTACGACCCCAACCATGTCACCTCCTAATCCATACGCCGCTGATAGTCATCAAAAGTCTGGCGGCTGGCCTGCTGCCCCTCATAGATCTGCTGGAGCTGGGTGCTCAAAGGGGTCAAATCTATACCTGCATGAGCCCGCCTCCTAGGTTACTCCTGTGGAGCATCCCTCATCTCCACGTCCTCAGCTTCCTCCAAAACAGGAGGCGGTGCAATAACCCCAATGTCATCAAGCAATCTAGAGTTCTCAGTCTGTGTCATCTTCTTAACAATCTTAGCCCTAATCAACTCAGCCTCACTCAACATCTCTTGAAAAATCGGGGGAGAAAGATCGGTCTGGCACTCATCCGTATCAAATATGCCCATACGCCGATAAATCATCGTGATGAAATGCCCCAATACCAACTCCAAGTTGGAGTGGTTCCACATCCTGTCAAGAACAACAATGGGGGCCAAAGCAAACCTCCTAGGCGCCCTCTCTGAAAACAACTTCATCAACCAAAGATCAATCTGGTACGCTTTGTCCCAGTGAGTGGACCACTGTACCAAAAATGTAACAATCATGCGATGGAGCATCCTCAACCTAACACTCCTGATCTTTGAAACACTATCTAACCCCCCAGACGGCCAAGCTTCACCACCAGTAATATGAATCCAATATTGCGGAAGGGACTCACCATCAAAAGCCTGCTTAACAAACAACCCCTACCTCAACAAACTCCTAAACTCACTATTCTTCAACTGATCCAATGTGTACATACCAGTATAATAGCCGAACTGGGCTATAGAAATCTTCCTAGCAACACCTCCACAATAGAAAGTCACACACCTCTCCTCAAAAATATCCTTAACTTTATTCAACTCTTTTGTAACCTTCAAAGTTGAATAAAACTCTAGACATAGCTCCCTATAAACAGGTTCCCGGTTATTAAACACATTATACCACATGTCACTGACAACCAACTGATCACCCACTTGAGCCTTTATTCTGAACCATCCAAATATTTTGGCTTGAATGCCGCAATGTTGAGCTACAGTAGGAGCAAGATACCTGGGAGGGCAAACCACCTCCTTATGGATGGAGTACAACTCGTTAAGGAAGTTGTTCTTATGGGGTTGTTTCACCCTGCTGAACTCAAGCCACGTGTGTTTCTCATTCAATTGCCCGGGCCAGAACTTAAGTGTAGGCGCTTCAACCGCCTCCCTTGTTGCCTTGGCCTGCTTTTGAGCTGACCCGCTTCCTTCGCCTGCTTCTACTTGTTTCCTCTTATCAACTCCGGTGGCATCCTACAATCACAAACCATAAGGCAAACAAACATGTTAAACGAGGAATACAAACCGGGAACCATATTGAAAACAAATAAATTCTGGGCAGGAAAGTGCCCCACTGCGGCGCAGTAGGCATCAACACCCCCTTACTGCGGCGCAGTGAGGCAAAAGTCACTATGAGTCAAGGATTACCATTGTGGCGCAGTGGTCTGAGGCAACCCTCACTGCGGCGCAGTGAGGTTCTAAACACTTGCGGCTCACAAGCACCCACTGCGGCGCAGTCACCTAGACCCCTCACCATTGCGGCACAGTGAGATGGTGTTTCTGGGCATGTTCTTGGTGTTCATCACGAATTTCCAGATTAAGGGGGTGCAACAAACCAACTTAATAGCAATCTTTCAGCAATTTAACACTATAAATTCTTCCATTAACCTCCCCCACACTTGTTCATCAAAAAGCTCTAATTTTTTTTTTTTGAAACCCTAGGTTTGATTTCGACTCAAATCCGGATGAACAAGTGTTAGATTCGTGAAATTAAACATCACATTAGCATCTATACCCCTTAATTGAAGAAACCCACCAAACAATTTAACAATTAAACCTTAAAAATCAAGAAATCAAAATTAAAAGGTTAAAAGGAAAATAAATAAGGAAACTTACATTCTTTCCCATGGTAGTGATTGAAAGATGAAAAGCTAAGATAATAGAGAAAGAAAAGTGCAAGATGTTGGTGGATTAGAGGGTGATTTTCGGAGTCCTTGGAGGTTTTTGAAAGATTTTCGTTTTTTCCTTTTTAGAGAAAGAGATAAGATGGTTTGAGATTTGAGTTTGTGGTGAAAACAACTCCCTCTTTCCTTTTTTTACTTTAAACCCCCACTCCCCCTCTGACCAGTCAATATGCCCACTGCGGCGCAGTGGACTTCAGTCTCCCCCACTGCGGCGCAGTGGGGCTTAATGCAACTGATGCCGAGCATTTGGACTGCGGCATAGTCGACTCTTCACACCCCCACTGCGGCGCAGTGGGGTGAATGTCAATATTGGGCGAGGATATGGACTGCAGCGCAGTCTAGGTCACCACCCCCACTGCGGCGCAGTAGGGGACTTTTCCAGAATTTTTTTTTCGGTTTTTCGTTTTTAAACACAAACTTACCTCAATCCGCTTCACACCACATTTAAACCTGCACAGTCTTGACATAACAAAGTAAAACTATCTAACAAAATGAAAATCAAATTTGGCAAAACAAAATTAAACACGGGTTGCCTCCCGAGAAGCGCTTAATTTATTAATGAGTCGTGAGCTAGACTCGACCATTTTTAAGTTTCTGAATCAAAAATGGGGATTTCTTCAACCATCCCCTCCTCCTGCTCTTCTTCCAAATACAACTTTAACCTATGACCATTGATAATGAAAGACCCATTTCCATCCCTTTTAAAAAGTTCAACATAACCGGACGGATACACATGTTTTATCACAAAAGGACCTATCCATCTAAAAGTCAACTTGGGTTGTTTAATTTTAAATTTCGATAAAAATAACAAAACTTTTGCTCCAACCTTAAACTCCTTTCTACGTATCCTTTTGTCATGGTAAACTTTGGTTTTCTCTTTGTAGATTCTTGAATTCCCATATGCACCCAACCTAAGCTCATCGAGCTCATGAAGTTGCAACAACCTAAGTTCACCGGCCTCCATCATGTCCGGGTTCAAATTTCTCAACGCCCAATACGCCTTATGCTCTAATTCAACCGATAAATGACAAGTCTTACCATAGAACAACCGGTATGGCGTGGTGCCAATCGGCGTCTTAAAGGCGGTCCTAAATGCCCACAAGGCGTCATCTAGCTTTTTCGACCAAACCTTGGGGTTATCCCCGACTGTTTTCTCTAATATTCTTTTCAATGCCCTGTTGGTGTTCTCCACTTGACTACTGGTCTGTGGGTGATAAGAAGTTGAAAAATAATGACAAACACCATACTTTTTGAGAACCTTATCTAATTGATGATTAGCAAAAGGTGTTCCACGGTCACTAATTTAGGCTCTAGGGCAACCAAATCTGCTAAACAACTGCTTCAAAAATTCAATGACTACCCTCGCGTCGTTTGTAGGCAAAGCCTTGGCTTCGGCCCACTTAGACACGTAGTCAACAACAACTAGAATATACTGAAACTTGTTAGACGGTGGGAATGGTCCAATGAAGTCTATGCCCCAAATATCGAATACTTCACATACCTGAATTCCTAGCTGCGACATTTCATCTCGTCTAGTGATGCTTCCTTGTCTTTGGCAAATGCCACAGGTTTTGACCAACGTTTAAGCCTCTTTGAAAATTGTAGGCCAATAGAAACCTGCATCAAACACCTTTTTACCTGTAACCGACGGACCATAGTGGCCTCCAATTGGTCCGTAATGACAAGCATCCAATATCTCCCTAGTTTCAGCTCCCGCGACACATCTTCTCACCATACCATCTGCACAAGTACGAAACAAATATGGGCTATCACAAAAATAGTGTTTAGCATCTGATATGAGCTTCTTCTTCTGTTGACCAGAGAAATCATTTGGTATTTCACCTGCAACTAAATAATTAGCAATATCAGCAAACCAAAGACCTTCATCAGAGTTAGAAATGACATTTAAATATTCATCGGGGAAGTTATCCTTAATATCCCCATCTTCAAGCTCCTCCCGGTTTGGGTCCTCCAACCAGCTCAAGTGATCAGCTGCTAAGTTCTCGGCACCTTTCTTATCTTTGATTTCGATATCAAACTCTTGCAACAACAAAATCCATCGAATAAGTTTAGGCTTTGCATCTTGCTTAGAAAACAAATACTTCAAAGCAGAATGGTCAGTGAAAACAACAGTTTTACTCAATACTAAATATGACCTAAACTTATCGAATGCAAAGACTACCGCAAGCAGCTCCTTCTCTGTAGTAGTGTAATTTTGCTGGGCGGGATTCAAGGTTTTACTAGCATAGTAAATAGGCTTGAAATGCCTATCATCCCTTTGCCCAAGCACGGCTCCAACAGCATAGTCACTTGCATCGCACATCAACTCAAATGGTAAATTCCAGTCCGGACCAACCATAATGGGAGAATTAGTCAACTTCTCCTTCAACACCTGAAAAGCACTAAAACAAGATTCATCAAAAACAAAAGGAACATCCTTCTCCAACAAGTGGGTCATCGAACGAGTAATCTTAGAAAAATCCTTAATGAATCTGCGATAGAAACCGGCATGACCAAGAAAATTTCGAACTCCTTTCACATTGGAAGGCGGGGGTAATTTGGCTATCACATCAATCTTAGCCCTATCAACTTCTATACCGGCCCTAGACACTTTATGACCTAGAACATTCCCCTCGGTCACCATGAAGTGACATTTTTTCCAATTCAAGACAAGGCGTGCCCTTTCACACCGTGTCAACATTTTATCTAGATTATGCAAGCAAGTTCGAAAAGAGTCCCCAAATACCGAGAAATCATCCATGAAAACCTCCATGGAGGTTTCAAGCATGTCCTGGAAAAAAATAGCTATCATGCACCTTTGGAAGGTGCCCGGGGCATTACATAAGCCGAAAGGCATTCGCCGGTAGGCAAAAGTACCAAAGGGGCATGTGAATGTAGTCTTCTCCTGGTCTTTTGGATCAATGGGAATTTGAAAGTACCCTGAAAACCCATCTAAGAAGCAAAAATATTCATTGCCTGCTAATCTTTTCAACATTTGATCAATGAATGGGAGGGGAAAATGATCCTTACGGGTGGCGTTATTAAGTTTACGGTAATCAATACAAACCCGCCAACCCGTAACCGTTGTAGTAGCCAAAAGTTCATTGTTTTCATTTTCAATTACCGTCATGCCCCCCTTTTTGGGAACACAGTGGACGGGACTTACCCATGAACTATCTGCAATCGGGAAAATGATCCCTGCATCTAACAGTTTAATTACTTCTTTTTTAACTAGCTCCTTCATATTGGGATTAAGCCTTCTTTGTCGCTGGACAACGGGCTTAACATCATCAACAAAATCTATCTTATGCATGCAAAAATCAGGACTAATATCTGGAATGTCGGTAGTCTTCTAAGCAAAAGCCCGCTTATGAGCTTTGAGCACGGCCAAAAGAAGATTTTTCTCGTCACTCGAGAGTGAAGACGAGATAACAACTGGTAGGGAGGATTTACCTGCCAAGTAAGCATACTCCAACTTCCATATATAAAATTATAATGTTAATTATATAATAAACAAGTCAATTTGACATTTTTTTAAAGTGTACGTTATATATAAACGAATAACGAAATGGATATCCGCCCAATACGGCGGCGGTGACGTTAACAGGTGGTGCTAGTGGCGGTGATGGTAACGATGTGATCATTAATCTAAAAGTAATATTGACGTAAATGGTAGTATATTTATTATAGAGATATTATGTGGAAATATTTAAATTAATTAATAAAGGAGATCGATAGTTTGGATAAATATGGATGTAAAATATTTTAAGGATATATTGGGTAGATTTAGTGTGAGTGTCAAGAATGTGTTAAAAATTAAGGATATTTTAAGTATTTTAAAGGTAAATAGTTTAAAAGGGAGAGAACAGTTTGTTTATTAATATAATATAGATTTATAGGGTACCAAATTCTTATTAGAATGCATTCACTTTTTAAAATGAAATTATCTTTTCAATAATCTTTTTATCAAACGTACAAAATATGACTTGAGTTATCATTTAAAATAGGGAGACAACGGTTTTCTCATAAATTTTCTCTGGATAAAAGTTGGGTATACGAAGAGGCATACCGCTGAGCCCAAATTTTCCGTTAAAAAGATTATATATATATGTGTGTGTGTGTGTGTGTGAAGAAAAAAATCAAACAAAACATATGGAAAACCAAAACAAAACTTCGATTCTCTGTTAAAGAAACCGTCGAACTCAAATATCAAAGAAAAAAAGATTTACTTTCTTTCTTTAAAGTCATTTGAAGTCGCGGAACAAGAGATGAAAGTAAAAGTGGGC
Source organism: Erigeron canadensis (assembly GCF_010389155.1). Taxonomy (NCBI): domain Eukaryota; kingdom Viridiplantae; phylum Streptophyta; class Magnoliopsida; order Asterales; family Asteraceae; genus Erigeron; species Erigeron canadensis. The sequence goes on from NC_057761.1 coordinate 4,127,843, forward strand.
TATTTTTTAAAAAACTCTTGATATATTGAAATACTAACATTTGATTGACGTTGGTTGAAGTGTAATGTGGACTCTCATTAGAGATATCCAAACCTTTAAAAACGTTATCACGTCAATCTATTTACTATTTGTGTTAATTAATTGTATGTTATACATGATCTAAATTTCCGTTGTGTTTACTCATGATAATTACATATTTATTTAATATGTTTATAATCATTTATTGTTGTTTGTGTTAATTAATTGTGTATTTCTACCATTGTGTTTCTCGTGATTATTAAATTTATCCGTATTCTTGAATATGCTCTTATAATAATCAACAACAAGTAAAGGTGATGAAAGTTATTATCTATTATTTATGTTAATTAATTTTATGTTACTAGCATCGTACTCAATACAGCAGTGGTCGTGGTGATGACGATATTGTGGTGGAAGCAATTGTTGGTAATAAAGACAACGTCGAGTGGTGTTGATACAAATTGAAAGAATTTATATGTGAGTTAACATGGTATTATTATGAAATGGCCGATCTTGAATTCTATAAGTAGTTTTTAAGACCTTTTTAGTTATATGAATTGAAAGAGTTTATACGTGAGTTAACATGCCTTCTCTAAGACTCTAAAATCAATAAACATATGGTAGACTAACATAGTATGCTTCTATAATTTCTTCATGTTACTAATTAATTATCTTTTAGAATCATTTATATACTTTAATGTTTATGGCCAAATAACTAACTTAATATCTCACCGGGTTGACACTGTAATAAAAAACCTCGATCAATACGGACACGCTCAGAATGAGCTTAACCATGTTTTTGCAATTGAATCTATATCAATTTGTTTTTTATAATATATAATTTATGTGGAATCAATAATATACAAACGTACAACTTACGGGTCTAAACTAGTTATATTATATTATACCTACGGAGTTTGCTAATCATAGGCTCATAGCCTTTAGAGTTATCGCTTGAAAACTATATTTATAGAATGATTATTTTTGGTAGAACATTTTAATTAATACATATTAATTCATAGTCATAGCTCATATCTATAACTCTTATAGAAAAGTAGTTAACCAAGTTTTTTAAAGCCCTCTTGCAATCTAAAACTATATTGAAAAAATGTCACATAGGATTTTATCTTATGTGTCAACTCTATATTTTTTTCAAAAATAAACTATATATTTAGAAAAAAAATCAACATATATATATATATATATATATTAATTAATAAATAAATAAATATATTGTAGAAATCTAAGATCTTCTCATTAGATAAAATGATATCTTCTCTTTAACTAAAAAATCACGTCTATACCTAATGATATTTCATTATCTTTTTTATTCAACATTACATAAATTTCTTTTCCTTTTTTTCTTATGATGATTATATGGAAGTTTTCAAAACTATATGAATATACAAAAATAAAACAAATAAATAAAACAAATTAAGTGTAAAAAATAGATTTAATTAGTTAAAAAATAACATCGAAACTCATAAATATTAACATTACATTAACTACACCTTGAATATATGTTCCAAATTTAAACTTTTTGTTTTAATAAACAATATCCTCTTTTAAGTATAAAAACAACCTTGGTGTATACCTTCTTCTTTGCCAATAGCCGGTAAGTACAAATAAGATGGGTTTTATGGTAAACATACAACTAATTAATACACTTTAACAAAAACCCTTAGGGTTTCGTTTAGCGAAACCCAAAAAAAAATTGAGTCATATAAATTCAAGTAATTGTAAATCACCCGGAGTCCGAAACCTACCCCACCCTTAAACCAAATTCTACATCCTAATTTTCTTTTTCTTTCTCATTTGGAACGGCACATTCTACCTCTTCTGGATTAGTCAATTAGATTAAACAAAAATTAAAACCACCATGGTGTTGATAATCCATTTCTAATAATCGCAGCAACACCTTCAAATGTATATAACTGTTTTACTTTTTGGATGTTAAGAAGAACATTCAACACATAAGGCATAGTAAAATTATCCTCTTTGAATTATATATCCAGCCAATTGTAATTTTTCATGTGATTTTTAACTTTTTTGGAGAGAAATGTAGTGGAATTGTCACTCTACATTAAGGATCAAATTGTATGTTTTTGAGTTCTGTTATAACAAGACGACTACATGATACATGTTCTAGATGTAGATCATTTAGTGGCAACAAAAGGCAAATTACTAAAATTACTAGAAGAAAAACATATTACTAAATTCTTAATGATAATTTAAAGTATACCTTAATAACTTAAGTCCTTCTATCTCTTTAAATTCATATTTTGTCAAGCTTTTGGTTGAATCTATTTCTGTTCAACAATATGTTTATTTGTTACTAAACTATTTATATAGTTCACATCACGTAATTTTAATGAAATATGTTCGCTGTCGTTTCTTCATATATAAAGTGTATTATATAGTTTTTTATACAACTCGCGCATCGCGCGGGTCAAAAACCTAATATGACTATATATATATATTTAATCTTATATCTATTTTTTACTACTAAGACTAATCAAATCAAATATGTATTAATAAGAGTAGTAATCTTAATATACTAGATTATTTTCTCGCATAATACGCGAGATAAATATATTAAGTATTCATAGTAATAACATATTAATAGTTATTATAAAAACATCAAAATACGATAACATTGTTATTTAAAAAATGTTATGCGGAAGGTGATTAAATAATAAGATTTGTATCTTTATATAACTTATTATTATTATTATTATTATTATTATTATTATTATTATTATTATTATTATTATTATTATTATTATGTAAATTAATTAAAAATAGTTCTTGCTAAAAAATGATAGTTATTTATTTATATAAAATCAATATCAAACTGATAACTTTAATATATTTATTAATTTAATAAACATTACATTATAATGACCAAGGTCATTAAATATTACTCATAATAAATTTAATAAGTATTAATTTTTCTATACATGTTAGTTAAATGACAATTTTACCATTAGTTTTTGCATCGATTTTTAACATGTACTTACGTAGTTACGTGAAAAAAATATTAAAGGTATTATAGTTAAAAAATAATACATTATTATGACATGTTATTTTGTAAAGTGAGTATTATTTATAACAAACTAAAATAAAAATGTAATACTTATATACTTATAGTCAGTGAGTGTATTGTATTTTTTTTTTCAATCGTTTTTTTTATAAATATATTCATTTGAGTCATATTCTAGATTTCTAAAGCCCATAATATTTTTGCATAACTTATGTTAATTTCAATACATATTTTTTATTTTTAAAAGCGACATTTATCTACTTTTATTCCTAAGTTACACGTAATCTCGGGATGAACCCATATTAATCTACACTCCCAAATATGAGAAGTGAAATTCAAAATCCGAATGGATCTTCTCAAGATCAAAAATTGTACCGATAGACCAACAACCCTATTTAAGAGTATTTGAACCAATCTCTAACATCTTCGAACCTCATTTTACCTCTGATATCACCACATTTAATTAAATTTTTGTTAAATAAGAAATCTTAAATATATTAACTTTGACATATACGTGTCATCATTTATTTCGATTATTTTAAGTATTTTTTTTTATAAATTGTATAAGTTTTATCAAGATATTCTTCAGATGCATTTATTATAAATATTAGATACGTTTTTATTAAATTTGAAGAATTTAATTTAATAAAATCAATAAAACAAAGAAGAAAACTACAAGTCTTAATCAAAACAAAATATATTAATCAAATATATTATTATTTATCATAAAAAATCAAATGGCTACAATCACAATCAAAGTTTCTATATAATTATTATGATAGGTTGGACGAGATATGACACATTCTAATGTTGTATATGCCTTATGTTCTTTTTTACTCAATACTTTTATTATTTACATCTTCGGACGCTGAATCAAATTTCATATTTATTTTTTAACTTAATAAACAAAAATTATCATCAATTACATTGGGTCACTTAATGCAAGTAATACTTAATGATTAAAAACATAAGCATGCCCTAAAACTCAAATACAAAGAATATGGCTTTTCGCTTGATATAAAGAAAATATCATATGTTATTTTCCAATTAATAACTAAAATAAATATCAATTACTTATATTTAACTTAAAACATATCGGCATTATCTATACATTCTTCGTATAGCATTCAATGACTAAAAATACCAAAAATACAACAGGCCCTCAAACTCAAATAGAAGAAAATATGGCTTTCCTATCTGGAGAGGAAAAATAATTGAAACCCATTTTAGGTTGAAGTTGAATATTAATTGTCAGTTTCAAATCAAAAAGTTTCGGATTAGATAAATGATGTCATACATCAATAAAAAACTGTCAAAATTCACATCTATATATAACTTAAGGTTTTGCTAAATATAACCCTAGTTAAAATGCATTAAATTGTAATACATTTAACATGTAAAATTTATATTTTTATTTTACATGTTTTTGTATAATTTAATTGCATATAATATATGATAGAATATATGAATATGGTTGAACTATCCCATAATTCTTAAACACCAACTTAATTTCATATTACAAAATTTTTATTAATAAGCTTAAATTGAACCCGAATTAATTAATTAATTGATAAAAAAACAAAAACTCAAACATCCACCTTTATCCTTATCATTAATAAAACACATATACTGCTAAATTATGACCATATATCGCTTCTTGCATAGATATATTTAAAATGGATAAATTCATTATACTAATCCTTAGGTACATACTTTGTTAAATTGTGCATCTTCAAGTTTAAAGGATACACTTTGGGGTTTTATAAGTACTCGATGTTGTATCTTGTTATTTTAATTCTTTATTATTAATTATTTTATATTAATATTATTATTATTATTAATATTATTATTAATTTATAAGTACTTGGTTAAAGTTTTATCCCGTTTTCCTGTATATGTCCACAAAAATGAAATATTAAAACCCATAATACTAATAATAGCAATACATTAACAAGAATAAAATATGCAAAAAGATATATTAACAAAGCAAAAAATATGGTGGATGAAATCACGAGATACGCATTACTAAGTCAAATTTAAAATGTGAACCATGCTACGTACCTTTGCAAGTTAAAATGCTTCAGAAAGTATACGAAGACTACCGTTAGCAACAATTCAAGTTTCCGACTTTTCAAATTTGAAATTTCTAAATTTTGCCAATGGCTTAATTAGTATCCTAATGACATCTTGATACTGAGATAAAACCTAAATACTACAAGGTCATAGGTTCGGATCTCACATAAAGACTTTTCTCATAACGGGTAATTAGTCGCATTAATATTGCATAATGGAGATATAATTAATTGAGTGCAGTGGTGCCCTGATGTGATATGATGATATTCTAGTGGTCCGTCGATATATTTGAGTGGTGCCCTGGTGACACAATAATATTTCAGTGGTCCGCTAATAATCCAAATTTGCCGTTTTGAATATATATATATATATATTGAATATTTTGAGTTTTAAATAAAATGTTAACAACTACTACAGAATTCAAATGTGTGTAACTGTATTTTGACTGAATCTATATTTATGAGTTAATGATTAACAGACTTACCCGTACGTCCTAACTCCTAGATATATGGATGTGACTGATTACTATGATTAGTCATCATCAACTCCACATAGCATGACACATGTCAAATGGCAATTAGGCTAAAATATATTCCACCAATTAACTAATGACAACTAAGCATAAAGTTATCCTCTATAAACAGTATAGTAATAGTAATGTCCAATCTCAAGAACATTATAAATATAGCCAATTAGTAGAAGCAGTACGTACCTCACTCACGCAATGGACAAGTTGTATGAGAAACTGCCTTCAAACGATGATGAGCAATTTTGTCGTGCCATGCAAATGGTTACTATCTCATCATTACCCATGGTTTTGCTTACTGCAATCAAGCTCAAAGTCTTGGAAGTTATAGCTGAGGCCGGACCGGATGCCCAACTCTCGGCTAATGAGATAGCATCCTCTTTGTCAATCACCAATCCAGATGCCTCGGTTATGCTAGACCGAATGCTACGTTTGCTTGCCAGTCATTCAGTTGTTACTTGCACTAAAAGAGATCACCTTGGAGAGAAGCCGGTTAGAGCTTATGGGCTTACTCCTGTTGCCAAATATTTTGTACCAAACGAAGATGGTGTGTCGTTAGGTCCGATGATGGAGTTAGTACAAGGAGAAGTTTTCATCCAAAGTTGGTAAGCATGCACTAGTTCCTTTCATAGTGTAAATAAAAAATAAAAAATAATTTTCTACCATTATCTTCATCGTTCTTTTCTAATGTGATTGGTTTTGTTACAAACAAAGGTATAAGCTTAAAGATTGTGTGATTGAAGGGGGTATTCCATTCAACAAGGTTCATGGAAAACATCTATTTGAATTCTCATCACTCAATGGGAGCTTCAATCAAGTTTTTAACAAGGCCATGATGCACACTTCTTTTTTTGTGATCAAGGGAATTCTCAAATGCTATCATGGTTTCGATAACCTCAAACGTTTGGTTGACGTCGGAGGTGGTTTAGGAGTCACGATTAACATGATCGTATCCAAATACCCTTCTATTAAAGGAATTAATTATGATTTGCCACACGTGATTCAACATGCACCTGTTTATCCTGGTATGTTCGTTGTAACTAGCTTTTCTCCTAATTAAGTATGAAAAAAAAATCTTACTATGCAACTTCATCATAATATTGTACTACAGGTATAGAGCATGTTGGAGGTGATATGTTTAAAGATGTCCCACAAGGGGATGCTATTCTTCTGAAGGTATCTATTTCAACTTATAAACGGTGATGATCTGTACACCACCTGTTTTTGACCGTACACCACCAAATTAATGTGTTTTAGAGTGTTGTATAGTATTGTACGGTCAAAATCAGGTGGTGTACAGACCACTTCCCTATAAATGTATGTATGCTTTCAACTTATAAATATATGCAAAGTAATGTGAAATAATGATATATGTAGTGGATACTACACGACTGGACTGATGATCATTGCTTGAAGTTGCTAAAGAACTGTTATAAAGCATTGCCAGAAGATGGAATGGTTATCGTAGTGGATGCGGTTCTTAATTTTGTACCAGATTCAAGTGTTTCGACTAAACTGGACATGAATGCAGATGCAATCATGATGACACAAGATCCTGGAGGAAAAGAGCGCACCGAGGATGAGTTTTTGTCATTGGCGAAAGCGGCTGGATTTAGTGGGATCAGAAAGAAATGCTTGGTTTGCAGTTACGGGGTTATGGAATTCTATAAGTAACTAATTAAGATTATGTCTATTTATTTGTATGCACGACATTATTGTTCTTCAAAGTCAACATATATCCTGTGATTATATATGATCAATCACTTAATAAGTTGAAATAATAATGTTATGTTTTGGGACCCCGGCGGGTATTCATGTAACACACTCCCTAGTCCCTATATTTCAGTTCTGTATGTGATATGTATTTTTCGCTAAAGACTTGTTGTTTAAACTCGGTTAGATTCCGTTTCAATTCACTAGTTTAATTCTGGTTAAATTACTTGGATGATTAAGTGTCTTAAAAAATGCACGTAAAAAATCATTGAAAGATATAAATGCTTGTCAAAATTTGAAATTTCTAAATTAAACAACAAATTGTACGTTTAAAAAACATGATTCTTTTTGGGGTTCCAATTGGATCATGATGGTCCACGAATGCACAACTTATGTTATATTTAAATTAGACAAGAAAGTAAATAAGAAGATAAATAACAAGAATAACAACAAGTTTAATTATAATAAATCAAAGCAAGTATAATCATATGTATTATTAAATGCTGAATACATGGTCGATCTTATACACTTGACTTACAAGAATACAAAAGAACAAAGGTAATTGCTAAGTCTAAACACACTAAAAACTTGAACAATTACAAGTGACACACACTTTCAAGGTGACTAACACACTTGATACAATGCGGCTGTGTTGTTTTATATAGAGGAAGAATTAGGGCAACACAGCCTTCCATTGATGGTGATAGACAGTGGTTGTCGACGTTTCATTGGCTCCTTGTACTTCCAAGCAAGAGCCTTTGTCTTCTTTACCAAAATGGGTATGAGAGAGAAGACCCAAGTTTTTGGTCCCAACATGTACCTTTTCCAAGTAAGGTATGTTACAGTTGGAAGAACCACCATGTGACTCTTGTCTTCATATGGTTTGAATACTTTCCGCCATGTCAAACATTTGGTCAGCATACATCCCGCTGAAGAGAGTCACTGGACTCGCTAAAGACTTGCTGATTATACATATCAACGAGTAAGTCTAATCAGCGAATCCAAAACTCAGCAGATATTTTTGAATACCCGGGTATTCTTAAAGGCGCACCATTTTACAATGTATCTTGATGTATTTTAACATAACAGACCCACAAAACATCATCAAACAAAAAGTTATATATGTTAGGTTTTATCATTTTAGGTCTTTAGTGACCTAAAAGATATAAAGATTGAAAATGGAATTGAAGTATTGTCCATTTATTTGTGATAACCGACAAATTTGACTGTAGAGTCAATAATGTACTAAGGTTTTGTTTACATTAGGGCAATATTGTCCATTTCTTAAAATTTCTGTGAATGAAGTAGAAACTTAAGTGTAAAAATCAGCCTCTATATCAATACCATTTGTAATTTCTTTAAAAAAATTCAATGATATAAAATTTGGTTTTGTAAACTTTTAATTAATGATGCAATAACTTGAGGAAAGGGATATTAGTATTTCAGACATCCCACATCTCGCATCTCCAACATAACAATTCCAAACCTAAAGGATGCCGCCATAAGAAACTTTTTGAGCCACCGGTTGACCTAATAAAAAATTAACCTGTGAGCTGTCCATATAAAATCATTTTACAAAATATTTTTTTATCTTGTCTATTGATTGTTAAACTTATATAACTCCAAAATGTTAAATAGTACAAAATAAATTTTCATTTAAGCAAAATATTGGAAAGAATATCAATTTTTGGTAAATAAGTATAGTGTTCTCACGTTGCAGTGGCTAAAAGGTGAGAACGATATAAAAGGAAGACGGTGGAGAAGGAGGCGGTAGCGAAATGTGATAGAAGGTTGATGAAAGTGTGTTATGATTAGAGAGAATGAGAAAAATGTTGGTATACAAAAGTTTTATATTTAGAGGTATTTTGGAAAAAAAAAATATGCTTAGTCTTTTAATCGCTTGAAACAAAATTTATTGCAAAAGGATTCTCATTTTACACCAAATTTGATGCACATGCACCAATTTGTATATACATTAGAAAAATGCCAAAAGTAAGCCGTCCTTGCAAACTATATGTAAAGGTGACCCAATTTTACATAAAACTCTTGGTTTGATATATTCCACGTGTTAGTTCAATAAAGGTTTCTTCTTTGCATAAAATTCTTAGACCCCCATAGGATGATCCTACCCAAACTCTTCTTTAGACAGGTTCAACAACGACTGGAACGAATGATGATCTAAATAAGATAACGGAACTATGAATCTCTTTTTTTCACTTACACCTATATACATGGACCGATGGACGGCTCCAGCTTGGAGGCAGCGGGGTCAGTTGCCCCCTTTCCAATTTTAGTACAATATAATTTTTTAAAATTTAAATGGTATATTTATAATTTCCTTATAAAGGTAAGAAAAAAATAAGTAGGAAATAAATATAAATGTTACCTTCATGGTCAACTTGTCATAAACTTATTATTTGTATGTCATTGGTCATCAAATATTAATTTTAAGATAGATTTTTTCATTAAGAGATTAAAAAATCCCGAGTTGTTTTGATTTTTAATATAAAGAATGAAGTATAGTTTAGAGAAAAAACTTTCGTTGTTTGGGTATGTAAATGTGTCGTATATTATAGTGGAATTGTTTATAGAAAATGTATTTTCTTTTAATTTATTATATATATTTATCACAAACAATTAATTATAATTATCATAATGTAGAGAATATATATATATATATATAAGCTAATTTCAATATATCTAAAGAAGTATATTTTTTGGGTTTCTTGTATTATATGATTGAATACGTTTTCATTGAGTAAGATCTTGTTTGATACGTGTGGTCATTATTTATTAAGAAAAACTAGTATTTTTAAATATGAGTATTAGACCTGGTGTAAATAACAAATTATTTTGCCCCCTCGCAAAAAATGATAAATATATATAAACTAGTATTTTCATTTTCGGATACGACTGTTATAAATATGATAAATAACTTTTAATTTTGCCCCCTCACAAAAAATTTCCTGGCTCCGTCCCTGCCTATATACACAGTGAAATAACCTTTTGGTATATCCATAACAGTTGAGGATGAATGATATCTCATCACTTTGAGCATACCATGCCTAATTCCCGATAATCTATATAAGCCCATATGATAATCGTAAAAAGTTTAATTAGTTTCAAAATGAAACAATGCTAGGCCAGAGATGATTAGTGTCGAGTATTCAATACGCAAGGTGAAATTTTCAAGGAAACAAAGATACCCAAGGTTTTATAGATTCCGAATACTCGAGGTATACAAAGATTTGCGAACTCTTGGAGGAAATATCTTATACATATATATAGATCCCTCCAAGAATAAGTACTCCATGGTATCACAGTTATGATTGTAAACAAGAAAAACATACATATGAATATATGAATTCTTAAATGTTTTGCATAGATGCTATCTGAGATTAATTTTAGTGACCTTGTATTAGTATAAAATAGTACGTACGATAGTATACCACATCGATAATTCTAACATTGAGTCAAATAGAAATTTTGAGCAAGTTTTTGACTAGCTTTATTATTACTTTTATTATTGCAAGTACAAAATATTTGTTGGATAATTCAATAAACACTACAAACAATATTCTATTTGTAAGTGTAAACAAATTAAAAAATTTATCACGTTTTTTTGTATATAAAAATATATAAAAATAGAAGTGTGTATAAATTTATCTACACTAAAAAGTATATAAAACTATAAATCACATTTATTAGTGTGAATTTTTATAATTATTTTGTAACACCTCATTTGTCCACTAAAAAGTTAACGTGGACAAATGAGGTGTTACAAAATAATTATAAAAGTCCACACTAAAAAGTGTTAACTTTTAGTTCTACACAATTTTTAGTGTGGAATAATTTTTACACACTTTTACTTTTATTTATTTTTACACACAAAAAAGCGTTACAAAATTTTAATTTGTTCACACTTATTAAAAGTGTGAACAAATGCAATATTATTTGTAGTGAAATAACAACCAAAATCTGGATATATACAATGAAATCTCTTAACAGATATAATCGATATCAACTTGAATCAATTTGACGGTTCACCAAAACTATTCTATCGGATACAATCTTAAAGATTGAGAATTTTTTGTGTGTTTTGTGTTTGAGAGAAAACAGAACCCGGAGAAAGGAAGATTTCGACCAGAATGTGAAATTGGGAGCGAAAATCTATTTTTAAGGCCCAGCCAATTCTACAGTTAATATACAAGGTTTTAAAATTGCCAAAAACAACCCTTAAGTTCCGAGAATTTATTTCTAAAATATTTTTTATACAACAATTTAATACAGTTCAACCTCATTTGCCACAGGCTCTGTTACTTGAACACTACCAGGGCTGCTGCCCCTTAGGCCCCGCGTAGGGGCGTTGTCCCGTACCCCATACCTTAGGGGCATAATAAATTTAGATAGGCGTGTACTCCGAACTTCCAAACCTAAATGATATCTTATTATGACAATAATGGTTAAACAAATTAATCCACTTACACTGAAATATCCAACAATATTTTCTTTAAATTATGCTGAAAAAATATTATCGTATCCCAATATTTTTCTCGATCAAGTACTATATAAAAGAAGTTATGAGGTTCAAATCAATGCTAAAAACTTTGTTTCCAGTTCCAGTTACAAAGCCTTCCACCAATGCACCTAACATGGGAAACGTCTTATTTATTGATGCCACTAGCGACTAAGCTACATGACCAATGGCGGGAACTAACTTTTATACCAGGACGGTCAAAAATAACTTTGGAAGGACTGCAAATATTAAAAGAAAAAATCCTTTTAAAAATTAGAAACATGATACTATGGAGTTTTTCCTAAACTAGTATAATAGAAAACTTATTTACCAAATTATTATACTTTTAAAAATATTTATCATTTAGTTGAAACCTATAATTAAACAGTACATCTATTAAATATGAACAATAAAAAGGATTTTTTGTCTTCTACTCACACCCATTTTTTTCAATTCATAACAAATGGGTATAATTACAATACAAATAACCAATTTACCAAAAAAAAACACTGGAAAAAATAAATTTAATACTATATATCAAAGGCAACCATAATACGAGTTTGTAGAATAGTTACCATACTTCCCCTCATGTACTTGTACGTATTTGAGTTGTAAGTTATAACCATCATTACCAAAATTTTCTTAGCCATATACAAATAGTATGACAAGTGATTTGACGAGCTACACAAATGACCATAGCATTGATCTTGCAACAACATCATAGCATATGTTGACCATGAGCCAATAGACGCAGTACTAACTATCAAAAGACAAATAAACATCATTTAAAGTGTGAAAACATCTAAAACCCATTAAGGCATTAAACATTCGTTTTTTTAGGCTTAGAATTACATGTTGCTCGATTGTAACCGTTTTCTTTATGAATACCACAATGGGTAGACTTTTTTCTTCATTTTGAGTGATGTGAAAGATTGCATTCAATTGATTCATAATGCCAACCGTAGATGAAAACAAAAATTTACAGTAAAAAGGGGAAACAAAAAATGGCAAACACAAGTTTAATATATATTTTGTTATGAATGTGTTGTGTACGTACATGAATGAAACGTAAAGAATTGAAAGTCACTATCATAATTAGTTTTCATATGTTGTAAGTAATAAAAAAGCAAGATAAATTTACAAATTGCCATGTGCATTACGAGTAATTATAGGTAGATTATATTAGTTTTTGTCATCACAAGCAAAGAAAATTGCCAAGACAAAGATGAATATGACCAAGGTGTTTTTTTAAAGCTGTGAACATGTAATTAGGATTTTATTGTATGAAAATTCAAATCTAATAAATAATTAGATGTTTAATTAAGTTAGATCTTAACTAAAATGGTAAATATTTTTAAAAGTATACTGATTTAGTAAATAAATTTTTTAATTATACTAGTTTGGAAAATAACTCTGATACTATAAACTCCAAATCTTGAGAGGGTTACAACCTTCCATAGTCTCTTAAATGTTTCGTCCATGTACACAGGGCGACTTAAAAACCGCGTTTGTTAGTGGTGTAATCGCACAAGTAGTTCTTTATTTTCTTTGAGTCCATTGTGATACAAATACCCCACTAGTTGATTAGATTTACGGCAGGGCTTATACAGGTAGGGCCTCAACGTCCATAGGGAATTTTTCTCATGGTTGCAACTCGAGATTCCCTTCATACGAGACATCCTTCAATGAAGCGAGCGACTTACTATTAGTCCTATTTTCTTGAGAATTTTTTTCCTATGTTTTATGAGTCTCATTTATATAGTTGTATAGGACATCCCAAAACTCGATCAGGCCTTACTAAGCTATTCACAATTAATTGTACGTTATTAATACGAGAAATAGTGTCCTCGCGTTGCGGCAGTGAGATGGTGGGGGTGATAGGTCAAGTTATAAAGTATGATAGTTAAATGCCTTAGCCGTACGGGCTCCGCTCTCGGATTTAAAAATTCGTCGAAAGTATATCGAAAGACATCTCTAATGAAAGAGCATTAAATTTTATAAACACTCATACGATTCTTATAATTTATCGACATACGGTTTTTAAAATAAAATATTTTAAATAAATTAGAAGAATAAAATGATTTATAGACGAGAGAGAAAAAAATGAGTGGTTGAGATTTGAGAAGAGAAAAAAAAAATCAATGGTTGAGATTTAAGGTTATTATAGGTATATTAGTTAGGTGGAGATGTTTAAATTAGTGAATAAAGAATAAGGGTATTTTGGATAGTTCAAATCATCTTTTATTAAAAAAAAAAAAAAAGACAAAATGCTTTATAAGATATTATTTGATATTTGATATTAGATATTAGATGATGCTGCGGTTCAATATATATAAGTCGATCGGTTCCTAATAATTTTATGTACTATATGAATTTACTTTCATCAAGGTTAGAATTTCGTGGGTCGCAATATAGATTGCCAATGTATGTTCGCCCACTTCCACAATTAACTATCAATCTATCAAGCGTAATATATTTTATCTAGGACCCTGATTATGACTTGATGGAATTTCCATGTATCCCATTTGATAAACATATTTCATTAAGTTCATTTCTTAACTATTTGTCATGTCTTTATACATGTATGGACTACTATTGATTTTCCATAGAGTTGATACATGCATGTGCGTAATATGTATGCATTAGATATGTATAATAGCTTTATAGGTGTGGTATACATGAATTAAAATTCTCATAAGATCATACTCGCTACTCACCATGAAAAATCATTTAACTATATCATCTCATGTACCTATACACTCAATAACATTGTTGGAATAAATATGATTTGATTCGAATGATAAAACACTTCGGATTATTCTGTGGAACCTGTAAGAGCATTAAAGCATAATTATTATTGATTTCGGCTTCCCATAACAAGATAATTGAGTAATAATTGGATGAGTAATTCGGCTGTAACTTGATGCACGAGTTTGAGAGGAATACACACACGATAATTAGGGTTTAATATGAGTTAGGATTAATTTTAACTTAGGGTTAATGGCTCTCTATTTATAAAGAGAGTATTTACACATTCAACCCCTATGGTGTTTAATGTGTGCACCATTAGTCCTCTTAGTTTACAATCATCTAATGGGAAACCCTGTACTACTACTCTAAGAGTAAATAAGTCCATTATTTACTAGACATACGGATTTTAGTTATCGTCAATTATCATATCAGGAATGATACATGATCAGTGACGGTTACACTAACGTGGTTCCAACAGTTATTACTAACAACAAAAGAGATATTTCCTAGCTATTTATCTACGATGACAATACAATGAAAATCATCTCCTATTAACATTTGATGATGATGTTATATATATTTCACGAGTCACTTCGATAAAGGTTTCTTCTTTGCACGGGAAAGTTAAACCTCCCGTAGGATGAGCATAGCCAAACTCCTCTTCTGAAAGATGCAGCAAACGCTGAAACGAAGGGTGTTTTAGATAAGTCAATGGAACTACAAATCTCTTCTTTCTACTTTCACCAACATACACAGAAAAATATCCTTTTGGTATATCCATAAGTGTTGAGGATGAATCATATATCGGCATCCATTGCTTCTGCGACTTAATTCTCGAAAACTTGTGTAAGCCCATCATCATAGAGAATAGGTAATCTTAAAATTGGAACTATATGTAGTAAGGAACGATGAGTTTCTTTAGATTCGTTGGAAAAAGGCACAAGAAGTTGAGAGATCGTCTAAAAGTGATGGTATAAATAGGTTTTTAACCCACCACAAATCCCATGAACCAAAAAGTAGAAAGGAATCAAAATACGTCAAGAACTAAATATTCTTTGTACTAGACACACCAGACAAATAGTTTCTAGGCAAGGTCGTCCAAGGGATCTAAGAATCATACATATGTTGGTCCATCCAAGACTAAAGCTTTATATAATATATCACTTGTAAAGTTAAATTTATAGAGAGAATGTACCGTTTATGCGAATATTTTGTCATATATGTTAGATTTTGAATATTCTTTTTGGCAAGCTTGAACTATTGCAAATATTAATTACTAAAGTAGCTTTTAGGGTGGCCAGACTTGGACCGGTCCGGTACTTAAGGGAACACCGCCCCATGGTACCGGTACCTAATAGGCGGGGAGGACGGTCACCAGTTCTATCTCTAATTTATATTCCTTTTTCTATTTTGTCTTTTAGTGTTATGTGGGTGGGGAGGGGCGGGGAGGGGCAGGGAAGCATTCCGTACAATTAAAGAGCGGGTAGGAAGGAGGAGACAAAGCAGGGAGAGGTGGTGAAACACTCCCCCCACCCTTAGTTTGAGAAAGTTCATTTTATTTATCTTATGACACAATTATCTTATATTTTTATGAGTAGAACTAGCACAATAAATACAAATTCCGTATAAATATTATCCAAAACGCGTTATCTTAATCCCTTATAAAACAAACCTACACTTCTTTCTTGCTTAATCAAGACTTTAATTAAATACCTCAATTACTCCTACACATTCAACTTTCCTTCCAATCATACATTTGATGTTCCCAAAATACCCCTTTTAATTTCAACCCAAACAAATGTCCGCCAAACTCTAATTTTGATAACTTTTTAAAAATTTGCAAAATAACAAAAAACAAATATCACGTTTTTAATTATTGTCGTTATTGTACCTCTCGTCCTAAATTGTCGCCGCTTCATCGTGCGAGTTTTGTGCTAGTGTTACTTATGGAAAATACTCAATATACCGTAGAGCTTATAGCTTAATAATTATATATCTTATTTAGTCAATACTTTACATTTATTTTAATATATATTGTTTCTATTCCATCATAGTGTGTTCTATCTATCAAGTTTATAGTGAGTGGTGTATGTTAGTGCTTTGATTGATTTTAGCTCCTCATTTTGTTTATGGCTTTCTTTCAATGATTGTTTCATTTTTGACTAATTGATGGTTGGAAATATTTATAGTGAGTGACGCATGTTAGTGCTTTGATGGTTGTTACAAAAATTATTTATATTTAATTTTTTAAAGCTAAAATTGTCATTCAAATCAAAAGTCCTAATTGTTATAAAAGAATATGAAAACAATCATAATTGTTTAGGACTTTCTTTCATATAGGATTGAGATACTTTGAGACTACCTCTTATTTTAGGACCAACTAGGACCATTGATTTTTGTACACGATCATCATCGACTACGATATACAAGACTTTTTTGTAAAATACTAAGACTTTCCGACGACGGGCCCACAGAAAAATCATGTGTAGCCCGTCGCTGGAAAGTCTTAGTGTTTTTACAAAAAAGTCTTGTATATCGTAGTAGATGATGATGGTAGTGTGTAAGTTACGAAAATCAATGGTCATTTTTTGTACTTTTTTTAGTTGGTCTCAAATTATCTTTCCCTATATATATATATACTTTCCTTATTTTAAGAATCATTTTTTTTAAGAATCATAATATATATATATATATATATCTCAAACTAGCCTTTCGGTGTATATATCCATAATGGTTGAGGAAGAATGATATGATATATATCTCTTTATTCTGAGCATAGCGCGCATGCTTTAATTCCTGAAAATTTATTTCAGCTCATGGTCAAAATAAAAAGTTTTACTTCAAAATGGAACTATATTAGGTAGCTAAGATGAATATTGTTCTCAAAGCCTTTGGAGGTAAGTTTTATTAGATGTTGATTAGACGTTATTCACCTTGCATATTAAATAGAATATAAATAGGTCTCTATTTTATATGAAAAGGTGAGATTTTCAAAAAAATGAAGATACTTGAGGTTCTATAGATTCCTCCAAGGCAAACTCGTCGAGTCGAGTTTGCAACGATTGTATGATAAGATGATTAAAGTAAATTAAACTAAGAATGTAAGACAAAGAACATAAACACGTTTAATCATATGTATTTATTATTTAAACAGTGAATACATGGTCGGTTTATCAAGAAGAAGAAGAGAAAAGTACTTGTTTAAGTTTTTGAACATACAAAAACTTAACTGTTCTACAATAAATAACACACCAAGTGACAATTGTAGAACAAAACCAACAAAGGTTGCGGCTAGGTCAATTGATTCTATATATAGGCAGAGTTGAGAATCACATGACAACCCAATAGATGTTGACACATGAAGGTTGTCAACCATCTATTAGAGGATGGTTCAGATTTGCAGAGTTCTTCTTTCTTCATCTTGTTTGTTTCCCAAAACGGCATGAAAGAGAAACTCCTTAGTACTAAATCAGTACAAGGTCACATGGCTTCATCTTGATCATGCACCACATGTCCTTCGGACCATCCTTCTTATCTTCATTTTCCCGCCCATATTTGAATTACAAAGTATAACGGTGAGTCACTGAACTTATCCTTTAACTCGAAGATAATATAAGTCGCTAAGAGCTCGCTGATAAAGTGCCTAATTGAGTCTCTCAGCGAATCCATGACTCAATAGCACCTATCACTGTTATCAGTTTACACCAAATTAAGGTCCAACGCCCAAAACTGCACTTTAATTAAAAAAATGTTGAATAGTTACAAAATGAAATTTTAATTATGCAAAATATTGGAAATTAACTTAAGTTGTGATAAATATTTGGTGTATACATGTTAATATAAACCAAATTTATTATAAAAAGATTCTCATTTATACCAAATTGGTGCATCATTTTGTATATACATCGGAGATGCTAAAAGTACCTATTTCTAGAATAAGGTAAATCATTTTTGCAAACCATATGTGAAATTCCCAAATCTACAAAAAAAAACTCGAAGTTTGATATATTCCACGTGTTAGTTCAATGAAAGTCTCTTCTTTGCATGGGATTGTGAGACCTCCCATAGGATGAGCATAGCCAAACTCCTCTTCAGATAAATTCAGTAACGTGTGAAACGAAGGATGATCTAGATAAGTCAGTGGAATTACAAATCTCTTCTTTATACTTTCACCTATATATACGGCTAAATACCCTTTTGGTATGTCCATAACTGTTGAGGATGAATGATGTCTCATCATTCTTTGCATAACATGCTTCATTACCGAAAGTTTATATAAGCCCATATATGATCAAAGTAAAAACTTTATTTTCAAATTGAAATGAAATTATGCAAGGGAAGTTAAGATGAGTGTTAACTCTGAGAGAGACTTTGGAGGTAAGTTAATTTTATAAGGTGTTGAGACATCATTCAAAACCGGTAGTGATATAAATAGCTCTCTAAGCTAGTTTTTGATACTCTATGTACAAGGTGAAATTTTTAAGAAAACTAAGATACTTGAGATCGGTTCTATAGATTCCAAATACTCCTGGCAGGGTATCCAAAGATATATGATGTGGCGAATAACGAACTTATCAAGGAGATCAAGAATATTCTTAAACATAGATTGATCCGTCCAAGAATAAGTTCTCTATGGTATCGCAGTTTTGATTGCAAACAAAAAGTACCACATGACATCAATTTAACATATGAATTCTTCGATATGTTTTAACATCAAATTAACATATGAATTCTTCTAATTTTTAGAGTACAAGATACTTTATTGAATTTTGCGGGTACAATATTACCGTATTCACAGATCCTTCTAAAGTACTACAACAAGAAGTTAAGTTCTAGTATCAAATCAGTGAATACATAATATAATACTCTGTTAACTATTGTCCAATTATATACTATATGAAATCTAAACCTACGGGGGATTGTGCCCGATATTTACCTCCATTTTTTTTATTTACTCGCACATTCCAGTCCGTCTAATAATTCTGAATGATATCCCCTTATTTTATTTTTTTTATTTCTTTACTTTTTGGCCACTTCACTTGCTGACTCTTTTCATATTTCCAAAATTCTCTAGAAGTCACAACAGGGCTTTACTCAACTGCTGCATACCTCTCTGCTCTCATCTTCAGATTTTTTTTCCATACAGAAGAAACAACTTCTTATCTTTTGCACAACAGGAGTACACAATCCAATGAACAACCACAATGAAATACATGGGTAATGTTTACTTCTTTACTGGATCTTTATTTTTTGGGTTAGGGTTTGCTGCGATATTATCTTTCATATATATACATAGATATCGTATTCCAACACTACGTATGAAGCAATTTCATTCTTAAGACTTAAAATTATATTTCATCCCTACGTATGAACCTATCGACAAATAACACACGAATTTGTTTTTAAGACTTCAAATTATTGAACAGAGAAACATCATTAATTGAATGGAAATTACTTACCATTACTTTTATACTTCTAATTACATGGAACATTCACTTAAGTATTAATGATTGCAGATCACCATTACAGTGAATCATAACTCCAAAGATTTATGTAAGTTTTTTTCTCTAATTATTTAGCATACCCAATTAAAGTTACTTTGTAATGAACAAAAGACTATATTGTAACACACAACTTTATTTTATCCGAGGTAAGATTGTTTGTTTATAGTTCATATCTTAGTTGCAGTACTCTTTCCCTTTTAGAAACTGTTTCTAGCTGAATTTAATTTTTCATTAGTGTAGCGTACATACTTTAAGTGTATCTTGCATTGTATGTTTACATTAGTATTAAATGAATACATCAGATAAGCGTCCATCTACTGAGGAGGCGTCTTCCTCCTCATCGTCTGTCACATCATACATTGATAATGGCGACTGTACCTGTGTTTGTCAATACTGTGGTGCACTTTTCTGGTATGACGAACGTATCATTAGTTTATCTACACGTGCATCTTTCAAATATAATCAATGTTGTAAAGGTGGTGAAGTTCGTCTTCATTTCCCCACTGATCCTCCTGTAGAGATTAAAAGTCTTTTTTAACAACCTGCGTTTCTTGACAACATTTGCTTATATAACTCCATATTTTCAATGACGTCGTTTGGTGCGACTATAAACGACTCCATTAACGATGGAACTGGTCCCTATGTTTTTAGAATTGAAGGACAAATACATCATTGGCTTGGGACAATGTGTCCGTCCTCTAACGAAACACCTCGCTTTCTACAGATGTACATCTACGACACTGATAACGAGTTACGAAACAGACTTCGTTTCTTTTCGGATGCAACACGTGCAGGCGTTGACGAGCAAACTGTTGTTTTGTTAATTCACACATTAGATAATCACAATGAGTTGGTCAAACTTTTTCGTTCCGCTAGAGATTTGTGTCATACGATGAACGTTCCTGATTTCGTTATTCACTTACATAATTCATACAATAAAACATCTTATGATACACCGGTTGACGGCTGTATTGGTGCAATTGTGTGTGACAACGACTCTGTATCTCACGAATTCGATATCATCGTTCGTCACAAAGACACAGGTCCACAACGTGTTAGTAGCTTGCATCCTTTATATATGGCTTTGCAATACCCTTTGTTGTTCATCTATGGTGAATCCGGATGGTCAACTACTTTACGATTGCACGTAGACGATGACGCAAAAGAAAGACGTCTGACAAGCAATATGTTCTATAGTTACCAGTTACACGACAGAGTAAGCACATACACTTTGTTGTTACAAGCTGGTAGACTTTTCCAGCAATACTTGGTCGATGCATATGTGTGTGTTGAGCAAGATCGTCTTAACTACTTTCGTCGTAATCAAAATCAGCTTAGATGTGAACACTTATGTGGCATTCATGACGCTGTCAATCGTGGTGACAACGAAGGCCATAACATTGGTAAGCGTGTCATTCTACCATCGACTTTCGTAGGTGGTCCACGGTACATGTACAAACATTATCACGACGCACTTGCTATATGTAGACATCATGGAAATCCACAATATTTTATCACTTTCACATGTAATGTAAAATGGCCTGAAATTATCCGTTACATGTCTCAATATCCTTATCATAAGACGCAAGATCGGCCAGACATATTTGCCAGAATATATAGCATGAAAGTTGATTCGTTTGTCGATTTCCTAAAAACAAATCAACCTTTTGGATCTGTAGTTGCAGGTTATTGTTTATAAATGTTTTATACTTCATTCCATATGACATACATATTATCCCTTATCACCTTTGTACGTGTCTTCACAGATCTTTATACAATAGAGTTCCAAAAAAGGGGCCTCCCACACTGTCAATAATTGTTGCTGTGGGTTGATGAAAGAGACAGGATAAGAAATGCAGAGGATCTTGACAAGTACATTAGTGCAGAAATCCCTGATCCTAGAGATGACCCGCTATTGCACAAATATGTCACCGAACTAATGATGCATGGTCCATGTGTTACTGCCAAACGAAAAGCTCCTTGTATGCACGATGGCGTTTGCTCCAAGAAACTCCCCAAACCTTACCGTGATACGACTGTGTTTGATAAAAACGGGTATGTACATTACAAAAGACCATCCTCCAGTAGATTTGTCTTGAAAAATGAAGTCCCATTAGATAACGGTTTTGTTGTTCCGTACAACAAGATGTTATTATTACGTTTTCGGGCACATATTAATGTTGAATATTGTGGATGGAACATGATGATTAAATACCTATTTAAGTACATATCAAAGGGCGCCGACCGAGTTCGCTTTAGAATATCTAAACCTACTGATCCGTCGACATCTGAACAACAAAATGCTACACCTATCGTTGATGAGATTTCGAATTTTACGGATGCACGATTTATTTGTCCTCACGAGGCTGCATGGCGTTTATTAAATTTTGGCATTCACGCTCGACATCCGGCAGTACAAACACTGGCTGTTCATCAAGAAGAAATGAAAAACATTTATTTCAAAGACAATGAACCTCTAAACAGACTGTTACACAACCAATTTGCCAGAAGAACAACATTAACTGAGTGGTTACAGAACAACTTCATTGACCCTTCGGGAAGACATCTACGGCACATTGACTATCTAAAGGAATATCGTTGGGATAATGCATCTAAACACTGGATACGTAGAACGTACAACTTAGAGCACACAACAATCGGCAGATTGGTTTACATACATCCAAACTGTCGGGAGACGTTCTACTTGAGGCTGTTACTTACCCATCAGACAGGTTGTAAATCATTTGCAGACATAAAGACGGTGTCAGGCGAAGTTTGTCCTACATATCGTGTTGCCTGTGAAAGACTTGGTCTACTTGGAGATGATAAAGAGTGGGAGTTGGCGTTCACAGAAGCAGCTGCATGGGCCACCCCATCAGAGTTAAGATCGTTGTTTACGCATATGTTGCTTTTTTGTGACGTATCAAATCCTATAGAGTTTTGGGAAAATCAATGGAGTAAAATGGGTGATGACATTCTTCAAAAATATCAATTGGTTAATGAAGATGACCTTAGACACTATATTCTATACGAGATTCAGTTGTTATTTAATTCAGGTGTGATAAATGCATCATTAACAGATTTCGGGTTACCATTGCCTCCAGAGGATCTACTTTTGTGTTTAAGAAACCGTTTATTAATGGAAGAGAAATGTTATGATAGGGAACAACTTTCAGAGGAGCATAATCTGCAAAAACAGAGACTTCATCCTCAACAATTGCTTATATACAACGAGGTAATAAATGCCATCACTCAACAATCTCAACTTCTGTTATTTGTCTATGACCACGGTGGTACAGGAAAGACATTTTTGTGGACCACGATTATCGCAGCCCTACGTTCTCAAGGCAAGATAGTTTTAGCAGTTGCCGCCTCTGGAATAGCATCTTTGTTGTTACCAGGCGGCCGAACAGCTCATTCAAGATTCAAGATACCACTTGATCTAAATGAGACGTCAACCTATCACATAACCAAAAACACCCACCTATCCCAGTTGTTAGCTGAAACTTCTCTTATAATATGGGATGAGGCGCCTATGAGTGATCGCCGTTGCTTCGAGTCACTTGACAGGTCACTTAGAGACATTCTTAATTGTCAAGAGTTTCCTTTTGGAGGAAAGTCAGTGTTACTAGGTGGGGACTTCCGACAAACACTGCCTATAATTCCAGGTGCTTCGAAATCTACCATTCTTGCTTCCTCACTTCCACGTTCTTATCTATGGTCATCTTTCAAGGTGCACAAGTTAACTGAAAACATGCGCCTTCTTTCTAACTGTTTGGATCAAAATTCATTGTCTGATATTATGGCCTTCTCAACATGGCTTCTTGACATTGGTGACGGTAATATTGGTAGATTAGATGCTACACACTCAAATGATACAAAAATTTTTGTATGTAATACTCAAATCCACAGGATATTTCCAAAATTATATTTACGCTTGTACTCCGATCATGTTATTATTATAATTATAAATACTTCTATATATATCTATATATATACTATTCTATAAAGCAAACTACTCTCACTCCTTTAAGTAATTAAGATCTTGAAACGACCATATTACCCATCTTCTTTATTCACTAATTTAAACATCTTCACTTGTTTAATTATAATACTCTTAATAAAATAAATTACAACATATATCCTCTAACCCTTAAAAACCATATTAACCCCTCTTAGATCAATTAATTTACATTCACCATCACGCGACAACCACCGTCACCGCTGCACATCGCCGTACATCCGGCCACCACTACCGCCGTAGCCACACCTTCGTTGTTATCGCCATTACCGCCGCATCACGCGGGTACCCGTCTAGTATATTATAAAGCAAATTTCATTTTGTTCAATTTTAAGTTTTAACAATTTATCAAAGGGGATAACTCTCCAGCTTTTATGAAAAGACACATGCAACCCTCATTTTGCTTTGTATATTGGTTATTCCCTTTATCAAAACCACATTAAATCAATAACTTACACAATTCGCTGCTACCACCAATCGTGTTTGCCTTCGCCGCCACTACCGTTGCGCGCCGCCAACAACTGTCACCAACACCACCACTTGCATCGCCACCCCCGTCGCACACCACCACCACCCGTCATCGCCACCACCGCCGTCACCATTACATTGTCGCAACGCGCGAGTACTCCCTTTGTTTGCGTGTTAATTTCTGAATTCATAAAATAAAATATATTAAAATGATAAATATACATAATATTAAAGATATTATTTTTTTGTACATGTATTAGTTATATTCGGTTTTTACTTTAATAATAAAACTTAGTAACATAGTTGGATTAGGATCTTGATCTAAATATAACTCTTATTTTTAAAATATTATACCATTATAAATGTTGGGTATTGTAAAACAACTATTAAAGTAAAACAAATAGGATAAGATCTTGACCCTTAGATCATGGTTAAATTGATACACGAAGATTCACGAAGCAATTGATGCACAATAAATTTCATGATGCACGGTGATTTTCAGTAAAGGAAAACCTATTGTTTTATTTATTTTATTTTAATACTTATTTTATTTTACCTAAAACTCTATTATAATTATTATATCAAATTAGGATTATTACATATTTTAAAATTAACCAAATTTTAATTGACAAAGTAAAAAATACACGTCGAGCAAAGATTACGCCACATGTTGTTTTAAGAACCCTTTAATCCTTGTTGAGTCTTGGATTCACTGATAAGACTTGCTCGCTGACGTGTGTCGTCAGCGAGTGTTCAGCAAGTCCAGTGACTCTCTTCAGCGGGTTGGATGCTGCCCAAATTGTGGGTCAAGGCGGGAAGATTTCAAACTAGATGAAGACAAGAGTCACATGGTGGTTCTTCCAACTGTATAATACCTTATATGGCAAAGGTACAAGTTGGGACCAAAACAAGGGTCTTCTCTCTCAAACCCATTTTGGTAAAGAAGACAAGGGTTCTTGCATGGAAGTACAAGGAGCCAATGGGATATCGACAACCAACATCTATCACCATCACAGGAAGGCTGTGTTGCCCTATTTCTTTCTCTATAAAAGGCAACACAGTCGGATTTGTCAAGTGTGTTTGTCACCTCTAAAGTGTGTGTCACTTATAATTGGTTAAGTTTTTAGTGTGTCTAGACTTAGCAATTACTTTGTTCATTTGTATTCTTGTAAGTCAAGTTTATAATATCGACCATGTATTCATCGTTTAATCAATGATACATATGATTATATTTGCATAGATTTATTACAATTGAACTTGTCATTGTTCTTGTTGTTTATCCTCTTATTTACTTTCTTGTCTAGCTTAATTATAACATAAGTTGTGCATTCGTGGACTGTCAAGTGGTATCAGAGCCACCATTTCTAAATCATTGGAACAAGATCTGTTTGCCTTCTTGTGTTTACATTAATTCTCTGTTCTTTTCTCTTCTTAAAAATCTTTTCTTTAAAACAAGAACATGTCATCTGTACCAAGCCTTGTGAATACACGTGACTTTGGTTATGTGTCTACTCCTCCAAAATTCGAGCCCAAAGATTTTGGGTCTTCGAAGGAGAGAATGCTTCTTCACATCGCCGGTGTGGAACCCTACTTAATGACTATATTAACTGAGGGTCCATACGTACCTATGTATGTTCAAAGAACACCAGGAGTAACACCTGATGCTCCTGAGATTGTGACTGACCTGGTAAAACCAAAGGTCCAGTGGACTGATAAAGAGCGAAAACTGGTTAATCTTGATGCCAGGCTTAAAAACATGATAATTGTCACTCTTCCTACTGAAATCATGAAACTTGTCATCAAGTATCCCTCTTCAAAGGAAGTCTAGGATAGGCTGGTCAGCACCTATGAAGTTTCTGCTAACCTTATTAAAATAAGGAAAATAGACCTAAAACGGGCCTATGAAAGTCTTGAGGGCACCTATACTCGTTTTAAAGGGTTGCTCAATGATATAACTAATGTTGGCATTACTCATGATAAATTTGAAGTATGCCACAAATTGATCGATTCTTGATGTGTCATATTATATACATATTTCCCACATGGTTTTTAGGTCATTTTATGCTTAATTATTAGTTATTTGTATGTTCCTTCGTTGCTTTATGGTATGTACGAGTGGTTTCAGGTCCGTAGCAAGTTCATGGAAGAATATGGCAAAAATGACTTAAGAAATGATGAGATGATGTTTGTAGAAGTTACAGGTGGAAGACATGTCAAAAAAGGATGTTAAAATGAAGATTTCATGAGTTTCAGATCGTAACTCCCGTTAAACAAACCTTAACTGCCGTTAAGAGTAAGGTGGGATTACAAGCTCTCACTAAATGCCTTAAGGGGTCAGACTAATGGCCGTTAGTCACTGAAGGACTGATGGTGCAACAAAATTCTAACGGTGCAACAAAATTCTAACGGGCGTTAAAAAAAGGACCAAAAGTGCACAGATTTGCTAGTTGACCCGTGTAACGGCCGTCACACCTCCCTAACGGCCGTTAGTCGCTGATTTCATATATATAACATCTTCGATTGCTTATGGACGGGACGGATTCAATTTTTAGCACTTCAAAACCCTAGAAACGCAAAGAACGAATAGGAAGCTTTTGTAGGTCAATTTCCTATCATCTATTTGTTCAAGAATATCAATTTTTATTCAAGGATTCATTATTGCTTTTCGAATTCATCAAGATTATCGGTACAATATGATTTCTTTTAATATTATTTGTGTTTTCTTGGTTACTATGAGTGGCTAAATCTTATTTGCACCCGCTTGGGTAGTAAGCATGTCATAGGGTCATGTTAATGTTACTCGCAATTGTTGAACAAGATTTATATGTTTAATCGTAGATCCACATTTATTTGGGTTTAAATATTGTTTTTATCTTTTATATTAATTGATTGATAATTTTAATTAGAAGTTTGGGAGAAATCTATGTCATTGTCAATTGGTTTATGAAACGGTTAATCGGTCTATAATTAACCTAAAGTCGTTGGAGTTCGGGAGAAACTAGCGATAAAAATTTTAAACAATTAAACCCATTTTGAGTGTGTAAACGCTTATGATAAAGGGATCTGATTATGCGAATAAGCAATTCGGGAGAAAGCTTTTAAAGATTAAATCATAAAAATCAACTCAGGTTTTTAATGCTTAACTGTTAAGAGTAGAAATTAAGTGCGGGAGCAATAATTATATTTTGAACAGTTAAAGTTTCAAGTATAACGGGAGTTCATCTTGTCTACCTTTTGAGTCGTTCAACAAATGCAAGTAATATTTAGACTCGATGATTGGCATGTGAGCTGATCCAAGTAGGTGTTCTTTTTAAATCTTTGTTAAGATTCAACAACCAAATATTCTCTTGCGATTAATTCTACGGAATTACTGACTTTTTCAACTAACTCTTGCAAAGTGGCAATTCGGCCATAAAACCCCCCTTTTTACTTGAATCACTTTATTTAACAATTGCTTAACAAGTCCTTGTGTTCAACCTCATACTTACCAAGTCACTATATAGCATACGAACGGGTACACTGCCCGCAAGTGTGTAGTAGACAGTTACTAGGTATTTTGTGATATAAATTTAAGACTAGAAAATACACATCAAGTTTTTGGCGCCGCTACCAGGGACTTAGTTTAAGTAGTTGTTCAATTTTGTGATTCGATCCTTTCTCACTTGTGAGGAAGTTAATTGCTTTCTTAGATTAGCGTAATTTAGTGTTAATTTTTTATTTATTTATTTAGTTTTAGTACATTTAGTTTTCCAATTTTTCTTTTCCATTTGTGTTTTCTACGGGGTGTATAGTTTTTGTTTTGTAGTATTAGCGTCCCCATGGCAGATCAAGACTATGAGTTGGGGGCAGAATATCCGGATGAGATTCGTAACTTTAAGCAATTGCCCGATGAAACTTGGTATGAAGCATGGTTGAGGATGAGATACGTAGTTGATAAGTTAACCACGAACAACATTTTTGTTGGTGAACTTGTTAACATATATTTGTGTGGGCTAAATGACAAATCATACGAAATTCTAGACGAGGGAATAGTAGGGTTGAATACCGACGAGGTATTTGATTTTATAGAAGAATTCATTCACTATAACGAATTTGTGTATGAGCCCAGAAATGAAACAATATGGCAAGAAGAGTATGATACTGCAGAAGAGAATGAAACAACGGATGCTTATGATCTTTTGGAAAATGAATCTCATACTCAACTTCCTGAAAGCCAAAAATATCCAGAGATACAGGATTCCATTCAAATCCTGAACATTGATGCAATGGAGGAACCACATGTATCTTTTTCGCAATCTGACTTTGGTGAAGTGATAATGGCAGAACTGGAAGAAGAATTCATAGTATCAGGAGAGGGTGTTAGTAAGATAGTGGCAGAAGAGCTAGAATCATGCCCACTACTTTTCATTGGAGTTGACTCTAAAAAAGATGATTATCAGTTCACTCATTCGGAACCAAATGAACTACCACTTATTAGCAATGAGCCAATGATTGAAGTTGTTGAATTGGAGATTTGTTCCTCATTTCTTAGGAAGGTATGTGATGTTTCTTATGATGATACTAATGTTGCTAACTATATCTTGCGGTAACCTAATATTGTTTGAGTATAATAAACAACGATGGGTAGAAAACTCGGTTATAAAAATAGATATGATAGATCATGTGAGTAGAGATTTTGAAAATGTGGATTTGAAGGAATGGGTCATGATAAAAGTTAAGTTTACAAATTTTTCACCCTACTCGTGTAGGCCACCAGACTTTTGTGTAGGTGATGTGAATGATTGGATCTCTGAAAAGGTGAAAGATAATTGTTTTTCACCGTTTAAGGGTAGACCGCCCAACACTCTAAGTGTGGGGGCATCAGAAACCCCACCATGTTAATTCTTTGGGGTAAGAGTCTAGCTAACGACTCGTTAATAAATTAAGCGCTTCTCGGGAGGCAACCCGTGTTTCGTATTTTATTTTATTTTTCTTTTCATTTTGTTTGAATAATTAGGATCGACTAATGCAGGGCTCGATTTTATATCCGTTGTCTTTTAATTGTGTGTTCATGGTGATAGCAAGTTGATTGTCATATGCATATGCTGGCGGTAAGTTCAACGCTCATATTTTGTTGCCATCATTCACGCATGGAACACCATTTATACCCGACAAGTTTTTCTTGTTCTTTATTTTCCTTTTTGTTTACTTTTCCCTATTTCCCATAGTTTGCCTTAGTTCATTGGACATTGAGGGCATTGTCCAACTCAAGTGTGGGGGGATGGTAAATAGGAAGGAGTCGGGTATTTTTAGAGGAATTTTGAAACTTTTGCTTGCTTGTCCTTGTAGTTAATTGCTTTTTTCACCTAATTATACATATAATTAAGCAATGTAACTACATCCTTGGCAAAATTTTAATATGTGGAATGTGTTTTGACTAATTAACGTGTCATCCCTTCTGGATTAATAACATTGCTAACACGCTGAAAGCATCCAAAACACCAAACTTGTGAGATATATTGATTCATTTTAGTATGATAGGTGTACGGTTTTGGAATTATTAGCCTTGTAAATTTGTTCCTCTCATAGACTTTTGGATTTATTCAGTGTTTTTCATCTTGGAATTGCTTGAGGACAAGCAAAGCTTAAGTGTGGGGGAATTTGATGTGTCGTATTTTATATATATTTCCCACATGGTTTTTAGGTCATTTTATGCTTAATTATTAGTTATTTGTATGTTCCTTCGTTGCTTTATGGTATGTACGAGTGGTTTCAGGTCTGTAGCAAGTTCATGGAAGAATATGGCAAAAATGACTTAAGAAATGATGAGACGATGTTCGTAGAAGTTATAGGTGGAAGACATGTCGAAAAAGGATGTTAAAATGAAGATTTCATGAGTTTCAGATCGTAACTCCCGTTAAACAAACCTTAACTGCCGTTAAGAGGAAGGTGGGATTACAAGCTCTCGCTAACTGCCATTAGGGGTCAGACTAACGGCCGTTAGTCACTGAAGGACTGATGGTGAAACAAAATTCTAACGGTGCAACAAAATTCTAACGGGCGTTAGAAAAAAGGACCAAAAGTGCACAGATTTGCTAGTTGACCCGTGTAACAGCCGTTACACCTCCCTAACGGCCGTTAGTCGCTGATTTCATATATATAACATCTTTGATTTCTTATGGACGAGACGGATTCACTTTTTAGCACTTCAAAACCCTAGAAACGCAAAGAACGAATAGGAAGCTCTTGTAGGTCGATTTCCTATCATCTATTTATTCAAGAATATCAATTTTTATTCAAGGATTCATTATTGCTTTTCGAATTCATCAAGATTATCGGTACAATATGATTTCTTTTAATATTATTTGTGTTTTCTTGGTTACTATGAGTGGCTAAATCTTATTTTCACCCGCTTGGGTAGTAAGCATGTCATAGGGTCATGTAAATGTTACTCGCAATTGTTGAACAAGATTTATATGTTTAATCGTAGATCCACATTTATTTGGGTTTAAATATTGTTTTTATCTTTTATATTAATTGATTGATAATTGTAATTAGAAGTTTGGGAAATCTATGTCATTGTCAATTGGTTTATGAAACGGTTAATCGGTCTATAATTAACCTAAAGTCGTTGGAGTTCGGGAGAAACTAGCGATAAAAATTTTAAACAATTAAACCCATTTTGAGTGTGTAAACGCTTATCATAGAGGGATCTGATTAGGCGAATAAGCAATTCGGGAGAAAGCTTTTAAAGATTAAATCATAAAAATCAACTCAGGTTTTTAATGCTTAATTGTTAAGAGTAGAAAATAAGTGCGGGAGCAATAATTATATTTTGAACAGTTAAAGTTTTAAGTATAACGGGAGTTTATCTTGTCTACCTTTTGAGTCGTTCAACAAATGCAAGTAATATTTAGACTCAATGATTGGCATTTGAGCTGATCCAAGTAGGTGTTCCTTTTAAATTTTTGTTAAGATTCAACAACCAAATATTCTCTTGCGATTAATCCTAAGGGATTACTTACTTTTTCAACTAACTCTTGCAAAGTGGCAATTCGGCCATAAAACCCCCCTTTTTACTTGAATCACTTTATTTAACAATTGCTTAACAAGTCCTTGTGTTCGACCTCATACTTACCAAGTCACTATATTGCATACGAACGGGTACATTGCCCGCAAGTGTGTAGTAAACAGTTACTAGGTATTTCGTGATATAAATTTAAGACTAGAAAATACACATCAATTCTCTTCCTCTTAAGTGGCAAAACTTAAGACAAACCCTCCGTACCACAAAGAAAATTCAGGATTTTGATCTTGAGGAACTTTTTGGCACTTTTCAATTTGAAGAGAGGGCTTTGGCTCAAAACATTCGAGCCTCTACTGATGCCAGGAGACATGCTGGCTCCTCGTCCTCTATCAGCATGTCTTCCCATCCAATTTCTGATCCTGTTGCTCTTATCTCTGTTGAGCCCATCGATCTCAATGATGGTGCCAACACTTCTAATCTTCCTAATCCTTTCCAAACTCTTGTTGATGAGCTTGATGCTGATGAAAAACAAGAGATGTTTAGTGAGTTTCTGAGCTTTGCTCTTCTTGCTGGAAAGAAATATTCCAGAAATTGGAACCGTAAGTCGGTTGCTCCTTACAAGCCTCCTGTTGATAAATCACAGGAAGAATGCTGGAGGTGTGACAGAAAAGACCATTACCAAAAAAAGTGCAGGGTTTCTATCCCCACTCCAGCAGCTCCCAAATCTAACTCCTCCAAGTTTGCTGATGAGTAGAGGAACAAATATTATCAGCTGAAGGCTAAAATGGCTGAAAATGAGGAAGCCAAAACACCAGCAAAAGGACTGGTCGCTGAAGAGCATGATTAGGCTGACTCGGATGAGTCAGATGATGAAGATTATGTTGACACCATGTGCCTGATGGCACTCGCTGATGGTGATGCACTGACCAAAGATCAAGTCTCCTCTAGTCAGTGGGTAAATGTCACTGTCAAAAAGGTACATTCTCTTCTCTCCTCCCCTGATGATGACAAGACCAAAGTTATTGAGTCTTTGTCATGTGATCTTCAGTTTGTAGAAACTCTACGCACTGAACTTCAAACGAAACTTAACTCTGCTGGCACAGAATTAAGTGAAAAGTCTGAAAAGCTCTTAAAACTGAAGAATGTTCATGTAGAACTTCAGTCTCATGAGCTAATAAAAACTCCAACTTGAGAATGAAAAACTCAAGCTTGAAGTCTCTAACCTGAAAAAGATTGTGACCTCATGGTCAAAAGCTTCTAAGTTTCATCATCAGTGTCTAAGTGAACAAGTCCCTGCTCAAGTTCAGGCAGTGATTGGTAGCAATTTTGATGCTGCTGCTTCACTTGATAACTCGTTCAACAATGGTGTTAAGCTAGAAACTTCTATTCCTCCCTCCTCTACAATCTCTCCTGAAGAGATGTAAAAGTGGTACTTTGTTAAGGGAGAAAATGACTACCACACTGAAATGGATGTAAATGCCACCAAGAAACTTTGCAAAAAGTTTAGCTCACTGATGTCATCTCACTTTGAAATGAGTATGATGGGTGAACTAACCTTCTTCCTTGGCTTACAATTTCATCTACTCTCTGATTGAATTTTTATAAACCAAGAAAAATATATTAGGGACATGCTGGCTAAGTTTGATATGACAAATATCACTCCTAAGCCCACTCCTATGTCTCCTCCAAATAATCTCCATGTTGACCCAGAGGGAAAGCATGTGAACCCCACTCACTATCGTGGGATGATTGGCTCGCTGATGTATCTCACAGCGAGTCGTCCTGACATCATGTTTGCTACTTGTCTTTGTGCAAGATATCAAGCGTCCCAAAGGGAGTCTCACTTACTCGCTGTCAAGCGAATTTTTAAATATCTCAAAGGGACTTCCTCCTTAGTTCTTTGGTATCCCAAAGATTCAAACTTTGACTTAGTTGCATACTCTGACTCTGACTATGCTGGATGCATGTTAGATAGGAAAAGTACCAGTGGTGGATGTCAACTGTTGGGGGGAAGGCTGACTAGTTGGTCTAGTAAGAAACAACATACAGTTTCCATATCCAATGCTGAAGTAGAGTATGTATCAGCAGCGAGTTGTTGCGCTCAAGTCCTCTGGATGAAAAATCAACTCGCTGCTCAAGTCTTCTGGATGAAAAATCAACTCGCTGACTATGACTTAGATTTCTCTAAGATCCCCATAATGTGTGACAATACAAGCGCTATTGCCATTAAACATAATCCTGTTCAGCATTCCAAAACAAAACACATAAATATTAGGTATCACTTCATAAGTTGCTTATCTCCTTATTTACTTTCTTGTCTAGCTTAATTATAACATAAGTTGTGCATTCGTGAACTGTCAATCCTGTTTTAGTATATTGGTAGATGACGTACTTAAGTCATAGATGGTTAATAGTTAATAAGAGCGTCTCCAATTGTAACTTGATCAAAAACTTTTATTTGTTAAAAAAAAGTTTTTCAAAAGCTTTTTTTCATTGAAGAAGATGACTTATTTATTGAATATGAAAATAAACACCATTTATATTTGATTGAAATACAATGGTTTCTTTTGTTGAAAAAGTATTTCAAAACCTTTTTATCATTGGGATAAAAGTGTTTTTTAGCTTTTCTCTATAAAAGCTTTAGCATGACAATTTTAACGTGTCTCACATAGTTACATATATAGGGCAGTTTTCGAATAGAGTTTGTAACTAAACAAAAGGATCACATTTATGAGGCTTAAGTTAATGCTCATAACTTTGTTTTTGGTTCGAGCTACAAAAACTCTTACTAGTGTACCTAACATGGGTCTATGGGTCATGTCTTCTTTGTACTAACATTCATGGACGCCTCTAGCCACTAAGACTGAACGGAGCAAGGCTCCCTTCTTCAGGCATTTCTTGGTTTCACAAAAAGAAGAGTAGAAAATGGCGTCAATTTTCTCACGCCCCTTAAGTTTTTATTGTCAAAAAACGCCCCTCGGGGCACTGTTCCGGACGTTTCCGGGGTGTTCCCGGGGGGAAAAGTGAAATTTAACGCTTTGGTAATGCTTTATTCTGTTCAGTCTAAGCTATAAGGCGATACTCAAATGATGCAAGTATGTAAACGCACAAGGCCTTCATTTTTGGGGGCCCATATATATTTAGTAATTAAAATTAAATTAGAATACCCCTTAAATAATCTTTGACTCATAATTGTGATAGTTAAGCTATTAAAATACCTTGTTGAGTCATAATTGTTAAAATACCTTGTTGAGTCATAGCTATTAAAATACCTCAGGAGTAAGTTTACCTTTGTACTTAATTATTTTAATTGTTTTTACGGTCTCTATTATATAAATCTTTTATCATCCAAAATCTCAAACCTTACTAAACTAATCACGCGCGGTATATATATTTTCTAAAATGATGCGGTTTCTAATATAAAATTAAGTTCTTAATATTTGATAATGATAAATTAATAGACCTAATTAGTATGTTTAAAAATAAACCTAAGGATTTAATGACGGACTACTGTATGCGTTTATTGTCATGAATGTTAGAATTTGGTGGGTCGCAATATAATGCAGATCTACCCATGTTCATTGTTCACCACTTATACATCCATAAATATCCCTTTGGTATATCCATAAGCGTTGAGGATGAATCATATATCGACATCCACTTCTTCTGCGACTAAACAAATTCCCTTATACGAATTATACAAGATATACAAAGTACGTTAAGAACTAAATATTTTAGGTATGACCAACTAGACAAAACAATTTCTAGCTAGGAAACTTCATCCAAGAGATATGCGAATCATACATATTTTAATCCGTACAACAATAAGTTCTATATCTTGTCTAAAGGGAGTGTACCATGAATACGAATAGTTTGTCCGATATGCTGGACTTCCAATATTCTTTGACCGCCTAGCTTGAATTATAGTAATATTATTTACCCACTCATTTTTTTTAAAGGTAACTATTATATTCACACTCACCCCGGCAAATCGCCGGCGGTCAAATATTTACAACAAGTTACAAGAAATTGAAATTACACCAATTTTTCCAAGTTATACTATCATGTTTGCCTCTACTCCTGTACCACAAAAAACCTAGAGACTTGATGTTTTCAATAATTTTCTCAACCTAGACACTAGAATTGGAGAAAATAACTTCGTTCCTTGCCTTCCACATGATCCAACAAGTGATTATGATGATACCTTTAAAAATCTGCTTTTCGGTTACATTTTTCCCTCACAGTTCATGGAACTCATGAGGTCTTTGACATCAAAAATGAAAAATGGTGGTGAGTTGCACCAATTGCTAACAACATGCCACACTCTCGCCGCCACTTCACACTTACAAAAAAGATGGGTGACCGATTCTTCCCCTCCCTCACAGAAAACATAAGTCGTGTTATTGATAAAACACTTTCGAGCCTTTAGAGCCATCATCGTTGGAATACGATCCATAACCGTTCTCCACATAAAAATATTGCACTTTTTAGGAATCCATTTGCACCACTCAAAAACGCACCTGTTGGTGAAATCTTTGTTGCCGAGAAGGAACTTTTTGACACTACAAACCATCATGACTTTGTCTTTGTCACCCAGCCATTCCCATTTATCTTTTTGGTCACCCATTGAAATATCATCCAGCAAACTTATCAAATTTTCCTGTATCAGCATTAAAACGATCCAAAACCTTGACTCTTTTATCCTTTTCCAAGGTGAAAAGCTTCGGAAATTTAACTTTGAGAGGCTTAGTGGAGACCCACATATCTTGCC
Source organism: Erigeron canadensis (assembly GCF_010389155.1). NCBI lineage: Eukaryota > Viridiplantae > Streptophyta > Magnoliopsida > Asterales > Asteraceae > Erigeron > Erigeron canadensis. The sequence continues at coordinate 4,164,253 of NC_057761.1, forward strand.
AGAATCTGATCTCGTAACCATTTCCCACCTCACCTTTAAGAAGATTTTGAATACCCAAACCGTTTACCTTCACCGCTTCCATATATTTAACAATGTTGTGCCAAACACCAGGAAGATATCTGTTTGCTGGTACAAAATTCCAGCCTCTTTTAGAGCCGTGTAATGCATCGATGACCTTTCTCCTTAAGCTTTCAGGTTCATTTATGTACCTCCATATCCATATGGATAAAGGGAAAAATTAGAGTCTTTAAGATTACAAATACCAAGTCCTCCCAATTCTTTAGGAGATGCAACCCGCTCCCAAGAGACCCAACGTATCTTTCTGACCGCTTCATTACTTCCCCATTAAAACTTACGCATTAAGGCCTCCAATGAGTCAATGACCTTCCCCGGTGCTTTGAAAAGCGAAAAGGAGTAACAAGGCAAGCTTTCCAAAACTGATTTCAACAACACTATTCGACCAGCCATTGATAAAGAAGACACTTTCCACCTAGAAAGACGAGATTCAAAAATATCGATCAAAAAGTTCCAGTTGTTAATTCTGTTCATGTTTGCGCCGATCCCAATTCCCAAGTGTTTGAATGGGAAGTTTCTAGGAGAGCAGCCTACCACCTTCGCCATCTCACACAATCCTCTTGATTCACCCCAATACCGTATAGATTGGATTTCCCAAGGTGGATTTTTAGTCCTGAACATAAGTTGAAAACTCGTAACACCCTTGTCACTGCTTTGAGATTCTTGATCAACCAGTCTCCCAATATCATGCAGTCATCTGCGTATAGGAGCTGAGAAAGAATCAGCCCGTCTTTTCCGATCTCAATTCCTTTTATGCGTTTATGAGAAATCACCTTCTTGATCATCACTGACAAAGCTTCCATTACAATAAGGAACAGGAAGGGGCGATGGGATACCCTTGTCTCATTCCTTTAAAACACTGAAATTCAAAAGTGGGGGATCCGTTTACAAGAATAGAAGATCTTGCAGACGAAAGAATACAGTATATCCACTTGCACCTTTTCCCCGGAAAACCTATCCCACCCAAAATCAACATAAGAAACTTCCAATTCACATTGCCGTATGCCATGGAAAAATCGATTATGAAGGCAAAAATCTTCTTGTTTTTCTTGTTTGCCCACGAGAAAATTTCGTTCAGAATAAGAGGTCCATCCATGATATGTCTACCACCAATAATTAAAGGTAGTTTGGTTGGCCGAAATAAGTGACCCTATCACTTTCTTCAACCTATTCGCAAGCACCTTAGACACCACTTTATTGATTACCCCAATCAGATTGATGGGTCGATAATCATTAAGATTAGCAGGGTCTTTAATTTTTGGAATAAGAGTAATGAACGACGACTCGCATCCCGGAATAAAAGAGCCCGAAGAATGAAACTCCTTCAAGACAGCAGCAAAATCAGGTTCAGATAAATGCGAAAAATGTTTTATGAATTTAAAGTTGAACCCATCTGGACCTAGAGCTTTATCACTACCGCAATCAAACACGGCAGTTTTAATTTCTTCAGCAGAGAAAGCTCCAATAAGACTCTGAGTAACTTCATCCTTAAGCTTCGAACCCTCCCAACAATTAAAAGTAGGTCTGACCTTCCAATCTTCATGAAATTTGTTCCTAAAAAAGCTCAAAATCTCTTTTTTAACAATTTTTCGCTTATCCACCCACACTCCGTTGATTAGTAGCCCCGGTATTTTGTTGATGGACTTTCTTTTGTTGATAAAACCATGAAAAATTCTCGAGTTTTCATCGCCATCAATTGCCCATTTGATTCGCGATTTTCGCTTAAGATCTTTAGCTTTCGACTCCTCAATTTCTGACAGACACCTAAGACACTCTGTTCTGATCCAACTTTCCTCATCATTAAGATCCTGCTCTTCCATAAGACTATCCATCTCAGCCAATTCCTCTTTACATTTCTCCTTTTCTTCCTCTTTATTGACTTGGTTCTCATCCCTCCAAACTTTCAGTTGTTGTCTCATGAATTTTATTTTCTGCAAAAGCTTAGAGTCGGCAGAGCCACTATAAACAGCCTCACTCCAAGCCTTATTCACCGTCTCAGCAAAGTCTTTCTTCTCTAGCCACGAGTTGAACACACGAAATGGCTTTGGACCGTAATCAAACTCCTTAAAGGATAATAAGAGTGGATTATGGTCGAATGGAGCCTCGGAAGAGCTCTAAGACAGGCTAAAGGCCACTTATCCAATATCTCGTTGCCCACCAAAAATTTGTCAATCTTATACATTTCCATCTCCCGTTATCCAGCTTAGCAAAAGTGAACTTATTGCCTTTCATCTCATACTCATGCAAATCGGCTTCAAAGATAAAGTTGTTGAAAGCTCTTGAGCAATTTGGACTAAAAACAGATCCATTTTTATCTTCCGGCTCCTTCACCGCATAAAAATCACCCATGACAATCCAATGACCCCCCTTCTCGATTCTTAATTGTAATAACCTTTCCCAAAGTTTCTTTTTATCTCTAAGTTTTTGTGGAGCATAAACATTCACCATCCAAAAAGGATCAGGACAACCCTTCAACCTTCCATTAATTGCCAACAGATTCGGCTCTTTCACACAGTCAAATTTTGTAAAAATTCCAGGGTCCCAAACGCATAATAATCCACCCGACCTCCCCACAGGCTCAACAATATCCCAACTCATGCTAAAGTTACCCCAAAAGTTTCTAACCATCGATTCAGTCACCCTTGAGCATTGAATTTCTTGAATAAAAATAAAAGATACCCCTTCCTTGATTTTGATTCCGCGAATCCAATTCCCTTCCTGAGACCCCCCCCCCCCCCCAAACCTCTAATATTTATAGATAAACTATTCATTGATTAACAACATTAATACCTTCTTTGATCATAGCTTCCTAGACCTTGCCAGAGGCAGCCTCAAAATTGACTCCAAAAAAGTTACCCATGTCGATTGTTTCATTTGCTTCGTCTTCAACGGGTTCTTTCTGGATAATATCGCCTTCTAATTCATACTCACTTTCTACTTCCTAGACCCCGATGAATTGGGGTTTTGATTTAAATCCACCCTAGCAGCTTGAGACATATTATCTGGCTGAACTGGTGTGTTGTTTGTTAGTGGACTACCACTTATCGGGTCCACCAAGTCTTCTGGTCCAAAAAAATATTTCTCCCTTAAACGTTTTTTGGGCCTACCATTTGGGTCCCCAAATTTAATGGCCCATATATCCTCACCAATTAATTGTTTATTTTGAGAGCTGCTTTTATTATGCCTTTTAACTTTATTAATTCCATTTACTAGGGGATCAGAAAAGAAATTACCCGTGGGGTCCACCTTATCATGAATATGCATGGGGAAGGTGCCTAACATTTCATTCTCCAAGCCAACTTTAGATTTCCCATTCATATTGGCCATCTCACCATCCTGACGATTCAAATTCAGCCTGTTTCCAGCCACATTCACCCTAACCCCATCGGAAAATTGATTACACTTCGGAGATAAAAACGAAACGTCTACCGGTGACAACTGATTCTTGGACGAAGTTAGAGGACACCACTTCCTATTCTCTTCCACGATCCAAACTTTGAAGAATTTATCGTGCCATTTTACCGTCATAGCGGTATTGACAAGATCACAATCTCCCCTTAGCACTCCAATGGAAAAACTGGAGAGATATACCTCATCATTTTCTATAATTGGAGGAACCACAATCTTACCAATTTGTTCACCAGTTTGGGACATAACTTCTGGTAAAGCAAGATAAAGAGGTATCCCCATTACCGATAGCCAGACCAATCTTTCAAAAGGAAATATTTTCCCTGACCATGAATTCAACTTTAGAAAATCATTGTCTCCAAACCTTGTCTTTGTACATGAAATCATTAGCTTCCTCCTCATTAGGAAAAGAAAGTAGTAGGCTAAAACCCCCTAGATATCTCAACTCCACCTCTAAGAAACCTGCCTCCTTCAACAAATCTTGAATGGAACATAAGTATTTATAATCGCTACATCTGACCACCAAGGATCTCGAGTGATGGTTCATAAATGCAGCTTTCTTAATAATCACTTTGATAATATTGTCTTTCTTCTTCCTGCTGCTGCTCCCCAACACGATATCCTTAAAAGAGTGAGCACCCTTAGACCAGAAGCATTGATGGAAGGTGTCTGATGGTTCCGATGCTGAAGTCGAACCGACCTAGGCTTACTACTGGGATAGAAATCTTTCTTCTCTTTGAAATCCACATTTTCCTCAGCAAATCTAGCGATGTTAGCCTTGATAGGAAACTTCCCTACTTTGGCTTTCTTCATTTTCTAGATCAGCTTTGACTTATCACGCACCTCTTTAAACGTAACAAATCCAAACCTCACCCTTCTTTCTTCTTGCAATATAGACACCTTTAATCGTCCCGAATACCTCTAGAGATGTTGCTAAATCCCAAGGTCTGCATCCCTCAGGAATGTGACAGACGTAAAACTTGATACTCGAAGGATCCCTGATCTTGTCTCTGTTGAAATTGCCTTGTCTTCTTTTAGATTTTACATTTTCCCAGCCGTCTTCCCCTTTTTGGTTTTCTCTCTCACACTCCATCATTAGATGGTTGCAGATTTATTAAGTAACTCTTTATTTACCAACTCATAATAACGATTTTAGTTTGAGAAAGTTCACTTTGTTTTTGATATGATATGTTATTTTATTAAAGTAGCACATTAAATATCTTTGCTCCCATATGGCAAAGTCTTGTATATATGCAAATTACTCAATATACCCAAGAGGTTTTATCCTAATTAATATTTATCTTAGTTAGTCAAAATATTCATTCACGAGAACCCATTATTTTGTAAGAATCGTGAGAACTCTTAAATTATGTATTAGATCACATGTTTTTTTGTTCATTCACATTTGAAATGTTATAAAACTACATGTTGTAAAAGAAAGTTTTTTTTTATAAAACCTTATATATACCCATTTGTTAACATGTGAACGAAAACGTGAACATATTCATTCACAAGTTCACAAGAGACTATTTTGAAGGTTCTTAAAAAGTTTCTTTTACAACATACTTTTTATATCATTTCACATGTGAATGAACAAAAAAAAGTAAAACACGTTATCCGATGTAAAACACGAAACCTTATATATATCCATTTGTTAACTTATATATACCCATTGTTAACTTTTTTACAACATATATATACCCATTTGTTAACAAATATATGTAATTTGCGATATCTCCATTGTTTTTACGATGTAAAACACAAAACCGATACCAAAATTCTCAGGTTTGCATTCCGCACAAACCCAAGTCCATTATTCTGTCAGAAAAGTTTGCCGTAAAATTCGTTAAGAAAGTAACTGTAACATCCCGAACATTTTAATTAACGGTTGACTTGAGTCGTTAAGTCAACACAACGTGTCCGTTAAGTCTCTAGGAGATTTAATGCTTATATGTGATTAATATGCTTCATGTGGAAGGCTTCAATGCCTTAATGCTGTACATGTTATTGTGTTTATGATGTCAAAGATGATTAAGATGTGTTAAATGTGTCAGTAAGTATTCTCGTTAAGTCGTTTAAACCTTACATGTGAAGATGTAAAGTTGAGGGGCCTATGTGCAAGCCTAGAAAGTTGTTCCAGCAGGTTAAGGGGTCATTAGGGTTAATGAAAACACAATTTCAGTTCTCATTCTTCCCTCTCCAAGCCCTAGGCCGCCCTCTCCCTTCCCTTGATCAATTCTTGCGTGTTACGATCGTTTCTTGGTGATTTGAAGAGGCTTTGATCCATAGTTTGCATCCTTCTTGTAATCTACAAGTATATGAGGTATTATTACATTGATTTCATGTCCTTTCAATCCCTTGATTCGTTTCATAACTGATTTAGGTCTTTAGAGGGTTGATTGGAGTCAAAATCGTGAGTTTTAATCGTTTCGGTAACCTAAAACGTTTGTTATTGTGATGCAAATTAAGAAAGGATTAATCAATGATTTCATTGCATCATTATGGTTTTAAAATGGTGAATTTTGAGGTGAAAAAGTCGTTCATAAGGTTTGGGGTCGTTTGGGGTGTGTTTGGTTAAGTTTTGAAGGTTAAACAATGAGGTTTGTGCAGAATCCGGGCTAGTTGCGGCGCAACTACTTAGAGTTGCGGCGCAACCCAAAAACAGTGACTTAAGTTGCGACGCAATTTGCTCATTGCGACGCAATAACGACAGAATTTTTAAATGGCCATAACTTTTTAACCCTAACTCCGTTTTTGACAAATAAGCTATCCACGGAATCGTGAGAGAGTCTACTTTCTAATGGTAATGCTTTTAAAAGATGATGATGATGTCAAGTTTCCAGAAAGGTTAGATTAGTGAGTGAATGTCGAATTCCGTCGAGTTATGTACGCCCTTAAGTATTAAACGAACCTCGGATGCATCAAGCATTGTCATGAGTCATTTTTATAGGTTTTTAGACTTGAGTAATGACCATAAGTAAGTGGGTACTTGTTATCTCTTTACGTTGTTTAATGATTATAGGTAGTCAGGAATATTTGCAAAGCTCGGTAACTTACGTTATCATTTGTTGTACGCTTCTATGAGGTAAGATACATGACTTTTCTCACACTAGAGGCACAAAAAAATGTGGTTTTCTATAAGCAACCTCTTAATCGGATTATCTTATATGTGTTGGGTTTTCCGGGTTATGTGGGAGGTTATGTGGGAATATATGCATGTTGAAATGATTTATGTTGATATGATGACGTTTAAAGTAGAAGTATATATATATGCATATGAAGTATGATGCTTATAATGATGTTGCTATGAAATATTTAAGATATGTGTTTTTGATAATGTCATTGATATGCCTTGATGTTGATATGTGATGGCTTATATGTAGGACTTAAGTATGATATGTCTAGGTCACTAGATACACGTGGGAATTGTTATGAGTTGTGCATGTTAGTGGGATTAAATGCAAAAGTAGACATGGGACTAATTAGGTAACGATTGTGCCTAATGTTAAAGTAAAATGTGAGATGTGGGAAACCGTTCTAGCCTTAGTGTTAGTGCGTAAAAAGTAAGAAAGATATTAATACGTGGGAAATGCTATAGCTAAATATGTGAGATTGACATGGGAAGTGTTAAGCTTAACCCGTGCTAGTTTATGCCAAGCTAGTTCGTACGTGGTCGTTTGAGTGGCTCATTGCGGCATAGTTACATGGGACTAGTATTTCTGGGTGGAGTGACTAACCACCAATGTTAAAAGCATAACGGGATACTATGGAAATGGCATTGCCTTTCCTAAAAGTTAAGACGTGGGAAATCGTGCTAGTTGTAAAGCTAGTGCGTAATATGTAAAGATGTAAGAATAAGTTGATTTAGATAATTACAAGAATATGTGAGAAAGATGCATCTAATTTAAGACGTGGGATTACAATATGACGTGAGATTAAGTAAAAGATGTGAGACGTATGATTTAACAATGGATAGACACCATTAGGAGTAAATACTCTACATATGCTATACGTATACATGTGATATGTTTATGTGAGATATATAAGACCTGACATGTTGATTAAGTTGTATATATATGTTGATATGATATTATGTGTTGGGATGTGGGAGTAAGTAAAGATGGGATTATCTATGATTGTTGTGGATTACATGTAATGTGATTATGTTTTGATAAGTAAAATATGACGAAGTTTAATAAAAGTAAAATGAATAACGTTTTATAAATGTGTGTATCTTACTTAGCTAATTTATTAGCTAACACTTGATTTTATGAAAATGTTGTGTTTTTCAGGATAAGCAGGTTTGAACTAGGAAGGGATTAGCTCGGTGAGATGGGTAGATGCATTAAAGAAGACTAGCATAGTTTGTTGAATGCTTAGACTTCTCCTTTTAGCCTTATGTCTTGGCTACTTTCATTTACGATTCATGAACATGTAATCATGATGGCATTTATGTTGGTGCCATAACTTGGATTTCATTTATATTATTTTGATGATGCACGTTAGTAACACCATTTTATAAAGGTATCATCCGGTTACGGATGGAGCATTTTCAAAGTGATCCTTTTCCACTACTTTTAAACGCCGTTTGGAAAAGATTTTTCAAATCCAGGTTTTTAAAATGACGGGTGTTACAAGTTGGCATCAGAGCAATGGTTTAAGTGAACCAAAGACCGACCAAAAACCTTAGGTTTTGGACTAAACTGTTAGGGACCAATTAAGCTTAAGTAGGAATGCTTTAGCCTTAAGATGAAATGCATGTAAGATGGGATGGGTTGAGTGTGAGAGTAAGATTAAGGCTTAACATGTATTTGTTGTTGATATGTATGATTATGACGGGTTGCCTTGCTTCCAACATCGATAAATGTACTTTTTGCTACAATAGACGACCTCTTAAGGTAATGTGCAAATTCCCGGTAGAATGAATTGTTTCGTTATATTTTGTATGGCGCGATATATGCAAAGAGTGGTGATTGAAAGTGGAGTATTAGGTTCAATAGCATTCATCGTATCGAGTCGAACCCAACGGGTTAGAGACAAGGACCATGAAGGGAAAGAGGTTTGAAATGTCATGTATGTAATGCAAGTTGTACTTGTTCACGTTGAGAAAGTGTTTGTAAAAGTTGATGAAACTAAGTTTGAGTTTAAAAGGAAGAACAAGGAAGTTCAAGATTGGAGTAAGAGGTTCAATGTTGATAGAATGCTGAATGGCCAATGTATTGGTTGCTGCTTATGTAGATGGTATTCCAGCCAGCTATCGAAGTATTTCTAGGCAACATACTACTCTTCCGGGTGATCTCAAGGAATCAAAGTAGTTAGATGATGGTGATAAGTTTGAGAAGACAAATGTGAAGACTATGAATGACAAGAAGGTTGGATTTAAAAGAAGGTTAGATGAGTCATCAAATTCAGAAAAGGAGTTTAAGAATGGTTCGACTTTTGAGGGCAAGGATCATGGAAAACCAGTCAGTGGTGTTCAGTTTGTAGAGCTCATCATAGTGGACCATGTTTGGAGAAAAACTAGAAAATAAGATAGGTGTGATAAGCAGGGACATGTTGCTTCTAGTTGCAAAGATAATTTTTGATTGTTGATTGTCCTCAATGGAAAGATGATGTGAAGAAGGATGATGCTCAAAAAGCCAAGGTTCGTGCATGTCAAATGACTACTGTGGAAGATGAGTGTGATGACGAGGTATCTAACAAAGTAATTCCTTAGTAGATTAATCAATGATACTTATGTTTATATGTTTATGTGAAATGTGTGTGTATTATGTGTTCATAGTTAGTATAATTATGGCATGATGAATTATGAAGAAAATGTTGGACATTATGATGTGTGAGTATAGTTAAAAGTACACGTGTGAGGAATGAGATAGTTAGAATTATGGTCCGGAACATAATTGTAAATATATCATGATACGGGCGTGTTCATTTGACGGTATTCATATTGACTAACGAAAGACATGAAATGAAGGGTGATAAAGGAAGAAATTGGTGGAAATGTGGTGAAATGTTGACTTATACGTGTGTGGGAAGTAGTGAGAGAGAAATGGAGGTGTTGATATCGTGAGATGATTCTGAGGACAGGATCCTTTTAAGGAGGGGAGAAATGTAACATCCCGAACATTTTAATTAACGGTTGACTTGAGTCGTTAAGTCAACACAACGTGTCCGTTAAGTCTCTAGGAGATTTAATGCTTATATGTGATTAATATTCTATATGTGGAAGGCTTCAATGCCTATATGATGTACATGTTAATGTGTTTATGATGTCAAAGATGATTAAGATGTGTTAAATGTGTCAGTAAGTATTCTCGTTAAGTCGTTTAAGCCTTAGATGTGAAGATGTAAAGTTGAGGGGCCTATGTGCAAGCCTAGAAAGTTGTTCCAGCAGGTTAAGGGATCATTAGGGTTAATGAAAACACAATTTCAGTTCTCATTCTTCCCTCTCCAAGCCCTAGGCCGCCCCCTCCCATCCCTTGATCAGTTCTTGTGAATTACGATCGTTTCTTGGTGATCTAAAGAGGTTTTGATCCATAGTTTGCATCCTTCTTGTAATCTACAGGTATTTGTGGTATTATTACATTGATTTCATGTCCTTTCAATCCCTTGATTCGTTTCATAACTGATCTAGGTCCTTAGAGGGTTGATTGGAGTCAAAATCGTGAGTTTTAATCGTTTCGGTAACCTAAAACGTTTGTTATTGTGATGCAAATTAAGAAAGGATTAATCAATGATTTCATTGCATCATTATGGTCTTAAAATGGTGAATTTTGAGGTGCAAAAGTCGTTCAAAAGGTTTGGAGTTGTTTGGGGTGTGTTTGGTTAAGTTTTGGAGGTTAAACAATGAGGTTTGTGCAGAATCCAGGCTAGTACCCAAACACAGTGACTTAAGTTGCGACGCAATTTGCTCATTGCGACGCAATAGCTACAGAATTTTCAAATGGCCATAACTTTTTAACCGTAACTCCGTTTTTGACAAATAAGCTATCCACGGAATCGTGAGAGAGCCTAATTTCTAATGGTAATGCTTTTAAAAGATGATGATGATGTCAAGTTTCCAGAAAGGTTAAATTAGTGAGTGAATATCGAGTTTCGTTGAGTTATGTATGCCCTTAAGTATTAAACCAACCTCCGATGCATCAAGCATTGTCATGAGTCATTTTTGTAGGTTTTTAGACTTGAGTCATGACCATAAGTAAGTGGGTACTTGTTATCTCTTTACGTTGTTTAATGATTATAGGTAGTCGGGAATACTTGCAAAGTTCGGTAACTTACGTTATCATTTGTTGTACGCTTCTACGAGGTAAGATACATAACTTTTCTCACACTAGAGGCACAAAAATATGTGGTTTTCTATAAGCAACCTCTTAATCAGATTATCTTATATGTGTTGGGTTTTCCGGGTTATGTGGGAGGTTATGTGGGAATATATGCATGTTGAAATGATTTATGTTGATATGATAACGTTTAAAGTAGAAGTATATATATGTGCATATGAAGTATGATGCTTATAATGATGTTGCTATGAAATGTTTAAGATATGTGTTGCTGATAATGTCGTTGATATGCCTTGATGTTGATATGTGATGCCTTATATGTGGGACTTAAGTATGATATGTCTAGTTCACTAGATACACGTGGGAATTGTTATGAGTTGTGCACATTAGTGGGATTAAATGCAAAAGTAGACGTGGGACTAATTATGTAACGATTGTGCCTAATGTTAAAGTAAAATGTAAGATGTGGGAAACCATTCTAGCCTTAGTGTTAGTGCGTAAAAAGTAAGAAAGATATTAATACGTGGGAAATGCTATAGCTAAATATGTGAGATTGACGTGGGAAGTGTTAAGTTTAACCCGTGCTAGTTTATGCCAAGCTAGTCCGTACGTGGTCGCTTAAGTGGCTCATTGCGGCATAGTTACGTGGGACTAGTATTTCCGGGTGGAGTGACTAACCATCAATGTTAAAAGCATAACGGGTTACTATAGAAATGGCATTGCCTTTCCTAAAAGTTAAGACGTGGGAAATCGTGCTAGTTGTAAAGCAGTGCGTAATATGTAAAGATGTGTTTATGTTTTGATAAGTAAAATATGACGAAGTTTTATGTAAGTAAAATGAAGAACGTTTTATAAATGTGTGTATCTTATTTAGCTAATTTATTAACTAACACTTGCTTTTATGAAAATGTTATGTTCTTCTTGATAAGCAAGTTTGAGCTAGGAAGGAATTAGCTTTGTGAGATGGGTAGATGCATTAAAGAAGACTAGCATAGTTTGTTGAATGCTTAGACTTCCCCTTTTAGCCTTATGTCTTGCCTACTTTCATTTACGATTCATGAACATGTAATTATGATGGCATTTATGTTGGTGCCATAACTTGGATTTCATTTATATTGTTTTAATGATGCACGTTAGTAACACCATTTTATAAAGGTACCATCCGGTTACGGATGGAGCATTTTTAAAGTGATCCTTTTCCGCTTCTTATTAAACACCGTTTGGAAAAGTTTTTTGAAATCCAGGTTTTTAAAATGACGGGTGTTACAGTAACTGTCAACAAATCTCGATAAATCGAAAAACTTAAAATATAAATGGTTAAATGCATGGGAGTGTACTATCACCAAAAGGCTATGTATTGTACCCATCTACTTGACTTGCTATTTAGTGTAACCAACTTTGTTTTTGGGTTTATACAATGTAAGCAACCGGCTACAAAAGGTTTCCATCCGCCTATATGTAATGTATCTATATCTATATCATCATCATCCTTACTAAAATCGCTGAAAAAATTAAAATCGCGATAACTTTGTTGGTTCTTCGAATTAATAATTGAAACTACTAGCAATCGACTCAAAATTTGATCTCGCACAAACCCTAGCCAAAAGATGTTGAAAATAAAGTTCGCCGGAAAAATTGGCGATTCGCCGGAAAAATTAAAATCGCGATAAATTTGTTGTTTCTTCGAATTAAGACTTGAAACTACCACCAATCAACTCAAAATTTGATCCCGCACAAACCCTGACCAAAATTTTTCGAATCCAACACTCGTTGGAAAAATCAATATCGTAGCAGCAGATCGATGAACTTGCTTTATTATTTGATACGTATCAATATTTTGTTTTGTGTGAAAATGGTATAGATGAGTTTTAAGATAACGATGATGATGATTAATTAAATTTGGATAAGGTTTTGTTATCTAATGATACTGAATCTGTGTTCTTTTGTTTTTGTGGGTATGTTTTCATTTTTAATTTTTTTGAAATGTATGAATATTTTTGACTAGATTGTGGGTAAAGACATTAGAGGAGTAGATGTTTCCTAGCCGGTAGCTTGTGCACCATATATATGGTGCATATCTGAACTTACAGAAGCATGTTATCAAAGTAAATATGTGCACCAGAGGAGAAAGAACCGAAACGAGATAACCATTAAAAGAGCCGAAGCATGTATCCAGAAATATACATCTTTTAAACTTCCATAACTTTAATTGTTCATTGGTTTATCGATGTACATGTTTACCTGGAATCTACCAGAGACATTTGCCAATTAAACATGACCACACACGTTCATTGGTATATATGGTGAGTTTCCTCTTTACGTTTATAGTTTTTGTGAGTAACCGGTAACTTGTTCCTAGCCGGTTGCTTGCATTACATAACCCAAAAAACAAAGTTGGTTACACTAGATAGCAAGTCGAGTAGATGGGTACATTACATAGCTTTTTAGTCATAGTTGGTTACACTCTCATGCCTTTAACCCAAATATAAATATTGCTGAATCATATCGCGAACAAAACCTTATGTTTTTCAGATCAATTTGACAAATTGCAAAACAGAATCGAAGAGGGAAGTTTGCAGAAAAAAAATTCTTTTTCTTTTTTTTTTTAAATAAAAAATTTCTTTTTCTTTTTTTTTTTGCAAGAACCTTTGAGAACTTTTCAAATCAAGCCCAACCGATGATTATTTTTTACATAAAACATGTTTTTTTGATTGTTTTCTGAATAACTTATGTGTAATTTTGAAGTTTATAATTGTGTGGAGGCATGAATTATCATCCGTTATACAATTATGTGGAGATTTGGATTCTTGATTACATGTACACGAATATTGCTATGATTACATGTGCACAAATATTGCTATGATCACATGATCACATTTGCGTTTTCAAAATTGTATTATTACGTTTTGTGCCTGACCCATTAAACTTGGGCTTGTGTCATCTGACCCCTTTTATGACACTTAATCGGTGTCATTAAAGGCATTTTTTCTAGTAGTGAATAATGTACTCTACTATTTTTGTTTTGTGTCTTAAGCATACTAAAAACTTGAGCTCTTCACTAATCGACTTTTGAACTCAGCTCGGCTTGACTCTATTAAGTATTAAACCTAATCAAATTAGTCTAATAAGCTCGATAATTCCATATGGTTTGGAAACTTTCTCTTGTTTGCGGATACTGTGAAATACACCCGTAATACCGGCTTACAAAAAGCGACTTCAAATCAGAAGGTTATGATGAAGAATAAAAACCCTTCCGTGGAGGAATCAAATAAGTCTGAGGTGAGAAAGAAGACTCCATACAAGACCTTTGCGGACGTTGTCGTTGGTGACAAGGGCAAGCCTAAAGATTGAAGTTTATAATTGTGTGGAGGCATGAATTATCATCCGTTATACAATTATGTGGAGATTTGGATTCTTGATCACATGTACACGAATATTGCTATGATTACATGTGCACAAATATTGCTATGATCACATGATCACATTTGCGTTTTCAAAATTGTATTATTACGTTTTGTGCCTGACCCATTAAACTTGGGCTTGTGTCATCTGACCCCTTTTATGACACTTAATCGATGTCATTAAAGGCATTTTTTCTAGTAGTGAATAATGTACTCTACTATTTTTGTTTTGTGTCTTAAGCATACTAAAAACTTGAGCTCTTCACTAATCGACTTTTGAACTCAGCTCGGCTTGACTCTATTAAGTATTAAACCTAATCAAATTAGTCTAATAAGCTCGATAATTCCATATGGTTTGGAAACTTTCTCTTGTTTGCGGATACCGTGAAATACACCCGTAATACCGGCCTACGAAAAGCGACTTCAAATCAGAAGGTTATGATGAAGAATAAAAACCCTTCCGTGGAGGAATCAAATAAGTCTGAGGTGAGAAAGAAGACTCCATACAAGACCTTTGCGGACGTTGTCGTTGGTGACAAGGGCAAGCCTAAAGATTGTACTAGCATTAGGTTACCAAACAACGGTAATACCCCCCCCCCTTATGTAGGAATTAATCTTGACTTAGTTTACTAGATGGTTTTATTTAGTTAATGCATGGAATAAGATTTAGAAGTGGCTCCTGCCATATTGAAGATGTGCATGGATTACTTCTATTTAGTTGATTTAGTGGTCTAGTCTATTTGCACGTTTCTTAGCTTTAGAATGAGTCTTTTGTTTTGACCGAATTTTGTGGTAATGCACGTTGAGATACCACTAGTCTACTACCAAGTCTTTAGGTAAAATAGGAGTTTGTTTCTATTTTCAAGTAAGTGGGTGGTTCCTGTAAAGGCTATATATAGCCTACTATGAAGTGAATAAAGCACCAACTTTTCATCATTTTGCTCTGTGTAACTTTTATCTTTATATTTCATATTCTCATATATATACAAAACATATAACCGTGAATTTGTGAGAGATCAAAGGGACCTGGTTCCAACATTTTGGCATCAGAGCCTATTTAGGTTCGATCAGAAGGGGGTGTTTTTCATGTAAAACACAGCAAGAAAGATAGCAAAGACCGGCTGCCCCAGGCAGCAACAAAAGACCGTATAGAGAGAAAGAAAGACCAAGAAAGCCGCAAGTAATCAGCAATAGTCCGTTTATCACAGCAAAGACCGAAAAAAGAAGTCCATGAAGGCCGTTAAGTTGCAACCAATAGCCCAGATCGAGAAGAGATCAGACCGAAGAAAAACAAGACCGAGAATAAAAAGAAGGATCTCAAGCGAAGGTAAAGAACTAGCTGTCTGTGATCAAGGTACTGCTGTACCATTTCAATGTCCGAAGTTGACCGAGACCAACTACACTACGTGGTCTATCATGATCGAGACCTTGCTGAAAGCTTATGGCCATTGGGATGCCATAACCAAAGATGAGGTTGATGAGAAGAAGAACTTTACCACCAAAGGTATAATCTATCAAACCCTTCCAGAAGATGTTCTTTTGCAGGTTTCAAAGCATGAGAATGTGAAAGATGTTTGGGAAGTGATCAAGATTCGGTATGTGGGAGAAGAACGGGTGCAAAAGGCAAGGTTGCAAACCTTAAGGAACGAATTGGAGAGGCTAAAGATGAAAGAAAATGAGTCTATCAACGACTTCGCGGGTAAGATAAGTAACATTGTTGCTAGATTCAAAAGTCTTGGTTCGACTCTTGAAGATGAAGTGGTTGTAAGAAAGTTTCTCAATTCGGTTCCTAAGAAGTATTTGCCAATTGTGGCTCCTATGGAACAATATTCGGATCTTGCAAAAATGAAATTTGAAGAAGCTGTTGGAAGGGTCAAAACTTATGAAGAAAGGCTCCAAGATCTTGAAGAAGATCATGGACAACTTTTGTTAAGTGAACAAAGGTTTGGTGAAAGTAGTGGTGGAAGTGGAAGAGGCCGTGGAAGAAACAACGAAAGAGGTGGACGAGGCCGAGGACGTGGTCGTGGTGACAAGAGTGGCATTCGTTGTTATGATTGTGGAGTGTTTGGGCATTTTAGTTATGAGTGCACCAAATGGAAAGGCAAGAACAAAGATGAAGAGGCAAACTTGGTTGAGGATGATGATGAGTCTACACTTTTATGAAGTGGGTCAAGATTAAGGGGGTGAATATAGAAATTAATCTTGACTTAGTTTACTAGATGGTTTTATTTAGTTAATGCATGGAATAAGATTTAGAAGTGGCTCCTGCCATATTGAAGATGTGCATGGATTACTTCTATTTAGTTGATTTAGTGGTCTAGTCTATTTGCACGTTTCTTAGCTTTAGAATGAGTCTTTTGTTTTGACCGAATTTTGTGGTAATGCACGTTGAGATACCACTAGTCCACTACCAAGTCTTTAGGTAAAATAGGAGTTTGTTGCTATTTTCAAGTAAGTGGGTGGTTCCTGTAAAGGCTATATATAGCCTACTATGAAGTGAATAAAGTACCAACTTTTCATCATTTTGCTCTCTGTAACTTTTATCTTTATATTTCATATTCTCATATATATACAAAACATATAATCGTGAGTTTGTGAGAGATCAAAGGGGCCTGGTTCCAACACCCTAACCCCCTATCTCTAAATGTGTGAAGGTGTCTAGTCCTACTGTTATCTCTGATAATTTGCCTCAGTCTATTTTGATTAAGGTTAAAGAAGCCAAAGATCTCTTTGTGGCTAATGAAAACTTGAAATACAGGATTTGTGCTGTTAAGGCTCCGTGTAACACCTTTGTACCTGATGAAAGGGTTGTGTGGGTGGAGATTTCGGGTCTTCCCTCAGGAGCTTGGCAAACAACCACTTTACAAGACATCGTAGATGTCTGGGGTAAATGTATTTTCTTTGCCAACGATTAGGAAGATGCCTGCTCTATGAGTAAAATATGTGTCCTCACTCAATCACCTAAATATGTCTATGAAGAAGTTTCGGTCATTAAGGATGATAAGCCCTATGACATTTGGATTAGAGAACTCACAGTGTGGGAACCAAACATTTTGAAATCTAGATGCGATTATTCTTCTAGTGGCTCTGATCAATTTGAAGACTCGATAGAAGCAAGTGGGTCTGATGATGATGAGAACAAAAGTGAGACATTTGACTCAAATCTTTGTAAGGACTATTCAGTCGAAGCATCCCACGGTAAGGAGGATAATCATAATGATAATGATAAAATGTCCCTGAGTGAAATAACCATGGCGTTGATGAATATGAAAACCAATGTAACTCATCAGATCCAATGTCAAATAAGGATATACGAGATGGTAATGAAGACGACGCCCTTTCTAAATCTGCAGAACCAGTGACACAAGAACTCAATCAAGATCGAATAAATAAATTCTTAGATGAAGATCTCTTTTCTCTAGATCGCATTATAGAAAAAGATATCATCAACCGTAAAAGGGCGAGATCGTGCCCTCCATCTAATCGCTCGATGGGTAGCTCTGATTCGACAGGAGCACCTGGCTGTATTAAAGGACAGTTTTTGAAGGTAGAAAAAGAAAATGAGATGGCAAGGTCGGGAGATACAGTTACAAAAACACACTAAATGCAATATGCAGATTCATTCAGTTTGTCGTTCGACTCTAGCAACATACAACCTAAAGGCCGTAAGGCTGTTGAGATGAGTAATAAGATGGGTTATCATTTGACAGGTGACTCATCTAAGATTGAAAATAATATGAAAAGAATTAGTGATGCTGATGGTTTACAATGCTGATGGTTAGCACATGATGTGACCTGCTTCATGGTAAATGTCTATGCACCCCAATTAGAATGTGATAAGGTTGAGCTTTGGGAAAAATTATTGAGTTTCATGGAGAATAATCCAGGCCGTTACCTTTTGGGTGGGGATTTCAATTCTGTTAGACATCCAGAGGACAGATTAGGTTCTATTTTTTGTAAAATCAATGCTAATAACTTCAACCTCTTTTTAGATGTTGGTAACCTTGTTGACATACCGTTGGGGAGACATAAATTTACTAGAATTAATTTTGATGGATCTAAAGCAAGTCGAATTGATCGTTTTCTAGTAAATAGTCAATTCTTGGATGATATGTTGAATTTAGACCTCGTGGCACTTGATGATATTCTGTTAGATCATCGCCCACTTCTTCTTTCTCAAAAACCTTTTGATTTTGGCCCTATACCCTTCAAGTTCTTTAACTCATGGCTGGACATCGGGGGGCTTTGAGGATGTTCTTAAAAATAGTTGGTGTAATCAGAATGATAGCCAGAATTGTAATGCTTTCTCCATGTTTAAATAAAAACTAAAAAGGCTAAAAACTGATGTCAAAGTTTGGCGTAAGGATTCGTTGTCTAGTCGGAGTAAAGATGTGATTACTTCTGAAATAGCAGCTATGGATATGCAAATCAGTAGGGGTGAGGGTTCAGTCGATCTACATGACAAACGAAGATTGTTAGTGTTTGAACTTCATTCATTAGAACAAAGAATTAATAGCTACTTGAAACAAAAAGCAAAGGTTAAGTGGAGCATCGAGGGGGATGAGAACTCATATTTCTTCCACGCTATAGATAATCATAAAAGACGGACAGGGTCATTGAAAGGGATTAAGTGTAATGGGGTTTGGATTGATAACCTAATGGAGATAAAAAAAAAAAAAAAGTGTTTTCAAGAGTATTATGAAAATAAGTTCAAAAGGTTTGAAGGCCTTCCTTTTTCTTTTATCGAGCCACAGTTTAAAACCCTTTCTGTCATGCAAGCTATTCGTCTTGAAGCCGACTATTCTGTGGAAGAAGTCAAGAATGTTGTGTGCAGTTGTGGTTGAGATAAAGCTCCTGGACCCGATGGATTTTCTTTCGCACTCCTTAGAAAACATTGGGAAACTATGAAAGGTGATGTATTTAATATGATCGTTGAATTTCAAAACAAGGCCATCATCCCTATGGGATATAACTCATCTTTCATTACTTTGATTCCTAAGGTTATCAACCCGATTACTATTTCTGATTTTCGACCTATCAGTCTCATCGGTATGCAGTATAAGATCATCTCTAAATTATTGGCCCTACGACTTGCTAAGGTGATTAATTATATGGTGAGCCCTCAACAAACTGCATTTATCAAAGGTAGACAGATTGGTACAAACGACTTGCTAAGGTGATTAATTATGTGGTGAGCCCTCAACAAACGACTTGCTAAGGTGATTAATTATGTGATGGCCCTTTTCTTCTTAATGAGATCATTGATTGGTACAAAGCTCACAAACGAAGGCTCATGCTTTTTAAAATTGACTTTGAAAAGGCTTATGACTCCCTCTCATGGGATTTCCTTTTCGATATCCTTAAAGCTATGGGTTTTGGTAATGTTTGGATTTCTTGGATTAGAGCCTCCCTATATTCTACTAGGAACTCTGTTTTGGTTAATGCCAGTCCTATAGAGGAATTTCCTATAGGTAGAGGACTTCGACAAGGCGATCCTTTGGCACCTTTCTTGTTCATTATTGCTATGGAGAGTCTTAACCATGCTATCAACAATCTGGTAAGATCTGGAACTTTTAAATGCGTCAAAATAAACAATGTTTTCGTTTCCCATCTTTTTTATGCAGATGACATTATGATGGTTGGATATTGGTCAAAGGATAACTTGGATACCATCTCAGAAGCTTTTTGTATTTTCCACTGTGTCTCTGGCCTCAAGACTAATTTTGAAAAGTCTTCTATTATTGGCGTCGCTGTGCATAAAACTGATGTTGAGAATTTCACCAAAACTATCGGTTGTAAAGCTGAATCTCTTCCTTTTAAGTATCTTGGCATTCCTATAGGTGGCTGCCTTACGCGTGCAAACACGTGGGATCCTATTGTCTCCAAATTTCAGACCAAATTAGCCAAGTGGAAGGCTGGCCTCCAATCTATTGGTAGAAGATCCACTCTCATTGGTTCTGTCCTTGGATCTCTAGGTATTTATTTCCTCTCCATGTATCCTATGCCAAAGAAGGTTAGTAATTTGCTTGAATCTTTAAGATCTTCATTTTTCTGGGGTGGATCCCATAATCTCCGTAAAATGGCTTGGATAAAATGGGGTGACGTGATTGCATCTAAAGAGAATGGCGGTTTGGGTTTTGGTAGTCTTGATGCTATGAACCATGCCTTGCTTTACAAATGGAGATGGAGAGCCTTATCAAATTCCGAAAGCCTTTGGGTTCGTGTCATTGCTTCTATTCACGGGGGCGATTGTTTTCTTAACCTTTCTTCCAAAAATAAAGGTGTATGGGCTAACATTGCTTCTACGGCTCGGGCTGTTCATGGAATCCCTTCTATTAATTCTAATATTATTATTCGTAAAGTTGGAAACGGGGAGAATACTCATTTTTGGACGGATGTTTGGTGTGATGAACACCCTCTTGCGGTCAGTTTCCCTAGACTTTTTGCTCTTGAAACAAGTAAGAGTTGTACCATTAGCGATCGGTGGCATTCTAATAATTGGAGTTGGAATTGGAGAAGAGAGTTACGAAATGATCGTGAGTTTCAGCTCCTACAAGACATGGTGAAGAGACTTCCAAATGGGTTGGATAGTGAGTTACGCGCATGACAAATAGGTATGGACCCTTGATGATAAAAAAGACTTTTTTGTTGCTCAGCTTCGTGTCAAGATTGACCAATCTCGCTTTTTTAATAACAATTATCCTAAAATCATTTGGAACAAGCTTGTACCTAAGAAACTCAATTTGTTTTTATGGAGATTGCGAAGGAATTGTCTCCCCACTAGTATTAATTTAGAATTGACGTGTCTAGCTTTCGCTATATGCAATGCTTGGCGGGTGTGGAAGATGTTCAATTTTAGCAATGTCGTTTAGCATGTGAGACCAAAACCTTTATTACTGCATGGACCCATCTCAAACTTTCAGATCAGCCTCCTGAGGACCTCTTGGTTTCGTGTTCGGAGTTGAAGATCTCAAGCAGAACCCGTAACAGGTTACAAGCTGTTTTAATATGTTGGTGGTGGCTTATTTGAAAAACTCGAAACAACACTATCCATACAAATTCCAGGGAGTTAAGTGAAGAAGTTTTTAACTCTTTGGTGTCGGTTTCTTTTTTGTGGATACATAGTCGTGATAAGAAGAATGTTGCTCGATGGGATAGTTGGCAGGTTAATCCTTTGGGTCTGGACTAAATTTATTGTGGGTGATTCATGTCCTCTTTAGCTCCTAAAGAAATAGCGTCCGGTTGATTTAGGTGTTGAAAACCGGTGGCTCGGCCTCCATGGTTGGGGTTTTTCCTCTAATCCTAGAAGTCAATGACTCGGGAAGTGTCTAGTTTGTGGTTTATGTTGTATCTCTAGACTATGTTTGTTCAACATTTAGCATCTTGCTAGATGGTCGTCTTTCATTTATAATATTTTACTTTGGCCGTTCAAAAAAAAAGCTCGATAATTCCAAACTCAACTCGATACTTTTCACACCACCGCTCAATTAATCTCGGCTCGGAAGAATAATAATTGCACAAGTATATAAATATTCAAGAGTAAAATTGTTAAATAACACAAGCTCAATATATCCCCCGAGCTTTAATTTTCATGTAAGATATGTTAAGGCTTGAGCTCAACTCAAAAGTCTACTCAAGCTCGGCTCAACTCTAATCGAATCGATTTCACGTGGCTAGCGAACTGTCTCGTTTCTTAATGAACTTTTGCACATTTTTTATTTATTTATATATTTGAGTATAATATTAATAGACTAGTGATAACAAATAATGGACTTCAAGATACATTTAAAAAGAAAACCTACCAATGATTATGTAATCATGTACAGAATCATATGATTAATAGAAACTTTTAGTATGCTTATGAGGAACATATAATACATGGATAATTTACCAATTAGTGAAAGGAAGGCCTTTTCATGCACTTGACAAGTCGCCAATTAGTAAAAAGCAATGACACTTAATGATATATAACCCACCTATATAGGGAAAAAGGAATATAAGGTTTTCCGACACCTAAGCTTTGGTATGGAACCCCTTACATTCTAATATTTTATTATTTAATGTTTAATGAATAAATGTTTGAGCTCCCATGATTTTTATGGTTTAAAAAATTAATATGTGAGTGTCCGGCATCTAAGCTTAGGTACCTAAAAGTCTTATATTCCCATCCCCCATATATATATATATATATACACAAGCAATTCAAAAAGTATAATGAACCATTGGATCTTCTTCCTCCTTCTTCTTTCTTCACCGGTGAGACAACCATCGCCCCACCTCCGGCGAATTTTCCGATGAGAATCGGGTTCGTTTTCGAGTAGATACAGTACGGGCGTTGCCCTCATCCGTTCTAAACGGGTAGCCACGAGATGCATATGGAAAATCATATGGATTTGATGGGCGGCAATCCAAGAGATGGTGGAGGTTTAATACGGTACGGGCGAAGCCCTTGTTGTCGGCGCCAGGGCCGTGGTTGGGGTGGTCGGAGATGATGGTGGTGGCGGTGGTTGTCTCGCCGGAGAAGGAGGGGGTAGTTGGCGGCGGCAGTCTCGCTGGAGGAGGAAGAAGATATCCCCTTGTACTTTTTGGATTGCTTGTACTCTAATTATTTTTCTGATTTATATATATATATATATATGGGAAAGATAATTAGATTACAAGTATTTAAAAAATTACAAGGTTTTTCCTCCTTTTTCTTCCTTCTTCCTTCCATCTCCGGCCACCACCACCACCAAGATAATCTCCGACCACCACCATGATCCTCCGGCGACGGCGATCATCTCCGGCGAGACTTACACATGTGTAAGTACAACTTTTTTAGCATTTTAGGGTTTAAAATTTCTAGGTTTTTTCCTTCACGAGACAACCATCACCAGCCACCATTATCTCCGACCACCCCAACCACGGCGCCGGCAGCAAGGGCTTCACACGTACCGTAGCAAACCGTCACCATGTCTTGGATCGCCGCCCATCAAATCCATACGATTCCCATATGCGTCCCTTGACGGTCAGCTTAGAACGGATGAGGGCCTCTGGCCTCTGGCCTGTATCGTATCCACCCGAAAACGAACCTAATTCTCGCCGGAAAGTTAACTTACACATGTACACATGTGTAAGTCTCGCCAGAGATGGTCAACGTCGCCGGAGGATCATGGTGGTGGTCGGAGATGATCATGGTGGTGGTGGTGGTGGTGGTGGTCGGAGATGGAGGAAAAACCTTTTACTTTTTATAATTTTTTAAATGCTTGTACTATAAATAAACCACTCCTACGTATATATATATATATATATATATAGAAAAAGTTCATGTGAAAACCATTTGAATTGGAAGAACCGTGAGAACCTTTAAATTATAACTTGATGTTCATATGTGAATATATATGTGAAATAATTCATGCACATATGAACATATCAAGTTATAACTAATATTACTTAAAACGGTAGATCGATAAGAACCGTTTGATCCTATGTACCGAATTGGTACCCACATAACCCCCAGCAAGGATAGTGTCAAGGTAACTCAACCACTTAAATTCAATTCTGCCTTTGGCAAGTTTCGAACCCAGGTTGCTCCTCGAAAGTGGTAGCTAGTGGCCAACTCTTCTACGAAGAGTTGGTTAACTAATATTACTTATGTTCATACGTAAATAGTTCTCAAATAAACCTTAACCTATATATAAACACACATAACATATATATTACGAGTATATAATATAATCCTAAATCTTAAATATCATATTTATAGAACATTATAAATGGGTAAAACTATTAGTAAAAGAAGCACCTCACTCATACAATGGACAAGTTTGTGTGCGAAACTACCTTCAAATGATGATGAGCAATTCAGTTGTGCAATGGAATTGGTTACCATGTCATCATTACCCATGGTTTTGCTTAATGCAATCAAGCTCAAAGGCTTAGAAGTTATAGTTGAGGCGGGACCGGATGCCCAACTCTCGGCTAGTGAGATAGCATCCACTTTGTCAATCACCAATGCAGGTGCCCCGGTTATGCTAGACTGAATGCTTCGTCTGCTTGCCGGTCATTCAATTGTTACTTGCACTCTAAGAGACCTTGGAGTGCAGTCGGTTAGAGCTTATGGGCTTACTCCTCTTGCCAAATAATTTGTCACAAACGAAGATGGTGTTTCGTTACACTACAAGAATTTTGGCTTTTGGCGACGAGACTTTTGGCTGCAACAAAATTTTTGTCGCCAAAAGTCCACTAAACGACAAAAAAGTAGTCAAGTTTTTTAGTTTTATTTACTTCTCACCAAAGCTAAATTTTCCCTCCAAACATTTGGTGACGACTTTGGCGACGACATTCTCGTTGCCGAATGAAATTTTGATTTTTTCCGTCCAAAATTTCAGAATTTTTTTTCCCTCCTTGATAAATAGTTCCCTCCTAAAGTTCGTGACGACTTTGGCGACGACAATGTTGTCGCCGTATGTATTTTTGAGATAAAAAGTCTATTTAATATTACATTTAAATCAAACGAATTGATAATAATATTATTATTTTTTTTAAAAGTAAACTTTATATTCACATTTACCCCGGCAAAGCACCGGTGGTATATTATACAAGATTTACATTAAATTAAATTTACACCAATTTTCCAAGATATACTATTATGTCTTCCTCTATTCTTATACCATAAAAAGCCTAACGACTTAATATTTTGGATAATTTCCATGGCATTGGTGTTGGAGTTGGAGAAGATAATATAGTTCCTCGCCTTCCAAATGCAACAACAACTAATCATTATAATGCCTTTTAACGCCTTTTTCTCCATTGTGTTCTTGCCCTGTAGCTCGTGAAACTCCAATAGATCTTTGATGTCGAAAATAAAGAACGAAGGTGTATTACACCATCTACTAATCACATGCCAAACTCTTGCAGCCAACCCACACTCGCAAAAGAGATGAGCGGTAGTCTCTTCTCCTTGCCCACAAAAAACACAGTCCATATTATTTGTGAAACAATTTCGAGAACTCAACGCGGTCTTTGTTGGTATACGGTCTATGGCTGCCCTCCGCAAGAAGATATTGCACTTCTTTGGGATCCACTTGCTCCATTCGAAAACGTACCTATTGCCAAAATCCTTGTTGCCGAGCAGGAAGGTCTTGGCATTGCTGACTGACATTGTGTTGTCCTTGCCCCCATCCAGAACCACTTGTCGGGCCTGTTGACCAGCTTGATGCCATCCAGCGATTGGTATAATTCCTTCAGCTCCTCCAATTCCTCGTTATTTTGTAACCGTCTGGCCCATCTCCATAGCCCATTAAACTTTTCTTCATCAAAACTGAACCGGTCCCTCACACTGGCTTTCTTATCCTTTTCCAAACTAAATAACAAAGGAAATGGCTTTCTTATCCTTTTCCAGACTAAATAACAAAGAAAATTTAGTTTTGAGAGGTTCATGAGCGGCCCAATTGTCCACCCAGAACCTAATTTCTTTCCCATCACCCACCTCCCCTTTAAGAAGATTGTTAAAGCCCATTCCATTGACTTTCACAGCTTCAATATATTTCACAATATTATTCCAAGTGCCAGGCATGTACTTATTAACCGGGACAGAATTCCAGCCTCTTTTCGTGGCATGTAAAATATCAATAACCTTTCTCCATAAGCTGTTCGGTTCACATTTAAACCGCCATATGCATTTAGATAGCAACACATAATTGCAGTTTCTTAAGTTACAAATTCCCAGCCCTCCCGAATTTTTAGGAGAAGCAAGCCTGTCCCATGATACCCAGTGTATCTTTCTACTCGAATCAGAATTACCCCAAAGAAACTAATGCATAAGAGATTCTAAAGAATCGATTACCTTTCTAGGAGCTTTAAAAATCGAAAATGAATAAGAAGGGATGCTTTCCAGAACGGATTTGAGCAAAACATTTCTCCCAGCCATAGACAAACTCGATGCCTTCCACCGAGACAATCTAGATACAAAAATGTCGACCAGAAAGTTCCAATTGTTGACCTTATTCATGTTGGCACCAATCCACACACCTAAATGTTTTAAGGGTAGTGCACCAGTTGTGCAAGAGACTACCTTGGCCATTTCACTAACCTCTTCGTTACTCACCCCAATACCAAATAGATTGGACTTTCCAAGATGGATTTTAAGACCAAAGCAAAGATTAAATACCCACAGAACTCTTGTCACAGCTTTAAGATTACCGGCAGTCCACTCACCTAGCATAACACAATCGTCAGCATATAATAAATGAGAAAGTGTCATACCGTACAAGGTCGTTCTCCACAAAGTACTTAATCATAATTGACAAAGCTTCCATCACAATGAGAAACAAGAAAGGGGCAATAGGGTCCCCTTGTCTCATTCCTTTGTAACATTGAAATTCAAAAGTGGGGGACCCATTAATTAGGATCAACGACCTAGTAGAGGACAAAATGCCATATATCCAAGAGCACCATTTGACTGGAAAACCCATACAATCTATAACCGACACCAAGAAATTCCAGTTTACATTATCGTATGCTTTGGCAAAATCGATTTTAAAAGCAAACAACTTCCTCTTTTTCTTTTTGGCCCAAGAGAAAATCTCATTGAGGATAAGTGGCCCATCTATAATATGTCTTCCATTAATGAAGGCCGATTGATCAGAAGAGATAATCGACCCAACTACTTTCTTTAATCTATTTGCAAGAACTTTGGAAACCACTTTATTAATAATCCCTATTAAATTTATGGGACGATAGTCGTTAAGATCACCAGGGTCCTTAATCTTAGGAATAAGGGTAATGAATGACGACCCACAACCCACACTAAAAGTGCCCGACGAGTGGAACTGGGCTTCATCCTGGTGCTTTCTTTATCTCAACGGGGGAGAAAGTAGCAATAAGGTCCTGGGCTTCATCCTGCTTAAGCTTTAGACTCTCCTAGCAGTCAAAAGTGGGCCTGAACTTTCAATCTTCTTGGAATTTTCTCCTAATTAATAATATTAATTATTAGTGATATAAATATAATATTGGGCCTATACGAATCATTGAAAAATATATTGGGCCTAATAGGCCCAATGAGATAACAAACGATGTTGGTCGCCTTAAAGGCGGCTATTTGACTTAAAGACGGACACACACACACCAAATACCTTAGTTATGTACATATTTCGCATAATATGCCAAACAAATGATCGAAAAAGATATTGGGCTCATTAAAACCACTGATGATACGAATACTAAATGAAAGCGGATTAAAGTTAATAGAGATATCATGCTTAGTGTCATCACTAATTATAATAAGCCAATTCGAGTGAAAAACGAACACACATCCCTAATAAAACGAGTTATATACACACTTGGAACGTTAGGCAAGACAAACGATCTCAAAAACATATTGGGCCTAATAGGCCCAATGATGATACGAACAATAGAAATGAAGCGTATTAAAGCTAACAAAGATATGGATTCATATTTAAATAGATACATATATACACAAATGAGCCAAAGAACAATATTGGAAGCCCAATAGGCCCATTCGAGTGTAAGACAGACATAGACAACCCATTTGAATTATTTCCACAACTAGTGAACATATTGGGCTCCATAAGCCCAAGATTAGACTAACATTAGAAATTAAGTTTTGATTTGTATAATACATACATACATAAATCATATTGAGTTGTTTAGGCTTGCATGAGATAACAAAAAGATGTGTAAGGCCCAATAAGTCCATTCGAGTAAAAAAATGAATCACACGACCCATTTGGCCGATATACATGGATGGTGAACATATTGGGCTCAATGATAAGATGAAAAAACAAGCTTTTGAATTATATATGCGTATATACACACACACATACATTCATACTTATCGATGATTCATATTAGACCTGTTAGGCCTACATGAAATAACAAACGAGGTTTAAGACCCAATAGGCTCATTCGAGTTTAAAAAAACTAACACACAAAACCCATTTTGGGCAATTAAGACAAACGGTGAACCTATTGGGCCCAATATGCCCAATGATTAGAGATTCACTTGTTATTAAGCTTTTAAATTGTATAAGACAAACATACGTCCATATAGACATATATAGATGTATATACATACATTCATACTTAGCGATGAATCATATTAGGTCTATCAAGCTCACATAAGACAACAAATAAGGTTTAAGACCTCATAGGCTTATTCGAGTGAGAAACGAACACTCACACACAACCCATTTGGCTAATTTCCGTAAATTAATTTAGTTTACTAACCTACATGATTCATTTTGTTTATATTAATAAAAAAGTAACATATACTTATTATAATAAATAAATATATAATAGTTATAATTTAATAAGGAATTATAAATGAATAAATAATATATTATTATTATTGAATTATATTAATGATTATATATATATATATATGTTTATATACAATCTATTATTAAACTATAATTATTATATATTTATTTTTAATTTTAATATTTTTTTATTACTTTTTTATATAATAAATATATCTATAATAATTTAAAATTTTATCAAAATGTATATATATATATATTAATTTATATAAATAAAAAAATGATACAATATATTAATATAAAATTAAATTATTATTATTTATAATTAAATAATTAATAGTATGTATAGTTATTATTAAATTATTTATTATATATAAATAATAATCATAATATATAATAAAACAATTATACACAAATACAGATGGTGTGGTTGGTGGGGCAGAAAAAGACAAAAAAAAGTTTTGGCCGCGACATTAGTGACGACATGTCGTCGCTAAATATTTTTTACCAAAACATTTGAATTCCCACTGAAAATTTCACGGCCAATTCAAATTCTTGCCCAACATTTGGCGACGATAGTGTCGTCACTAATGTCGCGGCCAAAAGAATTTTCAGGATTATTATATATAACTTTATTTCTCATTCTCTTAAACACACAACATAAAACACACACACACACAGAACCATAAGCAGTAGCAGCAAAACCATCCCCCCACCACCACCACAACCACCCTCAATCATAATATCATCACCATCATCACATCCTCGTCATCATTTCTTCACCACCATGACCACCGTCATATTCGTTCGATATCCGAGAACAAACCACCACCATCGCAATGTTATCTTCACCACCGCAGTCATCATCGTCATCACCACCTCAACAATCACGACCACCATAGTTTTAATTTTCAAGGTTTGTTTTTTCTATACTTATTATTACCATTGTTTGTACAGTTTTTATGGTTTTGTTAGTGAAATTTTGTTAGTTTATATAATATTTTTGTGTGTATTTTGTGTTGTTTTATAGTTTGTATATTTGTATAATATTTTTGTTTGAATTTTAAATATATTGTTTGTATTTGTATGATTTTAATTTTTGGATATTTTGTATGAAAATTTATATAGTTTATATAGTATTTGTTGGGTATAATTTGTTTGTTAATTGTTCTTATGCTTTTTGTTAATTGATTTTATAACCTTAAATGGTTTCTTAATTGAAATATACATTAAAAACAATAAATAAGTACACATATAAATACGGTTTGTATAAAAAAAATACAATGCATATACACAGTATTGCATATGCATTGTATTTTTTATTAAAAAATTTAGTTTTGGCGACGACATTGTCGTGATTAAAGTCGTGGTCAAAACTAATTAATTTTATTTTTTTTTAAAAATGTCTTTTAGTTTTATTCAAAAAAAAATGATTAATAAAATCATTTGCCCTAAATGCTACAATAGCAAAATGTTACAGCAAATTCACAATCATCAATCATACAATTCAAATAAATGCATGATATATTATTATAAAAAGAAATGAGCTAGGATTCACAAATTTTATCTTTGAATTCAATATTTGTAGTGAAGAATGGATATTCAAATTCAATACTCTGAGTAAAGAGAAAGGGAAATGATCCGCTTAAAGAAAACCAAGATTTACAATTGGGCACTTTATTGGCTTTTGTTAGCGGGCCCGGTGCATTTTGGGTTGGGATTTTTTAAGTTAGTATCTTAAGGGTTTTTAATTTTTCATTTTTCGCCTTTTTGGATTTATTATATGAGCATGGTACCCGCGAAATGCTTTATAAAAAAGTAGAGATAGAGATAAGAAAAGGCTACGTTATCTTTTGATTCTTTGTAATGTGTTATTTCTCTTTATTATTTCCTAGTTTATTTTATCTAGACCATATCCGCACGTTGCAGTAACGATAATAATAGCGACAGTTAGTGCTGAGTAGTAAAGGTTGTTGATATAAAATGAAATAATATATTTATTTTAAGAGCTGATTGATAGACCATATATGTCAGGTGATAGATGTATTAAATGATGATAAACATTTTAGATAGGGATTATGGCACTGGAATGTAACCAATTATGACTCAATGGTTATGTCATGTAGTGACCTTTCAAATTGGCTATCTGATGTAAGTACCTTCCATTTTTGTTCTTTTTGTGTATCGGTTGACCTGTTGTACCGATAGCCGGTAACAATGTTAGATTTACTTTGGGATTGTGGCACTCAAGAGTAACCAACTATGACTGAATGGTTATGTTATGTAGTGATCTTTAAAACTGGCTATCTAATGTAAGAACCTCTCATTTTTGTACTTTTCATGTACTGGTTGACCTGTTGTACGGTAATGGTTACGGTTGTGGGTTATGAACTCTGACGAAATGGATGGTGGATGGTCTTAGACTCTGACGAGGTTGTAGTGGGTGCTCTCGGTCTCATTTTTTCTTCCATTCAAAAGGTGCGGCCATCTCTCCACCGTCTTCACATCCAGACACGTGCCACCGTTGATTGCCACCAGTAAAACAAACAAATGACAGCCGCCACCCAGACAAACACCGTCGTCATTCTCTATCAAAATCCCCCTTTTTACCCCATTGTAAACCAAAGTTGTTGGATCTTGATTATGGTGGGGATGGGATGGGCGGATATTTATGGTTAACGATGATGGGGTGATTATAACACAATCCGATTTGGGGATTAGGGTTTAAGTATGATTATTATTGAATCGTGTTCTGAAATCAATAAATGTATATATGCATCTAGTTATATCTAGTGTTGATTTGTGTTCGGGATTGAAGTTAGACATTGAGTTACAGTTTCACATTTGCTCTCCGGAAAAAATTGTTGTTACCGAAGATAGTGCCGGAAATTAGCCGGAGAATATGACCAGAGTATAAAGTCGTCGGGGTAACCCGGTAGGATACATCGAGTGAACAAAACAGAGAGGTTCTTACACCAGTTTTAACACTTTCGTAGGTTACCACATTACATAACCATTCACTCATAGTTGGTTACACTCCGGTGCCTTAATCCCTATTATTTTTTACGTACAACGTGGCATTACCGGTTACAAATAAGATGTTACCCGGTAGGATACGTTAAAAGAACAAAAATGGAAGGTACTTTCGTCAGATAGCCAATTTGAAAGGTCACTACATTACATAACCATTGAGTCATAGTTGGTTACATTCCAGTGCCATAATCCCTTTTAGATAAATCAAACATATCATGTAATTTGACTGACTGAGGGTTGATGTTTTATATTATAGATTTAAAACATTTTATATGACCATTAACTTTTTTTCTTTAAAGCTTAGATAAAGTATGCATTACCAATCTTAGGTAAACCATGTGTATTTTGGGAGAGATTATGTAAAATTCAGGGGCGTTATATATGTTTATCAAATTTAAAGGTTTAATTTGTAACTTTTTTTTAACATGACAATACCTAAGATATAGGTAAAGTCATGCGGTACATATCATTTCCTCATTATATATATAATGTAAATATTTAGCTTGATAGACTTTGATTTTATTTTCTTAAAAAGACCGTTCATATTACTCCATAGAAAACCAATTAAATTATAAAAAAATGTTAAATAAAGCTTTTAGGGTTTCACTTAATGTACATAAAAAGATTATACATTTTCATATTAAAAGTCCACCCTCTGATTTTTATGGTAAATGCCCAAATATTTAATTCACCTTGATGAAGTTAAACTTAGGATTTTGTTTAGCAAAACCCTTACATTAAATGGAATGAAAAATAATATGCATTTTTAATGCATCATTATCTTTAACATAAAGTCTTAACATTAAAATCAAACATGTAAAACTATGTTCTTTTATTTTGTTACGTAGCATATATAACATTAAAAGATCAATATAAGTTTAACTTAGTTTGATTTTTTTTTGAACATTCAAATTATATTATTGATGGAATGAAGTCTAGCAAGAGGTTAGAAAATTCATTCAAAGTTATACAAAAAAGAACATACAGATGAACAGGGAAGAACTTTATTGTTCAAAGACTTGTGTCTTTTAAAATGTGAGTCTAGAGATTAACTTTTAATACAATTGCATGTAATTAAAACTCTTTCTGAATAATTTTTTAAGTGTTGTTAGAAATTTATTGTTCAAAGAAATAATTGCTATCACTTTGTATTAAAAGTTATTAAAGCTAAAGAAGTTATATTTTACTTTTACTAAAATGTGAGTATGCGGCCGTTTACTACTTAAATTTGGGTGAAAACCTTTTATGTACGAGTTTTTTAATATTTATTGTATAATTAGTATATTATTGGATCTCATATTTTCTATGAATCAAAATTAAATTATGAGAAGTGTTATACTCAAGCTTAATGCCTAACAGCCACATATTCTCATTTTTGTTTATTTTTATGTATTATTCTGTTAAGTATTGAATAACACCCTATATTATATTATTACTAGTTAATTAACACGGTTTCAACCCAGGCTTATTAATATAAATTTTGAAATATTAAGTTACGTCGATGTCTAAGAACTGTGAAATAGTTCAACCATACGCATATTCCTGGAATAGTATACCTTATATTTCGAATATATATAATTAGCTTATTAACACGCGTACCATGCAAATAATTTAAAAAATCTATTATGATAAAACTATTTAGATGATGAAAATCTAAAAGACCATGTATAAAATATTAGGGTTTTCAAAAAAAAAAGCTATTTTTTTTAATAAAAAAACATCATAAATAACAAATATAAATATGAAATAAACTTAATGCTTAATATCATAAGTAAATTAAACAAAAAATCTAAATTTAAAATAAAATGATGTCATAAATCAAGAAAATAAAAAATAAATAATTTATATAAATAAATCTTATAATGACGAGTAAGCAATAATGATGTCATAAAAATCTTGTTTTATTAACATATAAGATAAGATTATTATTGTACCTAGAAATAAAAATCTATGGATAAATACACATGCGAGCCTTTATATTTGTTACCTAACAATAACCAGGGTAAACTTTTGCAAATTACAAGTTTCATCCCTAATTTCATGAAATTACAAATTTCATCTCTAACTTTCGTGTTCCGTCAATACTTTTGGTACAAACCACTAATGACCGTTAAAATTGAATTACAAATTTCGTCTATTATCTATATATACATTAGGTTGCATGGAAAGGTTCAGGAACGATACGGGAATGAGATAGATAGGGTATTATGTATATATATATATATATTCAACAAAGATCTGTCACCACCACTATACTCGTCTTCCCCACCACCAGAAACGGGTTGGAAATGTTTCTGTGACGTATCCATTGCCTTAGCGTATCGTAAAGGGAATGATAGCCTCCTAGACCTTTCGTTGCTTCAAAATATGGCCGAATAGAGCAAGCGGAACCCAAATTCGGCCAAGATATGTCACCAGCAACAATACCATCTTCCTCACCATTAGATACGACATCTTCTCAAAACTCCGAATACAGGGACAACATTTGTAATTCATTTTAACGGTCATTAGTAATTTGGAGCAAAAGTGTTGATGAAGCACAAAAATCAAGGATGAAAATTTGTAATTTGGTAAAGTTAGGGATGAAAGCGCAATTTACGACCAAAACTAGACACAAAACTTGTAATATATCCTTAAATTTATATAGTTGAGACTTACGATTTTGGGTTGTTTTCTGATATGCCTATCCACCACAGCCTGTTATCTTTATATAACTTCTAATTGTCGAATAAATTTTTACCCTACATCTAAAAGTAAAAGCCCTCAGTCTTGATAATCGATCACTTTAACATTTAACGAGACTCGGCCACATTTAATAAGCATACAAGGAAAAACGAAACCAAAAATCTCTTTTAGGGATCATCAACGTCTAAAATGTAAAACGTGGTGATTCAACCCTATTAGCTAGCATTACCCTTGCTATTGACAATAATTGACCATAGGGTGAAAACATAAACACCTACCATCAACCAATAATAAAATGCATACATTTATCGGTAGTGCGATCTTCAATGTCCTTGATTATATCCACTCAATTATGTACTGGAAATAATACTCATGAGACTATAATAACAATAATAATAATAAGCGATCCACACACGT
Source organism: Erigeron canadensis (assembly GCF_010389155.1). Taxonomy (NCBI): domain Eukaryota; kingdom Viridiplantae; phylum Streptophyta; class Magnoliopsida; order Asterales; family Asteraceae; genus Erigeron; species Erigeron canadensis. The sequence continues at coordinate 4,198,813 of NC_057761.1, forward strand.
CAAGCATACAAATTTGTTTTCTAGCTAATTTATTTCATTATCTTCAATTCATATATTTTTGTGCCCATAGCTTATGATGATATAACAACAAAAACTTGAAAATTCTCAAAATAGAGCAAAACACCTTAGAAAGGAGAAGGCAAAAGAGAGAAAAAAAAAATTTTAAACATTTTGTCTTCTCCTTTCAATTCCTTTTTGTGGGTTAGTTGTTGATGAGAAAGGTCATCATCATTTAAATCTTAATCTCAATCTCCAACCTTTTCAACCCACAAAAGAATCCCAATAATATTGTTCTATTTCATGGGTTTATAGATAATATATATTTGTTATCTTTTTCATGCTTTAGTTGTTGGATCATATCTCATTTTTTGTACAATCTTGATCCACATTTCATCATATTTGATCAATTCTACAAGTTTTTGGCGTTGGTTTGAAAAGAAGAAGAATAAAACCAAAGAGATTTATGATACATCATGCATGACATTCTCTTTTTTGGTATCTAATATACATCTTGTCACTTTGTTCTTTATAGGTTGTTAATTTGTTTCTCCATTGAGACATTTTGTTAAGGACAAAGGAGGAGACTTCTTCATCTGGTTTCTGGTTTTTATTGGTTGAGAAGACGAAGCCCACTCTGGGTTGGTGGGCTTCGTCTAATTCTCGGATAACAAACAAAGAAAAACCCATAGGTTTGTAAAAGGGGCTTGGTAAAAGAATAAAGATCCTTCTTACCCATATTAAGTTTGTATCTTTTTCAAGGAAAAGAAACTAGCTTGTGTGGTACTTTCCTTCCATATTTTAGCTTTCAAAATGCTAATTTACTTTGTAACTTTTATCTCCTTCATCCTTTTCTATAAATACTCTCTTCCTACAAAGCAACTTCCACCATGGGCTAATGAAACTAGATTGCTTTCTTCCTATTTTAGGAAAGATTTGTTGGTTCATTTCTTTTCTGCTAAATCTCTAATGCAAGCATTCTCTATAATCTTAAACTCAAAAATGACCTCAAAAAATAACACAAAGAGTTGTAGCAAGTTAAACACAAATGCTAGAGAGAAAGTTAAATTAGCCAATGCAACAAGAAAGGCAAGTCTATTAGATTTGCCTGATTTGGCATTGGAAACAATTCTTGAGAAGCTTGAGCCTGCAGACCTTTGTAGAGTGGCTTGTGTTTCCACCTATTTAAAAGACATGTGTATGAGTGATTACCACTGGAAAAACCACATGAAACATAAATGGGGTAATATTCTTGGTTCTGCTTCTGAAAAAGAGTGGCAGTTGCATATTGCAGCCCAAGAGGAGAGACTTGATGAACAAAGAAGTGGCTTTTTGAGGGGTTGTTTGTCTAACCTCTGGTCTGTTATGCTGTTTAAATCGAGGTCTAATCGTGAAAGAACGTCTTCTCTGCCACCTGATAGTTGTTCGATTGTGTCATACTACCGAGCCATTGAAACGGGAAAGTTCTGGTTTCCTGCTCAAGCCTTTAATCGTGAGGTATTCTTGTCTTTTAAGTTATCAGACTATTATTTGCTGAGATTCCCCTACTATTTAAAATGCATTTATTGATAAATGTTATACATGTCACACTGGGGCGGGTTAGGCATAGGGCAAAGTGGTGACCCCCAGACCCGATTTTCTGGAGACTCAAATTTAAATTATACTCGTATATGTTACATATAGTGTCTCTACTTTTAATAATCAACTATGTGCATTCTGGTTCCCCTGTCATTTAATTAAGACATGTTCATCATTAAGATATATGTATAATACTTATGGTTTTGCAGAATGGGCACATTGGGTTCGTCATGTCATGCTACGATGCAGAACTCAGATATGATCGCCATACCGATACATTTGAGGCTAGGTAGATCAATTCAATAACATTTTCGACGTAGTTTCAAATACATATGCAAAATGCAACACCATGTAGTAAAATTTGATGGTTTATTCGTTACATATATATATAGATATCCGCCACACGGAACAAGGGCAGTGCCGGCAGAGAGGGAGGTGACATGGGAAAGGCTAAGAGAAGCTCCTCTTGATGATTCGCCTCATGATCTTCATATTTCAGATTGTTTGAATGAATTGCGCCCAAAAGATCACTTTGAGATTCAATGGAGAAGGAATAAACAGTTCCCTTATGGTAATTAAGTTCCTCATTTACATACTAACAGAATGATGGACTGAATTAAACAATTAAAAACTAAGCAATGGGTCCTTAAGTAAGTTAGTTGCTAATTAAGTAGTGAAAGTATGTTAACCACACCTCTTAATTAATGTAATTTTTTTAGCGAAAACTGTCGAATAACAACTTAACAAGTGCCAGCGTGCCGCACAGACCAGGATAGTAGGTTGTCTTAGTCGGGCTATATTTCACTTATGGGCTTACATGATTCATTTTTTGGAGTTTTTTTTATCAAGTGTTAATTTGGAATTAAATAAATAATGCTCTCTACTTTTCATGATATCTTTCAAGAGGATTCATATATATATTTTTCTTGATCATATTATTCCAGTTTTGGTTTTATATCCAGGACCGACATACATATATTAGGACCCATACAATTAAAAAGGTTTGTTACAAAGTTGCATCAAGAATGATGATTTCTTTTAAGAGTCTAATAAATTGTTTCTTTCAAACTCAAATTATTGACAAATAAATATATATTTATTTATTGTATAATTTTGTGATGATGATTGCAGGTTGGTGGTATGGTGTTATAGGACACCTAGAATCATGTGATGGTAATGACACTTATTGCCGTTGCCACGAAAGTGGTGAGTCGATCTTCCATTTTTCCTTTTAAAAGACTATGTGTCATTTTTTTCAGTCACTTATGTCATAGTAATTCAAAAGGCCCCAAATGCAACGATTTCTTACAAATGAAACGTGTCAATGGGGTTGAAATGTAATCAATCATTTTATACAACCATTACACGTACCACAATATATTGATCATCACACCTCTAAAGTGATCTAGTAATTAAAGTTTTGAAATCTTTATTAGTGGTTGGATTAAACAGTTTTTGGATAATTATGTTATGTACATCTGATTCCAATCACTATCATCTTAAGGTTTTTTAGCTTTAAACAAAGGGAAATGCTAAATACAGTTCTAAGGACAGTATTTAATGTGCATAAAAAAAACTTGTATCTTCCATATTAAAAGTTCGCCTCCTGATTTTCATGGTAAATGTACAAACAAATTATGCACCTTAAACACAACCCTAAGAGCTGTATTTAGCAAACCCCTTAAACAAAATCAGTTTTTAAGGGTTTAATTTATTAACATATAAATTAAAGTAAACAACAAAAGCAAAAGAGAAAAAGTAATATAACTTATGTTATTGAACTACTAATAATAAAAAAGTACAGACGTTGATGCAAAAATGGATAAAGTTGTTATTGCAATGCAAATAATATAATGGTAGTTAGCCTATAGTTCAAACATTAATTAGTCTAGTATACAAACTATTAAGAACTTAGATATTTTGGAGCCTAAATAATCCCATAATACTATTGAGCAGCCTCTGAGTCTAATAGACTTGTCTCCTCAAGTAGCCTAAAAAAAGGTAATCTATTTACACAAATTTATTAAAAGTAACTTATTTTGTTTTCGTCTATTTAAAGGACTCTATTTTCACAATTTTCCTAATAAAGGGTATCTCGTTAGTTTTTGACAGATGACGCCCGTTAAGTGCTACGTCACTAATGCCACATGATCAGATTTGCCCTAAAATTACCCCTCCAAAATTCGTTTGATTAAACCGAACGAATATAGGTTAGTCAAAGTCAACTGCCATGTCAGTATATCTGATGACGTGGCATCATAAACGTGACACTTAACGGGCGTCGTCTGTCAAAAACTAACGGAATACCGTTTATTAGGAAAATTTTGAAAATATGGTCTTTTAAATAGACGAAAACAAAATAGGTTACCTTTAATAAGAAATTTGTGTAAATAGATTACCTTTTTATGAATTTTTCCCATTTGATATTGACAATGTGACAGATACCGTGGTGCTCGAGTTCAAGCAATATGCACTTGGGTCACGATGGAGACACATGACGATCAACAGAAAAGACCATCGGGAAGAAGGAAATGAAACCGAGGGTTTCTATGGAGGAATCAAAAAATTATATAACAAGAATGAGATCTCTATGTGGCAACAATTTTGGCCAAATGATATCTTGGAATAACTAAAGCATATATTTGTTCTCAAAGATATATATGATAGTAAGTAGCTTGTTAGTTATACGTTCTATTTTGCTAGAAATATATTGGCTAATTGGAGATTTGAGACTCAAAATATGGGTGCCCAAGTTTATGATATATAAACTCATATTACACATGCAAATTAAATTACATATGATGGGGATACATACAACTTATTCCAAACCTCCATTTTCTAATCAACTTTAATGAAATCTTTTTGGCCCGTCTAACTAGAGAACTAAAGAGTAAACTAATACGGAGCAACTTTTTAATACTACATGTTTTTAAAGTGCGTTTTGAAAACAGATGTGTGTGCTTTTCGAAAAAGTATAAAAAAGTTACGGTTAGATTTTGATGTAATGTTGAACAACATTACAACAATTGAGCGACTTTGAATAAACTGTAAAATATCGAGTCCTGGCCTAACAAGTTTTATATACATATGAAAAAACATAGGAAGACAACTAAAATTATAATGCCCGTATGTTTTTTACAGTGTCGGCTTAAGACTTTTGGAGACCTTAATCGAGATTAATTTTTGGGGCTTAGTTCATTTGCATATAAATTAAAGTAAATAAAAAAAAAAAAAAAGGGTTAGCTCTAGTCATGTTATTGAACTACTAGCAATAAAAATATGCAAATGTTGATTCAAAAACCAATAAGGATTTTACTGCAATGTAAATTATATAATAATATTTAGGCTATAAAGTCCAAACATTAAGTCTGACTTATAAAATAATGAGGCCCTAAACCTTTGATGACTTAACGCGGTCGCATAATCTCATAGTACTATTGAATAACCCATGGTTTTTTATAGCTTCTATATTTCATGATGACAGGCTAGTAGTAAGCACATGTAGCATAAAAACGAAAATTCATGGTTAAACTATAACTTTATTTCAGTTTAAAAAATTTATAGTATATAACTTTATTATCAAATAAAAATGAAAAGTTATTGACTTAATATTGTAGTCTGTAAATTTATGCATTAAAAGTTTTTTGGATTTATAAAAGAGAAAATCACATGATTAGTCAAATTTCATTGCGATTATATCGTATTAGCCAAGTTTTTTTGGATTTTCACAAAATAGCCAACAAAATCGTAATAAGCTTACAAAATCACAATGAGATCTTCAAAATCCCAATCAGAACATCAAAATCGCAATAACATTAACGGAATCACAATGAGATTACGAAGAATCGCAACGAGATTCTGAAAATCGCAACGAGATCCTGAGAATCGCAATGTGATTCTTCTACAGAATCTCTATGAGATCATGCATAATCTCTATGAGATTCTTCTGCAGAATCCCGTTACGATTCTATATAATCTCGTTGCGATTTTGAAGTTCTTGTTGCGATTTTGAAGATCTCATTGCGATTTTGTCAAATTATTGCGATTTTATTGGTTATTTTGTGAAAATCCAAAAGAACTTGACTAATTTGGTATAATCACAATAAAATTTGGCTAATGACGCAATTTTCTCTATATAAAAATAGGCAAGTGTAGATTTTAGGGGGAAAAAAAGAAAGGAATTAATGGATTTTTTATTTTATTTTTTTTACTTCTTAAAACTTTTATTGGTTGTAATTTTGTAAACCATCTCATTCTAATTAAATTATATCTTTTCAAATCATAAATGTTGATTATCTATACTATTATATAAAAATTATACCTCTATGTTAAAAAGTTAATATTTTTGGAACATGTGAAATTATCATTTTACCCTTAATAAATTAATTTACACAATCTTTTCATTATCTTCTAAAAGATATCACTACTCTTATATCAAACTAGGTATTTTACCCGCGCGATGCGCGTGACTGTTTAAGTTTTCCACACGCCGTTTAAATTATGGTGAAAGAAATTTTAAAAAATTATAATCTAGATATAAACATTAATGTCATTAAAGAAATTGCAACAAATTAATCTAGATATAAACATTAATGATGGTTAAAAAGTATTTTGTGTTAAATTATATATTATTCCTTGGCCCTTTGTAGTTATTAATACAACCATTTTATTTAGTGGAGAATTATATACTCAGTATGAAATATCTCGTATGATGTCATATGAGTATTAGACTAATGATGGTTTTAATTTGATTATTTTTGGGAACATCTATCAAGTCACATTTTAAACATTACCGCTATAGGAATTATTCATTTTGAGAAATATTTTTATAAAAAACGTGAAAACCAATTTGTACGACAAATTTCATTCAGTTATTAAAATAATAAAATTTCACCTAATTCATCTAACAAATCGTACATCGTTAAACAAAAACAAAATATGGGTATTGTTAAAATTTCGTCATATTTCAATAAAGATGGAACTTGATATACATAAATATAAGATAATTATTGGCAAAGATAAATATGGAGATGACACATAAAATTTATTGACAAATATGATCTATTGAATTCTTTTCTTAATCTTATCATTTAATTTAAATAAATATCATAAACATATAGTTAAAAATATTTACTATATGATTTTTTAAAAACATGTTTTATTATCTCATGAATTTTAAATATTTTAATACACTAATTGGTAATGAATATTTTTATGTCTTGTAAACAGATGTAAAATGTTTACATGGAATAACAAATCACTAACTATCACTTGGGAAATCTCTTAGCAAAAACTAGATGCCGTTTTTAAAGAAAATATAGTACAATTGTACAAAATCTATATAAGGGGGAAAAAATATTTACCAAAATAATATTTAACATTTAATAAAATCCTACGTTTTTTATTTTACTTCATATTTTTCTCTATATATATATTTAGAAATTTATAGTTAAAATATTGTAAAGAATATATAAGAATGCCATGTAGGATTTAATCATATGTGGCAATGCTATAAGTTAGCTTTAACTTGCAGATGCTCTAGAATCTTTCGGATTCGTACTGTTTTAATAATTATATAGATATTTTTATATCAAATATCTACACTATTTGACGCATCTGCCGCCACCAATGGTAAATGCCGCCGTTACCATCCGTCAATACCACTACATCACTGTTACTGCCACATCACCGCATTATATGGGTACCATGGTCATTTGATGTAATTAAAAAGACGGGTTGGAAGCTAACATCATAAATGCAAATAATAGTAATAATGTAAGGAAACATAAATGCTAGTTAATTTGAACAAATTACAAAGTTGGATGCAAACTAATCCCTCCGTAAATAGGGGAAGTTAACTAGGGTTAAACATTGAATGCCTATCAAGTTGAAAAGAATAAACTCCGGTTACAACAACCAATTAACATTGTTAGCTAGTAGTCATTTCACTTGTGTATTATGAAAGATGTGATCTATTTAAAATGGTATTATTAATTTACCCTAAATATATGAAGTAGGACTCAAAATCATATAAATTTTTACAAAATTTAAAGATTTTTGATAACTTCATATATTTATATGTGAATGGTATATTGTTCATGTTCACGTATAAACAGATCAAATATTACTCGATATTTATAACTAGTATAATTCGAGACCTGTATTGCTGGCCTTCAATTTCTGTTTTCAAATTGGTGTGTTGTTTTAACGTACTTGTGTTGAACCTCCAACCGCTTAATTAATAATCATTATCTTCTAGATAAGTTTGTTTCATATATATATATATATATAAGGTGAGGATCCTAGAAGAAGGTGTCTTAAGGAGAGAAGGGAGAGAAGGTCCTATTAGCTAATCAGAACGCGACATGTGGCAAAATTATATTAAAAAAAAAAGCGCGGTGGCAATTTTGTAAATAAATGAAAGTTTTGTGAAGCTTGGTCAGCTTGGGATCTCAGTGGGTTGGGTCAGCTTGAGATGGATCAACTTGGTTTGGGTCAGTTTGGTCAGTCAGCTTGGGTCTGGGTCAGTTTGTCTGGGTCAGCTTGGGGTCTTGTCAGGTTTAGGCCAGCTTGGGTCAGCTTGGGGTTGGGTCAGTTAGGGGCCTGGGTCATCTTTGGTCATGGTTGGGTCAGCTTGGGGCCTGGTTCGGGTCAGTTTGACACAATTTACACATAATCTACACATCTACACAAATGTAGATTATAGGTTCTGGGTTCGGTCAGGTTTGGGTCAGGTTGGGGTCAGGTCAGGTTGGGTCAGCTTGGGGTTGGGTTAGCTTGACACAATTACACATTTATAGGTTTTGGGTCAGCTTGGGTCAGGTTTGGGTCAGCTTGGGGTCTGGTTAGCTTGGGTCAGCTTGGGTTCTAGGTTGGGTCAGCTTGGTTCAGGTTTGGGTCAGCTTGGGGTCTGGTCAGCTTGGGTCAGCTTGGGGTTGGGTTAGCTTGACACAATTTACACACAATCTACACAAATGTAGATTAATCTACACAAATGTAGATTACGGGTTTGGGCCAGCTTGGGGTTCGGTTGGGTCAGCTTGGGATGGGTCAGGTTGGGTTTGGTTCAGGTTGGGCTAGAACCCAGGCTGATCAGATCCCAAGCTGACCCAAAACCAAGCTGGCCAACCAACCTGACCAACCAACCTGACCTAGAACCCAGGTTGATCAAGCTGACCCAACCAACCTGACAGACCAAGCTGATCATAACCCAAGCTGACCCAGACCCAAGCTGACCCAAAACCAGGCTGATAAAAGTTTGATTTATTTACAAAAATGCCACCGCGTTTTTTTTTTAAATCCACATGTCGCGTTGTGATTGGTTCATAAGACCTTCTCTCCTTAAGACACCTTCTTATTTGATCTCTCTCCTATATATATATATATATATATATATATATATTTAATGGCCTGACCAACCAACCTGACCTAGAACCCAGGTTGATCAAGCTGACCCAACCAACCTGACAGACCAAGCTGATCATAACCCAAGCTGACCCAGACCCAAGCTGACCCAAAACCAGGCTGATAAAAGTTTGATTTATTTACAAAAATGCCACCGCGTTTTTTTTTAAATCCACATGTCGCGTTGTGATTGGTTCATAAGACCTTCTCTCCTTAAGACACCTTCTTATTTGATCTCTCTCCTATATATATATATATATATATATATATTTAATGGCAAAACTGCATTAGCTTCCATCTAAGTGTTGTAGAGTATCAATTATGGTGATTACATTGTGTTACTTATGATGTAAATATGTAAATACAATTAAGTAAACTGGATAGACCAAGTTGTAATTTTTCAATGTATTTTATTTATCATCTTAAATAAAATACAATGTTGTTGTGGAACCAAGATATTACAAGATGTGTAAATAGCCTAACAACCTAGAAATACAAATGATCTAATACTTGAAAATTCTCTTAACAATCGAAACACTTAAAGTTGTGCAATGTTTCTTTTTGCGATTGAGAGAATATTGCACAAGTTCTCCAAGAATAAGCAAAGTTTGATTATGCAAAGGTTGTTTTTTTTGTTGTGCAAAGACCTCTATTTATAGGAAAAGATTGACATTGGGATGTCAACCTTGCCGTACAAATATGGTTGAGAGCATTTAAGGAATTGCATTTAATTCCTTAAACATGCTTGATAAAGTAAGACATAAAGGCACTTTATCTAACCTGTTTTATGCACTTTTGTACTTTAATCATAGATAAATGTTATTGTCCGGATAATAATACAATAAATCAAAAAGGTTTTCCTCGTAATCAGTGTAAAGCTTTGTAAGTACTTTACACATATGCTCTCCAGTTTTGATCTGGACAGAATATCCACTGGGCTTCGCTACCATGATCATTCTCTTTCTTCCACTTGTTGTCTTCGACTTCAATTGGAATGTCTTCATGTTTTGCTCAGATCTCAACTAGAGTGAAGTCTCCAGCGGCATCAACTGTACACTGGCCACTGAACTTCACATATTTCTGGACAAATCTTCATGTCTTCAGATGCAACTGTAGATGCTCCAGTTTTCAGCAAAACTGGATCTAACAAAAAAGGTGTATTATACTGTTTGGAAACTCAAACGAAAAACAAAGTGTGAAAAAACCAATAATTAACCCGAAATGAATGCCCAAACGGGATGCGATGTCACAAAATCCGAATAATGGTAATCGTATGGGATATAGGCATAAAAAAGTTGCTATATATTTTTTGAGAACCAAAAGGAAAAAGAGTGTGCAAAAAACTAATAAGTAACCCGTAATTAAAAAATTGGATCGGATGCGATTCGACAAAATTTTACGGGATATTACGTGGACAAATAGTAACTCATCATGTAGGCGAGTTACTATTCATATTGTCATTCCTTTTAATATTCTATATAAATTTTACATGGATTTATTGTCGTTTAATATAAAAATAATAATATTATTATAAAAATTTTCATGATTATTCTAAATTAAATGATTTCCATGTAATTAGACTATGCGGTACAAGGTCTTCTCAAGGCATTTTAGAGCCGAAATGCCCCTGAGACGCCCTCTGAACGCCGACTACATTGCCCCTGAAGGCGTTCCTAGCTTAAAAAATGGGTTGGGCGGATGGCAAAACCGTGGACCACCATTTAACTTTCTCCTCTTCCCAATGCATTTCTATGTCAACTTTCTCTCATTCTCCCTCATTTTTCCACTTTTCTATTTTTCCAAGCAATGAAAATGAAACAAGTGTCGGAAGATGCCCCATAATAATGAGTTGCCTCATACCCCTCATTTTTGCAAAATGTCTGGTATGCTTATGTGGCAGAAGACCCTCCTTCATGAGAAGGCCTTATACCATTTAGTCTAACCTTTAAAATGAGTATAAGGATGTGAAAAATAATGACATATGGTATTTTGTTTGGGTAATACCATTTATTGTTATCATTAAATAGTGTTTGTATAAAAGTTTTAAAGTTAGATAAAAATAACTAGATAGAATATAATTAACTGTTATATTAAAAGATTTACAGTTAAGTTTTATTAACGTACGTCATTTCTAAAATCAAGTCCTGATGAACTTATCTATATTATTTATTAATGTTACAAAAGTCGTTAGGGAGTTTTGCAACAGTGATTACCATATTTACCATATGAAAGTTCTATTCTCTAGGTTGAAAAGTTAGACATTTGAGACATGTAGAATAATCATTTCACCTTTAATAAATAAATTTACACCATCAGAAATATCTCTATTAGATCAATTGCATTTACCAGGGGTGAGCAAAAAAGCCAAAAAAACCCGAGAAAACCTAACCGCCAAAATTGAAAACCGAACGAAACTGATTGGTTTGGTTTTCGTTTTTTAAAACCGAATGGATCGGTTTGGGTTCCGATTTTATATGCTAAAAAACCGAACCGAACCAGTTATATTTTGATTTATATTATATTAATATCGTGAGGTTGGTTATTATAAAACAAATATTAAAATAAAACATATAGAACAAGATTATGACCCTTGGATAATGATAAAATTGATGCATGAAGATTCACGAAGCACAAATATATATTGTGATGTCTGATGATTTTTATGATGCATAGTGATTTTCAATTAAGAGATCTTTATTGTTTTATTTGTTTTACGTTAATACTGGTTTTATTTTACATGGAACCTCAATATCGTATTAAATTTATATTTATTGCTTATGTATATTGCTAGTAAATATGTTAAGATATTTAAATTTTTTCCCTTTTTAGTGTAAAAACTAATATAAATTATATGTTTTAAAAAAAAATCGTACAACAAAATTAATTCGTTTTATAAATTTTATACTAATTTTAAGCATAAAAGATATAATTAATTTATACTAGTTTAATATCATTTTTTTCTTAACAATTGAAAGTTAAATGTATAACATAATAAACAAAAAGTGTAATAAAAAAAAAAAACTGAACCGAACCAAAACCAAATCCAACAGTTTTGCTTTTCCAAAAAACGAATGAATCGGTTCGGGTTTTGATTTTAGGTTGAAACCGACCCATGTTCACCTCTAACATTTACCTCAATTACCTACATCAGTCGTCGTCGTCGCCATCATCACCATTATCACTAGTCACCGCTACCATCACACCGTAATAGCTACATTTTACATGTATCCCTGTAGTGTATTAAAAACTTTATAGCATTAGCTAAGTAATATTGAAGGACGGTACATTTGTTAATAACTACTGGTTTTTATGATGTAAATTATCTATGTATCACATACTAATAAATAAAAATCATTATAATGAATTTTTGTAACCAAAAGATGAACATGAGCACAAAAGTATAGAGAGAGCTATATTTTTTATTATAAAATGTGTGTTTGCACTTTTCTAGATCACGTTTTTTAAGTTTAATGCATTTATAGTCACTACCAATAATATTAGAATAATTAGTACCTTAATACAGAACATGACGAGCAGTTCAATAACATCCACGAGACCACGAAACGGGCCTATAAGCTAAGCTAATTTCATTATGAGAATGTTAGAAAGCTTTCACATGTACCATTTCATTTAGGCAGTTATGAAATTGTTGAATGATTTAGACCTCTTAACACTTGTATATTATCCCCAATGGTATAGATGATCTGTTGGTTAGGTCTCATACTTTGGTCCAATGTATAGTTCAAGCTTTACCCAATTGGATGTCGTGATGTTTTGAATGCTAACTAACTCGGTTTAAAAAAAAACATTTGCATACTAAAGTGATTTTTATGATGTATGTTGATTTTTAGTGAACAGAAACATATTAGTTTTATTTTTAATATATTTAATCAAAAACGTTGGTATCTATTGTGATGAATGGAGTTTTATATTAAAAAGATTCCTGCATGAGACTATTTATGCAAATATAGCTTCTGTGTATAAAGGTATTAGTTGTAACTTGTATGCAAATGAATGTTGCGGGCATTACTCTTTTTCCATCCCCTCCTCAATTCTCAAATGAACATTAAATTCATGTGATATATTGTTGAGCTGTCATTGGTACTTGGTAGGGTTGTCACATAAAGATGATATATATAATGCGGCTTTTCGTGTACAATCATGTGACATGATGCCCACATTTAACATATGTGCCAATCTATTGAAACATTTAACATATATACATCAGATATAACTAAAACAACGTAGTAAGACTTATTAGCAGGTGATTAGAGCCTAATAACCCATTGCAATACACATATATAGTCCGTGGATAAGATAAGGTCCATCAAACTAGGTAATGGGTTCATTTGCATCAAACTAATTATCAAAATGATGTAGCAATGTCAAATAGCATAACGTTTTTTTTGGAACGGCAAGTTATGAATCGAGACTTGCCCCCATCATCAAAGAGTAAGGGCCTACTCTGACCAGGATAGTTGATCGTGTTAATCGTCTCGCTATATCCAACGTTAAGTAGGAGTTCTAAGGGAAAACCAGAAGTATGCATTTTTTTGGTGCTAAGCAAGGATCAAACTTCCACCCACTTTGTAAAACCTTACGGGACTCTGCCCCTTGAACCATGGGTATCATATGTAATTGAGAAAATGTCATACTAAAAATATACAATTATACTGTCTCGGTCATAAAATAGAAGTCTAATTATCGTTAAATGCGTTGAAATGTATACACACTAAACGATTAAAAAAAAAATGAATCTGGCTATGTTTTTCATGTCCCTCCAAGATAAAATTAGTATGTTAAATTAGAAAATTCAGAAACACATAATATAGGTAACCAAAAAACCTATATTCTTTATATTGTTTATTACGAGTAATTATTAATGAGCTTTTGATCTAATAGTCTAAAGGAAAACAATGGGTTTTTGTCTTTATAAGTCGTCTCAAATTAAAACGTGAGCATTAATGTTTAATCACTAATTTAGAATGTGACGTGTTATTAAGAAAATACCTATGGCCTCGCAATATTGGGATGGCTATCAATTTTGATGTTGTAAATTCAAGTGTCACTTGATAAAAATATCAATATGTATATAATTCTTTGCCCAAAAAGAAAAAGGAATGTTGATTGAAAGGTTTGCTTATTTGTACAACTTTTTGAATGAGTATTCGATCAGTGCAACTTTACCGAGCCCCACATCTCCACAAAAAGGTAAATTAACCATGAAGTTTAAGTTTTTGACTTTTTGACCAGAAGCAAGATGAGGGATACTTTCATCAAGTGAATTAGTTGAATCCATATTTAAAAGAAACATATTCAATTTTAGCATTTTATTACTGCACAAGTAACAATATTCATAAAAGATTGAAACATTGGTGGTATAGGTGAATAGATATTCCTACTATTTGTATTAACATTATTTGTAGAGCATACAAACTAATACAAACACTTAAACAGATACGTTTAACTACACTCAGCATTGTCCAGTCATAAGATACACAACGAAGTTTTACAAATGTTCACTATGAAAATTGTAGTCCCCCAAAAAAGAGCGAGCTACATCAAGCACGGGGCAGCTATGACTATTTGATGAGTTGTATACGCTTAAAACGGGTATTCAAGCAAAAACGTTTAGTCATAAACATTTGTATCAATGGTAAAATATAATTTATGCCGGCACTACACAGTTTCAACTTATACATAATTGAGGTTTTGGAGGACACACCAAGTCACCAATGTCCAGGAAAATACTCAATAGTGAAATAATTGAACAATATCTTCAGGAGTTGACCAAAATCAAGAACAAGAAATATATGACTAATGCTTCATATGGATAAAATCTGAATCAGGCAGAAATATTCGGTATCGAATTTTAATCAGCAAGGAGACTCGACACTTTTAGTCTAGAACATGTAACAATAAAACTAGGAATAATCATAGCATTGAATCTTTTAATATGACTAAACTATAAAGATAGCAGAGTATGGCAACAGCAAAGTGCCTTCTGATACGTGTCTGGAATCCGCAACCAAGAAGAAGAATGACTTGACTGTAAGCGATTAAATGCGAAAACGACCATCTAAGACATACAAACATAAATGGAATAGAATTCAACCGCGGAAAACGAAATCTGGCTTTTGTCTATGACCAATGCTTCTCCACGTAATATCTATAAGATTCAATTGTAAGGATTCATAAGTGTAGGGATCCAAAAGTCATCTCAATGCGAGGCGGGTAACAGTTGGCTTAAGTTACTAATAAAAATGAATTCATCAGGTAGTTAAACAATATAATTACCTTGTAAATAGATCAGATACAACAAACTGTCATCAGGCTGCAATACGTCTCATCAGATCAAATCACAAATAGGTCAAAAGCCATCCTTGTATATGTTACAATGTGGTTAAAGATATATATCAATAATCAATGACATAAATTAAAGATGAATAATATAATGGGTAAGAACACTACCAATTTCGATTCATCTACCACGTTCAACTCGGGTTGTATAGCTTGTCCCAATGCTTAGGGTCCTTGTTGACCATTTTAGGTGTTCATAACATTTATTGATGGCTATTCTGAAATCTGGAGTTACCTTGTTTTACCTGTCTAGTTAACAGATAGAACTAAGTATTCTTTGATCCTCCGTTTACAGTTATGAGTTTAAAAGGGTTAGAAGAGGCCATTTCAGTTTTCTTTACATGACCAACTATAATACCTTAAGTATTTAGGGTTTCCCGACTTAACAAAACACAGCATTACAATCCATTTGCTTAAATACTTCAAGTAAGAAACATTATTATCACAAACTAATATCGAAATACAACTAAATAAGCAGTGAAACCAATTAGTAATGAAAGTCACTCTTGACAGTGAAGAAGCAAAGATGGAGAGAGACAAAATAGTGTATAACATAGAAGTGCAGCAAACACACTGAACAAAATTAAAACATTAAATCCATTATATGAATGAATGAACAACAAAATTGATAAGCAGAGTTCAAACAGCACGTGCTTCTTGACACTCATGTCTGAAATTAGCAACTAAGATGAAAACAAGATTGACAGACAGCAAACAAAGAAAAATGACCTCCTAATGCACAAACAAACACATATGGTATATAAGTTCTACTCTCTTTTTTTTCCCTCGGAAAACAAGATCTAGCTGTTTTTGGCATTTACCAAGCGTTCTCCCCACGGAAAAGGGTGGTTGATGAAAAGCCCGTGGTCATTGGAGTCCAGAAGTCCAAAGGGGTTGATGATGATGAAACTATCGAGGCCGCCATGGACCTTCCAATCCCATAACCTGATAAATCCTCAGGTACAGCAGCAGTTAGTGTACGCACACCTTCATTCACATTAACAGACGGTTGAGGATTAGGTAAAGCACGAGGTTGAGGCAGAGGCAGTTTGATAGAATCAATTCCTGTGAGAACAGAAACTCCCAGAAACACTTTAGATACTGCAGTTACTGATCCGTGTACAATCCCAGAATAGAATTCCCCTTCACAGCTTGAAAAAGTTACAAAATGGCGAGTAGAAAAGGGTGGTAGCGGTTTGATGGAGGATGAAGATCCATAAAAGTCTCCCTTTAGAGACACCAACTCGTAAAGGCTATCATATGTAAGTACAGAATAAGGTTGAGGTCTGTTTGGCTGGTATATATTGAGGTTTGACACAATCCCATGTGTGCTGATAACACTAACACAAACTTGATATTGGTTAGCGAAATCATGCACTGCGGAAATGATATCAGACCCAGGGGCAACCTCAAGGACCTTAAGTTGTATGGCCATACCCGTACTATCCCCTACCATGTTTTCAGGAGTATTTGCTACCACTTCTCTAGTTTTGTTCTTTGACCCTGAAGGCCTGCCTCGACGCTTTGAGGTATTGGAGTTGCTTTCCATCACAACAAAGGAGAGAGAGAGAGAGAGAGAGAGAGAGAGGGTGGGGTGGGGTAGGGTAGGGGGCAAAAACACAAAATTTGAGTTCGATGGGACCACTGCATCCACTTTATAATGTGGCTAATGCAATTAAATTTCTCACTTTTTTGACCGTTGCAACAATACTATTAATGTACATTCCTTAATGTATTTTTTAAATATAAGTCATACAAATTAAATGGGCAATATTACATTATCATAACAAAAAGGTTAGAAATGATGTCTAGCAATTAATAATATACTTTATTGCTCCCTTTTGTCAATTAGTTATGGAAATTCTTTTACCAATTACAAAAATCTGTATCAGTGTATTCCGATATTATGTCGGAAAAATGTGGATATTGTTTTGACTTTGGTTTTTGTAATAACTTGGCAAAATGTAATCACTTTTCATAATATTTGATATTGTCTCCTAGTACTAATTCTCTTAATTACCAGGCCATTAAGTGTTTTAGACCTTCTACTGTTCTAAAAAGTTCATATTTAATAATCTTCATGTTGTTTAGGAAAGAAAATAATCAAAAGAAATACGGGTATCCATACAACATAATAATAAGTGCTTACTTGGCATCACCACATTGTTTTAACTTTTAAGCCATGTATTTGGTAGGAAATTTGTGAAGACTTCTGTCTTTCATGTGTACACTTTATTGATGAGCATATGTAATAGTTTTACTCCCAGTTTTTGCCTACACTAAGTTGTTTTAATGTTTGTTTTAGTTAATTATTCTCACTCAGAGAGGCTAAAAAGCTTGGGATAGTTAAAACTAATTACTCGTAAACAAAAACAAATCAATTACATAAAGTTCCCCTTACCAGATCCACTGAAATTTAAGCTGTGAGAGATAATCATAACACTCTGAACTTTGGTTGCAATAATCACTTAGGAATGTACATTCAAATGCACCCTAGGCCCTAAGCCCTAACTATACCAGAGGACAGTTATTAATTATGTTATATTTGCTTCTCCCTTGTGTACTCCACATTAACAACCTGATAAATTCTTAGCTCTGCTTTAGAACTTCCTTGTTGAGGGTAAGGATGATGAGGGGATTTTTAGAAGCTTTTCAAGGCTTGAAAGCTTTTGACTGTTAGAAAAAGCCCCTATCGAAAACAATGTTTCAGTAACATAAAGCTCATAGAAAGACCTAGATAAAGAGGTAATGAAATCAGGGTAGAAAATAAAAAAGACCCAGCCCAAGGTTTTATCTCCAAGTCCACTGCCAGTCCAAACATACCCTAAATCTCATGTCTATAGAGTCTCGGCTATTAGTCAATCAAAGTATGGAACTTACTTTCTATTCATCTACATTTTACTAACAAATAAAGAGTCTAACTTAAAACTTTAAAGTTGGCAGTTTCAGAAGATAAACATTTTTTTATCTAACTGTGGCAGGTAACAAGGTATCTAACAGATTATAACGAATAGTTTCTAATTCCGTTCTATTGCACCCATGGCCATACTAGTCCTGTACTCCAGGAATCCTGGTATTCATTTGGAAGTCAAACAATGAAAAGTGAAAACATACCCATAAAATTCAATGGATCAAGTTTCAATCTCATCTGGATTTACTTTCATTTCATCTCCTACCTATAGCAGTAATTTTCCTGATACTGACTTATATATTATCATTGATTAAGAAATATAGCATTTGTTCACTTCATGAACAAAAGTCCAAATATGAAGTGACTATTTGAACAAGGCCTGATCCAGCGTTCAACTCTAATGCACATAATTCTCAGCTTGCATCTAATGCATTAAACTACTCCTGAGAATTGAGAACCTAGAATTTATTCAATTATTAACGTTCTGGGCATCGCATTTGTAAAGTACCTCAAACAAATTGATAAATGGACACCAAAAGCAACATGCTAGATATCAGTGAAACTCTCAACATTCAAGATAAAATACTCTAAACCCCACTATCTTAAGATACATAAACAAGTAAACATTCAAACTAATCCAATTAGGAGCTAAAGGGGCAAATCAACATCTTATATAGTGGATCAACATCTTATACAAATAAAAGATCAAGTTATGCCCCTTTACCCCCCCCACCCCTGGGTGCTTTATTTCCACGTTTCTGCTAAAGACTCATGGAGGAAATATTTGGTCGCTGGTCATTGTAAATAGACTTTTCCTAAAGAAAGTGGCGATAATATCCCATAAAAGGAGGTTAAGGAGGCTTACAACATCTGATGTGATGAAATGTAATGGAATTTGAAACGATGATTTCTTGACACAATATCTGGACCGGATTCTCAGCTTAATCACAATAATTTACCCAATTGTTTGAAGAGAGCTCCAAAATGACTTGAAGATCACCCCTGTTACCAAAATCATAGAAACAATACATCAGAAGTGCATGCAGAGAGTATAAGAGATTACAGAAGATAGTGAGGGAATATAATGATGTCATTAAGTGCAACCGCACACAGGACAATAAGTTTTTCTACAAGTAATTCCATTTTAGTTATTTTTGTGAACACCCAAAGTTCAAAGTTATACAAAAGTTCACTTGAGAAAGACTTGGTTTTTGTAGAAAAGATTTAAGAATTATTCCATAATCTAAGACTCAACTATATGAACACAATTAGCATACTTTTGGCACATTTGATACTAAAAGAGAAACATTTGGCCACAGTAGCCACAATAATACATAAACAATGTATTCATTGGAGATGAACTTGCCAAATATTACCAAGTGGTCCATTGGGTTCATCAAGTGGATCCCATATAGTTTCAACTTCAGATGTTGTCGAACGTCTTCTTGATTGTTGTGCCGCTTAAGAAATTGCCATATTTTATCCACCAAGAATAAACTAAGTCTAAAAGCGTCATTAGCTTCTGTTATGCCTCAATGCTAGTGAATTAACTAAAGGCCAGATTGTCTAATATACCTGTTTCCCTATACTTCATAAATTCAGGAGAGGTCATCTTATAAGATGGTTGGAAAATGGCCTCTACTACTCTACCAATTTTCCACCAAAGCCTCCAGTCCACAAACACGTTTCACTACGGTATATCATATTCCAAAGTTCTTTTATGACATCCACGTTGAGGTCATCCTTTTTTTTGATGATTTGTGTGGTTTTACCTGAAGTTATTTATCAGTAACAATCAATGTATTTGTCAATGTGACAGTTTTGTTTGTGCCCAACATGCTAGAAAAATTACCCCAAGCATATATACTAGCTTCCCAACCGTATATTTTCGTTTATAGTGACATCGGGGTTCCTACTCCTAACCTTCCGTCTTAAAAACACTATAACCTTGATAGATGATGAAATGAATATATGATACATTAAGCATAAATTTATGCTGGTGATAACTTTCAAGCAATTCCAAAACACTTTTGGCAAAAGATTCCAATCCAAGATCGTCATCCTTCCAAGTATTTTGCTTAAATGAATATTTTTCTCAAAACCTCAGGGAATACTAATCAATATGGCATCTTGCACGTATCTTCATGTACCAAAATTTCCCAGCAATCTATTCTGTTTTTGATATAACAAATTTTAATGTTGTATATAAGTAAATTCTTAAAATTAACAGATCCCCAATGATCCAGCTCTGTATGATTCTCGTTGATATATATCACAGAATTACTTGAATCTCGGATTCCTAGGTTCTATATTCATATTTCTAAAAAGGTTTAAATTGGGGAAAGAAAGGTTATATTCATATTTGAGTAGTAAGGATAGTAGATTAACCAATTTTTATATTGATGTCAGGGCATAATTTTGTTGAAACCACTAAAACCGTGGAAGTAGCAGAAATGGAAGAAATAAATAAAATGAATATGGAATAACAGCAGAGCATAGAGTAGTAATGTGAAAATAATAGCAATGCAGTAGGGGGAAAAAAAAAAAAAAAAAAAAAAAAAAAAAAAAAAAAAAAAAAAAAAACACAAAAAACACGGCACTGCTGAAAGACTTTCATCGCCACTCTTGACAAGGTGTATCCCTTTATCCAGTCATAAAGACAAGAAAAATGAGACAGTACAACCTACTATTAGGCATTAAAAGAAGAACAAAACACAATCACACGATTTGCTCCATCTGGTTTCATAATACATGGAACATGTACTAAAATACATCTCAACAAAAGAAGAAGAAAAACCCTTGCATTTATTAAAATGATTCAACTACAAAAACAGAGTGTCTCTCAAGTAGAAGCAACTGCATTCCTACAAGTGAACCCAAAGTCAACAACCGAAAACAACAACAAACGGACGAAACAAAAATAAAAAAACAAACAGACATCTAGGACACAGACATTTCATGAATAAAACAAAAGTCTACTTTTCTGCTCAGGTGACTAATTTAGATTAAAAACAAGCTTCGGCCAGGAAAGAGCTGCAGGCTGAACTTTCTTAATCATTTGAAAGAACAGACACAAAAAAAGCCATTGGCATTGCAATTAGGTGACCTCAGGGGAGTTGGATATGGAGCACCATTAGTCATAGACGCTCTAGCACTTGAACAAACTTCAGGTTGAAAGAAGGGTAAAGAAGAGGGTGGGGGCATGGGCAGTTTAATACAACCAGTTTCTCTCATAATAACAACCCCCAGAAACACTTTAGTTGCTGCTATCACTCTGCCAGCAACAAGCCCACCAACAGTACGTCCTTCACGGTCTAAGAAGTATATAAGATGCCTAGCAGGAAAGGATAATAGCCGCTCAACCGGGGACAAAGATCCATGAAAGGTCCCCTTTAAAGACACCAAGTCATAAATGCCTCCGTAATGAAACACAGAAGAAATTTCAGAGGACACCCTTGGTCGGAAAACAGTTAGGTTGTGCACCAACCCATGTGTGCTAACGACACTAACTTCCACTTTAAAGTGGTTAGCGAAATCTGAAACAGCACTGATGATATCAGCGCCAGCAGCAACTTCAAGGACCTTCAGTTGCATAGCTACGGAATCGTTTCCAGTGCCTTCAAAAGGCGTCTCAGGCTCTTTGCGTTTGTTTTTTGAACCTGAAGGCCTGCCTCGAGGCTTTGAAGCAAACAAATTGTTCTCCATTGAAAGAAAAGAGAGGGTGGAGAAAAAAGTAAGACACGAGAATGGTATTGGATATGCATACTGCCATCCATTTATATAGGGCCTTCCATGCCTCATACATTGAACCTAGTGTACATATTAAAATTTTAATTCCAATTTCAAATGCATACACGCGCTTAAATTTCAATAATTCAAACTTTTATTCTTGTAATAAGATTTAGTTTTTATTTCTTTTTGACCAGATCTTACCGTATGCTAGGCTGTCAAGAAGGGATATAGAAATGCAATTAAACGAAAACGTTATTGCTTCCCTTTACCAAAACTATTATTAAAATTCTTTTAATATAAAATCTCTTAAACGTTATAATGATAAAGTTGTTCGGAGATAAGGACAACTATTAAACCATATATTTTTAATCAGTAAATGTAATACCTTTTCCATAAGATTGATAACGCATCATTTCTTGAAACATTTCACTTTCAATGTTTTTTTCTAAAAAGTATAGCCTCAACCAGATTGATCTTTTTAAACCTTAAAAAGATAGAGCAAAACAAGTATCCGACAAACTAAAACACGTGAATCATTTTTTTTTTTTTTTTTTAGAACGGCGCGTTAGTTGGTTAGTGGTTCGAACCCTAGCAGTGACATCCAAGCGCGCAGTATGCTAGAAGTTGGAACCCGAAGGCACCCCTGGAGACCAAAAGTACGATAACACAGCTTCCACGCGTTTGAAGAGGTAAATGCCCGAAACCATGGGGAATTGAAATTCAATCCCTGGTCTCCAAGCCAACATCACCTCCCCCAGAACCCCCAAAAAGGGCCCCAGGTGGCCACTTTGATCTAAGACCAAGTGGTTACACGTGAATCAATATAGGTGTTGTTTTTACATAAAAGAAAGATAAATATGAATTATTTGACAGACCAATGTTATCCTACTTATATGACTACAAGATGATCACATTGACAACATGTAAACACTAGAGTCTTACATCACCACGAACTTACCCCTTGGTTACTTCAATAAATATTCATACCCTACTTAACAAAATAGAACAAATTTATAAGGTAAATCCTCACATTTTTGCTCGAATAGGTGAAATCCGCATTAGTGTTCTTTGAGCCCCACCCAAGTAGTAGTGGAATATAAGCAAAAATCAACTCATTTCATTTTTCTATTGTTAACTCTTAAAAACAGGTCTAACTCATCGTACTTAACATTATAATAGATGGGAAGACCCGTTTACTTGTAAAGGAGTAGATACATGGTATGTTTTATCTCTGATGGGTCAAATGAGCATCTTAAAGGGAATACGGCAATGAATCAGAAATCACGCTAAGTGTAGTTTTAGCCTGTAAAACCTCCTAAGTCATTTTATACGTAAACTTAAATCATTATTATAACTTTTTTAATCGTATGTCACACAGAATTATTAATGGAACGTTCAAAAAAAAAGACTGGACAATAGTTAACCCAACGAATACCACCAACCTACCAATTTTGATTTGTTGCCCAATCAGCTCAACCTGCCCATTTTGCCATCTTTAAATATTATGTTGTGATATGATATATGTAAATATAGTAGTTGATCGTAAAAGAGCTAGACCTAGGAATGCTAAAACTAAGTGCCTAGATCTACACTATATAATCTACGCTATATACCATTTTGGTCAGTTTAGCATATATATACATATACATATATAGCGGTGGGTTAGATTGAGAACACCCTTTCCAGAAAGACCAAAATAACAATTCTCAGCCATGCATATTCCTTCCCTTTCTCCGCTTTCACTTACACATGTGTAATTGACGTGATGGCATTTTCATAAATATTGACTCCTTTTATTTACTTTCACATATCTTACGCATGTGTAAATGACGCCTATTTATTGTCGAAAATATACAATTTATACATGTGTAAAACATTAGTATTATTCATAATCAAATGCAGTGGTTTACACATGTGTAAGTAAAAAAAAGGAGTCACTATTTACAATAAGGTCACCGCGTCACTTACACATGTTTAAGTGAAACGAGATAAAGGGGAGGAAAATGTGTGGCTGAGAATTGTTCTTTTGGTCTTTTTGGGAGAGGTGTTCTCAATCTAACCTTTTCCTACTATATATATAAGTAGTTAAAGACTGGAATTTCAATGTTTCGTTCAAGGAACTATATCGGTAGAGATCTAGGATCTCGATGGATTTTAGTAATTTTATATTATGCATTATCTATCTATCTATCTATCTATCTATATATATATATATATATATATTAATGTTTAATACTTAACATAAATATCAAAAGTCAAGCTTAATAGTGTCAATGTTCGGTTTCTTATTTTGAAAGGTGTGAATCACTTGCGAATATCAGGAGGTCTAGCTTACGTTGTATTAATCGGGCTCGCGCTAGAGAAACCCTTTGCTAAATAGATCTCTAACTTAAACCATTCGATGAGAAACCCTTATCATCCTGAAATCTAGAGGGGAAAACTCACCAGGCCACCATAGGAGGAAATAAAAAACCTGAGGCCACCCTAAAAATGCCATGCCACTAAACCATTTGGAGATGGTTCAATATTTGATAGATTAGTGATAATACTTGTTAAAATTAGTATTTATTATGTTCTGTTTAAGTTTGGACCAAAAAATAATAATAATAATAAAATAAGGGGGTGTTTGGTATTGCTTTTATTAAACAAATTTTGCGTTTTCAAAATAGATTAAGCGTTTCAAAACTACGTTTTCATAGCAAATAATCACTTTTTCATACAAACACTTTTTTAGATTATCCGCGTTTTACAAACGTAATAATCAAATAATCCCTTCAAAAAGTAAACACAAACACCCTCTAAAAAAACTACACCGAAATCCCACTGAAATTTGGACCAAAATTAGTGGAATTTCAAAATTTTGACCGAAATTTCATTGACTAAACTGTTAGCCGAAATTTGGACTGGGATCCCACCAAAAGGACCGAAAACCAAAATACCACTGTGATCCCACTGCGATCCCACCAAGATTGACTACATACATATATATATACATGCTTCAATATAGAGACACATATCATTATAATGTATCAATGTCAAATACAGAGACACCCGAATGAGCATGATAATGGCATCACACATAGAAAATGAAAGTATTTAAATTCTCACTATCATCATATGCACCATACATAGAATCCTAGTCGACCAACTATTACCACAAGTGCTATCCTAGCTAATGGCTAGAACGAATTGAAAAAGTGTTGGAGCGCTTAATTACATGCATTCATCTCTCAAAAGCATTATTCAAAGCCACATTTTAGCATTCAACAAATACAACAGCGTTAGCTTTGGACGGTCGTTTGCTGCATACCAACTCAACCTCCACTTCAAACTTCAAGTGGGATGAGAAATTCCCCCTAATAAGGAATGCTTACGTGTATGCATAGGGCTAGTCCTTGGAAGAGCCACATAGATACAACATTAGCAATAAGATGTCTTAGTTATTTGCGAAAAGCATTATATATCTCTTATCTTCTCTCACTCATCTAGCACCAAACCATCGTGTCCCTAAGTTGTTCGCCAAAACCAGCATAGAATCATCTTTTCCTCTCCAGTTAACTCATACCACTTTTGGGGTATCCTCAATCAAGAATTCGATAGTTGCATATCGGAAGCTAGTAAGACCCTCCTCTCTGTTGGGTTTGAAGTCCTAGCTACATGGGCTTGTCTATAAGATGATTAGTAGGCCAGTTTAGCCTCTTAAATTGTTCACCAAGGAATTAACCCTAGTTGTTCTCCTATATATACCCTTCATATGTAATTGTAATTTCAATGGTTCAGAGCTTAATAAAAATGACCTAGTTGCAGCCGGTGGATTAGGCCATCCACTGGGCCAAACCATGTTAAACCTCGTGTGTTGTTTATCTATATTTTTTTTATCTTGTTGTTAAATTGCTTCCATCGTGCTTAAGGCTAAGGGTTGTTCCTAACACTCTCTTTCTATATTTAATTATAACTATAATGACGCCTTAGCACTTCCCTGAGTTATAAGTAGAATCCCTCACTTTGGTATTCACTACAAGAACCTAACCAACTCATTCAACCATTCCAACAAACTTTATAAGACACATAAAAGGCCTTCGTCATGATAGGATCGTCATCGAAGAGACATGCTCCGAATACCTAAAGCTTAGAGCCTATTTTAGTATTTTGCACCAAGTGTGCATTCAATACACTTCCAAATTGCCACTCCAACTACCCAGTAATAAAATAAAATGGATCTTATCCAATGTTAAATATCATATTGAACACCTATACCAAATAGCATGTCCACACCAAGAATCATGATTCTCATCATTTAATCCTATCGGATATCTAATTAAGACTGAAATAATGTATCGTATCCCTAACCCAAACTCGAAGTCTTTATAATACTAACATCCTAGGAAAGATTTTAATCATTTACTTTTATATGCACACGTCATTCCCTTAAACATATTACTACTTAATTGTTGACTTTTGTTAAACGTTTGACTCTTCATGTATGTTTGAGATTGTTGGCTGGTTGAGTTTTATTATTGACTTAACTTACTTGCACAGATGAATTACATCAACCGTCACAACCAGTATCGCAAACATGAATGAAAACAAATTTAGGTATAAATATCCGATTGTGGAGTGTTTGTCCCATTATTGACTGTTTTGTGCATGAGGAGTGTTTAGCACATTGATTGACTATATGACTCTACTTTGAAACGAATCATTATTGAATTCAGTATCTTTGTCACATTGAAAACATATAATGAACTTCTCAAAATGTGTATGCCTGACTGTGCTAAAAACTGAGCAGACCTATGATTTTCCTTTCAATTGGAAAAGTCCAAAGGAACTTAGTAGTCTTCTAATAAATGCAATAACAATTGGCCTGCAACACTTGTCTATGGAAGGTACCAGCGCTAATAAAGTAATAAATGAAGTTTACTACTCCGTCTACGGGCTACGTCACAACAAGAACTAGTGAATATGTCCAAGATTGTCAACGGTACAAATTGGTATGTCCTTCCAATATGTATGAAAATGGTAATCATCGCTCAAAACTTGTTCACCCGGTCCCATTTAATGTGTGACTTACCTATATGAAACAACCGTGCCCACTTTGAAAGCAAAACGTAAGAAAAAAAAAAGTTTGTTTAACGAATGCCGGGCATCCATTTCCATTTCGATACTTGCTATATATACTCAACTACAACGATACGAACCAGACAACGACAAACTTCTTTGCAGCAATTACTTACTATTTCTTAACCCTAAAAACTTAGTAAAACACTACATTACACATCCAATCAAATCATGTCATGAAAAAGGCATACATACATAAACAAATATAAATGCAGATAAAAAAATATATATAAGAATAAGAATAGATGTATATATATTACCAGAAAGCAAGTGACAACTATCGACCCAGCAACTCATAATATCCCACAATGCGTTAAGGTTGATTTCGGAGCAGAATTTTGGTGTTGAAATGGGGGTTTTTGGAATAAGGGTCGAAAAGAATAATACGAGTATTTTAAATCAGGGTTTGAGTCAATTACAAATTTCGTCCCATGGTTTGATGCAGATATCCTTAACTGATTTTACCAATTTACCCCTCAACTTTTATACATGGAACAATCTTATTGGCTAATAAAATCCAATTTAAAAAATAGAAGGGCAAATTGATGTCTTTTAGCTTAATTGGAAATCGATTACAGCAGATGGGATTGCCGGGTTTTTTTTGGGTGGGTCAGATCGTGTAGAAAAAACCTGATAACTTGCTCCATATCAAGGAACAACCTCTTTTTATACTTTTTTTACATTACTCATAAAACAAGTAAAAATAAGTTACATTTTTTTTCTCTTTCTACTTAAGTGAAAAGGAAAAGAGATGGAAGACTTCTTCCTAATCACCTAAAAAAATGAGAGAAAAAATCTTGAATAAAAACTACACTTTCCTCTCTTTTCGATTTCTTCTCTCCACTTTTTTTTTCACACTTAAAAGCTCACAGTAACAGTACAATGAGTTACTGTATTTTTGTTTCTTTATCTCAAGTTGGATTTATATTTGACTCAAGTCAGATTGTTTAAGCAATGGGCAACTTTACATTGCTTTATGAATTATGACAAGTAAAAACCAAGCAAGAACTAATCCATTTGAGACAATGAATGTCATATTGCAAACGAAACAACAAATCATCATTAATAAATAATTGAATCGTACATCGTATAGGTTCTAACATAGTTAAATTAATTACGAGTAATAATGAAAAGAAACAAAACAATATTGGTGCATTCATAACTTAAATCTTAGTAAATAAATCGATCAAGATGTATACATAAAAAAATTAGATTTCAGGGAACTTTCAACCCACTTTTGTAGACTTCAAGCGAGGTAACAAGCAAAACCAATTTACATACGATCGCCATTAACTTCTCCATTTCAGCAAATTAAACAAAGGCAAACTACCTTGACGATATCAAAGCATGTACAGCCAAATATTTCCTTTACTTTCCGAGCTACTTCAAAAGAATCTCCTGGTGGAATGTGTTATCCTATTTCTGCACAGTATAATATAATGTAATGATTGATTGATTTACTTAGTGAGTTGATGATAGTATCATTTCAAATATGCAAAACTATGTTGAAAATAAAATCATGTTTATGATTCTTATTATGTATGATCAAGACCATTATATGTAAAAAAGAAGGAAGACACTTAACACAAAAATGTACATCAGACATTAGTACCTTAATTTTTAAGTGAGCAACTTCTTACTAATATTGCACTTGAAAGCAGACATGGAATCATGTAGAATGTGTAGTTCACATTGATTATAATCATCATCGTCAGCGGGGGAGGAGGAGGATGACGAATGGGTACGTGTTGTTTCCTGTTGATCATTACTACTTTCAGCAGCAGATCTTTTGGGAACCAATTTAAGTCCACACCCACCGATATGTTTACGTCGTTTAGCGATAATAGAGTCATCTGTAATCTCCATCTGAATGGCAGTGGATGTCGGGTTCCACCATGAAGTGTGTCTTAATAAACTAAACGGAATATATGCCACCCATGTGTACCACTCACCACCAACAGTAGGATCCTCCTCCCAATACGCATAATCATCTTGAGAATCCCCTGTTTCCATCACAGAACCACCACCCACTGACTTCTCCCCATGCTTCATACTTATAGTTGGACCAATATAATCATCAGAAGCTGCGCAGAATAAGAAACCAGAAAAGTCATTACACCAATTCTCAGGAAGTTGAATTCTACATCTCTTCCCTATAACCACACGAGGTTCAAACCCTCTCGGAATCTCTAACCCATCTACTCCAAGGATCATACACTTACTTTCAATAGCATTTCCCTGACAAATCAAAATTAACACAAAGTCTCGTTACATTAAAATTATTTAATTATTATGTGATACACATAATGAAGGCTTAAAGTTCAACTATATATGTATGTGGAGAGGCCAGAGAACCACAAACACATACCTGAAGCATGGTTTCTACTAATCTCTCCCCACCGATTATATTTCTCTTCTTTCTCCATCCCCATATTAATACTTTACATAACCATTTACAATTTCTGTGAATTTCATCTCTGATGACGGCTTCAAGTGAGTCGCATGCTTCAGCCAATAGAATAGCTAGACTTGAAGGAAGCTCAGGCAATTCAACAAGATTCCAGCAACCATTCAGTTGGAGAAGTTTGAGGCGAGTAAGTTGCAAGAGGCTGAACTCTAATCGTGTAAAACAATTGTAGCTTAGATCTAGCTCTTGTAATTCGGATAACTCACCAATCTCAGATGATATATCCCCATCTTCCAATTTGCAGCGACTGAGATTCAATTTTCTTAAGAAACGTGGCAAGTGATATAAGATATGTTTTTTATTACTACTCTCTAAAAGAGTAGTATGAATAATAAGATTCTCTAGACATTTTAATGCTTGAAAGTTTCCTTCTATGCTCTGTAACTTATGAGAACATTCCAACACTAGAGAAATAAGGTTGGTACAATATTTTCCAACTGATGAGGGTAGGACTTCTATCCCAACATCTTCCAAAGATAACTCTACCAAATTATCCATCTTTGCTTCTATCTTTGGAAACTCAACAAGTGCCAAGCACCGTAAAATTACAAGTGTCTTTAATTTTGACATCCGAACAATGCTCGGAAACCTTGTAAGCTTGTGACAAGAACTAACATTGACAGAAACAACACTTGGATGATTTCCAAGTGATTGGTGAATCTCTTCTAAACTTATACAACTATGGAGCATCAACTTCTGAAGACATGGGAGGCCACCAAAATCAGGAGTCTTCAACAGCTCACTCGCATCAACAAGTTGGAGCTCTTTCAAACATGGTAGATACTAGTGCAAAAAAGTGAGATTTACCAAAATGTTAATTGATACCAGATCAGGTTAACTTATTATGATAACCATAGCTATAGACAGATTGAATAAAAAATTCTAATACCGTGACATATATCAAGATAACAGCTGTTTTTATGTCCACACATCAAGTGAGTCTTACTTTTAATACAGGGGATAGTGGTTTAACAAAAAACTATTTGGTATACACCGCCACTTATCAAGTGACAAGGTAACAAAGCTGTGTTTCAGCAAACACAGAATTATTGTAATGCCACATTTCATTATACAACTTTTAATTATGTTGTCCCTCTACTTATTTGGTGAGTGATAAATAAAGGCTTCGTAAATAATGATCTCTCAAGATGCCTAACTTAATTTAAAGTAACAACTTTTGGTTGGACGTTCCTATGCTACACGAAATAACTAAATCATTTCAAGGATGAGAAAGAAGCAGAATGCATATGGCATCTTTATGCTCATTTTGTAGTAATATAGCTTGTAAAGCTACACGAATCTACATACAAAAAAGAGCAAGCTTTGAGTCACTCTGGATCCATGCACTACTTTTATATATTCATCAAAACAACAATTAAAATACCCTGTTTGCATACCTTGTAACCTTTCCAAAGCTCTTTTTGGAAGCTTCTTCCCATTTTTAGAGCAACAAGCTTCGTTGGTTGAAAACTTTCAGGGAGTGGACTTGCAGGATAACCATCCCAGTATATATACCTCAACTCTTTTGAAAGAAAACTAGGTCCTTCATCACCATAGCTATTACCATACCTACTCCCATACGCTTTAATGAAAACTGGTTCTTTCACACTGATGAATCTTAGTTTCTTGATGTTTGAAACAAATGTAATGAAGCTTGATGAACCAACATGATCATGAATCATTATGCCTTCAATCTTATCATTTTGCTGAAAAAAAGGGGAAAGATAATGTAAAGATTGAGTTGGAGTACCTTATCCGTATATATATAAGTATGTATGAGTGTGTATCATTCGGTGTACATCTTGAAAAACTAGTATAATATTACCGTTGTTACACTACTGGAATAAAAACAAATATCTTCAATGTCTTCTTTTCGCCAAAGTCTGCTATGTTTTTCAGGATTATTGGGATGTTTCCCTCTAACGATGTAGTGTCCCATTTCTTGAATCAGGTCATGCATATCAAACTTTCCATCCTTTGAAACAGTTATAAGAGCCTTTTGTATTAATACCTTTACCCCTATAGCAGGGTAAAAACCGCAAGCATCAAGAATCTCCATTGCATCATCTTTCATCTTCCCTCTGAAGAAACATGCAATATCCAAGAATAACTCCTTCTCCACATTTTTAAGTCCATCATAGCTGATTTTGAGCTTTTCCACAATATCCATTTCTGGATGATCTTTTAGTCTAGCCAGTGTACTAATCCACTCATCCTTGTCTTTCCCGTATAGAAACGACCCTAAGATTTTAAGTGCTAACGGGAGCCCTTTAACATAAGAAATCACACGTATAGAAAGTTCCTCAAAATCTTCTAAATGATCATCATTCTCATGATATGCATGTTTTTTAAATAGCTGCATAGCCTCGTCATTAGATAATAAACTAATAGGACATACCTTGTCTACACATACCCTGTGAGATCTTAGCACTTGTTCATCTCTAGTTGTAATTATTATTCGGCTCCCATTACCAAACCAATTATGGCATCCAGCTAATGCTTCTATTTGCTCAAGGTGATCGACATCATCAAGAACAATCAACACATTCCTTCGACATAACCAACTCCTAATCATGTGTTTTCCTATATCTACACTTGTCACTCCCATTAACTGTCTTTTGTCAACAAAAGCTGATAAAACTTTTTCTTGCAGACTTAGTAAACCATGTTGTCTGGTTTCTTCCCGAATATTTCCAAGAAAGCAACAACCATCAAACTTGAGAGAAAACTCCATGTAAAAAGAAGTAGCAAGAGTGGTCTTCCCACCACCCCCAACTCCCCATATCCCAACCATAAGCACACCACCTGACCCAATACTTAACTGTAATTTTAACTGTTCCAATCGAATTCCCATTCCAACATGGTTTTCATCTTCAACGACTGGATTTAAGGGTGTTAATTTATTAGAAATGGAACCAACAATCTCTTGGATACATTTTGCTTCATGCCTATACATTGGAAATATAAGGATAATTAGTAGAGTATATATATATATTTTTCTGTACAACATAAATTTTATTAACTAATTAATTAATCACCATTTAGCAAGATACTAGAGGTTAAAGTATAAATCTAGATATATAATACTCGACACAATCTAGCATGATATGTGTGTTTTTAAAGAGCTGCAAAATAGGTGGAAAAAACTCATAAGACTGAGCCATGAGAAAAAAAACCCCATCAACAAGGGTCATGCCACTGGTTTTCACCTTGTGATGTTTTTGATGCAATTTCAAACAAATCTCGGGGAAATGATACAAACAATAAAAGAAACACAACTCAAAATGTGGCATGCTCCTCCATAATCACGAGTACTAAATAATACAAATAACTTATTTATTGTACATTGGTATATCATATGCAGCTTGTCAATTACAGTCACATTCAAGATGTTCCCAGGTTGTCAATTACAGTCACATTCAATATAACATTCAATGTGGCACGATGATTTTCATGATGCATGGTGATTTTCAGTGAAGAGAAATATATTGTTTTACATATATATATATGGGAAAAGTGAGTATGAGGCTCTTATGCACCCAAGTTGGGTGAAAAACCTCTCACATACTAATATTTTTTAAATAAATACATGGCCCCCCATGATTTTTACCTTTTAAAAAAAGGTATGTGAGGGGTTTTTCACCCAACTTGGGTACCTAGCAGCCTCATATTCCCTTCCCCCTGTGTATATATATATATATATATAAAAGCATACAAATACAAGGACAAAAAGATTACCCATTAGCAACTTGCTTGGGTTCCCATCCAGCAATATTACTTGCATCAAGGAGTGCTTTTTTCCATGTTTCAACTTTGTTCTTGTTTTTTCTTGATAACTCGTGTTTCAAAAAAGCTTCTCCGTATGTTCCTTTATGTTTTCTGACATCAGAGGGATCCACATGATAGAATATGGGCATAACAAGTTGCCCTCTCTCACTACCCTTGCACTTCATAATATGTGTAAGCTCATCCAAACACCACGAAGAATCCGCATAGTTTTCAGAAAATACGATGACCAAAATCTGCGATGACTCTATAGCTTTCAACAATGATGGACCGATGGTATCACCCCGATCAAGTGTCACATCGTCCTTGTACGTACATATTCCTTGTTTTTCAAGAGCAAAGTAGAGATGATCAACAAAAGTCTTGCGAGTATCTTCTCCTCTAAAACTAAGAAACACATCGTATTTCCACGACTGAGACAACGGAGATGATGATGATGATGTGTCTGGAATAATCGGTACTGCACCACCTCCACTATCACTACTCATGTCTCGTGATCGACGGCGTGAAAACACGTTGCTAACTATAACTAATAATACTGTAGTAATTAGTATAACAACCACTGTCGTGACAATGAGATCTCCTGCCATTGTAACTTCTGTCATCGATCTATATGTGATTACTATTGATTTGTGAAAGAGAACAAAATATTGATGTGTTTTTTATTGTCGATAATGAAATGAGCTGAGAACTCCCCCAACCTTTTTTCCTCTTTTTCCCTAGTAAGTCAACGCACGTGAATTCTTCAAACACATGAAAGAGGTTTAGGCCCCGCTTTGTGGGGATCGAGTCCATACGGTTTTTGTTAATTAGCTAAGGCCCATCACACTTTAGGCAGTCGTGTTTCATAATGTTTTTAAAGGAATTGATATTTGTTAAAATAATTGGAATCTGAAAGTTGTATTTGTTTGACAAAATATAATGGAATTCAATTAAATTAAATCATTCATAAGTTTTCTCAAATGACAAAATTAACCTTTGTTAGTATTATATTCTTTCATCTTATATAACAT
The DNA here is from genome assembly GCF_010389155.1 of Erigeron canadensis. Lineage (NCBI taxonomy): Eukaryota > Viridiplantae > Streptophyta > Magnoliopsida > Asterales > Asteraceae > Erigeron > Erigeron canadensis. The sequence continues at coordinate 4,233,179 of NC_057761.1, forward strand.
TTTTATATCTAATAATAATAATAATATTTTAATTATTAATAATTACACATAAATTAATAAAAAGATATAAAACACCAAACAATATGTTAGTCACACATTCACACGCATCTATCTCACTTTTTTTTGCACTCGTTGGAAACACATATACACATTAGTTCATCCAAAAAAAAAATTTCACACGGACTAAAACAAAACTTCCAAAGCAATCAATATTCAAGATTTATAAGATAGGCAACACATCCATCCTTTTTTCCAGCATACAACCAGCCTTTTCTCGGGGGCCTCCATTTTCATCGCCATGAGTAAAAGCAACAGCAGCACCAGTGGCCGGAAAACGCAGCGGTGGTAGCCGGAATTTTGGTAAGCGGCGATGGCACCAGAATAAGCATCAGTAGTGGTGGTAGATGATAATGGTGGTTAATCTCTGGCGGGACAGCAAATCAGATTTGAAAAGAAGGTTTTTGTATGTTGGTAGTAAATTATAAGAGGGCATTTTGGTAAGAAAATTGAATTCTTTATGAATGCTTGACTTTCCATCATCGTAGTGAAGGAATTCCAATTTCATGTTTTAAGGAATTTAATGAAATTTTTAAGATTCCAATTTCATTCAATTTTCAACCAAACAATGGAAAGGAATGGAATTTAGATTCCAATTTACAAGAATTTCAAAGAATTCCATGAACCAAACACCCCCTTAAACTCGATGTATTGGTGTCACGTCACTTATACACTTTATACACTGACTTATTACATCAAACAATTTTTAACATTAACCTTCACATTGAAATATCGGTTTATTGACATCATCGTTAACATTAATAAACAAAATTATTACATTATACTAACTTAAAAGGCAATATATATTAAATTAAGTATACATATACATTTATTAAATTAAAACTTAAATCGTAAAATAAAATTTAAAAAAAAAAAATTAAAAAGTTAAATTTTCAGTTTTAAAACTTAAACCAATTTTGTAAACCCTATGATACTTAAGGGGGTTAAATTGTAAAAGCTAAAAATACAAAAAGATTAAGAGAAAATTACACTTTTGGTACCTCAAGTTGGCAGCTTTTGCACTTTTAGTCTCTAACGCAAAAAATTGCAGATTTCATACCTAAAGTTTTGTGTTTTTTTCAGTTTTGGTACCACGTTCATACGGCGTTAATTTTTGCCGTTAACGCCCTCACGTGACGCCCCTTCTTTTTACACTTTTGATAACTCAGGTTGTCAATTTTTTCACTTTTGGTACCTCAAGTTGTCAATTTTTTCACTTTTGACAAACATATTTTTATCACACTCTCCAAGTTCCATCTCACATATTAGCATCTATCAAACAACACACACTCAAAAATCAACACACATGATCTTTTTTCTTTACGGCTCTTAAAAAAACACCAATGGTGTGTATCCATTCTTGAAATATTATATGTTGTTGGTGTAATTACGAGTGATGGTGGAAGAACTGAATTCATTGGTTAAACAATGGCCGGAAAAAACTCATGTCGCCAGAATACGTACCCACCACCGATCTCTTTTCTTCATATAATTGAAAACCCTCTCACCCCTAAATTACCCTATTCTTCGATCGGAATATGCTACAAACGAAATTTGATTGGAATCTGGTACAAACGAGATCTGAACGGAATCTGTTACAGATGAATATATTTGCTACAAACGAGATTAGATCGAAATATCTAGCTAAGGTGGAGGTCATGGTGCCTAGTAGGGAAGGAGATAGTCGGTAACCCTTTCTGGTGTTGTATGAATAATAAGAGATTTGAATTTATTTACGCATGTTTATGTATTGGATTTGGTATGGTATAGAGATATAGGTATACATGGATACATGGATGATCGCAATGTGTGTTGATTTTTGAATGTGTTATTTGATAGATGCTAATGTATGAGATGAAAATTGGAGAGTATAATAAAAATATGTTGTCTACTTGATGTACCAAAAGTGAAAAATTTGACAATTTGAGGTATCAAAAGTGTAATTTTCTCAAAAAGAGAGGCTCAAAAGACTAAAATACCCCTCACGTGTTTGTCACGTTAGGGTGTTAACGGAAAAAGTTAACGCCGTATGTACGTGGTACCAAAACTGGAAAAAAAAATACAAAACTTTAGGTATGAAAAATGCAATTTTTTTAGTTAGAGACTAAAAGTGCAAAAGCTGTCAATTTAAGGTACCAAAAGTGTAATTTTCTCAAAGATTAAAAAAGAGAAAGTCAAACTTTCCTTTTGCCCTTCTTCAACAACAGACTTGATCAGAAATAAAACAAAGCTGACTAAATTTATTTTATATCCTTTGGATCATAACTATATTAAACAATAAAAAAATAATAAAAAACCCAATACACCAATCTTCATCATTTCATCAGTGTGGTGGCAACCAATTTGAACGAAAATGCCAACGTAAACATTGTGGCCTTTAACCCGCCACGCCGAATTTTTGGCGTATTGGACATAAAACGCGGCAATACGCCTAGCGTTAAAGATGGTCAGATGTCGACAACCACAACACTAGTTTGTTATGAATATGTTTGTGTTAAGTCCAGATTCACTGGACTCTTTCCAGACTTGAAGATTGGAGCCTCACTGAAGATTTGTCCAGAAATAATAGAAGATCAGTAAGCATCTTACTTGTATAGGAAATCTGGAGTTCACCAGATTTCAGCTGACTGGACTTCACTCCAGTCGAGATCTATTATACTAAAGACATTCTCACTAAAGTCAAAGACCGAAGAAAAAAGACTGACAAATGGCGGGGGCCACTGGCAGTCTTACTAGATCTACAACTGGAGCCTTGTCAGTGTTCTAAACCTTACAAGTCTGAACACCGATTACGATAAATTGACTTGTTTGTCTTTACACGCTTTTATCCAGACAATTCATTTGTCTTTTGTTAAAAGTTCTTACACGCATGTAAAGGTTATTGGTTAAAGTATGACAAGTCACATCAATGTGACTTTATTCTTATACTTTAACCAACGCATTTAAGGAATAAATATTATATCCTTAAATGCATGTAACTTTATTTGTATGGCGAAATAAAATCACTGTTGAATTTATTTCCCTATAAATATGTAACACCCCACCGTTGGCGGAAACATGAGGTGTCATGAAAAGTACATCACGACATGGAATTACATAGATATAGCTAAATGAGATAGAATATAATAAATATATTCCCAAAAGTATGAGTTCAAGTCATGACAGTGCTAAAATAGCTTATTACAACCAAGCTCAAAAAGAAATAATCCAAGGCATGTAGCCTTAAAGTCTGACAATTAATAAGGAGCACTAATCTCCGAAGTCCAGCCTAGCATAGCAGTTTTTATCCCTGATTAGCCTGAGCACCTGAAAAGTATACTAAAACGTGTCAACACAAAGGTTGGTGAGTCCGTAGGTTTTATGTCAAAAGTCTAGTCAAAGAAATAAGTCGTTTGTCGATTCTTTTAAGTCTAAACAAGTAATAGTTCAATATATAACGAGCAGAGTTACGCCACAACAAGTCCAATTGTCTCAATGTCTCAAAGTCTCAAAGTCCGGCCTTACGGTACCTGCCTTAGTCCAAAGGCTCAAGTCTCCAATACACATAAAAGCACGTCATATAAGCACGTCTATAAGCACAACAACAAAAACATAATCACACACGCACGACAAGACAAAAGCACGTCAAATGGCACAAGTAACTCTATACGCATAGGCTCAATATTGAACATAAAGAAATCAACAAAACAGTTCGAAAAATAAGTATACTTTCCACCTCAAAACTTATAATAAAAAGGGGGCTACGAAAGTCACCTGAAAGGTGTTATGAAAGTATAACGAACGAGCATGACAAGCACAATCAAAGTCCACGACAATCAACACCTATCAATAGTACATGGCAAGTCACAATGAAAGTCTTTTGTCTTAAGTCTTAGCCTATTAGAAATGCCTTTAAGTCCATATGTCTTTATTTAACTTTTAAAACGACGTTTGTTAAAATTTACGAGACTCGAATAAACCGAACAAGAGTCTGGATTTGACACCAATGACCTTTCTTAAGTTTAAAATATATTATTTTATCAATACAACCTGATTTGAAATCATTACATAGCCCAAAATAAGTTTTACTCGAATTTAATCAAAATTAGACGAAACCGGAGATTTTAACCGAAAAGCTTACGAAACCGAAACGAGTTGAGATTGAGCTCAACGTTATGGTTGAACTCGACCAACTACAGCCCAAAAATGTTATTTTGAAACCATTTTAATCCTACGTTAATCAATTGGACCAAAACTACACTTTTTGAGAAAACTAGTCAAGTTTAAGAACCGATTAAGCGCGTATGGACACGAAGGGCTAAAGAAATCGATTATATGAGTAGGGAAGTGGTTGAACTCGACCATGACAGGTCTAGTTAGACCTGGACAAATGTCAAAATGAGTTCTTCCCAATACTTAAGGGTCCGAGAGTTAAACAAGTCATTTCGGGTCAAGCTAGTAACTTTACGAGACGTTTAAGTGACAAAACCTATGAGAGGTTGAACTAGACCAGAAGAGGTCGACATAGACCTGATTTAGGTTGAGCTAGACCTTCCTAAGTCGAGCTAGACCAGGTAGAGGTCGAGCTAGACCTGTTCAGGGTCGGATTTGGACGCATTTTGATAAAAAACGACGATTTCGATGCGATTTTTGTTAAAACGACGTAGATTATGGCTAGCCAATTCATACCCATGGATCTTGGATGCACAAAAGTTACAAAAATCAGTACAAAAAGGGTGATGTTTGACCGATTTCATACATAATGTGATTGGCAATTGCAGAAATCTTGATCTAGGATACGAAATCGACTAGTTTTTTAGTCTTTTAGCCAAGTAAAGGATATCTTCAATTTGTAGTTTCACAAAACCAATTACATAAGTGCATAACGAGTCGAATCAAACCTTAATCAAGGTTCAATTTCAGTTCTTACACACAAATGTAACCGAAAGATGCACAAACAATAATCAAAGGCATGATTCGCTTAGCTTTTGATAAATACCGAAAAAGTGAACATATATATACATATAGAACGAATTAAATAGATGAAGAACAACCTTACCCACGTTTTTGATGATGATTATGGTAATACAAACTTGTTTCTTGATCGATGATTGAAGCCTTGATTGATTTACACGCGTTTAGAACCGAAAATCAATAAAAAAAATTTGCTAGAATTCTTGAAAGAAAACCTTGAGTGTGTGTGTAGCTATGTGAACGACCAAAACAAGAAAAAGAGGGAAAAAGGCTGGTCTTCTATTTATAGGGAGAGCCAAGGGAGGGGAGGTCTGTCAGACTAACGGAACGCCTGACAGTTTTAGTCCTTTTTGCTTACCGGATGAACACCGAATGTCATAGAAATGATTTGACCATATTTTATGATATATTTTTGAATTACGAACCCAACGACTAGTCACATGACCATATTTGACTCACGAAAGTATTTTAAGTCTTTATTTAGGCATTTCTATTAAACAGCTAGTCTTCCTCAAACATTCGCACCAAGTCTTAAAAAGTCTAAAACACTAGTATACAATAAAATGACATGTCTTAATCATACTTTAATCCATAAAAACTCACGTTTTTAGACTTATGTTTGACGGTTACTAACCTTATTCGAATGGAAAAGTACAGTCAGACGAACGCTCAGGTGACGGTTGTTACAAAATACCAAGTCATTTCCCACGTTCAAATTACTTTTTGCAATTTGGTGAACTTGCCAAAATACTCTCGATCGCAAAAAAGAATACTTCACGTACAACTTTAAGTATTTCGATCCAAGGAGATTATTTAGCAAGTATAGATCGTTTGTAATTCATAGATTGTTAAGATGGTTACACTTGTGTAATATATTGGTTTCGCAACAATCTTGTATTTTATTTAATATCAATAAATAAAATACACTTGAAAATTACATTGTGTTCTACCATTTATATATTTACTTATATATTGCTTTAAGTCTTGTATTACTTTATTTATATTATTGCATTTATATTTAAAGTAATACTAGTCCAATTTTAGTGCATATTTGACTTATTGTATTTTACACTAGTGAGTTAAACTATCAAGTGAAGGACCTACAGTTTGCACAAAAGATTCTCAATAAATCTACTTAAGAGCAATACCACATAAGGCTTCGTTTAGATGTTGTGCGGTTTCAATTATTACGATTAAGTTTTGATTACTGATGTGTGTTAGGATTTTATTAACTAAAACATTGTTCATTAATCAAATTGTATACTCATTTTAATTGTAAATAATTAAAACCTTTAATTATTTAAAGTATATACTCATTTTATCTAAATAAACAATTAAAGAACAAGTAATTAACCTAGTCAATTACTAAAGCGGAAGTATGTAATAAGACAATTAAAACACTTTAATTCGAGATCTATCGCGCATACATATAATAACTAAACTACAAATTTTAAAACTTTTGTTGTGAAGTTTTGAAAAACAAAAAGTATACTATTTTAATATAAAATATATAACTCTATGTTAAAGTTAGAAATAATATAATATACGAGTTGATCAAACTATCCTTAAATTACCACCAACCCTTAATATTAAATTATATTATCAGCCATTTATATTATAAAATATCTTTACAACCCCTTTAAATCAACACACATTTACATCAATTACCTACACCATTACCATACGACGCCATCACACCGCCACTTTTGTCGCGACATTGTGTGTGTACCGTGATAGTCTATAAAGGGAAATGACTGTTTTTCCAATCGTTTATATCCAGTAAAGCAATTAATTATAAATTTAATTGCAGCCGAGTATTTTCTTTATTTATTTTATTTATACACTAAACTTAGTTGAATTTTATAAAATCTAACATTTTTATATATTTTTTTTTCTTTTAGATTTAACATATATTTTTATTATCATTTATTCAAACATTTAATTTTTAATGAACTTTAGCAATTGTGAAACTAATAAGACATTTCTGTAAGATTTTCCAGTCCTCAAACACAAAAACTGATGAAAATAGTGAATAAAACTGATATTCAAGCTTTGCATAGATTCTTTTTTACATATGGTGACCACGGAATAGCCGGTGTTTTCGTTTGTGGTTCATCGATCGGCTTCCTTTTGTGTTGGCACTTTCTTTTTTGTTGTCTTGAACCTCCCACTTCAGCTTCAGGTTGAATTTCTTGAACGAATTCAAAATGTTGTTGTGGTGTCTCTTGAAGTGACCACAAACCGTACCCTTCTTGTGGCACGTTCCAATTACCAAAACCCATTTGTGACATAGATTGACTAGGTGGTTGTTGTATCAGAAATTGTTGTTTAACATTCATTTAGAATCAAATGGATAAAAGTCAGGTTGTTTAGTAGGTTTGGATCATTATAATCGATCGGACCTTGTTGACGATTATTTGGGTTGTTGTTGGGACTCATTTTCTTTTAGATTGTGAGATGAAAGAGTTTTTTATATTGAAATTGAAATGAAATAGGTAAATGTGAAGTAAAACGGGTTATATATATATATATATATATATAGTCAAAGGATAAAATGAGAACCATCAAAATGTCGAGAACTGCGAAAACTAATATTTAATGGATATGGCTAGGGGTAGTAACATAATTTAGTAAATACAATTTAGCTAATTATTTTCATGGAAATTAAAATCCTCCAGGAATAGCTCCTTTAATTAATATAGCGGTTACAAAAAAAATCCACCTTTTACTGCAACATATCCATGACTAACAAACTTTTTTCAGATAAGCTAAATCCACTATTTAGTTATGATGGTTTGAATATGCGATCTCGGGTACTTTCGAGTGTCATGCTGATATACGTACAAGGTAAATGGAAACAGATGTTAGTTTCATATTATTTATGATCCCAAGTCAAAAACTTTACTACCACTTTCTATAACACTATAATAACTCCACGTCTCCAACCAAAAAATTCCCCTAACAAAATGCATAGTGATGAAGTTGTCATGGTTTCAAGATGTGACAAAAATCTAATTTGCAAAGAACACAACATAACAATTTGATAATACATTAAAGATAATCAATCTCATTAAAAATTACTTTAAAATCCATCCAAAAGAATCAGAAGCTGGTCTTATAACCGAGTTTGCACATACAAATATAAGGTATAAAAAGACCAAACTAATGACCTTATGAAATATCTAAAAACTGCCGAAAGTATATTTCTTCAGCATAATTTGTACAACATTTTCACAAATCTACAAAGCTACTTTCGACATATAGATTTGAAAGTTTTGGGGTTACAACGATAGCTACAAGACGTACTTCGGTATCATATCATCAAAAGGCCAATCAATACTCGTTGACTGTTGTCTTATAACATGCTCCCAGTTGCCTAACGATTCCATCGCCTTATGCCTCATCAATCACCTCAAATATTTTGTAGTTTAGACTCAATGTGTGATTCTGCTGATTATGCAACTTTTCTTCCTCTGAAAGCTGTAGTTGCAAAATAGATACTTTTAGTTCTAAGAGACCAGGATCCGGCTTTGTCTGAAGCTGTCAAAATAGTTAAGAATGAGTCACAAGACAGGTAATGTTTGTGGCATATAATGAAAAAGCTTCCATTGAAGGTATTTTTATAATCACTTATAGACTTCTACTTTTGTGGACAAGGTTAAGAAACTCTCAGAAACATCATTATACATGTTCTCCCTAGATCCACAAGTTTTCATGGGCCTGCTCCCTTGAGAATACCACCGTACACGCTCTAGAGAATGTTAAGACAACCATGACATACGCCCTTTGTAACAATAAAAGCAAGATAAGGAATTGAAGCATAGATTCACGTTCAACATGACTGATGTGACTAATTTATACCCATTACCCACATGTTATTGGTCATTTTACTATATGTTTTAAGTCAATTTCGTATGCATTTGACGCGTTTATGGTGTCTGTTAGTGTTTTCAGGATCTAAACAGGTTACGCGTTCGATTGGTGCATTTTTGGAAGACTTATTGGCCCAGAAGTGATTTATTATATCGAGAGTTGATTCGAGTGGAAGAGACGGCGAGTTAAGCAAGTTCAAGATCGAGAGAAGAATTGCCACACAAGTAAGGGACTGTGCCGCATTGGGGATGCACTTAGCCCACTGCGCCGCAGCCAAAATCTTCGGAAACAATTGGAGATTGCCCCACTGCGCCGCAGTGGGGGTTGCATGTGAATGACTGCGCCGCAGTGGTGGTCACACAAGCCACTGCGCCGCAGTCATGAGGGAGTCAAAGTCAACCACACCTCACTGCGCCGCAGTAAGGGAAGGCACAACCCCACTGCGCCGCAGTGGGTGCACGGGGAAAAGAAACCTAGGTCGGTTTTGCATCAGATTTTCATAGGGTATATAAGCAAAAACCTAGGTCAAAAATTAGGCATCAAAACTCTTTCTAGGAGCTGTTCTACAAGGTTTCTTCACCCTCCAATCAAGATAATTTCTTAGGCGGATTTGTTGAAGATTCACGAGCACCCATCTAGATCGTATCTACTTACTGTCTTGCAATTTATTTTTCATCAAAAAATTGGTACATCATGTTTCTCTTCTATTTTATTTATTATTGTGGATTGATCATGAGTGGCTAAACGTTTAATCATCCACCTTGATGAAACGAGACGGATAATGTGATTGCAATATTTCTAATTCAAAAAAGGGTTTATTTAATTATCGTTGTTCTGTGATCTTGATGATGTTAATTCTTTTTATTAATTAATTTTGATATTGGTTGCATATAATTCTTCGTTGGTGGTACCAGTTGAATGTGTATGTGATTTTAAAACGGTTACTTGTCTATAAGTAATTATCACTAGTTCATGGTATGATAGTGAATATCATTTTAAGAAAAGAATAATTTTGTCAACGTGATTGATATCGGTTGGTGGTACCACGTTATTGTCACATAGGTTCAATTGATAATTTGATAGTCAATAAAACTGATTGTTGGAAGAATTGTCTTAGTTTTGGTGGTAGCTGCTTGGGTAATTTAACTAGCAGTTAGGTGATTCGGTATTTTGTTCACGGTTGGTGGTACCACGTGAGCACCTTAATCTTGTCACGATTATCTTTAAACTCTAGAGAATTTGTTCTTAATCAGATGCAATCACAATTGAAGTCGAGGGAAGTCAAGGTGGATGACTTTTAATTATATTGTCTGAAGTTCTTTTTAAATTTATGCAATTATTTTGCAAACCAATTTACTTTAATTGTCAAGAGGATTTTCAAAGCAACACTCGTTTTCCAAACCATTTCATAAGCAACTAATCATTTCCAATCCCTGAGAACGAACTCAAACTTATCTCTTAACTATATTACAAACGATCGGGTCCACTGCCCGTGAGTGCGTAGTAGTGAGTTTTTAGGTAGTTTTAGTTTTATAAATTTAAAGCTCGATTTTGCACATCAATGACACTTTTTCATTTACATGCAGTACTGCTCAATTATTTAGCGGGAATCACACCCAAAATATTCCGGACCTCATACGCATAAATGTATCAAACATTTGTAAATGCAAAGACACAAACAAATGACATAATGTGTACATCGGGAAAACACATGTTTCCCTACCCGATTATCACATTCTAAAGTGACAAACACATGTGAACATTAATAGGAACACGTGTTCTAACTATTTTAATATATAAATTGATTGAAACAAACACACATGTACAGTTGATCATAAATATTATCTGCTTATGAAAACACACATGCACAACTGATTAAACCTTAAAGGAATCCATTATGCAAATAGTTTAACCCCTCCACGATATCTGTTTACATTGCCACAACTCACACATCATTTTCACATGGGTACATGATTTAACAAAGCTAATCCAAATTATAACAAAACACATATTTACAATAATAAAGGAAACGACGAAGAACACGCATATGGAAAAGTTAAACCTAATGATATTAAAACACAAGTTCACTTTCACATTGTGGAACACAAATGTGTACACCGAACTAAACACATGTTTCCATATCCATTATCGCATACCCAAATTTTAATTATGTCGACTTTTGAATATTCATATGTTATCCGACTCACATATAAATGTGTACAACATACAACAAAAATGTGCCCTTTATCCAATCATGACATATGAACTTTGCAATCTTTGTTATGGACATGGATAGGACATGTATCCAGTAGCACAATTACGATTCGTTCAAGCATGTGTCCAGCCTATTATCATTAATTTGCTACATCTAAACAAGTTACAATATATTTTTTTAAAAAAAAACAAATAACTTGATGGACCTGTTTACTACATCTAAACATATGTGTCCAGTCCATTATCACCAATTTACTACGTTAAACACATATGTGCATAACTCAAACAATGATTTCAGCAACCATTAAATATGACATTATTAACAAAAAAAACAATATAGTCACAACTAAATACATAGTGTTTTAGATGTACCTTCATCAAATTCACTTGATGGACCAGTTTAATCAACCGTCGTTTCTTTGTTATTGGTAAACTAGATAAACGGTTACAACATTCTTACCCTGCACTCTTTTTAATAGTTCCTACCGATTAAAAAACAAGAAAAATATGAAACACATAAATCGAAATTACTTATAAAAACACATGAACTGAAATTAGTTTTAAAACCAGATGTACCAATACATGAAGCGAACAACAAATATTTTTAGGTTAAAAAGAATACCTCTTTTACTCCTCATCATGTGACATTCTTGTACCTGGATTCTTAGTCGATAACACAAACACCATGGATTTTTTTTCTTCCAAAGCCTGATTTTGTTTGATTTTAGTATTGGATTGAATCTTTAAAGAAGGTTTTAGAAATTTTCCACGGAGTGTTTAAGGGGCTGCGTTTTGGGGAGTTTTTGTTTTTAATAAATGATTTGTTTTATATATACTTTTTTTTAATACCCACTCTACCCTTTATGCACGTTCCAGCCTTTTAATTGAAAACTTATTTACACAAATGCCATTAAGTATTATTAACCATTGATTTAGATAATCCAATGGATTAGATTAGTTCTCGCAGTTCTCGACCTTTTACTAATTCTCACAATAACTGCACTCTCTCTCTCTCTATATATATATATATATATGTAAAAGTTAAAAATAATGTTTTCTTTTTGTTGAAATCGAGCCGTTTTCAATGATTGTTTTTTTTGAAATTTGAGTCGGCAAACAATGAACCCGAGCCGCTGGATCGCCCAGGCGGGGCGGTGTGCCCGACAACTTAATTGCTTGCGAAATTCGACGGATCGGTGCCTTTTATTGTTTCACACCTTTATGCTTGTATAAACGTGAAAAATGTTTCAAACTCCAAAGTCCAAGTTCCAGAAAGAAAATAAAAAAATTCAAAATTTACTATTGTCAAAAGGGTAAATTGCACAAAAAGGTATCCAAATTTGTTAGCTTTTAAATTTAAGGTATTCAACTTTTCTTTTTTTTTATCAATAAAAGATATCCATGTTTGTTGATTTTTAAATTTAAGGTATTCAACTTTTTTTTTTATATCGATAAAAGGTACTCATCTTTTCAAAACATAAAATCAAAAATTTTTCTTGACATCTTTAACCGAGAATTTCGTTAACTTTTCGTACATGGAGGGACCATTAGGTAGTTCAAAACTATCCTTATTCGAACCCATAATTCGATCTGATTTTACTCTAAAACCCAAATATCTGAAGTCTTAAATATTCGAATATTAGATATTCAACTTTTTGGATTCAGATTCGGATAATGAAAGCCATAATCTGAAAATTTAGACATCTGAATTTACAAATCCTCGGAAACTACCGCTTTTTTTTATCCACCGACACAACATGAATAAATAAATCGTCAGCAAAATATAAAATAAGATATCTAAAGGTTAAAATTTATAAAGTCGAAATTTTTGAAATTTCGGTACTGAAAATCAAAATATTTTATTCCAAAAATTGAATGTTCGAGGTTTTGGATATCCAAGATTATGAATAAAAGAATTTTTGGATAAAATCGGATCAAATTATGGGTTCGGATATCGATAGTTTTGAACACCCTATTGGTTCTATACGAAAAATTAGGGGTAAATTTTGGGTTCGGATATCCAAAGAAAACTTAAGGTAAACTTTTGGATAAAATCGGATTAGATTACGGGTTCGAAAATCTGAAGTTCGGATATCTAAGATTTCGGATATTTGAGTGTTAGAACAAAATTAGATCAAATTATGGGTTCGAATAGGGATAGTTTTTAACATCCTAGTGGTCCATCCATGTAGAAAAAGTTAACGAAAACCGCAGTTAAAAATGTCATTAAAAAATTTTAATTTTAAATTTTGAAAGTTGAATACCTTTTATTGATAAAAAAAAGTTAAATACCTTAAATTTAAAAATTAACAAACTTAGATATTTTTTATTGATAAAAATAGATTGAATACCTTAAATTTAAAAACTAACAAACTTTGGATATATATTTTTTTAAAGCAATTTAGCTTGTCAAAATTGCACAAAATCTCATTAAGGGCATGTTTGGTTGACATAATTTGAAAGAATTTGATGGAATTGGAATGTAAATTCCATTCCATTTCATGTTTGTTTGCAAAAATATGAAGGAATTCGATTCATATGGAATGTAAAGATTCCTTCATTCATATGAATCATATTCTTTTGGTGGATATAAAAGAATTCAATTCCATGAAGGCTTAAATCTACAAAGTACCATATTATCCTTACAATCTCATCTTCTTTAAACCTTCTCAGCATGTCCTCTCCAACTTCTGGCCAACCACGACAACCACTTCTGCAGGCCTGCTGGAAACAGTAACTGTCACCCACCAACCGGAAACAACCACCGTCACCCAGACGTTGGAAATAACCCACCAGTTACAACAACAAAGAACCCCCACCACCCACACCCGGAAACAAACCTCAGCCACCCATAGCCGGAAACAACCACCGTCACCCACCCACTTGAAATAACACACCAGTCACAACTGGAAAAAAAAAACAGCACCGACAATCGGAAACAAACCCCAGCCAACCATAGCCGAAAACAACCACCGTCACCCACTCACCGCAAATAAACCACCATCATCTGCAACAAGAAACTTCATTTATCTTTTATGTATACATATATGATTTGCTGGATATGTTGGTGGTTATAACTAAAATAATAATAATAATTATTATTATAATATTATAATTGGAGATGGAGAGGTTGGTGTAAAATCAAGAAAGAAGAAAGTTGTTGAATAAATGGTGATGTCGGCGGTGGTTTAAAGAAAATAATTGGAGATGGAGAGGTTGGTGTAAAATCTAGAAAGAAGAAAATGTGTATAAAAAAACAAATGACTGACTTTTATGAAGGGTTACAAACATAGTGTTTTGTTCATTTGAGGCCTAAATTTTCTTTGGAAACTAGGGGACAAATCTTGACCATTGGATTATCCCCTAAAAAATAAATCCCAACCCTTGATATCTCCCCTTCCTGTCATCTCCTTCCTCCCACCACACACACACACACACAAACACACACATAGATTCTCTCTTTCTCCCCCGTTTTTCCGGCAACGGCTCCGGCGACGGGATCTTGAACCACGACCATCTCCACCTTTATCTCTGACCGGCGACGGCGACCAACTCCTCCTCCTTCTTCTCAGGCGATACAACCGCCGGAAAATGCAACAACTTCGCCGGAAAACTTCAAATGCCGATAAAACCTTCGTTCCTTCGAATTAGAACATCACACTTACACCAAAACACTCACAATCACACCGTGAACAAACCCTGACCAGAAATTAATCCGATCTACACTCGACGGAAAACTTGAAAAACTCATCGGAAAACTTAAAAACGCTATAGCTTTGTTGTTTCTTCGAATTAACGCATGAAACTTGTACCAAATCACTCAGAAACACATTCCGCACAAACCCTAGCCAATAAACACTATTTTCGAGCTCGCCGGAAAAATCACAGTGTCGCCAGAAAAATCACAGTGTCGCCGGAGAAGATTCGACGACGTTAGTGTCTTAGTGATTACCAATCAAGCTTGATTTGGCTTGACCAATCAAATATGATTGGACAATGTCGCCGGAGTAATTCACCGGAGTAATTCGCCGAAGTAACCAATCAAGTTTGATTGGTTTGACCAATCAAATATGATTGGACAATGTCGCCGGAGTAACCAATCAAGCTTGATTGGCTAGACCAATCAAATATGATTGCACAGTCGCCGGAGTAATTCACTGGAGTAACCAATCATGTTTGATGAGATTTTGATGATGGTTGATCCAAGGGCTGAGATTAGTCCCTTGGTTTCCATCATTTTTAAAGGATTCATATGAATACAACCCTACAAACATAAAGATAAATAGATAAGGGTAGTTGAGTCATTGACTACTGTATTAGATAATACATTCCTTTTTGTTATTTACCAACCAAACACATTATTTAATTAAATTCCATTTCATTAAATTCTATTCTTTTTAAAAATATTATGTGAACCAAATGCTACCTAAGTTTACATATATATGAGTATGTATGTATTTAAAAACAAAAAAATAATCAGAGGGTTTTAGGTGATACGAATTATCCACACACCTTCATATATTTTCTTTAAAATAATGATAATAAAAATCATAAGTTTGATGGATTCTGATTTATTAGTGGGGCGGGAAATTGGGTAAGATTGTGGGCAAATCAAATCCCCAAAACCCCTTTCACTTTTTACACACTTGAATTTCGAAACCCTAATTCCTTCAATGTCATAATAATATCAATAAAAATCCCTAATTTTTAATGGCATTTTCTTCACAATTGGAATCGAATAACAAATACCCAGATCAAGATTCGTCTCCTCAACAACAAATTCGGCCCGAAATCGACCGAAATCAGAACCAAAGGTACGTTCCTCTTGATTTAGTCTACTCTGTTACATCTCCCTGTAGTGCGTATTCGAATGCGATGTCGAAAAAGGTTAAAGCTAGGAAATTTATTGATACCCATAACGAAAACGATGTGGGTTTGCTCGATATTGATCCGAAATTAGGGAGAGCGAAACCGCCGGTTGTTAGTTTTTATTCTAGGAAGAGGGGTAGTAAAAGTGGGAGGTGTGGGTACGAGACTTATGTGTCGAATTTGAAGGCGGGTTTGGATGTGATTGTGAAAGTTGAGGATGTTGAATTTGATGATGAGGAGAGGGCATTGGTTGGTTGTAGTAATAGTAATAAGAAACGGAAGACGAATCACGAGCTTGTTAAGTTAGGGATTGATGGTAATGGTAATGGTAATGATGATGATGATGATGATTCCGTTTGTGTTGTTGATGCTCCGAGATTGAGAGGATCGTCTAGGAAACGAAATAATGTGAATAATGAGAATAGTGTTGGTAGTAGTAGTAGTAGAAGAAGAAAAAGGAAAAATAATAACAAAAGTGATGTGGAGAAGAACAGTGATCCGAATGAAATGAATGAGTTTGAAGAAGCAAATAAGTCTACCACCACTGCAAGCCGGACTAGAAGATGGGTGCGGTATGTTTTATCGCAGAAAAACAGTTTTCTTTTTTTTGTTCTGTTATCTGTCAGGTAAAAGTGTAAGATTATATGAGTATTTGATATCGGAAAACAGGTTGAAATATGATGGTGTGGAGCCCAAGAAATTTGTGGGATTACAATGCAAGGCAAGTTGTGATCTTTATAGCTTATTACATTATAAGTTTGTTGTTCATTCAAGTTACTTACTTGGGTTATTCTTTTCTATAGGTTTACTGGCCGTTGGATGCTGATTGGTACTTTGGGCGTATTGAAAAGTATGACTTAGAGAGCCATAGACATCATGTAATGTTTCTTTTTGTATCTATTTGGTAGTATATGAAGTATTTGTGTACTCAGTTTTGTGGTCCTCTTAACGGCTGCTGTGTTATATTTAGGTTGCATATGAAGACGGTGATGAAGAGCTGGTGGTTCTATCCAAGGAAAGAATTAAATTCCATGTGTCTCCAGAGGAGATAAAAAGTCTAGGGTTGACCTGCGATCTTCATTGTTCAGAAACAGATGACCTTGACGTTAATGAGATGATTGTACTGGCGGCCAATTTGGATGACTGTCATGATATTGAGCCTGGAGACATCATTTGGGCCAAAATTACTGGTAAGAACATTGAGAGCTTACATACACTATTGTAGTTAAATGTGGTATTGACCTTTTAGGACCCAGATTGACCTTAGGGTAACTTATTGCGTCTTTATCGTAATATCAAGTCGATTTTTTTTAGTCGACACCACCTTCATTTACTTTGTTTGGACTTTAAGATATATGGATTTTATTACAAGAAGATATTATGCAGGTGCCTAGATAGTATCACTCTGGTGAATGCCTCCCTTCTTGTGAAACGGCACTAAATGTACATTAAGTTACATAAGTACAAGTAATGAGATATGATTTTATAAAGATACTAGCGTAAAACTATATTAAATTTCTGAAAATAAGTTGCAATCAACCGCAATAAATATAGCAGTGAACATCTAATCTATGAGCTGCTTTGACCATTCTCCATGGGTTATTTCGTTCCATGATACAAGACAGCGGCTGTGGTTGTTGCCACTTGTAGTACCTCACTACCTCAGCTTTCTGTGTTGTGTGTTAGCTATGGTTTTCATATTTATACTGGTGCATCAGATCATAATCATACATCATGGTTAATATTAGGGCTGAATCCCTAGTTTGTGTAGTTGCTAGCACTTAGGCAATGTGTATCACTTTCCTTACATGACTGAGCTTCTTTTGTTTGTTGATACAGGCCATGCCGTGTGGCCAGCAATCGTGTTGGATGAGGCGTTTGCTAGCATTCGCCGAGGTCTAAGCAAAAGTTCAGGAGAAAAATCAGTTCTTGTACAGTTTTTTGGCACCCATGATTTTGCTAGGTATCTGATTTTTTGCGTTGTTAAGATATTTAACTACCGAAGGAATATCTTGTTATGTAACACATCCTTACTGTTTTGTGATTGTCAGGGTTAAAACAAAGCTCGTGATCTCATTTCTTAAAGGGCTTCTATCTTCCTTCCACCTGAAATGCAAGAAATCGGATTTCATTCGAAGCTTGGAGGAAGCAAAAATGTAAATATTAAAATTTCTATAGTTTTGTTTAGCCTGACTTAAATTTGTTAGCTGCTGTTTATCTAATTGGATTATTCCATGTTCATGTATATGTTCTGGATTCATTGATCAGGTATCTTAGCAGACAAAAACTTCCAAAAAGTATGTTACAGCTGCGGAATGGTGTTGGCACAGATTTAGGAGGTGATAGTGAAGATGAAGGTATTGATGGCTCAAAGATGAAGTCTTTGAGCACTGACATAGTTCAGAAATTCACAGGCTCTAAAAGCTGCCCTATTATAGTAGGGGATTTGGAAGTGTTAAAGCTTGGTAACAGTCTTCATCTATGATGTCCAGAATATTTGTTCTCTATAATTTGTACTTAATATTTTTGCACTCAAAATCTTGTGTAGGTAAGTTAGTTAAAGACCTGGAGTGTCTTGATGATGCCGAATCTATCTGCCCCTTAGGCTATGCAGCTACAAGGAAGTTTCCTTCATTATCAGGTTATCTTTCATTTAATGTTCTGCAGTTCATATCGTTACCATAATTCCCTGCCAAGTAGTTTGACCCTTATATTTTTTGATTCTACTGTTATGCATTTAACTTTTTCTTTTTTGTTTTTTAAAATTTCATGGTGATCCAGATCCAAGTGTATCTTCTGTATATAAGATGGAAGTGATGAGAGATGCTGACAGAAAAACGCGACCATTGTTTAGAGTTACTACCGATGAAGGAGATCAGGTACTGCTTTTATTTAACTGCAGTCAATTTTTTTTGCTTTTATCTTTTCATACCTGCTACTATGTGATATTGAACTGCAGTTGTACAACATGCTTAATTTGTTGGTTGTTTTCTTTCTTTTTGTTATGCCTTGTGCAATTAATTTAGATTTACAGTTTATTAATGTGAAGTTCTGTCATGCAGTTTGATGGGCCGGATCCATCGACGTGCTGGAATAAAATTTATGAAAGGATAAAAGAGATGCACTCAAGCAGTTCTGAACATACACAGGCTGAAGGTGCATCTGAGAGCTTCTTCAAATCTGGTGCCGATATGTTTGGTTTTTCTGATCCCCATGTGTTAAGACTAATACAGGTAATCTGATTTTAATTCATATATCTAAGTATTGTATTATTTGCAAATTGCATCTTTCAATCATTTCATCCGTAATATTTAAGTATCTGCCTCATACGGTCATATCACACGACAAATAAAGCAAATGCTCTACAGTAGGTCTTTTCATTATCAAATCTTGTTTGCTGCTTTTATGACTTGAATTCTTGACAGTTATAAATCAAAATAGAGTGTCATGCTATGTAAAACTGTAGTTAACATATATAGAGAGGGAGTTTATATATTCACACTTTTATACGTGGCAATGTGGCATATGCTAAAAGCCGTATAGGTAGTAAGATAATTGCACACTGTATGCATGGAGTGCTGAGATGAAAATTGAAATTTTGAACAATTAAGTTTAAAATTGGATTTAAGCTCTTAGTGTTTGATGCCTTCTAAACTACTCAAGTATCCTCTATGTTTCTTTTTGGCATTGTTCCGGTTGACTGATTGTGTATGGGGCAATTCATCAAGACCCACGTCTTCACTTTTTAATTAATCAATCTGATTGACTAGCAATCTATCAACATGTTCCTACAAAAATAATTAGTAACTTGGTACTCCATATTTTCAAGCTCACCACTTTTGCTTGACCTACCCAGTCCCCACACTGCCGTCGATAAACACTGTCTGGATAATATGGTTTGAGATTGTTGTTGCAATAGTTATGCTCTGAATTGGATAAAGCCATATCTTTTATCTGCTAGGCGATATTTATTTCTTTGGCTTTTCTAGCTCTATATCATAGTCAGTGTTATATGCAGGGGACATCGAGTTCGAAGTTGACATCAGGGAGAACACGCAACATGCCAGCTGGTTACAGACCTGTCCATGTTAAATGGAAGGACCTAGATAAGTGCAATGTTTGTCACATGGATGAGGTGACTTTCTGTTCATTTATGTTTAATTTACAAAATAATGTTTTTCTCCACCTTTTTCATGGACACAATTTAACCACAGTTCTTTTATCTGATGGTAACCTTTCTGACATTAGCCTTTCTAAAGAGGAAGCTTTTGTTGTATCTTTTACATCCTATATTAGAGATGCTACCACTGCGTCTGTATTTTGATTGTTCATCTGCACTTCTAGTCCTATCTATGGTGTCTTATACATATTGCAACATTGCTTTTTAATGCAATCATTATCTTTTCAGGAATATGCCAATAATTTGTTTCTGCAGTGTGATAAGTGCAGAATGATGGTAAGCATATTCATCAGAATATATGATATAAACGTCTATATGAGTAATATTATATTAGGCATATTTCATAAAATGTCTTTTGTCACTTCCATGATATGTATTTATTGGCAGGTTCATGCTAGATGTTATGGGGAACTGGAACCTGTTGATGGAGTCCTTTGGTTATGCAACTTATGTCGTCCAGGGGCACCTGAACATTCACCCCCTTGCTGTCTTTGTCCAGTTACAGGTACTTTGTTTATATCACCATATATATACTTACACCCTAAGTAACAGCTATTGTGTAAAAGTAGAAACCTTTAGTTCAAACTGGCTTTTAATCCAAACTAGTCGGGTAGACTAAAATGAAGCCAAGTAACAGCTAGTCATATAACTCACTGTGTTTCTAGGAGGTGCAATGAAACCTACAACTGACGGACGCTGGGCTCACCTCGCATGTGCTATGTGGATACCAGGTTCTATTTTTGTTTTATAATGTATTGCTTTTTGCATATTTATTTCAGATCCTTTAACATATTTTCTGTTCAGAAACTTGCTTAGCTGATATCAAGAAAATGGAGCCAATCGATGGGCTGAATAGAGTTAGTAAGGTAGTTCCTTTTCCAAGAATCTACTCGTGCCTCTTACGTTGTGCTTCTAGTTCGTCTGGCTCCTTCTCGAAGAATATGTTCTTAACTCATGAAAGATGCATAGAAAAAAATTAGTTCACATCGTACAAAGAACTTTTTTTTTGGGTGAGGCCCTGACATGTCTAATTATTTCTTGTACATTCAGGACCGTTGGAAACTTTTATGTAGCATATGTGGTGTCCCTTATGGAGCTTGTATACAGGTAACTGCTTGTTTACATGCTTGGACTATGTATATTTGCATGTTGTTTATGTTTTTTTTTTTTTTTTTTAATAATATGTTGGTGTTCTGGACTCTACTGTGATTTACCCGCTGCAATATCTTCCGTTGAATGTTGGATATGGATAAATTTCGTTTAACTTAAATTAGAGATATCTTAATGTATGTCACTTATCGAACCCCCTGACCTACTTTGTGTGAGTGCAGTGTTCAAACAATGCATGTTATGTTGCATACCATCCACTTTGTGCTCGTGCTGCTGGATTTTGTGCCGAGGTAATTGTTATACTTCACTTGTTAAAGATACATGTAACATGGTTTTGTCGGTGCTATAACTAGTGATTCTGCAAGTCCTTAGCTAAAGTGTCAATTTATTTTTATTTGTTTAATTCAGTTGCTAATTTGTCTTCTGTATACTACTTTGTGTTCACATAGCTTGCAGATTCGGAAAGACTGCAGCTGGTTCCTTTAGAAGAGGACGAGGAGAACCAATGTATTCGGTTATTGTCTTTTTGTAAAAGGCATAGTCCTAATCCTACCTCTGAACGCACTGTTTCTGATGATTGGATGGGGCAAATCCCGAGTCAAAATTCAGATCATGTTCGTCCAGTGAATCCTTCTGGCTGTGCTCGATGTGGTGTGTAATTTGTCTCTTTGCTTTTTTACTGATGAAATTCAAATTATTGCTTCCCAGATCTCTCTTCTCTATCACTGTTCTGTGTGAATTGGACGTAAATCTATGTACAACATGATTTCTGTGTTTGAAGGTTCTTTACTTATTTTTCGGGTCTGTTTATAGTATGTCATAGCTTGATTTTTTTTAAATGGGTTTTCGATTAATACTTATGTTGGTGAGCTCAGCAGCGGGTTTTTATTAAAAGTGGGCTTTTCCTTTGTATTTAAACTTAAATCAAAACTATAAAATCTAAAAGTAAATCTTGGTTCTGTTAATTGGGAAATGCAGTGTCTGTATTTCCATGAGTAATTTCTGCTCTTGTCCTGTTGTAGATGTTCACTACTCTGTATCTTCTTTGTTTTGATTGCTTAACTTACAATATGTGTGGTTAAGCAAGCTATGTGAATTAGGAGAAATTTGGAAGTTCTACCTTTAATTTGTTTGTCATATGCTTTCCACAAACATTTTTTGGCTAGGTAGCATTTTCCATACGTGATGTTACTTGGGCACTATCACTTGTCATTTTCAGTTTGTACAATATATCAGTCTACTCGATGTTAACTTACCATTTTAGTTGCTGATCATATTGGGTAGGTCATGTCATTGCTTCTTTAACTTATAGGCAAGGGCAGTAGAGTCGGTACATATTGTAGTATGCTTTGATAAGTCTAGTTTGGTATTATATGTAATATTGATGGCTTCGTTGAAATGTGAGCAGAGCCTTATGATTATTCTGGGAGAAGAGGAAGAAAAGAGCCTGAAGTCCTTGCTGCTGCATCTATGAAGCGAGCATATGTGGAAAACATACCATATTTGGTGGGTGGATTCTGCCAGCTTGAAGATGATGTAGCCTCTAAGCCGTCTTTTGGCTGTGGAAAACTAAAAAATTTTCTGCTTGATGATCACACAAGCATTGTTTCGATGTCTGAGAAGTACATATACATGAGAACATCATTTCGAAAGAGATTAGCATTTGGTACAAAAACTCTTACTCATTCTTTTGCACTCTACTATACTGTCGTGTTTCCTTTATAGTGACTAGCGAGGCTCATTTTCATCATAAAAATTGCTGCTCGAAGTTAAAA
The DNA here is from genome assembly GCF_010389155.1 of Erigeron canadensis. Lineage (NCBI taxonomy): Eukaryota > Viridiplantae > Streptophyta > Magnoliopsida > Asterales > Asteraceae > Erigeron > Erigeron canadensis. The sequence goes on from NC_057761.1 coordinate 4,256,210, forward strand.
ATATGGTGCCTTTTCTTAATTATGGGGTCTACTTTATACTTATTCCATAAATCGTCTTTGTTAATTTTAAAAATATGATATCGTGTATAAAATATGGTATGCAATCTGATATATTTGTATTTTTTGCTTATTTGACGGAGAATCAATACTGTACTTTGATTGGTAAATATTTTACTGGTTTGCTTCTCTGTGTGTATCTATACTATCTATACTATCTCTTGAGGGATATCACTTTCTCAGACTACAGTAGTAAGAATAAAAAATTCTTTATACATGTAGAGCAACACGTCGAACTTGGGATATATAATATTATTATCCTGACCAGTGTACTACCTTTGTTCATTTCTTTAGATAAATGTCTTGTTACTTTTTAATGGTGGATCGAGCTATCTTCTGTTGTCTGTCTCGCCAAATCTTCTCATTGTAGCATCTTTTTTGTGGCCATAGTTAAACTTTATATTTCTCTTTCCCCCTCTCTTGCTTACCGTTGGAGTTTTAATACTTTTGCTCTTTTTTTCTTCATGGATGTTATCCGGCACAGGGAAATCTGCGATTCATGGCTTTGGCATCTTTGCAAAACAACCACACAAAGCGGGGGATATGGTAAAATCTTTACCTTTAGGAAGTATTTTTTTCCATCTTGTTTGATGTTTCAAATCCGCTTATTAAAGTTTTCATGAGTGGCTTATCAATTCTATTACTGCTGGTTTGATTTGATACAGGTGATTGAGTATACTGGTGAAATTGTTAGGCCTCCTATAGCTGACAGAAGAGAACATTTGATATATAACTCATTGGTGGTAAGCAGATTTATTATTTTCTTACCACACTCGAAAACTTCGATTGTATATGACTATATCAGACCTATAGATGCCAACAGCTTAGTCCCTTTTTTACTATTTTGTTATTGATGTACACTTCACCATTTTCTGCTTTTCATTGCTCGTTAGAATCTAGTGTGTAACCCTCAATGTGTAACTCTGATGCAGCTGCCTTTTACAAAATAAAGAATCTAGTGTGCATACAACGTTACAGGCCATATTACATGGGCAAAACACAGTACACCGATCATAAAGCTCCGCCATTACCTGTTTAGGTTCCAGGAAAACATCAAGCTGAATTTCTAAATAATAGCCAGTTATTAGTACATATTATATAAAGAATTTAGTGTCCAGCGACCTTTTTGGATCTTTATGTTAGTGCCCATTTAATTTTGGCATCTTAGAGAAACCTACGGCCTCTTCTAGGCTTATGCCAAACATATCTTACTCTCTGTCCCTCAGCGGAAATTGAATTTAACCACCTAGGCAAGGCCCAATCAATGTACTACTGTTATTAGACCCTGGCATGGGCCTCGGTCCTTGCATCTAAGGTTTATTTAATTGGTGGTTATTTTACTTCCCCAAGCAGTTTACTCTAGAGGTTGGGGGATATTATGCTTTTAGTTTCATTTACATTTGGATTATTGTTGGTTGAGCCTCATTGAGACAGACATCTTAACCCTCGAAGGTTGGTCGTTTTGGATTTAAGGCTTCTTTTAAAAGCAGGTCAATTTGTACCTCATTCACTATTTTAATACTTTTAACAAAGTGTCAACGGGGTTTTATCATTAATCATTATGTGGGCTGTCAATTGATTTATTACCATATTAAAAGAAGCTTTCGAACAGTTTGTGTGTGGCTAGATATTCTGTTAATCTGAATTTTCCGCTGCCTTCAGCCTTCCTCATCGGGGTTTGCTATTGAATTTGTTTTATTGTCATTGTTTCAATGTGTCATGTCATTTATGTTGTGTGGAAGTTTCTTTTCAGATTAAATTTTGGCATCTAATTTTGTGATAACATGTAATATGGTTCTTGTTATTGCTAGTATCTAGTAGATTTAGTGGTAGGTACTATGTCTATGGGCCTTTTAAAATTCTGAAAGAAGTCATTTTCACATAGGTTTACAGGAGCATTTTGCTATTTGAAGAACTGCGAGTTAACTATCGTTTATGTTTACATACGTTACGGAGTTGCTAGAAAAGTGAATATTGTTCGTCATATGTGTTTGCAGGGTGCAGGGACATATATGTTTCGGATTGATGAGGAGCGTGTAATTGATGCCACAAGAGCCGGAAGCATTGCACATTTAATTAATCACTCTTGTGAAGTATGTTAAGCTCTTTGTTTTATTCAAATTATTTTAATCGTCAATGTTTATCTTTTTCTTTTTCCTATTATATTAGTACATAGGTAGGTATCATTGTACTATGTTATCCTGAATTTCGATTGATCTTGTTCGTTTCAGCCAAATTGTTATTCAAGAGTTATAAGTGTTAACGGTAATGAACACATAATCATTTTTGCTAAACGGGATATTGCACAGTGGGAAGAGCTGACTTATGATTACCGGTATGCCTCTAGTTGTCTGCACATCATATCTACTATCTTTTCCCCTCTTTAGTGACCTTTTGTTGGCTAATATTGCAGATTCTTTTCAATTGATGAACGGCTACCTTGTTATTGTGGTTTTCCAAGTTGCCGGGGTGTAGTTAATGACATTGATGCTGAGGCACAAATGGCCAAGCTATATGCACCCCGCAGTGAGTTAAAAGACTATCAAGAAGAATGAGTTGAGGTTAGAAAAGTGTCCCAAGACTTCAATCACTAACTTAAAATGTTGTACAACATGTAAGTCAAACACTATAATTAAAATTAGCTATACTGGTGTTGAAACATATCTAGGTTGTTAATTTATGCCAACCATAATGACATTGTAGTAGATAATGTTAAGGATGCATAGGCTATGAAACTTATGACTGGTTTGCGTTATTGTGAATTAGTATATCACGGGCAAGGAATTTTGGTGTGCAATAGATGACCCAAATTTTGTATGATACTTCACAATATTGTTACATATATGTGTTTCATTTAAATATATACACGAATAGGACCCAAGTAATGCTTGGACTAGGTTCTGTTGTGATTCAGATTTGTTGATAGAAAAGAAACGGTGATCCAGAATCTGGTTCTAGGGTGGGTGGAACCGATGCGACACTTTGTCTGATGCTTAACATAATAGAAGACTGCAGACCAATGCTTAGTGTTTTTGTATGAAGTAATTGGAGTTGGACTGAATATAAAGTATTGCAAAGGTGTGAAAAGTTTTGTTTGGTTAGCGAATGGGATGGGAGCAATGTCATGAAGACATGGTAACTTGGGGTTTCCTAACAGGGTGGTCTCACTCCTCACATTTGGGGGTGGATGGCGGTGTTTGGGGTATTTTTGGAAGTCTAGATTCCATCACAGGCGTTTGGGGTGATCGCTATTGGCAAGTCAACTTACATTTTTGTATTTAAGTGGTCGATGCATACATGTTTTGCTCTACTGAAAAATAAAAATTATTAATAGGTAACCTTTTAACTTAAATTTTCTTTCTCTCTTAAAAATTTAAATTTTTGCCAGTTGAAACTCAAAAATTAGAAGTACGCTTGCGTTACTTGATTATATTTTCGTGAACAACAAATATAAATCATCTTAAAATCTAAGATACAGCCAAAAGCAACAAGATTAATTGTAAGTTTGTAACGATAAGAGATGTCGCCTATCACAAGGAAAAAAAGAGAATATGTTAGTGACGACATAATTCCCTCTAGAGGTAATACTTGTATTTGTTAAATGTGTAATTAACATTGAGTGATAAGTTCAAATATACGATATGTAATGTGTTGACTTTTGAGATTCTTCGTTTAGTATTCTACCAATTTCAGATATAATTTGCATGATGACTTTTGAGGGTGGCCTTGCCTTTTCAACGACCTGTTTGGAGTAAATATTTGAACAATAACTATATACATATAGCCATATATATACACTTCATACGGAGTATAAGATGTGCATCTTCTATATCTACTAAAAATAAAAAATGTTGAGTCTAATGCCACTTCCCTCAGAAATAAGAAGAGCTAATTTGAACCAAATTTTAAACAAAATGTCAACCAAAAATCTAAACCTATTTTGGTTTTGTCCAATTAAGACTATGGACTTCATATTGTACTTATTTTGTGTTGTTTAGCTAACTACCTTCAAGCATAATCTGCATGTTGACTTTTTTAGCTGACTTTTTAAAACAACCTTTGCAAGGGGAGAATATCTGAAAAGTAAGACAAAAATTTCTTCAAAGCATATACTACTACATACCAAAATCAAAGTTACAAAATCTTGAACATTGCAACTTTCCATATTATACTTACTACTACTACTACTACTAGACTATATATACATACTTCATATTATCAAAACCACCAAATGAAAAAAGTCAACAAAAGACTTCATCCATAAAGTCAACTAACTTAGCTTCCACAACATGCACTTGACATCCAAAACAAAGGGTCTTATGAAACAAGTCATAGATTCAAGGAGTTCTTGGCTTCTTTGGGTCAGCACCATGATGGTGAAGTGGGTCTGGGCCCAATGGTGCTGCCCTTAGTTCCCAACCCACATAATATTGGTCCTCTTTCCTAGTACTCTTCTTCCCATCTATCTTCAAAACTTCTTGCTTTGCTTCCAAACCATTCACCACCAACAACTACAAACAAACACATATATATTTTAGTCACACCACAATATTATTAGTTAATTACAATATATATAATCATGCATGCATGTTTGTCTAACTACAAATGCTATGTGTGTGTGTGTGTGTGTATTATACCTTCCTGTTACCCATAACTTTCATAGAAGGGTCACATGAGATGGTCTTTTCTGCACCATAGATACCCCCTGCATGCAAAGAGAAGAAAGCCTTTTTTAGTTTAATCATTTTCAAAGTAAAAATAACATAAAATGGAGGATCTAGCCTCTAGCTATAATATATACTACATGAGATAGAGAGAGAGGTGTACATACAAGAGATTTGTAAGAGAAAAAGCACGCAAAGTAACAAAATGAAAGAGAAAGAAAGTGATTTGAATGCAAAAGCCATGAGATTTTTATTTTAATGTGTATGTGATATGGTAGACTGCAAATATAGAAGAGAAAGAAAGAGTTATTTGTGTGATGTTTGGTTTGAGGAGGAAAGGGTAAAGAGTGACAAGTGACTTGAGGTGAAGAGAGTTTGCTTAATATTTATAAGGACTACGAACGAGGCTAGCCTTTCTAATCAAACTACAGTCGACATCATTACATCATGCAGCAGCCACCTTGGATGATAAACTTTTATTTTATTATTTATTTCTCTCCAAAAGATTTTCAGTATAAATGATGAGAAATGATTAATCATTTTAACAAAATAGCTTAAAAATTCTCATAACTATTTGATGATGACATGTGTAAGAATTAGGGGGCAAGATAAGGAAAGAGAATTAATAGATATCACATATCACCTTCTTAAAGTTTTAGAAGAATTTTTAAGCTAATCTTTTAAAGGATTTATCATTTTTCATAAATTATTAAAGGTATGTTTGGTTGAGTTTAAGTTAAAAATATGAAAATTTAATGTGAAATTTAAACTCATGTCCTTTAAATAATAGATAAGCATGCAATCTTAAGTGTTAACTAATTACTTTCATTCCCCTTTTTTTAATTTTCAAACCCTTAAACTAACGGGAGGAGATTTTATCGAGTCATGTTAGATTAATCTTGACCTTTAGATGAAAATCAAGGGTAAAGATTTTCCCAACTTGACTTAAGTTGGGAAAATAACTTGAACGAATTTTCTCCCTAAACTAACAAAGTACTTAATGGCTAGAGTTGTTTCACAACTTTTATTAAGAAGATAATCTATACTATATTAATATACAAACTACCCTCCCCTCTTTTCAACTCTTTACCTTTAAAATACCAAAAATACCCTTAATTTTCAACACATTCTTAACTTACACACTAAATCTATCCAATATATCCTTAAAATATTTTACACCCATATTTATACAAACTATCTTTCTCCTTATTAATTAATTAAAATTTTTCCACTTAATATCTTTATAATATTCTTAATAAAGTTATTTATAAAAGATATATCCCTTAACCGAATGATTGTCTTCGGTAAGCATGAACCGTATGGCCTATTGATTTTAGCATGTTAATTAGTTACTAGAGCGGAGCGAGAAGTAATATCTTTTCTTGGATGTTCTTAAGCTAAAATAACTATACTATCATCTACGTCAATTAGTTTTAGATTAATAACCATATCGTTACCACCATCGCTACTAGCACCACCTATTGCCGCCACCGCCGCTATATTACGCGGGTACCCATCTCGTACTAAAATAACTATGTATGTTTTATGTTAAGTGATACAATACGACTCTGCCAAGAACACAAAATATAAGAAAAAAAAGAGAATTGCACGAAAAAATCCGAACTAAGTCGGATAAATTTTATATTATATACTCTAATATTGAATAGCATGTGAATAGTAACTCGTCTGCGTGGTGAGTTACTATTCGTCCAAGTTGCAATCTGCATCATTATTCTGATTTTGTCAAATCACATCCGGTTCGGGTTTTCTAATATGAGTTACTTCGTGGTTTTTCAATATGTTTTTCCTTTAGGGTTTTCAAATAATTATATTTAAAACGTTTATTCTTTTTTTTGTAACAATATTTAGATTTTACCACATTAGATCTCTTTCAGGTTTCAAATTACGAGTTACTTCTTGGTTTCTTACATTTTTTCTTCTTTTGGGTTTCAAATAATATATCAAAACTACTTTTTTGTGCTATTGTCTTTGAATAAATATCATTTCATATGTCAAGTATTTTAACAAACATATATAGTGACATATCATCAATAAAAAACATAATCGTTTTCAGGTTTCCAAACAATATATTAAATACTTTTATTAATTTTTTGTAGTATTGTCTTTGCGTAAGTATATATTTTATATGTCAAAGTTTTTAGAAACATAAATCATCAATAAAACCAATTGAACTAATTGAAACCACGCAACATGCAGACAGATACTATTGTGGTTTTGCTTTTAAATAAATATAATAAATATATATTTGATATGATAAACTTTTAAACAAATCTATCCATAACAAAATGTTTGTTTATTTAACGCAAGTAATACTAAATAACACAATCGTTTCAACCCAACAATTAATGTCCTGTAACGTGGGATCAGAAATTCCCTAGTTTATTATATTTAAATGTCAAATGGTATATGAGCCCAATTAGCTCCCTTTTTGAGTTACATGTTATTACCAAAAAACATAATAAACCTAATGGTCTTCGACCATTAATAATATTGGGACATTCCCCCAATTTTACATATATAATATAACTAAAATATGAGGTTAGGGTACACTTGATACCCTTAATCTCTTCCTTTAGCTTAATACTTTATCCTTATTAATCCTTTAATGTTTTTAATATTTATTTAATAAAAAATAGTTGACCTTTATATAAAAAAATCTTATAAGCCAACACATGTTAACCATCATCTACGACTCCGTGTTGTGAACAACTCGAAGAAAATCAAAATGGCCGACCTTTAATAAAAAAAACTTATAAGCCGACACATGTTAACCATCATCTATGAATATGAGCTGTGAACAACTCGAAGAAAATCAAAACATTCGAGATGGTATTTGTTGATGAATTCTTATATATTTTTCAAATTATATACTCTACACTTTTTGTTTCTCTTTTTATTTAACTAAAGTTGAAAAAAAAAGGTAAACTGGAATCAATATTTATATGAAGTTAATTTTCATATGTTTCTTCTTTAGCTTTCGTATAAATTAAGTTGTGATATTGGTCATACACTTTTTGTTTCTCTTTTTATTTAACTAAAGTTGGAAAAAATGTAAAGTATAATCAGTATTTATTTGTAGTTAATTTTCATGGGAACAAAAATAATTTCTTTAAGGTACCCGTTACCAATGAAGGCTAGACCCATATGTTAAGTTTAAATATGCGAGTTCGATCCTTCAGGGTGTTCAGATTATGTGGGGATTAGGATGGAGGTATTTTACCGGCATCATATGGCTCATACGGGGTGGGTCGATGAGTATCCAATTGTGGTACCGGGGCTAGGGTTCCTCCCTATTACCCTTTTTTTCCCATTAAGTTGTAATATTGGTTATACACTTTTTGTTTCACATATACACTACAACAAATTAGTCAATTCTACGCACTTTTGAAAACTGCGTAAAATATTCTTGGATCGTTCACACTTATAAATGTGTACAAAATGTCTACATCAATAAGTGAGTACAAATTTAAAAGTTTCACAATTAAAAGTGTGAAAAAAAATGTTCACAATAATAAGTGTGTACAAATTTTATATTTTATGCACTTATAAGTGTGAAGATAATTTCCTTCGTGGGTGATTTCTTTGCACTTGTGTAAAAATCACCTGCGAAAAAATGATGCGTAGAAATCACCCTCAAAGAAATAATCTTAACATTTAAAAACACGTACAAATCTAATATTGTACACACTTATTAGTGTGTAAAAAAACTTTTCGTACGTTTTAATTTGATAAAAAAAAAAATTCTTGACATTAATTTTTTGGTTTCTCATTTTTTATCAAATAATTTTCACATAGTTACGATTTTACTTTCAAAGATTTGGTTTTACTATTTTTATCTGTCTTTTTATATATATTACGTTTTTAATATAAAATAACTTTCATTATCGTTATGTTTTACGTTCATGTAACATTTAAAACATTAATATAGTTATTGTTTATGTTTTAATAAAAAAAAAGTCTATACAGATTTACAAGTCATTTATGCCTAAAATGTACAAGTTCTTATAGCATATAATATTTTTTTTACCAATTTTTCTATCTTTCAATTTTTGCCCTATTGACACTAAATTTTCGGGTTTTCATGTTTTCATCAAATAACTTTCACATGGTTACGATTTTACTTTTAACATTTGGTTTTGACTATTTTTATCCGTTATATATATATATAACATTTTTAATATATATATATTTTGAAGAGCTTTTATTTATATATAATATAGTCCGGCAAGATGTCGAAACATTAAAAATATAACGTTTTTAACATATAATAACGTCACTATCCTGACATCTTACGTTCATGTAACATTTAAAGCATTAATATAGTTATTGTCTATGTTTTTATACAAAAAGTCTATACAAATTTACAAGTCATTTATGCCTGAAATGTACAAGTTCTTATAACATATAATAATTTTTACCAATTTTTTTTATCTTTTAACTTTTGCCCTACATCAATGTTTTCATTTTCGTGACACTAAACTTTTGGAATATAAATAGTTACAGATTTACTTTTAAACATTTGGTTTTGATTATTTTCATCTGTTTTTAATATAAATAACATTTTTAATATATAATAACTTGTATCTCATTACGTCTTACGTTCTTATAACATTTAGGGCATTAATATAGTTATTGTATATGTTTTTATACATCTTATTATTGTTTTACATTTTTTATCGTTATTGCTACATGTTTAGTTGTATTTTTTTAAAGGGAGTAGTACTTCCAAATGTAAACTTTATACGAATTGTCATATTATGTATCGAACTTCAATCTTATGCATCGAATGAAATGAACTTTCAAATCTTAAGCATTGTATGTATTCGACCAATCAAAAACTTACATGTCGCAGCGTATGTGATTACCACATATACTCGGATGCATACAATGCACATGATTTGAAAGTTTGTTACATGCATACAATGCACAAGATTGAAATTCGGTATATACTATGACAATTCATGTAAACTAGTTTACATTTCAAAGTACTAATCCCTTTTTTAGATTTTGATTTTTAATATTTGACATAAATCTAGGTACGTACAAAACTTTATCGTGTAGAAAGCGTACTCCGCGGCAACATGCCAGTATAAATATAGTATATAACAGACACGTAATTATAACAACATTTAAATTTAAATAAATAAGATTAAGATAAAAGTCTAGTTCATTCTTCAGCTTGTTCTTCAAGTAACCACCGACTCGTTCCTTTTCTTGTGCATGATATAAAAACGACCAGACTGGTAGTCACCACCATGATTCATATCGTTACCCCCATCATCTTGAACAAGTACCTTGTCCTCAAGCTTGAAATTTGAAAACTGACCGACAATGTGATCATACTTCTCCCATGTTACTTTCTCTTCTAGCATTCCTTCCCAGTTAATTCCCATGAAATAAACGCCTCCTAATCTCCTTTCCTTCCACACACGCCATCTGCTGGTAAGCCTAACTCAATGTTTTAAATACCGGTAAATATCGGCCGGTATTACCGGTATTACCGGTACCAGAGACAACACCGGTATTTTAAGTCCGGTATTTTTTTGGTATTTTCACTATTCAATACCGGCCGGTATTTTCGGTATTCCCGGTATTTTCCGGGTATTACCATACCGGTATTTCCGGTTTTTTCAAAAAATAAATTTTGATTTTTTTAAAAGATTATTTTTATGATACTTTAATATTATTTTTTGTTGTTTGTGAACTTTAAAACTTATATTTTGTTATAAAATACATACTAGGTATTATTTTTGAGTGAATTGTAATTGCATTTTGACTATTTTTGTTAAGTTATAACAAAGTTTATAGGATTTTTACACATAAAAATATAATAATTTAAAAATAGTCATACCGGCCAGTATTTCCGGTAATACCGATAATACCGGAAAATTTTTCCATGCCAGTATGACTAAAATACCGGTTTTTAAAACATTGGCCTAACTCTACTTCAACTTTACCACGACTTTCTGTAGTTATGAAAAACATTGTGAATAGCTTTTTCTACAACACTTCAAATGGCCGTAAAATCTTGGACTTAGCTTTTTTTACATACAATAGACATAATTTAAAGATGATTACATACAATGAACACAACTTTAGTTATTTCACACTATAGACATTCGTCCAAAGTTTGTTACATTACATGATACTTATCCCCATCTATTTTATTTAAAATCTTAAATTTCATTAAACTTAAACATTAAATAAATATACTAAAGGTTTTAAAAACAATACATAAATAAAACAAGTTCGTTAACGAATTAATAAAGTAAATCCTACAAACGAAGTTTTGCGGCGGTGAGATGTTGGGGCGATACCTAGGTCATAGAGTATGATAGGTTATAAGAGTTGATATGTCATAGAGTATGATAGTCAAATGCTTTAGCCGTACGGGCTCTGCCCCCAGATTTAAAAATTTGTCGAAAGTATATCGAATGACATCTCTAATGAAAGAGCATGAAATTTTAAGAACATCCATACAATTTTTATAATTTATCGATGTACGGTTTTTGAGATAAAAGATTATGAATGAATTGGAGGAATAAATGATTTATGGAGGAGAGAGAAAAAAGATGATTGGTTGAGATTTGAGGAGAGAGAAAGGGTATTATAGGTATTTTAGATAAATATAGAATAGATAGGAGAGCCATTTTGGGGAAGTACCTAAAACGAATATTGAAAATTTCAAGTTCAATGTTGAAAATCTAGGGAAAATCTGCTTTATAATATAGTATAGATCTGACGCCTTCGTTTGGATATTAAGTTAGTTACACCCGCTTTGCTTCATACACACCTACAATTATATATACATATAATCACCACATGTGCGTATATATATATATGTGTGTGTGGGGAAGAGATCCAGAGAAAAAAGTGTGTTAAGGAGAGAAGAGAGAGAAGGGAAAAAATGTCCTATGGGCCAATCAAAACGTGACATGTGCAAAAAAAAAACACGCGGTGACATAATTGTAAATAAATTAAACTTTTGTGAAACGTGTTGGTCAGCTTAAGTCATGGGTCATCTTAGTCAGCTTGGGTAGGGTCAGCTTGAAATGGGTTAGCTTGGTCAGCTGGGTTGGGTCAGCTAGGTCAGCTTGGGTTGGGTCATCTTGGTCAGCTGGGTTGTGTCAGCTTGGTCAGCTTGGGTTAGATCAATTTGGGTTGGGTCAGCTTGGGTTGGGTCAGCTTGGGTTGGGTCAGATTGGTCAGCTTGGGTTGGATCAGTTTGGGTTGGGTCAGCTTGGGTTGGGTCAGATTGGTCAGTTGGTTTGGGTCAGCTTAGGGTTGGCTTGGGTCAGCATGGGTTTGGGTTGGGTCAACTTGGGTTTAGGTCAGCTTAGGGTTGGTTTGGGTTAGCTTGGGTTTGGGTCAACTTAGGATTGGGTTGGGTCAGCTTGGGTTTGGTTCAGCTTAGGGTTGGGTTGGGTCATCTTAGGTTTGGGTCAGCTTTTGGTTGGGTTGGGTCAACTTTGGTTTGAAGTCAAATTATTTACAGATTTGCCACCGTGTTTTTTTTTTAAAGCCACATGTCAACTTCTGGTTGGTTAGAAAAACCTTCTCCCCCTTCTCTCCTTAACTCACCTTCTCATTTGATATCTCTGCTATAAATATGAAGGTTGGTTACTATAAAACAATTATTAAAGGTAAAACAAATTGGACAAGATTTGACCCTTAGATCATGGTAAAATGATACACGAAGATTCACGAAGCACAAGTATATATATTGATGCATGATGATTTTCATGATACACAGTAATTTTCATGAAGATATTTCAGTTTTTTTATTTGTTTTACATTAATAATTTTTTTATTATACCTAAAACCTATATATATCTATACTATATTATTAAACAAACTACTCTCTGTCTTTAAAATACCCAAAATATCCCTAAAATATTTTACACTCATATTTATCCAAACTATCTATCTCCTTTATTAATTAATTTAAATATTTACACTTTTTCATAATAGATTATGAAAAACAAAATCTGCGTTTTCAAAATAGATTATGTGTTTTCAAAACTGCATTTTGATAGCCAAAAATCACTTTTTCATACAAACACTTTTTTAGACTATTTGCGTTTTACAAACGTAATAACCAGATAATCACTTTATAACACAATCGCAAACACCCTCTTAATATCTTTATAATATTCTTAATAAAGTTATTTACAAAAGATACATCTCTTAACCATAAAATAACTACACTACCATTTACGTCAATTACTTTTAGATTAATAAGGAAATCGTTACCACCACCGCCACTAGCACCACTCGTTGCCGCCACCGTCGCCGCATTACGTGAGTACCCATCTCGTATATATATATATATATAAACTGTAACATCTCGTATAAATTAATTTATATTATAGTTTTGTCATTAAAATTATTTCATAGTAATTAAAATTGACTTACGGTATCAAATTAGTTAGAAGTTTAGTGGATAGCGGGTATAATACCCCTTTTTATTTGTAACAAACTTGGCAGGAGGATATTAACCTCCTAATGATTCATTTTAATTCTCTTCACTTAGTTTCTTCCTCCCTTTCTCTTATTCCATTATTTAACAATCTCAAACTCAAGAATTCATGTATCTCTAAAAGGATTAATCTCACAAATTATAAGTAAGTTATATGATAATAATCTCCAAGAATTCTAGTAATCAAGTTGGGAGATTTTGTTGGTATGTATGTATGGATGACGAAAATTAGAAGAAGCATAATGAAGAAACCAAGTTTGTTGTTGCATGTCCTATTTAGTGAAATATGTCAAACCTTTAAGGTATTTTACCCATTTCAAATTAATTTGTTATTGGTTTTAGGGTTCTTGGATTGAACTAATTTAGAGGTTTTTTCTTAAAACTAAGTTACTTGCTTTATTTCAATTTAGGGTTTTTGCAACCCATTTAATTTGGGGATTTTGATGAAAATGAATATTTTGCTTTAAGCCCTAAAGTTATGTTTAATTAAAAACTATTCAATGTTGATGTTTCTCTACTTCCTTTAGAAATGAAATTCATTAATGAATTTGAATATGGACCTTTGATAAGAAAGCATTCTTAGTGACTTTATAGTCAAGATATGAAAAATGATGATTTATGGGTAAAAATGATGCATGGCTATATAGATGAGATTATGAATATGTTAGAGACATGTATAGTCAAATTTTTATGAAAATGATATGAAATTGGAAATTTTGGTTGTTGCCATATATAGTTTGAAAAGGGTGATTTTTAGTTTGAAAGTGAGTTTTGGCCATAAGATAATGATATATGTGATTTCATATAAAAATGAGGTTTATATATTGTGAATCAACCCAATATCAATGTGAGATTGGAAGTGATGGGTTGGGTGGTGAAGTGTTAGTTAAACTTGTAACTTTTGGTATGTTGGCCTTGTGTGTATTGCGATTGTATTAGATGACCAAATATGTGTTTTTATAATTATTGCTAGGTTGAAATCGATATTATTCTTGTGTGGTCATCTTGGAATTTGGTTGTCGTGAAGGAGGTGAGACTCTTGCATATGATTATATGTACGTTGGGTCAATTACCATATGATGGTGGATTCCGTGTGTGGTAATCGATTCGACGTTAGGGCATAATGAGAGGTCGGGACCTAAGAATCCCATAGTTGAACTGAGAACCTCTTGTTGTATTGAGATAAGGCCTAAGAACCTTTGAGTCCTAAGAACCTCTTGAGTATATTGTTAGCGTATATGGATCCACGTATGTTATTTAGCGCAAAGGTGAGTATGCAAGTGATGGTATGACGATGCCATTGGCTACATGTGATAGTCCTTTGTGTTTTTGCTCTCCTTCGTTTGTATAAGCGTATGCAATAGTTTTCACTAAGCTTTGGCTTACTTTTTAGTTGTTTTACACTTTTTATAGGTTGTCCTGGAAGTGGAAACAAGATTAGTGTTTTGAAGATTGAAGTTACATTGGAAATATTAGCTATTTGCATTAAAATGGTATTGGTGATAGAACCCTTAGTGACCCCTTTGAACTTTTGGCTTGATATAATTTGGGTCATTTTGGTTAAATTGTTGTCATGTCAAGTTGGAGTCTTGAGTCATGTAAGCTATAAGGTTTTGAAATGTGATATGAAGATTTAAGATTGCTATGGTAATTTGGACAAATGCTAGAAATTGACCCGTTTGGTTATTGGTTTGTAAATTGAAAGGGTTGATGAAAAGAAAATCTTGCTATATTGAGTTATGTGTTTTCAACTATTTTGGTGTTTTGGTTCAAGTGTTAAGTTCAAATAATTATAAAATGGTGATTTAGAAGTGTGTAGTAAGAGTACAGACGCAAGCATGGCTTACCGTGCTCAGCGTCTGCAGTATTTTCATTTTGGTGTTCAGCTTTATGGGAATACTGTTGCAGAGCACGGTCGACCGTACTCGCGGCCGTAATTCTTATGTTCTCGAACAAATATTTCCGAGCTTCATTTAACGTTTTCAATATTTCGCCACTGCTTCATCTTCTTCGTCGGGTTGTGTTTCCGGAACGATATCAATACCCGCATATTCTTCTTCTTCTTCTTCTAAAACGGGTTGAGGATTATGGGGCACCCAAACGGGTCGAGATCACCTGCACCCATGTCATACATTTGTGAAGAGTGAGGCATCGGTTGGGAAGGGTCGTATATTTGCGAAAAATGTGGGACCATTTATGGTCGGTAAACGGATGAGTCATATATTTCAAGAGGATAAACGAGTTGCGTTTGAACACGAGGGTGAGTTTGATTTCCGACTACGTTTCTTGCTTGTGTGTATTTCGAGCCTTGTTTGGTTGATCTAGGCTCCATCTTGGTTTTGGTGCTTAAGGTTTTTTTTGCACAATGTTTATGTGTAAATTGGTGAAAGAAAAGTTTTCATTTAGAAAAAAAATAGTCGTGGAAGGGGGCATCAAGCCTCCAACGGTCATGTCCACGCAACATCTATTTGTGATGTCCTACCACGCAAATTAATGCCCCACCTCGCTTTTTTTCATCGGCGGTGATGTTGACCTGTGGCGCTCAGCAGTGACTTCTTACTTCATGCCAGCTCGCTTAAGTTATCTTTAATCTTTTATAAAATAAATTATCATTCTTCACTTTTCAATTTTCTCTTTTTAAAAAGCTCAAAATATCCATAACTTTTAACACATTATCAACCCATACACCACACCTACCTAAAATATCCTTAAAATATTTTTCAAGCCCTATCTATTCAAACTATCTTTATCATTTATTCATTATTTCAATATTCCTATATTACTTTTAATGAAGTTATGTACAACATGTATTCATTAACTTTTAAAATAACTATATTACCTCTTTTATATCAATTATTTATATTAATAACAACATTAATGTTACCACTACTACATGTCACTGCTACCACCACCGCATTGCACACTACCCATCTCGTTATCACAAAATCATAAAGATAAATCTATAATGTACATGGAATATTCTGCAAGTGAATAATTACTTTGCAAATAGGTTAACATGGATAAGATTGTTATTGATGCATGAAATCTTGCATCTAAATGACGTTTACAATCGGACGGCCATCTCCACCTCATATCTTCTGCCGCAGCCGTCCACTTAATATGCTATATTTAATTTCACATATAAAACAAATATAGTTAAGTACACCTATATATAATTACACTTTTTATTTTACGGCTACAATACATTGTCACGTTATGAGCATCTATTGAGTACTCATCATTGGAAAAAAAAATATTTTTTAATTTTTATTTATTTATGATCAATACTATATAGTAAAAAAAATAACCTCCAAATTGAAAGTTATATATGAAGAAATGATGCGACGTCAAGTGATATTAGATCATTGATATAAAAGTAGTTGATTTAGATGATAAATGTAAATATTTTAAAAGAAAAATGGCTGATAGTTTTATATACTCACTAATATAAATTACTAGATTACAGCGGACAGGAACACCATTAATAAAAATAGTTACTAATTATTTATTATGAATGTTATTTTATGAAATGATAAATCAAATCGTAAGACCAAATAAATGTAATTAAAGATATTAAAATTTAACAATTTATAAATGTTGATTGAATTATTTAACCATAAATATTTCTTTATAAATAAGAGAAGATATGGTTTTTCTAGGTGACATTTTTACTATTTTGTCACCTTGGATTTTTAATGAGTTGTCAGTTTTTCATTTAAATTATTATATTCATGTTGCCATGTGTGATCTTAATTAATTCTAATCATAATCATCAATCATAATCCTAATAGTTAATATTTATTATTTTTATTTTCTATATGAGTACCAAGAGTTTATATACATTATACATGTTTTTTTCTAATTTATTGATAATTATCTTTTTTTCAAATGAGTTTTAATTATATTATGTGTATGTTTATATATATTTTTTGAAAAATATTTATTTTGTTATATTTAACATATATATATATATATATTATTTATAAGTATTTATGTTTCATTAATCATGCTTTGACATATTTAACGTATAATACATATTCATAAACTATAATCTTATTGTTTGCATCATTCATAATCTAATAATTTTTGATATTATCATAAATTAAGAATAATTTGTAAATATCAGTTATCGTATTTTTTATTTATTTATTTACGTTTTCAGTCAGTCTCACACAACGTACGAGTTTAATCTAGTTTTACAATAAAACTAAAAGGATTTATAATGATATTATACTGATTTATAATGATATTATACTAAATATATTATACTCTTATTATGTATATAAAATCTGAAAGGAAAATAAAATAATTCTAGACAAAAGAAAAACAAAATAAAAAAGGAAGTATAAGATATAAAAATGAAGATGGAAATTATAAATCAAATATAAAAGCAAATATCAAAATATATGTGTGAAATTGATAAAGTGAATATCTAATTTAACATTAATATTTTATAAATTAAAATAAGAAAATATATATCTTACAGTACCACCCGTTAGTAAAATATTAGTAGATGTAATTTTTTTTCCGAACATTCAGTCGGTATATATACGGTATCAGAAAAACCACACCGTATAATGGTAAGCCTTACACACGTACCTTAAACAACAAAATATTGACTATGAGCCGTTACAAGTATTCAGAGGGAATAATCGTTTATTAAACATACGAAAGAAAATGAGCAAATATCGTTCGAATTCGTTTCATACTTTCATAGCCTTTTATTGTACATAGCAAAAGAGTGAAAAAGATTTTATCATTTCATTCCAAATTCATAATTTAATAAGACATGTTTAATGAGGAGGGAAAAAGATTGTGAAAAGTAACAAAGATTCGGAAGGAAGTACAAAAGAACTAGCAGTTGCCGTTATATGAGGATGTGACAATGTGACATAGATAGTGGCAGTGGTGGCATCACACAGCACAGCAGCATCTTTTTATATCTACTTTACTTCAACTATATGGGATTTTTGCTTTTTACGGTGTGATAGACTGACGGCGTTACTGACACAAAGATAACATTAGATACCCTTTAATTGTTATACATTTAAACCACAAGTCTAGGACCCAAAAAAGTTATTGTTCTTGTTGTTATTTTGTATCGCAACCCGTACCGCGTAATTTTCCGGTTCCCGACCAGATACTTTCCGCAGCGATGTATGTATATACCTGATGACCAATGAAGAAGCAGACTATTAAAATGATAGAATGAAAGTGAGATATCAGAAAATTAAAGAAAAGAAGATAGCGATGGAAGAATGCAAATGAACGAATTCGAATTTCATGATTCGTATATAAGGAAAAAGTACAACAGTGTCGTTTCGTTTTATTAGACTTTTCGCAGCGATGTCGTTGCGGAAAGCTTAATAGGACAAAACGACACTGTGGACTGTCTCAGTCAACATTGTGCAAATAAATATACAAGACTTTCTGCAGCGACGTCGCTGCCGAAAGTCCTATTGGAAACAAATTCACAGGTCAGTCTACCTGGCGCCTTTTGTATTAAAAACAAATATATATAGCAAATGAATAATGATTGATCTTCCTAAACATTAGCCAATGTGATAAGTGGATTTCACTTAATTTCCTAATCTCCCCCCACACCCCACCCCCCCCCCCCCCCCCAAAAAAAAAAAAAGGAAGTGAATTTTCACATATTATCATCCAATTAATTAGAAAGATTTTTGGGCTAATAAATTATAAGGATTAATCATTCCACATATAACTACAAGAAAAATGTCGTTTAGCAACATGTTTAGCGACTTAATTAGCGTCATATTTTAAGCTAGCGACATACATAGCGATTTCAAGTGAGATGTCTCTAGAAAAAAGTCGCAGATTTTTGCGTCATTTATATGTAAGACGCTAAAAGTAGCGATAATAGTAGCGTCATCCACATAGTGGCGCTAACTTTTTTTTAGCGACATGACTACTATGACGCTAACCTTGTCGCGAATCTTAGACGAGTCGCTATAAATGACGCTATATGTGACGCTAACTATGGCAAATACAAAAATAAATAAATGTTCCGTGTCAATTTTGTCGTTATATATGTTATTGCTTATATTAAATTATGCTCATAATGCAATAAATAATCGAAGCATTAGAGTCACTACCTGCAGATGACGGTGAGAGTCGAAATCAGCGGCTTAACGCGATGAAATCGGAGGTATAAGCCGGCGAAATAGACGGAGAGAAGGCAGCGAAATCGGCTGTGTGACGACGGCCTATGGCTGATCGACAATGAGCGTGAGAGAAAAAGGGAGAGAGACATGATTTTTATCTTGTATTGTGAAAAAGAGGGAGAGATATCGTTTTGATCTTGAAAAAGAGGGGCTAATCTCACGACGCTAACTTTTGAGGTGAAGCTGCTATTGAAATTTTGAGGTGTTAAATGATTTTGAAATCTAGAAGGCACTTAATAAAAAAAAAAATTATTCTTTTTTTCTTTTTAGAACATTAAAGCTGCTATGGATATTTTTGGTGTTAATTTTCAGTAAAATTAAAAAGTGGATATTCTTATTCCAGATGAGGCTCAAATGAAAATATTAAACATTACGAGTAGTATTTACGTATCTACATATAATATAAATGTCACTAAAAAAAAAGGTTGGTTATTGCCTTTGTGCCATGCTTTAAAATACAAGAAAGCCCAAAAATTTCAACATGAGAAAAAGATAGGCACTTGATGGATCGGTTACTTCTAATCCCCCACCAAACGGTTATCCCAGAATTCCAAATCTAAAAATATAAACAGCCTTCCTTCCCTCTATTTGCTCAATTCAGTCTCTCTCTATATATTATTCATCCTACACTTCTTTCTCTCTTTCTTCAGCAGTTTCTTTTAAAGGATCGGTTATTTACATATTCCAAGCAGTTATAAGGTAGGCCATGGATTCCGAATTCTCTTGCTATTTCTAACTTAATGATATGGTAAGTTTTGTGTGATTATTGATCGTGTGTGTATATGTGTATATATAGTTTGATTAGAATTAAGATACGTGTTGATTTTTTTTGATTAGTTGTTGAAAATTAGGGTTTTATAAAAAAATATGTGTTATACTCAGTTACTCACAAAAGACGGTCTGAAAGCTTGATGGTAAAGATTGTTTATTTTTTGTTTATTAATGAATTATTATTGCTTTTTTTTTCTTTTGACGTCCAGGGTTTAATTTGTTTTCGAATTAAAATGTATACGTTTATGTGATTGGTTTGGGGAGAGTTATAATGTTAATGTGATTGGTTTGGGGAGAGTTTATATGTTAATGTGATTGGTTTGGGGATAGTTGATGGGAAAGAAATAGTGGTACAATTTACGGGTTTGACGCTAAAAAACTTATGATATGTTTTTATGTACAAGTAGATATACTAAGTTATGAAATACTGAAAAAAGGTTTATTTTGTATGCTTTTTGTCAAAATCGGGCTGGTAGAATGCGCATAGAGTAGAATGCGTATACACTGGATTATTAGAAGTGTGTCTTGCCTTAGAAATTGCCCATAGAAAGTCTGATTGATCCTTTATTATTGACTCCTTACCTTATTTGTCAGATGGATGTGTTATTATGCCATCTTATAAACAAAAACCCCATACTGGTAATGAATACAATAAACACATGTATAAAATGACTAAAATGTGTTTCCATGCAAGAAGAACTATTTTAGGTCCTACTCATTAATCAAGTATTTTAAAGATGATTGAATTGCATAAAGCCACTGCTCATTCAGGGAAAGATCCCTACTCAGATGTGAGATGGATTAGTTATAAAACTCATCACCCTTCACTAAGCAGAGTTCCAATATTATAAGCATTTGAATATAACACTTTAGATGACTCGCGACCCATTTGACCCGTTTCAACCTATTGCCAGTTTTTTTATCACTGTGTTTTCATTATCATTAATGGTGCTTTTACTTTTTACTGGATGTTGATGTCATGTGGTTGAGGGATCCCTTCCCACATTTCGACCCATATGTGGATTTTTCAAACTGCATGTGATCATTACACTGGAAACTCAACTAATGTTTAAATTTTCTAGATACTACATATTTTGGTGGATTTTGGTGAACCAAGTAAGGACTTGAACAAAGTTTGCATATGCATGCAAGTTGTTGTGCCGGTTTGGGAAACAAAGTTCATGATCATGACTGGAATAACTTCATGGATCTTCTTCCTCACATGTAGAATTCATATATAAACTGTGTTGTTTATATATGGAATCGGGTGGGTGGACCAAACTGATGATTCTAGGCAGAACTGTTTTTAGATAAAAGGTTTGACTTTAAGAGAGCTGCTTCAGCACACATCACATCCCAACACTAAAGTTTGCAGAGGTATTGTTTTTGTTAATTTAGTCTAATTGTTGATAGGTGGTGATTTGGTATTGATCAGTATTAGGGACATCTTCCTTATATATCCGGCAGAACTTAACTACTCAAGATGCATAGAGTCTGTTACAGAAAAATTGCATGAGAGATGGGTATAAAATTGTATGTGAGACCCTATATCAACTTCTAAATATTTATTGCCTGCAATAGCAACTATGTTATCTAGCATACAAGTAAGCTTTTTCTGCTATATTTGAACTTCCAGTGTCTTCGTTTGCTATAAATTTTGTTTGGATATGATAAAGTCAATGCAATAAAAGGCTTTGAAACCAAATGGATCTGTTTCTGGTTGGTGAAGGTTGGAGCGTTAGACGTGGTTTAATCGAAGACTATCAATCTTGCTGATGAGAAACGCTTGCCTCAAGTTCCAACGTTTTTGAATTAATCGGTATAGGTAATTGTTTCTTGAAGTTATATGTTTTATATAATAGTTTAGAAGTTCAATTAATATATACATGCTTTCT
Organism: Erigeron canadensis; assembly: GCF_010389155.1. NCBI lineage: Eukaryota > Viridiplantae > Streptophyta > Magnoliopsida > Asterales > Asteraceae > Erigeron > Erigeron canadensis. The sequence continues at coordinate 4,278,282 of NC_057761.1, forward strand.
TTTTGATGTTTGAGTCATTAATCTAATTTAAATATATATTGAGTTGATGACTTTATATAGCATGTATAGTCTTTAATCTTCATGACCTTTATAGATATATTGACCTATAACTTTACTAGGTGCACTGCAGAGGTTTAGGAGAATCAATTAGCTTTTGAGTTATCGATCAAGACACATAAGGAAGCCTTGAAGCTTGCTAGAAAAATGGACCATTAAAAATCTAGACCAAGGAAACCAATCTAGGCTCTTTGATCAGAAAAATGGATGGTCCTGATTGATTCCAATCACATATGATTTGAAATTTCTGTGGAAGTCTCATGTGACAGAAATTTCGCATGTGTAAATCACATGTGATTTAGGTGGTCTCAGGTTTTTTAGTGCTCTAAAATGAACACCATGGTGCCTATGTTCTAAAATGTTTTTTTTTTTTATTGATTTATACTATAATGTAACAATAATGTTTTTGTAATCATAATTTGCGATTCAGTTATTTATAATTTAGTTAAATGGCCTAAAAGTGTTGGCAGGGCTGACTCTTTTTGGCCTGTACATTGACCCATTTTAGCATAAACTTTATTCGGCCCCTACCTAAGGTGCCCATTTTACCGCTTCTGTTCAATAGCATTTGACGTTTTAGGTTTACCCTGGGCAAACTCTAGGCAGTGATGCCATAAGAGGCAATCTTGGTCAAGCAGGGGTGAACGAGAAATCTGGAACCGCACCATTGAACTGGCTTGAGCCTGTTTCCCTGAAGCATCATCAATGCACATAATGCCTTCCTTGCCTTCAAAAACTCCCACATGTCACTTCATACTCAATAACATAAACACAGTTCTTAAATATAATTGTATTATAGATTTATAGTATAATACACTTTGTAATCGACCACTATAACATTTCGTAACTAGGCTATATGTGATTATTTTAGGATTTCGAGAGTGAAGCTATAAATATTTTTTATTCACCTTTCAGGCTTGGACAGTTAAGGAATGCATTGATCAAAATCAAGCGTTTCAGTGACCAGGATATTGTTGCTCCTTTGGTGGCCATACCAAGGTGGGTACCATTGCCACATTTCATTGCTCTCTCTGGTGACCAGGATACTGTTAGTGCACTGCCAATACACATGTTCAAGCTTAAATGTTTAATCACATGTCGGAAGATGTAACATTGAGCAGGTACGTATGCGTATATTACATGCAATGACTGAGAAAAAGTTTTAGTTTTTCTTTTTTGACGCATTACACATTGCATATACGGTTTAAATTGATCCATTTGTTAGTAAATGGGTCAATTGCTCTATTCTTGGTAATAAGAGGTTAAAATCTCTATTCACCAGATTGTATATCTATCTTTTATTAATATAAACCAAGGTTATGGTTAGAGCGTAAATCTTCCCAAATCCTTATAGTTAGAAGAAAAAACAAAATTTTAACTGCAGTGTAGATTTTGTGATCATCAAGCAATACTTATTTGTAAAACCTACATGTTTATATCCATAATTCTACCTTTAGTATAATCTCAGTATCACGATCTTCACAAGTATATCAGAAAGGCTAATGTAAAAACAAGCTAATTCTAAGAAATGACGTTGATGTAAATGTTGCTTAACCAATCTTTCATTAAAGTGGGTTTGAAGCCATTAGACCATGTGGCTCTAAGGAAGTAATGATGACAAATTGGCAGTTTAGGTGTGACATGACTAATTTCTACAGATTACATATCAAGGATGATCTAATTAGGCTTATAAAATTGGTTGACCTGCCCACAAATCCTCTTCAGTCTTTGATTCCAAGATACCATCATTTAAATTTTTTTCTACAACATCGAGTGCTTTCACGAACTTTTTAGCCATTTGAAACCGTTCATGTGCAGTGAGGAGCTCTGCACATCTATCTTTCATATTCCTTTGAGCCACTTATTGAACCATAATGGTTTTTGTTTTCCTATCCGTAACAGAAGTAGACTACTTCATGACATTCTCCTTTTTATGAATGAAGTGAGTTTAAAGGTACGACATGTTGATATTGGTCGCCTCTGCATGTGACACTTGGTTCTCAAATTCTTTCATCTGATAAATGATTGTTGTAACATTGGCGGCTTGAGTTATCAGCGATGGCAGACAATGGTCATGTGAATGACGATATCAATGATCAAACTACTTTGTCGTTGGAGATGTTGAAAATGAATTATCCATTTGTGTGTTGTCAAGAGAGCTTGAAGATTCACTTACTCTTTTGCTAAGGCACAAGTTGTGGGAAACACATCCAGTTGGGCAGTTTAAGGATCTCTGTGACTTGACTTTGCCTGAAGGTCCAATTAAATCTCCCATACCTCTAAAGTAAAATAAGAATTCTATTTTCTGAATCTCTATAGATGGGTTGCTTGTGATATGGACTCTTAGCAAACAACTATTTGGAGGATGATCAGAATATGTGTAAGTTTAATGACTCAAAAGAATTTATGTGGTAGGCCCTTCATCCCTCCGGGCTACTATAAGACCTGGCAGATTGGGATTCGTGTGAAAAGTTCAAAAAAGCTCGTGGCTTTCATAACTTGGCTGCCTCCAAGAATGGGGATATGCAGTGAAATTGTTAGCATAGCTAAAGGTAATTTCTTGTGTGTTCATAAGAAGCTACGATAAAAACGATTGGCCCTGTCATGATCAAAGAGGTCACCAGGAGTTTTCACATGGAAAACATATGGCAGGTTGCTTATGCAGCAAGGGTGGTTCTTTCGACTCTAATTACTTCTCGCCAATATTGGTTTAAATTTTTGAACCCTAAAAAGCTCATTGATGTCGAGTTTTCGTGACTTGGCCCAAGAATGACAATGATGAAGTTTTATAAATGCCCGATTCAACTGCAAGTTACTAATTTTTGGGTAAAAAAGGGTAATGGAGGGAACCCTAGCCCCGGTACCATAACTGGCATATGCTCTTCAAATCTGCAATGTCGTATTGTGTGAACCTAACAAATTTTTTTGTTACTAAACACAAAAGCGCATTGACACTCCAGGTTTGTATAACTAAATTCAACTGTACATTTTTCTCATTATCATTAATTTCTATGTTTAAATTCTTTATATTCAATTGTGTATTTGTGTATTACTGCTCCCGGTGCTTTTAATTCAACTATCTTTTCAGTAAAAAAAGATGATATGTAAGGGAGAAAAAACATACCCTATAATTTCCCAACTCCCCCTTACTCCATTAGAGTTCTGAACCACATATTACTAGGCTGGTGAGATGAACCCTTGGATATCAAACTCTACATTTATGGTATAATTTATAGATATTTTGATGGTAAATATTATTGTCTGTAGCTTACTTTGTAGGAGATCACATATTAATGGACGTTTGACAAGTGAGTTTAATACTATGAGCTTTTCCGGAAAGGGAAATGGATGTCAAAAGTTCGTATTATTGATATAGAGCCTCATCTTTTCTACATAATAATACCAGGTGCTTGGAAATGCTAAAGGAGCAGTTGATGTTTTGGTGTCATTTATGATATTCAAGGATCCGATATCAGTAACAGGGATGCTAGGATACATTCTTACAGTGTGCTGGGAGTGATTCTTTATAGCGAAGCCAAGAAAAGGACCAAATAAACCTCTTTTATTTTCTCGCATCTACAGGTTCTACCATTCCCCTTTCAACAATGTTGGGAGCAGGATTTTAGCGTATTCTTTTGGGAGAACACACTTTTAGTATGATTTGTTGTTCATTCAAGTCCATGTATGACCTAGAGTTTTTTGTTTTAAATGATGGAAAAAATTGATGCATTTCGTTTGTAACTTGTGACGTGATTATGAATCGGGCAAAGTAAATAGTTGTATAATTACTATAGAATATGAATCAACATGAATACCTGACTCCGCCCGCATTCATCGTTTATTTTCTTTAATGTTATATTTCTAATATATTATTTGGTTTTAGATTTACGATAGTTGGCTCATTTATGAACCTTAACTTTTTAATCGAGCTTTTCAATCTGATGTTTTGAAAACCCATATTTTATCATGCTACGATATCTAACGTATCTTTTCAACTAGGAGAGCTTTTACTGTTTTGAACACCATTACTTCATCGACTAGCTAATGAAACTCGGGTTAACATATAGACGCTTTGCAAATAAACCGATTGCTATCCGAGTAGCTTTAAAATATGTTGTTATTATAAAATGTATAATAACAACGTTAAATAAGTTAAAAAGTTGTGATAAGTTATTATGTCAAAAGTAAAATTAAACGGAAACAAAACTTGTGTAATTGTGGGCACACGTTGAAACACAAACGGTTAATGAAAACAAAAAATTGAAACCGTTCGAAAAGACACCATAGTTTTTGCCTATTATACTGAAAAATTAAGATGATTAAAATATTACATAAGAATGTAGACATTTAATAAAAATCTATATTAATGATATATATATATTAAAAAGAAAGAATATTTTGAATTTTAAATTGATAAAATATGATGATGTCATAAGTTTGTTAAAAGGATGTGTCATAATTTAAGATATTTTTTAATTATTTAATTAGTTGAATATTTAGGATAAACATGAGTTTTATATTTTATATACATTATTACAATAAAATTATTATTTAAAAAAAGATTTAAAAGTATATATTGATGATAGAAAACAAAAAATATATATATTATATTATGACATGTGTTAATTTATTTAAATTAGAAAAATTGAGACTTGTGATTGGTATATCAAGTTACAAATAAAAAAAATGTAATTATAAAATATTATATAATTTGAAGTTATTCATATTATGATTTAAGTTTGTGTTATTAACTTTTTTCTGAGTTATAGTACTTTTGAGTTAATTGCAAGAATCATCCCTATGGCTGGTATACTTTCGTAGTTTACATCACTCTCCAAAAATTTTAATGGAATTGATCCATCAATTTCCTTCCCTTTCCTAAAATCCAACAATACAAACCTTTTGTTCTCACATTGCATTATAAATACCCTCAAACAACTACTTACCTGATAACAACTATTTATCAATTGACTTCATCTTCATCATATAGATATCGATATATAGATCCGTGATATAAATATATAGATCTATATATACATATACAGATATATAGATCTAAATATCTGCACGAGTGGTTTTCAATACGGGTCTTCGTGTTTTGGCGCTGACGGACTGATGGTGGCTGGTCATGATGGGTTGGCGGTGCGGTGGCTGGTGGTATGGAGGGGACAGCGGTTAAAATGGGTATTAATTCAAAATTCAAAATAATATTTGGTTTTTTGATCTTTTTAATTAGTCAAGTGTGTCAGTACGTCTATGTAAAACGTTTTGTCTCATGATCGAGTTTGTTGGTACGAAACAACTTTTTCTTGTCTATCTTTGGCTTACTATGGTCGACCATGGAAAGCAAACATCCTACAATGTACATCATCTATTGCTTAAGGTTGGTATTTGTATAAAGCAAAAGGATGATTTAATGATGTTGATTGTTAATAATATAACAAACAGAATCCTTATGATGATGCAACACTTCACTTAGTCCAAATGAATGTCAATCTTTCTCAGCTTTTATTCAAATTTGTATCATGCTAATTGTTTTAGTCAAGGTTAAAAATGAGTATACCTTAGAAATAGATGTTGATTATTTGAAGGATTATATGAAGTCATTAAATGGTGATACATTAGAAATAGATGTCCCTAACATAAGAGATCTGTAGATGTAGATCACAAACAAATAACTATTTGTGTTTTATGATATTGAAGAGTATTTGGGATTTTACATTTAGATAAAAGAGAAGTTATCATAAACAGGATGAATAAATTGCAAGAATCATTCAATGTTGTTTGTGAAAAGACAAAAGTACTCTCATGTGAGTGAGTTTTAAGGGATATAATTAGACGGAATCAGTTTAAGGAATGTAAAGTGCAACAACTATGAAGTTTGGACTGATTCCACTAAAATTTTCGAAGAGGGATATAAACTATGAAAGTGTACAAAACACAGGGATGATTCTTGCAATTAACTCAGTACTTTTTTTTCAAATATATATCGGTTGTCCATAATATATAGGAGGATGAAAATTTAATAGATGTGTTCAGTATTGAACACAAATAATAAAAGTGAATATATATAAAGATAATAACTTATTTTATTTTTTTTACAATTTTACAAATGATACATCATTTTTATAATTAGAGTCGGGTTCAATATTCAAATTAGTCATTGCTTATCGATATCAACAGGAAATTAGTAGAGCTTCAGTGACGCACATAAATTGCAAACTAAGTATCTTGAGTTAATATTGTTTTTTTTTCGGGTAAAAGGTCGTCACCCCTGGTTAGTATATATTAATATGAAAAACAGACAACGTAGCTAACTACTATGTTGACTTTACAATCGTCCATGTACCACACGTGCAAAACAGATTAAAACCAACCAAACCATTAACAAATATTAGAAGCAAAAATAACTCAAAAGAGACTCTACGGATTAACTAATAACACCAGAAGATCCCAAGCAGCAAAAAATCTTTCCACGTTCGAACTCCTTTTGTATTTAAACGTGAGCATCTTGAGTCGAACGGTAGAGATAATCACATCCACTAGCACATCAACCGATCGATATTCATGCTTGAACAATCTAGCATTCTATTCTTGCCAAATGAAATAAACTGTCGCAGCTAGACAAAGCTTATCAACAACATTAAGAATCGATTTCTTCTTAGCTCTTTGTAAGAGATTATCTACAATCAAGTCCCATCTATGCGGCCGCGGTTGGGATCCAGCTTTTTGATTAACTCGATTCCAAACCTGCATAAAAAAATTACATTCAAAGAATAAGTGGGAATGAGAGTCCGACTGAGAGGTCCAAAATGGGCACCAAAGGTCAAGACTATGATCCCATTGAAGCATTAGGTCTTGAGTTTTAAGTCTTCCTCTAAAAACCAACCAAATTATGAAAGCATGCCTCGGTATACCATAAGAGAACCAAACCAGATCATGCCAAACCACTTTATCCTGTCTCGGTCGAAGGTCTTCCCAAACCACATTCACCGAAAAGGCTTTAAGATCACCAATTCTATCTTTCCATAACCATTCATCAGCATTCGAATTAAGCATAGGCGGGCAGACATAGTAGTAAGTGTGAAAACGTGTTTCAGCACGTTCCCGGATCGATTAACACGAGATTTATACAATCATAGATGTGCGGAATCCGTCTATGATCGTCTTTAGGGTTAATTAATGATTATCATGATAAACACACACGAAGATAATAAGAACAGGAGATAAAACAAAAATACTATCATTAATCATATGATTACAAGATGAATCCGTATGAACAACATCTACAATGATTACGGATTACAATCATTGAGACGAATCGTGATAGTTTAGGCGGTATCTCGAGGTATAGATCTCTACCTCGAGAACCTAGTGAATGACTCTATGTTGCAACTAAATCATCAACTTAAATTCGTGACCTAAGACTTATATTTATAGGCTGTACAAACGGACTGGGCTGTCAAATTCGTACAAATGGGCTGGGCCTTACTAACTTAATAGTTCTTACGAACTTAAACTTCGTAAGCATAATTGTACGAATTTCTCAGCCTTTTAGAATTATTGCATCGGACAACAGATTGTGCACTTTATGTGCTCTAACAGTAAGTTGACTAGTCCAATCACTAGGCCCTTGCCAAACACCATTAGTGACTAAATTAGAGACTTTGGAATCAATTGTGAACCCAGCACTATGTATTTCTCTTGGGGTGATCCGGTCGGATAATGGACCAACATTACACCAAACATCATACCAAGCAGAAACAGTTTGGCCATCACCAATCTTAACCCAAATAAAATTATGAAGAATTGGTTGAACCTGAAGTAGTTTCCTCCAACTCCAAGATAACTTACCACGATATGGAAGATTCCAGAAACTCGCACCTCGTAATTTATTTGTATGAACCCATTTTACCCAAAGCGACTCCTTATCAGTAAGGATGTTCCATATATGAACTAAGGATGTTCCATATATGTACTGAAAATAGAGCCACGTTAAAAGGCCAAATCTTACGAATACCAACACCACCCTCTTCTTTAGGTAAACAAACATCATCCCAATAAACTTTGGCCCTTCATTTCTGAATTTCACCCTGACACCACAGGAATCCGCGCATAATTTGCTCAATATCCATAATAATACTCATTGGCAAGATTAAAACAGAAGACCAGTTAACATTAATAGCTGATAACACAGAATTAAATAGCTGAACTCTGCCTGCAAAAGATAAAAACCTATTTCTCCAGTCATTAACCCTCTTGTGAATCTGTTCCACCAACAGTTTGCAATCTTGATATACTAACCTAGATGATACTAGAGGTACTCCAAGGTATTTCACCGGGAGACTACCTTCTTCAAATGGAAGTACCTCTAAAATAGCCCTCTTGATAGAATCGCGAAAATTACACAAGTAAGTGGTGCTCTTAGGTAAACTAGGAGCAAGACCAGAAACAACTTTAAATTCATCAATAGAGGCCATAATTACCTTAGCAGAATCCACATCACCATGCATAAAAATAAACAAATCATCAGCTAAACAAAGATTAATCACTTGAAGTTCTTGACGATGTTGATGGAAAGAAAAGGAAGTCGAATTCCTAACAAGTTAAAATTGTTATAAAGCAAAGATACATCGAATGTTCTTCACACATTGTTATCTGCCCTTAGAGTTGTCTATATTTCTTTTATTATTTTAAAATTTTAAAAAAGATATCATGCATAGACATGATGTTTGTTACTTTTGAAAAAAATTACAAACATGAATTGTTATGATGATCAATTTCATTGATAAATTAAAAAACCGTTACATTCTTGAATTAAAGTTAAAGAGATTATTTAAGGCTCTTCTCGATGTTGGTATTTTTAATTGGGTTCCATCTTTAAATAACAACTTGGTTTCTTAATTGATAGGTAGAGTTCTATCTGCTATTGGTGATGGTAATGGTAAATTTTATAATATTGGATCACTAATTTTTGATCAAATAATTAAATTTTGTGAAACGTATGATGAGTTTCATCCTATTATATTCCCCCGTACCATATATGGTATCATGTTGAATCAATATAATCCGTCTTTCATATCTGAGCCAATTTTTATTCCACAAGAAGAGATTTATGCAGTTGGGAATGGATCTGCTAATCCAACATGTTCTTGCAATAATGTTTCTGGTATACAATAAATTGATTAAATTTCACCGGAAGATGTAGCCAACTCAATGAAACGGAAGAAATCAAGCATGAGTGAAGTTTTGAATTTAATTGTTAATTATATAGTTTGTGGCTTTTTTATGTTTAGTTATATGATAATATTATATTCATATGAATCTGTAATCGACGCTATTGTAATTATTTTCTTATTTTTGGTCTTATTCGTTTACATAATTATGTTTCCAATTGCTTAACTGTAGAAAGTTTGAAAAATTGTTTACGACTGCAAGCGCATCGCGCTGGTCTAAGCACTAGTTTATTTATATAACCATTCTGGTTTTTCCTTTTAAAGACCTTAAACATAAATAGAAATAAAAAAAATGAAAAGTTTTAGTCATAATAATAAAAAAATAAACACATTTTACAACACTATTAGCAGCAAATAAGACGTCATATAATAAGCGACACCATTAGGGCTGGTTTATTAGAAGACGCATATTAACGACACCATTAGCAATGTATGTTAAGAAGACGCAAAATTAGCAATGACATTAGCTACGTGTTCAACGATGTTGCAAATTAGCGACTTAAATTGCTACAAAACTTGCGACTTTGTGAACTAGCAACATTTAGCAACTCGATTGTTGACTCATGTTGCGACAATGAAATCGTTGATGTCGCTAAAAAAGTCTCTACTTGCATCGCAAAATAGCGACTTTTAATTGTGTGTCGCCAAACTTGTCTCTAAATGATTGATTTCTTGTAGTATAGCAAATATATATCTATAAATTCTTGTAGCACGGTGGTTGGACACAAAGCAAAAGTCTTCCTGTGACAGATGCAAATTCGAAAGGAGACCGTAAGAGTTTTAGTGTTAATTGATAATGTGTTATTTTAAATGTCTGACATTTAAAATCTTTTTTCTTTCAACTTTAACCGCAATAAATTTATTTGTATTATATAACACTTAATATAATATACGAAATATATTGAGCTTTAAATATATTATTTATTGACATCATTTTTGTTAGGTCCAGTTTTAACTAAACTGGAGCTCTCCAGTGACATCTGGAGAGCATGAGGAATTGTCCGAAATATTAGAAGTCCAGTTGCATTGTACAGGTTTAGCAACTGATGACTTCCTCCAGTTGAGATCAGACGACTAGAATCTGAAGACCTTCCAGTTGAAGTCAAAGACAACAAATGGAAGATAGAGATTGGCAATGGCAGCGAAGCCCAGTTGACAATCTACCAGATCAATCAACTGGAGAATCCTCCAGTATAAATGCTCTTACAAAGCTTTACACTGATTACGAGGAGGACCTTTTTACTCTACATCCTTTTAACCGGACAATGATATTGTCTTTGGATAAAGATACAAAGATGTAGAGTGTTGAATAAAGTAACCTTTGTCTTACTTTATTTAACACACACAAAGGATTATTTAAACAATACTTTTGTGTGCTGTCAACCATATTTGTACATCGAAGTTGAGATCCCCATGCTCAATCTTCGACTATAAATAGAGGTCCTTGCACAAGCTGTTTCAATAACTTTGCAAATACATATATTCTGCAATATTGGTGAACTTGTGCAATATTCTCTCAATCGCAAAAAGAAACATTTCACAACTCTAAGTGTTTCGATTGTTTAGGAGAATTTCCAAGTTTAGATCAATTGTAATTCATGGGTTGTTAGGATATTTACATTCTTGTATTATCTTGGTTCCGCAACAACCTTGTATTTTATTTAAACAAGTAATAAATAAAATACACTTGAAAATTACATATTGTCTCACCAGTTTATATACTCGTCATTTATATTATTGCATGTATTAATATTCTGTCACTTTAATACTTAATTCCAGTTAACCTGGTACACGATCAAACTAAACTGGTCACATCCAGATTAATCGATTGTGTTGCAAAGTTCACTCACCATCGACATAGAGGTGTCTTCAGCACCCATCTAGTGATAGTTGGGACTAAAAAGTGGTATCAGAGCAGGCAGGTTGAATTGTTTCAATTCTATAACCTAGGTCTGCTTCGATGGCTGCTGAAGGTGAGAATGGTTCTGGTCCAAATGAATCTAATCCTAATATTGCTACTCCTTTAAATACTAACCCTCCTCCTCCTCCTCCTACTCCTGGAGCTAACCACGTTCATGTACATTACTCCAACTCTCCTGTTCCCAAATTCGATGGGAATGGTGAGACATTTGGTACATGGAAGGCTAGAATGCTCTTGCATTTTGGTGGGATAGAGAGGTATATGTTGAAAATCCTTAAGGATGGGCCATATACACCCATGTCCAGTGGTGTTAGCCCTCTTCTCGACCCCACTGGGAGAAGAGGCACCAGGGAAAATCTGAGGAACATTGGTCAGATGAGGATCGCAGATTGGTTGATCTTGATACCAAACTGAAAAACATGATTCTTTCTGCTATACCTGAGGAACTAATTCCTACTCTTGTGCTATTTCCAAGTGCAAAATCTATGTGGGATGAATTAGTTCTCCAGTTTGAAGGAGGAAATGACACCATTGTCACTAGAAAGGTTGCTCTCAACAAGAAGTATGAATCCTTCTTTGCTCTTCCCAATGAAAGTTTAACTGGTACTTATACCAGATTTACTGGCCTAATTAATCAACTTAGAGGCTTGGGAGTGGAGAAGGATAAGGATATTCTTCTTGAAAAATTCTGTGATGTTTTGCCATCCAAATGGGCACACATGGTTCTTGTCTTAAGACAAGGAAAGACCTTGCATAGCCATACTCTTGCCTCTCTTTATGGAGCCTTCAGATTTACTGAAGATAATGATGCAGCAAGATTACTCGCTGAACAAGATGCTTTAAACCATGCTCAGAGTTCCAAGGCTGCCAACTTTTCTGGGCAACCTTGTGCTGCTTTAATATCTACTGAGAATGTCCAGTCACATTCTATGAAGGAAATGTTAAACAACTTTTGAACTCTGGTCTAACCACTAATCTCAGTGATGGTTGTGAGGAAACTGACGATGATGATCTGGTTGCCATGATTGCTAAAACCTTTAATAGGTTTAAGCATAAATCTAATCGATTTAATGGGTCCAATAATGCTTCCAATTCAATCTCAATGGATAAGGTTAATCTTACCTGCTATAAATGTGGTAAGAAAGGCCATTTCATGAAGGAATGCAGATCTAGTCAGATGAACTACCAAACTGGTCCTATTGTCCCAAACTTTGTTAAAACTGATGATTATAAGGCCAAATACAAGAAACTTAAGGCCCAGATTGCTCTCATGTCTCTTGAACAAAATAATGAGAAGAAAAGAACAAGTGCATGATGGCTCAAACTGAAGGGAAATGGGAACTCTCTGATGATTCATCTGATGATGAAGAAGAGATTAGAGATATGTGTTTCATGGCATTGGAGAGTCAACAACCAGTGGTGAAGGATGATGTTGTATCTGGAAGATGGGTTGATATCATTTTAAAGAAGGTAAGGGATTATGATATCGAAATTGATTCAGAACTGAAATTGGATATTGCTGAATCATTGAATGATGACTTGTTATTTGTTGAAACCATGAGAACTGACTGTGAAAGATATTTAGAAACAGTTTTGGTTGAATTAAACAACATGAAAAGTCAAGTAAATGATTTGCAAAGTGTCCAGTTGGCTTTTAAAGAGTCAGATTTGAAAAATGAGGCATTGGAAAGAGATAACCAAAAACTGAAATTTGATCTTGAAAAAGAACATATGGTTATTAATTCTTGGGTTCAAGCATCTGGTAAAAATTATGACGCTTTTTCTAAAACCATTGATGCTCAAAAAACTGCCTGGAAATCTGGTGATCTTCAGATGGCAGCTGTTTTACCCACAATTCACCAATTGCCAGAATCTGTTAAAATTGAAACACCTTATGATTCCTCTGGCACAATCAAATCTGAATCCACTAAGACCAACCCTGTTGAGGTCAAAACTGGAGCCAAGAAGGCTAAAGCTCCAGTTAAAAGGAATATGGTGACAATCCTTTACCTCATAAGTCAAGTGAGTCCTCAACTCTAAAGACTAAAACCCCGCTGAGCCAAAGTCCAAAGGCCAGCAGCCTGAAGAAAAAAACATTTTGGTAAGAATGGAAAATCAAATCCAAAATTTGTCAAGGCAGGTACAAAGTTGTACTGCCAGAATTAAGAATTTGGAAGGAGGTGCATCCTCTTCTGTTGAAAAACAAATTGTCAAAACTCCTCCTCAAAAACAAAAGATAAAACAATCTGCTCAGAAAGGAGCATACATCGAAAAGAAAAAGGAGGTCAATGTTCCACTGAAACCAATTGTTTTTATTCCAGAAACTGGAGAGAACCCTCCAGTTTCCTCATCCAGTTCAACACCTAGTCAAGCACATGGGACTTCTCGGAAGAAGTCCAGTGGACCCATCAAGAAAAGATGGGTTCACAAAAATAACTGATCACTAACTTGGGTGTGCAGGGCGATCGAAACAAAATATTTGGTATCTGGACAGCGCAGCTGGCCGGACTATGACCGGATGTAAGCCCCTGCTGGAAGAGTTCACTGCATGTGATGGACCTGCAGTGACATTTGGTAATGATGGAAGTGGGAAAACTGAAGGATATGGTGTTGTTGACAATGGGCAGATTCAATTCACTAAGGTTGCATTTGTAAATGGTTTGAAATATAACCTGATAAGTGTCAGTCAACTTTGTGATGATGGATATAGGGTACTGTTCGACATTGCTCAAGGCACTGTTTTTAACAAGGATTGGAAGGTAGTAATGATTGCACCAAGAAAAGGGAATGTGTACATCATGAACATGGAGCCTACTCCAAAAGAGCATTGTTTCTATGTCAAGGCTGATGAGGACACCAACTGGCTGTGGCATAAACGGTTATCCCATCTTAACTTCAAAAACATTAACAAGTTGTCAAGAAAGCAACTAGTTGATGGGATACCTTTGTTTTCCTTTAAAAGGGAGAAGCCATGTCCAGGGTGTGAAATGGGCAAAAAGAAAAGAGCCAGTTTCAAGACCAAACAGAATTTCAGCATCACTGAACCTCTTCACATGCTTCATATGGACCTTTTTGGTCCAGTGAATGTTCAAACTAAAGCTGGTAAAAGGTACACTTTGGTTGTGGTCGATGAATACACCAGATTTTGTTGGGTGATATTTATCAGATCAAAGAGTGATGCATCTGGTGAAATTATCTCTCTCATCAAGCGAATTGAGCTCAAGTTTACCAAGAAAGTTTGTCAGTTGCGAAGTGATAACGGTACAGAATTCATGAATAAAGAATTGGAGACATTTTGCACTGACACTGGCGTTTCTCAAAACTTCTCGTCAGCTCGTTCTCCAGAACAAAATGGTGTGGTTGAAAGGAAGAATCGCACATTGATTGAAGCTGCCAGAAGTATGTTATCTGAATCTGGTCTTCCCACCTGTTTTTGGGCTGAAGCTGTAGCAACTGCGTGTCACACCCAAAACCGGTCAGTTTATGTCAAGAGACATAGGAAGACTGCCTATGAAGTCCTCAGGAATCGTAAGCCAAATGTTGGATATTTCCATGTATTTGGCTGTCCAGTTTACATTTTAAACGATTCCAGTCAGTTGGGAAATTTGATGCAAAAGCTGACGAAGGTGTCTTTGTGGGGTATTCAAATATTAGAAAAGCCTATAGAGTTTATAATTATAGACTCCAAAGGTACATGAGACAATTCATGTCACGTTCGATGAATCAAATGAAGCAATCAACAAAAGACCAACCCTTGATTTATCTTCAGTTGTCCCAGTTGATTTTGGTGTATCTGATCAGTTCATCAATCAGTTAGTACACCAGAAAATGTTTCCAAACACCAAGTCTTGGAACCAGTTAAGGTAAAGAAGAACTTCTGTGACACCTCATTCTATCCTTCTATCAGTTTTAACCTACCTGAAAAACTGGTAATTGGATCTGATGTGCGTGCCACAACAACATCAGAACCAGTTCAAGCTTCTCCAGTTCTTCAAGAGATACCTTTGTTTGAAGATAATCATGTTAACTCTTCAGTTGACAATAATGATGAAGTTGAAGTAGTTTGGACTGATTCTCCTCCTGTTGCTGCAACAGTTGGAGATCGTCAGGTGTCTTGCACTGATGTTGTATTACACCAACCTAGTCAATACACTAAATGGACTGCTGCTCATCCCATTGAGCAGATTATTGGCAATCCAGATAGTGGGGTTCAGACTAGAAGAGCCACAAGTGATCAATGCTTGAACGTCACCTTCTTATCACTAATTGAACCGAAGAAGATTGACGAGGCTATGGCAGATCCAAGCTGGGTTGAAGCTATGCAAGAAGAACTCAACCAGTTCGAAAGGAACAATGTTTGGGAGCTTGTTCCTTGTCCTCCAGGGTTAAAGAGAGAACCCATTGGAACGAGGTGGGTCTACCGGAACAAGATGGATGAAGATGGCAACGTTGTCAGAAACAAAGCTAGATTAGTTGCCAAGGGTTATTGTCAAGCAGAAGGTGTTGATTTCGATGAAACTTTTGCTCCAGTTGCAAGACTTGAAGCCATCAGAATTTTCTTGGCTTATGCTGCTCACTTACAATTCAAGGTTTTCCAGATGGATGTAAAAAGTGCGTTTCTGAATGGCACATTGGAAGAAGAAGTGTATGTTACGCAGACTCCAGGCTTCATAAATGAAAAGCATCCACATTGGGTATATAGACTGAACAAAGCTTTATATGGTCTTCGACAAGCCCCAAGAGCCTGGTATGATACTCTAACTAAACATCTTCTCAAAAATGGTTTTCAAAGAGGTGCAATAGATAATACCTTGTTCATCTTGAAAGAAAAAGGTGATATCTTGCTGGTACAAATTTATGTTGATGATATTATATTGGGTCAACTGATGATGGAATGTGTAAAAGTTTTCAAAAATTATGTCTCAAGAATATGAGATGAGTTTAATGGGTGAATTAACATTTTTCTTAGGTTTACAAATAAAACAAACCATGGATGGTATTTTTATTAACCAAGAAAAATATGTCAGAGATTTGTTGAGAAAATACAAATTGATTCAATCCCATCAAAAACCACACCTATTTCAGCTCCATTAAATTTGGACTCTGACCCAAATGGAAAACCAGTGGACCAAAAAGAATATCGTGGAATGGTTGGTTCACTGATGTATCTAACTGCCAGTCGACCAGATATAATGTTTGCAACATGTTTATGTGCCAGATTTCAGGCAAATCCAAAAGAATCACACTTGCATGCTGTTAAACGCATTTTCAGGTACCTGAAAGGGTGCCCTAGCCTTGGTCTTTGGTATCCCAAAGGCTCAGGGTTAGATCTAATGGGTTATTCAGATTCAGATCATGCAGGTTGTAAGATTGATAGAAAATCCACAACTGGTGGATGTCATTTCCTAGGGGAAAACTGGTGAGTTGGACAAGTAAGAAGCAGACTTCAGTCTCAATGTCTACTGCTGAGGCAGAATACATTTCTGCGGCCAGTTGCTGTGCCCAGATTCTCTGGATCAAAAACCAGTTACTTGATTATGGCATGAAATTTACAAGAACCCCAATCTTTTGTGACAACACCAGTGCTATTGCTATATCTCACAACCCAGTGATGCACTCAAAGACAAAGCATATTGATATCAGGTATCACTTCATTCGTGATCATGTTATGAAAGGAGATATTGAAATACATTTCATCCCCACTGATAAACAGTTAGCTGATGTTTTTACAAAACCTCTTGATGAAAAGACTTTTAAACATCTCATCAGTGAACTGGGTATGTTAAATCCTCATTAAACTGAAGAGGCCCTTCAGTTGAGGATGGTCCAGGTGATCCTTGATTGGTTGGAGATTGAACGCCTTGATGTACTCAAAGACTAGTCATTGATCAAATGGATCACATTTTTAGGGGGAAAAAGACTCAAAATATTTTCAAATAAATTATTGAAAAATGCAACTGAAGGTCATCAGTTGAAACTGGCATCTAAATTTTCTTTTGGTTGCTAGTTTGGTCTTGTCTCAAAATGGTGGTCAGCCAGATTTCATAACGTTGTGTTTTACTTGGTGGATACTTGTGACACGTGATGTTACTCGAGTACTAACCTCGCACTCACGAACGTCACCTGACATGTCTTACGTGTCAAGACTTTTGCTGAAATGTACTGCACTTTTTATGGGTATTGGTGAAGTTAGTGGGTAAGTGGGAATACCAGCCGTCGTAGCATTAAATGCTTGATGGGAAGTATTAAATATTTTTGAATTCTCAAAATTTGGAAAATAACTTTTACAAATTATTTCAAACTTTTGGAGACTAAAATATCTTTTCGTATATATTTGGCAATATTTTTACTGCCTATATATACCCCCCACCAATATATCCGTCTCATTTACTTCTCTCAAAATTCCTTCATTTACTCTTTCAATCATTCACAATTCGAGATCCTTTTCTCTCTTTCTTCTTTAAGTCCAAAACCCTAAATCTAAATTCACAAATGGCTCCTAAATCTTCTTCTTCTTCATCTCGTTCTCGTGATGTGAATCTACTCACTGCTGAGTACATTCCATCACAAAATGTTATTCGTGCCACTGGTGCTCCCATAAGCTCTAAGCTTATTAAACTAAATCCAAATAATCCAATGGCATCTCTTCAAGGGCTCCAGGCCGCTGACTCTCTTATCGGGAGAATCCAATCCTTTCTTCGGATTTCTCCCCTCAGCGATGCCTTCTCTTTGAATCCACACAAGCTATTCCATGATTACTTGTGTGAGTTCTGGTACACTGCCTCTCTTTCTGAGGACTGCTCATCCATCTCCTTTTCTCTAAAGGATGGGTCAGTCCCGTGTACCATCACCACTGGAACGTTGAGGGAAGCCCTTAACCTCAACTACTGGAGACATAATGAAACTCCAGTGGTGATTTCCTCCAATATCAATTTCCGCCAGGTCTTCCTTGATATGGGAAATAAGGAGATGGTGGAGGGGGATGTGTTGAAGACCAAGGGGTCCATTACAATGAAGGGGCTTTCACCATCCTGGAAGTTCTTTATGGTCCACTTGGTGGAAAGTTTGGGAGGGAGTTCTGGTGGATTGGACCAGATAAACTCCTTCCAGGCAGAAATGGCGTACTGCCTTTGGAATGGGCTGAGGGTGGATTTTGCAGGCATTTTGTTCAGAAGCCTGGTATTCAAGTTGAAGGGTAACAGGGGTCCTTGTGTTCCCTTTTCAAGGTTTCTGTCCCTTTGTTTTATTCAGATTCTGGGCAGAGACGAGTACAACAACACGCAATCCTCGTTCTCTGTGCCAGAACTGTTGAGGAATCTGGACAACCTGGTGTCCACTTCTGATGAAGTCCAGATGTCCCCGAGAATGATTTTTGCATTCTCTAAAACTGATGCACCACAATCTGGTGAATCAGAAAGGCAACTGGGCGGGCCTCAAAATAATGAGGGACCCACCGGTTCGTCTACTGAAGTAGTAACTGTGGCAGAAGCAGGAGTCCAGGCAGTTCCTAAAGCAAGAAGATCCTCTAAAAGCAGGAGATCAAGATCTGGACTTGCTGCACCTGACCAGTCACAATCTGTGATAGTGGTCTCTGAAGCCGCTGCCGATGATATTGCAACTGAGGATAGAGCAGTTGTGGTTGAGGCACCAGTCACCTCTGTCCAGGGAGAAGATGCTTCGGCAACGGATCCTCAAACTGATGATACCATTGAGGCAACTCAAACTGGTCATCAGGAGTCTGAACAACTTGTTCAGCCACCCCCAACATTTATGGATCTTGGCATAAATGAGGGTGTGTTTCAGCTTGAGTCTTCGGACTCATCTGAGACAGAATCTGACCAGGAGATGGCTGATGCGACTATACTTGATCAGCTCCCTTCTCTCCTTGGTCAACCCCAAGAACCACATGTTTCAGTTTCCCCAACTCATGTACAAAGCTTAGAAATACCTCCAATATTCACCTCTCGCCAATCACCTTCTTCTATGGGTGTGCCTAGAAATAGACACATCCTAACCCCACCGTCGCCGTCGTTCACACCTGAGCATTCTCAGCATGAACGACACATTGAATCTCTTCCTTTCATTTCTACAACCCCTCCTCTTCTATCTACTGATGCTACTGCAACTGGAGAACCAGATATTGTCATACCTCGTCCAGTTGCACCTGTAGCTTTTTCAGCTGGTCCAGTGACACCTTCTCCTCCGTCATTGGACAGCCAGTTCGTGTCTTTTCAAACCGATCTCTCGAACCTTCTTGCGAGGGTGGAAGAGATTCAAAAGACACTGGAAAAGAACACCAAGTCCCTCTCCAGGTACCACAAGGATCATCTGCAAAATATTAAAGTGGTTGACCTGGGGATTAACAAGTTCTCTGCTAATGAGGACTTGGTGTTTGGCAAGCTGAACGAGTTAGTGGAATCCTCCAATCAATTGGCAATATCTTTAAGGGAGGCATTCGCACTGACTCAATCTGGAGTCACATCCTCAATATCCAACCTGCTGAACAATACTGTCAGATCTTCAGAGGTTGATATTAAGAATCTGGAAAGGCAGGTGCAAGAGCTGTGTAGCAAACCTGGCCTAGATGTGACAGAGCTTGGGAGTCGGTTGGCCTCTTCAGTGGGTCTCAAGATCGAAGAAACTTTGGCTGCCAGTGAGAGTAACTTGATAGAAAAGGTGATATCTGAGATCACCAAGATTGCAGTGCCCCAGGTCGATCTCACTCCAATTACATCTGAGATTGAACGGTTGAGGTGCAGTCTGGATACGCTGGCTAGCAAAGTGTCTGAACATTCAACTGCCATATCTGATCTGACCACTGAAGTTGGCAAAGGAAGGGCGGTTGAGCCTGACAGTGCTCAGGAAGTCCCTGCAACTGGGCTCTCTTCAGATGATCTCTCCATTCTCAAACAAATTTTAAAGAGTCAAGAGCAGACGAGTGGAAATGTAATGACTCAGTCTCAAGAGATAAATCATCTTTGGAGGACAGTTCGCATGCTTTGTGGAGTCTTCAAAGAGTGTAAGACAATGCAATCATGGCAGCCTCTAGATCGCCTGCCCTCTAGTCATGCTGATTTTGAAGCCATCAGGCAGGGACTAGATGCTGCCAAGGGGGAAAGGTCGGTACATGCCCCTCACACTCTTGTGAAGACTTCAAGTAAAGGGAAGGAGATTGTGATGGCTACCAGTACTGAGGCTGGTGAGCAAGGGTTTGAGGTGTTTGATGATGTGGTGGTAAGGAGTGTTGACAAGGGAAAGGCCATTGCTGATGAATCTTTGGAACCAGCCACCGATGCACCAATGTTGGAAACTGGCAATGTCGATTTGTTGCCTCCAGTTACTGAAAGCGAGAGCCAGAAATTAGCAAGAGTGGGATACCTGGTCAAGGAAAGGAAGAAACAAATGAAGGCAAACCAGTTTGAATCAAGAAAAAATCTTCCAACCCCTCTTGTTGATATCACTGATGCTCAACTCCTTGGCTTGACACTTGTTGAATACAAGAAGATCAAAGAAGATCCAAGAATAGTCAATGCACTGAAGGAGATGCTTGAAGTGGAACTGGACAAACACTACCAGGATGATGAGGCTGAACTGGATGCAAAGTGTTTGAATGTATCGGTGGAAAAGGCCAGAGAGATCAGATCTGAAGGGATTCTCAAGAGAACTGAGCAGGTCAAGAAGGCGGTCACCAAAGTGTTGAATCCACCCAAGTCCAAAGGAAGAAAACAAAAGGCCTTACCAAGAGATGCAAATCTGAGGACTTGGGTAGAACCATCTGAACCCACAACAGATGATATTCGAGCTGCTACACAAAAGCTGAGCACGAGCAAAATCAAACTGACAAATGAATCTGAAGCTCGCACATATTTGTCAGATGTACAGCGTCGAAGGCACAATAGAGGCAGGATTACTGATGTTAAGGTTTCAATTAAGCCTGGTGCCAAGCATTTTGTTGTTGAGGTACAATACTTTGGTGGACCTAAAAGGACTACTGAGAACCCGGATGTCAATCAGTATGGTCATTCCGAGCATGTTGAGATGTTGAGGCTGTTGGAGGGGAGGCAGAGGAAGAATAAAGTTGAAAGAGGCTGGGAGTATGTATTGCAAAATCTCATCAAGTTCAAGGAAAACATTGAAGAAAGATTAGGCCTTGATCCTGAGGATACTCAGCCGATTTCATCAGTCTCAAAGAGAAGGAAAACTGGCGAAGGGCCATCTGTTTAAGTTTTCCTTCTAACTATTATCTGCTTGTAATTTTGTGTACTCTCTTGTAATTTATTTGAAATTGTATGTATATACAAGTTGCCAGATTGTAACCTACAAGTAAGATATCTGATAAGATCTACAAACACTTAAAACAAAATCCAAGACATTTGATGATCTATAAAAATGTCTTGGAAACTTAATAGGTTTTATCAAATTCAAGTATTTCAAACTTAAACTTGTATAGAAACAAGTTTGAAAATACTTGACAATATTTCAGGACAATTAGGGGGAATTTGTTAGGTCCAGTTTTAACTAAACTGGAGCTCTCCAGTGACATCTGGAGAGCATGAGGAATTGTCCGAAATATTAGAAGTCCAGTTGCATTGTACAGGTTTAGCAACTGATGACTTCCTCCAGTTGAGATCAGACGACTAGAATCTGAAGACCTTCCAGTTGAAGTCAAAGACAACAAATGGAAGATAGAGATTGGCAATGGCAGCGAAGCCCAGTTGACAATCTACCAGATCAATCAACTGGAGAATCCTCCAGTATAAATGCTCTTACAAAGCTTTACACTGATTACGAGGAGGACCTTTTTACTCTACATCCTTTTAACCGGACAATGATATTGTCTTTGGATAAAGATACAAAGATGTAGAGTGGTTGAATAAAGTAACCTTTTGTCTTACTTTATTTAACACACACAAAGGATTATTTAAACAATACTTTTGTGTGCTGTCAACCATATTTGTACATCGAAGTTGAGATCCCCATGCTCAATCTTCGACTATAAATAGAGGTCCTTGCACAAGCTGTTTCAATAACTTTGCAAATACATATATTCTGCAATATTGGTGAACTTGTGCAATATTCTCTCAATCGCAAAAAGAAACATTTCACAACTCTAAGTGTTTCGATTGTTTAGGAGAATTTCCAAGTTTAGATCAATTGTAATTCATGGGTTGTTAGGATATTTACATTCTTGTATTATCTTGGTTCCGCAACAACCTTGTATTTTATTTAAACAAGTAATAAATAAAATACACTTGAAAATTACATATTGTCTCACCAGTTTATATACTCGTCATTTATATTATTGCATGTATTAATATTCTGTCACTTTAATACTTAATTCCAGTTAACCTGGTACACGATCAAACTAAACTGGTCACATCCAGATTAATCGATTGTGTTGCAAAGTTCACTCACCATCGACATAGAGGTGTCTTCAGCACCCATCTAGTGATAGTTGGGACTAAAAATTTTCATTAAATATTATATAACCTAAAAAATTAACCTGATTAATTTTATTAGCTAGCCTCTCAGGAAAAAACTTAAACTTATATGTAAAATTAACCATTGAAACTTTTATTTTGATAGTGAAATTTTCTTTTACATAGCGTTTACATATATATATATATATAAAAGCTTATAAATATGATATAATAATATGGCAGTTATGTATATCGGTTTAATCTCTTCAAATAAAAATCTTTATATTTTATTCATTTCTATAAAAATAGTTAAATATCAATCATCGTATGTTTATATACGAAGGGTTTTGATAGCTTTCTACTACACATTGGAAGTATAAGTGGAAAAATGATAGTGTAGTGGAAAAAATTGTTGGCGTGTCCAGTTTGTTTGGGCATTTCAAGAGGTGATATCCTTTTTTTTTATATACATTTACCACAACATTCAACTTATATATTAGACTCCATAATTTATATATTAACCGTGATAGATGCATAAAAAACATGATACTATACAAATATTAGTTCCTTTTCTAAATGGCTTAAACTGACTATATATTTTTCTGAGATAGAGAAGGATTAAAAATAGGGATTAATCACGAAAAGATCAACGTACTTTTCCCGGTTGTCCATTATACTTTTTTATTGATAAAGTTTACTCACATACTTTTTTTTGTACACGGTTAATCCAAAGTTGACCGGTTTACCGGTGATAGTCGGTAATCTTGGCCAACCGTGTATAAAAAAAATATATGTAGATAAAACTTATAATAAAAAAGTATAATGAGTAACCGTGTACAAATTAAAAAATACGTTGATATTCTCATGATTAATCCCTTAAAAATATAGGATGGAATAAATATAAATTGGGTAGGTTAGGATTGGACAGGGATTATAATGGGTTATTGAGGAAGGTACTCTGGGAGATGGGATAGTGATAACGTCATGCTTACCATCCTCTCTAATGATTAACTAATATACTTTTTTGGTCTAATTACAAAGATGGATCTTCTCCACTTCCCTTTCAATATAAATACAAAGATGGCAATCTTTTATGAAACGACTTTTGTTTTATGGCGATAGATGATATTGAATCGTTTAAATGTAAATACCAAGATATCAAGATATGATACACTATTTAAAATGATTATTTAATATCTGAAATATATTTAAAATTACTATTTAATGTATTTCAAATACATTTAATATCTAAAATATATTAATATCTAAAATATTTTTAAAATTACTATTTAATATATCTAAAATATATTTAATATCTTTTTTTGAAAAGAAATATACTTAATATCTAAAATAGTAATTATTTAATATCACTATGTGCACGGAATAAATATTATTCATTAGCGGTATCTGAAGAAGCAACCTAGTTCTGATCAGTGGTAAATACCCTGGTCTAGGGGTGATAATCGAGCGAGCTGTTCGCGAGCTGCTCGAGCTCGAACTCGGTTTAGTTCGAGTTTAACTATTTTGAGATCGGGTCGATCTCGAACAAAAAAACGAGCTTGATTAGTTAAACGAGCCGAGCTTTAAAAAAAGAAATTGGGCTCGGCTTGCTCGAAAGATCGATTACTTTTTCGATCCGAACGAGCTACCGAGCTTTACGAGCTACTTGACTAGTCGAGCTACTCGAGCCTTGGCATACAAGTTTAAAAATATCACTTATATGTTAGTAAGGAGAGTTGAACCCATGACCTCCAAGTTTAATGGATGACACTTTAACCATTAAAGACAACCATCTTTTTATTATTATCCTTGCATATATTTTAAATAAATACTCTAAGTCTTTAATCATTACTATCCATTTTGTTTATATATTACTTAAATAAATATAAAATTCGAGACTTAATACTTTAATAATGTATTAAACTTTTTTTTTTCAAATTTATTTCAACTTCCAAGTAATGTGATATGTGTCGCTTTCTCTTAACATATTAACTTTTTTTTAACTTATGATTTTGATAACTAATACATATTCTTTAAAAAATATAAATATAATATGTTTTATCTAAATCTTTCTTATGTATAATTAAAATAACATCTTATTATTCATTTTAATTTTTGTGAGATAACTCGTTTTAGGATAAATGCAAAAATACAATCAAACTTCTCATCATATTACCATGAATAAAAATGATCTATCAAAATTATGATTGGTATATATATATATATATATATATATATATATTACTACATATTAGGTAATCAAAGTTTTTTGACCTATAATGATAACATATTACTACATGTATGCTTTAAATAATGTTATTTCAATAGTGATTATTTTAATGGATCATTTTCATAGTAATGTAATCAAAGTTTCAATTATACACGAATAAGGATGGATAAAATGTTTGATGGTAACATATTTGATAACTAATACATATTAGGTACCCTAACGAACTAACGAAAACGAATATCATATACTTGATTTTGTCTAAAGTTCTTTTTATAATGATAACATATAACTATATGTATAAAGTAATTAACTTTATTTCAATATTAGTCATTTTAATAGACTGTTTCTCTTCATAGTTATGTGATCAAAGTTATGAGTATACACGAATGAGGATAGATAAATGTTTAATGATAACATGTACCGCTCTATAACACGAGCTAATCGAGCTTGAGCTCTGGCTCCTAAACATGAAAACGAAACTTGAACTAAGTTAATCCTACAAGTATTCAAATAACTATATATACGAGCTTCAAGCTTGAGCTTGAATTCAGCTCCACCTACTAAACATGGAAACGAAACTCGAACTAAGTTAATCTTACAAGTATTCAAATAACTATATATACGAGCTTCGAGCTTGAGCTCGAACACTAATGAGTCGAGTTGAGCTCGAGCTCAATTTTGAATATTTATACGAGCTCGAACTCGAGCTCGATTCGAGTAATAAATAAACAAACAAGCCTAAATATACTGAAACTCGACTCGACTCAGCTCGTTCCCACCCCTACCCTGGCCTTTGGAAATAGAGGTCATGGGTTCGATCCTCATCTCATGCAAAGGTTGGAGGGTCTTTTCTACAATTTAGGTAGAAAATGGAAGCATCTCTACTTAGGTAGAGGTAAGGTCTGTTTACACCCTACACTCTTTTTAGTGTGAATAAATTTCTACACACCTTTTACCTTTAGTTCTACATATTTTTACACAAATAAAAGCGTGAAATTTTTTTTTCACATAGACAAATTCAACATTATTTGTAGTGACATTTTAACCTGCTTCATACACAATCGAGGTATTGGGACTCAAATCTCACGAAAGGCGCCACTGAGCAATTTTCTTTAGCGGTATCTGAAAATTTTATATGATGGTTGACATAGGTTTATAATGGAGAATATTTTGTAATTTGTTTCTTAACAATTAGTTAATGTATAATTGGTTAATAATACATTATGTATTTCTTTTAATTATAAAAAGTTTTATTTATTATTTCTAATATATGATTTTCAAATTAAAAGAAATTAATTAAAATAATTATTTTTAAGAATAAATTCAAATTAAATAAGTTACATGTGAAAAAAAAAAGTTAGACTATATATGTTATTAATATAGATTTATAGCTAAAATCATTGTTAAATCTATTATATAAATTAAACAAAATTTTAATTACATCATTATTTTTAGAAAAAACCTTATTTGGCATATCTAGACTTCTTCTTATCAATTAAACTTTTTATATAATTGTATTTTTGACATCATATTAAATTTTGTTTTTAATCCATCATTAAAAAGTTTCTCGAAAATAAGAAAACTTAATATAAAATAATATATTTTTTTGAAGATCTAATAATATATCATTTTTTTTAGAATAACATCTCATTATTTTTATTTTCATTTTCTTTTTAATTTGATCAATCATTTATTGAAATTTAAATTTGATTCAAAAAACACGTATTACGTTACTTAATTTAGTTTAGTTTTCTTAATTATGTTTCTTTATCATTAGTATGAGTTCAAATGATAGTTAGAAATTCCTATAGTAAAAGAAATATAAGTAAAATGTATAATTACTATATATTTCATCAACACTTTTACGTTTTTGTCTTGCGTAAAAATACTTTAGTCTGAGTGTTATTCACCTCTTTTAAAATTTTCAGTTGTAACATGATAATGGTTCGATGGTTTTTAATTTTATGGTCAACTTTTATAAAACTGTAATTAGTGTTATATTTTGTATACATATTATGTATGCTCATCACCTATATGTCTTTGATATACCCAGATATCACTCGAATTGATAAGCTAATATCTAAGTAATCATGTATTCTTTCTTAAATGATTCTTTACTTTGAATATTATTTTGGAAGTAAAGCTAACAACAATAAGTATGGGACGTAGAAGTCTAGGATGATATTAAACATCATTTTAATGCTATATCAGTTTTAACTAATTAATTCATCATTTTTGGATCGTCATGGGATGAACGATGATGTGCATAACATTATCTTTTTTATATTTGTAGAAATTACTTAAATTGCTCTTTAAACTAAATTATACATTGATAACAAAAGAAAAATACATTTATAAAAATAGCATTATATATTTACATCACAACAAGAGTTAGTAACGCATTTTGTTTTAACGATAACTAGTTAATCAACCCGAGTTCAACCCGGATATGTTAATTAAAATTTTAAAATTGTAAAATATATTAAATATATATATAATGTTTGTTATTAAAACATTATAATTTGATATAAATCTAATAATTCAACTAACACAATAATCATATAGTTAATAAATCAACTAACACAATAATATATTTTAAAATAAAATTGACTACTGTATTAAATAAATAAAAAAGGACATTTTATTTTTAATATTATATAAGAGAGAATTTTTTTCTTTAAATAATGATTAATACTATTATTAAACATGTAAAGTGTTATTTCTATTTTATTTATATATGAAATATGGATTTGCCACATAAAAAAATTTCAAAAAATACTTATAGAAAACAATCTTGTCTTATTATATATAGAGATTCGATAAACATAAAGATCAGTTAATGTATTACATGTATTTTTGTTAATATATAAAAATATATCAACGTTCATCTTGAACTAGCATACTACTCGTGCAATGCAATATTGTTCGTAACTGTGACGATGTGGTGGTGGGGACGACTATTGATGGTAGAGGCGGCGTCGAGTGCTGCAGATAATTAATGTAAAAGTAATCGATGTAAAAGGTTAATAAAGATATTTTAAAAGATAAAGGACTGATAGTGTAGTGTAATATAATTTTTAAGGGTATTATAGACATTTCACATACAACTTTTAACAATTAAGGTTTGGTAAAAAGTTATTGGACATTTAAATTTAAAGACTTAAATAATTAAAGGTGATCATAATAAGGTAAGGAGCTAAATTCTTCATAAAAACATTAAAAAAAATAATTATATCGAAAATTATATAGTATATATATATATATTGTTGGTAGAGCTAAGAGAAAAAAATAAGATTATATTTTGATCATGACCATTCAAATTAATACATACATTAATCCTAGCCCTTGAAACTAATAGTCAAACTTTACTTATTTATATATGGAAATGCACTTTAATTTTGGTTTAGCAGTACTGGAGATGAGTAATTACGTATTATATATGGTACCATTAAGTTTGAAATTTCAAGAAACAAATATTGAAGGCATGTATACCGAATGTTTGCACAATTGGATCAAACAGATATATATTAAATCAACAAGGCCATGCTAATTAAACAAACTAGGAGGTGGTCGCACAACGTGACGACAATGATGACAGCGATATGGAGTAGTTATTAAAGTAAAAATAATTGATGCAAATGAGGATAGTATAGTTTTTTACAAGTTGATGGATGTGTGTTATGAATAAATTTGTTAATGGTATTATAAGTTTATTATGTACAAATATTTAAATTAATGAATGAAAGATATAGGTAGTTTGGGTACATAGAGATTAAAAAATATTTTAGGTTAGGTTGATGTAGTATATGAATTGAGAAAGGGTTAAAAGTTAAAAGTATTTTGGGTTTTTTAAAGATATAAAGTTAAAAAAATAAGAGGGATAGTTTGTTTATAAAGGAGTAAAGATATGGATTGTTAAATACAATCATATATATAATCTTGATCGAAAAAGGATGTTGCTTGATAAAGTTGAGAATATTGTGCTATCCACAAACCCGGTTTGAACATTAAGTTTTAGGACAGATTTTTCATCGGTGGTCCATAACCTACTTGAATATGAGCTTCCAACCTAAAAAAAGTTGAGAGTAGGTGGGTCAAATGGGATGGTGAGTTCGCTGGTTGATTTTAGGTGAAACATGCGGTATGGGATGTAAGTTGATGGGCTGGCAGATTGATTTCAGGTTAATGGGTTGTAGATTGTCGGGTTTGTTCGTCAAATAGGTTAGTGGGTCGATCTATTAATTTTTTTTTTATCATTAAACGAAATGCATATATCGTCAAATAGGTTAATTTCATGTCACATGGGTTGGTGGGTTGGTAGGTTGGCTTCTTAAATGGGTTGGTGGGTTGACCTCAAATAATATGGATTGGTGGGTTGACGAGTTGATTTGAAGTCAAAATGAGTTGTGGGTTATCGAATCAAATATGTTAGTGTGTCGACCTATTTAAAAACATTATATAAATTTAATTATTTTTGGGTTGACGGATTGACTTATTAAACCAAAAGGTCAACCTAACCCCGACCCACAAAAAGCAAGTTGGCGGATTATCGGGTCGAGTTTCGCAACCCTAACCAAGTTTTTTGAGTCGGTTTCAAGTCGAACTTCGGGTAAGGTCAAGTATTGACAATCTTAATATATATCAAACCGACTCTATGTATGGTATATCAAAAGTTGTGTAAATTTAAGACTTTATTTTAAAGTTATGCTCCACAATAAACTTTATTTTTGAGTAAAAGGCTTTTTAGTTACTTGGTAACCCGGTCACCGACCGGGTATTGATCTAGTTATATATATATTGTTGGTAGAGCATAAAGAAAATATTATGAATTCTCTTGATTTTTATTGGTTAAAAAGATGATTTCTTTGTGTTATGATTAGTTGACAGTTTTGGAAAGTATTTAAGGCCTCTTTAAATATAAACAACATCACCATAGTAATTGGAAAGATATGGTTTTTTTCAAATAAGTAGTTTCTAAACTGAATTCTAATTCTCCTCTGTATTTTTCTATGTCGCTAGCCACGTAATTTAGAATGCACATGTTTTACTTTAATTTCAATTTGTATAAAAATAAGGAAGGATTTTAAGATGAGATATGATATAATTACACGTAAACAATAAAACAACAAAGCTCATCTTGATAACTTATTCATTATGAATGAAACGGACTAAATGTGTGTAATCACGAATGAATGTTAGAGGTCTATTAACCGCGATGACTAATAATACAAAATTATATATCGTCATATCAACAAAAATATATACCTTTTGATTTATATATACATTCATCTTGTAAATAAATAAACAATCATAGCACTTAATTTTAATATT